>NC_085841.1:6468635-7913868 GCF_035594765.1 Anolis carolinensis
ACAAAAGTGAAGCAGACAGATGTGAAGGGCTAACCGCACACCCTTCCAAGAATACACAACCACAAAGTTGGAGCCTTGTTGGTTAGTTCCAACTAGAGTTGACCAATTGAATCAATTGTTGAATGGCGAGTTTGCCCATTGGTAAAGCCAATGGTAAAGCCAATGGATTCAATGACTGTACTGCAATCCCAGCTAGCAATACGATTTAGAACCCGTGAACTAGTCATGCTTATGAACACAACCAGCTACACAACGAGGTTGTGTTTAGCTTGGTTATAATGATGTTCAGTAGTGTTCCACTCCTAATTTTCATGCACCCAATTCTATTCACAGCAAATGTTGCTTTCATTAGAAGAACAGTCATGCTTTCAGACTTGTTACTCAGTGGATTCAGAAGAAGTACTTACTCAAGTGGCCATGCAGATAGAGATATCAAAATGCAAATACTGTTTTAGCAACAGCAGCTATAAAGCTTTGGGTTACACACAGCTCAAATAACTGCAAGCCTACGAACTCCTTATATACAACTGTGAACTGAAAACATTTGCTATGCAATGGCTCAAACAAGTACAATTACTGATATAAGGAAACTTATGCAGGTCTGTGACACCAACTGGGCTCCAGTCTAAGGGTCCTTTCAGACAGGCCCTATATCCCAGGATCTGATCTTGCAGGTTTTCTGCTTTAAACTGGATTATATGAGTCTTCACTCCCAGATCATCTGGGATAAACAGAAAACCTGGGACAAATCCTGGGATATAGGGCCTGCCTGGAAGGGCCATAAATGTTTATGCCACTTTAGCTGCTACAGTTTCATCCTATTGGTATCCTGGGATTGGTAGTTGTGGCACCCGAGCTCTCCAACAGAGAAGGGTCAATATCTCAACAAATTCCAAATTCCAGAATTTTGTAGTATTGAGCCATGGCAGTCAATGTGATGTCAAAATGCAATAATTGTGCAGTGTGGATAAAGCTTTAGAATACTTCAGTCCTGGTTGCAGCAGTTGCTTTCCCCGTTCTACAGAGACAATTCCCCTGCTATAAAGCATTAAGAAGAAGTCCAGTTTGCCCTTGTCTCACAAGAAGAAATTCTCTACTCACAACCTTCACCTTAGAAGGCATCACAAGAAGCTTCTAATCCAAAACCTACTTCTTATTTCAGGCTACTGCTTTGGTCCTTCTGGCTGGGGAGTTCTTGGGGCTCTCCATTGAATCCAACCCATTTTCCACCACACCCACAAGTTTCTTCCAAATTGATTACCTTCAGTGGCCACAGCAACCGTTATGACTGCCGCGAGGGCAAGTAGGATGCCCCTCATGGTGGGGGGTCCGGTCCGGATCTCTCTTGGTGAGTCCCGACCACAGATGATCCGATGGAGAAATCGTTCGGAAGATCGGATGAAGAACTCAGCTTGGAGCTCTGGTATTTATGGGGAGCTGGCTGAATGGAAGGGAGGAGTCTTGAGAAAGGGTGGTGCATTTGCGCATTGTCCTGGATCAGCCCCGCCCCATGGCATCATGACCCAGATGGGTCCTCCTAGATGTTCCTCCTTCCATGGACAAGGTATTGTCCAAAGATGGAATGAAGAAGATTTCATAGAACACTTCCTACCCGTTCCCTGCACAGAGCCCCCTTGGCGCCTTGATCCGGAATTCGCCACCCTCTACATCCGGCTCTACAGTTCCAAAAAGATGGAGTAGATAAGAGGGACTGTAACTGCCCACGAGTTCAGAAATGTCAAGCACACCTCAGAAGAGAAGAATAAGAGAGAAAAGATCAAAATGGTGATTAAGATCTTTGAAGGAACTCACAGAAGCAGAAAGACCCGGGCCAAATTCTTGCTGTGAAACAAAAGGCGATTGGTGAAAGTTTGCAGACTTCCCAGAAGTCATTGATACAGTGTTAAGCAGACATCTACAAGTCAGTCAAAATTGGGTTTGGAACAACTTTTTGCACACATTCAAAATGTGCAAAAATTAGAGTATTGTTGACTTAAATCACCTTTTCTGACTTGCTGGGCATATCAAGATTTGCTATCAGATTTTATTAATATACAGTAGAGTCTCACTTATCCAATGTAAACGGGCCGGCAGAATGTCGGATAAGCGAATATGTTGGATAATAAGGAGGCATTAAGGAAAAGCCTATTAAACATCAAATTAGGTTATGATTTTACAAATGAAGCACCAAAACATCATGTTATACAACAAATTTGGCAGAAAAAGTAGTTCAATACGCAGTAATGCTATGTAGTAATTACTGTATTTATGAATTTAGCACCAAAATATCACGATATATTGAAAACATTGACTACAAAAATGCGTTGGATAATCCAGAACGTTGGATAAGCGAGTGTTGGATAAGTGAGACTCTACTGTATATCCCTAGACTATGATTATACAGTGTGGTCTCTGTATCCACAGGGGACACATTTCTGAACTTACTGGGTAAATGAATTATTTCCAATGAAGATTGTTTATTTATTTATTATTTATTTACAATATTTATATTCCGCCCTTCTCACCACGAAGGGGACTCAGGGCGGATCACATTATGTACATATAAGGCAAACATTCAATGCTCATAAACACATCGAACTGAGACAGAGACAACAGACAGACAGACGCAGAGACAATTTAACCTTCTCCTGAGGGGATGTTCGATTCTGGCCACCGGGGGGAGCAGCTGCTTCATCATCCACTCTGACGGCACTTCCTCATTCCAACGTTGTAAATTAGTTAAACTTGCCTCCCCACTTTTATGAGTGGTACCTTATTTCCTACTTGATAGATGCAACTATCTTTCAGGTTGCTAGGTCAGCAACGAGCAGGGGCTATATTTTATTTTTAATTAACGGATGCTCACCCCGCCACGGGCTGGCCTCGAACTCATGACCTCATGGTCAGAGTGATTTATTGCAGCAGCTGTTTACCAGCCTGCGCCACAGCCCGGCCCCTCTATTGTTATAGAGTTGTGCTGAACAGCCTAAACATTTTTAGAGAGATATTCTTTTTATTAATTTGCCAGTATTACACAATAGTAATAGCATACCATAGAATTGCCTGTAGAATCTAGAAAATTCCTGGAGGACATATTTTGTTGGAGGCAACTAGATGAAACTGCAGGTTGCAGTCACACAGACTTCCCTCCATTCTTTCTTTCTCTTCCCTCTTCATAACAAAGAAAAGTATAGGCTGTTGATGTCTGAACCCAAAAGAAACTTAAGGCAAAATGCATTTTAACTCTGATGACTTAGATTCCTGGTCCAACGTTGAAACCACAACTCCACAAGGCTCCTAAAACACTACTCTAAATAGGTTGTTGTGCGTTTTCCAGGCTGTATGGCCATGTTCCAGAAGTATTCCTGAACACTTCTGGAACATGGCCATAAAGCCCGGAAAACACACAACAACCCTGTGATTCCGGCCGTGAAAGCCTTTGAAAACACTACTCTAAATATTCTGTAAGAATTCATTCAAAGAACCAAAAAACGTAGTCATATCTAATGGATAGAGCTTAGAAAAAGTATTTTGCTTTGGAATATATGATTCTATTGGCTAGGGGATTCTGGGAATTGTAGTGTGAAACGGCAACTTTCTCCACTTTTGCCAATCAAGAACAAGTCTTTAAAAGGGACCATACATCCAAGACATTTTCATAAGTGGTTGTAATATGGAATGGGTTACCAACCCCCCCCCCCCAAACCACATTGAGTATATCCATCCATTGTAAACCTCCCCACTGTAGTAGTTTTTTTATGAAACTGGCTTTGACTTATCACAAGCCGATAAATAAGATTCTTCCAAAAGAAAGCAATCAGCAATTTTAGCATTTTTTTCTCTCATAGCAAGGAAGTGTTTGATATTCATATTGTTCTTGAAGGGTTTTTCTTATTTGAAATCAAGGCCTGTTCTGTGCAAAATGTGTACATTTTTGTTTTGTGAAGAAAATAGCTTTTCTGTGCTGGAAACCATATTTTTTTCAGGCATATGTTCACTGTGCCTGACTAGTAGCTATTGCTTGAGTATGTTTTAATATATTATGACTTTATGTTTATATGATTTAAATGTATTTATGTGATTGTATTTTATTGTGTATTGCTGGGCTTAGTCCCCATGTGAGCCGCCCGGAATTGTTGTTGTTGTTGTTGTTGTTGTTGTTGTTACTACTACTATTATTATTATTATTGACACAACGACATAGTCTGACACAGCAAACAAGATAGACATGCTGGATTTCGTATCACAAAATCACAAGTCGTACACTTCCCAAGTGTCTAGGACTGTGTAATTTATTATTATTATTATTATTATTATTATTATTATTATTATTATTATTATTGACACAACGACGTATGACACAGCAAACAAGATAGACGTGCTGGATTTCGTTTCACAAAACCACAAGTCGAACACTTCCCAAGTGTCTAGGACTGTGTGATGTATTTTCTGATGATGCGTGCAGATCCCAGCAGGATGGCCTTTTGCAGTTGGCAGATCGTAATTTTGTCAATGTCTATTATTATTATTATTTTGTAGAAAATAATATCTCTATGAAGAAATATTATTTCCTAGATGGAAAATAATATTTCCTGTGACAAGACATTTCTTACAAATCATGTAAATTTTGTGCAGTTTGATTCCCAATTACAGTATTTTCTGTGCAAGGGACAGACTTTTGACAGAGGATAATTCTGTGTAGAAATATTGTTTTCTCCATGGAAAATGAAGTTCTCTGTGCCAAACAACTGTGAGAGTATTTTGTACAGAATACATTCCAAACTGTGAAGATTCTCATCCATCCAGGATTTCTTTTATCAGTTTCTCAAAATGTGAATTTTTTTGACAATTTTATGAATATTTTCAAATATCTCTCCATCTGTAAACAATACAAAGACTAAATTAGGACTATTGTCTGACAAGGCCACATAGCCTGTGTCAGCACAGTCTGTTCTATGGGTTTTTCCCAACTTTACTTATTAACTTATGAAAGCCATATTTCCTGATGTCCTTTGCCTTAACAAAGGCTATCTACTAAGATATCAAAAAGACTATGTCCACTAAACAGAATGATTGGTCTTCAAATACATTGTTGAAAAGAGAACGTTATGGCATCATGGTAGCTGACGCTGTTAGAGTGTGTCCTTGTCCCAAACTGGAAAGGTGACATTTTGTGTTATTCTTCTAATTTTTTTTACCTTTACTGGTCTGTTATCTGCACTTGTACAATGTTTCATTTACATGATACTTTCTCCTAAAATAGATGTTTTCAAACATGATTTACCTAAAGTATGCTTTGCGTTTCCAACTGGATGCAATGATTCTAGCATTTTCAAAATGCACATGCGATTTGAATATGGTCCTTGTTCCTGTAAAATGTACCAAACATGAAAATTTCATAGCCAAGATGGCTACCATTTTACAAAAAAAATCAGAAGCTATCTAATTTTGTCATTTGTCAGAATGCTTTTGCAATCATACAATATCTTCCCCATCGATGTGATGTCGTCTTTTTGTTTTGTGCACAGTATAGACATTGTTGGCCACATGACCTTGGGGGTATCTACGGAAAACCTTTACCTTTACCTTTTAATACAGTGTGCCTATAATATATGGGATCCCTAGCCCTTGAAAAAGTGGGGAATGTCTGTACACCACAGTGGACTTACTCCAATTGCAACAATCCTAAGCGGCTATTTTCTGCAATAAGATTCCTTGGAATTGCCAGTTGTTGGAGGACATAATAAGACCTGCTTTGGGATGATGTTGATGATGATGATGATGATGATGATGATGATGATGATGATGATGCATTATATTACTTCTCTGCCTCTCCCTGAGGCTTGAAGTAGGATACAACAAACAGTTAAAATATCCTCATGGGTGATCAGTTGTGGCCAAATATGATTGACCTCCAGAGTTGGAGTCTTGGTGGTGGATCCATAAATGACAGTGAAGACCTATTCTGGATCCACAGTGAGGACAAAGATTTCCAGATGGAAGGCAGTCTCAACAAGTGTTTGACTGATGCTCCTACTTCCTCTTGGCACACTTCTCCCCTTTGCCCTCCATTCATACCTCTTCAAGATCCATGGCACTTTTGGTAACAAATGACCTCCAGTTCTAATGCTCAAGGGCCAGGACTTCCCAGTTCTTGGTGTTTATGCTTAGAACTGGATTATATGAAGCTCCTTCTACACGGCTGTATAAAATCCACACTGAAGTGGATTATATGGCAGTGTGGACTTGCGATAATCCAGTTCAAAGCAAATACTGTGGATTATCTGCCTTGCATTCTGGGTAATACAGCTGTGTGGAAGGGCCTTGAGTCTACGCTGCCATATAATCCAGTTCAAATCAGATAATCTGTATTTTATAGGCAGTGTGGATCAGGCCTAAGTGCACTCTGCCTGTGCCCTGGGCACCATTTTGGCTGAGGGAGTTGCTAGGATACGAAGGAGGCGGGCCCTAAAGGCAGCCCGGGGGGGGGGGGGGGGGGGCTAAAGGTAGCAGAGCCTACCTTTCTAACTGGGAGTTAGGGGAGAAAGGCTCTTCCTCATCCTCTGTAATTTGGACTATTTATCTATGTTTTTTGTTTTGTTTGAAAGACATATTTTGGATGACTATGTCTTTTGTGGCCAAATTTGGTGTGTGTGTGTGTGTGTGTGTGTGTGTGTGTATGTGTGTGTGTGTGTGTGTGTGTGTGTGTGTGTGTGTGTGTGTGTATATATATATATATATATATATATATATATATATATATATATAAAAGCAAAAAAGGACTATTAAATATTAATACCATCCATACTTATAAAATATCATTCTAAAACCCATAGATTAAAATTTGCTGGGTAGACCTTCCTGAAAAGATAGCTTTTTAGTGCTTTTAAAAATTCAGATGGTGTGTTCAATCATCAAATCTTTCCTGGCAGGTTGCTCCATGGTCTATGGTCAATCAACAGAAAGGTCCTTTGGGTGACAGTTGCCTGTCTAGTTCTGGCTGGTTGAAGTAAACATCTCCCAGACAACCCGAGGATATTGGGGCAGATTGTATGGAAGAAGACAATCTTGTAGGAAACCTAGATCCAAACCATGTAGGTCTTTAATGGTAATAACCAAGACTTCATACTTTGCCCAGAAACTCATTGACAACCAGTGGAGTGACTTTACTCTGGGTGTGATATGCTCACTCCTAGATGTACCCTTAACCAATCTGGCTGTCATATTTTGAACTAACTGGAGTTTCCGAATTTGGTAGAGAGGCAGCCCAATGTACACTGCTTTGCAGAAATCGAACCTTAAGATTACTGGTCCACGTAGTACTATCTTTAGGTCTTCCAGTTCTAGGAAGCTCCCTGCTTCATAGTAATGTAGTAGACACTGATCACTGTCTGAAATCAGATACTAGGCTAGATGCCCCTTGGTCAAGTTTATGTCCTTCTTATGTTCTTAAGGGTAATCCGTTTAAGCATGTACTCTTAATCTCGTTAACTGGGAAATAAGTTCCACCAAACAAATGAGTCTTCTCCAGCATTAGTCTATATGATAGGCACTCTATTGTTTTGGAAGGGCATTTGCAGGAGTGCTTGAAATAGTTGCTTGTTTAATCTTACACTCTTGGGGGAACTTATTTCTGGATGACCACTCTCTGGATCCCTTAGCATTGCTTCTTTTCTTGCCAGCTTTCCTCACTGTCCATACAATGGGAGTGCTGTGCCATGGATGGTCAGGACTTGCTGTGCAATGATATATCTTTATACAGTAGAGTCTTGCTTATCCAATATAAACAGGCTGACAGAAAGTTGGATAAGCGATAATGTTGGATAATAAGCAGGGATTAAGGAAAAGTCTATACAGAAGTTGGATGAGCGAAGGTTAGCTAAGCGCAACTCTACTGTACTTAATAGGATCTTTCAATAGCTGCCTTTTCAAGTTAGTCTTTGGATTTCTTGACCACCATTTCCATTTTTGATTTATGACTGAGCCAAGACTCAGAATCCCCTGGGTGATCTTGGGCATGTCACACTCTCTCAGCCTCAGAGGAAGGCAAAAACCAGGCAAAGGCAAACCCACTTGGAATAAATCTTGCCAGGAAAACCCTAGGTTAGAGCAACAACAAAATATAGAAATTTGTGAATTATTTGTATTTCTCCATCATTCGCTTTAAGATCATGTAAACCAACCATGGCCATTATTTTTCTTTTCTTACATCTAGTGGTGATCTTCCTCTTGCATTTTTGTCTTTAATATCCATTAGGAGTAATTCCAACTCTTTGCTATTTTCTGTTAGCATTGCTTACTTTTAAAATGTTATTTCCCTTAGCATTGTTAGATGTTCCATCTTCTGGTGCATCTGGATTGTAGAATTAATGCAGTTTGATACCACTGTGACTCAATGTTCTGGAATTGTGGAAGTTCTGGTTTTACAAGGTCTTTAGTCGTCTCTGCAAAAGAGTGTTGGTGCATCACCAAAGTATAACTCCCAGGATTCCAGAGCATTGAGCCCTGGCAGTTAAAGTGGTATCAAACCGCTTTAACTTCACAGTATAGATGCAGCCTTAAAGCAAAATTGATCTTGGTTGCCAGGTCATTTTTTTGTTTCAAATCTCAATCTGCATAAAGATCTGAACAGATTAAAAAAATCTCTATGTATTTCATTTTCAGAGGGATTCTATGCAAAATTGACTACTGATATAATGCTTCATCAAGTTTCATTTTCAAGGAAGGAATGTGTAATTTTATCAGTTTTATGTGTTGTCGAAGGCTTTCATGACCGGGATCACAGGGTTGTTGTATGTTTTCCGGGCTGTATGGCCATGTTCTATCAGTTTTGTTTACATAGAAAATACAAAGTTTTTTCACAGTTTGGGACTTATTTTCTGTACAAAATCAGTGGGTGTTTAGTATGCATACAATTTCTAACCTAGAAACCATCATATTCTATGCAAATCACATGCAGAATAGGTCTTCACTAATAGCTTTTTTCTGCACAGGAAATACCACTAATGTGCATGAATATCATTTTCATCAGATAAAATGTTGTAATTGGGGATTTATTTTTATATAATAATAATAATTAATAATAATAATAATACAGTAGAGTCTCACTTATCCAACATTCTAGATTATCCAACACATTTTTGTAGTCAATGTTTTCAATACATTGTGATATTTTGGTGCTAAATTCGTAAATACAGTAATTACTACATAGCATTACTACTTTTTCTGTCAAATTTATTGTAAAACATGATGTTTTGGTGCTTAATTTGTAAAATCATAACCTAATTTGATGTTTAATAGGCTTTTCCTTAATTCCTCCTTATTATCCAACATATTTGCTTATCCAACATTCTGCCGGCCCGTTTATGTTGGATAAGTGAGACTCTACTGTAATAATACATCCGAAAATACATCACACAGTCCTAGACACTTCGGAAGTGTTTGACTTGTGATTTTGTGATATGAAATCCAGCATATCTATCTTGTTTGCTGTGTCATACAATAAAATAATAATAATAATAATAATAATAATAATAATAATAATAATAATAATAAACATTATTTTTATACCCCGCTTCCATCTCCCCAAAGGGACTCAGGGCGGCTTACATGGGGCCAAGCCCAGATAAAACATCAAACAAAATAAAAACATCAAAAATATTACAAACACAGATATTAAAATTAGCATTCTACACATAACAAGAGTATAAAAAGATAATCATACTAAAATATAAATCTGACCCCTAGTAGAGGTGTTTTTTGAAAAAACATTGGATGTGGTTTACAGAGAGAACACTTTCTTGTATTGGTTTTTGTTGTTGTTGTTGTTGTTGTTGTTGTTGTTGTTGTTGTTGTTATACTTTGTTTTTAAAGACATTGCCTATGATGTGAAGCCGGCTTGAGTCCCCTCCGGGGTTGAGAAAGACGGGATAAAAGTGTCGTAAATAAATAAGTAAACAATTCTTGTTCAAAAATAGTATAATAATAAAAACACTTTATTTATATTTCGCTCTATCTCCCCAAGGGAACTCAGGGTGGATCACAGTACACAAACACAGCAAACATTCAATGTCATTTGTGGACAAACAGAACAGAACAGACAGACAGAAGGAGGTATGTTATCTTGAAGTCCAGTTTTTTTGATGCCTTGGAGGTTGAGGTTGAGCTTGGATTCAGCCACAGGGGGGTGCTGTTGCTCCATTATGACGAAAAGCCACC
The DNA here is from genome assembly GCF_035594765.1 of Anolis carolinensis. Taxonomy (NCBI): domain Eukaryota; kingdom Metazoa; phylum Chordata; class Lepidosauria; order Squamata; family Anolidae; genus Anolis; species Anolis carolinensis. Next base: position 6,478,854 of record NC_085841.1, read on the forward strand.
TTCTACCAATATATTCTATTCGAAACATATCCTTTCTGAACAAAAATTTTAGTTTTGCATATCGAATGATGTTTCCTGTAATGGAAATGATATTCATTGCACAAAACCATCAGATGCAAATTCAGAAAAATATTTTTTTGTCCATTTTGGGGGGAATATTTTTGAGATATTCTTTCCATCCTTCCTTCTGACATTTAGTAGATCCAGGTCTCCCTTGATTTATACTATGGCATTTTATTCTGCTTTTAGGAATGTTATACAGTAGAGTCTCACTTATCCAAGATAAACGGGCCGGCAGAACATTGGCTAAGAGAAAAATTTGGATAATAAGGAGGGATTAAGAAAAAAGCCTATGAATCATTGGCCCAGATTCATGTATTAGTCTCTTGTTTTTAACATTTTATTCTGTATGTTGATTTTTATGACTGTTTTATTGATGCTGATGTTTTACTGTTGGGATATTTGTTTTATTGTCTTGTTGTTGTTACATTGTTGTGTTGGGCAAGGCCCCATGTAAGCCGCCCCGAGTCCCTTCAGGGAGATGGGGCGGGGTATAAGAATAAAGTTGTTGTTGTTATTATTATTATTATTATTATTATTATTATTATTATTATTATTATCATCATCATCATCATAAATTTACATTATGATTTTACAAATTAAGCACCAAAACATCATGTTTTACAAGAAATTGGCAGAAAAAGCAGTTCAATACACAGTAATGTTATGTAGTAATTACTGTATTTACGAATTTAGCACCAAAACATTGCAATATTTACTACAAAAACATTGATTACCAAAAGGCAGGCTGCGTTGGATAATACAGAACCTTGGATAAGTGAAGCTTGGATAAGTGAGACTCTACTGTATGTTGTATACAAATGTAGTATCCAAATCCAAAATACCCTAAAAACTGAAAATTTTATTATTTTATTTACTTTATTTATATACAGTAGAGTCTCACTTATCCAACATTTGCTTATCCAACATTCTGGATTATCCAAGGCATTTTTGTTGTCAATGTTTTCAATACATCGTGATATTTTGGTGCTAAATTCGTAAGTACAGTAATTACTACGTAGCATTATTGCATATTGAACTACTTTTTCTGTCAAAGTTGTTGTATAACATGATGTTTTGGTGCTTAATTTGTAAATTCATAACTTAATTTGATGTTTAATAGGCTTCTCCTTAATCTCTCCTTGTTATCCAACATATTCGCTTGTTGGATAAGTGAGACTCTACTGTACCACTTTTCTCACCCCTGGGGGGACTCAAAGCAGTTTACAACATAATAATGGCAAAATTCAATTCTAACATATATGTAAACCAAATCATATATGAAACAATAAACATGTAGCAATGCATTAAAACAATAGAACAATTAAAACATAAGATATAAACAGCATTTATACATTAAAACATAGAATTAATACACCTAGAACAAACATTAAAATCACGTGATCCAAAATTGTAGACCTGGGCCGTTCCAATTGTCAACTGCACATATTCCCTATTCATTTCTTGCACTGCATTACTTTACTGGTTTGGTCCTATAACCATGTCTTTATTTTCTTTCTGAAGGCCAAGAGAAAGGGCGCTGATCTAATCTCATTGGGAAGAGAGTTCCAGAGCCGAGGAGCCACCACTGAGAAGACCCTGTCTCTCGTCCCCACCAACCGTACTTGCAATGGAGGTGGGACTGAGAGTAGGGCCTCCCCAGAAGATCTTAACCTCCATGATGGTTCATAGAGGAAGATACGTTCGGACAGATAAGCTTGGTTGGAACTGTTTAGGGCAGTGGTTCTCAACCTGTGGATCCCCAGGTGATTTTGACCTACACCTCTCAGAACTCTCAGCCAGTTTACTAGCTGTTAGGACATCATAATATAGAACCATAGAATCCATGACTTTACAAACACCCCAAAGGGCCAGCCAGGCAAACCCCCTTCTACCATACAAGACACAATCCAAACCGTCTAGAGAGATGTCCAGCAACTCTCAACATAATCATCATAATCAACATACAATCATAGAATCTGGCGAGGCCCCTGACGACCATCCAGCCCGACCCTTTCTACTATGCACCAGGGAGGAATCGGCCAGACTTTTAGACTACAAGGCCATTACATGCTAATCAACACGGCCAATAGATTAAGCCACAGCAAAGCGTGGCCGGGCACAGCTAGTATTATAAAATGCTTCTTTGCTTCTGTACATTGGCCCAGATCCTTGAATTCAATTCATGATTTTAACATTTTATTCTTGTATGTGACTTTTTATGACAGTTTTATCGTTGTTGATGTTTTATTGTTGATTGATCTTTTTTTTTTTTTTTTTTGCTTTTATATTGTTGTGTCCGGACTTGTCCCCACGTAAGCCACCCCGAGTCCCTTCGGGGAGATGGGGCGGGGTATAAGAATAAAGTTATTATTATTATTATTATTATTATTATTATTATTATTATTATTATTATTAAGGCCAAGACATTTGGGGATGCACTGGTTGAGAACCACTGATTTAGGGCTTTATAGGCTAAAGCGAGCACTTTGAATTGTCCATGTGGATGGCTGAGAGAGTGAAATCTTTGTTTTCTGGTGGTTAAGTTTACACAAACTTTGTTTCTTGCCCAAAAGTATTAAACACATTGTACAGAACTACTTTCAGGTTATGTATATTCAGAGTACAATCTTGGTATAAGGAGTAAACACTACAAAGGTTTGGAGAAAGGAACTTACCGTATATACTCGTGTATAAGCTGACCTGAATATAAGCCGAGGCACCTAATTTTACCACAAAAACTGTGAAAACTTGAGTTTAAGACAAGGGTGGGACAAGGCCCAAGGCTGTGGCGCAGACGGGAGAGCAATGAATCACTGACCAGGAGGTCATAAGTTCGAGGCCCGCTCGGAGCTATGTTTGTTGTTTGTCTTTGTCCTATGTTAAAAAGGCATTGAATGTTTGCCTGATGTGTGTAATGTGATCCGCCCTGAGTCCCCTTCGGGGTGAGAAGGGCGGAATATAAATGCTGTAAATAAATAAATAAATGCAGCAGCTACGGGTCAATTTCAAAAATAAAAATAGATATTGATAAAATTGCATTATTTGAGGCATCAGTAGGTTAAATGTTTTTGGATATTTATATAAAACTGTAATTTAAGATAATAATAAGACTTTAATAAGATAAGACTGTCCAACTCTGAATACCTATATACTCAAGTATAAGCTGACCTGAATAGAAGCCGCCTGGACCCTCACTCGAGTATAAGCTGAGGAGAGCTTTTTCAACCCTAAAAAAAGGCTGAAAAACTAGGCTTATACTCAAGTATAAACAGTAGATCTATTGTAAGAACTCCATTCTACGATAGGACACTTAGCTCAGGGTGAGGATCTAACCTAGCTACATCTTGGAAGGCTGCGAGCAGACTCATGGAAAGAAGGAGAGGTGGTGAAACATCCACAAGAGTATCAGTTGATATCACAGAAGGATCAGGATACGTAGAGATTTAAAAGGATACTCAAATGATCTAACCCTATTATTACTGCCCACTTCACTTTTCCAGGCTAGGTTTTGTTGCATTTTCTAGGGTTGGATTCAGGTTTTTTGCCCTCTTCAGAGGTCACAGAGCTTGGAGATAGAAATCCTTTTGTTAGCTTTCTTGAAGGTGCCCAGCCTGGGAGGAATCCCTTTTGAAGATGGGTTTCTCTCAAGATCTCCAGTGTTTTCACCCAATGGAAATTGGAGACAAGGTCTGGAAGACACCAACTGCCCAGCTTCACGCACATCAGATGGTAAATCACCAGCAGTTATAAGATCTACCAACCGAAAGGTGGCCAGCTCAAAGCCCGGTCGGGGTGAGCACTCGACCGTCAAGCCCAGCTCACTGTTTACCTAAGAAGTAGTTCAAAAACAGCTTAGAACTGTAAGTAGAGAAATGAGGTACTGCTAATTAGCGGGGGAGGTATTTTACAATACCATAAAGAACAAGACCAGAAATGTGATGACCAAACGGAAGGTGGAAGGAGGAAGTCCTGATGGCTCTTCATCATAGAGAATGGAGAAACAGCACCCCCTGTGGCTGAATCCAAACTCAACCTCCAAGGCATCGAAACTGGACTTTGAGACAACGTAACTCCTTTCTTTCTGTCTGTTCTGTTCTGTTCTGTCTGTCCAAACAGCATTGAATGTTTGCTGTGTATGTGTACTGTGATCCGCCCTGAGTCCCCTTAGGGAGATAGAGCAGAATATAAATAAAGTGTTGTTGTTGTTGTTGTTGTTGTTGTTGTTATTATTATTATTATTATTATTATTATTATTATTATTATTATTTCTCACTGCACACCACAAAGAGTAATGTAACAGTTGAATAAAGTTGTCCACATTCCATCCCATATCCTACATGTGGTCTCATTCTTTCATCGGTTGAACAGCAAGAGATATTTAACCTATATGGACCAGAACTATACCATTTTTTTTTCAAAATAAGAACCAGGTTCTATAGGATAATCTTCCCCAATATTAGGTCCAACAAATATGTTGGCTTCCAACTTCCATCTGATGTGAGTTCCAGTCCAAGGGTGCATCTACACTGTAGAATCAATGCAGCTTGACATCACTTTACTGCCATCGCTTAATTCTATGGCATTCTGGGAGTCATAGTCTGGTAAGACACCAGCATTCTTTGGCAGAAAGGGTTGAAGACCTTGTAAGTCTACAACTCCCATAATTTCATGGCATTGAGCTATGGCAGTGGTGTCAAACTGCACTAAGTCTACAATGTAGATACACTCCTAGCTACACAAGGAGCTCAGGCTGGACAAGTCTATCCCAAGAGACGTGTTTAAATGGAGTTCTAGAAAAGATTAAACAACAAAAAAATGTGGCATAAAGAAATCCAAGTGGTTGCAATTCAAAACAAGAAGACACGTGGTGAAAATTGTTGTGGCTGTGCCACCCTTTTATTATTTAAAAAGAGGAAACAAGTATTTCTTTTCCAAGCACCAAAGAGAGCTGGATGTCATGCCCAACCCCTCTACATGGGTTTGTGGGACATTCAACCTTTGTAATGGGTTGGTCTCCAGTGATATTTATGGTGTGGACGAGGAGGTGGTGGTGGTGGTGGAGGAGGAGGAGGTGGCGGTGGTGGTGGTGGAGGAGGTGGAGGCGGAGGCGGAGGCGGCGGTGGTGGTGGAGGAGGAGGAGGTGGACGTGATGGTGGCAGGTGGCAGCAATGATATCCATAGCTGTGGCCAGGACAAGCGCAGTTCGAAGCGGCATTCACACCATACGGGCAATGTTTGGCACAGCCTCCATGGCAGTAACCACATTTGGGTGTAGCTGCAAAAGAGAAGGCTTGGATTAGGTCAATGATGGGCAACCTTTTGCATTTGGTGTGTCAAGATTCACCAAAAAACCTAGCATGACTTGGATGGTGTGTCACTTTGAGAACAAAACCATAATTTCACAATATATATAGTTTAAATAACAAAAATATATAATTGTAATATATAACTGTATTTAATAAATCAAAAACTATTTACTACCATTATTTCCATGTACAACAATCTATGGTACCTCTTGCAGTTTCCACGCTGATTTCTCTCTATTCTAGTTTCAATGTAGTCATGAATAATGAATAATATAATAATGATATAATAGTAATAATATAATAGTATACTAGAATAATAATAGAAGAATAATAGAATGATTTATATATATATATATATATATATATATATATATATAAATGAGTGATGGCATCACGGCGACCCACAAAACAACAAAACTACAGGTCCCCCAACCTCGAAATTTGACAACACAACCCATCATCCATGCCACTAGGTTGATACAACAAAAAGAAAAGAAAAATGAAGTCCTAATTAGAGGGGGAGCAGTAATTGTAACTACCACCAATTCTTCAATACTTTATTTCCCATACCACCATACTTCGCCACAGCAACGCGTGGCCGGGCACAGCTAGTATATATATATATAAATGTAATGTGCATAATTCCCATGGAGTAAACAACAAAACCACTGGACCAAATCACACCAAATTTGGCCACCGAAGACATTAGTCATCCAATCAATCTGCATGCGGCAGCGTGGCGGCAAAAATGGCTAGGCGTGTCAGTGCTGACACGCGTGTCATAGGTTGGCCATCACTGGATTAGGTCATTTCGGGACAAGGAAAAGATTCACAAGGGGAGCTATGCTCATCTTTCTGCTCTTGGCAGTTTGGTTCTCTTCTGTCCCACTTTCCTGGCTGCTTTTGAAATGCTCCAGTTTCCTTTTCCTTCTCCCACTTCTCTCTTTCATCAGGTTACTGGATGTTCCAATGGATAAGTCTAGGAATTTCAGGCCAAAAATGAGACCAAAAAGGCTGAGTCAACAAATCCATGGATCAATCTAATTACTGTGCTTTAACTCTTCTCAAAAATGAACCCATCTCCTCTCCTTAGTAGGATGGCAAAAGTTTAGTCTGGGGACCCTTCCAGACAGGACAAATCCCAGTTCCTCTTGGGATGTAGGCCAAAATCCTGTGACTTTCATGGGCGAGTGACTACATTCCCTTGTGTACCAAACCAGGATTGGCATGGTAGGAATATGGTCACCAACCCTCTGCCCTCATCCACCCCCTTTTCTATTTCTAAACAATTTAAAAGCCAATGATTACCATTCCTGGAGGCTTGAAAGGCTCCTTGAAAGTTCCATTGCATCATTTCCAGGTGTAACAGTATGTTTTCAGGCCGCTAAAAATGGTAACTCGCTGCTTTTAAGTTGTTTAAAAATAAAAAACGGGGGCGAGGGAGGTCAGGGTGACAACACATCGACATCCCAGAAGGCCCACACTTGCAAATATCTGGATTTATTGAAAGATCTGGATGCTTTTTTTGTACCCTGATGCAAACCTGGAAATCCAGGTTTACTCTGGATTAATTCGGATTAGCCAGAGACGTCGTTTGGACACATCAGGCTAATCCAGAACCCATTGCAGGTTTTGGCCCAGTGTAGAAGGGTCCTAGGAGAGCAGTAAAGTAACACTGTCCTCCTTTACTCTCTCTGCCATGGAATGAGCGAACAGGAAAATGGTGACCCTCAATTTAGCTGAAATCTCTTCAATCCAAATTGCAGGCAAAAATTCCCATATATTTTTCATGCCTCATTCCTTACTTTCCCCTTCAAATTTGAAAGCTATGGATGCTATGTTTAGAGATTTGGGGAGCTAGCAAGGTGGTAGAAAAAAGAAAAACGTTAAGAGACTGAATGTTACAGTTTGATAGATCACCTTATAATAATAAGTGTTAGCAGGATTGATTTTTAAAAGTCTCTCGGGCCTCTGGGTTAAAAGCAAAATTTGAAAACAGTTGAAAATTAATCTCTCTTTATCAGAAATCCCTAGCCACTCTGTTTGCTTGGGTGGAACTGGTCAAACAGATAAAATCTGCATTATAGATCTATCTTTTAAGATTTCCAGGTTTGCATATAACCATGTGTACAATCCTCATCCCACTGTTAAAGGCAGATATTCGCTAGTATCCCTGATTTTAAAAGCATAATGCTTCCCTGCTCTCAAAGGTTTCCCAAATCTAGTAGCAGACTTCTAAGCATGCAAATTCAACAAACTAATTGTTGCATTTCCCCCTTCCACTATGTTTCAAGCCTCACTTCATTTTTTTACAGTTTAAACTGATATGGGAGAACCAGGACCGAGTAATGTTTCCCTTCCTTGGTGCCTGGAAAACTTGGCAGTCTTACTGATTCCTTGAAGAATGGTTTCACAGAAAAGTGCCTCCACCGATTGCTCCTACAAGGTACTATAAAATATTTGCCTTTGAAAATTGGAATTGTTATCTTCTGGGCCATGGGAAGATGGGAAAACCAATACTCAGACTCTTCTAAAGCATTTTGGATTAGTAAAAGAATTGGTAAAGTTTCATGGATTATTTATCATCAAGGAGCATATAGTTAGGAAATGCGTATCTGAATCAGCCTGGATTTCCTGGCATTTCAGCTTCATTTCGAACATGTTGAAGGCTTCAAAATCAGTCTTCTCTGGAACAAGACTAGAAGGTACATCTAAAAGCTGGGATGAACAACCGTTATTATCAAGTTCTGAATTTTTTAAGCCCCAAACTCCCTCGGTATTAGCTAACATACTTTACGGCTAATGAGAGCTGTGCAGTTCCTCCTCCACATTTGCGCATTTGATTATTTGCAGATTTGATGAAGATGTTCTCCTTAAGAATATCTAGGTCCTCCAGAATGACTCAGTAGTCAACATGCACCAGAGAATGACCATAGAGTTGCCTTGGGGGGTTTAGATATTCTTGGGCCCCTTCCATGCAGCTGAATAAAATCCCACATTATCTGCTTTGAACTGGGATATATGGCAGTGTGGACTCAGAAAATCCAGTTTAAAACAGATATTGTGGGTTATTCTGCCTTGATATTCTGGGTTATATGGCTGTGTGGAAGGACCCTTAGAGAGAACTTCTCTAGCGTGATTGTATGGTCAGCTTCCAGTGGAACTTCTTTAAGCATTTGCAGGTCATCTAGTGCAATTCTGTGGTCAGCTTCCAGACTTTGGTTGCCCACCTTTGTCTTAGGTTGTGTCTACACAAGCCAAATAAAATAGACTCACTTTTCAGCTGTTGCAAGAAGCCCAAATGATGAACGGCTGGTTTTGCAGTAGAAGAACAACTTCCAGCAGTTAATCCAGTGCAAGAGGAGTCATGATTTACTGCAGGGTTTCCAGGAAGACCCAGAACAATCCTGGTAATTTTGAGGTCTGGGCAACTGGACTGGATTGGAACCAGACTGACCTAGTGTCCACACATCCAAGTGACCCACCAATGGCTAGAAGCACTTCACCAGCAGAGCCTTGCTGACGATTTCACCTCTGCTGATTACATTGACTGGCCAAACTATTGTGACAACATCAGAAGTGATATTGCCAGAAATATGCTTCCAAAGAGCTTATTTCTGATGGCAAAATGGAGGCAGCAGTGCCCCTAATACACTGTTTGGCCTAGCCAGCCATTTGGACGCAGATTGGGCTCTGGATCACTCCCATGATTTATCTGGGCCAGCTCTGGAGCACACTATTTTAGATTATTTCAGTAGATGTAGATTCAGTCTTTAAGAGCCCCTCTCCCCTCCTGGAACAGCATTGAGAATACAAAAAGTTTATCCACCCAACAATTCTCACATCCATCAATTATATTTTCTAGAAGATCACCAAAATTCAAGAGATAATACAGAACTAGGAAATGTTACTCTTTTGGATTACCTTCCCAGAATCACTAGTTAGAGGAATCTGGAAAATGTTAATCCAAAAAAGCAACTTTTCCAAGACTGTGGGACTACTGGTCCCTTGGGTTAGAAAAGATTCCAGGAGACACATGCACAAACACTGCCATCCATCCAAGAGACATAAGTGAATTCTTTCCCCAGTTACCTTCAATGGCTACAGCGACCAGCAGAAGAACCGCAAGTGCAAGGAAAATGGCCCTCATGGTGAGGGTTTGGTTGGATGATCTGATGGAGGAGAAGTAGCTCTTGCAAGATCAGATGAAGGGTGAGCTCCAGATCCCTGGTATTTATGGAGAGTCCATTGAATGGAAGAGGTGGGGCTTGGAGTTGAGCAACACACCATCAATTGTCTCAGAATGTCATTGTGTCATTTTGACCTCAACAGGATGAGGACAAAATGCTTCACTGCCATCTCACTCCCGTTTTCGGCACAGAATCCATCTGGTCCTATCACGTGCCGGATCCTCTCATTCTCCAGATCCGGGTCTGTACATTTCAAGACATGTAGAGAATAAAGGGTGTCCTAACAGTCTGTGAAATCAAAAATATGAATCACAACTTCAAAGAGGATAAAAAGAGGGTAAAGATTGAGATCAAGATTCTAATCTTTGAAGAGAGCCAACCAGCACACCAAAACCTGGAATGAATTTTTAATTTTTGGTAAACATTAACAAGGTTGTTGGAAAATAGCTGAAGTGGTGGGAGCCTCAGGCTCATGCATGGTTCCCAGAATGCTTTGACTCAAATTTAACTGGAATGAGGTTTTCACAACTTAGGAAGATGAATTAATTTAGTGTCTTACAAATTTAATCCAGACTGCCAAATTTGAAAATTATTTTGAAATTTCATAGAACCATAGATTCATAGTGTTTCAATAGATCCCAAGGATGAGCTACTCCCATTCTGACACATAGGAAGAAGCAACAAAACCACTCCTGACAGATGGCCACCCAGTCTTTGCTTGAAAACATTCAGAGAAAGAGACTCCTCTCCATATTTTAAAGCAGTCGTGTTTTTTTTTTTTTTGTTTTGTTTTTAGGCGATCCCTCGACGTTCGAGGACGATGGTCTTCCAACCTTGGTATCTTGGGCGTGTGTTCTTAGGTGACTGAAGAGACCGATTCTTGACCCGCATATTCTCCCGCAGTGAGGACATCGGTTTCCAGGTGGAAGGCGGTCCCGGTCGGGGTTAGCTTGACGCTCCTTCCTCTTGGCACGTTTCTCCCTTAAGCCCTCCGTTCGTGCCTCTTCAAACTCCGCAGCACTGCTGGTCACAGCTGACCTCCAATTAGAGCGCTCAAGGGCCAGGGCTTCCCAGTTCTCAGTGTCTATGCCACAGTTTTTAAGGTTGGCTTTGAGCCCATCTTTAAATCTCTTTTCCTGCCCTCCAACATTCCGTTTCCCATTCTTGAGTTCAGAGTAGAGGAGCTGCTTTGGGAGACGGTGATCGGGCATTCGGACAACGTGGCCAGTCCAACGGAGTTGATGGCGTAAGAGCATCGCTTCAATGCTGGTGGTCTTTGCTTCCTCAAGCACGCTGACATTTGTCCGCCTGTCTTCCCAAGAGATTTGCAGGATTTTCCTGAGACAACGCTGATGGAAACGCTCCAGGAGTTTGGTGTGACGTCTGTACACAGTCCACGTTTCGCAGGCATAGAGCAGGGTTGGGAGGACAATGGCTTTATAAACAAGCACCTTGGTCTCTCTACGGATGTCCCGGTCATCGAACACTCTCTGCTTCATACGGAAAAATGCTGCACTCGCAGAGCTCAGGCGGTGTTGTATTTCAGTGTCGATGTTGACTTTTGTGGAGAGGTGGCTACCAAGGTAGCGGAAATGGTCAACATTTTCTAATGTTGCACCGTTAAGCTGTATTCCTGGCTTTGCAGAGGGATTAGCTGGTGCCTGTTGGAAGAGCACTTTGGTTTTCTCGATGTTCAGTGAGAGGCCGAGCTTCTCGTATGCTTCTGCGAAGGTGTTTAGAGTGGCTTGTAGGTCTTCTTCTGAACGCGCACAGACTACGTTGTCATCAGCATATTGGAGTTCTATAACAGATGTTGTGGTGACCTTGGTTTTGGCTCTCAGTCTGCTGAGGTTAAATAGCTTGCCATCTGTCCGATAGATGATTTCCACTCCGGTGGGAAGCTTCCCATCAACAAGGTGAAGTATCATAGCGATGAAGATGGAAAATAAGGTGGGGGCAATAACACATCCCTGCTTGACACCTGATTCAACCTTAAATGGGTCACTTTGGGAGCCGTTGCTGTCCAAGACTGTTGCCATCATGTCATCATGGAGGAGCCGCAGGATGTTCACAAATTTGTCAGGGCACCCGATTTTTTGGAGGATGGTCCAGAGAGCGCTGCGATTCACTGTGTCGAATGCCTTTGCAAGGTCAATGAATGCCATGTACAGAGGTTGGTTTTGTTCCCTGCATTTTTCTTGGAGCTGTCGAGCAGTGAAGATCATGTCCACTGTTCCTCTGGAGGGGCGGAAGCCATTCTGGGATTCTGGGAGGGTGTCTTCTGAGACAGGGAGAAGGCGGTTTGCAAGGATTCTTGCGAGGATTTTCCCGGCGGAGGTTAGAAGGGAGATACCACGATAGTTCCCGCAGTCTGTTCTGTCCCCTTTCTTGAAAAGGGTGATGATGGTGGCATCCTTGAAGTCTGCTGGGATTTTCTCGGTCATCCACACCTTTTCAATAAGCTGGTGGAGTTGTTGCATCAGCTCAGGTCCACCCTCTTTGAAGATTTCAGCGGGAATCCCATCAGGTCCGCTAGCTTTGTTGTTTTTTTGTTGGCTGATGGCATTGCTGACTTCTTCCAAACTAGGCAGTGCTGCAAGCTCATCCCTGGTTTGTTGTTGCGGGATTTGTGAGAGGGTCTCTTCGGCCACATTGGAGCTGCGATTCAGCAGGTTCTGGTAGTGCTCTTTCCAACGTAGTGCAATTGATGTTTTGTCCTTCAGAATTTTGGTTCCATCTGATGAGCGTAGGGGCTGTATGCCATGGTTTCTTGGTCCATAAATGATCTTTGTGGCTTTGAAAAATCCCTGAGCGTCATGGGTATCTGCAAGGTGTTGGATTTCTTCAGCCTTCTTTGTCCACCAGATGTTCTTGAGTTCTCTGGTCCTTCTTTGGACCTCGGCTTTTGCACTGGCATAGATCTTTTTCTTGGCAGCACAGTTGGTGTCTCTCTGCCATGTTTGGAAGGCTTTCCTTTTGTTATCAATCAGCTGTTGGATCTCTTTGTCGTTATCATCAAACCAGTCTTGATGTTTCTTAGTTAGGTATCCAATGCTTTCTTCGCAGGCTGTGATGATGGAGGTCTTCAGTTTGTTCCAATGTTCCTCAACATTTTCGGGGTGTTCTGTGGGTAGATGATCTTTGAGTGTTGTTTGGAGAAGGGCTCGTTTGGAGGGCACCTGAAGGGCTTGGGTGTTCATTTTTCGCCTTGTTTTCCTTCCTTGGAGTCTGCGTTTGGGGACGATCTTGATAGCCATCGTGGATCGGATTAGCCTGTGGTCTGTCCAGCAGTCATCAGTACCTGTCATGGCTCTTGTGAGAAGCACATCGCGGCGGTCTCTGGCACGTGTGATAACATAGTCCAGGAGGTGCCAATGCTTTGACCGAGGGTGCTTCCATGATGTCTTGAGCTTGTTTTTCTGGCGGAAGAGCGTGTTGGTGATGACAAGGTTGTGCTCTCCGCATTTGGTGAGAAGCAAGATGCCATTCGAGTTGCTGTTTCCGACCCCGTCTTTTCCTATGATCCCTGGCCACAGGTCAGAGTCCCTTCCGACTCTTGCGTTAAAGTCCCCCAGGAGGATGATTTTGTCCTCCTTAGGTATCTCCGATAGGATGGTATCCAGCTGACAGTAAAATTTTTCCTTGATGTCTTCGTCAGCATCTAGAGTTGGTGCATAGGCGCATATGATGGTTGCCTGTTGGTTTTTGGCAAGGTTAATTCGGAGGGTTGAAAGTCGTTCGTTGATGCCAGTGGGTGCTTCAGTCAGGTGCTTCACCAGGTCGTTTCTGATAGCAAAGCCAACTCCGTGTATTCTTCTTCGCTCTTCTTCAGGTAGTCCCTTCCAGAAGAAGGTGTAGCCTCCCTTTTCTTCCTTCAGCTGCCCCTCTCCTGCTCTCCGGGTCTCCTGAAGGGCTGCTATGTCGATCTTGAAGCGTCCCAGCTCTCTTGCAATGAGAGCAGTCCTGCGTTCGGGGCGCTCGCTGTCAGTGTTATCTAACAATGTCCGTACGTTCCATGTTCCAAAGTTCATTTTTCTTTTTTGGCCGCAGAGTGGTGACCCCTCTGGACGCGGCAGTCCAGTCAGGGTAGGAGAGGCAGACTATGTTTAGGGCACCTTTTCTAGCCCCTTCCCCGTGTGGGGTGAGCAGAGCGGATCCTAAAAAGGGCTGCTCAGTCATGGATACAGCTGCCGGACTACTCAACTGCCTCGGTCCTTGAGGTAGAACGACTGAGTCCATATCCACCGCCCATGTGCCAGTCTGTGACTAGGGGCTTCCAGATTTCACAGTCCTGCCCCCGTCGCCACTCGCTGATCGCCATGGGACTTTTGTAGGTTTGTTTTTATTTTTGTTGGAAGACGCCTGTGCGTGATTTTTTTTAATGTGTGGAGGTCGGTGCACGGCCGGTCAACACACAGTCTTCACAGAGTGAGGTTCCAGCAGTGGTGTGGTTAACACAACGACAGTGGCTTCTCAGTCTGTTGCAGCCTTCTTCCGCCTTCACAGCCGTTGTAACATGTACCATGTTATCCTCCGCCTGCTCCGCCGTTGAGGTCTTTGGGTCTTCGGATTGTGCTTGGTCTGGAACCTCCCCTGCGGCCACTCCTGGGAGTGCATCACTCCAGTGCCCACAGGTTCATCGGAACACGCAAAGCAGTCGTGTATTCCACCTTCAAATAGCTTTTACCATCAGGCAGTTCTTCCTAATGTTTGGGTGGAACCTCATTTCCAATTATTTGAATCAATTTCTCTGTGTCCTAGGACTTCATCACATGGGATAAGGAAAGCGCTTGGGATCGTTGTTTATCGCTTAAACTTCACAAAGCACCATTTTGAAATTAAATGGATGATTTTCTTACCCCATCACACAGTTTCCCTCTTTCCACTTCCTTTTCTAATTTTTTTTTTGCCTTCTCATCACATGCGAGACATGTTTTTCCTCCCACTGTCTCCTCCCCCACTTTCTTTGGCTATTATAATTTCTCTTTAGAAGTACAGATAGCTCTCAATTCAAAAGGTAAATCTATTTTATGTTTTAAAAAAGATATAAAATACCATTCCTTCCTCCTCCATCCCAATATGGTAATGGCAGAAAAAAGGAATTGTTGAACTCTAGCACTGAAAACACCTTTTCACCCAGCACCACACCAGAGTCCAGTAATTCTATCTAAAAATGTTTACTAAAGAAAGCAGATAAAAGGGGGAAAGGGCATTTCAAAAGGGATCAGCAGAATAGGAAATACAAAATAGTAGAAATCCAAAAATCAAGAGAACCAAAATCCATAGCAGTACTTTAACCATAAATCACAAACCAGAAATCAATAACTTTTCCAAGGTACATCCTTCCAGGAAACAAAGACATGAATCAGATAACTTGAGAATACTTGAATCATGAACTTGAGAGCTGAGACATTCCTTATGGCAATGTTGTCTCCTCTGAAAAGCATGAATCCAGCACTCCTTAATTTAAGCATGACCAAGTAGCCATGAGATCCTGTCTAATGCATCTGGGCTTCAAGGTCTTCTCACAAAGTCTGTCAGTGTTGAATTAGACTATTTTCACTCCCTCCAGTCTCAAGCCTAATCTAACCTCTCATGGAAATTCCCCATCAACCAAAAGCTATTTCCCAAGAGACCCAGTACGTTCCCCTGTGGAATCCAAAACATCTGCCCCTTATTTATTTATTTCCCTCATTTCTATCCCGCCCTTCTCACTCGAAGGGACTCAGGGCGGCTTCTGAGAGGTCCTTCTGGGACCTCTCCTGGCTGCAATTCTCTCCTGGCACTGACAGCCTTGTCCTCTAACATGTCAGAGAAATCAGAGAAATTCTCAACCACTTGCTGAGCTACAACAGGAATCAAAACTGTCCATCTCGGTTCCTCCCTCCATGATGATGTAATCATTACGTTTACAAGCAGAAATTCTCGTCACACAGTAATTTGGACATTTTTACACATCTCTATGTCAGGGTATTGTGAATTGTGTGAAATGTTAAAATCAATCTAGGCTGTTAGAAATGCCTTCTGTGTTAGTCTCGGCAAGGCATTTCAGTAACTATGGAGTTAGTAAGAACCTGCATTGATTGATGTATCACAGGACCAATGGGGTCAAGTTTGTTTGACCGAGACTTCCTTCTTGGTCTGTGGAATGCAGGGGAGTGTCGTCTGTTAGAGTGGGTGTTTCGGCTTGAGCATTCGCTGGAGATGGACTATGAATGCCATGCTCTGTAGCCGCGGAGACACAGCCATGTGTCCGGGATTTATTGTGAATAACTGCAACTGTAAATAGTTATGTAAATAAAGTTAAACAACAGTTAAACAACTGACTCTTCGCCTGCTGGAGTGTTTGTTGACCAGTGCTGATTCTCCGCATGGGAAAACAGCCTGGAGAAGGAGGTGAGACTGGGATGATGTTTATGGAACCCACTCTGCACGGCAACCAGGGTCTCACCCCCCCGTCGCCACCCCTGACACTCTACGCAGGGAATTGAAAAAGAAGTCAATTGCCAATCAACTTAGGAAACATAGGAAAAAACTACACTTTACAAATGGCAGAATACCTGGAATCCACTGTATGAGCTTGCATCATGTGATATGTTCCATCAATAGCCATTTCTTAAGGAACACGAATTTTATTGCAGCAACAGAAAATAAGCTTCCTCCATCTTCAATATAATATCCTTTCAAATATTTAAACATGGCTATTATATTTCCTCTTAATTTTCTATCTCCTGGCTAAATATCAATAGCTTCTGAGGGCACTAATTAAAGGGATTCATGTTTCCCAGTCCTTTAAATATTTTGGTCATTCTACACCAGCTTGTTGATCTCCTTCTTCAATTGCTTTGCCCAGAAATGTACACAAGGGTACTCCAGATGAGATCAGACCAAAGCAAAATAAAGTGGGACTAGGACTTCCTAGACCAGGACTTCTTAAACCCCAAATGGGGTTGCCGTGGCTTAAAGTTGGGGTCATGAAAAATTTACCAACAATAAAAGGTTTCTCGATGTCACCAAGTGGCTGTTTTAGACATTTGCACAAATCTGTTGTACAGTATTTATACTGGGCTCTGCAGAAAATGCTTCAGTTGTACTTCATAGAAAAAGAAAATCAACCAGTTTATCAGACCTTGCAAATGCTGATTTATTATCAGTAAATGTTTGATTGCTACACCTAATTTGCATACTTTTATGCTGAGCTCATATAAAAATTCCTCAGATGGAAAGGGGGCACAAGAGAAAAAAGTTTAAGAAACGTTGAACTAGAGCAGGCATGGGCAAACTTGGGCCCTCTAGGTGTTTTGGACTTCAACTCCTTCAATTTCTAAAAGTCTACTGGCTGTTAGGAATTGTGGGAGTTGAAGTCCTAAACATCTGATGGGCCCAAGTTCGCCCATGCCTGAGCTAGAGATTATACTCCTATTCAAAAGGCCTTTGATACTTAATTTGGTGTCGGACTGATCTATCTGCCCATTTTATAATAGCCCCATTCTCGAGATGTTGCCAATGCTATATTGCACTTTGTCCATTTCAACTGTGAAATTACCTTCCCCATTTCGGCCCATTTCGGCACATGTTGCACTTTGCCTGGGTTCTATGAATTAGTCTCCAGTGTTAATATTGTATGTTTTACATTGATTTTAATTATTGTTTTTACTGTAATTGATGTTTTTATTGGATAACTGTTTTATTGCTGTGTTTTGATATTTGATTGTTTTATCGGGCAAGGCCCCATGTAAGCCGCCCCGAGTCCCTTCGGGGAGATGGGGCAGGGTATAAAAATAAAGTTGTTATTATTGTTATTATTATTATTATTATTATTATTATTATTATTATTATTATTATTATTGATGCAGGTTAGAATCACATCGACTTATTAAAATGCCACATCACACTGCTGATCCATGTTCCATTTGTGGTCTGTCAAGGTTCATCTGAATGAACACCCTAATCCAGGAGTAGTCTGAAGCATTTCTGTTCCCAAATGGCCCTGGATTCCATGAAGCTATTCAGACACAGGAGTAGAGCACAGAATGTGCAGTCAACCTGGCTTTGATGCTCACCCTTAGCTGACCTGTTTCTTCTATTGCTACAACAGTTGATCATGGACTTCCTGAGGGCTCTTGGCTATCATGATACACCTTGGCTAATAATCAGCCAAAGCACCAATATCTATCCAAATGCAGAAGAAGGCAGCACTTCTTGGAACTGTGCACATTCTACAAAAATACCTCTAATATCCTAGGCCCTTTGGGAAGATCCTGATATTCAAAGACGAACCCCAGATACTTGGACCCAATGTGCACGTGTGCTGTGTTGTTATGTACATGTAATAAAAAATATTATATCCGCCTCCCCTCAAGGTGGGGCTGTGGTGCAGGCTGGTTAGTAGCCAGTTGCAATAAATCACCATGATCAAGAGGTCATGAGTTTGAGGCCAGCCCGTGTCAGAGTGAGCACCCAACAATTAAAATAAAAAATAGCCCTGCTCGTTGTTGACCTAAGCAATCCGAAAGACAGTTACATCTGTCAAGTAGGAGAATTTAGGGACTGCTTATGCGGGGAGGCTAATTTAACTGATTTACAACACCGGATGAGGAAGTACTCCATTAAAAAAGAACTCGTCGTCACAGTGGATGATGAAGCAGCAGCTCCTCCTGTGGCTGGAATCAAGCATACCCTCACAAAGCCAGAATCTGGGAAGTTAAATAGCCTCTGTGTCTGTCTCTGTGTTGTTTGTCTAATGGCATTGAATGTTTGCCATATATATGTACATTGTGATCTGCTCTGAGTCCCCTTCGGGGTGAGAAGGCAGACTATAAATACTGTAAATAAATAAGTTTATTTTTTAACACAGTGTTAAAAGCACATCAATCATAAAACATTATGTAAAATACATGTATTAAAACTTTAATATATGAGATGCATATATTAAAATACACAGAACATAGATTAAAATATGGTAAACGCAGAGCATGTTTAAAATTCATAATTAAACACAGACTAGGTAGGTCTTCCAGAAGAGATAGGTCTTCAATGGTCTCTTAAAGATCTCTTCCGGTAGGTCTGTCCATAGTCTTTTCAAGGTGGCTGATGAAAAGGTCCTCTGGGTGATGGTCACCAGTTGGGTTCTGGCTGATGGAAATAAGTGGAAAACCCAGAGGAGCTCAGTCTCCTAAAGAGCAGATTGTACGGGTGGAGGAGATCCTGTAGGTAACCTGGACTCAAACCATGTAGTGCTTTAAAGACCCAAACCAACACTTTCTTCTTTGCCCAGACACTAATTGGCAGCCAGAGGAGTGACTATAATATAGATGTTAGCTGCTCCGAGTCCGTCAGCGAGGGAGAGAGGGTGGGATATAAAACAACGTAAATAAATATGCTTACTCCTAGATGTTCCTGTAACTAGTCTGGCTGCCATGTTTTGAGCAAACTGGCATTTCTGAACTTGATTGCAGAAGTCCAACCTTGAGATGACCAGTGCATGCATTATCATCCTTTGGCCCTCCAAATCTAGGAAGGGGCACAGTTAGCAGATCAGCTGAAGCTGGTCGTAAGCACTCCTGACAGTTGCATCTACCTGGGCTGGTTGGAGGGACAGATCCAAGAGGTTCTCATGCTATGGACAGTCTTTCAGGGGGAGTGGGATCCTGTCCAAAACTGATTGACACACCTCCATCCCCAGATTAGGACCCTTGATGGCAAGCACCTCTGTTTTGTCTGGATTCGGTTTCTCATCCAGCCCATGACCTCCTCCAGGCATTCATTCAGAGGAGACACTCTATCCTTAGCTCAAGCTGTTTCTCAAGGCATGGATAAATACATTTGGGTATCATCTGCATTTTATTTTGCGTCAAAAGCATTGCATAATAAATGAATTTAAAAGTGATGCAATAAAAGAAATCACAAGCAGTTAAATAGTTTTAGACCAGAAGCAGGCAACAGCAACAGCATTGTCCGTAGCTTTAAACAACTCCTCCTCTGTACATGAGGCAGGACATTGTGGTCAAGCATACATATACGGAGTCACACAAGGTGGAGGATTCCTCCAGGTCATGCCATCCTGCCAAGTTGTCTTTTGATCTGCCCACTCCGCTTCTGAGTCTGTTCAGGGACTTCCAAGTTGCCCATTCTTGGTTTGCCCCTGGAGGAAGACCCTCTTGGGGGGCCATCCAGTTAGAATTGCCAGGTTTAGCTGCCCAGAGAGACACCCTTGCTGTTGCTGGAGGAACATCAAGAGGAGTGGTGGTTCTCATGAAGCCCTTCCTTGATTTGAGTCTGGTGGGAGGAGGCTGATAGTCATGCAGTGGGTGGCTTTCACAATGTTCAACCTTATTTCTCTCACAGTTAACAGCAACCTCCCATCACATGTCAGGAGGAGCAATGCCAGCTAACTTGTAGAGTTTATCAACAGGTGTAGGTTTAAGGCATCCTGTGATTATTCTGCATGTTTCGTTCAATGCTATGTCCACCTGCTTTGCAAGGGCAGACTTGTGCCAGACAGGACAGGCGTACTCAGCAGTTGAGAAAGACAAGGCCAGGGCTGATGTTCTTATTACTTGTGGGTCTGCACCCCATGAGCTGCCAGTCAGTTTCCGCAGGATGTTGTTGCATGCAGCTACTTTGTGCTTGGTGTTCATGCAGTGTTTCCTATATGTTAGTGTTCGATCTAAGGTGACACCAAGATATTTAGGATGGAAACAGTGTTCAAGCTCTTGGCCTTCCCAGTAACTTTCAGTTTCCTGTTGGCTTCACGGTTACGTAGGTGGAAAGCACACACTTGTGTCTTGGGAGGGTTAGGCTTCAGGTGGTTCTCTTTGTAGCAGCTGGAGAGATCTTTCAAGCCATTAGTGAGTTGCTTTTCAACTGTTTCAAAATCTTTTGCTTGTGTTGTTAGGTCAAGGTCATCAGCATATATAAAACTTTGTGAGTGGTGGTAGTGGCTGATTGTTCGTGAAGATGTTAAATAAGGTTGGTGCAAGAACGCTGCCTTGGGGTAAACCATTCTTTTGCCTCCTCCATGTACTTTTCCAGCCCTGGAACGCCACATCTGCATATTGATAGACCTTACCACATCCTTCCGGATGATCTCTCCCAGTGGTTTCATGTCAATGGTAAAAAGCATTGGGAATAGGATGGTACCTTGTGGGATGCCACAGAACAGTTACTTTTTGAGGAGTAGCTATCCCCAAGCACCACCATACAGAACCTGCCGGAGTGGAACCATTGCAGCACAGTGCATCCAATTCCCAATCCCTAGATGTTCCAGAAGGATACAATGGTTGATGGTATCAAAGGCCGCAGAGAGATCTAGAAGCACCAACAGGGACATGCACTCCTTCCAGTGTTAAGACGAAGATCATCCACTAAGGTGACCACAGCAGTTTCAACTCTGTATCCTGCTCTGAAGCCGGTTTGAAATGGGTCAAGGAAGTGTGTGTCATCCAAGACTGGTTCCTAATTTGTCAACCTAATGTGGGGTAAAATGGGTTAACCAGTTTTATCCCACATTATGAACAACAAGTCCCTGAATGTTTATTTATTTATTTATTTATTTATTTACAGTATTTATATTCCGCCCTTCTCACCCCGAAGGGGACTCAGGGCGGATCACATTATACACACACAGGGCAAACATTCAATGCCCATATACACATAGAACCGAGACAGAGACAGACAGACGCAGAGGCAATTTAACCTTCTCCTGAGGGGATGTTCGATTCTGGCCACAGGGGGGAGTAGCTGCTTCATCATCCACTCTGACGGCACTTCCTCATTCCAACGTCGTAAATTAGTTAAATTTGCCTCCCCACTTTTTTTATAAGTGGTACAGTAGAGTCTCACTTATCCAACACTCGCTTATCTAACGTTCTGGATTATCCAACGCATTTTTGTAGTCAATGTTTTCAATATATCATGATATTTTGGTGCGAAATTTGTAAATACAGTAATTACTATGTAGCATTACTGCATATTGAACTACTTTTTCTTCCAGATTTGTTGTATAACATGATGTTTTGGTGCTTAATTTGTAAAATCATAACCTAATTTGATGTTTAATAGGCTTCTCCTTAATCTCTCCTTATTATCCAACATATTCGCTTATCCAACGTTCTGCCGGCCCGTTTATGTTGGATAAGTGAGACCCTACTGTACCTTATTTCCTACTTGATAGATGCAACTATCTTTCAGGTTGCTAGGTCAGCAACAAGCAGGGGCTATTTTTTTTTATTTTTAATTGACAGGTGATCACCCCGCCACGGGCTGGCCTTGAACTCATGACCTCATGGTCAAAGTGATTTATTGCAGCAGGCTGCTCACCAGCCTGCACCACAGCCCGGCCTGGACATCTAGGTTCAACTTCTGGTCAAAGGATATTATAGGGCTAGTAGACAAGCTCTTAGACTCCTAGATCACTTCTGCATGGACTGATATCAAGCCAGGTGTCCCTCATCCCATATCTGTGCATTTATTTTCCCTCCTAAATATAATAGAGCTGACTCTCCACATTTGTAGGTTCGAAATCTTCACTCCTCCATTCCCTATGGC
Organism: Anolis carolinensis; assembly: GCF_035594765.1. Lineage (NCBI taxonomy): Eukaryota > Metazoa > Chordata > Lepidosauria > Squamata > Anolidae > Anolis > Anolis carolinensis. The sequence goes on from NC_085841.1 coordinate 6,500,962, forward strand.
TTTGAGGAAGGTTCCGCAACAGCATCCTCTCCAGCCAGCTATACAAGGTCTAGGGCTCTCTGCCCTGAAGCCTTAAGAATTAGAAGTGCCGGATGTACCTTACGTTTCTCCTTGTTGAGATTCATTTTGTTAGTTTTGGCCCAGCGCTCTACTTTGTTAAGGTCAAATTGACTTCTGGTCCTTCTCTATTTGGGGTCACCTGCACATGCAATAAGCAAGCCTTCTCTTCCAACACTCAAGTCATTGTCAAAGGTGTTGAATAGCTCTGGGCTCACCTCCCTCAAAATACTCTTCTCGCATTATTGCCATATTTTGCTCCATTTGAAGCAGCTCTACTACTACTGATAGCCTAACTATTCATTTTGCCGCTAATTTCTGGTCTTGAAATGTAGGCCTTGATTTGGATTGTAGTTCAAAAGATAAATGTATTCTTGCATTGCATATAAAGGCCTGCCTGGAATTCATCTTTTTGTGTGTGTGTAGGAAAGATGGATTTTTGTGACAACCATAACAATCCTAATACCAGTATTTTGAAATACTACAGCTATTCAGATTTTGGTCTGTCGAGATATGGGAAGAAATAAATTTATTTCAACAGAGCTGGATCCTTGGTTCACCAATCCTGGTCTCATAATTTCTTCTAGATGTTGGTTCAAGCAAACTAAAACTGAGAAAATTTGGGCTTGAAACTATAAACCTCAGAATCCCAAATCCTTGAGTGAGAGTGGCTGAAAACTATAGTTCTCAAACCTATTTTCCACAAATTCTGAATGCAAGACCTGACAATGTAAGATCTTATAGGAGTGGAAGCTATGGAGAACACTTTCAGACCAGAGTGCTAAATGTTTGAAATGATAATATTGGGAATAATTCATAGGATACTCCTTAAGGCTACAGAAGAGGTGTGATCCTTCCACCCAGACAAGAACATGAAGAAGTGCACATGTAGCTTTGGGTGGTTCTTACACTGAATAAAATAATTGAAAAATAAATACTGTTTTAAATGTATTTTCTTGCCTTGTTAATATGTGAATTTTCAAGTATTTTCTGACTTATGATATATTAAGGCATGGGATTTCCTTGGAAAAAATTGTTCATAGTGTGTTTGCCATCACTTTCATGTGAGTCTGAAATACTGTCAGTTTCCCAGAGTCACCCAGTAGGTTTCTAGCAAGGATTTAACCCAGGCATGGGCAAACTTCAGTCCTCCAGGTGTTTTGGACTTCAACTCCCACAATTCCTAACAGCTGGCTTGTGGGAGTTGGAGTCCAAAACAACTGGAAGGCCAAAGTTTGCCCATGCCTGAGATATACTGTCAAATGAATGCTGTTTGACACAACTTTCACTGTCATGGCTCAATGCTATGTGGAGGGCTGAATGATGCCCCCGAAGACATATCAAGAAAGCCCATTAAGAGCTGCTGTAAAATCCAACATACTCCCCAAACTGCTATATATTTTTCAAAATTTACCGATAATCAGAAATAAAAGAACCTTTCAGCAGTGGAATAAGGATATTTCAAAATTCATTTGGACCAATAAAAAACCAAGGATCAAATATACAATTTTAACAGATGACAAACGTAGAGGAGGACTGGGCCTGCCTAACCTGGAATTATACGCAGAAGCATGCTGTCTTGAATGGGTCAGAGACTGGACCATACTACAAAATAAAAAACTACTCACATAGAGGGTCACGATCTCATGGCTGGGTGGCACGCGTACCTATGGTACGGGGAAAAAAAACCCGAGAAGAACTTTGGAAACCACTTTCCAAGTCCACCCTATTGAGAACATGGGAGAAATATAAAACAAGATTCTACAGCAAAACCCCATTGTGGGTCTCACCAATTGAATCGTTCCAAAGAAGAGAGATGGGGTGGAATATGTGGCCAGTTTACAAGGACATACTGAGAAAAGAAAACAAAGACTTCAGATTGAAATCACACGATGAAATTAACACAAACCTCACCAAGATATCTTGGCTCCAATACTACCAACTGCAGGAGTACTTCAATAAGGATAAAAAAGTAGGATTCGCTACAGAGATATCCTATTGGGACGTGATAATTAAAGAGAAGAAGAAAGTTGTAACAAAAATTTACAAAACCCTACTTGAATGGAGCACCGAGACGGAAGTTGTCAAACAATATATGATAAATTGGGCTAGGAATATAGGTAGATCGATTACATTAGAGGAATGGGAGACAATTTGGAAAAGAAAAATGAACTATACATACTCCTACGAATTAAAAGAGAATATAATTAAGATGACCCATCAATGGTATTTAACCCCACACAATGTGGCCAAAATGTCGAAAGACCTGAATGGAAACTGTTGGAAATGCGGCCAATTTGAAGGAACCTTTCACCACCTCTGGTGGAACTGCAATAAGGCCAAACTTTACTGGAAAGAGATACATGAGATCAGTCAGAAAATTCTGAAAATAAAAATCCCTCTAAAACCGGAATTCTTCCTACTAGGCTTAACTAACACTGATTGGAGTACAAACACAGACAAGCTTTTCACCTATATTATTACTGCCGCGAGAATTGTATACGCTAGAGTGTGGAGACAGAAAGTGACACCAACAAAGGACCAATGGCTAGAGAAGATGCTGGACATCATGAATATGGACGAACTGACTTCACGGATTGCAACAATGCAGTTAAAGACTAGAAAAAAGACCGACTGGATTGTATTCAAAGAATGGATGAAAGAAAACAAGGCTAAGCTGATTATATAAACCCGTCATACAACAAATCTGGATATACAATAGGACATAGTAAAGAGAAGGATGATCGAGGGTTTTTTTTCCCTGCTGAATTTATGCCCTTATACTCTCTTTGCATTTTTGGTTTTTTTTTTCTGCACCACCCCCACCTTAATGAAGGAAGGAAGTTCGACTAATTTTTTTTCTATTTTTTTTCTCTATCGACTTTTTTTTTCTTTTCCCCCTCCCTCTTTTGTTCTCCAGCTTTTATCATATTGCTCCCCCTCCCCCCTTATCCCAGCGGATGTTTTTTTTTTTCTTCCTCCCCCCTGCCCTCCTCCCTATCCCTAGAAAAACCCTTCAATAAAAATTATTGAAAACGAAAAGAAAGCCCATTAAGAGAGACAGCCCACATTTTCAAGATCAGCCAAACTCTATGATCCCTCTACTAGCTGAATGCGAATTGTTTTGACTCTCACACTTAAAACACTTTTGCTGACCTTTTGTGGCAGCTTCCGGAAAAACCCAAAGAAGGAATTTATAGTGTACAAATTAGGCATGTGCAAAAATTTAGAAAGTGTCGTAAGTTGGATCAATTTCACATGATTTATACTAATGACGCGGTATCCGACGCACACATGCAGTCTGTTCCGAAAATTAAGAAATCAAAACTTGCCCCATACTTTTTTATTTAGTTTTGTAAATCTCGGAAGGCTCCCAATGACAGTTTCATATGCAGTGGAAAGAAGCAAAGCTCAAAAGGCAAAGCCAAAAAGGCTGCCTTAGTGCCTGCCTTGCCTTTCCTCTGTAAATATCCTATTGCCATTAGGAGAGGGGAACAGTGTTTTCTATAAACAGCACAGAACTCTGGGAAGTGTAGTTTGGGAAGAGAGGAGCCCTATGTCAGAGAATTCAAAAGACCCTGCCCCAAAGTACATTTCCCAGAATGCAGTGCACTGCTCAGCATCAGAGAGATTTGTGCCTCTGTACCCAGCCAGATTTCCACTAAATTATTATTTTTGTTACTGGGTTATAAAGGTCATTTCCTAATTGGCTCTACCATAAAAACACAGTGAAAGTTTATTAAACTGCAAAAACTTTATCTTTGTGTGAGGAACATTGCGTTATTGCACATTTTGCTGTAGTCTCCAGTTGACCAATTTAACATCATGATCCATCCACTTAACAAAGTTTTTGGTGCAAAAACAAAGTTCCCAGTGTAGAACCACAACTTTCAAAGAAAGGATTACCCAAGTAAACAGGAAATAACATTTTCAAACTAGGAACATATTTTCTTTATTATTAAAAATATTGTTTATAAAAACTTTGAAAACTCCCCAAAAGTCTGTGGATAAGTGAAACATTTTGAAGTTTGGTGGGCTAAGAATGGTAAATGTGTTCTACCACAGTAGTGAGTTTCACCCCAATAGCTTTAAAAATGAGGGAGAAAGGAGCCCCTGAAGTTTACCCAATTATAATAATTATGTGCAATTACTATAATGAAATTTCATTACTCTCATTATAGTAACAAATGTTTCACTAACTAAACTTTAGAAGGTTGGATAGGTGAGACTCTACTGTACTGTAAATAAATAAATAAATGTAAGTATTGTAATAAATGTAATAAATAAATACGGTATCAAAGGCCACTGAGAGGTCCAGCAGAACCAACAAGGATACACTCCCCCGGTCCAGTTTCCGGCGTAGATCATCCACTAAGTGATTCCAAAAGTGGGTGCTACCGCCCCCTGGTGGGCGCTGCAGCAACCCAGGGGAGCGGTGATGGCCACAGGTACATATATTTTTCTATTTAATTGCTATTAAAATTTAAGAAATTAATTTCCAGGGCGCTGAGTAATATTTTTTCTGGAAAGGGGGTGGTAGGCCAAATAAGTTTGGGAACCACTGCAAGGCAACTATAGCTGTTTCATGGCTTCATGGGGTCTTATGCCATTCACCTTTAGTGAATGTGGGTGGCTGACTGTACTCACTTGTGGCTTGATTGAAATGATTCAAAAGGTGAAGGGAACAGAGAGGGAAGAAAGGAAATTATCAATATTTGGGTGCCTTGAGAATCCTAGAGGAAAGTCAGAGGTGAGGAAGGGTCAGACTATCGGGACAAAGCAAAGGACTGCCTTTCCCTGGTATACCATTAGAGGGCGCCAAAGTCCACCAAAGCTTCTCCCTTTCTCCTTTAATCTCAATAGAAAAGACCTGCAAGGCCAGATATTATGTTAAGTGTAAGGTGCCTTTAAGGTTAGTTTTAGGTTGTTTTTTTGGCAGGTTTTTGCTCTGAAACATAGCCTGCATCGCTTTCTCTTCCTAAGAGTCCTGGTGCCCCACCAAACTACAAAACCCATTGCCCATGGCAATGGTACACTCTAAATTGAAGAAAGGATGAGTTTAAACCAGGGGTCCCCAAACTACGGCCCGGGGGCCACATGCGGCCCATTGAAGCCATTTATCCGGCCCCCATGGCATAAAGGCTGAAGGGGTTGGGCTAAATGGCCCAAGGGTTCTCTTCCAACCCTCATTATTATTATTATTATTATTATTATTATTATTATTATTATTATTATTATTATCATCATTGAGGCTGGGAGGCCATCTGTCAGGGGTGCTTTGGTCCACAAAGGCAGAAAGGGGTTGGGCTAAATTTTATTATTATTATTATTATTATTATTATTATTATTATTATTATTAACACAATGACATAGTCTGACACAGCAAACAAGATAGATATGCTGTATTATTATTATTATTATTATTATTATTGCTCGGTGACCACCTGGCCAACTATAGTCCGGCCCTCCAATGGTCTGAGGGATCATGAACTGGCCCCCAGTTTTAAAAGTTTGGGGACCCCTGGTTTAAACTATAAGACTGTACACCTTTAAGTTGCTTGTCACAAATTTCGTTGATTTTGAAACGATGCTTTAATTCTCCAGTGTGAATGTCATTTGCATTAATTGCAGTTAAGCCAAGGATGACAGGGGAATGTGAGAGAAGATGAGAGAAACTGACACATTTTAAAAGGACTGATTACCTCATCACACTAGAGCATGAATCCACTTTAAATCTGGTTTCTACCTCCTGCAGAATTCTGGGGTTTGTAGTTTCATGAGGTCCAGGACCTGTCTGGCTGGCTAAGGTGGATTTAAAGTGGATTTAAAGTGGATCCAAGCTCTAGTGTGATGAGATCCTGAGCGGGACAGCAGTGGGTTGGTGGAGGCTGCTTCTGCCAAATTGGCACAGTTGGAGGGTACAAAGAGCCAATGATGAATGAAAACCATGACAAATCATCCAGGTCTGTACATTTTATTATTATTATTATTACCACCAGAGGAAGCAAATGGCTTTTTTTCTTTAAAAAAATACACATGCGCAGACAGACAACATCGTTTCCCAAGAAGCTGCTTCTCCCCTCCTGTGACTCTCCTGGTGCTCAGCCTTTGTGGTGTTGGGTTGGTCTCCAGTAGGGCCACCAGGCATAAGGATATGCATAAGGGTAGTGATAGGGGTAGGGGTAGCGGTAGTGGTGGTAGAAAGGACCGGCTGGAAAGGCATGGAAAGGGGCAGGAACAGGCTTCGGGGCTCGAATCGGAGCCGGAGCCGGAGCTCGTGCTGGAGCTGGTGCTGGAGCTGGTGCTGGAGCTGGTGCTGGAGCCGGTGCTGGAGTCGGTGCTGGAGCTGGCGCCGGAGCTGGTGCTGGAGCTGGTGCTGGTGCTGGAGCTGGAGCTGGAGCAGGGGCTGGAGCTGGATGCTTTACATGATGTGGCCGTGGAAGAGGATGTATCCGGACATGTGGATATGGATGTGGGTGTGGGTGTGGGTGTGGGTGTGGGTGTGGGTGAGGGTGTGGATGTGGATGTGGGTGTGGGTATGGATGTGGGTGTGGATGCACTTTTGGGTGAACTCTTGTGCAGCAAGTGCCCCCGTAGCCTGTGCAGGCGCAGTTGGCCACAGCTGTCTCTCCAGGAGAACATTTGTGGTCACAGCGACCATAGCAGTCCGAGTTGCAATGTGGTTTGTAGCCTGCAAGACAGAAAGTTCAGGGTGAAGCCATGGTAGCAATAGAATCTTAGAATTGGAAGAGACTCCTGGGGTCATCTAGTCTAACCCCCTTCTGCCAGACAGGAACACACAACCAAAGCAATCTCATCCGCCAGAGAAGGAGACTCCATCACATTCCCAGGCAGCATATTCTACTGTTGAACAGCTCTTACCATCAGAAAGTTCTTTCTAAAATTTAGGTGGAATCATTTTTGCTGTGATTTGAATCTATTGCTCCATGTCTTTCTCTCTTTCAAATATTCAAACATGGCTATCATGTCATCTCTTCACCTTCCCTCCTCAGGCTAAACATGCCCAGTTGTTCCAGCTTGGCTTCCAGATTTTTTTTGTCATCTTTCTCTGGACACATTCCAGTTTCTCATGTGCCTTCAAGTAATTTCTAACTCAAAAGAGCCATGGTGGTGGGTTAAACACTTGTACCGGCTGAACTGCTGACCTGAAGATTGGGTTGCTGACCTGAAGGTTGCCGGTTTGAATCTGTGAGATGGGGTGAGCTCCTGTCTGTCAGCTCTAGCTTGCGGGGACATGAGAGAAGCCTCCCAGAAGGATGGTAACACATCCAGGCCTCCCCTGGGCAACATCTCTGTAGACAGCCAATTCTCTCACACCAGAAGCGACTTGCAGTATGTTCGCAAGTCATTTCTGACACGATAAAAAAAGGGAAAGAAACCCTTTCAAAGGACTTCATGGTTAGATTCATTCAGTGGAGTGGAGTTGCCTTTACCTTTCTTTGAGATTGAGAATGGATTTGCATTTATTATTTTACTCTATTTATTATTACATGTATTATTTTCCTCTATTTATTATTATTATTATTATTATTATTATTATTATTATTATTATTACATGTATTATTTTACTCTATTATTATTAAAAGGATACATAAGCACATTTACATTGAAGAAGATGAGAATAATGATTTGATCAGAGTAGGACAGTCTTATCTTAAATTTGAGCTTTATGTAAATATTCAAAAACATTTAACCTACTGATGCCTCAATTAATGTAATTTTATTGGTATCTATTTTTATTTCTGAAATTTACCACCTTCGGCTTATACTGGAGTCAATGTTTTCCCAGTTTTTTTGTGGTAAAATTAGGTGCCCCGGCTTATATTCGGGTCGGCTTATACTAGAGTATATACGGTACTTTAAAAGTAGTTGTTCTACTCCAGAAACTTTGTTTTTGTGGTTGCCACAAACTTTGTTGAATTGGTTGACATTCTGTGAGATATTCATTGAAAAACTACAACAAGATATGCTACAGGATGTCTCACAAAAAGTTTTTGCAATTTAATAAACCTTTCCCATGTTTTAAAAAATCGTGTTGCATAGTGTAATTTACAATATCTGGCATTTGTTGGTGGTTCTTCTAGACTTAAAAATTGGCAATCCACAGAAGAGAAGGGGAATCCTTGAGGACAGGGCAGTCAGTCACCTATTTTTGAAGAAGCAGCGAATCAAGCAGAGCTATACATATGAGTTAATTACAGCCCATCAATTAAATACCAGCAACAATGAGAAACCATAACTACCTTAAACTCCATCTCTATCCTTTCCACTTCATTTTCTTCATGAAAAATTATACAGTTCCCATATTTAGGAGCAAAATATTCTTTGAAGAACCATTTCCTTCTCCTTCTGCAGTTATTTTTGTTTTTGGTCCTCAAGTTTCTTCCACTCAATCACTTCCTTCTGGATGATTTTGGAAGACCCTACTATAGTAGTATGAAGGTGGAAGTTGCTTCCATTTTGTAAGAAAGGGAACAACTGCACACAATCACAGAATGACAGCTGACATCAAAACAGTGAAGCTTCCATGTCAGTGGGCTCTTGAATCAATTCAAGAATTTGGATTACTTTCAATGAGCTATCCAAGATGAAAAACCTATTTGAATTCAGAATCTCATCTAACTCCTTAAAGTTCAATTGGATTCCCTGTCCCGCATGAGAGCCATCAGCTATATTGGGCCATCAAAGGCCATCCATTCCAAACTTCCCATTACCCAAAACGCAAGTGTATTCCTCAATCATTACCTGAGATGACGGACACAAGCAAGAATGCTGTAATAGTGAGGAAGATGACCTTCATGGTGAATTAGTTGATCAGAGTTCACCGTCAGTCAAGGTGGTTGACAAGCCGATGAAGGTCTGATGAGGAAATCTAGCCCAGAGCTTGGGTATTTATGGAAAGTCCATTGAATCAAAAGGGAGGAGTTTGGTGATGGTCAGAAAAATGTTCCAGATTGGTACCATGTCAACTTGACTTTTGCCCCATCTCAATGTGTCCTCACACTAATGTATGTTATCAGGGTACAATAAGAATGGTTCACTGGCAATTCTTCACAATTTCCTGTATGGAATCTCCTTGGTGCCAAGAACTGAAACTCTCCTTCTTGTCTTGACCGTTTGGGTGCACACAGATCAAGGGTACAGATCAAGTTAACAAGCAGCCCATGAGAGAAGAACATCAAGCACATCACAGAAGACAATTGTGAGAAGGAACAAATCGAGATCTGGAGTGAAGATTACAGTTTGAGACACACTAGGACAAATGTGTACTTGAGGATATGTTAAGGTGTCACGACAGCAATTAAGAAAGCATCACTGCGCATGTTGGAAACAGGAACATCTTCAATTTGTTCACCAAGAGAGTTGTATCAACAGGAAACAGCTTGCTGGGATCAACTTCTGAGAGAGGGAAAGTCTGCTGTGATAAATTTATTAAGAGGAAGAATCTCATATTCACTGAGGCCTTGCTACACGAATGGCAGTCTTTGAGGTGGTGTCCAAAGTACCATCTAGTCAGGCTTCTTCGGATCTGTTGCAGTTTCTTGAATCAACCCATCCGGACACATGTAAGCCTGGATCTTTTCCAACTTGAATGATAACTTGCCAGTGTGATGTCTCTGCTCTTCACTATTTTATCGAGGTTGGCCATTGCTCTCCTCCCAAGAAGGAAACGTCTTCTGATTTCCTGGCTTTAGTCTGCATCTGCAGTGATCTTCGCACCTAGAAATATAAAGTCTGTCACTGCCTCCACGTTTTCTCCCTCTATTTGCCAGTTATCAATCAGTGTAGTTGCCGTGATCTTGGTTTTCTTGACGTTTAACTGCAACCCAGCTTTTGCACTTTCTTCTTTCACTTTGGTGATAAGGCTCCTCAGCTCTTCCTCACTTTCGGCCATCAGAGTGGTATCATCTGCATATCTAAGGTTGTTAATGTTTCTTCCAGAAATTTTAACTCCGGCCTTGGAATCGTCAAGCCCCACACGTCGCATGATGTGTTCTGCGTACAAGTTGAATAGGGAGGGTGAAAGTATGCAGCCCTGCCGCACTCCTTTCCCAATCTGGAACCAGTCTGTTGTTCTGTGATCTGTTCTTACTGTGGCTACTTGGTCTTTATACAGATTTCCCACGAGACAGACAAGGGACTTGGTATCCCCATACCACCAAGAACATGCCATAGTTTATTATGATATATTAAGTTATAAAAGGTTTATTTTTAAAATCTTACGCTCACACTTTTATTTTGTTTTTTGCATTGTGTTTAACTTGTTATGCTGTTAGATGCCTTGTGGTGAAGTGTAAATTTTGGTTTACAGTTGTTATGTTTAATTATAGGTATATGTTTGGAATGGGTAAGTATTAGAGTTACCAGTGTGTGGGGGATGGTAGCCAGCTCAGCATTTTGAGGCAGGTTGCCATAGAAATGTAGCTGCTTCTTTAGAAATGTAACTATTTTGAAGCTAGCAAGAAAGGGGCGGAGCTAGCTGGATGAAAAAGGAGGGATGTTTTGTAAAGAGTTCAGTCTGTGATTGGGGGAATCACAAGGAAGTTGAAATCTGAGTCTGTGATCAGAGGAATCACAGGGAAAGACTGGTTCTGAAGTAGTGAGAACCAGGGAAGTTCAAATTTCAGTCTGTGATCAGAGGAATCACAGGGAAAGACTGGTTCTGAAGTAGTGAGAACCAGGGAAGTTCAAATCTCAGTCTGTGATCAGAGGAATCACAGGAAAAGGCTGGTTCTGAAGTAGTGAGAACCAGGGTAGCTCACATCTCCAGTAGTGCCAGTTTAGGCAAGCCAAGTGACTTACTTGGGTTTATTGGTAGAGTCTGTGTGGTAAGGGAAAGCAATCCCAGTTAGATCCAAAGTGAGCAGTTGATAGCATCGGTTGTAAGAGAAGAAAAAGTTTAAACTGCTCAAGGAAAGGAGAAAGTCTTTTGGAAGTGGAATCATCATATGTTATTGCTGCAACTGTTGAAGAAAGTGTACCTCTATGTGAGAAGTAACTTTGAAACCACTAAGCTCTGTGACTGAATAAACTTAATATTGTTCTTTCAACATCCAAGCCTCTGTCGCCTATATTCTAAACCAAGTTACGCTACCATCTAAAGTGAAGGAGAAGAAAAAAAAGTAAAAGGTCTCCTCCCTGAGTCTTTGGTGGTTGCATCTTCACAAATTGGTGGCAGCGGTGGGATAAAAAGATTCCCCCCTGCCTGAAAGAGCCTTAGTTTTTATAAATCCTTTACACACCTTGAGTCTCTTTATTGGGAGAAAGGCAGGATATAAATGAATCCAATACTATTAATAACAACAATGCCATCTTAGTGGAAAGAGAACACGACATCCCAGCATTGATCTCCCAGGTTGCCCCCAATACCCTCCTCTCCTCCAAGAAAGGACATAGGAGACGGCCCAGGCATTCATGTGTATTTATTGAGGAAAACAAGACACAATGCCTTCTTGGAAGCTGGACAGTGGCCTTAGATTGTCTCAGCCCTTCTCAGCTGTTAGGACATCACCTTCTCTCCTCTTCAGCCCTTCTTGCCATGAAAACAGCAGTTGGTGCAGTCATAACCTTTAAGGGCAGTATCGTACTTCCCACACTGTTTGGAGCAATAGCCTCCATGTCCATGACAGCTTGGGGCCGCTTTTTTATACCCTGTAGAAAGAAGAGAAACCCACAATTTAAGCACAGAGTACGCATATTCCTCCACACATATCCCAAACTCTGTGACATGCTGGGTTTAGGATCTGACTTTATTGGAAAAAATGCATTCCCATCCCATAGCCAAGCTGCTCTGCCCAAAAGGAACCTGGGGAAGGAGCTCTTGCACTCCAATACAATTGCCAGAAAGTTTGTAATTCTCCAGCCAGTTATGCATTTCAGATGTGGTCATTGTCTCTCATTCCAGTCATCAGAAAGATATTCTATTGCCAAAAGCCTAGACCTCTGCACAGCCTCATCACACTAGAGCAGGGGTCCCCAAACTAAGGCCCGGGGGCCACATGCGGCCCTCCAAGGTCATTTACCTGGCCCCCGCTCTCAGTTTTATAATATAATATATTGTATATACATATAATATTGATAATAATATTATAATGTAACTAGCTGTGCCCAGCCACGCGTTGCTGTGGCCAAGTATGGTGGTATGGGAAATAAAGTATTGAGGAATTGGTGGTAGTTAAGGTAAAGGGTCCCCTGGGCTGAGTGGGTTGCTAGGAGACCAAGTGAGTGGAGCTTAGCCTTCTAACTGGCATCAATTGGATAAAAACAATTATTCCTCTCCCTCTAATTAGGACTTTGTTTTTCTTTTCTTTTTGTTGTATCAACCTAGAGGCATGGATGAGGGGTTGTGATGTCAATTTTCGAGGTTGTGGGGTGTTTACTTTTGTTGTTTTGTCCGCTGCCGTGATGCCATCACTCTTTTATATATATAGATACAATATAACACTAATAATAATACTATATAATATTACACTATAGTGGTATAGTTCAATATAGCAATATATAATGCTAATATTGTGCTATGCTAATAATATAACATATTGTATGCACATATAATTTGTAAGCCACTCTGAGTCCCCTTTGGGGCGAGAAGGGTGTGATACAAATGTAGTAAATAAATATAGTAAATAAATAAATAAATAATAAATAAATAAATTTTAGACTTAGGCTTGCCCAAAGTCTGAAATGACTTGAAGGCACACAACAACAACAACAACAACAACAACAACAACAACAACAACAACAACAACCCGAATTAACTTGATTATCTGATTGGCCAGAAGCAGGCCCACACTTCCCATTGAAATCCTGATAAATGTATGTTGGTTAAAATTGTTTTTATTTTTAAATATTGTATTGCTCTTTCATTGTTCTTGTTGCTGTTGTTGTTTTTGCACTATAAATAAGACATGTGTAGTGTACATCGGAATTTGTTTGTATTTTTTTCTAATGATAATTTGGCCTCTCAACAGTTTGAAGGATTGTGGACTGGCCCTCTGCTTAAAAAGTTTGGGGACCCCTGCACTAGAGCATATTCTAGTGAGGCCCAAGAGTTGTCTGACTGAGCAGTTTAAAGGCCCCTCCCTAAACTACAAGTCCCAGAATTCTGCAGGAAGCAGAAAATGGATTTAAAGTGGATCCATGCTCTAGTGCAGAGGTTCTCAACCTGTGGGTCCCCAGATGTTTTGACCTTCAACTCCCAGAAATCTTAAAAGCTGGTAAATTGGCTGGGATTTCTGGGAGTTGTAGATGAAAACATGACAAAATGTGCACGTAAGGATACGATAAGGTGTCATGAGAGTCATGAAGTAGGCATCATGCACATGTCAGAGACAGGAACGTCTTCAACTTGTTCACCAGGAGAGTTGTGTCAACAGTGAACAGCTTCCTGGGATCAACTTCAGAGAGTGGGAAAATCTGATGTGATAAATTTAAATTTAAACTTTTTGCACTCCAACAGAGTTGCCAGAAAGTTTGTAATTCTCCAGCCAGTTATGCATTTCAGATGTGTTGCTTATCTCTCTTTCCAGTAATCAGAAATACATTCTGTTGTCAAAAACTACGAGCTTTGCACAGTCCTGATCATGGTTGCACTAAAACAGGGCTGTTTAAACAGTTTCGTCTCACAACCCCTTTCCCCTGAGATATTTGTACGTGACCCCAGGTATAGAGGTATAAAAAAAGTAAAATATAGATATTAATGTAGGTATAAAAATCAAACATTAATTACTGTATATACTCGAGTATAAGCCTAGTTTTTCAGCCCATTTTAGGACTGAAAAAGCTCCCCTCGGCTTATACTCGAGTGAGGGTCCTGGCCGGCTTCTGTTTAGGTCGGCTTATACTTGAGTATATAGGTATTCAGAGTTGGTCAGTTTTATCTTATTAAAGTCTTATTATTATCTTAAATTACAGTTTTATATAAATATTCAAAAAATTTTAACCTACTGATGCCTCAAATAATGCAATTTTATTAATACCTATTTTTATTTTTGAATTTGACCCGTAGCTGCTGCATTTCCCACCCTCGTCTTATACTCGAGTCAATAAGTTTTCCCAGTTTTTGTGGTAAAATTAGGTGCCTCAGCTTATATTTGGGTCAGCTTATACTCGAGTATATACGGTATAATAAACCAGCATTGGCAAGGCTTGTGAAACAGGCTGATTTTCCTCTTTGTGGAGTACAGCTGAAGCATTTCCTGCAGAGTCCACTGTAAGCCCTGCATGTTGTTGCTAACAGATCTGTGTAAATGAGTGCCATTCCTTTTACTGTTGCCAAATTCTTTGTCACCCCAACATTAAGCTAAGAGGACCCCTTTTAGTAACAGTGTACTAAAGACTTACATAAAACTAATATAATATTGGCAGTTTTACATCTGACCAATTTCTTTATCCACTCTTGAGACTGCCCATTCCTTATACCCTTGAGAAGTTCAGTTCCTACCTTCAACAATCATGGAGGCGGCAAACAACATCATGACAACCATCACAAGATAAAGAGCCCTCATGGTGGACAAAGAGGTTGGATCTCCAAAACTCAGTGAATGAATGAAAGAGAGCAGATGAGATGGAACTCAGGGATGGTTATGGCTGGAGACCTGGCTGGTTCTTTTATAGGGAACTTGCCTCAAAAGAATGCAATGTGGATTCTTGGAAAAACTTCATGCATGCATCATCCTGTGGCCGATGACATAGAAGTTGTTCTCTTTGTAAATGTCTCTTGTAATGTGCTATTTCCCTGAACAATATATGCCTCTGCATTTTCTCTGTCACTCTGCTCCCCGGATTAGAACCTGCAACCTTTCGGTCTGCAAGCATCAGCTCAGCGCTTTAACATACTGTCCCACCGCTACTGCATTCCACCTAATGCCAAGGAAGCCATCCTGACCCTAAATCAGTGCCTGTCATCAGTAATGGACAGGATGAGTGCAAACAAATTGAAACTTAATTTAGACAAGACAAAGGTGCTCCTGGTCAGTCAGAAGCCAGATCAGGGAATAAGGATCCAATCTGTGCTGGATGGGGTTATATTTCCCTTGAGGACACAAGTTTGCAGACTGGGGGGGTCCTCTTGGATTTGGCATTGAACCCAGTGGCTCAGTTAAAGCGCTGAGCTGCTGAACTTGCAGACCGAAAGGTCGCAGGTTCAAATCCCAGGAGTGGAGTGAGCGCCCGCTGTTAGCTCCAGCTCCTGCCAACCTAGCAGTTCGAAAACATGCCAATGTGAGTAGATCAATAGGTACCACTCTGGCGGGAAGGTAACAGTGCTCCATGCAGTCATGCCGGCCACATGACCTTGGAGATGTCTACGGACAATGTCGGCTCTTCATCTTAGAAATGGAGATGAGCACCAACCCCCAGAGTCAGACTGGATTTAACGTCAGGGGAAACCTCAGGCTTCTGTGGTGGCCAGGAGTGCCATTGCACATTAAAAAACCCGTGTGCTAATTACACCTGCTCCTTTAGACATTGGATCTAGCCATCATTGTACATGCCTGTGCTCTGTGTAGGGCTCCCTTTGAAGCGTGTTCAGAACTTCAGCTGGTCCAAAGACCTGGGACCAGATTGATAACTGGGTTAGCCTCAGGGAACACAACACCCAGTGCCATTTATGACCTATAACTCCCTATATGGCTTGAATCCAGGATCATTTCTCCAAGTATAAACTTGTTAGGACCTTGATATCCTCAGAAAAGGCTCTTCTCTCAGTCCACCACCATTGAAAGTATGGTTGGTGGGGGTGTGAGAGAGGGCCTTCTCAATGGCTGACCCTTGATTCTAGTTTTATGTATGTGTTAAACAGCATGGGGTAACAAAACAGAATCTAGAGGGACTTCACAGGCCAATGACCAGGGATTCAGACAGGAGTCCTCCAGAGCCGCCTTCTGAGTTTGTCCCTCCAGGATGGAATAAGGCCTCTGTGAAACACCCATGGTTGAAGGTATCGAAAGCCACCAAGAGGTCCAGGTCCCAATCCCAATCCCCCCTTTCTGGGTAAAGCAGTAACCTGAAACTTTAGAGAACTGCTCCATGTTAAGTGTAGCAGGCTAGATGAACTAGTGGTCTTGACTCAATATATGTATACTAGCTGTGTGCCCAGCCATGTGTTGCTGTGGCTTATGGGAATGGTTTGTTGGCCAGGTGGAATAGCAGTGGCCTTGCAGCCTCAAAGCCTGGACCGTTTTCTTCTTATGGGAATCCTTGTTTGGTGAGCTGGAATACAAAGGAATAGACTTGCTGCTTGGAGGCTGGGTACTTGCATTCTAGGGGAATGGTTTTTTGGGCTGTTAGAATTGCGATGAATAGCCTCACTACTTCAAAGCCTGTCTGCTTGCTACCTAGGGGTATCTTTGGTTGATCAGCTTCAATAGTACAGAGTAGTATCGCTGCTTCAAAACCTGCCCAGTTCTCTGTGTAAGTCTTTCACCAAGGTGACCAAAGCTTCCTCACGCCTGGAACCAAATTGAAATGAATCTAGATAATCTGTTTCATCTAGAAGTCCCAGGAGTTGGGGGACCACCACATGCTCCAGTACCTTGCCCAGAAATGGGTAAATGACACTGCATTTGCAAACTATCACATGTATTTTTTTCTGAGTGGCTGTTGAAGTGTGGGGATGACACACTTACCACAGCCATGTAGCCAGCATCAGTTGAGCAGACAATAAATGCACATTTGATCTCTTGCGTCCTTTCTTTGAGAGAAAAGGGCCGCATGATTGGGTGAGTGGAAGATGCGGGGAAACTGAGAAGTCAATGCAGATATTTATTAGTTTCTTAACACTGGAAAGAATTTCTGAAGTGTCATCTTTTGATCCTAAAAATTCCTTCACATTCCCTTTTCCGGCTTTTGTAACTCCCTGCTGAAGTAGTACCGCACAACTGGGGCCTTAGGGGATCTGGTAACCCCGTCACAGGTTGCAAGCTGGGAGAATGTTGGTTCTTCCTTCTTGGCTGCTATTGACTAATTTGCTTTTATGTACAATGCCAGATACACTGAGTACTTCACCAGTTTGCATTTGCAAACTGGTTTCATGCCTCCCTCTTGTAGTGACTATTTGAGGAAAGAAAGGGTACACTTAGCATGTAACTTGCATCAGTTGAGCAGAGCAAGGACAAAAGAAGAAGAAGAAGAGAGAAGGGAAGGGACAATAGGCAGAGAAAACACAGAGGCATGTATTGTCCTGGGCAAGAGCACGTAACAGGAGACATTTACAAAGAGGACAACTTCTGTGTCATTGGACACAATATGATGCATGCACGATGATGCAGGCCTCCACTAACCAATCATCTGTCCCATCCCTTTTTTTTCATATTTAGCAAATATCTTTTATGCATTGCTCCCCTAGCCAATTGGCTATTTTTCCTCATTGTCTAACCCAGTGATTTCCAAAGTGGGCGCTACCGCCCCCTGGTGGGTGCTGTAGTGATCCAGGGGGGCGGTGAAGGCACCTATTAGGACACGGGGGCGGGGCCAGGGGAGGGGCGTGGCTTCTTCCCAAGAGCCCGAGACAGGGCTGAGAATCTATACCTCTCCTGAGGTGCTTGTTGGAACAAAGAGGGCGGAGCTAGGGAAGGGGGCGGGGCCTCCTTCCAAGAGCCCAAGACAGGGCTGAGCCTCTATACCTCTCCTGAGAGGCCTTTTAGGACTAAAAAGTTGGGCTAGGGGCGGGGGCGGGGCCTCTTCCCAAGAGCCCGAGACAGGGCTGAGCCTCTGTATACCTCCCCTGAGGTACTGTTAGAATACAGGGGCGGGGTATAGAGGTTCAGCCCCATCAGACACTTGGTAAGAGGCCCACCCCCTCCTCTAGCCCCTCCCCCTGTGTCCAGACAGCCCTGCCTCAGAGCTCGTAACTCCGCCCATCTCAGTCCTGGCCGCCCATTTGTGGCCCCGCCCACCTCCCTCTCCCCCTCCCAGCCCTGCATCTTGGACTAGGGGAGAGGCTCAGCCCCGCCCTCTTGAGCAGGAGCCACGCCCACCCCTCCAAGCCACGCCCCCTTTCCAGGAGACGCTGAGTAATATTTTATCTGGAAAGGGGGCGGCAGGCCAAATAAGTTTGGGAACCACTGGTCTAACCTAACAGGTCAGGATGTGCCATCAAAGCCAAATGCATATGCATTTTGGATCCCATGGTCATGCATTTGCAAACTGTTGACATGTATCTTTCTTTGAGTGGCTATTTGAGGAAATAAAGGGTACACTTATTCTTATCCTTTTCTCACCCCAAGTTTTAACTAAGTGTCTCATGCGGCCCGCCCTGTTATATTGTTTTTTTTTTTGTTTGTTTGTTTTTTTATTTTGTGTTGCACTGTACATGATTATTTATTGTATTGTTTAATTGTATTATGATATGCTGTTTTTATATTTTGCTATATTGTACTGTTCTGGGCATGGCCCCATGTAAGCCGCCCCGAGTCCCCGTTGGGGAGATGGTGGCGGGGTATAAATAAAGTATTATTATTATTATTATTATTATTATTATTATTATTATTACACTTAACACAGCCATGTGTCCTACATCAGATTAAGGTTTTTGTACAAGATCTGGCAGATGAATGGTACAAGCATTTTGCACCGTTTTAATTTTGTTTATTGTATATTATTATACTATTTAAATGTTTTAACTGTTTTAATGTTATTTTATTGTATATTGGTGTATTGGCATTAATTGCCATTTTTGTAAGCTGGCCTGAGTCCCCTCGGGTGAGAAGGGCGGGGTAGAAATGATAGAAATAAATCAGTTAAGCAGAGCGAGTGACAGAGAAAACACAGAGGCATATATTGTTCAGGGAAAGAGCACATAACAAGAGACATTTACAGAGAGGACAACTTCTATGTCATCAGCCACAGGATGATGCATGCATGACGTTGTTCCAAGAATCCACATTGCATTCTTTTAGGCAAGTTCCCTATAAAAGGACCAGCCAGGTCTCCAGCCATAACCATCACTGAGTTCCAGCTCATCTGCTTTCCATCATTCTCTCACTGAGTTTTCGAGATCCAAACTCTTTGTTCACCATGAGGGCTCTTTGTCTTGTGATGGTTGTCATGATGTTGTTTGCCGCTGCCATGAATGTTGAAGGTAGGAACTGAACTTCTCTAGGGTATAAGGAATGGGTAGTCTCAAGAGTGGATAAAGAAACTGATCAGATGTCAAACTGCCAATACTGTATTGGCTTTATATAAGTCCTTAGTACACTGCTTCCTAAATTATGGCTGTCCACCTCAAATGGGGTCCCCTTAGCTCAGTAACTCTCAACCTGTGGGTCCCCAGATGTTTTGGCCTTCAACCCTCAGAAATCCAAACAGCTGGTAAACTGGCTGAGATTTCTGGGAGTTGTAGGCCAAAACACTTGCGGACCCACAGATTGAGAACCACTGTGTTAACTTAATGTTGGGGTCACAGAGAATTTGGCAACAGTATGAGAAACGCCACCCATTTACACAAATCTGTTAGCAACAGGGTGCATTGCTTATAGTGGACTCTGCAGAAAATGCTTCAGCTGTACACCATAAAAAGGAAAATCTGCCTTTTTAGCAAGGCTTATAAATGCTGATTTATTATAATTAATGTTTGATTTTATACCCAATTTATATACAGTAGAGTCTCACTTATCCAAGCTAAATGGGCCGGCAGAACGTTGGATAAGCGAATATATTGGATAATAAGGAGGGATTAAGGAAAAGCCTATTAAACATCAAATTAGGTTATGGTTTTAAAAATTAAGCACCAAAACATCGTGTTATACAACAAATTTGACAGAAAAAGTAGTTCAATACGCAGTAATGCTATGTAGTAATTACTGTATTTACGAATTTAGCACCAAAATATCACGATGTATTGAAAACATTGACTACAAAAATGTGTTGGATAATCCAGAACCTTGGATAAGTGAGTGTTGGATAAGTGAGACTCTACTGTAGCTATACTTTACCTATCAGTGGAAAGGAGTTGCAAGTGGAAACAATTTTAAGAAGCCTTGCTTTAATGTAACCATGATCAGGACTATGCAGAGCTCTAGATTTTTCACTATAGAATATCTGCCTGGTGACTGGAATGCGCGGTTATCAACATATCTGAAACACATAACTGGCTGGAGAATTACAAACTTTCTGGCAACTGTGTAACAGTATATGAGATCCATCTCCAGGTTCCTTTTGGACACAATAGCTTGGCTATGTGATGGGAATGCATTTTTTCCAATAAAGTCAGATCCTAAATTCACCAGTGTGACCCATCATGTCACAGAGTTTGGGATATGTATGGAGGGATATGCTCCTGTTTTTAAATTGTGGGTTTCTCTTCTTTCTACAGGGTATAAAAAAGCGGCCCCAAGCTGTCATGGACATGGAGGCTATTGCTCCAAACAGTGTGGGAAGTACGATACTGCCCTTAAAGGTTATGACTGCACTAACTGCTGTTTTCACGGCAAGAAGGGCTGAAGAGGAGAGAAGGTGATGTCCTAACAGCTGAGAAGGGCTGAGACGATCCGAGCCCATTATCCAGCTTCCAAGAAGGCATTGTGTCTTGTCCTCCCCAATAAATGCACATGACTACATTCTCTTGCTGTCTCCTGTGTCCTTCCTTGGAGGGAGGGATGCAAGGTTTGGTGCATTGGGGACAGTCTGGGGGGTCATTGCAGGGATGCCATAGTTGTTGTTATTAATATTATTGGATACATTAAAATCATGTCTTACTCCCAATAATGGGACTCAGGGTAGCTAACAACATAACAATTTAAAAACAATAGGTAAAGGTTAAAGTTTCCCCTGACGTTAAGTCCAGTCGTGACCGACTCTGGGGGTTGGTGCTCATCTCCATTTCTAAGCCGAAGAGCCGGCGTTGTCCATAGACATCTCCAAGGTTATGTGGCCGGCATGACTGCATGGAGTGTCGTTACCTTCCTACCTATTGATCTACTCACATTTGCATGTTTTCGAACTTCTAGGTTGGCAGGAGCTGGGGCTAACAGCGGGCGCTCTTCTGCTCCCAGGATTTGAACCTGGGACCTTTTGGTCTGCAAATACAGCAGCTCAGCGCTTTAACACACTGTGCCACCAGCGGCCCGTTAAAAACAATACAGAAGTCAAAATAAAAGTATAAGCATAAGCTTAAAAAAACCATTTTATAACTTAAAATATTAAACATTGCAAACATTTAATGACAATAACACAAACCCTTTAAAAATCAAGAACAGCACAAGGCAGCATTAAAAATCTCATTTTCATCAGTACGTAAAAGCCTGGCTGAAAAGAAATGTTTGACAGGCTGCTAGAAGGGGAGCAAAGATATAACCCTCCTCACCTCTCTAGGGAATAATAGAAACATAAACTTGGATGAAACCACATGGGACAGATATTCCTTTACTGCCTCTTTGTTCATTTTTGCTGCATTTCCCCTACTGTATCAGCTCCTCCATTACAATTTAGACTGAGGAAAAGAAGGTACTGAGCAAAGAATCATAGAGGTGGAAGACACCACATAGGCCATCCAGTCCAATCCCCAGCCAGACAGAAAAAGCACAGTCAAAGTATCCCTGAGAGATGGCCATCCAGACTTTAAAAGCCTCCAAAGAAGGGGCCTCCACTGGACTCCAAGGCAGAGAGTTCCCCTGCTGAATTGCTCTTATGGTCAGGAAGTTCTTCCTAATGTTCAGATGGAATCTTCTTTCCTGTGATTTGAACCCATGACTCCGAATCCTAGTCTCTGGGGCAGCAGAAGACAAGACTGCTCTCCTTATGACATCCTTTCAAATATTTATACATGGCTCTCATGTCTACTCTCAACTTTCTCATCTGCTGGCTAAACATAGCCAGCTCTTTAAGCCACTTCTCAGTGGGATATAGGGTTTCCAGATTCTTGATCATTTAACAACATAATCACAAAGGTTTACGGAATCACCACACATCATAGCGATTCCAATGGTGCATGTTGGGGGGCATGGGGAACCGATTACCCCATGTCTCACATTACCTGACACACCAGCAAGGTCATCTCACAGGGGGAAGCATAGTGTGATGGCACGAGTGGCTCCATCTATATGTCAAACTGTAAGTTGCAAGATTTGAATTGTTGTATCATGCCTGATTTTGCCTTTACCCTGTAAATGTAGTTGGATTGATTGGTTATTCATAGCTGTCAATCAATGTTGTTTGCACCAGTTATATTGCTCCCTCAGCTCAATTGTTTGACTCCACCCTTTCCTGGAGTGGGTCTGTGTTTCCTTTTTCATTCCACCATCAAGATTTCTATCAGATGGACATGAGAGAGAGACTTGGCTCTAAAAGCCCTTGATTAAGTTACCTCTCAGCACCAATTCTGAGGATCTTACCCTTGAGACTTATGCTTCAGGTTCAGGGCCAACCTGAACGACGTTGAGGAGTGTCAAGCGCCTTCAAATCAGTTATTTGGCACCAGTGGAAGACCGTATCTTCAAACATAGGGCATTTACACTGAGGCTGAGGATTGCTCTGGCATTCACAGCCATTGAGAAAGAGGGACCTGGAAAAGCTTCTCAGTTATAGAGCTCCTTGGACTTAAGACAACCAAAGACTGTAATGTATATTTTCCTTTACTCCTTTGAAACTTCCAGCTTATTGCCTTAAAGGGATAACCTTTTGTGAACAATAAAACCAGTTTTTGAGTTATCTACAGTGTTTTGGTCCTTGGGAGTTCCAGTTTACCTCAAGGAGGGCAAGAAGCAATCCCCGGGGGAAAGATGTCACGTCCATGCCTCTTTCGTTAAGAGTTATAGCCCCAGGCGCAATGGCACACATAGACTGTCCGCCCCCCCGCCCCCCGCCCCAATTGTTTCTGGAAGGACATGGAAAGCCTCCCATGTTGTTGCGATGGTGGCATGCTCCACTTCATCTTCACTCTAAGCACGGAGCTCCACTGGAAGTAATTGTGCGTCATGTAATGGGAGCCAGTTCCTGCATTTTGAACTAAAGCCCCAAAGGTTTTAGGAACAAAAGAAGACTTCAAGCAAGATTTTTTTTTCTTCATTTAAAAAATCTATCCCGTAGTTTCAAATTTTGCAATATCAAAGCTGCCAAAGGTTCCAGAAGGACCTAGCAGCAACTGTACCTCAAACTCTATCAACTGAAACTCTTTAATACAGTAAATGTATAAAATGGATACTTTTTGTGTACCTTGTATTGCTTGGGTGTTGTATCAATTTCTAAATTTATAAAACCTGTATCAAATGTATCCTGAAGGCATCTGCCGTCCCTGTGCCTCCTGTTTGCATATGCTCCTGCGAACAGAGATTGCTATATAATTAACACAGGTCTTTCTATCAATATCCCCAGCCAGATAATATCAAACCCTTTTTGTGTGTGAGAGAGAGACAAATGATCCTTTTGTCACATAGATGAGTTTAAAGCCGCTCTGAGTCCCCTTGGGGAGAAGGGCAGTGTATAAATGCATGTAATAAATAAATATATAAACTGTGTTGTCGAAGGCTTTCATGGCCGGGATCACAGGGTTGTTGTATGTCTTTCGGGCTGTGTGGCCATGGACATGGCCACACAGCCCGAAAGACATACAACAACCCAATATATAAACTGTTTACCTATTTGTGTCTAAGGCTGGAGGCTGCCATTCTCATGGAAGAGAAGGCTGAATACATTAGCCTTCTGAATAGGGAGCCCAGCCCTTCATCATTTGAGATTGAAACCTTTGTCTTCTTGAGTCTTGCACCTTTGTTTCAATGGAACTGGACACCTAAGTTAATCAAGGAATCATCTGCATACCCATGTCATCACTTCCCACAGTTTTTTTACACCCTCCCAGGGGGTTGTTTCCCAGGAGATGGCTTTTGTGGTCTCTTCCAACTTTATTATTCCATTATTCTTTCCTCTTGTATACTACCAAGCTACAATAATAATAATAACTTTATTCTTATACCCCGCCCCATCTCCCCGAAGGGACTCGGGGAGGCTTACATGGGTTCTAGCCCGATAAAACAATCAATATCAGTAACACGACTATAAAACAATTATACCAGTAAAACATCAATAGCAATAAAACAATCGTTAAAATCAGCAAGAAGCATACGAAAAACATACAATATTAAAACAGGAGACTAATTCATAAAATCCAGAACAGAATGTGCCGGTAGAAATGGACAATAAAGTGCAAAATAGCATTGGCAACATCTCAGAAATGGGGGTTATTATAAAATGGGCAGATGGATCAGTCCAACATCAAATTAGGTATCAAAGGCCTTTTGGAAGAGCCAGGTTTTTAAGCTCCTACGGAAGGAGAGGAGGGTAGGGGCCTGCCTGATCTCCCTGGGGAGCAAGTTCCAAAGCCAGGGGGCCACGACGGAGAAGGCCCTCTCTCTCATCCCCACCAACCGCGACTGTGAGGGTGGTGGGAGCGAGAGAAGGGCCTCCCCCGATGAGCGAAGAGAACGTGCGGGTTCGTAGGGGGAGATGCGGTCTCTAAGGTAGGTGGGTCCCAAACCGTTTAGGGCTTTGTAGGTGATAACCTGCACCTTGAATTGGGCCCGGAAAGTAAACAGCAGCCAGTGGAGCTCCTTAAACAGAGGCGTTGAATGTGCCCTGTAATTCGCTCCAGTTAGAAGCCTGGCTGCTGTGATGCCTCATGGGCCTTGTAGTCCCGTTCCTAGTGTCACTGTGGCAGATGAGGATGAAAACATGGGGTTTTCTCCGGATCAACAACAGCCGGACTCCTTCAAGATGCCTGATGTTGATATTCTTGCCCAAAAGCCAATTAAAACCGACCTTGAACAGCTCTCACCTCCCTTCGCTAGGAGACATTCCTTTACTGCAGACAGGGGAGTTAAAGAGCGGGTTCGCAGGAGTTTAAGAATTGCTGCCAAACAAGACACTGATTAGCCATGTTTCCCCTGGGAAAATCCAGAGAGTCTCACATCTGCAAAGTTAGGTTTCGTTCCCTGTTCTCTAGGGAAAGAGGACGCTGAACACCTGTTTGGCGGGAAAACAAGACCCCAATATAGGTGCCTGGCACGTTAGAATTGTTGCAGAGTCAACTGAGCAGCTTCAGAAGCAACTTCGTGTTTCCAGCCTTGTGTGGACTTCGCAAAGTCCGCAACCCCAGTTCCTTGCCTTCGGGATCAAGTATTCAAGATTTGTCTAGCCTTGTTTTTAGCCACGGACCTTGTTTAATGATTCAAGTTTGTTTCCAGCCTTGTTCTCAAGCTACCTTGGACTTCAAAGACTCTGGGCATTTTCCCCACACTATTGCTTGGCAATAGTGTGTGTTTCGGTTATTGGATTTAAAACTTTGAACTCTAATATCATTTATTGGACAATACATTTTTGGACTATATTTGGCCTCATTTGAAAGGTCAGCTTCTGAACTATATTCTTCACTTGTTTTTATTACTTTTATATATTTACTTAATAAAGATATTAGATAGATATTGGCCTCTGCGTCTGGTTCTTGGTGCTCCGTTGCCTCAGGCGTGACAGCTGCCGATCGCTGTACTAGTTGTAATTTCCGGGCCGTCTTCAAAGGCAGCCCCACGTAGAGCGCATTGCAATAGTCCAGTCTAGAGGTAACTAAGGCATGGACCACCATGGTCAGATCAGACTTCTCGAGGTATGGTCGCAGCTGGCGCACAAGTTTTAATTGTGCAAAGGCCCTCCCGGCCACGGCCGACACCTGAGCCTCAAGCGTCAGCCCCGAATCCAGGATGACCCCCAAGCTGTGGACCTGCGCCTTCAGGGGGAGTGTGACCCCGTCAAGCACAGGTTGCCACCCAATACCCCGATCAGACGTACGACTGACCTGGAGGACCTCTGTCTTGTCAGGATTAAGTCTCAGTTTATTCACCCTCATCCAGGCCAACACAAGGTACCAAAAATTAAAGATTTTGTACGGCTGGAGATGACCCCTGAGAAATGGAACGCTGACACCTAGGAACCCTAAATGTTGTTCTTACTTTCCAAAGGTGTTTAAACCGTGACACACCAAAATTAACCCTAAAGTCACCCTTTTCAGCTGAATTAGCATTGCCTCATGGAACAAAATTTGTAAAGAATGTGTTTTAAAAGCAGTTTCAGGAGTTCTGTTCAAGAAGCACCCCTGGAAGGGGGATTTTAAGGAAACAACGAGGGATGCTATGTCATCTCTGTTGGCCCCAATTGCATATGTCAGATCATAATGTTACTCTCTAGAGGTGACATTATGATCTGGCATCTGTTCTTGGTCTCCCAGAAGAGATGGGGCATGCAACACAGTTGAAACTATGGCCATTCTCTCTGCAAGCAGGCTGGCTTCCAAAATAGAGACTACAGGAGAGTCAAGGGATAAAAATAACAGAATCCTAAGACTTGGAGCAGACCACAAGAGCCATCTAGTCCTACCCAACTTCTGCCAAGCCAGAAGACATAACTAATGCACTCCTGAAAGATGCCCATCCCACCTTTACTTAAAGATCTCCAAAGAAGTAGACTTCAGGACCCTCCCAGGAAATACAGACAATCCCCAAGTGATGGACAAAATAGGTTCTGTTGGTTTGTTGAATTTATTTGTAAGTTAGAACATGTACATTTCTAAAGTGTCACTCCAGCCAAAAATATTTATCTTTTAGCTTTGGGTAGCATAGAGAAGGGCTTAGTTTTCTTTCTGTGCCCCTGTTCAGAAGATTGCACCTCTTTCTGTCCCTGTGACAACTGAAAAATTTGGCTTGTTGTGGAATCAAGAATTGGTGACTGAACTTCACATTTCCCCCCATGATAACTCTTCCAGGAATTAATTTCCCTTCTAAGGGGTAGTTTCCTCTCACTTTCTGCTGTCTCACCCCCATTTGTAACTATGAGTCAGATGTTTGTAACTGGGGGACTGCCTGTATAGTATAATGGCCATTGTCTTTTTACCTACAGGCTGGCTTCCTAGATAGAGACTGCATAGCCTTAGGGGGAAAATAATAAAATCATACAAACTTTAGAGTCAGAAGAGAGCACAAGGGCCATGTAATTCAACTATCATGCTGGAATGCAACATTACAGTACTCTTGAAAGAAGATATCCTGGGGGGAACCAAGGAGCCACTTTCAGCCCATCCTGCCTTAAAGTCCTTCAGCTTGCAAGGTTGTTATCTACTGCTAGACATTGTTCCATGGCATGGGCAAACAAAACATCCTGCATCTGTACATACTGCTTCGCCAAGGTAGAAAATGTTCAGTACATAATAGCAGGGCCTGTGACCCAAAGAAGTCAGACAGTATGGAGCCAGCTCAAAAAGAGGCACTCTTGCCAAGGACACACTAGTGATGGTAAAACTCAACAATTGGTGCACATAATAGAAAGGAAGATATTGTACCTGTTCAGAAAGGTGTGGCTGCATGACCTCAATTGTGCAGAAGGCTTTCAATATTCAGCAGCGAGTTTTAAAAGCTCTGCACTCAGATAATTACACAGCAGTTGTGGGGGCAACTAATGGTTTGAAGTTATAGAACGGATTTTGATGCCACATGAAAAGGAACTTCTTGACAGTTAGAGCAGTTCAGTATTAGAACTAATTGCTTAGCGGGGTGGTGAGGTCTCCCTTTCTGTATGCCTTCAAAAAGAAGCTGGAAGCTAACTGCTGGGGATGTTGTAGCTGGAGATACGGCATTGAGCAAAGAATTGGACTTGATGGCCTCGGAGTCCAGTTCCAACTCTAAGGACTTTATCACACGAGACAGGCAAACCGCCATGCAGCTGATGGTCCCAATCAAAAAATGTTTTGTGCATCCATGATCAATTTACCTTCTCCTCTGTACTTTTCCCATCCCTGGCGATTAACATCAATACCTCAGTGCAAGGAGTCCCTTCCACTTTTGTGCCAGTATGCTTGCAGTATCAGGACATCAAGGAGTGGGATTTTACTCCTCTTCCCCTCCTGAAGAGTTCAGCACTAAAACATGGTTTTTAAAGATTTAGTATTATGCGTTTCTAGCTATGTTGGGCCCTGCCTCGAGCCGTGAGGAGAGGCGAGTAACAATAATAATAATAATAATAATAATAATAATAATAATAATGACAAAGTTTTGGAACACAACACACCAGACATCATGGTTGTGGAAAAGAAAAAAAGTTTGGATTATTGATGTCGACATACCAAGTGACAGTCGAATTGATGAAAAACAACAGGAAAAATCAGTCATTATCAGGACCTCAAATTGAACTCTGACAGAAACCAGTGCAGGTGGTCCCAGTGGTAATTGGCACACTGAGTGCCATGCCAAAAGATCTCAGCCAGCATTTGGAAACAATAAACATTGACAAAATTATGATCTGCCAACTGCAAAAGGTCACCTTACTGGGATCTGAATGCATCATCCGAAAATACATCACACAGTCCTAAAGACTTGGGAAGTGCTTGACTTGTGATTTTGTGATACGAAATCCAGCATATATATCTCGTTTGCTGTGTCATACTATGTCTTTGTGTCAACAACAACAACAACAATAACCACTGCTCCCTGCTGGCTGGCATACCATGCCAGCTCTGCCTAGTCCATATAAATATCCCATCTATTCACCCATATTTTTCATTTCCCGTCATTTCTTTTCCATTTCTTTGGAAGTATACATTATGGATATACCGCAGCTTTTCTTAAAAGTGTCATGAGTTGGCAATTGTACTTACCAGATTCACAGTATACCCGGCATACATTACAGTAATAAACCAGGCACCAGGATGTCATATATGATGGGTAATATAAGGTTGATCTCCCTGCCACGTGGCTTTTAGAATTTGGGAAAATATGAGGTTTGGTGCAAACCATGGCACTCTTTTTGGTGAACGGCAAACTCTGGAACTGCTTCTACAAGTCCTGGAATCTGGGAGGGATGTGATGGCCAAGGAGTCTGCTCTTAAGGGGACCTATGGTTTTGCCCTCACTTATAAAGTCCTGAGACTTGGGGAAGGGGGCTAGGGATGTAATCTAGTATGAGCTGACAAGGGAGCAACCCAGTTATTTCGATTGCCCTTGGGAGGCAGGTGCTTCACCCAAGTGAAGGCTGAGGAGGAAGTCATGGGTGACTCTTGGCTTCAAGCGATCCCACATCAGGTTGCTCCCACTTCTTGCTCCTTTCAATATTCAGATGGGCCCAATAAAGTGTTCCTTATTTAACCCAATTCTCTGTGTCTTGTTTCATAATTGTCATCAGAAAATGCACCCTGGACCATCCTGGAGTATCACATTTTAAAGGGATCATGGGAGTTACAGAAGGCCATATGAAGGGATTTGAAGGATCTTGGCTAGAACTTGGTAGATGATTTAGACCTTGTGGGTCAGTGGTTCTCAACCTGGGGTCCCCAGATGTTTTTGGACTTCAATCCCCAGAAATCCTAACTGCTGGTAAACTGGCTGGGATTTCTGGGAGTTGTAGGCCAAAAACATCTGGGTATCTCAGGTTGAGAACCATTGTTGTGGGTCCTGATGCCAAAATGCGGTCCCCTTACCACAGTGTTGGGGTCACACAAAATTGGGCAACAGCACAAGGTTTCTGAATGCCACCTGGTGGCCATGTTAGATATTTACTCAAATCTGATAGCAACAAAGTGCCACAGTTTGCAATTGTCTCTGCAGGAAATGCTGCAGCTGTACTTCATAAAAAGAAAAATCAGCCTGTTTAGCAAGCCTCACAAATACTGATTTAATATAAGTAAATATTTGATTTTTATGCTGATTTCAGAAGGAGCAATTTGAGAACATTCTTTTTTCTGAAATCTAGACCAAGGCTTCTTAAACTTTTTTCACTCTCAACCCCCCCCCCCCCCCCCCCCTTTGGCTCCTGGTCCAAAGGAAATGAAATCAGCATAAAAATCAAAAATTTACTTACATTAAATTTACTTATCTATTTATTTATATTAAACCTCACAAATGCTGATTTAATATAAGTAAATGTATGATTTTTATGCCGATTTCATTTCCTTTGTATCAGGAGCCAAAGAGGGGGGGGGGGGGGCTAGTTTAAGAAGCCTTGGTCTAGATTGCAGAAAAAAGAATGTTCTAAAATTGCTCCTTCTGAGTTTCTACAATTCTACAAAACCTAAGGAAGGCACATTGTAGGTTATGAGGATTGGAGGATTTTTTCATGGCCCCTTGAGGTGAAACAATTGGGGAGAAAGAGATATAAGGAAAGAAGAGCATTTTGGGCCACTTCAGTTCCAGGAGATTTTTTTTTGATGTTCTGCTCCTCTAGTTCTTTCACTGTCTATCAAAGCCAAATGAATGTAGATTTTTGATCCCATTCTGGACCTACTGGAGGCAAGAAAGGACTCATGTCACACAACATGTAGCCTGAACCTGTTGACTAGAACAGACACAAAAGAAGATGAGAAAAGAAGGCCAGGGACAATAGGCACTGAAGACACAAATGATGATCATTGTTTTAGTTAAGAACAAGTTAGGAGAGGCATTGACATGTAGGACAACTTCTGCATCATCAGCCACACAATGACATGTGCAAGTAGATTTTCCATGGATTCACTTTGCATTTTTCTTAGGTAAGCTCCCTATAAAAGAACGAATCAAGTCTTCAACCATAATCACTACTGAGCTCTAGCTCATCTACTTTGCTTCATCCTTTCCTAGAGTTTTGGAGATTCCATCCAATTTATCCACCATGAGGGCTCTTTACCTGGTCATGGTTGTCATGATGTTGGTTGCCACTGCTATGAATGTTGAAGGTAAGAACTGAATTTCTTTGCGTTAGGAAGAATGGGCAGAGCTGACCAGCAAACTGATCAGATGTAAATCTTTGGGTATGTTCCTCAAAGTCACTTGTTGATTTAAAGTGACCCTATGAATTTAATAGGATTGTATTAAGCAATGAATACTTGGATGTGGTTTGCATTTGCTTTTTCTGAAATACAGTGTATTGGGTATCATAGGCATTCACTTGTCTTCAAAACAAGTGACAAAGAAAAAACCTTCATTACCTCCTAGAACCTTCTGGCCCTGTCCACTAATGGTCCACTACCTTCCGTCAAAAGTCAAGCCCCTTCCATTATTTTGTTGGGCTAGAAGAAGAGATGCTTGCCCTTCCCAGTTGATTCAGACACAAGCAAACTACTGGAGCTTCTCCTAGCTTGTTTGTTCTTCCGCATTAACTTTTATCATTTATTTATTTCTCACATTTATATCCCGCCCTTCTCACCCGAAGGGACTCAGGGCGGCTTACAACAGTGGCAACAATTATACAAACCAATATAAAACAGCACATAAAACAGTTAAAACTATTAAAATACATTATGAATTAAAAATATACATTTCAAACATAATCATCTTGAGCACACTCTGATATAATTTATTCCAAAGTTGAACATAACAAGAGTTTAAAATCCTTATTTTTCCACCCACTTCTAGGAATATCTAGAGTATTAATTTAGGTGTTTTTGTGGGGGGTTTTTAGATTTTTATTTATGCTTTTATTGTTACATTAAAAGTGGGGGGACAATTTAAGCAAGATAGACAAAGACTGAAAGAAGAACGTCAGAGGAATAGTCAATATGAAAAAAAGAGAGAGAAAAAGAAACTTTATATATATATGCATATACATTGTAACTTAGTGTATTCATATAATTGAGGTTTTTCTTCTTTGTAACTCTCATAGAACCTTAGAATACTTTTTTTGTAGCTGTCACTACCTCATAATCCTACATCACTGCAGTTCTCTAGGGGCTTCTACCATTTCATGATGGGGACTATATCTCTTCTCCAAGAAAACAGCCAATGGAGAAATCTAACCAGCCCATGATCCAATGCAGAGGACCTACAAGGGCTGAAATGTGGGTTTGCAGTCCAGAAACTGAGCACATCTAGAAGTCTGAAACAGGCCCAAAACCAGGGAAGGAGTCACGGAAAGGTCCAAAGCACAAGTTGTAGGTCATGAAGCCAAACTTCAGGGATTGTAACATGGATGCCTGATGGCAATTGTGGAGCTATTGTTCTGCAACAAAGAGATGGCCTTTGCTGTGCAAATTTATAGCTAAGGTTCACTAGGAATGTTTGGCCTAATTATCTACCATTTCCTTTTTCAAGCACACACAAGCCTTTCCTCCTCTTTTGCTGCCGCCACTTTAGTCCTTGTACTCCAGAAAGGTGCAGGCTCTACATGGGGTGGTTCAGGCTCCACTCCCCTGGTAGGGCTGCCAGTCATCTCTGACTAAATTTGACCTGTTTTCTATGTTCTATTTTTCCTCTTCCTCTCAAAGGAGACCTCTTCCACATAAGACATGGCAGGGCAGCTTTATGGAAGAAGATGGTTCTGCTCTGTTTCAGTTGTGGGTTTTCTCTTCTTTCTACAGGATATAAAAAACTCCCAAGCTGTATGAAGGCAGGAGGCCATTGTGAGAAAGTGTGCCACAAAAATGAAGTAGGCCACACTGGCTACGACTGTCCCCACTGCTGTATTAAGTACAAGAAGGGCTAAAGACGAGGGACGATGATGTCCCGCCAGCTGAAAGGGCCTGGGAGGATGTGGCCCCACCGATCAGCTGCCAAGAAGAAACCATGTCTGTGCTTCCTTAGTAAATGCACTTGAATTTTCACATTGTCTCCTGTGTCCTTCCTTGAGGGAGAGGAGGGAGGCATGAATGGGTGGGTAACTGAAAGAAGGGGAAAATTGGACATTATTCCATCATTGATGAATCCAGGAGGTCTTTGGTATGCAACTAAAGAGCAACAATTTTTGGCACCTACATTTTACCACCAACTAGACTCCCTTCTACCATTTTTGTTATTACCGTGTTTCCCCAAAAATAAGACAGTGTCTTATATTAATTTTTGCTCTGAAAGATGCGCTAGGTCTTACTTTCAGGGGATGTCTTATTTTTCCATGAAGAAGAATTCACATTTATTGTTGAACAAAAAATTGAACATTTATTATATACTGTACAGTAGTTGTCATCACAAACCAGCATAACCAAACAAACTGTGAATCCTATCAAGAATTAATTGTTACTACCAATATTTCCATGTACAACACTCTATGGTACGTACATTTACCGATTCTGCATGTTCTGGTGTTCTGTTCGATGGGCATGCTTCCAAACAAAAACTTTGCTAGGTCTTACTTTTGGGGGAGGCCTTATATTTAGCAATTCAGCAAAACCTCTACTACGTCTTATTTTCTGGGGATGTCTTATTTTAGGGGAAACAGGGTAACTGCCTTTATGTAGACTTTGACCTAGGGCTGCCCTAAGAATGAGAGACTACCAAGTCCGCCTATCCTTCTCAGGTCTTGCAAACCCAAAGCTATTCATGGAGTCTTTCCATATGATAAGTGGTCTTCTCTTTTCCTACTGCCCCCCTCACTTTAACGAACATCATATCTAGTGAATCAAGTCTTCTCCTAATATGGCCAAAGTACAACAACCTCAGTTCGTTCAACTTGCTTCCAGGACGAGTTCAGTCCTTGCTTCTTATAGTAAAGGTAAATGTTTCCCCTGACATTAAGTCCAGTCATGTCCGACTCTGGGGGTTGGTGCTCATCTCCATTTCTAAGCCGAAGAGCTGGCGTTTGTCAGACCCTAGGCAGCGGAGCACCAAGAACCATACACGGAGGCCAATAAACTATCTAATATCTTTATTAAGGAAATATATAAGAAGGATAAAAACAGGTAGAATACGTAGTCCAAAAGCAGACCTTTCAAATGAGGTCAAATAAAGTCCAGAAATAATTAGTCCAATAAATGATATTAGAGTTCAAAGATAAAATCCATTAAACCAAAACACACACTATAGCCAGGCAATAGTGTGGGGAATTGTCCAGAGTCTTTCAAGGCACAAGGTAAATCCGCAAGAAGGCTGGGAACAAGGCTTGAACCTAGAAAACAGGATCCGTGGCTCAAAACAAGGCAAGGCAGTCCAAAACTTGATTCTAAGAACAAATTCCGTGGCTAGGAGCAAGGCAAGGCAATTCTTGGATACTTGAGAAGGCAAGGCAAGGAAACTGGATTTGCGGACTTAGCGAAGTCCACACTAGGCTGGAAACATGAATTTACTCCTGAAGCTGCTCCGTTGTCTCCGCAAAGAATCAACAGTGCCAGGTACTTTTATCTGGGTCTTGTTTTCCCGCCAAACAGGCGTCCAGCGTTCTCTTTCCCTAGAGAACAGGGAACGAAACCCAACTTTGCAGGTGTGAGACTCCCTGGATTTTCCCGGGGGAAACATGGCTAATCAGTGTCTTGTTTGGCAGCAATTCTCGCACTCCTGCGAATTCACTCTTTCACTCCCCTGTCTGCAGTGAAGGATTGTTTTCTAGCGAAGGGAGGTGAGAGCTGTTCAAGGTCGGTTTTAATTGGCTTTTGGGCAAGAGCATCAACATCAGGCATCTGAAAGAATTCCGGCTGTTGTTGATCCGGAGAAAACCCCATGTTTTCATCCTCATCTGCCACAATGACACTAGGAACGGGACTACAAGGCCCATGAGACATCACAGCGTTGTCCGTAGATACCTCCAAGGTCATATGGCCGGCATGACTGCATGGAGTGCCGTTACCTTCCCACCGGAGCGGTACCTATTGATCTACTCACATTGGCATGTTTTCAAACTGCTAGGTTGGCAGAAGCTGGAGTTAACAGCGGCCGCTCCCTCCACTCCTGGGGTTTGAACCTGGGACCTTTCGGTCTGCAAGTTCAGCAGCTCAGTGCTTTAACACTTTGCCACCGGGGCTCCAAAGTACAACAGCCTCAGTTTGTTCAACTTGCTTCCAGGACGAGTTCAGTCGTTGCTTGTTATACTGCACATTTATTAGTCCCTCCCATTCCCTTTGTTATATGCCTGAAACAAGTGGCTTTTTAAACATCAAATCCCTCAATTATTATAAGTTAAATAATGAAATGCATGTGTGCCAATTTTGGTCCAGATCCATCGAGCCATGGAGGAGATGCTGTGGCACAAACCAATCAACCAACCTATATAAGTATATGCTTTGACTTTTATATCTAGAGAAAATAATAAATCTGGGAGTACATTAATCTTCACCGATGAAATGGAAGACAACAATGACTACTGAACCCACCACAGAAGGAAGTGTGCATTTCATGAGCATGATACTATTAGCCACTTTTAGTCTCTTCCGTGGAGAGAAAGGTAAAGGTAAAGGTTTCCCCTGACGTTAAGTCCAGTCATGCCTGACTCTGTTGGTGCTCATCTCCATTTCTAAGCCAATGAGCCGGCGTTGTCCGTAGACACCTCCAAGGTCATGACTGCATGGAGTGCCATTACCTTCCCACCGGAGCGGTACCTATTGATCTACTCACATTGGCATGTTTTCGAACTGCTAGGGTGGCAGGAGATGGAGAGAAAAGCAGGGCATAAATAAAGAAAATAAAACATTACAATAATAGTTTATTGGGAATGACCAAACATGATGCCTTCTTGGCATCTTAGCAATGGTGACACCTCTTCTTGGCTCTTCGCAACTTGCCCTTCTGCTTCAGCCCTTTTTTGGGGGGAAACAGCAGAGGGGGCAGTCGTAGCCAAAGTGGCTATCTTCATGTATTGCACACACTTTGTCACACCTGCCTCCTTCGCTATAACAGCTTGAGGCTTTTTTATATCCTGCGGAAAGAAGGAAAACACACAACTGAAGCAGGATGGAAGGATCTCCCTCCACACAGACCACAGGAGATCTGCCATGGTCAAATAGCCTGATATGAAACAGCCTAGTGTTGGGTTTCTAGGTTCTCTCTTTAAACCTGGGTTCTGTTGAGAGCTGCATTTCAATTTCTAGCATATCTGTGAGCAAACACTTTGCATTTGGAATGGATTATTTTGTAGTATGTTGCGAGAGTGGTAAAGGACATTTTGATGGGGCAATTTTTTTTTTGAGAGAGAGAGAGAGAGCGTTCACAGCTAGGAAAGAGTTGCCAAAATGCAAACATTAAATTGTAATTACTCTCCAACTTTCTTATCAATTAAAGAGGAAACTCATTTATTTTTTGTTTTTTTTAAAAGAGTGCAATTTTCAGCATACATACCGTATATACTCAAGTATAAGCCGACCC
The DNA here is from genome assembly GCF_035594765.1 of Anolis carolinensis. Taxonomy (NCBI): domain Eukaryota; kingdom Metazoa; phylum Chordata; class Lepidosauria; order Squamata; family Anolidae; genus Anolis; species Anolis carolinensis. Next base: position 6,537,042 of record NC_085841.1, read on the forward strand.
GAATATAAGCCGAGGCACCTAATTTTACCACAAAAAAAACTGGGAAAACATTGACTCCAGTATAAGCCGAGGGTGGTAAATTTCAGAAATAAAAATAGATACCAATAAAATTACATTAATTGAGGCATCAGTAGGTTAAATGTTTTTGAATATTTACATAAAGCTCAAATTTAAGATAAGACTGTCCAACTCTGATCAAATCATTCTTCTCATCTTCTTCCATGTAAATGTGCTTATGTTGCCTTTTAATAATAATAGAGTAAAATAATACATGTAATAATAAATAGAGTAAAATAATAAATGCAATAATAATAATAAGACCAGAGTGAAATAATAAATTTATTATTAATAATAATAAAAGTAGAGTAAAATAAATGTAATAGTAGTAACAATAATAGAGTAAAATAATACATGTAATAATAAATAGAGTAAAATAATAAATGCAATAATAATAATAAGATCAGAGTGAAATAATAAATTTATTATTAATAATAATAAAAATAGAGTAAAATAAATGTAATAGTAGCAACAATAATAGAGAAAAATAATAAACATCATAATAGAGAAAAATAATAGATGTACCATATATTCTCGAGTATAAGCTGACCCAAATATAATCCAACCAGGACCCTCACCCGTGTATAAGCCGAGGAGGGCTTTTTCAGTCTTAAAAAGAGGGCTGAAAAACTAGGTTTATACTCGAGTATATACAGTACTCAAAAGTCAGCCCTGCTGCACTTTATTGGATTTAGGTTGGCTTTACACTGTAAAATAAATGCAGTTTGGCATCATTTAATTTCCTTGCAGCAATGCTGTGGAATTCTGCAATTTGACAGAGAAGGGTAAAGACCTTGCAGAACTGCAGATCACATAATTCCACAGCATTGAGCCATGGCAGTTGAAGCAATGGTAAAGTGCATTAATTCTATAGTGTAAAAGGTCCCTTACTCCCAGGAAAGTGGGTGTAGGCTTTCTAAATGTGTTTAGAATGGCCATCTGTCAAGAGCACTTGGACTGCATGCATTGATAGAATAAGGCTGGGACTGGATGGCTTGAATTGCTTAAACCTCTGTGATTCTATGATAAGCTGGAACGTGTCTATAGAAGGGCAACTAAACTGATGAAAAGTCTGGAAACCCTGAATCCCTCTGGGGAGCAGCTTAAAGAGTTGGGTATGTTTAGCCTGCAGAAGAGAAAGTTTAGAGGAGATGTGATAACTATGTTTGAAAGGATGCCATAAGGAAGAAGGAGCAGGTTTGTTTTCTGCTGCCCTAGAGACTGGGACTCAGAGCAATGGGCTCAAATTACAAGAAAGGAGATTCCACCTGAACATTAGGAAGAACTTCCTGACGACAAGAGCTGTTCAACAATGGAATTCTCTGCCTCAGAGTATGGTGGAAGCTCCTTCCTTGGAGGCTTTTAATCAGAGGCCGGATGGCCATCTGCCGAGGATCCTTCGGTTATGCTTTTCCTGTATGGCAATGGGTTGGACTGCCTACTAGGGTCTATTCCAACTCTATGATTCTATGATTGAAGCCTGCAATAAAAATCAATGACAAATAACATGAGCTCCACTTCAAGGACCAGAGTAGTTAGGAAATGCATGGAAGGTCAACGAGGGGCCCCACAACATTGTCTTAATAATAATAATAATATGGCTCACGAATGGGATCCTGAAGAAGGAGACAGAAGGCCTGATCCTTGCAGCCCAGGAACAAACCATCAGAACAAATACAATTAAGGCCAAGATCGAAAAATCGGCTGATTACCCAAAATGCAGACTGTGCAAGGAAGCTGACGAAACCATTGATCATATCCTCAGCTGCTGTAAGAAAATCGCACAGACAGACTACAAACAGAGGCACAGCTATGTGGCCCAAATGATTCATTGGAACTTATGCCTCAAGTACCACCTCCCTGCAATAAAGAACTGGTGGGATCACAAACCTGCAAAAGTATTGGAAAACGAGCACGCAAAGATACTGTGGGACTTCCGAATCCAGACTGACAAAGTTCTGGAACACAACACACCAGACATCACAGTTGTGGAAAAGAAAAAGGTTTGGATCATTGATGTTGCCATCCCAGGTGACAGTCGTATTGACAAAAAACAACAGGAAAAACTCAGCCACTATCAGGACCTCAAGATTGAACTTCAAAGACTCTGGCAGAAACCAGTGCAGGTGGTCCCGGTGGTGATGGGCACACTGGGTGCCGTGCCAAAAGATCTCAGCCGGCATTTGGAAACAATAGACATGGTCAAAATCGCGATCTGCCAACTGCAAAAGGCCACCCTACTGGGATCTGCAGGCATTATCCAAAAATACACCACACAGTCCTAGACACTTGGGAAGTGTTCGACTTGTGATTTTGTGAAACAAAATCCAGCATATCTATCTTGTTTGCTGTGTCATACAATATAATAATAATAACTTTATTTTTATATCCCGCTCCCATCTCCCCAGAGGGGACTCGGGGCAGCTCACATGGGGACAAGCCCAGTTTCAACATACAATAAAATACAGCATAATTAAACCAATGAAAAACAAGTAAAATAGTATAAACATACAAACCAGCATAAAACATCAACATCAAAACATTAGGCCATTAGAGTCTGAACATAATATACAAACTGAAGATAAAATTCAGCAGACTCTACAAGGGGGAATTAAGGATTACAGAGTTCAATCAATAAGAGTGGAGTGTGATGAAGTGCAGTAGTTGTGACAACTAATAACTAACCGGAACTATTTATTCGAATGCACATCGAAATAACCATGTTTTAAGGTCCTTTCGAAAGATGGATAGTGAGGGTCTTCCAAAGGTATACCAAGGTGAAGTAGGAAGAGAGTCAGGAGAAGAAAGCAGGTTAAAGCCATTCTCTCATTCTGCCTAAAGATAGAACCAAATCTGATTCCTTGAGCTGACCTTGAAGAGAAGGCCCTTTGGTCCTCTTTCCCTTGCTCAGCCCATCCTTCCTATCCCATAGAAGTGTGGTTCCTACCTTCAACATTCACAGCAGTTGTGAACAACATCATGACAACCATGGTCAGGTAAAGAGCCCGCATGGTGGACAAATGAACTGGGTCCCCACAACTCTGGGAAAGAATGAAGCAAAAGGACCTGACTGGTCCTTTTGTAGGGATCTTGCTTAAAAAGAATACAGTGCAGATACTTGGGAAATCTGGATGCACACGTCATGCTGAAGCTGATTATGTAGGTATTCTCCTGCTTGTAAACTTCTCTGCTTACTTTCTTCTTCACAGAACAATGCATGCTGCTCATGTTTTCTCTGTCCATTGTTCCTGGGCTTCTCCTTTTTTTTTTCAAGCTCTGTCCGACAGATTCATGTGGCACATAGGTGCATTCAGTGTGCTCTTTATAGACACTAAGGTACATGTCATCAACTTGAACATGCATGACCAAATCATCCAAAATCCACATCCATTTGGTTTTAATGTTTGTTGATCAAACTGTTCAAAGGAGGGAAGGTATGGATCTAGATTTGGCAGCGGTGAAGCCGATAACTAATTCTCCGTTGGAGGGGGATTTCTCTCCTCCATACGTAGAGGATTACTATGAACATCTTGTACAGACGAAACAGCTGGCTTTTCAAATTGAAGACTCTATATTGAACAGGGGTAGATGGACCTCGGAAAGAGTGATCCAGAGGTCCTTGGGTCAAATTCTTTCAAGGAGCCTGACGACAGTCAAGATAAAGATGATCACTTGGCTCCATAAGGGCTATCAATCATATGATCGCTCTTTACGCCTTATCTTCACTTTTGAGGATAAGTCTATAACAGAGGAATTATGGGCCCTTAGGTTCCGGCTGCTCTCATGGGGCATTACCATTAGAAGAGTATTTGTGGACCCCGTGATTCGCCCTTTGGTGGCCAACCTATCTTTACACACTCAACCATCTGTTAGGCCCAGAGATAATAGGATGTGTAGTCCTCAGCGTAGGCTCCCCCCTTTAGAAAAGTCTCAATTAGAGACTCTGGCCCAATCATTTTCCGTACCAGACCAGCAACTTTCACCCTCTTCAACCTCACTACGTTTTTCCAGTAGGCCCCATTTATCCCCTTCTTTTGAAGTAAAGTTAGATGGTGTGTCTAGTAACCTTTTGGATCCAGGGAGCTGACTAGATTCTCTTAAGGATGCTCCAATTGAGCCAGACTCCTTGGGGGGTGGGGAACAGGCGGGGGGTGGCTCCATCGAGGTCGTGTGGGGGAGGAGGAGGAATTGCCGTCAACGCATTTCCAGGGAGAAGCGCAACAGGGTTCTTGCGACCCTGGAGAAGGATAGGTGTGGTAGCCTCCATGGTAGCCCCTCCCGGCTGAAGGTCCTGCTGTTTAATGCCAGATCCGTCAAAGGTAAATCATCTATTATCCAGGATCTAATCATGGATAAACATGCGGATCTGGCCTGCATCACCGAAACCTGGTTGGATGATCTGGGTGGGGTTAGTCTTACCCAGCTTTGTCCTCCGGGTTTCGGGGTGCATCAGCAGGCTAGGCCAGGAGGGCGGGGAGGTGGGGTTGCGGTGGTCTTTAGGCAGTCCATCGCCCTGGTCAGATGCGTCGCTTTGCAATCGGTCGGGTTTGAGTGTCTCCACTTGAAGGTGGGTACCCGGGACAGTTTGGGGATTCTGCTGGTGTACCGTCCACCCCGCGACACAGCAGTCTCCCTGCCTGAGCTAGCAGAGGTGGTTTCTAGCGTGGTGTTGGGTTCCCAGCGCCTGTTGGTGCTGGGCGACTTCAACATTCACGCTGAGACCACCTTGACAGGTGCAGCTCAGGAATTCATGGCCGCCATGACGACCATGGGTCTGTCCCAAATAATATCGGGTCCCACTCATCAAGCTGGACATACACTCGACCTGGTTTTTGTTGCGGGCGACGGTTTGGTCGGAGTGGAAGAGCAAATTATTCTTCCATTGTCATGGTCCGACCACTATCTGATCAGTTTAAGACTAACCGTCTCTTCCAACCTCCGCAGGGGTGGTGGACCAATTAAGATGGTCCGCCCCAGGAGACTTATGGATCCTGAGAGATTCCTGAGGTCTCTTGGGGATCTGTCTACCATGGAAGCTGACGATCCTGTCGATGCCCTGGTCACTCGTTATAATGGCGAGTTGTCCAGGGCAATACACACGATCGCTCCTGAGCGTCCCCTCTTGCTGCGTGGAGTTGCCCCAGCTCCCTGGTTTACTGGGGAGCTGGCGGAGATGAAACGTGCAAGAAGGAGACTAGAGTGCTGCTGGCGGACAACTCGTGACGTATCTGACCGAGCACGGTCTAGAGCCGCTATTAGGGCCTATTCCGCGGCATTGCGGGCAGCCAGGAAAGTTTTCTCGACTGCCCGCATCGCGTCTGCAACAAATAGATCTTCAGAGTTGTTTCGAGTTGTTGGGGAGCTCCTCCACCCTCCTCAGGTTGGGGGAGCACCCGACATCTCGTCAACTCGGTGTAGCGAGTTCGCTCACCATTTTGCAGACAAAGTCGCTCAGATTCGTTCCGACTTAGACGCCGGCCTTGATGCATTGCCAGGTGAGGTAACCGAGGCATCTGTCTGTTCGATCTTGTGGGATTCGTTTCGGCTTGTGCAGCCTGATGATGTGGACAAGATTCTTGGAGCGGTGAGGGCGACCACCTGTGCCCTTGACCCTTGCCCATCTTGGCTCTTAAAACAAGCCAGTGGAGGGCTAGTTGATTGGTTTGTGAGAATAATCAATGCCTCTTTGGAGCAGGGCATATTTCCATCTGGCCTAAAACAAGCTGTGGTGAGGCCTGTTTTGAAGAAAGCCTCCTTGGATCCGGCTAACCTCAGTAACTACAGACCAATCTCTAACCTTCCATTCTTGGGCAAGGTCTTGGAGCGGGTGGTTGCTTCCCAGCTCCAGGGATTCTTGGAAGATACGGATTTTCTGGACCAATCGCAGTCTGGTTTCAGACCTGGCTACAGTACCGAGACGGCTTTGGTCGCCTTGGTGGATGACCTCCGCAGAGAGCTGGACAGGGGGAGTGTGACCCTGCTGGTTCTCTTGGACATCTCAGCGGCTTTCGATACCATCGACCATGGTATCCTTCTGGGACGTCTCTCCGGGATGGGCCTTGGGGGTACTGTTCTGCAGTGGCTCCAGTCCTTCCTAGAGGGCCGTTCCCAGTTGGTGAAGCTGGGGGACACCTGCTCGGACCCCTGGCCATTGACCTGTGGGGTCCCGCAAGGTTCCATTTTGTCCCCCATGCTTTTTAATATCTACATGAAACCGCTGGGTGAGGTCATCCGGAGTTTTGGAGTGCGGTGCCATCTCTACGCGGATGACACCCAACTCTACTACTCCTTTCCACCTAATTCCAAGGAAGCCCCTCGGATACTGGACCAGTGTCTGGCCGCTGTATTGGCCTGGATGAGGGCGAACAAGCTGAGGCTCAATCCTGACAAGACAGAGGTCCTCCAGGTCAGTCGTACGTCTGATCGGGGTATTGGGTGGCAACCTGTGCTTGACGGGGTTGCACTCCCCCTGAAGGCGCAGGTCCGCAGCTTGGGGGTCCTCCTGGACACTGCGCTGACACTTGAGGCCCAGGTGTCGGCCGTGGCTGGGAGGGCCTTTGCACAACTAAAACTTGTGCGCCAGCTGCGACCATACCTCGAGAAGTCAGATCTGACCATGGTGGTCCACGCCTTAGTTACCTCTAGACTGGATTACTGCAATGCGCTCTACGTGGGGCTGCCTTTGAAGACGGCTCGGAAACTACAACTAGTACAACGATCGGCAGCCAGGTTTCTAACTGGGGCAGATTACAGGACGTGCTCAACGCCGCTGTTTAAAGAGCTCCACTGGCTGCCATTTATTTTCCGAGCCCAATTCAAGGTGCAGGTTATCACCTACAAAGCCCTTAACGGTTTGGGACCCACCTACCTTCGAGACCGCATTTCCCCCTATGAACCCGCACGACCTCTTCGCTCGTCGGGGGAGGCCCTCCTCTCGCTTCCACCAACTTCGCAGTTGCGGTTGGTGGGGACGAGGGAGAGGGCCTTCTCCGCCGTGGCCCCCCGGCTGTGGAACTCGCTCCCCAGGGAGATTAGGCAGGCCCCTACCCTACTCTCATTCAGGAAGAGCCTGAAAACTTGGCTATTCCAGAAGGCCTTCGTTGACTGATCCTTGTGGGATCATGTTATTTACCTATTAAGCAGTAGACCCTCTGGATTGTTTTTAGGATTCATTCAGCACTTTAAGTATTACACCTGCTGCATAATTATCCCTCCCTGATAACTTGATATTACTTTGCACCTTGGCCTGGATCTTTTGACCCAAATCGGGATCTTAATATTATTGTGTATATTGACTTTTATGACTGTTTTTAATCATGTTGAAGTTTTACTGCTCGGTTTAATGTTTTATCTGATTTGTGCTGTCGTGTCTGGGCATGGCCCCATGTAAGCCGCCCCGAGTCCCTCCGGGGAGATGGGGCGGGATATAAGAATAAAATTATTATTATTATTATTATTAATGGCTTATCAGGACTGGATAAGTCGTGGCAGAACCAGGGGAGAAAAACGTCAAAACTATCTCCAGCCCTGAAATGGGCAAAGGGCCCCCTCTTTCCCTAGAAAATTTTTAACCTGAAGTCACAGTAGTAGATAAGACAAACATGAGTCAACAGTGTGAGGCAGTAGGTATAAAAACAAATTTGATTCTAAGCTGCATCAACAGGATAGAGAAAGAGAAGTATTAGTGCAACTTTGTTCTAGTTTGGTCAAGGCTCACCTAATAATAATAATAATAATAATAATAATAATAATAATAATATAATAATAATAATAATAATAATAATAATAATAATAATAATAATAATAAAAATTTTGTGATACGAAATCCAGCATATCTATTTTGTTTGCTGTGTCATACAATAAAATAAAGTCCTAGACACTTGGGAAGTGTTCGACTTGTGACTTTGTGATACGAAATTCAGCATATCTATCTTGTTTGCTGTGTCATACAATAATAATAATAATAATAATAATAATAATAATAATAATAATAATAATAATAATAACAACAACAACAACTTGAAGACCTGGCTATGGCTCACGAATGGGACCCTGAAGAAGGAGACAGAAGGCCTGATCCTTGCAGCCCAGGAGCAAGCCATCAGAACAAAGGCAATTAAGGCCAAGATCGAAAAATCAACTGATGACCAAAAATGCAGACTATGCAAAGAAACTGACAAAACCATTGATCATATCCTCAGCTGCTGTATGAAAATTGCACAGACAGACTACAAACAGGCACAACTATGTGGCCCAAATGATTCATTGGAACGTATGCCTCAAGTACCACCTTCCAGCAGCAAAGAAATGGTGGGATCACAAACCTGCAAAAGTATTGGAAAATGAGCACGCAAAGATACTGTGGGACTTCCGAATCCAGACTGACCAAGTTCTGGAACACAACACACCAGACATCACAGTTGTGGAAAAGAACAAGGTTTGGATCATTGATGTCGCCATCCCAGGTGACAGTCGCATTGATGAAAAACAACAGGAAAAACTCAGCCGCTACCAGGACCTCAAGATTGAACTTCAAAGACTCTGGCAGAAACCAGTGCAGGTGGTCCCGGTGGTGATCGGCACTCTGGGTGCTGTGCCAAAAGATCTCAGCCAGCATTTGGAGACATTGACAAAATCACAATCTGCCAACTGCGAAAGGCCACCCGACTGGGATCTGTACGCATCATCCGAAAATACATCACACAGTCCTAGACACTTGGGAAGTGTTCGAATTGTGATTTTGTGTTACGAAATCCAGCATATTTATCTTGTTTGCTGCGTCATAATAAAATAATAACTTTATTTATATTTATATTTATTTACCTTAAAAATTGTCCAGTTCTGGTAGCCCCAATCCAAGAAGGGACACTCTTCGAGAAGGTCTTGGTCAACAATTCTCAGAATTTCTTGCTGAGTGGAGACATTTCAGACTACAAGTCCAAAAAAATCTGGAGAGTCAAAGATCCTTCACCATTACTCCTGAGTCCATTTTAGATATTAATCTTCAAGTGCCAGGCTAAAGAAAGCATTAATATTTATTCATATATTGTTGTCATTTACCTCTCTCCAGCCCTAGACAAGAAACTAATGATGCTGAATGACAAGTGTTGAAAACCAAAACTCATGCAAAATGCTTCAGAACTTGGGTTTAGGTTTACTGGCAAAGTTGACCTAAAATTTACCTCCAGATCCATTACATGCTGCTTCTTCTGTGATTCTCTCAAGGGGGAGCTGCTCCTGGGAAATGGAAAGTTTGGTGTTTTATATGTAAACGTTTAATCAATCTTTGACTCAGTCCATTATTGTATCTTGTTTGAAGGCTTCCATTGTTGTTCCATTATCAAAGAAGTTCCCTATTGATGTCAGGGTCTGCAAGTAGAAAGCTGGGAATAATAACAGCTGCAGCCTGACACCGAGGAAGCTTCCCTTGCAGTGCAGGACCAAGTGCCTCAGACAAGTGGGAATCCTGAGTTAACTCAGGATCAGGAAAACAATGAAGCACAGTTAAGTATCCCAGAAAGACTGCAGATCTCATGCTATTCAGCTGCGTAGATCCACCCGCTTGGCACAGAGAAGGGCCAACAGGTGAGAGCACTTATGCTATGGAGCATAAGAAGTGGCATCTTGGATTTAGTCTTTGCTGGGAGCAATGTTTGGAACCTGATATAGCTCAGAGCTCTGTTGGATGACTTTGTGTGTCTTATTGTGTGTTAGACCTTGGCTTTGGACTTTGGATTATGTGTAGTTTTGGATGTTTTGGTGAGGACCTTTGGAACGGACTATTGAATATGACTTCTGGGTTATCCCTGCATAGTTTGTTGTTTGAATCTACTTTGGCTTGGATCCTGGACTGACTGATGATGAGCATAGGGCTGGGCTGTGGCGCAGGCTGGTGAGAAGCCAGCTGCAATAAATCACTCTGACCAAGAGGTCATGAGTTCGAGGCCAGCTCGTGGCGGGGTGAGCACCCGACAATTAAAAATAAAAAATAGCCCCTGCTTGTTGCTGACCTAGCAACCCGAAAGATAGTTGCATCTATCAAATAGGAAATTAAGGTACCACTTATAAAGTGGGGAGGCTAATTTAACTAATTTACAACTCCATAAAAATCATCCAGCTGCCGTTAGAATGAGGAAGTGCCGTTGCAGTGGATGTTGAAGCAGCTGCTCCCCCTGTGGCCGGAATTGAATATCCCCTCAGGAGAAAGTTAAATTGCCTCTGCGTCTGTCTCTGTCTTTGTTCTATGTGTATATGGCATTGAATGTTTGCCTTATATGTATACAATGTGATCCGCCCTAAGTCCCCTTCGAGGTGAGAAATGCGGAATATAAATACTTTAAATAATAAATAGGGAGTGGCTGTTTATACTGAGAGACGCTGTGCAGGGTTGCGACAATTGATAATTTTTAGAACTACAGACCAGTGGCACTCACTTCCATCATCATGAAATGCTTTGAAAAACTGGTCTGCAGGTATATCATTTCTTGTCTTTCATATACATTTGATAAACATTGGTTTGCATATAGAACTTACACATTTATGGAGCATTCTATAGCCATCACTCTCCACACTGCTCTGATTCATCTGGAATGATGGGGGAACTATGCGAGGATGCTTTTTGCAGACTTTAGTTCTGCATTTGACACAATCCTTCCACATAGACTGGTGTCTAAACTTATGACTCTTGAACTTTCATATTCAATCTGTTTTTGGATTATGGACTTCTTTTCTAGACATTCGCAGAGGGTTAGATTAGGTCATCATACCTCTTCAGCTCCTATTTTCAACACCGGTAAACTACAGGGCTGTGTTTTGGGTCCTTTATACTCTTTACACATATGATTGCACCCCCATTTACCATAGTAATATCATTATTAAATTTGCAAATGATACAACAGTGATGAGGCTTATCTCTGACGTCTGCTTTGAAGGGGTTTATATGACTTCGACACTGCCAGAATCCATTATCTAGTGAAACTCGCATCTCATTCGTTGCAAATTTGCAAATTAGCAGATGGGGGCCGAGTATCACTAGATTCTGTTGAAAAATACTCCAGTATCAGATATCTCATTTGTTTCTTTTCATTTCCAATGAACATTTTTGATGCTTTTCTCCTCTATCCAACTACTATGGGGCCGGGCTGTGGCGCAGCTGGCTAGTAACCAGCTGCTATAAATCACTACTGACTGAGAGGTCATGAGTTCGAAGCCCGGGTCGGGTTAAGCCCCCGACCATTAATAGCCCCGGCTTGCTGTTGACCTATGCAGCCCCGAAAGACAGTTGCATCTGTCAATTAGGGAAATTTAGGGACGCTTTATGCGGGAGGCTAATTTACAACACCATAAAACTGCCAGCAAAACACGAGGAAAGGAATGAGGAAGTACAGCCACTACTGGATGGCGAAGCAACAGCTCCCCCTGTGGCCGGAATCGTGAAGCTGGAAAAATGTTAAAAATGCCTCTGAGTCTGTCTAATGTATGTTGTTTGTCTGTTGGCATTGAATGTTTGCCATATGTGTGTTCATTGTAATCCGCCATGAGTCCTCTTCGGGGTGAGAAGGGCGGAATATAAATACTGTAATTATTATTATTATTATTATTATTATTATTATTATTACTATTATTATTATTACAATATTTATATCCCGCCCTTCTCACCCAACAGGAGACTCAGGGCAGCTTACAATAAAACACACATATAAAACCTGTACAATCTATATATATAAAAGAGTGATGGCATCACGGCAGTGGACAAAACAACAAAAGTAAACACCCCCCAACCTCAAAATTTGACAACACAATCCATCATCCATGCCTTTAGGTTGATACAACAAAAATAAAAGAAAAATAAAGTCCTAATTAGAGGGAGAGGAATAATTGTTTTTATCCAATTGCTGCCAGTTAGAAGGCTAAGCTCCGCTCACTTAGTCTCCTAGCAACCCACTCAGCCCAGGGGACCCTTTACCTTAACTACCACCAATTCCTCAATACTTTATTTCCCATACCACCATACTTTGCCACAGCAACGCGTGGCCGGGCACAGCTAGTACACTATAAATCAGTTAAAAATTAACTTACATAAAACATTCATAAAACGCATTATAAAATACAGATAGCGTGTTCAAGTTTAAAAGACTGGGTCTGTCAATTGAGTTCCAGCGTACATAATAGTAATTAATGCTGCTGATTCTTATTCGAAGGCCTGGCCCCACAACCAAGTCTTAACCTTCCTACGGAAGGATAGGAGGGAGGGAGCCTGCCTGACTTCAATGGGGAGGGCGTTCCATAGGTGGGGAGCCACTACTGAAAAGGCCCTGTCTCTCGTCCCCGCCAGCCGCACCTGTGAGGCTTACGGGACCGCTAGCAGGGCCTCACCTGATGATCTTAAGCTTTGAGATGGGTCGTAGCGGGAGACACGTTCGGACAGATATCTATCTAGTTCTTTCATTAGTTAGTCTAAAAAGGATGAACCATCAAAGCTAAAAGGATGTGGATTTTGGCTTCCTTGGACATGCATTTGAAAACTTGTCTCATGCATCTCTTTCTGAACAATGACTGGGGGCAAAAACACAGCCATGTTGCTTGCATCAGCTGAGAAAAGCTAACATACGTAGAAGAAGAAGAGAAGAGAAAGCCAAGAACAATGGGAAGGCACTTAAGACATGAATGGAATGCATTGTTCGTTTCAGAGGAGCTAAGGAGAGCCATTTTCTTCTACGTCATCAGCAGCCTGATGATGTCTGCATGCAGGTTTTTCCAAGTATCCACACTGTGTTTATTTTAGACAAGCTCCCTATAAAAGAACCCACCAGGGCCCCAAGCATCACACCATCAAGTTCCAGCTCGTCTGCTTTGCTTCCGTGTTTTCAGAGCTTTGGAGATCTGACCCATCCGTCCACCATGAGGGCTCTTTACCTGGCCATCGTTGTCATGATGCTGATTGCCACTGCCATGGTTGAAGGTAGGAACTGACTGTCTTTGGGTTTAGAAGAATGAGTAGTGTCACAGTTGAACAGGACATTGATCAGGTGAAATGTCTTCCCTTTTCTGGGCTTTAGATAAGACTTTAATGTCAATGTGCTCATGACTGCATTCTGAGTTCTGGTCAGTCTACCTCCAAATGATCATTAGAGAGGTAAAGAAGATGCAGAAGTTTGCCAGCTTTCAGGAGCGATCTACATGAGGAAAACTGGGCCTGAATTAAGCAAGATCTTAATCACCATTCAGCAATTGATTGAATGGGTCTACTATAGTTGAGATGACTACTTGGATTCAGGCCATTGGATTCATTGTGCTTATGTCCCTTTGAGTTTCCTGTTGACTTGTGGCGACTCCATAAGTTATTTATTTATTTATTTACCGTATTTAATACTCCGCCCATCCCACCCCAAAGGGGACTCAGGGTGGATCACAATGTGCACATATAATAGCAAACATTCAATGCCATATACACATAGAGACAGAGACGCAGAGGCGATTTAACCTTCTTCAACTCCCAGCTTCCTGAGTGGATGCTCGATTCCGGCCTCAGGGGGAGCAGCTGCTTCATCATCCATTGTGGCATCTTGATGGACACTTCCTCATTCCAAATGGGAACTGGACGATTTCCATAATTTGTTAAATTTGCCTCCCTGCAAAGCCATACCTAAATTACTACTTGAAAGTTGCAACTATCTTTTGGTTGCTTAGGTCAACAATGAGCAGGAGCTATTTTTTATTTTAATTGTCGGGTGCTCAGTCTGACAGTGGCTGGCCTCGAACTCACAACCTCTTGGTCAGAGTGATTTATTGCAGCTGGATACTTAACCAGCTGCTCCAGAATTACCTAGGATTATAATGGGCAAAAAAACCTCTGAGGTTACCCTGCTAAGTTTCTTCCTCTGAAATAAAGCCTATTCAATTGCCTTTTCCAATCACGTTTATGCCTCTGAAATGCATTTTCATCGTGATACTAAAGAGGCAGGAACCCAGTCCCAAGTTTCCAGACACCTTCTTCTGTGATTCCCCCTTTTAGAATAAGTAAGAATGATTAAAAAAAATATCCAAGGCTACTAACATTGGAAGAATCTTGGAGGGATACCTTGTCCAGTGTGTATTCAGGAAACCAAACCAAAGCATCCTTAATAATTAGTCACCCAAGCCCAATTCAAATTCCTCGAGAAAATCATTTAAAGTCATCAAATCTGCAAAAGTCAAATTGGCAATGAATTTTGAGTTCCGGTTTTGGGTTCCAACTCCATGCTATCTCATAATGTGCAAATATACAGTTACTCCATAAACCGACCCCCTCCCCAATATTGGACCCATGCATTTCAGATAAGAGAGATTCAAAACGTATAGGCATTAACTCAATCATTATGCTAGTGGCTAATAAGAAATACCACCAAGAAATGTTAAGGGAGAATCCGGCATATCTTTTTATTTCCGAGAAAAGAAGAATATAGGGATTTCCTGTTAAAATATGTTTTTCATTATAGAAAAGGCTTTGGGGTTTGTACGCAGGAAGACACTTCTGCTCTGTTCCAATGGTGTTTTCTCTCTCCTTTCTGCAGGATACAAAGGCCCGAGCTGTTCTACCTATGGAGGCTCGTGTAATCCAAAGGGCTGTGCGAAGGGCTATACCTACTACTCTACCCACGACTGCAAGTACTGCTGTGTTTCCCCCTACTACTACAAGGGCTGAAGGGTGATGGCGATGCCAGGAGTTGAGAAGGGCTGCGAGAACATCACCCCACTGCTCAGCTGTCAAGAAGGCATTCTGTCTCTTCCTCCTCAATAAATGCACATGAATGCTCAGACCGTTCCCTGTGTCCTTTCTTTCGGGTGGGAAGACTGAGAGCTCAATGTAGAGATGGATTATTCCCCTTCTTCTGGGATGGCATGGTTGTCGCTCTTGTTAGATTCCTTTTTATCTCACCATCCCCCCAATCAGGGGACTCCAGGCAGCTAACAACATATCAAAATAAAACCAGTCAATACAAAACCTCACAGTGTAAATGAAAGATTTAACAACCCCAAACATTTAAAAAGTTGAAACATATCTATTAAAAGAATGAAATACATGAATACCTTGTAATATTCAACCATTTAAATGTGTTTTTTAAAAAATCTGTACAAGACCTTTTAAAAAGTTATAACAGCACCACACAGCATGAAAAGCCTAAACTTCATCAGGATGGCAAAATAATAAACTTGTTTTTATCTGATGGTGGAACAGATAGCAGAGCTGGGGATATGTGGGCCTCTCTGGGGAAGGAATCCCAAAGTTTGGGAGCAGTCACTAAGAAGACCCTCTTTGCCTGGTTGCTATCAACCGGGTCTGAGACACTGGGGGTCAGAAGATTGTTGAGTTCTATTAGATTTATAGAGGGAGGCATGGAGCCAAGCGTCAATGTCCTGGATCTGTACACTTCATTTTTTCCAGTAAATATATAAAAACACTACATTTCTCCTTGCTGGAATCCATTTTGTTAGTTCTCACCTAGGTCTCTAATTTGTTGAGGTCATTTTGAATTTTGATCCTGTCACCTGGAGTATTTGCTTTCCTTCCCAATTTAGTGTCATTTGCAAACAAGAATTATCTCCTCGAATTTCTGTTTCCAATGATACAGCACAACCACAGCATAATTCCCCCCAAGTTTCAGAAAGATTTGCACATCCACTGATTTTTAAAAGGTTTAACTAACATAAACTTTACAGTTCTATTTCTCTGGAAGACCCCAGTGGCCATACAGTCCAATCTTCTTCTGCCAGGCTGGAAATGCACAGTCAAAGTACCCCCCAACAGATGCCCATCCAGGCATTGAAATAATAATAATAATAATAATAATAATAATAATAATAATAATAATATTGATTGATTGAATAATTATTATTGATTGAAGTCAAAAATTAGAAACTCCTCAAAGCACAGCAGACAAAAAATCAATACAAGAAAACCACATTACAAACTAGAGCTGACTGCTGGCACAACAAAACATTGCATGGAAAGTTCCTTGACAAAATTGAAGGAAAAGCTGACAAGGAGAAGACCTGGCTCTGGCTCACAAATGGGACCCTGAAGAAGAAGACAGAAGGCCTGATCCTTGCAGCCCAGGAGCAAGACATCAGGACAAAGGCAATTAAGGCCAAGATCGAAAAATCAGCTGATGACCCAAAATGCAGACTCTGCAAAGAAACCGACGAAACCATTGATCATATCCTCAGCTGCTGTAAGAAAATCGCACAGACAGACTACAAACAGAGGCACAACCATGTGGCCCAAATGATTCATTGGAACTTATGCCTCAAGTACCACCTCCCAGCTGTAAGGAACTGGTGGGATCACAAACCTGCAAAAGTATTGGAAAATGAGCACGCAAAGATACTGTGGGACTTCCAAATCCAGATTGACAAAGTTCTGGAACACAAAACACCAGACATCACAGTGGTGGAAAAGAAAAAGGTTTGGATCATTGATGTTGCCATCCCAGGTGACAGTCGCATTGATGAAAAACAACAGAAAAAACTCAGCCGCTATCAGGACCTCAAGATTGAACTTCAAAGACTCTGGCAGAAACCAGTGCAGGTGGTCCCGGTGGTGATGGGCACATTGGGTGCCATGCCAAAAGATCTCAGCCAGCATTTGGAAACAATAGACTTTGACAAAATCACGATCTGCCAACTGCAAAAGGCCACCCTACTGGGATCTGTACACATCATCCGAAAATACATCACAGTCTTAGACACTTGGGAAGTGTTTGACTTGTGATTTTGTGAAACGAAATCCAGCATATCTATCTTGTTTTTTTTTTTTAAATTTATTTATTTATTTATTTATTACATCATTTCTACCTCACCCTTCTCACCCTGAGGGGACTCAGGGCGGCTTACAACATGAACATATACATTAAAACAATTTATATCACATTTTAAAATCCATTTAGATTAAAAATTACATTAAAATTGAGAGCTTACATTAAAACTCTGCATAGTTATACATATAAATATACATTCAGGCACGTTCCAAGTCCAAGTGGGGGCAATCAATGAGTCATATAATTATCGTATCTCATTTCTACTGCTACTCTTGTTCAAAGGCCATAACCACGTTTTTGTTCTTTTCCAGAAAGACAGGAGGGAGGGAGGGAGCCTGTCTAATTTCATTTAGGAGGGTGTTCCATAGGCGGGGGGCCACCACTGAAAAGGCCCTGTCCCTCGTCCCAGCCAGTTGCAACTGTGAGGCTGGTGGGACTGAGAGCAAGGCCTCCCCGGAAGATCTTAGATTCTATGTTCGAGACACTTTCGGACAGGTAAGCTGGGCCAGACCCGTTTAGTGCTTTACAGGCTAAAGCCAGCACTTTGAATTGTGCTCGGTAGCTGATCGGCAGCCAGTGGAGCTAGCATAACAGAGGAGTAGTATGCTCCCTGTACGTTGCTCCAGTTATCAACCTGGCTGCCTCCTGTTGGACTAATTGAAGCTTCCGAACCGTCAAAGGCAGCCCCACGTAGAGTGCGTTGCAGTAATCTAATCGAGATATAACAAGAGAGTGGACCACAGTGGCCAAGTCCGGCTTCCCAAGGTACGGTCGCAGCTGGTGCACAAGTTTTAACTGTGCAAAGGCTCCCCTAGCCACTGCTGAGACCTGGGGCTCCAGGCTCAACGATGAGTCTAGGATCACCCCCAGACTTCGAACCTGTGTCTTCAGGGGGAGTGTGACCCCGTCCAGCCCAGGTTGTAACCCTATTCCTTGTTCAGCCTTACGACTGACCAGGAGGACCTTTGTCTTGTCTGGATTCAATTTCAACTTGTTGGTCCTCATCCAGTCCGACACAGCGGCCGGACACTGGTTCAGGACCTGAACAGCCTCCTTAGTGACAGGTGGGAAGGAGTGACAGAGCTGGACATCGTCTGCGTACAGATGACACCGCATCCCGAAACTCCTGATGATCTCTCCCAGTGGCTTCATGTAGATGTTAAACAACAAGGGGGACAATACCGACCTCTGCAGGACCCCACAAGTCAACGGTTGTGGGGCCGGGCAGGTATCCCCCAATGACACCATCTGGGACTGACCCTCCAGGAAGGACCGGAGCCACTGCAGAACAGTACCTCCGAGCCCCATCCCCACGAGATGTCCCAGAAGGATACCGTGGTCAACGGTATCGAAGGCTGCTGAGAGGTCCAGCAGAACCAGCAAGGACACACTCCCCCTGTCCAGTTCCCGGGGAAGATCATCGACTAAGGTGACCAAGACTGTCTCAGTACCATGTCCCGGCCTGAAGCCAGACTGTGCCGGATCTAGAAAAGCAGTATCCTCCAAGAATCTCTGGAGTTGTGAGGCAACCACACGTTCCATGACCTTGCTCAAATAGGGGAGATTGGAAATGGGCCAAAAGTTTCCTAATTGAGTGGGGTCCAGTGATTACTTTTTCAACAGTGTTTTGATCACAGCCGTCTTTAGGCTCACTGGAATTTTGCCCTCCTGAAGGGAGGCATTCACCACCACCTTCACCCACTCGGCCAAACCCCCTCTGGCTTCTCTCACCAGCCAGGATGGGCAGGGGTGTAGGATGCATGTGGTTGGTCTCACTTCTCCAAGCATCTTGTCCACATCCTCAAGCTCAACCAATTGAAATGAATCCATCAAAACTGGACAAGTAGGTGTTCTTGCTACATCCTCAGAGACTGCCGTTAATATGGTGTCCAGGTCAGAGCGGATCAAAACGACTTTGTCCGCAAAGAACCGAGCAAAAGCTTCACAGCAGGCTGCCAAGTTGTCAGGGATCCTGTCTGGAGAGACGGGATATAACAAACCTCTGACAACTCAGAACAGCTCCGCTGGACGGTTCTTTGCGGACGCAATATTAGCTGCAAGGAAAACATTCTTTGCAGCATCTATTGCCGTGGCATATGCCCTAAGATAGGAACACAGCCGTGTTCGGTTTGGCTCGCTCGGCTCCGAACGCCACACGTCAGCTTCCTTGCACAGTCTGCATTTTGGGTCACTGGCTGATTTTTCGATCTTGGCCTTAACTGCATTTGTTCTGATGGCTTGCTCCTGGGCTGCAAGGATCAGGCCTTCTGTCTCCTTCTTCAGGGTCCCATTTGTGAGTCATAGCCAGGGATGATGATGATGATGATGATGATGATGATGATGATGATTATTATTATTATTATTATTATTTCAGTGGCTGGATGGGCATCAGTTGGGGGGTGCTGTGACTGTGTATTTCCTGCCTGGCAGAAGAAGATTGGACTGTATGGCCCCTGGGGTCTTCCAGAGAAATAGAACTGTAAAGTTTATGTTATTTAATTTTTTTTAAAATCAGTGGATGTGCAAATCTTTCTGAAACTTGGGGGAAATTATGCTGTGGTTATGTCGTATCATTGAAAACAGAAATTCTGCTGCAGTGGTTCTCAACCTGGAGTTTGCATATGTGTTTGGCCTTCAACTCTCAGAAATCCTAACAGCAGTTAAGCTGGCTGTGATTTCTGGGAGTTGTAGGCGAAAAAAATCTGGCGACCCCAGGTTGAGAACCACTGCTCTGTTCTCTCTTGTGTCTGTCCTTGAGGGAGAGGAGAGAGAGAGATGCACTGGTGGATGTGTCGAAGGAGATGAGCATTTTGAGATTAAACTATCATTTATAAATCCCTGAGTTCTGGGGTGTGCACTCAAGAAGCATTTACCACTGCCTGTCCCCCTTATGGATTGTTGTTGTTAACTGCCTTAAAGTTGACTCCAACTTATTGTGAAGGAGGGACCTCCACGTTTCCAAACACAGATTGAATCTGAATCTTCAAGGTCCATAAGTTTAGACACCACTCTATATAGAACAGTAGTTCTCAACCTGTGGTCCCCAGATGTTTTTGGCCTGATGGATGGCCATGTGTCAGGGGTGCTTTGAATGCGATTTTCCTGCTTCTTGGCAGGGGGTTGGAATGGATGGCCCACGAGTTCTCTCTTTGACCATGGTCCTAGTTAACCACAACAATGAGATCCACAGAAGTAAACCCAGTTCTGCATGGAGCCCTCAAGCTATGCATTACCCATACTTGTTGTGTGTTTGTATCTTTTGCCAGTCTTGGTATCCTATGGACACCAGTCACAGATGAGAGTCCTGGAGCCTTTGCTCTATTTGCAACACTGGTGAGTTGTGGGCCCATGCCATGATTCAACCAGAATCTAGCCACTAATATGCTCGTCAAGTTTGCAAATGACACTAAATTGGGAAGGAAAGCAAATATTCCAGGAGACAGGATCAAAATTCAAAATGGCCTCAACAAATTAGAGACCTAGTTGAGAACTAACAAAATGGATTCCAGCAAGGAGAAATGTAGTGTTTTTATATATTTGCTGGAAAAAATGAAATGCACAGATCCAGGACATTGACGCCTGGCTCTGTGCCTCAGTCTAAAGGTCTAATACAACTCAACAATCCTCTGGGGAGGCCCTTCTCTCTGACCCACAACGTCTCAGACCCACTTGAGAGCAACCAGGCAAAGAGGGTCTTCTTAGTGACTGCTCCCAAACTTTGGGACTCCTTCCCCAGAGAGGCCCACATATCCCCAGCTCTGCTATTTGTTCCACCATCAGATAAAAACAACTCTATTATTCTGCCATCCTGATGAAGTTTAGGCTTTTCATGCTGTGTGGTGCTGTTCTAACTTTTTAAAATGACTTGTACACATTTTTTAAAAACACATTTAAATGGTTGAATATTACAAGGTATTCATGTATTTCATTCTTTTTAAATGTTTTGGGTTTTTTAATCTTCCATTTACACTGTGAGGTTTTGTATTGACTTGTTTTATTTTGATATGTTGTTAGCTGCCCGGAGTCCCCTGATTGGGGGGATGGTGAGATAAAAAGGAAGCGAACAAGAGCAACAACCACGCCACCCCAGCAGAAGGGGAATAATCCATCTCTACATTGAGCTTTCAGTCTTCCCAGCTCTTCCACGTACCCGAAAGAAAGGACACAGGGAACGGTCTGAGCATTCATGTGCATTTATTGAAGAGGAACAGACAGAATGCCTTCTTGACAGCTGAGCAGTGGGGTGATGTTCTCGCAGCCCTTGTCAACTCCTGGCATCGCCATCACCCTTCAGCCCTTGTAGTAGTAGGGGGAAACACAGCAGTACTTGCAGTCGTGGGTAGAGTAGGAGGTATAGCCCTTTGCACAGCCCTTTGGATTACACGAGCCTCCATAGGTAGAACAGCTTGGGCCTTTGTATCCTGCAGAAAGGAGAGAGAAAACACCATTGGAACAGAGCTGAAGTGTCTTCCTGCGTACAAACCCCAAAGCCCTGAGACACATTGGTTCCAACCTGGACGCCAAGCAGCCGAACACAGGGTCTTGCGTCTTAATATACAAGCATATCCATTTCATATCCCCACAGCCAAGCTTCTGTGCCCAGAAAGAACCCTGGCTCAGTGGATCATATACTCTGATTCAGTTTCCAGATAATTTGCCATTTTTCAGCAAGCAATAGATTTCAAACAGGCTTTCTATAATGAAAAACATATTTTAACAGGGAATCCCTGTATTCTTCTCTTCTAGGGAAGAAAAAAATGTGCTGGATTCTCCCTGAATATTTTCTGCTGGAATTTCTTATTAGTCACAGCCACAATGATCGACTTAATGCCTATTCGGTATGAATATCTCTTATCTGAAATGCATGGGTCGAACATTTTTTTTTGGGGGGGGGGGGTTGGTTTATAGAATAACTGTATATTTGCAGATAATGAGATATCATGGAGTTGGACCCAAAACCAGAATTCAAAATTCATTGATGTCTCAAACACACCTCCCACACGTAGCACAATATTTTTATTCACTTTATGCATGAAACACAGTTTGTAGGCACTAAATCTTCAGGAAGAAAAGGTATCTCAGCCTATCCAGATGGACGGTTTGCAGAACCACCAGCCCTCCAGATTTGCCAATTTGACTTTGGCAGATTTAATTACTTAGAGATCGTATTAAAATGATTTTCTCAAGGAATCTTGAATAGTTTCTTCCTTTGGGAAGATTTTTAAGTAGGGCTTGGATGAATCATTATTAGGGATGCTTCAGTTTGGATTCTCTGAATGAGTACACACTCAACTAGATATCCCTCCAAGATTCTTCCAGTGTTAGTTGTCTTGGATTTTTATCATTATTACTTATTTAGAAAATGGGAATCACAGAAGAAGATGACTGGATACTTGAGACTGGATTCCTGCCATTTTAGTATCACCATGACAATGTATTTAAGAGGCATAAACATGATTGGAAAAGGCATTTGAATGAGTAGAGTTGGAGAGAGTTGACTAAACTTTACTGCCACCCACAAACTCATTTTGAAACAGCAAGATGTCCTCAAGACTCCCAACACAAGCCCCATCCTTGGCATTGATAGCTTTGCCCTCCATGAATGATTGTCGTTTCCCAAACCCAGCTGGTGGCCATCACTTTAACTTATTAGTGTGTCCAATATCTCTTCTTGTGAAATAAAGCCTTTCTTTTATTTGTCCTAAATCTTCAACCATTCAACTTGGCAGACTCTTTTGTTAGAAGAAGGAAAAATATGTTCTTTCTCTCCTTTCCTTCTTCTATGCATGATGTTTTACATCTCTAACATGTCTCTCCATAATCAATATTTTTCTTAACCTAAAGAAACTCATGGGCCTAAATTTGCAAAAAACAAAACAAAAACAAAAAACAAAAAAACAGCCTGTCTGATACTGAAAGCTAAGCAAAGTCAATCCTGGGTACTACTTGAATTAGAAACCACCAGTAAACACCAGATACTATAGGTTCTATTTCAAAGGAAGAAACTTAGCAGGGTAACTTTAGAGGATTCCTTGCCCTTGATAATCCTAGGTAATTTATGGAGTCATCACAAGTCAACAGGAAACTCAAAGGAACACAAGCACAATGATTCCAATGGCCTGAATCCAAGTAGTAATCTCAGCTATAGTAGACCCATTGAATCAATTGCTGAATGATGATTAAGCTCTTGCTTAATTGATACCCATTTTTCCTTAGGTAGGTCGCTCCTAAAAGCTGGTAAACTTCTGCATCTTCTTTACCTCTATAATGATCATTTGGCAATACACTGACCAGAACTCAGAATGCAGTCGTGAGCACATTTACATTAAAGACTTATCTAAAGCCCAGAAAAGGGAAGACATTTTTACCTGATCCATTTCCTGTTCAACTCTGACACTACTCATTCTTCTAAACCCAAAGACAGTCAGTTCCTACCTTCAACCATGGCAGTGGCAATCAGCATCATGACAACGATGGCCAGGTAAAGAGCCCTCATGGTGGACGGATGGGTCAGATCTCCAAAGCTCTGGAAAACACGGAAGCAAAGCAGACAAGCTGGAGCTTGATGGTGTGATGCTTGGGGCCCTGGTGGGTTCTTTTATAGGGAGCTTGTCTAAAATAAACACAGTGTGGATACTTGGAAAAACCTGCATGCAGACATCATCAGGCTGCTGATGACGTAGAAGAAAATGCCTCTCCTTAACTCCTCTGACACAAACAATGCATTCCATTCGTGTTTTAAGTGCCTGCCCATTGTTCTTGGCTTTCTCTTCCCTTCTTCTCGTACACATGTTAGCTTTTCTCAGCTGATGCAAGCATCATGGCTGTGTTTTTTCTCAACTAGTTGTTCAGAAAGAGATGCATGAGGCAAGTTTTCAAATGCATGTCCAAGGAAGCCAAATTCCACACCCTTTTAGCTGTTATTGTACATCCTTTTTAGACTATGTAATGAGAGAACTAGATAGTTGGATAGAGGAGAAAGGCATCAAAAATGTTTATTGGAAATGTCCATGCAAAAAAAAATTAAAATATTGTGTATAAAACAACTTTCAGACTAGGTGTAGAAGGTGTATACAAAATTCAACAATGAATTTTGTATTTAAACTTTGGACCCATTTCCATGATATTGTATGATGTCTGTAATTGTAGTTATTTTAAAATCTGGCAAAAAGCCTCAAATATGACTTGCCCCAAGCATTTCAGATAAGAGATACCCAACCTATATAGGCTTTAAGTCAATAATTTTTAAATGAGATTTCAGCTTCCACAAGAACCACAGGTTCGGAGCCCAGCATTTCTAGCATTCCACAAGGCCAGATAAGACATGAACAGTTTGAAAGCAAAATCAGAGGTTTATTTCTGAATGGCCAGAGAGGATGTCGGAGTATAAAGCATTCTAAAGAATTGATATACCACAGTTCTGAGTACAGAGCATATTTTATTTACTGCATTTTGACAGCTATTCAGTACTCCCATATTATCTTCCAATTTGCCAAAGAAGTCACCAGCTAGAATCCGCTCCTTGGTTCATCCAGGATTCCCTCCAACATTATTGTTGGTTGCTCTCTCTCTTGTGGTGCTCTGAAATGCTAAAGCGCAAAATGAGCTGGAGCTTGCCAGAGAAAATGAAAACAATATTAATATTTCTTTGGTTATGCCAGTAGAAAAATGAAGAAAAAGGAAATGGTAATGCCTCTGCATGGAGAAGATGGTGAAATGCTAACAGAGCACAGAGAAAAGGCAGAACTACTCAACACCTTCTTTGCCTCAGTCTTCTCCCAAAAGGAGATTGGTGTTCAACCTGATCAACATGGAACGAGCGAGGTAATAGAAGAAATGCAACCCAAAATAGGTAAAGTCTAGGAATATTATCTAGTTACTCAAAATGAATTCAAGTATCCAGAGGCAGATGAATTACCTCCAAGATAACTGAAGGAACTAGGAGAAGTCATTTGAGAACCACTGACAATAATCTTTAAGAATTCTTGGAGAACAGGAGAAGTCCCAGCAGACTGTCGTCCCTATCTTCACAAAGGGAGAAAAGAAGATCCAAATACAGTAGAGTTTCACTTATCCAAGCTTCGTTTATCCAAGTTTCTGGATTATCCAAGCCATTTTTGTAGTCAATGTTTTCAATATATCATTATATTTTGGTGCTAAATTCGTAAATACAGTAATTACAACATAACATTACTGCATATTGAACTACTTTTTCTGTCAAATTTGTTGTATAACATGATGTTTTGGTGCTTAATTTGTAAAATCATAACCTAATTTGATGTTTAATAGGCTTTTCCTTAAACCCTCCTTATTATATGAGATATTTGCTTATCCAAGCTTCTGCCGGCCCGTTTAGCTTGGATAAGTGAGACTCTACTGTAATTACTGTCCAGTTAGCCTGACATCAATGCCAGGAAAGATTCTGGAGCAAATCACTGTAATCACTTAGTAAAGAATGCTGTAATTACTAAAAGTCAACATGAATTTCTCAAATACCAGTTATGCCAGACTAATCTTATATCTTTTTTCCTTTTCAATAGGATTACATGCTTGGTAGATTCAGGGAATACTGTGGATGTAGCATATTGTGATTTTAGCAAGGCCTTTGGCAAGGTCTCCCATGCTCTCCTTGCAAACCAAGTAGCAAAATGTGGCTAAATAGGCGGATTTGTGATTGGGGAGGTGACCAAACCCAAAGGGTGCTCAGCGATAGTTCATCTTCATCTTCATCTGGGAAAGAAGTGACTAGTGGGGTGCTGCAGGGTTCTGGATGACAATCTGTCAGGGGTACTTTGAACATGTGTATCCTGCATAGCAGGTGGTTGGACGAGATGGCCTGTGTGATCTCTTCTAACTATGATTTTATTATTCTTGATCTGTCCCTGAGAGGGGAACAATAAGGGAGGAGTGAGGTGGAGCAAACCATAACTGACTGAAAGGGGTCTTGATATTCTAGTTCCAGTTAATTCAATGGTGTCAGTCCAGATAAATGAAAGATGCTTTGGAAGTTGGCCACTTCAATGGAAGCCCAAGGTAAATGTCCTGGTTGGGGACAAGGATGAAAGGCTTCCGGGAATAAATTTGACCAAATGCAGTAAAAGTAGGAAGAGGACACGGAGGCTCTTGTGCAATAAATAATAATAATAATAATTATTATTATTATTATTATTATTATTATTATTATTATTATTATTATTAAAAACTTTATTTATACCCCGCCACCGTCTCCCTGCGGGGACTCAGGGCGGCTTACATGGGGCAGAAGGCCAAACAACATAACGACAAAATAAACAACAGCATAATACAAATCACAATATTAAAAGATAAAACAGTAATATGTGTTGTCGAAGGCTTTTATGGCCGGGATCACAGGGTTGTTGTATGTTGTCCGGGCTGTATGGCCATGTTCCAGAAGTATTCTCTCCTGACGTTTCGCCCTCATCTATGGCAGGCATCCTCAGAGGATGTGAGGTATCAGTAATACAGTAATACAATATGAAACGAGAGTATTATAACAGTTAAAACCAGTCAATTAAAACAACAACACAAGGATAAAAAAATTGCATTTAAAACACATAAATGGTAAGGACATAATAAATACGGGATACATTATTAAAAACCATCTGGGGCTAATTAGTTAACATCTGTCTCACCGAAGGCCTGCTGAAACATCCAAGTCTTCATTTGTTTCCTGAAGGAAGATAGAGAAGGAGCTACCCTAATCTCCCTGGGGAGGGAGTTCCAGAGTCTGGGGGGCATGGCCGAGAAGGCCTTCTCTCTCGTCCCCACCAAACAGTTGTGAGGAAGATGGAAGCGAGAAGAGGGCCTCCCCGGAAGATCTCGGAGATCGCGTGGGTTCATAGGGGATGATGCGGTCACGAAGATAGGCAGGTCCCAAACCATTCAGAGCTTTATAGGTAATAACCTGCATCTTGAATTGGGCCTAGAAAGTTATTGGCAGCCAGTAGAGCCACTTGAATGGGGGGGTTGACCGCTCCCTGTAAGCAGCTCCGGTTAGTAACCTAGCTGCCGACCGTTGTTCCAACTGCAGTTTCTTCAAGGGCAGCCCCACGTAGAGTGTGTTATAGTGGTCCATCCCTCCCGGCTACAGCCGACAGCTGAGCATCAAGTGACAGCAATGAATCCAGGAGGACCCCCAAGCTGTGGACCTGTGCCTTCAGGGGGAGTGTGACCCGTCAAGCACAGGTAGCCACCCTATACCCCAATCAGATGTAGAACTGACCTGGAGGACCTCTGTCTTATCAGGATTAAGCTTCAGCTTGTTGGCCTTCATCCAACCCATCACAGCGGCCAGACACTGGTCTAGGATCCAAGGGGCTTCCTTGGAAGTAGATGGAAAGGAGTAGTAGAGTTGAGTGTCATCTGCGTAGAGATGGCACCAAACTCCAAAACTCCGGATGACCTCACCCAGCAGTTTCATGTAGGTGTTAAAAAGCATGGGAGATAGAATAGAGCCAGAGGTCAATGGCTAGGGGTCCAAGCAGGAATCTCCCAGCTTCACCAACTGGGAGCGACCCTCCAGGAAGGAGTGGAGCCATTGCAAGGCAATGCCCCCAATACCCATCCCAGAAGGATACCATGGTCGATGGTATCGAAAGCCGCTGAGATGTCCAAGAGTCAACTCATTCCCAGTTTGGGGAGAAGAGAACTCTGTAGAATTCTGTGGTTGTCTTGAGGATGGAGCTACACTGCCATATGATCTGGCTTCTTAATGCAGATTATCTGCTTTGAAGGGGAATATATGAGTTCTACACTGCCAGAATCCAGAATCTAGTGATACTCAGACCTCATCTGTTGCAGATTTACAAAATAGCAGATAGGAACTAAGTTTCACTAGATTCTGTTGAAAAGGACTCCAACTAAACAATCAAAAATCTCATTCCTTTCTTTTCATTTCCAATGAACACTTTTGAGGCTTTTCTCCTCTATCCAATTATCTAGTTCTCTCATTAGGTTGTCTAAAAAGGAAGAACCATAACAGCTAAAAGGATGTGGATTTTGGTTTCCTTGGACATGGTTTTGAAAACTTGCCTCATGCATCTCTTTCTGAACAATGACTGGGGGCAAAAACACAGCCATGTTGCTTGCATCATCTGAGAAAAGCTAACATGTGTACAAGAAGAAGAGAAAAGAAAGCCAAGAACTATGGGCAGGCATTTAAAACACGAATGGAATGCATTGTTCACGTCAGAGAAGCTAAGGAGAGGCATTTTCTTCTACATCATCAGCAGCCTGATGATGTCTGCATGCAGGTTTTTCCAAGTATCCACACTGTGTTTGTTTTAGACAAGCTCCCTATAAAAGAACCCACCAGGGCCCCAAGCATCACACCATCAAGCTCCAGCTCGTCTGCTTTGCTTCCGTGTTTTCAGAGCTTTCAAAATCTGACCCATCAGTCCACCATGAGGGCTCTTTACCTGGCCATCGTTGTCATGATGCTGATTGCCACTGCCATGGTTGAAGGTAGGAACTGACTGTCTTTGGGTTTAGAAGAATGAGTAGTGTCACAGTTGATCAGGTGTCAAATTCTACCCTTTTCTAGGCTTTAAATAAATCTTTAATGTCAATGTGCTCATGACTGCAGTTCTGGTCAGTCTACCTCGAAATGATCATTATAGAGGTAAAGAAGATGCAGAAGTTTACCAGTTTTCAGGAGCGATCTACCTGAAGAAAAATGGGCATGAATTAAGCAAAAGATTAATCACATTCAGCAATTGATTCAGTGGGTCTACTATAGTTGAGATGACTATTTGGAATCATTGTGCTTATGTCCCTTTGAGTTTCCTGTTGACTTGTGATGACTCCATAAGTTACCTAGGATTATCATGGGCAAGGAATCCTCTGAGGTGGCCCTACTAGGTTCCTCCCTCTGAAATAAAGCTTATAGTATCTGGTATTAACTAGCAGTTTCTAATTCATAGAAGGAAGAAAGGAGAGAAAGAATACTTTCCTCCTCCTTCTAACAAAAGTCTGCCAAGTTGAATGGTTGAAGATTTAGACTAATAAAATGAAGCCTTTATTTCACAATTAGAGATATGCGACACACTAACAAGGTAAAGTGTCGGCCACCAGCTGGGTTTGGGAAACGACAATCATTCATGGAGGGCAAAGCTAGCAATGGCAAGGATGAGGACTGCGTTGGGAGTCTGAAGGCATCTTGCTGTTTCAAAATGAGTTTGTGGGTGGCAGTAAAGTTTAGTCTACTCTTGCCAACTCCACTCATTCGATTGCCTTTTCCAATCATGTTTATGCCTCTTAAATGCATTTTCATCATGATACTAAAGAGGCAGGAACCTAGTTCCAAGTTTCCAGACATCTTCTTCTGTGATTCCCCCTTTAAGAATGATAAGTAAGAATGATAAAAAATCCAAGGCTACTAACATTGGAAGAATCTTGGAGGGATACCTTGTCCAGTGTGCATCTTTTTCTTCCCTAGAAAAGAAGAATACAGGGACTCCCTGTTAAAATATGCTTTTCATTATAGAAAGGGCTTTGGGGTTTGCACACAAGAAGACACTTCTGCTCTGTTCCAATGGTGTTTTTTCTCTCCTTTCTGCAGGATACAAAGGCCCGAGCTGTAAAGAATATGGCGGCATCTGTAATCCAAAGAGCTGTGCAAAGGGCTATAGCTCCTACTCTACCTACGACTGCAAAACCTGCTGTGGTGGCTACTACTACAAGGGCTGAAGTGGAGGGCTGAGAAGGGCTGAGAGAACATGATCCCACTGCTCAGCTGTCAAGAAGGCATTCTATCTGTTCCTCCTCAATAAATGCATAAATACATTCCCCTCCCTTTTGACAAGGACCCCTGATTAATGTACTATAGCTGATCCCTGGTGTCTGTGACTTGCTACAGGCTTTTAAGAGTGCTTAGATAGGAAAATGCTGATTGTGCATATTTATGCCCATGTATGTAAGCATGTGAAGTGACGTACTAATGACGAGATGTATGTAGAAGCATGTTCTTTGTCTGAAAATGTATAAAAGGCTATGTCAATGCCTTGATCGGGGCTCTGGTTTGCTTTTGGAAGAGATTCCACTTCCAGAGACTCAGCTGAATATAATAAATCAGACTTTTTGGCCTCTCAAAGGATCTCTCTTGGTGTAATCTCTCCCGTCATCTATATCACTATCTTGCCATTCTTCCTATAAGGGGACTCAAGGCAAGTAACAACACATCAAAATAAAACAAGTCAATGCGAAAGCTCAAAGTGTAAATGGAAGATTTGAAAACCCGAAACCTTTTAAAAGTTGAAACATTACTCTTAAAATGAAGAAATACACGAATTCCTTGTAATATTCAAACCTTTAAATGTATTTTTAAAAATCTATGCAACACCTTTTAAAATGTAAGAACAGCACCATGCAGCATGAAAAGCTTAAACTTCATCAGGATGGCAGAATAATAAAGTTGTTTTTATCTGATGGTGGAACAGATAGAAGAGCAGGGGATATGTGGGCCTCTCTGGGGAAGGAGTCCGAAAGTTTGGAAGCAGTCACTCAGAAGACCCCCTTTGCCCAGTTGCTATCAAGCGGGGCTGAGACGTTGGGGGTCAGAGAGAAGGGCCTCCCCAGAGGATTGTTGAGTTCTATTCGATTTTTAGAGGGAGGCACGGAGCCAGGCGTCAATGTCCTGGATCTGTGCATTTCATTTTTTCCAGCAAATATATAAAACCCTACATGTCTCTTTCCTTACAATTTAGTGTCATTTACAAACTTGATGAGCATATTAATGGCTAGATTCTGGTAGAATCATGGCATGGGCCCACAACTCACCAGTGTTGCAAATGGAGCAGAAACCTACAGGGTCCTCATCTGTGACTGGTGTTCATAGGATACCAAGGCTGGCAAGAGATACAAACACACACCAAGTATGGGTCATGCATAGCTTGAAGGCTCCATGCAGAATTAGGTTTATTTCTGTGGCTCTCAGTGTTGTGAGTAACTAGGACCATGGTTAAAGAGAGACCTTATAGGCCATCCACTCCAACCCCCTGCCAAGAAGGAGGAATATCGCATTGAAACCATCCCCTGACAGATGACCATCCAGCCTCTGCTTAAAAGCCTCCAAAGAAGGAACCTCCACCACATTCTGGAGCAGAGAGTTCCACTGCTGAACAGCCCTTCTCACAGTTAGGAAGTTCTCCCTCACGTTCAGGTGGAATCTCCTTTCCTGTAGTTGGAAGCCAGAACATGGAACGATGAGGGAACTATGTGAGGATGTTTTTTGCAGACTTTAGTTCTTCATTTAACACAATCCTTCTACATCAGTGGTTCTCAACCAGGGGTACCCAGATGTTTTTGACTTTCCACACAGCAGTTCCACACGAACACACAACACTAATAGTTTTTTTGAAAACATTTATATATATAAAAATAGCAATATGTGAATTACGGCGTTTTTAAATGATTTTTCTTTGAATACATTTTTTAAATATAGATTTATTCCTCTTGAATTGTGGTGCACAGGGTTGTTGATAGTGAAATTTCCAAATGAAATCAGGGAGTTTTGAAATGGCATTTTCACTGAAGGCATGGCAAGAAGACAGACTCTAACACAGGACTCTTTGCCTCGGTCACTACATTCTAGCTTGTGGCTGTGACCTCCCAGGGATGTATTTGCAGCCGATTGACCCTTCCCTCTGGCCAATCCCCAGCTGCCGTTTTCCCTCCCAGGCAATCCTGACATGGATCCTAGCCACTTCTTTTCTGGTCAATCAGAGGAGAGGGCAGAAAGACTGAATAACTGTAAGAATTGTATAAGATGTCTTGTATTTCTCTGTGTTTGTGCTTGTACCTTTGAAGCAAATGCCTGTACTTGCATCCCTTTTGGCCAACTAAATAAACCTCTATAGTTTGTCTTAAATTTATTTATTTATTTATTGGACTTGTATACCGCTACTCCCAATTTGGCTCGGAGCGGTTTACAGAAATAGATTAAAACAATACAATTAGCTTTAAATAACAATAAGAACAGACATAGCCCCAAGTTTTTCACCCATCAAAAACTTGTCGGAAGAGAAAGGTTTTACAGGCTTTCCAAAAGGCAAGTAGGTCTCGGATAGTTCGAGTTTCAACTGGCAAGGCATTCCATAAATAAGGGGCTACAATCGAGAAGGCTCTTTGCCTAGTAGAAGACAAATGATAGGTCTGGATGTTAGGGACTTCAAGCAATTTTGGTCTTCGGACCAAAGTAATCTCTGGGGTTGGTAGGGGGATAAGCGGGCCCTCAGGTACACCGGCCCCAAACCATGTAAAGCCTTAAAAGTTAGTACCAGTATCTTGAAAGTAATCCAGTACTCAATCGGTAGCCAGTGCAGTTGTTGTAGAATTGGGGTGATACGCCACCTCGCCAGCACCCCGACAAGAAGACAAGCCACTGCATTTTGCACCAGCTTCAGTTTCCAGATCACTGCCAAAGGAAGATCAATGTAGAGGGCGTTACAGTAGTCAAGCCTTGAGATAACTGTCGCCTGGATCACCATAGCCAGGTCATTCCTAGATAGGTAGGGAGCCAGTCGCCTAGCCTGACATAGATGGAAAAACGCAGATCTGCTCACAGCAGAGACCTGGGCCTCCATTGTGAGCAGAGAGTCCAATAAGACACCAAGACTTTTTTTACTGAAGATGACAGACGTAGTGTCTTGCCATCCAGGGTAGGCAGATGGATCTCCCTCCCCCCCGGACGGCCCAGCCAAAGGATCTCCGTCTTCGCTGGATTCACCCTCAACTTGCTGGCACGCAACCAACCAGTAACGGCCTCAAGGCAATGATGGAAACTATCGGGTACGGAATCCGGCCGGCCCTCCATCCTCAGAATGAGCTGAGTGTCATCAGCGTACTGGTGGCACTCAAGCCCAAATCTCCGCACCAGTCGGGCAAGCGGTCGCATATAGATGTTAAATAATAGAGGAGAGAGAATAGCTCCCTGCGGGACCCCACAAGTTAGCGGAGACCCCTCGGAAACCATGCCTCCCCTCACCACAATTTGGTGAGCTAGTTTCTCTTCCTGACCTATCTCATTTAGTATATGCTTACCAGGCACGGATCCACTATAACCATAGTCCTAGTCAACCGCAACACTGAGAGCCACAGCAATAAACCTAAACTCCATCAGGATAGCAGAATAGAAAGGTTTTTATCTGATGGTGGAACAGACAGCAGAGCTGGGGATATGTGGGCCTCTCTGAGGAAGGAGTCCCAAAGTTTGGAAGCAGTCACTAATAAGGCCCTCTTTGCCTGGTTGCTATCAAGCGGGTCTGAGCTGTTGGGGGTCAGAGAGAAGGGCCTCCCCAAATGATTGTTGAGTTCTATGAGATTTTTAGAGGGAGGCACGAAGCCAGGCGTCACTGTCCTGGATCTGTGCATTTCATTTTTTCCAGCAAATATATAAAACCCTACATGTCTCTTTTCTGGAATCAATTTTATTAGTTTTGACCTAGGTCTCTAATTTGTTGAGGCCATTTTGAATTTTGATCCTGTCTCCTGGAATATTTGCTTACCTTCCCAATTTAGTGTCATTTGCAAACTTGATGAGCATATTAGTGGCTAGATTCTGGTAGAACCATGGCACTCACCAGTGTTGCAAATAGAACAAATAGAGCAAAGGCTCCAGGACTCTCATCTGTGACTGGTGGCCATAGGATACTAAGGCTGGCAATAGATACAAACACACACCAAAGATGAGTAAAGCACAGCTTGAGGGCTCCATGCAGAAGTATGTTTTTCATGCTGCGTGGTGCTGTTCTTACTTTTTAAAAGGTGTTGTATAGATTTTTAAAAATACATTTAAACATTTGAATATTACAAGGTATTTATGTATTTCATTATTTAAATAGTAATGTTTCAACTTTTAAAATGTCTGGGTTTTTCAAATCTTACATTTACACTTTGAGGTTTCACATTGACTTGTTTTATTTTAATGTGTTGTTAGCTGCCTTGTGTCCCCTTATTGGGAGAACGGCAAGATGGAAGGGAAGCTAACAACCACGCCACACTAGGAGAAAAGGAATAATCCATCTCTGCATTGAGCTCTCAGTCTTCCCAGCTCTTCCATACACATGAAAGGAAGGACACAGGGAACGGTCTGAGAATTCATGTGCATTTATTGAGGAGGAAGAGACAGAATGCCTTCTTGACAGCTGAGCAGTGGGGTGATGTTCTCTCAGCCCTTCTCAACTCCTGGCACCACCATTCCTCCCTTTCAGCCCTTGAAGTAGTAACCAGCACAGCATGATTTGCAGGTAGAGTAGGAGCTAAAGCCCTTCGCACAGCCCTTTGGATTACACGTGCCTCCATAGCTTTTACAGCTCGGGCCTTTGTATCCTGCAGAAAGGAGAGAAAAAACACCATTGAAACTAACTCTGACATGAGTTGGCTTTGGCAACTGGCTCTTAGCCTCTTGCATGTAACACATTTGTAAATAACACTACTGATCAGCCTAGAAGGCATTGACTAGCCAGAAACCTTGATTTCTCAGCGCCCCTTCTGTAAGGGCCCTGCCCTGATGCTGCACCTTGCTGTGAGCATAACGAAGCAGCAAAGTGGCTAAATGGCCTTTAGGGATGATGACGGGGCTTTTGATGCAGTCCGAAAGCTTAGATCTATTTAAACTCCCACCCACTCTAAGGACTCCCTGAGAGTCTAGGAAGGGGTTCAACAACTTAATGCAGCTGTCTTCAGGGAGACTGGCTCCCCTTTGAAGGCAGTCGACCTCTTTTTTAAACGCGTCCCTCTGGACAGACCTGAAAATCAAATTTTCAGCCTTTAAAAGGTCTAGGCCTTGGGGATTGCCTCTTTTCTTGTGCACAGTTAAATGGAAGAGTCTGGCCACCATGCCCTTCATTGTGGGCCAGCTTGAAAAGCGTTCAAAAATTGATGGATTCAAAGTTCCAAACAGCTTGCTGGGCTCTAGGGAGGTGGCTTTGCAGGACTGAACCTCAGGAAGGTCCGGTTCCTCCATGAATGAAAAAACCTTTGGAAAGTCGGGGTTGGCTAGACACTCTGGTCCTGTCAGCCAGGTGGAACTTAAAGTCTTGTGTGCAGAAGCGCCACAACTCGCAATATCTGCAGGGTTGTCATCAGTGGTTATATGATGCCACTGATCTGGAGTGGAGCTTGCTAACTCAGATGAAACTCCTTGGCAGCAGACAGAGATGTGGCTGAGGCAACTCTGCATGAGGGTGACTCTGCCACAGCTGAGAATGTTTGGCTGATCTGGACACAAAGAAGATGGAGGATGCATTCTGTCGACACATGCAGGTCCCTGTATGGTCCATCCTAAAGGAGTCTTCTGTGCCAAGGGTGCACCAGGAGGACCTCTCTTTTCAGCCCGGACGCTCATCAGGCTTGGGCAGTTGGATCCGATGAGCAGGACGATGTCGATGCCCGGCTCAAAGGGAGGAATGAGGTCCTGTAGTCTTTCAGGTGAGGATGCGCTTGCACCACTTCTCTGGTAGCAATCTGGTCCTTATTTCGTGGGATGGACTCACACTCAATAAGGTCAGATGGCGCTGATGGTACTCACAGTATATTTGGAATTTGTAGTATGGTAAGGTTAACAAAGTACAGGCTCACATGAAACAACTATATGAGTTATGTTCATTTAGACCATGGGGGTGCTCAGTTTGTAACTTGAACATCCAGTATGATTCTCTTTGTAAGAGTTTAGTATTGTAGTCCATATGTTTAGATTGTGTCACCACTTCCAATATGTGAAATTTAAATGATTCTGGGCTATGTTGTTGACCATGAAAGTGCTCGTAGAGTATTGATTCTCTAGACTGATTCCTGATTCTGCTTTGTGTTCAATAATCCTAGATTTTACTGCCTGTTGAGTCTGACCAATATATGCTAGATGACATTCACAAACCATCATATATATATATATATATATACACACACACATACATACACTACAATTAGCAAAGTGGGTGTGTTTAAGCCCAAATGTGAATGTGGATCTATGAATGTTTTTGAGGCTACCAATTGAGGGCATACAGAGCAATGGTGGCATCGGTAATTCCCTATTAAATTAGGTTTGGTAAGATGTTTATTGTAGCCAATATCTGAATGGATTAGTATGTCCTTAATGTTTTTTGTTCTCTTGTAAGCAATTAAATGGGGTCTCTCACATCCTGGGATATCACTAATTAAATTCCAATATTTTTTGTAAATTCTGTACTGATTGTACTTCATTCAATATAACCATATAACCAATATAGCCATATAACCCAGAATATCAAGGCAGATAATCCACATTATCTCCTTTGAACTGGATTATATGGCAGTGTGGACTCAGATAACCCAGTTCAAAGCAGATATTGTGGGTTATTCTGCCTTGATATTCTGGTTATATGGCTTTGTGGAAGAGCCCTGTTAGGAATTGTGGGAGTTGCAGTCCAAACACCCGGAGGGCCGAAGTTTGCCCCATGCCTGCCATAGACAGTTGAGAAAATAGTTTTCATGGTTGCCCCTCGCTGTTAGAAATTGTGGGAGTTGAACTCCAAAACAACCAGAGGGCAGAAGTTTGACTATGCCTCCTGTGAAGTAAACAAATGCAATTTGGCAGCACTTTTAACTGCCATGACTCAATGCTATAAAATCCTGGGAGTTTCAAAAAGTCTTTGGGCCAGTGACCCCCCTTTCCCCGCCAGGGAGGAGACTTCAGCTCCCATCAGCCTCACTGCTTTGGCTGATGCTCGGGGTTGGTGGAAACGGGAGTCCAATACACCTGGGTCACCACCAAAGCTTGGGAAGCACTTGAAGGAAGTGAGTCTGCACCTCTGCTTTAAAGTGAAGGCACCTCGGTGACACTTTTAACTCCCATGGTGGCCCAGTCGCTGTGGAGGCCAGGCCAGGCCGCGGCCATGGAGGCAGGACAGCCATGCCTGGGCGGAGGTGCCTCAACAGCGCCCCCTAGAGGATGGCACATTGAGTGACCGCCTACTTTGCCTAATGGTTGAACCGCCCCTGCTTCTAACAAAAGCTTCTGCCAAGTTGAATGGTTGAAGATTTAGGACAAATCTAAGAGGCATTTATTTCACAGAAGTGATATGGGACACACTAACAAGATAAAGTGATGGCCACCAGTTGGGTTTGAGAAACGACAATCATTCATGGAGGGCAAAGCTATCAATGGCAAGGATGGGGGCTTGTGTTGGGAGTCTGAAGAGATCTTGCTATTTCAAAATGAGTTTGTGGGCCCTGTTGGTTTTTGCAGTCCCGGGGAGTGGTGGGCCCATGCCGTGATTCAACCAGAATCTAGCTTCCAATATGCTCTCCAGTTTGCAAATGACACTAAATTGGGAAGGAAAGCAAGTACTCCAGGAGACAGGACCAAAATTCAAAATGACCTCAACAAATTAGTTAGCTAGGTCAGAACTAACAAAATGGATTCCAGGAAGGAGAAATGTAGGGTTTTATGTATTTGCTGGAAGAAATGAAATGCACAGATCCAGGACATTGACGCCTGGCTCTGTGCCTCCCTCTATAAATCTAATAGAACTCAACAATCTTCTGGGGAGGCCCTTCTCTCTGACCCACTGTGCCACGCAAATGTGAGTAGATCAATAGGTACCGCTCCGGCGGGAAGGTAACGGCGCTCCATGCAGTCATGCCAGTGGCCACATGACCTTGGAGGTGTCTACGGACAACGCCGGCTCTTCGGCCTAGAAATGGAGATGAGCACCAACCCCCAGAGTCGGACACGACTGGACTTAACATCATCATCATCTCTCTGACCCCCAACGCCCCAGACCCGCTTGATAGCAACCAGGCAAAGAGGGTCTTTTGAGAGACTGCTCCCAGACTTTGGGAATCCTTCCCCAGAGAGGCCCACATATCCCCAGCTCTGCTATCTGTTCCACCATCAGATAAAAACAACTTTCTTATTCTGCCATCCTGATGAAGTTTAGGCTTTTCATGCTGTGTGGTGCTGTTTTTACTTTTTAAAAGGTGTTGTATATATATTTTTAAAAAACACATTTAAATGGTTGAATATTACAAGGTATTTATGTATTTCATTATTTTGATAGTTAAGTATCAACTTTTAAAATGTCTGGGGTTTTCAAATCTTCCATTTACACTTTGAGGTTTCGCACTGACTTGCTTTATTTTGATGTGTTGTTAGCTGCCTTGAGCCCCTTATTGGGAGATGGCAAGATAGAAGGGAAGCTAACATCCACACCACACTAGCAGAAGGGGAATAATCCATCTCTGCATTGAGCTCTCAGTCTTCCCAGCTCTTCCACGTACCCAAAAGAAAGGACACAGGGAACGGTCTGAGCATTCATGTGCATTTATTGAGGAGGAAGAGACAGAATGCCTTCTTGACAGCTGAGCAGTGGGGTGATGTTCTCTCAGCCCTTCTCAACTCCTGGCATCGCCATTCCTCCCCTTCAGCCCTTGTATGGGTAGGGGGAAACACAGCAGTACTTGCAGTCGTGGGTAGAGTAGTAGGTATAGCCCTTCGCACAGCCCTTTGGATTACACGAGCCTCCATAGGTAGAACAGCTCGGGCCTTTGTATCCTGCAGAAAGGAGAGAGAAAACACCATTGGAACAGAGCTGAAGTGTCTTCCTGCGTACAAACCCCAAAACCCTTTCTATAATGAAAAATATACTTTAACAGGGAATCCCTGTATTCTTCTTTTCTAGGGAAAAAAAAGATATGCCGGATTCTCCCTTAACTTTTCCTGGTGGTATTTCATATTAGTCACGAGTGTAATGATTGAGTTAATGCCTATAGGGTTTGAATATCTCTTATCTGAAATGCATGGATCCAATATTGGGGGGGGGGGGGTCGGTTTATAGAATAACTGTATATTTGCTCATTATGAGATAAGATATCATGGAGTTGGGACCCAAAACCAGAACTCAAAATTCATTGATGTTTCACATACACCTCCCATACCTAGAACAATATTTTAATTCATTCTTATTCATTTTATGCATTAAACACAGTTTTTAGACACTCAATCTTCAGGAAGGAAGGTTATCTCAGCCTATCCAGATGGGCCGTTTGCAGAACCACCAGCCCCCCAGATTTGCCAATTTGACTTTTGCAGATTTGATTACTTATAGAATGGATTAAAATGATTTTCTCGAGGAATCTTGAATTGGGCTTGGGTGCCTAATTGTTAGGGATGCTTCAATTTGGTTTCTGGAATACACACTGGACAAGGTATCCCTCCAAGATTCTTCCAATGTTAGTAGCCTTGGAATTTTTTAATCATTCTTACTTAATCTAAAAGGGGGTCACAGAAGACGATGTCTAGAAACTTGGGACTGGGTTCCTGCCTCTTTAGTATCATGATGAAAATGCGTTTAAGAGGCATAAATGTGATTGGAAAAGGCAACCGAATAGGCTTTATTTCAGAGAAAGGAACTTAGCAGGAAACCCTCAGAGTATTCCTTGCCCATGATAATCCTAAGTAACTCTGGC
This sequence comes from Anolis carolinensis, assembly GCF_035594765.1. NCBI lineage: Eukaryota > Metazoa > Chordata > Lepidosauria > Squamata > Anolidae > Anolis > Anolis carolinensis. The sequence continues at coordinate 6,576,359 of NC_085841.1, forward strand.
GCAGCTGGTTAAGTAGTCAGCTGCAATAAATCACTCTGACCAAGAGGTCGTGAGTTCGAGGCCAGCCCGTGTTGGAGTGAGCACCCGACAATTAAAATAAAAAATAGCCCCTGCTCGTTGTTGAACTAAGCAATAGAAAAATAGTTGCATCAATCAAGTGGGAATTTAGGTATCGCTTTGCAGAGAGGCAAATTTAACTAATTATGAAAATTGTCCAGTTCCCATTTGGAATGAGGAAGTGTCCATCAAGATGCCACAGTGGATGCTGAAGCAGCTGCTCCCCCTGAGGCCGGAATCGAGCATCCACTCAGGAAGCTGGATGCTGGAGAAGGTTAAATCACCTCTGCGTCTCTGTCTCTATGTGTCTATGGCATTGAATGTTTGCTATTATATGTGCACATTGTGATCTGCCCTGAGTCCCCTTTGGGGTGAGAAGGGCGGAAAATAAATACTGTAAATAAATAAATAAATAACTTATGGAGTCATTACAAGTCAACAGGAAACTCAAAGGGACATAAGCACAATGAATCCAATGGCCTGAAGCCAAGTACAGTAGAGTCTCACTTATCCAAGCTAAACGGGCCAGCAAAAGCTTGGATAAGCGAATATCTTGGATAATAAGGAGGGATTAAGGAAAAGCCTATTAAATATCAAATTAGGTTATGATTTTACAAATTAAGCATCAAAACATCATGTTTTACAACAAATTTGACAGAAAAAGCAGTTCAATATGCAGTAATGTTATGTTGTAATTACTGTATTTACGAATTTAGCACCAAAATTAAGGCTTTTGCACAAGGTCTGATGGATGATTGGTATATATATTTGGTGTTGCATTGTTTTAAATTTTTATATATTGTATTTTACTATGTTATTTAAGTATTTTAACTGTTTTATTCTTATTTTATTGTATTATGATGTACTGGTAGTGATCCTACCAGTTGTGTAAGCCGCCCTGAGTCCCCTCGGGGAGAAGGGCGGGGTAGAAATATTGGAAATAAATAAATAAATAAATAAAATATCACGATAGATTGAAAACATTTACTACAAAAATGGTTTGGCTAATCCAGAAACTTGGATAAGCGAGGCTTGGATAAGTGAGACTCTACTGTAGTAATCTTAGCTATAGTAAACCCATTCAATCAGTTGCTGATAATTAAGCTCTTGCTTGATTGATACTCATTTTTTTCTCAGGTAAGTCGTTCCTGAAAGCTAATAAACTTTGCATCTTCTTTACCTCTATAATGATCATTTGGAGGTAGACTGACCAGAACACAGAATACAGTCATGAGCACATTGACATTAAAGTCTTATCTAAAGCCCAGAAAAAGGAAGAGTTTTACACCTGATCAATGTCCTGCTCAACTGTGACACTACTCATTCTTCTAAACCCAAAGACATTCAGTTCCTACCTTCAACCATGGCAGTGGCAATCAGCATCATGACAACGATGGCCAGGTAAAGAGCCCTCATGGTGGGTCAGATCTCCAAAGTTCTGGAAAACACGGAAGCAAATCAGACAAGCTGGAGCTTGATGGTGTGATGCTTGGGGCCCTGGTGGGTTCTTTTATAGGGAGCTTGTCTGAAATAAACACAGTGTGAATACTTGGAAAAACCTGCATGCAGACATCATCAGGCTGCTGATGACGTAGAAGAAAATGCCTCTCCTTAGCTCCTCCGACGCGAACAATGCATTCCTTTCGTGTCTTAAGTGCCTTCCCATTGTTCTTGGCTTTCTCTTCTCTTCTTCTTGTACACATGTTAGCTTTTCTCAGCTGATGCAGGCAACATGGCTGTGTTTTTGCCCCCAGTCATTGTTCAGAAAGAGATGCATGAGGCAAGTTTTCAAAACCATGTCCAAGGAAGCCAAAATCCACATCCTTTTAGCTTTGATGGTTCATCCTTTTGAGACTACCTAATGAGAGAACTAGCATCAAAGCATCAAAAATGTTCATTGGAAATGAAAAGAAATGAATGAGATATCTGATACTGGAGTATTTTTCAACAGAATCTAGTGATACTCAGTCCCCATCTGCTAATTTGCAAATTCGCAACGGATGAGATGCGAGTTTCACTAGATAATGGATTCTGGCAGTGTAGAACTCATATAATCCCCTTCAAAGAAAATAATCTGCATCCAGAACCCGGATCCTATGGCAGCGTAGATCCATCCTGGAGACAACCACAGGATTCTGCAGAGTTCTCTTCTCCCCAAACTGGGAATGAGTCGACTTGATTGAGCCATCTATTACTCCATTCTAGAGACTCAAATATCAAATTCTGCCCACCTTCTTACTTTCTTTTTCTTTTTTCTGATCCTGAAAATTCCCTCACATTCCCTTCTCCGGCTTTTGTTATTCTAGATGTAGAATATTTTGATTATAGCAAGGCCTTTGGCAAGGTACCCCATGATCTCCTTGCAAACCAACTAGCAAAATGTGGACTAAATAGGTGGAATTGTAATTGGGAAGGTGACACTCTCCCCTTCCCGCACCTTGTAATGTGGGAGTTGCCCCAAGCTTGCTGGCGAAATGGCATTGGAGGTGGGGGCTACCCCATGTGATAAGGTGGAAAGTCACTAAAAGGATGTTGAACAGCACGGGACGTAGGACAGGACCCTGCAACGCCCCACTAGTCACTTCTTTCCCAGATGAAGATGAACCATCGCTGAGCACCCTTTAGGTTTGGTCACCTTCCCAATTACAATTCCATTACATTTTTGATGCTTTTCTCCTCCATCCAACTATCTAGTTCTCTCATTAGGTAGTCTCAAAAGGATGAACCATCAAAGCTAAAAGGATGTGGATTTTGGATTCTTTGGACATGAATTTGAAAACTTGTCTCATGCTTCTCTTTCTGAACAATGTCTGGGGGCAAAAACACAGCCATGTTGCTTGCATCAGATGAGAAAAGCTAACATACGTAGAAGAAGAAAAGAGAAAACCAAGAACAATGGGAAGGCACTTAAGACATGAATGGAATGCATTGTTCGTGTCAGAGGAGCTAAGGAGAGCCATTTTCTTCTACGTCATCAGCAGCCTGATGATGTCTTCATGCAAATTTTTCCAAGTATCCACACTGTGTTTGTTTTAGACAAGCTCCCTATAAAAGAACCCACCAGGGCCCCAAGCATCACACCGTCAAGCTCCAGCTCGTCTGCTTTTGCTTTCGTGTTTTCAGAGCTTTGGAGATCTGACCCATCAGTCCACCATGAGGGCTCTTTACCTGGCCATCGTTGTCATGATGCTGATTGCCACTGCCATGGTTGAAGGTAGGAACTGACTCTCTTTGGGTTTAGAAGAATGAGTAGTGTCAAAGTTGAGCAGGACATTGATCAGGTGAAAATGTCTTCCCTATTCTGGGCTTTAGATAAGACTCTAATGTCAATATGATCATGACTGTATTCTGAGTTCTAGTCAGTCTACCTCCAAATGATCATTATAGAGGTAAAGAAGATGCAGAAGTTTATCAGCTTTCAAGAGTGACCTACCTGAGGAAAAATGGGTATCAATTAAGCAAGAGCTTAATTATCATAGAATCATAGAATCATAGAATAGTAGAGTTGGAAGAGACCACATGGGCCATCTAGTCCAACCCCCTGCTAAGAAGCAGGAAATCGCATTCAAAGCACCCCCGACAGATGGCCATCCAGCCTCTGCTTAAAAGCCTCCAAGGAAGGAGCCTCCACCACGGCCCCGGGGAGAGAGTTCCACTGTCGAACAGCTCTCACAGTGAGGAAGTTCTTCCTGATGTTCCGGTGGAATCTCCTTTCCTGTAGTTTGAAGCCATTGTTCCGTGTCCTAGTCTGCAGGGCAGCAGAAAACAAGCTTGCTCCCTCCTCCCTATGACTTCCCCTCACGTATTTGTACATGGCTATCATGTCTCCTCTCAGCCTTCTCTTCTGCAGGCTAAACATGCCCAGCTCTTTAAGCCGCTCCTCATAGGGCTTGTTCTCCAGACCCTTAATCATTTTAGTCGCTCTCCTCTGGACGCTTTCCAGCTTGTCAACATCTCCCTTCAACTGTGGTGCCCAAAATTGGACACAGTATTCCAGGTGTGGTCTGACCAAGGCAGAATAGAGGGGCAGCATAACTTCCCTGGATCTAGACGCTATTCCCCTATTGATGCAGGCCAGAATCCCGTTGGCTTTTTTAGCAGCCGCATCACATTGTTGGCTCATGTTTAACTTGTTGTCCACGAGGACTCCAAGGTCTTTTTCGCACACACTGCTGTCAAGCCAGGCGTCCCCCATTCTGTATCTTTGATTTCCATTTTTTCTGCCGAAGTGAAGTATCTTGCATTTGTCCCTGTTGAACTTCATTTTGTTAGTTTTGGCCCATCTCTCTAGTCTGTCAAGATCGTTTTGAATTCTGCTCCTGTCTTCTGGAGTGTTAGCTATCCCTCCCAGTTTTGTGTCGTCTGCAAACTTGATGATCGTGCCTTCTAACCCTTGGTCTAAGTCGTTAATAAAGATGTTGAACAGAACCGGGCCCAGGACGGAGCCCTGCGGCACTCCACTTGTCACTTCTTTCCATGATGAAGACGACGCATTGGTGAGCACCCTTTGGGTTCGTTCGCTTAGCCAATTACAGATCCACCTAACCGTAGTTTTGTCTAGCCCACATTTTACTAGTTTGTTTGCCAGAAGGTCGTGGGGGACTTTGTCGAAGGCCTTACTGAAATCCAGGTACGCTACATCCACAGCATTCCCTGTATCGACCCAACTCGTAACTCTATCGAAAAAAGAGATCAGATTAGTCTGGCATGACTTGTTTTTGGTAAATCCGTGTTGACTATTAGCAATGACCGCATTTGTTTCTAAGTGTTCGCAGACCACTTCCTTAATGATCTTTTCCAGAATTTTGCCTGGTATTGATGTGAGGCTGACCGGACGGTAATTGTTTGGGTCGTTCTTTTTTCCCTTCTTGAAGATAGGGACCACTTGAAGATAGGAATCAGCAATTGATTCAATGGGTCTACTATAGCTAAGATGACTACTTGGATTCAGGCCATTGGATTCATTGTGCTTATGTCCCTTTGAGTTTCCTGTTGACTTGTGATGACTCCATAAGTTATTTATTTATTTATTTACAGTATTTATATTCTGCCCTTCTCACCCCAAAGGGGACTCAGGGTGGATCAAGTGCTCATATAATGGCAAATATTCAATGTCATAGACACATAGAGACAGAGACGCAGAGGCGATTTAACCTTCTCCAGCTTCCACCTTCCTGAGTAATTGCTCGATTCCAGCCTCAGGGAGAGCAGCTGCTTCATCATCCACTGTGGCATCTTGATGGGCACTTCCTCATTCCAAACGGGAGCTGGACGATTTTTCTGGTGTCGTAAATGAGTTAAATTTGCCTCCCTGCAAAGCGATACCTAAATTCCCACTTGATAGATGCAACTATCTTTCTGTTGCTTAGGTCAACAACGAGCAGGGGCTATTTTTTATTTTAATTGTCAGGTGCTCACTCCAACACAGGCTGGCCTCGAACTCATGACCTCTTAGTCAGAGTGATTTATTGCAGCTGACTACTTAACCAGCTGCGCCACAGTTACCTAGGATTATTGTGGGCAAGAAAACCTCTGAGACACCTCAGGGCAGCGTGAGCACTGGGAATCAGACACGAAGGCCAATAAACAATCTAATATATTTATTAAGGAAATAAAGGAGACAACTAAAAATAAGCAGAGTATATAGTCCAGCAGTAGACCTTTGAGGAAAGGTCAAATTTGGTCCAGTAATGTGAAAGCAGATATCCAGTATTAGAGTTCAAAGTTTTAAATCCAATAACCGAAACACACTCAAACCTTTAGGCTATTTGAGTGGGGATTAAGGCAAGATCTGTCAAAGAGTTCCAGGGCTCAAATCCGAGGCTAGGATGCAAGGCAAGGCAAAGTTAGTCGTGAAGCTGAATCGCAGTCCAGGTTTGACAGGGAGATGGGATGCAACACCGATCTACTCGAGAGTAGCGCGCTGCAGAACTAGAGTCGATGTGAATTCCTCAACTGACACGTTGAACACCGCAAAGGTCAGTCGGCACCCAGAACTTTTATGGAACTTCACTCTCCTTTCCAGCCAGGTGTCTGAACACACTTTCTCAAGGGAAAGTGGACTAAGTCAACAACTTGCCAGATGCAATCCTCCCGGGAAACTCTCAAGGGAACCGGCTTAATTAACGCTTGCTTTCTCCGCTAATCTAGCGCTTCTCCTCAAATATTGCTTCTCCGCGCGAGATGTTTCCCAAAACAATTTGCAGTCAAACATAGCGTTCTCTGGAGAACCGGGCTGTAAGTCAAGGCCCTTTTGAATTAACTGTGGGCTAAAACTGTCAACAGGGGACATCTGGAAGGGTGCAGAATCTTGCGGAGTCGGCACAAACCCCATATCTTCTTCGGTCTGATCCATAATGGCGACGGGGTCACGACTCGGAGGTCTCTGAGACACTACAACCTCTGAGGTTACCCTGCTAATTTCCTTCCTCTGAAATAAAGCCTTTTTGATTGCCTTTTCCAATCATGTTTATGCCTCTTAAATGCATTTTCATCATGATAATAAAGAGGCAGGAACCCAGTTCCAAGTTTCCAGACATCTTCTTCTGTGATTCCCCCTTTTAGAATAAGTAAGAATGATCAAAAAAATTCCAAGGCTACTAACATTGGAAGAATCTTGGAGGGATACCTTGTCCAGTGTGTATTCCGGAAACCAAACTGAAACATCCCTAATAATTAGTCACCTAAGACCAATTCAAGATTCCTCGAGAAAATCATTTTAATCCGATCTATAAGTAATCAAATCTGCAAAAGTCAAATTGGCAAATCTGGAGGGCTGGTGGTTCTGCAAACCGCCCATCTGGATAGGCTGAGATACCTTTTCTTCCTGAAGACTGAGTGCCTACAAACTGTGTTTCATGCATAAAGTGAATAAAAATGAATTAAAATATTGTGCTAGGTATGGGAGGTGTATATGAAACATCAATGAATTTTGAGTTCCGGTTTTGGGTCCCAACTCCATGCTATCTCATAATGAGCAAATATACAGTTATAAACCGACCCCCCCCCCCCCCCAATATTGGACCCATGCATTTCAGATAAGAGATATTCAAACCGTATAGGCATTAACTCAATCATTACACTCGTGACTAATATGAAATACCACCAGGAAAAGTTAAGGGAGAATCCGGCATATCTTTTTCTTCCCTAGAAAAGAAGAATACAGGGATTCCCTGTTAAAGTATATTTTTCATTATAGAAAGGGTTTTGGGGTTTGTACGCAGGAAGACACTTCAGCTCTGTTCCAATGGTGTTTTCTCTCTCCTTTCTGCAGGATACAAAGGCCCGAGCTGTTCTACCTATGGAGGCTCGTGTAATCCAAAGGGCTGCGCGAAGGGCTATACCTACTACTCTACCCACGACTGCAAGTACTGCTGTGTTTCCCCCTACCCATACAAGGGCTGAAGGGGAGGAATGGCGATGCCAGGAGTTGAGAAGGGCTGAGAGAACATCACCCCACTGCTCAGCTGTCAAGAAGGCATTCTGTCTCTTCCTCCTCAATAAATGCACATGAATGCTCAGACCGTTCCCTGTGTCCTTTCTTTCGGGTGCATGGAAGAGCTGGGAAGACTGAGAGCTCAATGCAGAGATGGATTATTCCCCTTCTGCTAGTGTGGTGTGGATGTTAGCTTCCCTTCTATCTTGCCATCTCCCAATAAGGGGGCTCAAGGCAGCTAACAACACATCAAAATAAAGCAAGTCAATACGAGACCTCAAAGTGTAAATGGAAGATTTGAAAACCCTAGACATTTTAAAAGTTGAAACTTAACTATCAAAATAATGAAATACATGAATACCTTGTAATATTCAACCATTTAAATGTGTTTTTTAAAAAATCTATACAACACCTTTTAAAAAGTAAGAATAGCACCATGCAGCATGAACAGCCTAAACTTCATCAGGATGGCAGAATAATAAAGGTTTTTTTTTTAAAAAAAAAATGTTGGTGGCACAAATAGCAGAGCTGGGGATATGTGGGCCTTTCTGGGGAAGGATTCCGAAAGTTTGGGAGCAGTCACTAAGAAGACCCTCTTTGCCTGGTCACAGCCACAATGATTGAGTTAATGCCTATACGCTATGAATATCTCTTATCTGAAATACTTGGGTCCATTTGGGGGGGGGGGGGCGGGGGGGGCGTTGGTTTATAGAATAACTGTACATTTGCACATAATGAGATATCTTGGAGTTGGACCCAAAACCGGAACTCAAAATTCATTGACCTCCCACACCTAGCACAATATTTTTATTCATTTTATGCATGAAACACAGTTTGTAGGCACTCAATGTTCAGGAAGGAAAGGTATCCCAGCCTATCCAGATGGGTGGTTTGCAGTACCACCAGCCCTCCAGATTTGCCAATTTGCCCTTTGCAGATTTGATTACTTATAGATTCGCCCGGGTGGTGAAGTGTGTTAAAGCACTGAGCTGCTTAACTTGCCGACCGAAAGGTCCCAGGTTCAAATCCCGGGAGCAGAGTGAGCGCCCTCTATTAGCTCAAGCTTCTGCCAACCTAGCAGTTCAAAAACATCCCAATGTGAGTAGATCAATAGGTACCGCTCCGGCGGGAAGGTAACAATGCTCCATGCAGTCATGCCAGTGGCCACATGACCTTCGAGGTGTCTACGGGCAACCCCAGCTCTTCACTTAGAAATGGAGATGAGCACCAACCCCCAGAGTCAGACATGACTGGACTTAATGTCAGGGAAAACGTTTACCTTTACTAGATTGGACTAAAATGATTTTCTCTAGGAATCTTGAATAGTTTCTTCTTTTGTGGAAGATTTTTAAGTAGGGCTTGGTTGAGTCCTTGTTAGGGATGCTTCAGTTTTGGTTTCCAGAATAAGTACACACTGGACTAGATATCCCTCCAAGATTCTTCCTATTTTAGTAGACTTGGATATTTTTTTTTCATTCTTACTTATTCTAATAGGGGGAATCACAGAAGAAGATGTCTAGAAACTTGGGACTGGGTTCCTACCTCTTTAGTATCACATTGAAAATGCATTTAAGAGGCATAAATGTGATTCAAAAAGGCAATCGAATGAGTGGAGTTGGAGAGAGTGGACTAAACTTTACTGCCACCCAAAAACTCATTTTGAAACAGCACAATGTCCTCAGACTCCCAAGGCAGTCCACATCCTTGCCATTGATAGCTTTGCCCTCCATGAATGATTGTCCCAAACCCAGTTGGTAGCCATCACTTTATCTTATTAGTGCGTCCCATATCTCTTCTTTTGATAGAAAGGCTTCCTTTTATTAGTCCTAAATCTTCAACCATTCAACTTGGCAGACTTTTGTTAGAAGAAGGAAGAAAGTGTTGTTTCTCTCCTTTCTTTCTTCTAAGCATGATGTTATATATCTCAAAAATGTCTCTCCATGATCAAGATTTGTTGTAACCTACAGAAACTCACGGGCCTTAATTTGCAAAAAACAAACAAACAAACAAACCCTGTCTGATCTTGAAAGATAAGCAAAGTCAATCCGGGGTACTACTTGAATTGGAAACCACCAGTAAACACCAGATACTATAGGCTTTATTTCAGAGGATTCCTTGCCCACGATAATCCTAGGTAACTTATGGAGTCATCACAAGTCAACAGGAAACTCAAAGGTACATAAGCACAATGAATCCAATGGCCTGAATCCATGTAGTAATCTCAGCTATAGTAGACCCCTTGAATCAATTGCTGAATGATGATTGAGCTCTTGCTTAATTAACGCCCATTTTTCCTCAGGTAGGTCACCCCTGAAAGCTGATATACTTCTGCATCTTCTTTACCTCTATAATGATCATTTGGAGGTAGACTGACCAGAACTCAGAATACAGTCACGAGCGCATTTACATTAAAGTCTTATCCAAAGCCCAGAAAAGGGAAGACATTTTCACCTGATCAATGTTCTGTCCAACTGTGACACTACTCATTCTTCTAAACCCAAAGACAGTCAATTTCTACCTTCCACATTCATGGCAGTGGCAATCAGCATCATGACAACGATGGCCAGGTAAAGAGCCCTCATGGTGGACTGATGGGTCAGATCTCCAAAGTTCTGGAAAACACGGAGCAAAGCAGACAAGCTGGAACTTGATGGTGTGATGCTTGGGGCCCTGGTGGGTTCTTTTATAGGGAGCTTGCCTAAAATAAACACAGTGTGGACATTTGAAAAAACCTGCATGCAGACATCATCAGGCTGCTGATGACGTAATAGAAAATGCCTTTCCTTAGCTCCTCTGGAATGTACAACTTCTTGTTTACAAACACCAAGCCTTCACATATTTCCCCTCACTTTTTATGAGACTGCAGCCAAACATCCCCTTCGTATGCCTGCTTCAACTCCCCCTCCCACACTTTTCCTGCAGTAGTAACCGCTGTGAGGTTACTTTCTTTCTTTGCCTGCATCAGGTTAGTGCCGCTAGGCCCCACTGCCTGTCTGAGAAGATGCTCCCCTCAGATTCTTGGGAGTTTTCCCCGTGTTAGGGCATACAGGTTAGGGCATCTGCCAGCACATTATGCTTCACCTGGAAGAATTTCAGCTTGAAGTTGAAATGGCTAAAATACTGTGCCCACCTTATCTGCTTCGCTGAAAGCTTTCGGGGGGACCTTAGGTATTGCAAATTCTTGTGATCTGTCCATACCTTGAAGGTTGTCCCGCTACCCTCCAAAAAGTGCCTCCAGCTCTTTAATGCTTTCAATATTGCTAACACTTCCCTTTCCCAAATCGGCCAGTGTTTCTCTGCTTCACTGAACTTTTTGGACAAATAACTGCATGGTCTAAGGTTCCCCTTCTCATCCTCCTGTAGCAAAACCACCCCATAAACTCAATCCGAAACATCACAATGTACAACAAATAATTTAGATGTATCTGGATGTTGCAGAATGAGTTCCTCGGTGAACCTCCTTTTTAGGGTCTCAAACGCTTCCTGGCACTCTAATGTCCATGTCAGCTTGGACCCTGGGGCTCTGACTTTGGCTGTATCACCCCTCCCTTTTGTTTTCAACAGGTCCGTGAGGGGCAGCATGAGTTGTGCAAAGTCTTTGATAAATGCTCTATAGAAGTTCGCAAAGCCTAGGAATGATTGCAATTGTTTTCTTGTCTTGGGTGCTTCCCACCCTTTCACATCCTCTACTTTCGCTGGGTCCATCGCTATCCCACGGGAGGAAATTCTGCACCTCAAGAAGTCTATTTGGTCCTTGTTGAATTTGCACTTAGACAACTTTGCATACAGCTTCACTTCCCTCAACCTTTGTAGGACCTCCATGACCAATTCTATGTGTTGGGCCTTATTCTGATTTAATATGAAAATGTCATCAAGAAATACATAAACACCCCTGTACAGCAGTGGATGAAGCACTTTGTTAATCAGTTGCATGAAGGCCCCTCCACCCCCACTCAGACCAAATGGGAGGACCTGATAATTGTATAGGCCATAGGCACATGAAAACGCTGTCTTCCATCTGTCTTCTGGTTTAATTCTTAATTTATGATATGCCTCAACTAGGTCCAGCTTTGTAAATATCTTTCCTTCCGATAGCTGGGCGATCAGGTCTTTCACCAGAGGCAAGGGGTACTTATTCACTGTGCTAATAGAGTTCAGGCCCCTATAATCAATGCAGAGCCTCAAAGAGTTGTCTTTCTTAGGTCGAAACAGCACTGGTGCTCCCAAAGGGGAATTCGATGGCTCGATAAAACCCCTTTCTAAGTTCTTGTCAATGTATTTCTTTAACTCCTCCTTCTCCTGGGTTGACATAGGGTAAATCTTTGCCTTGGGGAGCTCTGCCCCCAGTATTAACTCAATCCCAACCTCCACCCTCCTCTCTGGGGCATTTCGCTGGCTAACTTCGCTAGCCTGTCACACCCATCCTCTCCTTGGTTCCCTGGCTCCTTTCTGCCTCCCTGATTTTCTTCTGCCTGTTTTCCCTGGAAATATAGGCTCCTCGTCCTTCAATTGATCTGTGGGTTAGCCTGCTCGAGCCATGGTATCCCCAATATTACGTTGTAGGTTGCCACTTGGGACACTAGAAATGCTACTCCCCCTTCCCAAAGCCCTACTTTGCACTTTATGTTTTCAATACTGTATCTGGCTAGTGATCCCGAGGCTACCGACCCATCCAGTTGTGAGAAGGCTATTGGAGTTTCTAGTGTGGACCTTTCACACTCCAACTCTTCAGCTAGTTCTGGGGAAATTATATTTCTGGAACATCCACAGTCTAGGAATGCTTTGCAAGTGGCCCATTTGCTGCTACCTTCCAGCCTGACTGATACCACTAGCATTCTCTTGTTGTGACTCACCAACCCCCTGAAGGGTCTCCTGTTGATGTCTCTTCCTCAGCGTGTTTCCCCGCCGCTGCCTGCTGTTTGGACTGTATGCCCCCTCCTCCTCTCCTCTGCCAGCACTCCACAGCTCTGTGCCCCACATGTCCGCACACAATGCACCCGCTTCTTGTCCCCCCGCTGCTTCCCTTCGCATCGGCCCGTCTCCTGGTTGGGGGCTGCTCCGGCTTCCTGCCCTCCTCCTTCGGCCGCTGGTGTTGTTGTCCCCCTCGATGCCGCTTTACTTGGGCCAATGTGGCCTCGACTCGGCCTGCCAACTGGATCCAGCCTCGCAGCATTTCTGGGTCATCTCGATGCACTGCCCAAGAGAGGACTGTTGTATATATCGTCTTGAGAGTTTTCCGTTTGTTAGTAAACTTTTTGTAGATAGCCAAACAGGCTTCAGCCTCTTTATTGGTGCCAGTGATTCTTTGTTGATCTTCCACTCCATGTGTGTTTATCCAAACTGCGCGCTCTGACAGTGGTTATGGGCCCAGGTGTGCGCCAGACCTGCGCCAGTGTTCAAAAGAATCCAGAAAGGAACCAGAAGGACCAGCTGGATCAGCACCAGAGCCTACTCTAGAACCTGCGACTGTTCCAGAACCAGACCAGTTTCCAGTGTACCCAGTATACTGACCAGTCTGTGTGGAGCCAGAGGTCCGGGACCTGAGTGGTGAGCTGAGCTGTGAGCTGTGAGAAGGAAGCCGTTCCAGTGAGCCGTGCTTAACCTGCTGGAGGGGGAGAGTTTGTCTTCGGTGGAAGCAAGCTTTGCCCGTAGCAGAAAAAGCAGTGCTTCGCAGCGGGGTGTGCTGGGCTTCAAAGTGATTTACGAGGCGAAGATACAAAAGAAAAACCATAAAAGTGCCATAAATTCCTGTGAAGGTGAGGACTGCCGGGCTGTGCTAAGCATGTGTTTCGTCAGCTGCTTTATCTCGGGGAATCGAGAGTCCTCCCAGGAAGGCAAGTGTGGCGAGTTAAAATCCTTTGACTATGTTTGATAAGTTAAATGATGAAAATTATAAGGAGTGGAGCATTTATGTGAAGCATCTGTTAGAGAAGGGCTACAAAATACTATTCTAGGAACGGAACAACACGCAGTTAAAAATGAGAGAGGACTGGCAACATTGGTTTTGAGTTTAATGCCAAGTCAGTTAGTTCATGTGCAGAATTTGCAAACTGCACAAGAGGTATGGAATGTGTTGAAGCAAGTTCATCAGAGACAGAGTACTCTTGGGAAAATGATTTGGACTAAAAGACTTTATAGAACAACACTTGAAGAAGGGGCAGATGTGAGGCAACATATTAAGAGGATGAAAGATTTGTTTATTGAATGCCAAAACAGAGGTGTTCAGATTGCCAAAGAGCAACAGGCTTATATTATGATGTTGAGCTTAACTGCTGAATGGGATCATCTGTTGCATTCCTTGCAAAATGTGCCAGAAGGAAATCTGAGTCCGTGATGCCTCATGGGCCTTATTCCCGTTCCTAGTGTCACTGTGGCAGATGAGGATGAAAACATGGGGTTTTCTCCAGATCAACAACAGCCGGACTCCTTCAAAATGCCCGATGTTGATGTTCTTGCCCAAAAGCCAATTAAAACCGACCTTGAACAGCTCTCACCTCCCTTCGCTAGGAGACATTCCTTTACTGCAGACAGGTGAGTTAAAGAGCGGGTTCGCAGGAGTTTAAGAATTGCTGCCAAACAAGACACTGATTAGCCATGTTTCCCCTGGGAAAATCCAGAGAGTCTCACATCTGCAAAGTTAGGTTTCGTTCCCTGTTCTCTAGGGAAAGAGGACGCTGAACACCTGTTTGGCGGGAAAACGAGGCCCCAATATAGGTGCCTGGCACGTTAGAATTGTTGCGGAGTCAACTGAGCAGCTCCAGAAGCAACTTCGTGTTTCCAGCCTTGTGTGGACTTCGCAAAGTCCGCAACCCCAGTTCCTTGCTTCACAGATCAAGTATTCAAGATTGGTCTAGCCTTGATTTTAGCCACGGACCTTGTTCTTAGAATCTCTGTTTCGCCTTGTTCCTAGTCACGGACCTTGTTTAATGATTCAAGTTTGTTTCCAGCCTTGTTCTCAAGCTACCTTGGACTTCAAAGACTCTGGACATTTTCCCCACACTATTGCCTGGCAATAGTGTTTCGGTTATTGGATATAAAACTTTGAACTCTAATATCAATTATTGGACAATACATTTTTGGACTTTATTTGACCTCATTTGATAGGTCAGCTTCTGAACTATATTCTACACTTGTTTTTATTACTTTTATATATTTACTTAATAAAGATATTAGATAGATATTGGCCTCTGCGTCTGGTTCTTGGTGCTCCGTTGCCACGGGCATGACAGAGTCTGGATTTAGTGTGTTCCAGGATCTTGGAGGAAGTGGAACGACTACGTTTTGAAAAAGAAACCTCATGTGGGAGAAGTTACCAGAGCGAGGGGGAGTCAACTCCAGAGATGCCGAGCCAGACAGCTGCTTTTGTGAGTGTGAGAGCTGTAAGGAAATGTTTTATTTGTAACAGGCCAGGACATTTAGCAAGAGATTGCCAGAACTGAGGAAGACATCAAAGGATGCCAAGCCAGAGGTGGTCACAGGAGAAGTGGACTGAACAACAACCCTGAGCCGAGAGTTTTGATGGCTGCAAATGAAGATGGAGACAGCGAAAGAAGTAACAAATGGGTTTTGGACTCAGGGGCCACTCATCATATTACTAACGATATTTCTCTGTTGAGAGATGTACAAGATTTGGAAGGAGCAAATGTAACTTTGTCTGATGGGTCATTTAAATTGTTTTCTAAATTTGGAACCTGTTATATTCCATGTTTAAAATTGTATTTGGAGAAAGTCTTGTATGTGCCTGAAATGAAGACAAATTTGTTAAGTGTAGCCACATTGACTGATCAACAGTTTAAAGTGTTCTTTAAAGGAATTTATTGCTATATTCGTGATAGGGAAGGAAAATTGGTTGGCAAAGGAGTAAAAAGAAACAGAATGTATGAAATGTTTGAAAAAGTGAACAGCATTGATGGAGAAAATGTAGAGATTATGTGTGTAGGAGGTCAAATTCAACATGATCGTTGCCTACATTTATTCCACCGAGTGATGGGTCATGCTAGCATGGAAATATTAAGGAAGACACTTAATTTGTGCCCTAATTACAAAATGGAGTCATGTAACTATGATTTAGATTGTGCCATATGTAATGAAGTGAAGAAAGAGCCTGTAAAGTTTTACAAGAGGTCTAAAATAAGTGTGGATGGCATGTTTGAGAAGGCACATGTACATATTGAGGGTCCTTTTGAGAAAAGTACTGGTGGATCAAAATATATGATGCTTATTGTAGAAAGAATGAGCAGATTCGGTTATGCATATTTCTTTGCAGACTTATCAGAAGCGACTAAAAAATTGAGTGATTGGCTAAGTTTGGTAGAAAATGTGTATGAAAAGAAATTGGACACTTTAATAATTGACAAAGATGCAGGAGTCTGTGGCAGTGAATTTAAAGCATTGTTAAGGTCAAAGAATATTAATTGGATTGAAATTGAACAAATGAAAGGTGAAGAAGGTGTTGCTGAAAAAAGAGCACAGCTGTTAAATGAGATGAAATTGTGTACCTTTAAAGACAGTCATATTGCTAACAATTATTGGCCAGAAGTGTTACATACATGTAATTATTTGACAAACAGGCTGTGGGATGAGTGTGTGCAAGACATTCCTTTTCGAAAGTTGTATGATCATGTACCAAATTACAAGTTTTTGAGAATATTTGGCCAGAGAGCAAATATAGTCATCCCAGCCAGTGAGAGAGCAAATAAGAAAGAAAAATACAAAGAAATGACATTCATTGGGTACAGTAAAAAGTCTTACAAGTTCTTAGAGACGCCTACCAAAGTGAAATTGTCAAAGATGGCTTATTTTGAAAGACCCAGAGATTGGAATAACATACATTCCAATGTAGAAAAGTTACATGGTTTTCAGCGAGTTAAAGTTAATGTAGAAAGTGAAGAAACATGTAAGAAAGTAATTGAGTCAGTGAAATCAGAATGCACAACACCAAAGAAAGTAAGTCAAGGTACACCTAAGAAACAAGGAACAATAAGAAGATCTAGTAACAAAGGTGTAGACGCACAGGTGAAACAAGAAGCTAAAGAAGAGGTAAATTTGAGTCATGTTAGTGTAGAGAAGAAGAGATATGCTTTAGTACCATATACTTATGATCCAACAAAGTTTCATAAAACACCTGTGGCAAAAGATTTTGTTAGTAGAGGTAGATTTGTAATTGTTGAAGAATGATTCTATAGTTGTTGGTGATTGTGTGTAATGAATTGTAAACTTGTGAAAGTGTTCCCCATACATGTATATGTTTGTTTAACCTCAGTTACAAAGTTAGACATTCAGAGTGTAACAATGTTATGAATGTAAAAGAAGATGATTGAAATGTGTTCGAGATGTGTATATACCTGTGGTGACTAAATTACATTTAAAGAGGGGGAATTGTTGAAGTGGGAATGATTGTATATAGAGTTGTTTAAATGTAATTGAGTTATAGTGATGCAATGTGAGCTGGAGATTGCATCATGCACTGTCTGCTGTCCACTATGCGAGTGTGTAAAGAGTCAACTGTGTATTGCATCAGACAGCAGAGGTGGTTATAAATAGCTCCCTGTGTTATCTGTCTGCCCTCTGCCCTCTGCTCTCTCTACCTCTCTGCACTCTGTATGTATATATCGTCTTGAGAGTTTTCCGTTTGTTAGTAAACTTTTTGTAGATAGCCAAAGAGGCTTCAGCCTCTTTATTGGTGCCAGTGATTCTTCCGCTGCATGTGTGTTTATCCAAACCGCGCGCTCTGACAAGGACTTCATTCCTCAACCCCTCCTTGAAGAGCTCCAGCTTGGTAATTCCGACCACTCTGGTACTTTCTCTGCCAGGCACTGGAATTCCTCAGCATACTGGGAGACTGACCTCTGCCCCTGGTAGATGGCTTTCAGTTTCGCCCTTGCCTGGATCTGCTCCAGTGGGTTCCGGAAGTGGGCCTCCAACGCAGCTAAGAAGCGCCTCACCGACCCAAACACAGGTCATGTCTGGTGTGCAATTGGACATACCAGCTAGCTGCTCCTCTCCTCAGAACTGACCCAATGGCTTGGACTCAGCTGGACTTTGTCCAGAATGCGTGGCCATTATCCTCCATATAGCCCCTCACCGTAGTGAGGAAGAAATCCAGCTTGGGGGATTCTCCTCTGTACTCTATCCTAAGCTTCTCTCTTCTTTGCTGGGGTCCTTGGTTGCTGTAATCCCCAGGGCTCCGCATGTCGCAGACCCCTTTGAGGCTCTGGAGACCTGCAGTCATCTCTTGTCACCCTGTGTCACGCCCGGTGCACCAGTGTTTCAGGCTGGGGGGTAACTGGAGCTCTCTGAGGCCTCCCGTCCTCGTCGTCGCTCTCTTCCACCCGTGCCAAGCTCGTTAGGGCCTCGGGGTGGGCTCCAGCCTCTCTCAGCATTCCCTTCCCCTTTGATGCTGGGAGATCTGCAAATTCCTGGCTGCTTCTCATGCTTATGTCCCACATCGATCCGGCCCAAAGCTCTCTTCCTTCCCCGACTCTGCCAAAGGTGCTAGGCATTCCATCGCTTGTGACATGGTCATCAGGGTGGTCTCCATGGGCATCATCCTCTCTTCCAGGAACGCCATCCTTTGGGGGGATGGGAAGTGTGGCTCGCCCTCTCCTCCGGTGCTATCTCTGCATTCTCCCACGCCTCTGGGTTACCCCATTCAGCTGGGCATAAGCTGTGGACGATGCTAGGGCTGCTAGCTGGTCAAATTCTTCTTGTTGGGAGTGGACCTCGACAGACTCCCTCCTCCTCCCAGGAGTTCTTCTACCTCCTCCTGCATATCTCACCTCACCGCTGCAGCAGGACGGTGCCAGCACTCTCAGCTTTGATGTCAGCTCACTCCAGCCACTCCCAAATGAAGACAAGGGACTCACTCAGTTATCACTGGAAAGTTTACTGTAGGAAACCTTGACATGAAAAAAGCCAAGAGTGCTGAACAACTCACCGGGGGGGGGGGGGGGGGCTTATATATCCTCCCCCACATTCAAAGTCACAATTCCGACCGAGAGAAAACCCCTCGCAATTCCCCTCCAAACGCGACAGCCGTTTCCCTTCAGGGCCAAGAGTCGCAGGTGCCTTATCAGTCCGTGATGTCAGCGTCCTTGATTTCTGGCGCCAGAGTACAGGCCCTGAAATCAGGGTCCTGACATTTCACCATTCTAGAGCATCTAATATCACATTCTGCCCACCTTCTTACTTTTTACTTTTTTCTGATCCTGAAAATTCCCTCACATTACCTTCTCTGACATTTGTTACTCTATGCCAAAGCAGTATCTCACAGGTAAGACTGTAAGGGTTCTGGCATATTTATACATTGTTTTAGTAGTTTTACACTATTTTAAGTCTTTATCAACTAATCGTGTTATGATAAATTGCCTCCTTCTTCTCCTCCTTTTGCCACTTGGGCTCCTTTTCTCTCCCTTTGGTTTCTCCTTCCTCCCTTCCTTAGACCGTAAATTGTAATTTTTTTATTATTTATAATAGTCTTTTAGAGTTTATTGATTTTTTAGAATAAGCAATAATGATAAAAATCCAGGACAACTATCACCGGAAGAATCTTGGAGGGAGATCTAGTCCAGTGTGTACTCATTCAGGAAACCAAAACTGGAGCATTCCTAATAATGTTTCACCCAAGCTCTTCTTAAAAACCTTCAACAAAAGAAGAGACTATTTAAGATTCCTAGAAAAAATAATTTCATTCGAAGTGTTGTGGTTAACTAGGAACACGGTTGAAGAGAGACCTGGTGGGTCATCCATTCCAACACACTGCCAAGAAGCAGGAAAATCACATTCAAAGCACCCCCCAACAGATGGCCATCCATCCGGCCAAAAACATCTGGGGACCCCAGGTTGAGAACTACTGCTCTACATAGAGTGGTGTCCAAACGTATGGACCTTAAAGTTTCAATCTGGGGTCAAATTACAGGAAAGGAGATTCCACCCGAACATTAGGAAGAACTTCCTGACCACAAGAGTTGTTCAACATTGGAATTCTCTGCCTCCGAGTATGTGGACGCTCCTTCCTTGGAGATTTTTAATCAGAGGCTGGATGGCCATCTGCCGAGGATCCTTTGATTATGTTTTTTCTATTAGGCAGTTAGTTGGACTGCATGCCTACTAGGGTCTATTCCAACTCTTTGATTCTATGATTTAAACCTGTATTAAAATCCATGACAAATAACATCAGCTCAACCTCAAGGATCAGAACAGTTAGGAAGTAAATGAGAGATCAATGGGGACACCCACAGCATTGTCTTCCAAAGGTGAAGTAGGAAGAGACTCAGGAGAAGCCAACATGGAGGCACCCATTCTCTCGTTCTGCCTAAAGATAGAGCCAAATCTAATTCCTTGAGCTGACCTTGAAGAGAAGGGTCTTTAGTCCTCCTTCCCTTGCTCAGCCCATCCTTCCTATCCCATAGAAGTTTGATTCCTACCTTTAACATTCACAGCAGTTGCAAACAACATCATGACAACCATGGTCAGGTAAAGAGCCCGCATGCTGGACAAATGAACTGGGTCCCCACAAATCTGGGAAAGAATGAAGCAAAAGGGCCTGACTGGTCCTTTTGTAGGGCTCTTGCTTTAAAAGAATACAGTGCAGATACTTGGGAAATCTGGATGCACACGTCATGCTGAAGCTGATTATGCAGTTGTTCTCCTGCTTGTAAATGTCTCTGCTTACTTGCTCCTTCACAGAACAACACATGCTGCTCATGTTTTCTCTGTCCATTGTTCCTGGGCTTCTCCTTCTTTTGTTCCAGCTCTGCTTGACAGATTCAGGTGGCACATAGGTGCATTCAGTGTGCTCTTTATTTCCTTCCATAGACACTAAGGTGCTTGTCATCAACTTGAAAATGCATGGCCAAAGCATCCAAAATCCACATCCATTTAACTTTAATGAACGACGAAGATGAAGGGCTGCCAGGCCCAGTAGCTAGCAGGAAACAACAACAGCTGCAGCCTGATACTGAGGAAGTGGGAGTCCTGAGTTCACTCAGGATCAGGAAAGCAATGAGGCAGAATTAAGTATCCCAGAAAGACTGCAACTGAGGTCTCGTGCTATTCAGCTGTATAGATCCACCCGGTTGGCACAGAGAAAGGCCAACAGGTGAGAGCACTTGTGCTATGGGGCATAAAGAGTGGCAGTTTGGATTTGGTCTTTGCTGGGGGCAATGTTTGGAAGCTGATACAGCTTGGAGTTCTGTTGGATGACTTTGTGTGCCTTATCATGTGTTAGACCTTGGCTTTGGACTTTGAATTACATGTAGTTTTGGAAGTTTTGGTGAGGACCTTTGGAATGGACTATTGAACATGATTTCTGGATTATCCCTACATAGTTTGTTGTTTGAATCTACTTTGGCTTGGATCCTGGACTGACTGATGATGAGCATAGTGAGTGGCTGCTTATACTGAGAGACGCTGTGCAGGGTTGTGACAATAGATAATTTTTGGAACTACAGACCAGTGGCACTCACTTCCATCATCATGAAGTGCCTTGAAAAACTGGTCTGTAGGTATATCATTTCTTGCCTTTCATATACATTTGATAAATATTGGTTTGAATATAGAATTTACACATCCATGGAGCATGCTATAGCCATCACTCTCCACATTGCTCTGATTCATCTGGAATGATGGGGGAACTATGCGAGGATGCTTTTTGCAGACTTTAGTTCTGCATTTGACACAATCCTTCCGCATAGACTGGTGTCTAAACTTATGACTCTTGGATTTTCATATTCAATCTGTTCTTGGATTGTGGACTTCTTGTCTAGACATTCCCAGAGGGTTAGATTAGGTCATCATACCTCTTCAGCTCCTATTTTCAACACTGGTAAACTACAGGACTGTGTTTTGGGTCCTTTATACTCATATGATTGCACCCCCATTAACTATAGTAATATCATTATTAAATTTGCAGATGATACAACAGTGATGGGGCTTATCTCTGACGTCTGCCTACCAGAAGGAGGTAGATCAGCAGATCTTGTGATGCACAGACAATACCATATTTGCCCAATTCTAATGCTCATTTTTTTAAAAACTAAATTACCTTCCCAAAATTAGGGTGCACATTAGATTTGCATAATATGGTAAATACTTTTTTAGGTTTCAGGGTTTTGAAAATTGAGGTACGCATTAGATTCAATGGCACATTAGATTCAAGTAAATATGGCAATTTGGTTCTTAACATCAATACGACCAAGGAACTTATAGTACACTAGCTGTGTTCGGCCACGTGTTGCTGTGGCGAAGTATGGTGGTATGGGAAATAAAGTATTGAGGAATTGGTGGTAGTTAAGGTAAAGGGTAAAGGTTTTCCCCTGACATTAAGTCCAGTCATGTCTGACTCTGGGGGTAGGTGCTCATCTCCATTTCTAAGCCCAAGAGCCGGGGTTGTCCATAGACACCTCCAAGATCATGTGGCCGCTGGCATGGCTTCATGGAGCGCCATTACCTTCCTGCCAGAGCAGTACTTATTGATCTACTCACATTTGCATGTTTTCAAACTTCTGGGTTGGCAGAAGCTGGGGCTAACAGTGGGGGCTCACTCCTCTCCCCTAATTCGAACCTGCAACCTTTTGGTCCGCAAGTTCAGCAGCTCAGCGCTTTAGCACACTGCCCTATCAGGGGATATTATTTCCTAAAGCTTGTTAATATACAATATTTCTGATTGTTCCTTTTTTTGTCTGTTGGAGGCAAGTATGAATGCTGCAATTAGCCAAAATGTTTAGCATGTAATGGTCTTTCAGCTTTAAAGCCTGACTGCTTCCTCCCTGGGGGAATTTTTTGTTGGGAGGTGTTAGCTGGACCTGATTGTTTCCTGTCTGGAATTCCCTTGTTTTCAGGGTGTTGTTCTTTGCGATATTTTATGTGCTTCTACTGTCTGTGTAGATGAAGAAGTACCCATATGCATAGTTTGAGCGCACACACTAAAAAAAAAAAGTCTGTGGCCCTCAAAAAACAGAGGATTTGCCAGACTTTGGTGATTGGAATACTTTGTTGCGAGGTGCTAGCTGGCTTTCTATCTGGAATTCCCCTGTTTTCAGAGTGTTTGTCATACCCCAGACACCTTTGGCTTCTGAACCTGATCCAGAAACGAACTATGACCGGGAGGAAGCTTATTCTGACTTTTTACCTAGTCCACAGAGCTCTTTCCAATTACAGCTGCCGGCTGTTGATAGCTTGGAGGATTCCTTAATTGGGAAAGAAAGTGAAAATAGTACTCCCATGACGGAACCAGATGTTCTTATTTCCCCAGGGAATGTGTCCTTCAACAGAAGGGAGTTTCTGCATCGACGGAGATCTGAGAAACAAGAACTCCGCAGGAGTAACCGCTTGGCATCTCGAGGGGATAATGGATAGAAGGTTTTCTCTTGGGAACCTTTAGGGAGTTTGGTTTTCCTTGTTTGTGATCAAATCTAAGTTCCATAAAAGTGCTTTTCACTGTGGACACTGTGTGTCAACGTTGCTATTTCATGAGAGAGGTTCACCGACTAGCTCCTGTTTCTTCCAAGCCAAGTTTTCAGATCCTCGCGGCCAAGCTGAGCCGTGACTCCCGAGTAGACCCAGATTAAGTCTACTTCCTTGCCTAGCTCCTGAACCAAGTTTTGCCTCAGCTTCGTCATGTTCCTGCCTGGATATCAAATACTTCCTAGTGACTTTGGACCTTGTTATTTTAGTCTTGCTTCCTTGTTTTTCCCCGCTCAAGAACTTTCCAACAGTTTTGAGCGTGTTTCGGTTTTTGGACTTTGGACAATAATATTGGACATTTCCTTTCAATTCTTTGGACTAATTAATACCTTTTCATAAAGGACTATTATCTGCTCAATCTTTCCACCTATTCATTCCTGGATTATAGCTCTGTGGGACGGCCTTGAGTCTACACTGCCATATAATCCAATTCAAATCAGATAACCTGTATTTTATAGGCAGTGTGGATCAGGCCCTGGGTGCCATCTTGGCTGGTGGAGTTGCTAGGCTATGAAGGGGGTGGAGCCTAAAGGCAGCAGAGCCTACTTTTCTGACTGGCATTTCGAGGGAGAAAGGCTCTTTGGACTATTTTTCTAGGGTTTTTTTTTTTTGAAAGACATACCTTGGGTGACTATGTCATTTGTGGCCAAATTTGGTGTGATTTGCTCCAGTAGTTTTGTTGTTTAAGTTAAGGGAAAAACGGTCAGAACATTTATATATATCTCAGAAGGAATAGATCAGAAATTCAGCCTTTGGTTTTAAATGGCGATCGAGTGTATTGGGTGGCCAGTTTTAAGTCCCTGGCTGCTATGCCTGGGCTATTCATACTGCAGCATTGGTTAAGAGGGCCCAGTAAAGATTGCATTATCTGAGACTTTTAAGGAGCCAACAGCTGAATGAAAAACTGCTGGTAATTTTCTACCTCTGTGCCATAGAGTGTGTTCTAATATATTGCATCTGCATATGGTTTGCCAATTGCACAGTGGCAGATAGGAAGACACTCCAGAGGGTTACCACTAATGCCCAGATAATTATTGGTAGCCTTCGCCCCTCTTTGGAATTTTTTTTTATAATTCCCGTTGTTTTAAGAAGGCTCAAAATATTCTTTAGGATCCATCTCACAATGGATAGTCTTTTTTTGAATTATTACCATTTGGCAGATGGTATAGGATGATAAAAACAAGGACAAATAGGCTGAGAGATTTCTTTTATCCACCAATGCATCTCTCCCTCAAGGAAGGACACAAGAGACAGCTGAGCATTTTTCTTCTTGCATTTATTGAAGGAGATCAAACATGATGCCTTCTTGGTAGCTAAGCAATGGGCCACATCCTCTTGGCCCATCTCAGTGGCATCCTCCCTTTTTAGTCATCCTTCTTGTACTTAAAACAGCAGAGAGGGCAATTATGGACATAGGAGGCATATTCAGTCTTCTCACAATATTTGGCACATCGGCCTCCATCTACAGAACAGCTTGGCTTATATTTAAATCCTGCAGAAAGAAAGGAAACATTGCAGCTGAATGGAAGTATCTTCCTCCATAAGGATACCTGTCCAATCCTACCTGGAGGAGGTCTCCTTTGAGAAGGAAGGGGAAGAGGGGACAACAGAAAACATGTAGCAAACAGCGTCTGAGGCGGCCGGCAGGCCTACCAGGGAAGCAGAGCCTGGGCCATCTCATGCAGATCCAGTAGCCTTCTAGACGACAGGGACAGCAACAAAAGAGCAGGAAAGTTTTGGACATGCTTTAAAAAGGAAATGGTGAGATAATGAGGACAGAAGTCTCAACTGAGTATAGCAAAAGCTGTAAAACAACAAGTCTACTATCACCATTTATCATTGTGTTGAAATCAGTTATTGTGGTTCTCAATCCTCAGCTTGCTCCCTGGACTCTTCACTGACTGAAATGGTTAATGCTCAAGTTCTGGACTGCAAAGACCACACTTCTGCTCTTATAGGCCCTCTGTTTTTGATTTTGGGCAGCCATGGTTTCTCCATTGACTGTAATTGTAAACAACATATGGATTTTCTAGAGCATCTTCCACCAGTAATTACTAAAAAGGAGACTTTCAAAGGATGTTTGAGAGTTACAATAACAAATCCCCCCAGTTAAAACTCAGGATCTTGAACTCTTCTCAAGTTCACCATGACACAGTGATGATGGGCAAATAAGAAACATACTCTCCAACATTTAAGAGATGAAAATTGGGACAATTATGAGTAAACAATTTCAGAATGTGATCAAGGCGGGAGAATTTAATAACGAGGAAGAACAAACGAGGAGAGGCTGCAGCAGTTTGCTTGTGCCTTTGTCATCTGGGAAGGTCGAAACTCTAGTCCCTCGTCTCTTCTCCCCACCTTGTGAATTAACTGAGTGCAAGCGAGTATGCGTGTTAGTTTGCAGGAATGGAAGTACCGGTAAGTCAAAAATGGAGGGAGACAGCGGGAAGAGAAGGGAAGAACTGTTATAGAGTAATTTAGAGCAGCATTGGACAGTGAGATCCAAGCTGTGAGTTAGGCCTGGTGAGAATAGAAGCCAATAATTTCCAGAATATAACTCACCAGGTTGAGGCAGAAGACCACCGAGGAAAATTTATTTAATTTCAGCTGAAAGTGATGCCAGTTTGCAATAGTTTGCCAAAATAGACTGGGATACGTAACATAGCAAAGCATGCACTTTTATACAGTTCTAGTTTTGAATTTCCTGCCTCCCGCCCAGCAGCCAAGTCTGTGCTGATTGGCTCTGACGTCAGAGCAGAGGAGGAGCCACTAGGGGCCTCCTCCAATGAGGGCATGAGCCCCATCTCTGACCTCACTCCCTCGCTGGCCAATGGGGGAGAAGGAGGTGCAGCAACAGGAGAGACAGACAGAACACAAGATTATAGGTGACTCAGTGATGCTTGTGGATCCACTGATTGATTTGGCCAGTTCCATGAATGGGAGTCTGACTCCTGCTGGCTTGTATCTCTTGTGGAAACAGGATCCATGATGGGATTATCTCTGTGACTCAAGGTCCGAGGAAAAGGGTGGCTTTGTCAAGCCTTGCCTCTCCCTTCAGGGAAGATGAGTCTTTTAAGATGACTAGTTTTCAAAATCTCCAAAGCGGTTTCTCCCAGATGGCCTGACACTAATGTCCTCCGAGGTCTGGGGAAATTCATTGTGCACTGTAGATAGTGATATTCAGAATCCAAGGAGAGGAAGATGGCATTGTTTTGAGATAGTTCCATTCATGAAAGATGATAAAAAAG
Organism: Anolis carolinensis; assembly: GCF_035594765.1. Lineage (NCBI taxonomy): Eukaryota > Metazoa > Chordata > Lepidosauria > Squamata > Anolidae > Anolis > Anolis carolinensis. The sequence continues at coordinate 6,602,564 of NC_085841.1, forward strand.
TCCAAAGGTTACTCAATTTCTTAAAAGGTCTGGCTTTTGCCCTCCAAAGTTTAAGAAAGAGCCCATGGAGTATTTCATTTGGCAATCATGGTAAACCTATTGAAAGTGCATGAGCCTGGAGCAAGCCAGTGACCCAGGTCAAGGCAGGTTTGGCCAGAGTTCACAGCAAGATCACTTTCATTCAATTTGATATATACATGCATGGGGGTAAAGACATTGCACAAGGAATTAATATTGGCAATAAGAAACAATAATAATATAATGTTATGATAGCGACACGCGAGGTAGCCCCAGATCTGGGGAGAATTTCCAGATAAATCCATCATCCCATGGGGCTGGGGAGACAGACACATGTTATTATCCATGGGGCTTTCAGGGGGCTCCGATCTCCCCTGTGTTTCCCATGGAGGACAAAGAAAAGGCATCCCAGAAGTTCCGCAGCAGCCCAGCAGCCAAAAAAAAAAAAAAGGCTTTGGGGGTTGCTCTAGAATGGGAGAGGCACAAGGGATAGGAAATCTGGTACAAAGGGGATTATGGGTTAGGTAGTTTGAAACAGAGAGAGGTGGGTGAAATGAATGGCAAGGGAAAGGAGCAGAAAAAATGTGTGTCAAGGTGATGCAGAGAGGCACAAAGATAAGCATAAGAATATATTTCAAATTTTTGAGAAATAAGGACAAGATTGTAAAGCTTCTAAAGCTTGTAAAGTTTAAATTGGCTTTTTTTCCTGCTAACCTTTAGTCTAGATATGTCTCAACTCTAAACAAAATGAAGTCCTTTTGTTTCAGTCATTGACTGGTGTAGGAAAGGATTAGGAAAGTCAAACACCCTTTGTGCCAGGGTTTTTCTTTTATAGTAAATTACATTAAACTCAAGTAAAATATCTCAGTTACCTTCTGCTATAAATATATGAAATACAGGACATAAAGCCTTGATTTAAATGTACACACTATCTAACATGAGAAAGGTCCTTGTTATTGTTGTTGTCCAAGACTTAACCCTTATTATCCAGCCTGATGTCCTGGTCAAAACTATGAATTCCCTGATTTTGAACTATCTTTTACAGAGTCCTGGGGGAAGGGGAGGGTCACCTCCGATCACAGAACTAAAGAACTCTTTTACGTAGCCATGTCTGATTGTCAGGGCTGCCTGTCTCAGACCAAGAAAAAGGACGAATTAACTTTCTATAGAACCTGCAACAGACATGGGCAAACTTTGGCCCTCCAGGTGCTTTGGACTTCAATTCCCACAATTCCTAACACCTGCAGGACCAAATTTTGCCCATGTCTGATCTAGAAGGTTATGAAGGCTTTTCTGCAATTGATAGTTTTTAAAAGTGGTTGCATTTGGATGGAAGTCTAGTAATGCAAACTAGGTGCTTTAGGGTGTATTTCAGAAGCATCATGAGGCAAACCACCCCTGAAGATTCCTTGCTGAAGAATCCCTATAAAACTCATGAAGTCAACATAAGTGGTCAGGAGACCTAAAGGAACACAACACATAAACACATTTACAGTTATTCAATTTGGTGGTCATCTCTGACACTGCCCATTCTTCCTAACCAAAAATAGTTCAGCTCCTACCTTCAACATTCATAGCAGTGGCAAGCAACATCATGATAACCACGGCAAGGTAGAGAGCCCTCATGGTGTATGATGGATCAGATCTCCAAACTCTGGGAAATGAAGAAGCAAAGCCAAGAAGCCAAAGGTCTGTGATGGTTATGGTTGGGGACCTGGGTGGTCCTTTTATACGGTGCTTGCCAAAAAAGAATGCAATATGGACTAATGGGAAAACTGGAAGCACACGTCATCCTACAACTGATGACATAGAAGTTGCCCAGTTTATAAATATCTCTCTTTACTTTGGCTGGAACAATGCATACCACTCATGTTTTCATTGCCCATTGTTCCAAAACACAAATCCATTTGGCTTTAATGGCTCAACAACATTAGATACGCCATGAGAGAATTAGTAGAGGAAAACATCAACATCATTTCCTGACACTCTTAAGACTTATTGAGAGAGGAGTAGCCAATGCCTTCCTCTGAGTTGAAGACCCCATCTACATTAAAAGTTAAACGGCATTATAAGAGTCCACACTGCCCATATTATTCAGTTTCATGCGCTTTGTCTTCCTTTGGTTTTGAAGAACTCCTTGTTTCTTTTTGAACCCTGGAATGTTGCCTCACCTCACCTTAGACTTCAGGATATGATCTTGTAATTATCATAATCCCTTCACGATGCCCCAGGAAGACTTGGAGATCACACAATGTGTTTGTGCAAGAGCCTCAGTCTCCTCTTCCTTTTCCTACTGCATTTGATCAAATTTATTCCTGGGAGGCTTTCATCCTTGTCCCCAACCAGATCTTCACCTAGGGCTTCCTTTGAGGTGGCCAACTTCCAAAGCATCTTTCGTTTATCTGGACTGACACCATTGTATTAATACGGCATTGTATTAATACGGCATTGTATTAATACTGTAGCCTATGACACGGCGCAACATAGAAAAATGCTGCATAAAGTCTACCATATCATCCAGGACTTTGACTTTACAAAAAGTGTCCAGACCCTCCTGGAAAGCCGCAGCTTCTATGTGGAGTTTCAGGCAGGAAATGTAGATGGAGGAGGCAAAAAAAAATGGTTTACCTCAAGGCAGCGTTCTTGCACCGACCTTGTTTAACATCTTCACAAACGATCAGCTACAACCACCACCCACAAAGAGCTTTATATATGCTGATGACCTTGGCCTAACAACACAAGCAAAAGATTTTGAAACAGTTGAAAAGCAACTCACTAATGCCTTGAAAGAGCTCTCCAGCTACTACAAAGAGAACCACCTGAAGCCTAACCCTTCCAAGACACAAGTGTGTGCTTTCCACCTACGTAACCGTGAAGCCAACAGGAAACTGAAAGTTACTTGGGAAGGCCAAGAGCTCGAACACTGTTTCCATCTTAAATACCTTGGTGTCACCTTAGATCGAACACTAACATATAGGAAACACTGCATGAACACCAAGCACAAAGTAGCTGCACGCAATAACATCCCACGGAAACTGACTGGCAGCGCATCGGGTGCAGACCCACAATTAATAAGAACATCAGCCCTGGCCTTGTCTTTCTCAACTGCTGAGTACGCCGGTCCTGTCTGGCACAAGTCTGCCCATGCGAAGCAAGTGGACATAGCACTGAATGAAACATGCGGAATCATCACAGGATGCCTTAAACCTACACCTGTTGATAAACTCTACAAGTTAGCTGGCATTGCTCCTCCTGACATGTGATGGGAGGTTGCTGTTAACTGTGAGAGAAATAAGGTTGAACATTGTGAAAGCCACCCACTGCATGACTATCAGCCTCCTCCCACCAGACTCAAATCAAGGAAGGGCTTGATGAGAACTACCACTCCTCTTGATGTTCCCCCAGCAACAACAAGGGTGTCCCTCTGGGCAGCTAAACCTGGCAATCCCAACTGGATGGCCCCCCATGAGGGACTGCCTCCAGGGGCAAACCAAGAATGGACAACTTGGAAGTCCCTGAACAGACTCAGAAGCGGAGTGGGAAGATCTAAAGACAACCTGGCAAGATGGCACTACCTGGAGGAATCCTCCACCTTGTGTGACTGTGGAGCAGAACAAACAACTCCGCATATGTATGCTTACCCACAATGTCCTGCCTCATGTATGGACGAGGAGTTGTTTAAAGCTATGGACAATGCGGTCGTTGTTGCTCACTTTTGGTCTAAAACTATTTAGCTGCTTGTCACTTTCTTTTATTTCATCACTTTTAAAATTTATTTATTATGCAATGCTTTTGACGCGAAATAAAATAAAGCCTTTCTGACCGTTTCCCTACATGTGTTGATCATTTATTTGAATTCCTCTTTGGTGATATTCCCATAATTTTAAAAATAATGCAGTAACAGCTTCTCACCACAAGAGAGACCAACCAATGATAACGTTGGAGGGAATCCTGGATGAACCAAGGAGCGGATTCTAGCTGGAGACTTCTTAGACCAATCAGAGCCCCATCCTTGCCATCGATAGCTTAGCCCTCCATGAATGATTGTCATTTCCCAAAGCCAACTTGTGGCCATCACTTTATCTTGTTAGTGTGTCCCATATCTCTTCTGTGAAATAAATACCTCTTTGATTTGTCCTAAATCTTCAACCATTCAACTTGGCAGAAGCTTTCGTTAGAAGGGTGAAAAAAGTATTCTTTCCCTCCATTCTTTCTTCTAAGCATGATGTTATACATCTCTAACATGTCTCCCCGTGGTCAAGATTTGTCCTAACCTAAAGAAACTCATGGGCCTAAATTTGTTAAAAGCCCTGTCTGATCTTGAAAGCTAAGCCCATTCACTCCTGGGTAGTACTTGAATTGGAAACCATCAGTAAATACCAGATACTTTATTTCAAAGGAAGGAACTTCGAAGAGCAACCTCAGAGGATTCCTTGCTCACGATAATCCCAGGTAACTTATGGAGTCATCACAAGTCAACAGGAAACTCAAAGAAACATAAGCACAATGAATCCAATGGCCTAAATCCATGTAGTAATCTCAACTATCGTAGACCCATTGGATCAATTGCTGAATGATGATTAAGCTCTTGCTTAATTCATACTCATTTTTCCTTAGGCAGGTCGCTCCTGAAAGCTGGTGAACTTCTGCATCTTCTTTACCTCTATAATGATCATTTGGACGTAGACTGACCAGAACTCAAAATACAGTCATGAGCACATTGACATTAAAGACTTATTTAAAGCCCAGAAAAGGGAAGAATTTGACACCTGATCAATTTCCTGTTCAACTCTGACACTACTCATTCATCTAAACCCAAAGACATTCAGTTCCTACCTTCCACATTCATGGCAGTGGCAATCAGCATCATGACAACCATGGCCAGGTAAAGAGCCCTCATGGTGGTCTGATGGGTCAGATCTCCAAATAACCAACACATGTTGGAAAACGGCCTGAAAGGTTAAGAATAAAATGAGCTGAAGCTTGCCACAGAAATTGAAAACAATAAAAATGTTTCTTTGGTTATGCCAGCAGAAATGAGAAGAAAAAAGTATATGGTAGCCCCTCTGCATGGAGAAGATGGTGAAACGCTAACAGGGGAGTGGGAAAGGTAGAGCTGGATTTGTAATTGGGGGAGGTGACCAAACCCAAAGGGTGTTCAGCAATGGTTCATCTTGGAAAGAAGTGACTAGTGGGGTGCTTGTCAGGACCCAGGCTGCAGAGCACCAATAACCATGCGCAAAGACCAGATTCTATCTAATATCTTTATTAAAGAATTATATAAAGTCAATAAAAACAAGTGAAGAATATAGTTCAGAAGCAGACCTTTCAGGAAAGGCCAAATATAGTCCAGGAAAATAATGTCCAATATAAGATATTAGAGTTCAAAGTTATAATCCATTAACCGAAACACACACTTTGCCAAGCAGAAGTGTGGGGAGATGACAAGGTCTTATAGTCCATTGAAGCTTGACAACAAGGCTGGAACTTAAGCTTGATTCTTGGCTGGATCAAAGACTTGAAACGTGGCAACTTGAAGCATGAAACAAGGTCCGTGGCAAAACGTGAGACAAGGCAAGACTTGAAACTAGATCCGGGAAGCAGGGAACAAGGAATATGAAGTCCTCACACGATCTCTCTCTCAAGCTGATCAATTGACTCCGCAAGGTTCCCCTTGCGGCAAAACCCCTATATAGGGTCTTGTTTTCCCGCCAACAGAACACTTTCCCTGGAGAACAAGAAGCGAAACCCAACTCTGTCCAGATGCATGACTCCTTAGAATTTCCCAAGGGAAGCAGACCTAATCAGCTAATTGTTTGGCTGCGATTCTGAGACTCCGGCGATTTGCCTCCCTGACTCCTCTATCTCTATTATAATTGTCCTTTCGGGAAAACGGGGGAGAATTCTGCCCAAGGCTTGTTTGGTTAACTTCCTGAGGACAAACATCCTCCAGGTGGAGAGGCTCCAATTCAAGCAGAACCGGTGGAAATCCCATGTTTTCCTCCTCGTCTGCCACAATAGTACTAGGAACGGGACTACAAGGCCCATGAGACATCACAGTGCTGCAGGGTCCTATCCGAGACCCAGTGATGTTCAACATCTTTTTTAGTGATTACAACCTTATCACACAGGGGAGCCCCCACCCCAATGCCATTTCGCATGGTGAAATGACAGGCACTAGGGCAGAGCCGGCTCTAGGTATTTTTCAAGTGTAGGTGAACAGAATTTTGGCGCCCCCCTCCAAACCAATCACTGAAAAATAAAAGCGTTGAATAAGCGAAAATGTTGGATAATAAGGAGGGATTAAAGAAAAGCCTATTAAACATCAAATTACATTAAGATCTTACAAATTAAGCACCAAAACATCATGTTTTACAACAAATCAACAGAAAAAGCAGTCTCGACTGCGCCCCGTACGTTTTGCGCCCCAAGCGACCGCTTAATTCGCCTCATTGTTGGACCGGCTCTGCATTAGGGGCAACTCCATTGCCCCGTTCGCCGCTCCAGCACAGCAACGCTTCCCACATTACACAGTTGGGGCAGGGGATGTGTGTGGGGGGAGTGTTTCCCGAGTGGAACAAATGTATGCTGGCTTGATTCGAGCCGGTACAACACGGGCAGGCTCCTGCGTTTGGAGAGAAGCAGTGTAGCATACTTCCATTTGAGATGTGAGAGGGGGGCTCTGGCGGAAGTCCAGCCACATTGTGGGATGGGCAGCATGCCCTTCCATTGCTGGAGTGGAAGGGAAGCATCCCAGAAAGCTTCCCAAGCCCCATGTGAAGAGGTCATTAGATGAAGATTTAGAGGGCGTGCTGATCAATTTTGCAGACTTTTAAAGAGAGGGTGGATGGCCATCTGTCAAGGGTATTTTTAAGATGTGTTTCCTGCATAGCAGGCGGTTGAACTAGATGGCTTATGTGATCTCTTCTAAGTATGATTCTATGATTCTTGATCTGTCCCTGAGAGGGAGCAATAAGGGAGAAGTGGGGTGGAGCAAGCCCTAACTGAATGAAAAGGGTCCACTTAATACAATGGTGTCAGTCCAGATAAACGAAAGATGCTTTGGAAGTTGTCCACTTCAATAGAAGTCCTAGGTAAAGATCTGGTTGGGGACAAGGAATAAAAGTTGAATGGATAAAGATTTAGGACAAATCTAAGAGGCATTTATTTCACAGAAGAGATATAGGACACACTAACAAGATAAAGTGATGGCCACAAGTTGGCTTTGGGAAACGACAATCATTCATGGAGGGCAAAGCTATCAATGGCAAGGATGGGGACACTGAGGCTCTTGCACAAACACATTGTGTGATCTCCAAGTCTTCCCAGGGCATCATGAAGGGATTATGATAATTCCAACATCATATCCTGAAGTCTAAGGTGAGGTGAGGCATCGTTCCAGGGTTCGATAAGAAACAAAGTGTTCTTCAAAACCAAAGGAAGACAAAGTGCATAAAACTGAATAATATGGTCAATGTGGACTCTTATAATGCAGTTTAACTCCATTAAATGTTGATGGGGCCTTCAGCTCAGAGGAATATATTGGCTACTCCTCTCTCAATAAGTCTTAAGGGAACTCTTCAGTGTCAGGAAATAATTTTGATGTTTTCCTCTCCTAGTTCTCTCATGGCGTAACTAATGTTGATGAGCCACTAAAGCCAAATGGATGTGTATTTTGGAACAATGAAAACATGAGTGGTATGCATTGTTCCAGGCAAAATAAAGAGATATATTTATAAACTGGGCAACTTCTACGTCATCATTTGCAGGATGACGTGTGCTTCCAGTTTTCCCATTAGTCCATATTGCATTCTTTTTTGGCAAGCACCGTATAAAAGGACCACCCAGGTCCCCAACCATAACCATCACAGACCATTGGCTTGTCTGCTTTGCTTCTTCATTTCCCAGAGTTTGGAGATCTGATCCATCATACACCATGAGGGCTCTCTACCTTGCCGTGGTTATCATGATGTTGCTTGCCACTGCTATGAATGTTGAAGGTAGGAGCTGAACTATTTTTGGTTAGGAAGAATGGGCAGTGTCAGAGATGACCACCAAATTGAATAACTGTAAATGTGTTTATGTGTTGTTGTGTTCCTTTAAGTCTCCTGACTTCATGGGTTTCATAGAGATTTTTTTAGCAAGGAATCTTCAGGGGTGGTTTTCCTCATGCTGATTCTGAGATACATCCTAAAGCACCTAGTCTGCATTACTAAACTTCCATCCAAATGCAAATTCTCTTAAAAACTATCAATTACGGAGAAGCCTTCATGACCTTCTAGATCAGGCATGGGCAAAATCTGGCCCTGCAGGTGTTAGGAATTGTGGGAGTTGAAGTCCAAAACACCTGGAGGGCCAAAGTTTGCCCATGTCTGTTGTAGATTCTAGAGAAGGTCCATTCTGCCATTTTGTTGGTCTGAGACAGGCTGCCCTGGCATTCAGACATGGCTGTGACCTCTCTCAGCTCATCCGGACCTTTGCCCTCCATCTACTTCCACGGCCTCCAATTTTCCCAAAGTGGCTTGGATAGTCCCAATTAATGTATTGCAATCCAAATATTTCAAGGGCTTTTTAGATACCTTAGTTCCTCGCTTGTCTTCCCACTGTCTCCCTCCATTTTTGACTTACCGGTACTTCCATTTCTGCAAACTAACACGCATACTCGTTCACAATCAGTTAATTCAGAAGGTGGGGAGAGGAGACGAGGGACTAGAGTTTCGACCTTCCCAGTTGACAAAGGCACAAGCAAACTGCTGCAGCCTCCCCTCGTTGGTTCTTCCTCAGTATTACATTCTGCCACCTTGATCACATTCTGAAATTGTTTACTCATAATTGTCCCAATTTTATCTCTTAAATGTTGGAGAGTATGTTTCTTATATGCCCAACATCACTATGTCATGGTGAACTTGAGAAGAGTTCGATCCTGAGTTTTAATTGGGGGTATTTGTTATTGTAACTCTCACACATCCTTAGAAATTCTCCTTTTTAGTAATTACTGGTGGAAGATGCTCTAGAAAATCCGTATGTTGTTTACGATTACAGTCAATGGCGAAACCATGGCTGCCCAAAAATCAAACACAGAGGGCCTATGAGAGCAGAAATGCGGTCTTTGCAGTCCAGAACTTGAGCATTAACCATTTCAGTCAGTGAAGAGTCCAGGGAGCAAACTGACGATTGAGAACCACAATAACTGATTTCAACACAATGATAAATGGTGATAGTAGACTTGTTGTTTTACAGCTTTTGCTATACTCAGTTGAGACTTCTGTCCTCATTATCTCACCATTTCCTTTTTAAAGCATGCCCAAACCTTTCCTGCTCTTTTGTTGCTGTCCCTGTTGTCTCGAAGGCTACTGGATCTGCATGAGATGGCCCAGGCTCTGCTTCCCTGGTAGGCCTGCCGGCCGCCTCAGACGCTGTTTGCTACATGTTTTCTGTTGTCCCCTCTTCCCCTTCCTTCTCAAAGGAGACCTCCTCCAGGTAGGATTGGACAGGTATCCTTATGGAGGAAGATACTTCCATTCAGCTGCAATGTTTCCTTTCTTTCTGCAGGATTTAAATATAAGCCAAGCTGTTCTGTAGATGGAGGCCGATGTGCCAAATATTGTGAGAAGACTGAATATGCCTCCTATGTCCATGATTGCCCTCTCTGCTGTTTTAAGTACAAGAAGGATGACTAAAAAGGGAGGATGCCGCTGAGATGGGCCAAGAGGATGTGACCCATTGCTTAGCTACCAAGAAGGCATCATGTTTGATCTCCTTCAATAAATGCAAGAAGAAAAATGCTCAGCTGTCTCTTGTGTCCTTCCTTGAGGGAGAGATGGATTGGTGGATAATAGAAATCTCTCAGCCTAATTGTCCTTGTTTTTATCATCCTATATCATCTGCCAAATGGTAATAATTCAAAAAAAGACTATCCACTGTGAGATGGATCCTAAAGAATATTTTGAGCCTTCTCAAAACAAAGGGAATTATAAAAAAAAAATTCCAAAGAGAGGCGAAGGCAACCAGTAATTCTCTGGGCATTAGTGGTAACCCTTTGGAGTGTCTTCCTATCTGCCACTGTGCAATTAGCAAACCATATGCAGATGCAATAGGACACGCTCTATGGCACAGAGGTAGAAAATTACCAGCAGTTTTTCATTCAGCTGTTGGCTCCTTAAAAGTCTCAGATAATACACTCTCTACTGGGCCCTCTTAACCAATGCTGCAGTATGAACAGCCCAGGCAGGGTCCTCCTTTACAATAGCATTCTGATCTATTCCTTCTGTAATCTATATATATATGTATATATATACACATACATACATACACACACACACAGTAGAGTCTCACTTATCCAAGCTAAACGGGCCGGCAGAAGCTTGGATAAGCGAATATCTTGGATAATAAGGAGAGATTAAGGAAAAGCCTATTAAACATCAAATTAGATTATGATTTTACAAATTAAGCACAAAAACATCATGTTATACAACAAATTTGACAGAAAAAGTAGTTCAATACGCAGTAATGTTATGTTGTAATTACTGTATTTACAAATTTAGCACCAAAATATCACAATATATTTAAAACATTGACTACAAAAAATGGCTTGGATAATCCAGAGGCTTGGATAAGCGAGGCTTGGATAAGTGAGACTCTACTGTATATATATAAATGTTCTGACCGTTTTTCCCTTAACTTAATCAACAAAACTACTGGAGCAAATCACACCAAATTTGGCCACAAAAGACATAGTCACCCAAGGTCTATGTGGAAGGATTGTGTTAAAGTCTGCAAAAAGCATCCTCGCATAGTTCCCTGATCATTCCGGATGAATCAGAGCAGTGTGGAGAGTGATGGCTACAGCATGCTCCATAGATGTGTAAGAGTTCTATATGCAAACCAATGTTTATCAAATGTATATGAAAGGCAAGAAATTATATACCTACAGACCAGTTTTTCAAAGCACTTCATGATGATGGAAGTGAGTGCCACTGGTCTGTAGTTCCAAAAATTATCAATTGTCACAACCCTGCACAACATCTCTCAGTATGAACAGCTACTCACTATGCTCATCATCAGTCAGTCCAGGAGCCAAGCTAAAGTAGATTCAAGCAACAAACTATGCAGGGATAATCCCGAAATCATGTTCAATAGTCCATGCCAAAGGTCCTCACCAAAACATCCAAAACTATACATAATCCAAAGTCCAAAGCCAAGGTCTGACACATGATAAGGCACACAAAGTCATCCAACAGAACTCCAAGCTGTATCAGGTTCCAAACATTGCTCCCAGCAAAGACCAATCCAAACTGCCACTCTTTATGCCCCATAGCACAAGTGCTCTCACCTGTTGGCCTTTCTCTGTGCCAGCCAGGTGGGTCTATGCAGCTGAATAGCACGAGACCTCAGTTGCAGTCTTTCTGGGATAGTTAACTGTGCTTCATTGCTTTCCTGATCCTGAGTGAACTCAGGACTCCCATTTCCTCAGTGTCAGGCTGCAGCTGTTGTTGTTCCTTGCTAGCTACTGACTCAGATGCTGGGCTTGGCAGCCCTTCATCTTCGTCGGTCATTAAAGTCAAATGGATGTGAATTTTGGATGCTTTGGCCATGCATTTTCAAGTTGATGGTATGTACCTTAGTGTCAATGGAAGGAAATAAAGAGCACACTGAATGCACCTATGTGCCACCTGAATCTGTCAAGCAGAGCTGGAACAAAAGAAGGAGAAGCCCAGGAACAATGGACAGAGAAAACATGAGCAGCATGTGTTGTTCTGTGAAGGAGCAAGTAAGCAGAGACATTTACAAGCAGGAGAACAACTGCATAATCAGCTTCAGCATGACGTGTGCATCCAGATTTCCCAAATATCTGCACTGTATTCTTTTTAAGCAAGATCCCTACAGAAGGACCAGTCAGGTCCCCAACCAGAACCAACAAGGAGTCTCAGCACATCTGCTTTTCTTCATTATTTCCCAGAGTTGTGGGGACCCAGTTCATTTGTCCAGCATGCGGGCTCTTTACCTGACCATGGTTGTCATGATGTTGTTTGCAACTGCTGTGAATGTTAAAGGTAGGAATCAAACTTCTATGGGATAGGAAGGATGGGCTGAGCAAGGGAAGGAGGACTAAAGACCCTTCTCTTCAAGGTCAGCTCAAGGAATTAGATTTGGCTCTATCTTTAGGCAGAACGAGAGAATGGGTGCCTCCATGTTGGCTTCTCCTGAGTCGCTTCCTACTTCACTTGGTATACCTTTGGAAGACAATGCTGTGGGTGTCCCCATTGATCTCTCCTTTACTTCCTAACTGTTCTGATCCTTGAGGTTGAGCTGATGTTATTTGTCATGGATTTTAATGCAGGTTTAAATCATAGAATCATAGAGTTGGAATAGACCCTTGTGGTCAGGAAGTTCTTCCTAATGTTCGGGTGGAATCTCCTTTCCTGTAATTTGACCCCAGATTGAAACGTTTAGACACCACTCTATGTAGAGCAGTAGTTCTCAACCTGGGGTCCCCAGATGTTTTTGGCCGGATGGATGGCCATCTGTTGGGGGATGCTTTGAATGTGATTTTCCTGCTTCTTGGCAGGGGGTTGGAATGGATGACCCACCAGGTCTCTCTTCAACCGTGTTCCTAGTTAACCACAACACTTCGAATGAAATTATTTTCTCTAGGAATCTTAAATAATCTCTTCTTTTGTTGAAGGTTTTTAAGAGGAGCTTCGGTGAAACATTATTAGTAATGCCCCAGTTTTGGTTTCCTGAATGAGTACACACTGGACTAGATCTCCCTCCAAGATTCTTCCGGTGATAGTAGTCCTGGATTTTTATCATTATTGCTTATTCTAAAAAGAGGAATCGCTGAAGATGTCTGTAAACTTAGACAGGGTCCCTTCCACTTTGGTATCACCATAAAATGATCGTAAGAGGCATAAACATGTTTGGAAAAGGCAATTGAATGAGTGCAGTTGTGCCACCCACAAGCTCATTTTGAAACAACAAGATGTCCTCAGACTCCCAACGCAGTCCCCATCCTTTCCATTGATAGTATTGCCCTTCAAGAATGATGGTCATTTCCCAAACCCAACTGGTGGTCATTACTTTATCTTATTAGTGTGTCCCATATCTCTTCTTGTGAAATAAAATCTTCCTTTTATTTGTCCTCAATTTTCAACCATTCAACTTGGCAGAAGCTTTTGTTACAAGGAGGAAGAAAGAATTATTTATCTCCTTCCTTCCTTCCTTCTAAGCATGATGTTATACATCCATAACATGTCTCTCCGTGACCAAGATTTGTCTTCAGCTAAAGAAACTCATGGGCCTAAATTTGCAAACAACAAAACAAAAAACAAAAAACACCTGTCTGATCTTGAAAGCTAAGCACAGTCACTCCTGGGTAGTACTTGAATTAGAAACAAGAGGAAATACCAGATACTATCGTCTTTATTTCAGAGGAAGGAACCTAGCAGGGCAACCTCAGAGGATTCCTTGCCTACGATAATCCTAGGTAATTTATGGAGTCATCAGAAGTCAACAGGAAACTCAAAGGAACATAAGCACAATGAATCCAATGGGAGCTTGTCTAAAATAAACATAGTGTGGATACTTGGAAAAATATACATGCAGACATCATCAGGCTGCTGATGACGTAGAAGAAAATGGCTCTCCTTAGCTCCTCTGATGCGAACAATGCATTCCATTCGAGTTTTAAGCGCCTGCCCGTTGTTTTTGGCTTTCTCTTCTCTTCTTCTTGTACACATGTTTGCTTTTCTCAGCTGATGCAAGCAACATGGCTGTGTTTTTCCCCAACTAGTTGTTCAGAAAGAGATGCATGAGGCAAGTTTTCAAATGCATGTCCAAGGAAGCCAAAATCCACATCCTTTTAGCTTTTATGGTTTATCCTTTTTAGACAACCTAATGAAAGAACTAGATAGTTGGATAGAGGAGAAAAGCATCCAAACTATTCATTGGAAATGAAAAGAAAGTTTGAGATATTTGATTGTTTAGTTGGAGTCCTTTTCAAAAGGATCTAGTGATACTCAGTCCCCATTTGCTAATTCGCAAATCTGCAATGGATGAGGTCTGAGTATCACAAGATTGTGGATTCTGGCAGTGTAGAACTCATATATTCCCCTTCAAAGCAGATAATCTGCATTAAGAAGCCGGATCATATGGCAGCGTAGCTCCATCCTCAAGACAACCACAGGATTCTGCAGAGTTCTCTTCTCCCCAAACTGGGATGAGACGACTAGCTTGAGCCATCTATTACTCCATTCTAGAGCCTTGAATACCAAAATCTGCCCACCTTCTTACCTAGTTTTTCTTTTTTCTAATCCTGAAAATTCATTCACATTCCTTTCTCTGACTTTGGATACTCTATGCTGAAACAGTATCTCACAGGTGGGGCTGTAATGGTTCTGGCCTCCCCATCACAGGAAGTATATATACATACAGTGTTCCCTCTCTTATTGCGGGGGTTAGGTTCCAGAACGACCCGCAATAAGTGAAAATCTGCAAAGTAGGGACGCTATATATTTATACATTATTTTAGTAGTTTTACACTATTTTAAGTCTTTATCAACTAATCGTGTGATGATAAATTGCTTCCTTCTCTTTTTGCCTCTTGGGCTCTGTTTCTCTCCCTTTGGATTCTTCTTCCTTCCTTCCTTAGGCTGTGAATTGTATTTTTCTATTTTATAATAGTCTTTTAGAGTTTATTGAAACCCAAAAAACAGTGAAATGTGACCCGCGAAGTAGTGAGGGAACACTGTGTTTTGTTTCTTTGTATATTTATAGATATCTGTGCATTGCTTGTAAATGAAGAAGCAAAGAAGACAATCCAGAGCTCAATGATGGTTATGGTTGGGGACCTGGGTGGTTGTTCTTTAGGGTGCTTGCCAAAAAAGAATGCAATATGGATTCATGGGAAATCTATATGCACACGTCATCCTACAACCGATGATGTAGAAGTTGTGCAACTTCTTTCTTTACCTTTCCTGGAACAATGCATATCACTCATGTTTTCATTGCCCATTGTTCCAAAATACACATCCATTTGGCTTTAGTGAGAGGAAAACATCAGAACTTGTTGTAGTTGCGCCAAGGGGCAGTTCTGGTACTACTGGTAAAATTGCTAGTAGTTGAGCAGGTGTTTGATGAGGAACAGCAAGTAAAGCGGGTTCGGGAAATACTTATGGCTCCTACTGATGAGGAAACGTTTGAAGGGTTCTCTAGTGAAAAGGAATCAATACTGGAAGATGATGTGTTAACAGAAAGTAGATGAACTAAGTGGTCAACTAGGGAGCAAGAGTCAGATGAGGAAAGGGAAAGAAAGAAGATTCGGGATATACTTACTGCTCCCACAGAAGATGAAACATTTGAGGGTTTTTCTGGGGATGATGGGTCTGAAAGTGGGATGGAAGAAGCTGCAGAATGGACTCAAGTAAATGTGCGTGCAGCACAGTTTCTGAGGTTGCATCGGGAGACTGGCAAACTACTGGTACACCAGGGACATGGGGAGATCTAAGTCTTGAACAAAGATGGAGTGATTGGAGGGCTGGTGGGCGAGGTTCACATATGAGATCAAGATCAGCTGTGGATAATGATGACAGGGCGGAGGCCTCATCATCATCAGACTCCGCGGTGTAAGTTAAAAGTGGAGTTGAAAGTGAAGGTCCCTTGCAGAAGGCAAGGTGGTGTTTTTGGGACATTACTTTGTCATTGCCTGTTCTCCTTGGGTCCTGGCTGTACAGCTTCGTGTTCTGAATCCGGATTGATTCCTGCTTTGGCGTTCCTGGCTTGGCGTTTCTGGCTTGGCGTTCCTGGCTCCTGAATCCAGTTTGGCTCCTGACGACAGCGTTCGTTCCTGCCTTGGCATCCCTGGCTTGGCGTTTCTGGCTTCCACTGGCTCCTGAATCTGGTCTGCTTGCTGACGACAGCATTTGCTCCCGGCTTGGCGATTCTGACTTGGTGTTTCTGGTTTGGCGCTTCTGGCTTCCACTGGCTCCTGAATCCAGTCTGCTTCCTGACGACGGCAACGTCTACTCCTGGCTTGGTGTTTGTTGGCTCCCCTTTTGGCTTTTGATCTTGGTTTGGCTTTTGACTATGGTATCGTTTGCACGCATTATTTAAGAGCGTTTGGCTCTTCCCTGACTCTCTGTGCCACAGCTTAGCGTGGCGCTTGTTCCAGTGAACGTTTTGGTTGCATTTGAACTGGATTATCAAGCTAGATAATCCGGGTTATCTTTCTGTTCTTGCTTTGTACCTTTTCTTGAAGCAAAGACATTTACTTTTGGTTGAAACACTGAAGTTAAATGTTTCTGAGTTCAATTCATCATTTAATAAACATTTGTTAACTTTACTTATTGTGTGTGGCTCTTTAAGAGGAGTCTGTATCGTGACAGAACTATTTCCTGACACTGAAATACCCAAGAATTCTCTTGAGACTTATTGAGAGAGGAGTAGCCAATGGATTCTTCAGAGGTGAGGGCCCCATCTACATTTAATGGAATTAAACTGCATTCTAAGAGTCCACACTGACCATATTAAGAAGTTCCTTATCGAACCTTGGAATGTTGCCTCACCTCACCTTAGACTTCAGGATTTAATCTTGTAATTATCATCATCCCTTCATGATGCCCCGGGAAGACTTGGAGATCACACAATGTGCTTCCCCAAGGGCCTCGGTATCCTCTTCCTCTTCCTTCTGCATTTGATCAAATTTATTCATCCTTGATTTTTCTTGACTTTGCAATCTCTGCCCAGATGTCCAGGCTTGTTGCATGAATAGCATCTCCTTGCTGCTGACACACACACACTTGCAAGAACAGGCTTCTTCTTTAACTCCGTCTGTGATTACTCCCCCTCATACTTGCAGCCTCCATGCTGCTCTCTTTCAAACAAGTGTCTGTCTTCCTCCTCCAGAATCCTGGAACAAACCAGGTCCAATGTGAGGCCCTGAGCACACATTGTTTGCAAAAAATGCAATAAATATTCCCAATCATTCGTCAAACTGGACATCATAATGTAGGCTTGATGCTCACTGCTAATCTGGACACCTCTAGTTTGGCATTCCATAAACAGTTCTTTCATTCTCTTAACATGTATTCTCACATCTCCTCCTTCATCTAATTTAGCTCTGTACAATCTCTTTGTCCAAATCATTTTACCAAGTGTGCTCTCTCGCTGATGTACATTACGAAGAGCTTCCCAGACTTCTTGAGCAGTTTGCAAATTCTGCACATGAACCAATTGGTCTGGCATCAAACAAAGAATCAGGCTTGATAACCCCCTCTGATTATTGTCTTGATCCACTTCCGTTCCCAAAATAGTCTTTTGCAATCCATCTCTTGTCAGCAAATGCTGCATGAACACAGATCATTGTTTGTAATTATGGTCATTCAGCTTCTCAATTACAGTCAAAGGATTTGAAGCAACCATTTTCATCTCCAGGAGACCCTCACACTCCGAATTTAAGACCAGCCGCTGACTTATGAACACACCTTCAGTTGCATCTGGCAGTCTCCCCTCTGCTTTCCAACTTTTTGGCTTTACTGCTTCACAAGTCTGATCATCAAACTGTGTCCAGCACGCCCCGCTCACAGCTCTGCTTTCTTCCGGAATCAGCCTTCCTCCGAAGACACACGCCGGTCCTCCGTAGAAGCAGGCTCACCAGAATAGCTCCAATCTCTAGTCCAAACTACAGCTCCAGTTGTAGCTCCAGCTCTGGGCCCATAACCCTTTTGTCAGAGTGTGACAGAAGGTTTGAAGCTTTGGAGCACAGAAGAATGGACACTTTGAGATTTCAGTAAAAGCAAACATATAGCTTTACTGAATAGAGCAAATATACAGCACACACTAGCATTGACATCCAACCTAACAGACAGAAACAAGACAAAAGACACTGAAGTAAGAGGAACGAACGAAATCTTATCTCTGAATCCTCCCTACGTGTTCCAGGCACACTCAGGGTCACATCTTCACAGTTCATTAGAGGCTTGACTGATTAACCCTTTCAGTGTCAATACACTCTCTGCTGATGTGATCAGGTTACATTCATAAGCATTGCACAAAATTACATTTAAACATTCACATTACATTAATCTTACAATAACAAATCTGCATCCAGAAACTGGATCATATGGCAGCGCAGACCCATCCTCAAGACAACTACAGAGTTCTGCAGTGTTCTCTTCTCCCCAAACTGGGAATGCGTCAACTTGATTGAGCCATCTATTAATCCATTCTAGAGCATCAACATTTCCTAAAACCACTTCTCCTTCACTGCTGAGGAGTGATTGCTGATATGCACCATTCCACTGTGTACTTGAGAAGTGGGATTCCTTCCAGGGATGCTGTCAGCCTTCTGCATTCACTGGTGTTAGTGAAGGAGGAGTGAGCATAGGATATGTTCTTCCTCCTACTTACTGTTGCTGTTGCTTATTTATGATGCTTCCATTAACCAATCAAATGTCTCATTCCTTTCTTTTCATTTCTAGTGAATGTTGTGGACCCGTTTCATGGAGGAAAAAAAAATCTATATATGCTAGGCCAGAGATGCAGACTTTCTTGGGAATCTGAAGATCCCTTACTGTTTCAAAATTAGTTAGTGGGAGGCAATAAAGATCAATCCACTTTCTCCGACTCCACTCATCCAAATGCTTTTTCCGATCATGTTTATATTCATGACTCTTTTAATACATTTTCATGATGTTACTAAGGTGGTAGTAACTACTGAACTACTACAGACACGTTTGTCTATTTAAATCCTTCTCTTTGTGACTGACAATATCCCTGTGTGGGAACATCATTATTGTTGTATCCCAGCCACAGGCTGGCCAGATGCTAGATGAAGATGAAGGGGATTCTGGGTTTGGGATTCAAGATCAGCAGTCTGAGGCTGAAGCTGAAGCCAGCTCAGACATGCAGTTTCGGTTTGAGCAGGATGAGCTGCTGATTCCAGGAGAAACAGATAACGGTCAAGTGGACATGAGAAATATTGAGGGAGAGACTTCAGCCTTGGAAAATAATGAGGATGACAGTTTAGCTTCTGACCAGGTGCAAGATAACGGTCCGTAGAAGTGAGCGTTTGGCGCGTAAACGTGAATCTAGCTGTGGGAAGAGGAATGCATTCCCAAGTTGTTATTAAAGCATGCTTTCACAGACTATTCTTTGTCAGTGCAATTTCATCGCTTCATCTGTGTGGATGTTTTACCTTGGCAGCGTTCTTGGATCCTTGGACCTTGTTCTTTGGACTCTGTGGACTAATACCTAGCCTTGTGGATTATCTTGGATTTTTGGACCTTGTGCTTTGGACTCTATGGACTAATTCTTTGCCTTATGGATTATTGTTCTTGCTATGCTCTTTGAACCTATGGACCTAGCCCTTTTGGATTATTAGACATTTATGTACTTTGTGAATCTCTTGGACCTATTGACTCTTTCACTACAACTTTGAATTACCTTTTGATTGCTTGCTTCATATATACTCTGCTTTGCTTAATAAAAAAACCTCAAAAGACTACCTGTGTGTCTGACTGGGTATCTATAGCAAGGTGAACTTAGCCTGAGGTGCGACAAATATTCGGTTTGAACTTTTTCCATAGATGTTTAGAAATATACTTTACCTTATAAAAGAAGTCCATGACTTATTTTTGGGTAGCTTCTATGTATTAATTAAGGGAAAACCTTGTATGTTATTTCTCTTGAGGATATTTTATAGAGACGCATACATACAGTGTTCCCTCACTTATCGCAGGGGTTAGGTTCCAGGACCACCCGCAATAAGTGAAAATCCGTGAAGCAGGGACGCTATATATTTATACATAATTTTAGTAGTTTTACACTATTTTAAGTCTTTATCAACTAATTATGTGATGATAAATTGCCTCCTTCTCTTTTTGCCGCTTGGGCTCCTTTTCTCTCCCTTCGGCTTCTCCTTACTCCCTTCCTTAGACTGTAAATTGTGGGCAGGAAAAGAGATTTGAAGATGGGCTTAAAGCCAACCTTAAAAACTGTGGCATAGGCACTGAGAACTGGGAAGCCCTGGCCCTTGAGCGCTCTAATTGGAGGTCAGCTGTGACCAGCAGTGCTGTGGAGTTTGAAGAGGCACGAATGGAGGGCTTAATGGAGAAACGTGCCAAGAGGAAGGAGCGTCAAGCCAACCCTGACAGGGACCGCCTTCCACCTGGAAACCGATGTCCTCACTGCGAAAGAAAATGTAGATCAAGAATAGGTCTCTTCAGCCACCTAGGGACACACCCCCAAGACAATAGAGATGGAAGACAATTGTCCTCGAACTACGAGGGATCGCCTAAGTAAGTAAGTAAGTAAGTACTGTAAATTGTAATTTTTTATTATTGATAATAGTCTTTTAGAGTTTATTGAAAAACCGCGAAATAGCAAAAAGTGAACCGCGAAGTAGTGAAGAAATACAGTATTTCGTTTCTTTGTATATTTATAGATGGTGCATTACTTGTAAATGAAGAAGCAAAGCAGACAATCCAGAGCTCAGTGATGGTCCTTTTTTAGGGTGCTTGCCAAAAAAGAATGCAATAAGGATTCATGGGAAATCTGTATGCACACGTCATCCTACAACCGATGACGTAGACGTTGCCCAATTTAGAAATATCTCTCTTTACTTTGCCTGGAACAATGCATATCACTCAAGTTTTCATTGCCCATTGTTCCAAAATACACATCCATTTGGCTTTAGTGAGAGGAAAACATTAGCACTATTTCCTGACACTGAAATGGCCAAGAATTCTCTTGAGACTTATGCAGAGAGGAGTAGCCAATGGATTCTTCAGAGGTGAAGGCCCCATCTACATTTAATGGAATTAAACTGCATTCTAAGAGTCCACACTGACCAAAATAAGAAGTTTCAAACTGCATTATATGGAAGTGTAGATGGGGTCTATAAGTGTATGTTTTGGAAAGATCCCACAGTGAGTTTAAATGGCTAGTAAACTTTCTCCCCACATTTTGACTGTCTAGGCCACAAGAAGACCCTGCAGGCCACGAGTTGCACTTTGTCATCCTTTGGTTTTGAAGAACAATTTGTTTCTTATCGAACCCTGAATGTTGCCTCACCTCACCTTAGACTTCAGGATATAATATTGTAATTATCATCATCCCTTCATGATGCCCCGGGAAGACTTGGAGATCACACAATGCACTTGCGCGACAGCCTCAGTGTCGTCTTCCTATTCCTACTGCATTTGATCAAATTTATTCCTGGGATATAAGGTTTTCAATTTCTCTGGCAAGCTTCAGTTCATTTTACCCTTTAACCTTTCAGGCCACTTTCCTAACTGTGTTGGTTATTTGGAGGTCTGACCCATCAGTCCACCATGAGGGCTCTTTATCTGGCCATAATTGTCATGATGCTGATTGCCACTGCCATGAATGTTGAAGGTAGGAACTGAATGTCTTTGGGTTTACAAGAATGAGTAGTGTCAGAGTTGAACAGGACATTGATCAGGTGTAAAACTCTTCCTTTTTCTTCCTTTTTCAACAGAAGGGAGTTTTTGCATTGACAGATCTGAGAAACAAGAACTCCGCAGGAGTAACCGCTTGGCATCTCGAGAGGATAATGGATAGAAGGTTTTCCCTTGGGAACCTTTAGGGAGTTTGGTTTTCCTTGTTTGTGATCAAATCTAAGTTCCATAAAAGTGCTTTGCACTGTGGACACTTTGTGGTGTCAACGTTGCTATTTGATGAGAAAGGTTCACCGACTCTAGCTCCTGTTTCTTCCAAGCCAAGTTTTCAGATCCTCGCGGCCAAGCCTAGCCGCGACGCCCGAGTAGACTCGGATTAAGTCTACTTCCTTGCCTAGCTCCTGAACCAAGTTTTGCCTCAGCTTCGTCATGTTCCTGCCTGGATATCAAAGACTGCCTAGTGACTTTGGACCTTGTTATTTTAGTCTTGCTTCCTTGTTTTTCCCCGCTCAAGAACTTTCCAACAGTTTTGAGCATGTTTCGGTTTCTGGACTTTGGACAATAATATTGGACATTTCATTTCAATTCTTTGGACTAATTCATACCTTTTCATAAAGGACTATTATGAACCTTTCCACCTATTCATTCCTGGATTATAGCTGTGTGGGACGGCCTTGAGTCTACACTGCCATATAATCCAGTTCAAATCAGATAATCTGTATTTTATAGGCAGTGTGGATCAGGCCCTGGGCGCCATCTTGGCTGGGGGAGTTGCTAGGCTACGAAGGGGGTGGAGCCTAAAGGCAGTGGGTGGGGGGGGGGGCTAAAGGCAGCAGAGCCTACTTTTCTGATTGGCATTTCGAGGGAGAAAGGCTCTTTGGACTATTTTTCTAGGGTTTTTTTATTGAAAGACATACCTTGGGTGACTATGTCTTTTGTGGCCAAACTTGGTGTGATTTGCTCCAGTAGTTTTGTTGTTTAAGTTAAGGGAAAAACGGTCAGAACATGTTTAAGTTAAGGGAAAAACGGTCAGCCCAGTAGAGATTGCATTATCTGAGACTTTTAAGGAGCCAACAGCTGAATGAAAAACTGCTGGTAATTTTCTACCTATGTGCCATAGAGTGTGTTCTAATATATTGCATCTGCATATGGTTTGCCAATTGCACAGTGGCAGATAGGAAGACACTCCAGAGGGTTACCACTAATGCCCAGATAATTATTGGTAGCCTTCGCCCCTCTTTGGAATTTTTTTTTTATAATTCCCGTTGTTTTAAGAAGGCTCAAAATATTCTTTAGGATCCATCTCACAATGGATAGTCTTTTTTTGAATTATTACCATTTGGCAGATGGTATAGGATGATAAAAACAAGGACAAATAGGCTGAGAGATTTCTTTTATCCACCAATCCATCTCTCCCTCAAGGAAGGACACAAGAGACAGCTGAGCATTTTTCTTCTTGCATTTATTGAAGGAGATCAAACATGATGCCTTCTTGGTAGCTAAGCAATGGGTCACATCCTCTTGGCCCATCTCAGCGGCATCCTCCCTTTTTAGTCATCCTTCTTGTACTTAAAACAGCAGAGAGGGCAATTATGGACATAGGAGGCATATTCAGTCTTCTCACAATATTTGGCACATCGGCCTCCATCTACAGAACAGCTTGGCTTATATTTAAATCCTGCAGAAAGAAAGGAAACATTGCAGCTGAATGGAAGTATCTTCCTCCATAAGGATACCTGTCCAATCCTACCTGGAGGAGGTCTCCTTTGAGAAGGAAGGGGAAGAGGGGACAACAGAAAACATGTAGCAAACAGCATCTGAGGCGGCCGGCAGGCCTACCAGGGAAGCAGAGCCTGGGCCATCTCGTGCAGATCCAGTAGCCTTCTAGACAACAGGGACAGCAATAAAAGAGCAGGAAAGGTTTGGGCATGCTTTAAAAAGGAAATGGTGAGATAATGAGGACAGAAGTCTCCACTGAGTATAGCAAAAGCTGTAAAACAACAAGTCTACTATCACCATTTATCATTGTGTTGAAATCAGTTATTATGGTTCTCAATCCTCAGCTTGCTCCCTGGACTCTTCACTGACTGAAATGGTTAATGCTCAGTTCTGGACTGCAAAGACCACACTTCTGCTCTTATAGGCCCTCTGTTTTTATCTAACATGAGAAAGGTCCTTGTTATTATTGTTGTCCAAGACTTAACCCTTATTATCCAGCCTGATGTCCTGGTCAAAACTATGAATTCCCTGATTTTGAACTATCTTTTACAGAGTCCTGGGGGAATCATAGAATCATAGAATAGTAGAGTTGGAAGAGACCACATGGGCCATCTAGTCCAACCCCCTGCTAAGAAGCAGGAAATCGCATTCAAAGCACCCCCAACAGATGGCCATCCAGCCTCTGCTTAAGGGGAGGGTCACCTCCGATCACAGAACTAAGGCATCTAAAAAGCCCTTGAAATATTTGGATTGCAATATATTCATTGGGACTGTCCAAGCCAATTGGAAGTAGATGGAGGGCAAAGGTTCGGATGAGCCGAGAGAGGTCACAGCCATGTCTGATTGTCAGGGCTGCCTGTCTCAGAACAACAAAATGGCAGAATGAACCTTCTCTAGAACCTGCAACAGACATGGGCAAACTTTGGCCCTCCAGGTGCTTTGGACTTCAATTCCCACAATTCTTAACACCTGCAGGACCAAATTTTACCCATGCCTGATCTAGAAGGTCATGAAGGCTTCTCTGCAATTGATAGTTTTTAAAAGTGGTTGCATTTGGATGGAAGTCTAGTAATACAAACTAGGTATTTTAGGATGTATTTCAGAAGCATCATGAGGCAAACCACCCCTGAAGATTCCTTGCTGAAGAATCCCTATAAAACTCATGAAGTCAACATAAGTGGTCAGGAGACCTAAAGGAACACAACAACACATAAACACATTTACAGTTATTCAATTTGGTGTTCAACTATGTCACTGCCCATTCTTCCTAACTAAAAATAGTTCAGCTCCTACCTTCAACATTCATAGCAGTGGCAAGCAACATCATGATAACCACGGCAAGGTAGAGAGCCCTCATGGTGTATGATGGATCAGATCTCCAAACTCTGGGAAATGAAGAAGCAAAGCAGACAAGCCAAAGGTCTGTGATGGTTATGGTTGGGGACCTGGGTGGTCCTTTTATAGGGTGCCTGCCAAAAAAGAATGCAATATGGACTAATGGGAAAACTGGAAGCACACGTCATCCTGCAACTGATGACGTAGAAGTTGCCCAGTTTATAAATATCTCTCTTTACTTTGGCTGGAACAATGCATACCACTCATGTTTTCATGGCCCATTGTTCCAAAATACACATCCATTTGGCTTTAATGGCTCATCAACATTAGATACGCCATGAGATAACTAGTAGAGAAAAACATCAAAATTATTTCCTGACACTGAAGAGTTCTCTTAAGACTTATTGAGAGAGGAGTAGCCAATGCCATCCTCTGAGGTGAAGGCCCCATCTACATTTAAGAGTTGAACTGCATTATACTGAATAACACTGACCATGTTATTCAGTTTTATGTGCTTTGTCTTCCTTTGGTTTTGAAGAACTCTTTGTTTCTTATCGAACCCTGGAATGTTGCCTCACCTCACCTTAGACTTCAGGATATGATCTTGTAATTATCATAATCCCTTCATGATGCCCCGGGAAGACTTGGAGATCACACAATGTGTTTGTGCAAGAGCCTCAGTCTCCTCTTCCTTTTCCTACTGCATTTGATCAAATTTATTCCTGGGAGGCTTTCATCCTTGTCCCCAACCAGATCTTCACCTAGGGCTTCCATTGAAGTGGCCAACTTCCAAAGCATCTTAGTGATACAGCCCCGAAGTAATGTGGTCAAATAAGAAGCTACATTGTAGCATAAAGTCATCTTACTTTATTGCTGTAACAGAAGCATGATACAGGAACAAAAAACTCAGAGTATACAAGCAGAATGCAGAGAATGTATAAATGAAAGGCATAGCTTCACCTGTATCTGATTGATAAAGCTCAAAGTACAAACATACTACCAGTTAAAGGTAAAGACCTATTGGCTAAACATGAACTATATAATTTTGCAAACATTATAATACTTTCAACATATCTGGACTGACACCATTGTATTAACTGGAACTGGAATATCAAGACCCATTTCAGTCAGTTATGGCTTGCTCCACCTCACTCCTCCCTTATTGCTCCTCTCTCAGGGACAGATCAAGAATCATAGAATCGTAGCATCATCGTTAAAAGAGATCACATAAGCCATCTAGTCCAACCGCCTGCTATGCGTATCTCTTCTGTGAAATAAATGCCTCTTTGATTTGTCCTAAATCTTTATCCATTCAACTTTTATTCCTTGTCCCCAACCAGATCTTTACCTAGGACTTCTATTGAAGTGGACAACTTCCAAAGCATCTTTCGTTTATCTGGACTGACACCATTGTATTAAGTGGACCCTTTTCATTCAGTTAGGGCTTGCTCCACCCCACTTCTCCCTTATTGCTCCCTCTCAGGGACAGATCAAGAATCATAGAATCATACTTAGAAGAGATCACATAAGCCATCTAGTCCAACCGCCTGCTATGCAGGAAACACATCTTAAAAATACCCTTGACAGATGGCCATCCACCCTCTCTTTAAAAGTCTGCAAACTTGATCAGCACGCCCTCTAAATCTTCATCTAATGACCTCTTCACATGGGGCTTGGGAAGCTTTCTGGGATGCTTCCCTTCCACTCCAGCAATGGAAGGGCATGCTGCCCATCCCACAATGTGGCTGGACTTCCGCCAGAGCCCCCCTCTCACATCTCAAATGGAAGTACGCTACACTGCTTCTCTCCAAACGCAGGAGCCTGCCCGTGTTGTACCGGCTCGAATCAAGCCAGCATCCATTTGTTCCACTCGGGAAACACTCCCCCCACACACATCCCCCGCCCCAACTGTGTAATGTGGGAAGCGTTGCTGTGCCGGAGCGGCGAACGGGGCAATGGAGTTGCCCCTAGTGCAGAGCCGGTCCAACAATGAGGCAAATTAAGCGGTCGTTGGGGCGCAAAACATACGGGGCGCAGTCGAGACTGCTTTTTCTATTGATTTGTTGTAAAACATGATGTTTTGGTGCTTAATTTGTAAGATCTTAATGTAATTTGATGTTTAATAGCCTTTTCTTTAATCCCTCCTTATTATCGCGAAGGCTGATCTGGCCGGGGTGGTCCATGCCTTGGTCACCTCCAGACTGGACTACTGTAATGCGCTCTACGTGGGGCTGCCCTTGAAAACGGCTCGGAAGTTCCAACTGGTCCAACGAGCGGCAGCCAGGATGTTAACTGGGGCCCCTTACAGAGAGAGGTCAACCCTCCTGTTCAAGGAGCTCCACTGGCTGCCATTTATTTTCCGAGCCCAGTTTAAGGTGCAGGTGCTTACCTACAAAGCCCTGAACGGTTTAGGACCATCCTACCTCTGTGACCGCATCTCTGTCTATGAACCCACGCGTTCACTTCGGTCATCTGGAGAGGCCCTGCTCGTGATCCCGCCTGCGTCGCAAGCGCGGTTGGTGGGGACACGAGACAGGGCCTTCTCCGTGGTGGCCCCCCGACTCTGGAACACCCTCCCCAAGGATCTCAGACAGGCCCCTACATTGGCAGTCTTCAGAAAGAACTTGAAGACCTGGCTGTTCCAATGTGCCTTCCCAGATTAATAGGAAATCTCCAATACCAAGTCCCATAAGCACTTTATTAGAATTAAGATCGCATATTGCACTCTGCACTTGCCCTATAAGCCTTATATATCACCTGTCACATCAGCACTTTTAATCTTGTACCCATTACTCTGGCCCGGCCCAGTTCTATTGTGTTTTAGCGTATTGTTATTGCTTGTGGTTTATACTGTTTTAATTCTTTTAATTTGCCTTTGTTTGTATTGTTATATTGTGTGTTGAGGCCTTGGCCTTTGTAAGCCACATCGAGTCCTTCGGGAGATGCTAGCGGGGTACAAATAAAGTTTAATAATAATAATAATAATAATAATAACAATAATAATAATATCCAACATTTTCGCTTATTCAACTCTTTTATTTTTCAGTGATTGGTTTGGAGGGGGGCGCCAAAATTCTGTTTGCCTACACTTGAAAAATACCTAGGTCCGGCTCTGCATTAGTGCCTGACATTTCACCATGCTTGTTGGCGAAATGGCATTGGGGTGGGGGCTCCCCTGTGTAATAAGCTGGTAAGTCACTAAAAAAAGATGTTGAACATCACTGGGTCTCGGATAGGACCCTGCAGCACCCCACTAGTCACTTCTTTCCAAGATGAACCATTGCTGAACACCCTTTGGGTTTGGTCACCTCCCCCAATTACAAATCCAGCTCTACCTTTCCCACTCCCCTGTTAGCGTTTCACCATCTTCTCCATGCAGAGGGGCTACCATATACTTTTTTTCTTCTCATTTCTGCTGGCATAACCAAAGAAACATTTTTATTGTTTTCAATTTCTGTGGCAAGCTTCAGCTCATTTTATTCTTAACCTTTCAGGCCGTTTTCCAACATGTGTTGGTTATTTGGAGATCTGACCCATCAGACCACCATGAGGGCTCTTTACCTGGCCATGGTTGTCATGATGATGGTTGCCACTGCCATGAATGTGGAAGGTAGGAACTGAATGTCTTTGGGTTTAGATGAATGAGTAGTGTCAGAGTTGAACAGGAAATTGATCAGGTGTCAAATTTAAAGCCTTTTCTGGGCTTTAAATAAGTCTTTAATGTCAATGTGCTCATGACTGTATTCTGAGTTCTGGTCAGTCTACGTCCAAGTGATCATTATAGAGGTAAAGAAGATGCAGAAGTTCACCAGCTTTCAGGAGCGACCTGCCTAAGGAAAAATGGGCATGAATTAAGCAAGAGCTTAATCATCATTCAGCAATTGATCCAATGGATCTACGATAGTTGAGATTACTACATGGATTTAGGCCATTGGATTCATTGTGCTTATGTTTCTTTGCGTTTCCTGTTGACTTGTGATGACTCCATAAATTACCTGGGATTATGGTGAGCAAGGAATCCTCTGAGGTTGCTCTTCGAAGTTCCTTTCTTTGAAATAAAGTATCTGGTATTTACTGATGGTTTCCAATTCAAGTACTACCCAGGAGTGAATGGGCTTAGCTTTCAAGATCAGACAGGGCTTTTAACAAATTTAGGCCCATGAGTTTCTTTAGGTTAGGACAAATCTTGACCACGGGGAGACATGTTAGAGATGTATAACATCATGCTTAGAATGGAGGGAAAGAATACTTTTTTCACCCTTCTAACAAAAGCTTCTGCCAAGTTGAATGGTTGAAGATTTAGGACAAATCAAAGAGGCATTTATTTCACAGAAGAGATATGGGACACACTAACAAGATAAAGTGATGGCCACAAGTTGGCTTTGGGAAATGACAATCATTCATGGAGGGCTAAGCTATCGATGGCAAGGATGGGGCTCTGATTGGTCTAAGAAGTCTCCAGCTAGAATCCGCTCCTTGGTTCATCCAGGATTCCCTCCAACGTTATCGTTGGTTGGTCTCTCTTGTGGTGAGTATCACCAAAGAAGAATTTAAATAAATGACCAACACATGTAGGGAAATGGTCAGAAAGGCTTTATTTTATTTTGTGTCAAAAGCATTGCATAATAAATAAATTTTAAAAGTCATGAAATAAAGGAAAGTCACAAGCAGCTAAATAGTTTTAGACCAAAAGCGGGCAACATCAATCGCATTGTCCGTAGTTTTAAACAACTCCTCCTCCGTGCATGAGGCAGGACATTGTGGGTAAGCATACATATGCGGAGTTGTTTGTTCTGCTCCACAGTCACACAAGGTGGAGGATTCCTCCAGGTAGTGCCACCTCGCCAAGTTGTCTTTGGATCTGCCCACTCCGCTTCTGAGTCTGTTTAGGGACTTCCAAGTTGCCCATTCTTGGTTTGCCCCTGGAAGAAGGAAGACCCTCGTGGGGGGCCATCCAGTTAGAATTGCCAGATTCAGCTGCCCAGAGGGACACCCTTGCTGCTGCTGGGGGAACATCAAGAGGAGTGGTGGTTCTCATGAAGCCCTTCCTTGATTTGAGTCTACTGGGAGGAGGCTGATAGTCATGCAATGGGTGGCTTTCACAAAGTTCAACCTTATTTCTCTCACAGTTAGTAGCAACTTCCCGTCACATGTCAGAAGGGGCAATGCCAGCTAACTTGTAGAGTTTATCAACAGGTGTAGGTTTAAGGCATCCTGTGATTATTCTGGATGTTTTGTTCAGTGCTATGTCCACCTGCTTCGCATGGGCAGACTTGTGCCAGATAGGAGAGGCGTATTCAGCAGTTGAGAAAGGCAAGGCCAGGGCTGATGTTCTTATTACTTGTGGGTCTGCTCCCCATGAGCTGCCAGTCAGTTTCCGCAGGATGTTATTGCGTGCAGCTACTTTGTGCTTGGTGTTCATGCAGTGTTTCCTATATGTTAGTGTTCGATCTAAGGTGACATCAAGGTATTTAAGATGGAAACAGTGTTCGAGCTCTTGGCCTTCCCAAGTAACTTTCAGTTTCCTGTTGGCTTCACGGTTACGTAGGTGGAAAGCACACACTTGTGTCTTGGAAGGGTTAGGCTTCAGGTGGTTCTCTTTGTAGTAGCTGGAGAGGTCTTTCAAGGCATTGGTGAGTTGCTTTTCAACTGTTTCAAAATCTTTTGCTTGTGTTGTTAGGCCAAGGTCATCAAGGTTTTTGCCTCCTCCATCTACATTTCCTGCCTGAAACTCCACATAGAAGCTGCGGCTTTCCAGGAGGGTCTGGACAGTTTTTGTAAAGTCAAAGTCCTGGGTGATATGGTAGACTTTATGCAGCATTTTTCTATGTTGCGCCGTGTCATAGGCTACAGTATTAATACAATGCCGTATTAATACAATGCCGTATTAATACAATGGTGTCAGTCCAGATAAACGAAAGATGCTTTGGAAGTTGGTCACCTCAAAGGAAGCCCAAGGTAAAGATCTGGTTGGGGACAAGGATGAAAGCCTCCCAGGAATAAATTTGATCAAATGCAGTAGGAAAAGGAAGAGGAGACTGAGGCTCTTGCACAAACACATTGTGTGATCTCCAAGTCTTCCCGGGGCATCGTGAAGGGATTATGATAATTACAAGATCATATCCTGAAGTCTAAGGTGAGGTGAGGCAACATTCCAGGGTTCAATAAGAAACAAGGAGTTCTTCAAAACCAAAGGAAGACAAAGCGCATGAAACTGAATAATACGGGCAGTGTGAACTCTTATAATGCAGTTTTAGTTTTAATGTAGATGGGGCCTTCACCTCAGAGGAAGGCATTGGCTACTTCTCTCTCAATAAGTCTTGAGTTTCCGGAAATGATGTTGATGTTTTCCTCTACTAGTTCTCTCATGGCGTATCTAATGTTGATGAGCCATTAAAGCCAAATGGATGTGTATTTTGGAACAATGGGCCATGAAAACATGAGTGGTATGCATTGTTCCAGGCAAAGTAAAGAGAGATATTTATAAACTGGGCAACTTCTACGTCATCAGTTGCAGGATGACGTGTGCTTCCAGTTTTCCCATGAATCCATATTGCATTCTTTTTTGGCAAGCACCCTATAAAAGGACCACCCAGGTCCCCAACCATAACTATCGCAGACCTTTGGCTTCTTGGCTTTGCTTCTTCATTTCCCAGAGTTTGGAGATCTGAACCATCAGTACACCATGAGGGCTCTCTACCTTGCCGTGGTTATCATGATGTTGCTTGCCACTGCTATGAATGTTGAAGGTAGGAGCTGAACTATTTTTGGTTAGGAAGAATGGGCAGTGACATAGTTGACCACCAAATTGAATAACTGTAAATGTGTTTATGTGTTGTTGTGTTCCTTTAGGTCTCCTGACCACTTATGTTGACTTCATGAGTTTTATAGGGATTCTTCAGCAAGGAATCTTCAGGGGTGGTTTGCCTCATGATGCTTCTGAAATACACCCTAAAGCACCTAGTCTGCATTACTAAACTTCCATCCAAAGGCAACCACTTTTAAAAACTATCAATTGCTGAAAAGCCTTCATAACCTTCTAGATCAGACATGGGCAAAATTTGGTCCTGCAGGTGTTAAGAATTGTGGGAAGTCCAAAGCACCTGGAGGGTCAAAGTTTGCCCATGTCTGTTGCAGGTTCTAGAGAAGGTTCATTCATCCTTTTTCTTGGTCTGAGACAGGCTGCCCTGACAATTAGACATGGCTATGTAAAAGATAGTTCAAAATCAGGGAATTCATAGTTTTGACCAGGACATCAGGCTGGATAATAAGGGTTAAGTCTTGGACAACAACAATAACAAGGACCTTTCTCATGTTAGATAGTGTGTACATTTAAATCAAGGCTTTATGTCCTATATTTCATATATTTATAGCAGAAGGTAACTGAGATATTTTACTAGAGTTTAATGTAATTTACTATAAAAGAAAAACCCTGGCACAAAGGGTGTTTGACTTTCCTAATCCTTTCCTACACCAGTCAATGACTCAAACAAAAGGACTTCATTTTGTTTAGAGTTGAGACATATCTAGACTAAAGGTTAGCAGGAAAAAAAGCCAATTTAAACTTTACAAGCTTTAGAAGCTTTACAATCTTGTCCTTATTTCTCAAAAATTTGAAATATATTCTTATGCTTATCTTTGTGCCTCTCTGTATCACCTTGACACACATTTTTTCTGCTCCTTTCCCTTGCCATTCATTTCACCCTCCTCTTTTTTTTTTTTTTTTTTTTGGCTGCTGGGCTGCTGCGGAACTTCTGGGATGCCTTTTCTTTGTCCTCCATGGGAAACACAGGGGAGATCGGAGCCCCCTGAAAGCCCCATGGATAATAACATGTGTCTGTCTCCCCAGCCCCATGGGATGTTGGATTTATCTGGAAATTCTCCCCAGATCTCGGGCTCCCTCGCGTGTTGCTATCATAACATTATATTATTATTGTTTCTTATTGCCAATATTAATTCCTTGTGCAATGTCTTTACCCCCATGTATGTATATATCAAATTGAATGAAAGTGATCTTGCTGTGAACTCTGGCCAAACCTGCCTCGACCTGGGTCACTGGCTTGCTCCAGGCTCATGCTCTTTCAATAGGTTTACCATGATTGCCAAATGAAATACTCCATGGGCTCTTTCTTAAACTTCGGAGGGCAAAAGCCAGACCTTTTAAGAAATTGAGCAACTTTTGGACATTTTTATCATCTTTCATGAATGGAACTATCTCAAAACAATGCCATCTTCCTCTCCTTGGATTCTGAATATCACAGTGCACAATGGATTTCCCCAGACCTCGGAGGACATTAATGTCAGGCCATCTGGGAGAAACTCCTTTGGACATTTTGAAAACTATTCATCTTAAAAGACTCATCTTCCCGGAAGGGAGAGGCAAGGCTTGACAAAGCCACCTTTTCCTCGGACCTTGAGTCACAGATATAATCCCATCACGGATCCTGTTTCCACAAGAGATACAAGCCATTTCAGGCTGGCATCACTTTCAGCTGAAATTAAATAAATTTTCCTCGGTGGTCTTCTGCTTCAACCTGGTGAGTTATATTCTGGAAATTATTGGCTTCTATTCTCACCAGGCCTAACTCACAGCTTGGATCTCACTGTCCAATGCTGCTCTAAATTACTCTATAACAGTTCTTCCCTTCTCTTCCCACTGTCTCCCTCCATTTTTGACTTACCGGTACTTCCATTCCTGCAAACTAACACGCATACTCGCTTGCACTCAGTTAATTCACAAGGTGGGGAGAAGAGACGAGGGACTAGAGTTTCGACCTTCCCAGTTGACAAAGGCACAAGCAAACTGCTGCAGCCTCTCCTCGTTTGTTCTTCCTCGTTATTAAATTCTCCCGCCTTGATCACATTCTGAAATTGTTTACTCATAATTGTCCCAATTTTCATCTCTTAAATGTTGGAGAGTATGTTTCTTATTTGCCCATCATCACTGTGTCATGGTGAACTTGAGAAGAGTTCAAGATCCTGAGTTTTAACTGGGGGGATTTGTTATTGTAACTCTCAAACATCCTTTGAAAGTCTCCTTTTTAGTAATTACTGGTGGAAGATGCTCTAGAAAATCCATATGTTGTTTACAATTACAGTCAATGGAGAAACCATGGCTGCCCAAAATCAAAAACAGAGGGCCTATAAGAGCAGAAGTGTGGTCTTTGCAGTCCAGAACTGAGCATTAACCATTTCAGTGGTGGTAGCAGACTTGTTGTTTTACAGCTTTTGCTATACTCAGTTGAGACTTCTGTCCTCATTATCTCACCATTTCCTTTTTAAAGCATGCCCAAACCTTTCCTGCTCTTTTGTTGCTGTCCCTGTTGTCTCGAAGGCTACTGGATCTGCATGAGATGGCCCAGGCTCTGCTTCCCTGGTAGGCCTGCCGGCCGCCTCAGACGCTGTTTGCTACATGTTTTCTGTTGTCCCCTCTTCCCCTTCCTTCTCAAAGGAGACCTCCTCCAGGTAGGATTGGACAGGTATCCTTATGGAGGAAGATACTTCCATTCAGCTGCAATGTTTCCTTTCTTTCTGCAGGATTTAAATATAAGCCAAGCTGTTCTGTAGATGGAGGCCGATGTGCCAAATATTGTGAGAAGACTGAATATGCCTCCTATGTCCATAATTGCCCTCTCTGCTGTTTTAAGTACAAGAAGGATGACTAAAAAGGGAGGATGCCGCTGAGATGGGCCAAGAGGATGTGACCCATTGCTTAGCTACCAAGAAGGCATCATGTTTGATCTCCTTCAATAAATGCAAGAAGAAAAATGCTCAGCTGTCTCTTGTGTCCTTCCTTGAGGGAGAGATGGATTGGTGGATAAAAGAAATCTCTCAGCCTAATTGTCCTTGTTTTTATCATCCTATATCATCTGCCAAATGGTAATAATTCAAAAAAAGACTCCATTGTGAGATGGATCCTAAAGAATATTTTGAGCCTTCTTAAAACAACGGGAATTATAAAAAAAATTCTATGGCACAGAGGTAGAAAATTACCAGCAGTTTTTCATTCATCTGTTGGCTCCTTAAAAGTCTCAGATAATACAATCTCTACGGGGCCCTCTTAACCAATGCTGCAGTATGAACAGTCCAGGCAGGGTCTTCCTTTACAATAGCAGCCAGGAACTTCAAACTGGCCACCCACTACACTCGATCGCTATTTAAAACCAAAGCCTGAATTTCTGACCTATTCCTATATCTATATCTATATATATAAAAGAGTGATGGCATCACGGCAGCGGACAAAACAACAAAAGTAAACACCCCACAACCTCAAAAATTGACAGCACAACCCCTCATCCATGCCTCTAGGTTGATACAACAAAAAGAAAAGACAAATAAAGTCCTAATTAGAGGGAGAGGAATAATTGTTTTTATCCAATTGCTGCCAGTTAGAAGGCTAAGCTCCGCCCACTTGGTCTCCTAGCAACCCACTCAGCCCAGGGGACCCTTTACTTTAACTACCACCAATTCCTCAATACTTTATTTCCCATACCATCATACTTCGCCACAGCAACGCGTGGCCGGGCACAGCTAGTCTATATATATAAAATGATAAAGTTGTTTGCGCAGTGACTATAACAACAAAACTAAACATCCCAGAAATACAAAATTTGGCAACACAATGCAAAAGGCTTGCCTCCAGGTTACAACAACACAACCACACCACAAAACCACAATCCAGACCCACAAAACTCACAACAACGCATCATGCGATAACAACACAACTAAACGCCCCAGAAATACAAAACTTGGCAACACAATGCAAAAGCCTTGCCTCCCAGTTGTAACAACACAACCACACCACAAAACCACACAGGACCCACAAAACTCACAACAACGCATCATGACTATAACAACACAACTAAACGCCCCAGAAATACGAAACTTGACAACACAACGCAAAAGCCTTGCCTCCTGGTTGTAACAACACAACCACACCACAAAACCACAATCCAGACCCATAAAACTCACAACAACGCATCGTGACTATAACAACACAACTAAACGCCCCAGAAATATGAAACTTGGCACACAACTAAACACCCCAGAAATATAAAACTTGACAACACAATGCAAAAGCCTTGCCTCCCGGTTGTAACAACACAACCACACCACAAAACCACTATCCGGACCCACAAAACTCACAACAATGCATTGTGACTATAACAACACAACTAAACACCCCAGAAATACGAAACTTGGCACACAACTAAACGTCCCAGAAATACAAAACTTGACAACACAACACAAAAGCCTTTTCTCCCGATTGTAACAACACAACTACACCACAAAACCACAATCCGGACCCACAAAACTCACAACAACGCATCGTGACTGTAACACAACAAAACGCCCCAGAAATACAAAATTTGACAACACAACGCAAAAGCCTTGCCTCCCGATTGTAACAACACAACCACACCACAAAACCACACCAGACCCACAAAACTCACAACAACGCATCGTGACTATAACAACACAACTAAACGCCCCAGAAATACGAAACTTGGCAACACAACACAAAAGCATTCCCTCCTGATTGTAACAACACAACCACACCACAAAACCACAATCCGGACCCACAAAACTCACAACAATGCATCGTGACTATAATAACACAACTAAACGCCCCAGAAATACAAAACTTGGCACACAACTAAACGACCCAGAAATACAAAACTTCGCAACACAACACAAAAGCCTTTTCTCCCGGTTGTAACAACACAACCACACCACAAAACCACAATCCAGACCCACAAAACTCACAACAACACATTGTGACTATAACAAATACAACATTTGACAACACAACTCATCCACCTCCCCAATCCCTACATTCACACTTGGCCTACAAAAAAACAATTACAATAATAACATGACAACAACAACAACAACAACAACAACAACAACAACAATAAGAATCAACACCATCACAGGCAAGAAACAGCCAGGCACTGAGGCTGAGAGGCCAGTCAGTGCTAAACTGGGCCTCCAAAAAACAATACAGTAGTATCTAACTTATCCAACCTTCATAATCACTACAACAACAATAATAATAAACACCTACACAGGCAAAACAAAAACAAAAAAGACTATTGTACCACAATAAAAATATAAACCGCACTCAGCAGAATCAGACATTACAATTAACAACAAACCAAAGACAACAGGGATCTCAAGCAATTATCAATCAACACAAAAATTGAAGAAGGTAACAGACTTCAAATACTACTACTAATGTGAGTATAAAGAAGGTGGCGCTCACAGCATAAATACAACCTAATGTAGACTGACCAACACCACCAGACTAAGCCACAGCAACGCGTGGCCGGGCACAGCTAGTATCTATATATATAAAATGTTTGCGCAGTGACTATAACAAAACTAAACATCCCAGAAATACGAAATTTGGCAACACAATGCAAAAAGCTTGCCTCCAGGTTACAACAACACAACCACACCACAAAACCACAACCCAGACCCACAAAACTCACAACAACGCATCATGCGATAACAACACAATTAAACGCCTCAGAAATACAAAACTTGGCAACACAATGCAAAAGCCTTGCCTCCCGGTTGTAACAACACAACCACACCACAAAACCACACCGGACCCACAAAACTCACAGCAACGCATCATGACTATAACAACACAACTAAACGCCCCAGAAATACAAAACTTGGCACACAACTAAATGCCGCAGAAATACAAAACTTGGCAACACAACACAAAAGCCTTGCCTCTCAGTTGTAACAACACAACCACACCACAAAACCATAATCCAGACCCACAAAACTCACAACAACGCATTGTGACTATAACAAATACAAAATTTGACAACACAACTCATCCACCTCCCCAATCCCTACATTCACACTTGGCCTCCAAAAAAACAATTACAATAATAACAATGACAACAACAACAATAAGAATCAACACCATCACAGGCAAGAAACAGCCAGGCACTGAGGCTGAGAGGCCAGTTATTGCTACACTGGGCCTCCAAAAAACAATACAGTAGCATCTAACTTATCCAACCTTCATGACCACTACAACAACAATAATAATAAACACCTACACAGGCAAAACAAAAAAAGACTATTGTACCACAATGAAAATATAAACCGCACTCAGCAGAATCAGACATTACAATTAACAACAAACCAAAGACAACAGGGATCTCAAGCAATTATCAATCAACACAAAAATTGAAGAAGGTAACAGACTTCAAATACTACTATTAATGTGAGTATAAAGAAGGGTGGAGGTCACAGCATCAATACAACCTAATGTAGACTGACCAACACCACCACACTAAGCCACAGCAACGCATGGCCGGGCACAGCTAGTGTGTGTGTGTGTGTGTGTGTGTGTGTGTGTGTGTGTGTGTGTGTGTTTATATATGTTCTGACCGTTTTCCCAGAAGATGGGAAAGAGCCTTTCTCCCTCGAAATGCCAGGCAGAAAAGTAGGCTCTGCTGCCTTTAGCCCACCCCCCCCCCCCACCCCACCTCCACTGCCTTTAGGCAACTCCCCCAGCCAAGATGGCGTCCCACACAGCTATATTACACAGAATATAATCCACAGTATCTGCTTAGAACTGGATTATCTTGAGTCCACACTGCCATATAATCCAGTTCAGTGTGGATTTTAAACAGCTGTGTAGAAGGGGCCTCATATAATCCAGTTCTAAGCAGATAATAAAGATTATAAATATAATGTGTAATAATTACTGTGGTATAATGATACAGAACAATACAGTCTCTAAAATCAGAACGCTAAATAAAGAACAACACTCTGAAAACAGGGGAATTCCAGACAGGAAGCAGTCGGAGCCAGCTAACACCTCCCAACAAAGTATTCCCATCACCAAAGTCTGGCAAATCCTCTGTTTTCTGAGGGCCACAGACTTTTTTTTTTAGTGTGTGCACTCAAGCAATGCATATGGGTACTTCTTCATCTACACAGACAGTAGAAGCACATAAAATATCACAAAGAACAACACTCTGAAAACAAGGGAATTACAGACAGGAAACAATCAGGGTCAGCTAACACCTCCCAACAAAAAATTCCCCCAGGGAGGAAGCAGCCTGGCTTTAAAGCTGAAAGGCCATTACATGCTAAACATTTTGGCTAATTACAGCATTCATACTTGCCTCCAACAGACAAAAAAAAGGAACCATCAGAAATATTGTATATTAACAAGCTTTAGGAAATAATATCCCCTGATGGAGTAGTGTGTTAAAGCGCTGAGCTGCTGAATTTGTGGACCAAAACGTCGCAGGTTTGAATTGGGGGAGTGGAGTGAGCCCCCACTGTTAGCCCCAGCTTCTGCCAACCCAGAAATTTGAAAACATGCAAATGTGAGTAGATCAATAGGTACTGCTCTGGCAGGAAGGCAACAGCACTCCATGCAGTCATGCTAGCAGCCACATGACCTTGGACGTGTCCATTTTGAGTAACTAGATATTCCTGGCTAAGTTCCTTAGTCGTATTGATGTTAAGAACCGAATTACCATATTTACTTGAATCTAATGTGCCATTGAATCTAATGAGCACCTGAATTTTCAAAACCCTGAAACCTAAAAAAGTATTTACCATTGTAAAGAGCTAAGAACGACTACCACCAATTTGTGAAAGGACTAAGAATGACTAAGGTTCTCTCAGGCAGGGGGAATCTTTTCATCCCACCGCTGCCACCAATTTGGAAGATGCAACCACCAAAGACAAAGAGAGAAGACCCTTTTAAAATATTTTTTTTCTTTCTTCTTCTTATTTACTTTAGATGGTAATGCAACTTGGTTTATGTTGCAGCTATCAAACTGGGGTTCCAAACATTCAACCCCTTCTGCGGAAGTTGCACCCTTCGTCCAAGGAGAAAAACCCCAAAACAAACTCTTTTAGTAAAAAAAAGATTTATATGAAAATATATACAAACATAACAGTCCTTGGCTTTTATCAGCTGCTTTCAAACGGCGAAACAAAATGTTATCTTCAAGCTTTCTTCAGCTCCACTCCAACAGCTTTCCAACAGCAACACCATCATCGTCACCATTACCTTCACAATAACATTCACATTCACTAACTCAAGATTTACTCCGTCTCTATTAATAGCACTCAGTCTTTAGCAGGAGGCTTGATTGCTGCTGGTCATACATGGATAGGACATGATTCTTACAAACACTTATCCATTTTCACATAAGAAATGACCTAAATAATATAAAACTCTGACAGTTTATAATATATGTGACAGAGGCTTAGATATTGGAGGAACAATAACAAGTTTATTCAGGCACAGAGCTTAGTGGTTACAATATGGTTTCTCACTTAGAGGCACTTTTATTAACAGTTACAATACTAGAATGAGGTAAGACAAACTCCCTAAAGTGTCATTTCTTTTACTTAAAGTAGTTAGAACTTCTTCCTCTGCTACTTTTAAACCGCAGTCACCCTGTGATATACGATCACAGATTCTCTGTTCCTTACCAGGACACAGACTACATTAAATAAGTCACCAAACTTATTTTAAACCAACTCAAAAATGAACAATTGAGTCTCCTTGATCCCCTCAACCTAGGATCAATCTTCCCTGTGCCTCATCAGAGTACAGACTGAATCCGTTTTTTTAAACTCTGCACTTCTTCAACAAAATGGCAGTTGGCCCTGCCTACTTCTCCATGGCAACCAGCCTCTGAGTGCTGAGATGCAATAACTGTAATACTTACCCTTTTAAAACACAAACACACAATTAAACATAACATCTGTAAACCAAAAATTCATACTTCATTACAACCATATTATGCAAATCTAATGTGCACCCTAATTTTGGGAAGGTAATTTAGTTTTTAAAAAGTGAGCATTAGAATCAAGCAAATACGGTATTGTTTGTGCATCACAAAAGCAGCCAATCTACCTCATCCTGGTAGGCAGACGTCAGAGATAAGCCTCATCACTGTTGTATCATTTGCAAATTTAATAATGATATTACTATGGTAAATGGGGGTGCAATCATATGTGTAAAGAGTATAAAGGACCCAAAACACAGTCCTGTAGTTTATCGGTGTTGAAAATAGGAGCTGAAGAGGTATGATGACCTAATCTAAACCTCTGCGAATGTCTAGAAAAGAAGTCCATAATCCAAAAACAGATTGAATATGAAAGTTCAATAGTCATAAGTTTAGACACCAGTCTATGTGGAAAGATTGTGTTAAATGCAGAACTAAAGCCTGCAAAAAGCATCCTCGCATAGTTCCCCCATCATTCCAGATGAATCAGAGCAGTGTGGAGAGTGATGACCATAGCATGCTCCATAGATATGTAAGTTCTATATGCAAACCAATATGCAAATCAAATGTATATGAAAGGCAAGAAATGATATACCTACAGACCAGTTTTTCAAAGCACTTCATGATGATGGAAGTGAGCACCACTGGTCTGTAGTTCCAAAAATTATCAATTGTCACAACCCTGCACAACATCTCTCAGTATGAACAGCCACTCAGTATGCTTGTCATCAGTCAGTCCAGGAGACAAGCCAAAGTAGATTCAAACAACAAACAAGGCAGGGATAATCCCAAAATCATGTTCAATAGTCCATTCGAAGGGTCCTCACCAAAACAGCCAAAACTATACATAATCCAAAATCCAAAGCCAAGGTCTAACACACAATAAGGCACACAAAGTCATCCAACAGAACTCCAAGCTGTATTAGGTTGCAAACATTGCTCCCAGCAAAGACCAAATCCAAACTGCCACTCTTTATGTCCCATAGCACAAGTGCTCTCACCTGTTGCCCTTTCTCTGTGCCAACCGGGTGGATCTATGCAGCTGAATAGCATGAGACCTCAGTTGCAGTCTTTCTGGGATAGTTAACTGTGCTTCATTGCTTTCCTGATCCTGAGTGAACTCAGGACTCCCACTTGCCTGAGGCACTTGGTCCTGACTGCAAGGGTAGCTTCCTCGGTGTCAGGCTGCAGCTGTTCTTGATCCCTGCTTTCAACTGACTCGGTTGCTGGGCCAGGCAACCCTTCATCTTTGTCGGTATTGCAGAGACTGACATCAATAGGGAACTTCTTTGATAATGGAGCAACAATGGAAGCCTTCAAACAAGACACAATAATGGACTGGAATAAAGTTTGATTAAAAATTACGGTAAAAACACCAAACTTTCAATTTCCTAGGATTTGGAGGAAAATGTAAGGTCAACTTTGCCAGTAGACCTAAACCCAAGTTCTGAAGCATTCTGGATGAGTTTTGGCTTTCATCTCCTGTCATTCAGCATCACTAGTTCCCTGTCTGAGGCTAGAGAGAGCAGGGCCGGTTTACCTTACGAGGCCAGTTAAGCTGCCGCCTCGGGCGCCGCCGCTAGGGGGCGCTGTCGACGCCTCGACAGCGTCCCGTAGCGCCGCCGCTGCCGCCGCGCCAAACTACAAAGCTCTGAAGTGGCTGGGATCCACCAGAGCAGGAGGAAACGCGCCCAACCAGACCCTCAGGAGCGCCTTTCTCCCCACTTTACAAACCCGAGGGGCGGCTTGAAGGGGCTCTGAGCCCCCCAAAATCTCCCCTTTGGGTTGGCGGGAGAAGAGGGCTTTGAGAACGAGAGGATCTTCAAGGCGGGGGCCCAGCTCCAAAACAAAGCCGGGAAGGAGATAGATGGGACCTGGAAGAAACCCTCCCGAGATCCTCCTCCTCCTTCTTCCCTCAGGAGTCTGGCACCACTTGCACAGTGGCGGAAAATGAGGGAAGAAAAGACAGATAGAAAACGTGGGGAGCGGAGCCAGAAGCGCGCCTGCCTCCGTCCTTCTCCTCTTCCCTGCCTCTCACTTTGGGAGGTTGCGAGGCTCCCAGGCGCTTCCCCCACCTTCCAGCTCCGGAAAGAGGCTTCCCCGCTGAGGCTGAAGAAAAGGAGAGGCTGAAGGGGGGGAGAGACACGCCAAGCCCGGGGCGCCTCCTTCCTCCTCAGCGCCGCCTCAGCCCAACTCTGCCTCTTTCGTTCCCTCTCCCTCTTGGTCTCCCCGCCAGTGGAGGGCCGGCGCCTCCTCCCTGCAGCTCCGCAAAGAGAGGCGAAGAGAAGGAAGGCTCAGGGCTCGGCCGGGCAAAACAAAACCCCCGCGCGCTCCCAAAGAGACGAAGAAAGCGAGGGGAGGGGGACTTGGGGGAGGGGTGCCTGAAGGGGCGGGGAGGAAAAGACCGCCTTCCAAAGAAGGTCTGCGAGGAGGAGACCCCCAGGAGACTCCCCTCCCCCAAGGGTCCCCTGTCATGCTCTTTCCACCTAAAGTGGAACCACAATAAAACCTTCAAACATTCAAGGTGTATAACAAATGCCACATCTACAAACACTGCATACATAGGCAGTAGACCAGAGCTTTCCAAATAAGTAGTCTCACTTATCCAACACTCGCTTATCCAATGTTCTGGATTATCCAACGCATTTTTGTAGTCAATGTTTTTCAGTACATTGTGATATTTTGGTGCTAAATTCTTAAATACAGTAGCATTACTGTATATTGAACTACTTTTTCTGTCAAATTTGTTGTATAACATGATGTTTTGGTGCTTAATTTGTAAAATCCTAATCTAATTTGATTTTTAATAGGCTTTTCCTTAATCCCTCCTTATTATCCAACATATTCACTTATCCAACGTTCTGCCAGCCCGTTTATGTTGGATAAGTGAGACTCTACTGTACAGGATTTCACTTTTTTCACAGTTTTATTAGCAAACCAGTTAGGAGCCCCAGATGGTGTAGTTGACTAAAGGTTGGCTTGCTGACCTGAAAGCTGACAGGTTCGAATCCCACCCGGGGAGAGTGCGAATGAGCTCCCTCTATCAGCTCCAGCCCCATGCAGGGACATGAGAGAAGCCTCCCACAAGGATGGTAAAAACATCAAAAACATCCAAGCGTCCCCTGGGCAACGTCCTTGCAGACGGCCAATTCTCTCACTCCAGAAGCGACTCAAGTTGCTCCTGACACGAAAAAAAAAAAGCAAACCAGAGGTTAACCCTTATAAGAGGTATGGAGAGTAGATTCCTAGTTAACCAGAACCCTCAAGGAACTGGCAAAAAATTGGAAGAAATAATACTGTATTGACAGCTGAGCTGCTGAACTTGCTGACCGAAAGGTTGGCGGTTCAAATTCAGGGAGCAGGGTGAGCTCTCACTGTTAGCTTCTGCCAACCTAGCAGTTTGAAAACATGCAAATGTGAGTAGATCAATAGGTACCACTCCATGCAGTCATAACGACCACATGACCTTGGAGGCATCTATGTACAACACGGGCTTTTCAGCTTAAAAATGAAAATTAGCACCAACCCCTAGATTTGGTCATGACTAGACTTAATTTCAAGGGGAAACCTTTATCTTTAAAGTTTGTCTTTATTTGTCTTCATTTGTGTTTAATTACTGTATTTCCATAGTAATACCAAGTCAATACAGAGTTTTGGGTTTGGTACAGTACGGGGTATAGTGTTAGGCCTGTTTTAAAGAGTTACTCTCAAGCAGCCAGAAACTACATTCATTCAACAGCTAATTCGCACGGGTGCTGGTTAACTGAGGATCTACTGTACAATAACTACCCTATATACTTATGTATAAGTCTAGTACTTTTAGTAAGAAAAATACATCCCAAAAACTTGGGTTGACTTATCCACAGATCAATATGTCCTGTATCTTAATTCTTACGAAATAAGGAGCCATCAACTTTGAATGGAGTGACAAAAAGTGAAAGCCTAGTCCATCCCAAGATAACCTCAAAGATGCACCAGCCCCTCGACTCTCTGCACATGCCACCGCTTCTGAATACTTCCCTGGAAAAATGGGGTAGCAGGAGTTTTCCCTTCTCCACAGAAGAACCCTCGACTTATCAACAGGTGATATCAAAATTCATAATTTGGGTGCCAAAGCCTGCCCTAACTAAGTTCACTAAATGAAACCAAAAAAACGGATTATGTGTCACTTCCAACTGGCCAAAAGATACTTTCTCTGCTACAGTTATAAAAAAAGAAACATTTATAATATCAACATGTATTTCTAGTTTAACTATTACACCTACAGCTACTTATTTTAACCAAAGCCTAAAGTTCATTCTGGGCTCCATTTATTCTTCATGTACTCAGTTGCCTCTCTCCCTCTTTT
This sequence comes from Anolis carolinensis, assembly GCF_035594765.1. Taxonomy (NCBI): domain Eukaryota; kingdom Metazoa; phylum Chordata; class Lepidosauria; order Squamata; family Anolidae; genus Anolis; species Anolis carolinensis. Next base: position 6,647,188 of record NC_085841.1, read on the forward strand.
CAAGGCTCTTGCGGAATTCTAGCATTTTAACAGCTCCGCGTCTGGAAAGAGGGAGAAAGAAGAATCGGCGTGAGGCCAGGGCCACCAGACGTTCACAACCCTCGCTTTGTCCTTGTTGTTTTCAGGCTGGACTGGGCTGTGCACGTGGTCCCAATTATGTTAGGATCTGGTTTGTATCTTTCTTGAAGTCTTGTGAGACTGCAGGAAAAGATAGGCCCAGCTCTGCCCTGTTTGTTTTGAGGGGTTTTTTTAGTGGCTGAAGGCATTCAAAAAGTGGTGTTGTTTTAAGCTATTTCAAGATTTCCTCAATACAGTACCATGTAGTATCTTCCAGGTTGCTTTGAAGCAAGCTTCATCATACAAATATGGAATCACTGAATCCTAGATTTGGAAGAAACCACGAGGACCAACCAGTCACACTCCCTGCCATGCAGAAAAATACAATCAAAGCACACATGACAGATAGTCACCCAGCCTCTGACTGACAGGTCGGCAGTTCAAAGCCAAGGAGAGTGGTTGAGCTCCCTCTGTCAGCTCCAGCTCCCCATGTGGGGACTTGAGAGTAGCCTCCCACAAGGATGGTAAAAACATCAAAACATCCGGGCATCCCCTGGGCAACAACCTTGCAGACCATCCATTCTTTCACACCAGAAGCAACTTGCAGTTTCTCAAGTCGATCCTGACATGGAAAAAGCCCAGCCTCTGCTTAAAAACCTCCAGAGAAAGAGTTGTCAAAGGTGAGAGATTCCTTTATGAAAAGTCATAAAGGAATTCAGTAACAAACACCCTTGAGACTAAGCTTTCCTGGATGTCAATCCAGTGAACGTGGTATGTTCACTGCCAGGGCCGGTTTACCTTATGAGGCTGGTTAACCTGCCACCTCGGGTGCACGCCGCTAGGGGGCGCTGTTGACGCCTCGACAGCGCCCCGGAGCGCCGCCGCTGCCACCGTGCCAAACTGCAAAGCTCTGAAGTTGCTGGACGCAGGCGCAGATCGGCCGGCCGATCCGCACGTGCGCCCAGCCATTTAGGGCGACATGGTATGGATATCTCACAACCTCTGAGGATGCCTGCCATAGATGTGGGCGAAACGTCAGGAGAGAATACTTCTGGAACATGGCCACACAGCCCGAAAGACATACAACAACCCTAAAGGGTAAACGTTTTCCCCTGACATTAAGTCCAGTCATGTCTGATTCTGGGGTTTGGTGCTCATCTCCATTTCTAAGCCAAAGAGCCAGCGTTGTCCGTAGACTCCTCCAAGGTCATGTGAGATGACTGCATGGAGCGGCGTTACCTTCCCGCTGGAGCAGTACCTATTGATGCACTCAAATTTGCATGTTTTTGAACGTCTGGGTTGGCAGAAGCTGGGGCTAACAGTGAGGGCTCACTCTGGTCCCCCAATTCAAACCTGCTGCGGCCTTTTGGTCCAGAATTTCAGCAGCTCAGTGCTTTCACATGCTGTGCCATCAGGGGATATTATTTCTTAAAGGTTGTGAATATACAATATTTCCAATTGTTTTTTTTTTTGTCTGTTAGAGGCAAGTATGAATGCTGCAATTAGGAAAAATGATAAGGATGTAATGGCCTTGCAGCTTTACAGCCTGGCTGTTTCCTCTCTAAGTGAATTTTTTGTTGGGAGGTGTTAGCTGGCCCTGATTGTTTCCTGTCTGGAATTCCCCTGTTTTCAGAGTGGTGTTCTTTGCGATATGGTATGTGCTTCTACCGTCTGTGGCCGTGAGAAAACAGAGGATTTACCAGACTTTGATGATGGGAATACTTTGTTGGGAGGTGTTAGCTGGCCCTCTCACGATATATTGAAAACATTGACTACAAAAATGCGTTGGATAATCCTGAACATTGGATAAGGGAGTGTTGGATAAGTAAGACTCTACTGTAATTACTACATAGCATTACTACGCATGGAACTACTTTTTCTGTCAAATTTGTTGTCTAACATGATGCTGTGGTGCTTAATTTGTAAACTCATAACCTATTTTGATGTTTAATAGGCTTTTTCTTAATCTCTCCTTATTATACAACGTATTCGCTTATCCAACGTTCTGCTGGCCCATTTATGTTGGATAAGTGAGACTCTACAGTAGAGACTCTACTGTAGAGTCTCTGCTGTACTTAAAAAGTCCTCAAGTATAGCACTGCTAGGAATAATGCTCAAATGCTTGGTCCATAACCATGTCTAGCAAGGCTATTCAATGCTAATCACCATTTTTTGATTATCCAATGCTCTGCTGGCCCATTTATGTGGGATAAATGAGACTCTACTGTACTTGGATGGAGCTGCAGGCTGTATTTCTGCTGTGTTGTCATAAGCTGAAAGTTGTTCTGCGTCATTCCCCTTCCTTATATGACGAGTTGGGTTTTTTAGCAGAAAATGTCAAGCAAGAAGAAGCCATCGGGAGCATTTAATCGTAAAAGGAGGTTGCAGCATAGCCAAGAAGATAAGAGTCAAGCTAAAGCATTGCAAAGGTTTTTCACGACTTCACCATCATGTCAGACAGGAAAGCCAGAGACAACAAAATTGACTGAATCAGATCATGCTGATGATGGAAAGATACCAATCTCAGAGCCTCTACCAGGACCATCAACCAGTCAAGACCTTGTCACTGCAACTTCAGCAATACCATTTCCACCTTCCTGTATTGGCATTACTGGGACTGACACTGAAGATGTGGATTTGTGTTAAGGAAAACTGGATGTTAAAATATCCACTCAAGTGAAGGGGCCATAGGCTGGCTATGTTGCCACTCCCATTACAATGGTCCACGCTGGCGTGGCGCTTCTGAAGGACAAGAGTTCACTTCCTGAGAAAGGAAGTGTCTATTCTCCTGGGGCTGCGTTCTCCCAAAACAAAATTGATCTGAAGCTAGTCTGAAGTCTGAAAAATCTTCTGAAGAGATATCATGACCAGGAAACCTTTGTGTAGTACTTGTAGACTAGAAATAACAAAAAAATTAAAATTATTGCAAAGTTTATTAAAATATTTAATTATTAAAATGTCAGATTGGTGTTAATTCTATGTAATGTTACTATATGAACATAATGTTGTTAATAAACTTCTGGTTGTAAGGTAAACTCTTTTATCCATTCTATTCACTTCTGCCTTTTATTTCTCGGTGATTGGGTTTTTTTTGAGGGGGGGGGCACCAAAATCCTGTTTCGCTTACACTTGAAAATTTCCTTGGGCCGGCCCTGAGAGAGAGGTATATGACAACAATATATAAATAAATATTACTGCTTTCTTTAGCCTGGCACTTGAAGATTAATATCCAAAATGAACTCAGGAGTAATGGTGAAAAATCTTTGACCCTCCAGATTATTATTATTTTGGACTTGCCATCTGAAATGTCTCCACTCAGCATGGAATTCTGAGAATTGTTGACCAAGACCTTCTTGAAGAGTGTCCCTTCTTGGATTGGAATAACCAGAACTAGACAATTTTAAAGGTGAGCCTTGACCAAACTAGAACAAAGTTGCACTAATACTTCCCTTTCTCTATTGATGCAGCTTAGAATCAAATTTGTTTTTATAGTTACTGCCTCACACTGTTGACTCATGTTTGGCTTATCTATTACTGTGACTTCAGGTTAAAAAATTATCTAGGAAAAGAGGGGGTCCCTTGCCCATTTCAGGGCTGGAGATAGTTTTGATGTTTTTTTCCCCTAGTTCTGCCAAGACTTATCCAGTCCTGATAAGCCATTAAAACCAAATGGATGTGGATTTTGGATGCTTTGGCCATGCATTTTCAAGTTGGTGACATGTACCTTAGTGTCTATAAAGAGCGCACTGAATGCACCTATGTGCCACATGAATCTGTCGAGCAGAGCTTGAAAAAAAAGAAGCCCAGGAACAGAGAAAACATGAGCAGCATGCATTGTTCTGTGAAGGAGCAAGTAAGCACAGACATTTACAAGCAGGAGAACACCTGCATAGTCAGCTTCAGAATGACGCGTGCATCCAGATTTCCCAAGTATCTCCATTGTATTCTTTTTAAGCAAGATCCCTACAAAAGGACCAGTCAGGTCCCCAACCATAACCAACTAGGAGTCTCAGCACATCTGCTTTGCTTCATTCTTTCCCAGAGTTGTGGAGACCCAGTTTATTTGTCCACCATGAGGACTCTTTGCCTGACCATGGTTGTCATGATGTTGTTCGCAACTGCTGTGAATGTTGAAGGTAGGAACCAAACTTCTATGGGATAGGAAGGATGGGCTGAGCAAGGGAAGAGTTGGAATAGACCCTAGTAGGCATACAGTCCAACCCACTGCCAAATAGGAAAAGCATAATCAAAGGATCCTCAACAGATGGCCATCCAGCCTCTGATTGAAAACCTCCAAGGAAGGAGCTTCCACATACTCAGAGGCAGAGAATTCCAATGTTGAACAACTCTTGTGGTCAGGAAGTTCTTCCTAAAGTTTGGGTGGAATCTCCTTTCCTGTAATTTGACCCCAGATTGAATATGAAACTTTAAAGTCCATAAGTTTAGACACTACTCTATGTAGAACAGTAGTTCTCAACCTGGGATCCCCAGATGTTTTTGGCCAGGTGGATGGCCATCTGTCGGGGGTGCTTTGAATGTGATTTTCCTGCTTCTTGGCAGGGGGTTGGAATGGATGACCCACGAGGTCTCTCTTTAACCATGTTCCTAGTTAACCACAACACTGAGAGCCACAGAAATAAACCTAATTCTGCATGGGGCCCTCAAGCTATGCATTATGTATACAGTAGAGTCTCACTTATCCAAGACTCGCTTATTCAAGGTTCTGAATTATCCAAGGCCTTTTTGCAGTCAATGTTTTCAATATATCGTGATACTTTGGTGCTAAATTCACTTTTTAAAAGGTGTGGCATAGATTTTTAAAAATACATTTAAACCAGGGTTCCCCAAACTAAGGCCCGGGGGCCAGATGCGGCCCTCCAAGGCATTTATCTGCCCCCTGTCCTAAACTTTAGACTAAACATCTACCTGGTCTTTGGAGGTCTCTTTGCTTATTTATAGACTTATGAGATCGTCTAGATGGTCTTTGGAGGTCTCTTTGCTTAGCTAAGGCTGTATGAGACCATCTAGATGGCTTTTGGAGGTCACTTTCATTACCTATGGTCATATGAGATAGTCTAGATGGGCTTTGAGGGTGCCCTTACTTACCTATGGTTTTATGAGATCATCTTGATGGCCTTTGGGGGCCCCTTTCCTTACCTATGGTCTTATGAGACCATCTAGATGGTCTTTGGAGGTCTCTTTGCTTAACTATGGTCTTATGAGGTCGTCTAGATCAGGGGACCCCAAACTAAGGTCCTCCAAGGTCATTGACCTGGCCTCTGTCCTAAACTTTAGACTTAGGGTTGACCTAAGTCTGAAACGACTTGAAGGCACACAACAACAACAATCCTAATTTTAGACTATTTCATCATAGTCCGGGCCCCCAACAGTCTGAGGGACTGTGAATCGGCCCTCCACTTTAAAAGTTTGAGGACCCTTGATTTAAACATTTGAATATTACAATGTATTCGTGTATTTCATTATTTTAATAGTTATGTTTCAACTTTTTAAATGTCTGGGGTTTTCAAATCTTCCATTTACACTTGGAGTTTTTGTATTGACTTGTTTTATTTTGATGTATTGTTAGCTGCCTGGAGTCCCCTTATTGGGAGAATGGTGAGATAAAAAAGAAGCTAATAACAGCAACAACCATGCCATCCCAGAAGAAGGGGAATAATCCATCTCTGCATTGAGCTCTCAGTCTTCCCACCCGAAAGAAAGGACACAGGGAACGGTCTGAGCATTCATGTGCATTTATTGAGGAGGAAGAGACAGAATGCCTTCTTGACAGCTGAGCAGTGGGGTGATGTTCTCTCAGCCCTTCTCAACTCCTGGCACCACCATTCCTCCCTTTCAGCCCTTGTATGGGTAGGGGGAAACACAGCAGTACTTGCAGTCGTGGGTAGAGTAGTAGGTATAGCCCTTCGCACAGCCCTTTGGATTACACGAGCCTCCATAGGTAGAACAGCTCGGGCCTTTGTATCCTGCAGAAAGGAGAGAGAAAACACCATTGGAACAGAGCTGAAGTGTCTTCCTGCGTACAAACCCCAAAGCCTTTTCTATGATGAAAAACATATTTTAACAGGAAATCCCTATATTCTTCTTTTCTCGGAAATAAAAAGATATGCTGGATTCTCCCTTAACATTTCTTGGTGGTATTTCTTATTAGCCACTAGCATAATGATTGAGTTAATGCCTATACGTTTTGAATCTCTCTTATCTGAAATGCATGGGTCCAATATTGGGGAGGGGGTCGGTTTATGGAGTAACTGTATATTTGCACATTATGAGATAGCATGGAGTTGGAACCCAAAACCGGAACTCAAAATTCATTGCCAATTTGACTTTTGCAGATTTGATGACTTTAAATGATTTTCTCGAGGAATCTTGAATTGGGCTTGGGTGACTAATTATTAAGGATGCTTTGGTTTGGTTTCCTGAATACACACTGGACAAGGTATCCCTCCAAGATTCTTCCAATGTTAGTAGCCTTGGATATATTTTTTAATCATTCTTACTTATTCTAAAAGGGGGAATCACAGAAGAAGGTGTCTGGAAACTTGGGACTGGGTTCCTGCCTCTTTAGTATCACGATGAAAATGCATTTCAGAGGCATAAACGTGATTGGAAAAGGCAATTGAATAGGCTTTATTTCAGAGGAAGAAACTTAGCAGGGTAACCTCAGAGGTTTTCTTGCCCATTATAATCCTAGGTAATTCTGGAGCAGCTGGTTAAGTAGTCAGCTGCAATAAATCACTCTAACCAAGAGATTGTGAGTTCGAGGCCAGCCACTGTCAGACTGAGCACCCGACAATTAAAATAAAAAATAGCCCCTGCTCGTTGTTGACCTAAGCAACCGAAAGATAGTTGCAACTTTCAAGTAGGAATTTAGGTATGGCTTTGCAGGGAGGCAAATTTAACAAATTATGGAAATCGTCCAGTTCCCATTTGGAATGAGGAAGTGTCCATCAAGATGCCACAATGGATGATGAAGCAGCTGCTCTCCCTGAGGCCGGAACCGAGCATCCACTCAGGAAGCTGGGAGTTGAAGAAGGTTAAATCGCCTCTGTGTCTCTGTCTCTATGTGTATATGGCATTGAATGTTTGCCATTATATGTGCACATTGTGATCCACCCTGAGTCCCCTTTGGGGTGGGATGGGCGGAGTATTAAATATGGTAAATAAATAAATAAATAAATAAATAACTTATAGAGTCATCACAAGTCAACAGGAAACTCAAAGGGCCATAAGCACAATGAATCCAATGGCCTGAATCCAAGTAGTCATCTCAACTATAGTAGACCCACTGAATCCATTGCTGAATGGTGATTAAGATCTTGCTTAATTCAGGCCCATTTTTCCTCAGGTAGATCGCTCCTGAAAGCTGGCAAACTTCTGCATCTTCTTTACCTCTATAATGATCATTTGGAGGTAGACTGACCAGAACTCAGAATGCAGTCATGAGCACATTGACATTAAAGTCTTATCTAAAGCCCAGAAAAGGGAAGACATTTCACCTGATCAATGTCCTGTTCAACTGTGACACTACTCATTCTTCTAAACCCAAAGACAGTCAGTTCCTACCTTCAACCATGGCAGTGGCAATCAGCATCATGACAACGATGGCCAGGTAAAAAGCCCTCATGGTAGACGGATGGGTCAGATCTCCAAAGCTCTGAAAACACGGAAGCAATGCAGACAAGCTGGAACTTGATGGTGTGATGCTTGGGGCCCTGGTGGGTTCTTTTATAGGGAGCTTGTCTAAAATAAACACAGTGTGGATACTTGGAAAAACCTGCATGTAGACATCATCAGGCTGCTGATGACGTAGAAGAAAATGCCTCTCCTTAGCTCCTCTGACACGAACAATGCATTCCATTCATGTCTTAAGTGCCTTCCCATTGTTCTTGGCTTTCTCTTCTCTTCTTCTTCTACGTATGTTAGCTTTTCTCAGCTGATGCAAGCAACATGGCTGTGTTTTTGCCCCCAGTCATTGTTCAGAAAGAGATGCATGAGGCAAGTTTTCAAATTCATGTCCAAGGAAGCCAAAATCCACATCCTTTTAGCTTTGATGGTTCATCCTTTTGAGACTAACTAATGAAAGAACTAGATAGATATCTGTCCGAACGTGTCTCCCGCTACGACCCATCTCGAAGCTTAAGATCATCAGGTGAGGCCCTGCTAGCGGTCCCGTAAGCCTCACAGGTGCGGCTGGCAGGGACGAGAGACAGGGCCTTTTCAGTAGTGGCTCCCCGCCTATGGAACGCCCTCCCCATTGAAGTCAGGCAGGCTCCCTCCCTCCTATCCTTCCGTAGGTTGTGGGGCCAGGCCTTCGAATAAGAATCAGCAGCATTAATTACTATTATGTACGCTGGAACTCAATTGACAGACCCAGTCTTTTAAACTTGAACACGCTATCTGTATTTTATAATGCGTTTTATGAATGTTTTATGTAAGTTAATTTTTAACTGATTTATAGTGTATTGTACAGGTTTTATATGTGTGTTTTATTGTAAGCTGCCCTGAGTCTCCTGTTGGGTGAGAAGGGCGGGATATAAATATTGTAATAATAATAATAATAATAATAATAATAATAATAATAATAATAATAATAATAATTACAGTATTTATATTCCGCCCTTCTCACCCCGAAGGGGACTCATGGCGGATTACAATGAACACATATATGGCAAACATTCAATGCCAACAGACAAACAACATACATTAGACAGACTCAGAGGCATTTTTAACATTTTTCCAGCTTCACGATTCCGGCCACAGGGGGAGCTGTTGCTTCGCCATCCAGTAGTGGCTGTACTTCCTCATTCCTTTCCTCGTGTTTTGCTGGCAGTTTTATGGTGTTGTAAATTTGCCTCCCGCATAAAGCGTCCCTAAATTTCCCTAATTGACAGATGCAACTGTCTTTCGGGGCTGCATAGGTCAACAGCAAGCCGGGGCTATTAATGGTCGGGGGCTTAACCCGAACCGGGCTTCGAACTCATGACCTCTCAGTCAGTAGTGATTTATAGCAGCTGGTTACTAGCCAGCTGCGCCACAGCCCGGCCCCATAGTAGTTGGATAGAGGAGAAAAGCATCAAAAATGTTCATTGGAAATGAAAAGAAACAAATGAGATATCTGATACTGGAGTATTCTTCAACAGAATGTAGTGATACTTGGCCCCCATCTGCTAATTTGCAAATTTGCAACGAATGAGATGCGAGTTTCACTAGATAATGGATTCTGGCAGTGTCGAAGTCATATAAACCCCTTCAAAGCAAATAATCTGCATCCAGAACCCGGATCCTATGGCAGTGTAGATCCATCCTCAAGACAACCACAGAGTTCTGCAGACAGGTAAGTTGGACCAGGACCGTTTAGGGCTTTGTAGGCCAAGACCAGCACTTTGAATTGGGCTCGGTAGCATTTTGGCAGCCAGTGGAGCTGGCTTAGCAGGGGGTTGGTACTCTCCCTGTATGCAGCCCCAGTTATTAGTCTGGCTGCCGCCCGTTGTATTAGTTGGAGCTTCTGGGCTGTCTTCAAAGGCAGCCCCACGTAGAGCGCGTTGCAGTAATCCAAATGGGATGTAACTAGAGCGTGGACCACCGTGGCCAAGTCAGACCTCCCAAGGAATGGGCGCAGCTGGCGCACAAGTCTGCATTGTGTGAATCCTCCCCTGGCCACCACCGAGACCTGGGGCTCCAGGCTCAGTGATGAGTCCAGGAGGGACTCATCTGCGAACCTGTGTCTTCAGGGGGAGTGCGACCCTGTCCAACACAGGCTGTAACCCTATTCCCTGTTCAGCCTTACAACTGACCAAGAGGGCCTCTGTCTTGTCTGGACTCAAAATGAGTCCGTTCAAACTGGACAAGCCGATGATCGTGCTACATCTTCATAGACTTCAGTTAAAGTGATGTCCTGGTCGGAATGGATCGGTGTGACTTGTGTGATGGGGAAGCCAGAACCCTTACAGCCCCACCTGTGAGATACTGCTTCGGCATAGAGTAAAAAAAGCCGTAGAAGGAATTGTGAAAGAATATTCAGGATCAGAAAGAAGAAAAAGAAAGTGAGAAGGTGGGTAGAATTTAATATTTGAGTCTCTAGAATGGAGTAATAGATGGCTCAATCAAGTCGACTCATTCCCAGTTTGGGGAGAAGAGAACTCTGCAGAATCCTGTGGTTGTCTCCAGGATGGATCTACGCTGCCATAGGATCCGGGTTCTGGGTGCAGATTATTTGTTTTGAATGGGATAATATGACTTCTACACTGCCAGAATCCATTACCTAGTGAAACTCGCATCTCATCTGTTGCAGATTTGCAAATTAGCAGATGGGGAATGAGTATCACTAGATTCTGTTGAAAAATACTCCAGTATCAAATATCTCATTCGTTTCTTTTCATTTCCAATGAACATTTTGATGCTTTTCTCCTCTATCCAACTATCTAGTTCTCTCATTAGGTAGTCTCAAAAGGATGAACCATCAAAGATATAAGGATGTGGATTTTGTCTTCCTTGGACATGCATTTGAAAACTTGTCTCATGCATCTCTTTCTGAACAATGACTGGGGGCAAAAACACAGCCATGTTGCTTGCATCAGCTGAGGAAAGCTAACATACGTAGAAGAAGAAGAGAAGAGAAAGCCAAGAACAATGGGAAGGCACTTAAGACATGAATGGAATGCATTGTTCGCATCAGAGGAGCTAAGGAGAGGCATTGTCTTCTACGTCATCAGCAGCCTGATGATGTCTGCAAGCAGGTTTTTCCAAGTATCCACACTGTGTTTGTTTAGGCAAGCTCCCTATAAAAGAACCCACCAGGGCCCCAAGCATCACACCGTCAAGCTCCAGCTCGTCTGCTTTGCTTCCGTGTTTTCCAGAACTTTGGAGATCTGACCCACCATGAGGGCTCTTTACCTGGCCATTGTTGTCATGATGCTGATTGCCACTGCCATGGTTGAAGGTAGGAACTGAATGTCTTTGGGTTTAGAAGAATGAGTAGTGTCACAGTTGAGCAGGACATTGATCAGGTGTAAAACTCTTCCTTTTTCTGGGCTTTAGATAAGACTTTAATGTCAATGTGCTCATGACTGTATTCTGAGTTCTGGTCAGTCTACCTCCAAATGATCATTATAGAGGTAAAGAAGATGCAAAGTTTATCAGCTTTCAGGAGCGATCTACCTGAGGAAAAATGGGCCTGAATTAAGCAAGAGCTTAATCATCAGCAATTGATTGAATGGGTCTACTATAGCTGAGATGACTACTTGGATTCAGGCCATTGGATTCATTGTGCTTATGTCCCTTTGAGTTTCCTGTTGACTTATGATGACTCCATAAGTTATTTCTTTATTTATTTACAGTATTTATATTCTGCCCTTCTCACCCCAAAGGGGACTCAGGGCAGATCACAATGTGCACATATAATTGCAAACATTCTATGCCATAGACACATAGAGATGCAGAGGTGATTTAACCTTCTTCAGCTTCCAGCTTCCTGAGTGATTGCTCGATTCCAGCCACAGTGGGAGCAGCTGCTTCATCATCCACTGTGGCATCTTGATGGACACTTCCTCATTCCAAATAGGAGCTTGACGATATTTCTGGTGTCATAAATTAGTTAAATTTCCCTCCCTGCAAAGCGGTACCTAAATTCCTACTTGATAGATGCAACTATCTTTCGGTTGCTTAGTTCAACAACGAGCAGGGGCTATTTTTTATTTTAATTGTCGGGTGCTCACTCCAACACGGGCTGGCCTCGAACTCACGACCTCTTGGTCGGAGTGATTTATTTCAGCTGGCTACTTAACCAGCTGCGCCACAGTTACCTAGGATTATTGTGGGCAAGAAAACCTCTGTGACACCTCAGGGCAGCATGAGCACTGGGAATCAGACACGAGGGCCAATAAACAATCTAATATCTTTATTAAGGAAATAAAGGAGACAACTAAAAATAAGCAGATTATATTGTCCAGCAGTAGACCTTTCAGGAAAGGTCAAATTTGGTCCAGTAATGTGAAAGCAGATACCCAGTATTAGAGTTCAAAGTTTTAAATCCAATAACCGAAACACACTCAAACCTGGCACTCAGCTGGCTACTTAACCACACTCAGCTGGCTACTTAACCAGCTGCGCCAAAGTTACCTAGGATTATCATGGGCAAGGAATCCTCTGAGGTTACCCTGCTAAGTTCCTTCTTCTGAAATAAAGCCTATAGTATCTGGTGTTTACTGGTGGTTTCTAATTCAAGAACTACCCTAGATTGACTTTGCCTAGATTTCAAGATCAGACTGGTGGGTATTTTTTGTTTTTTGTTTTTGTTTTTTGCAAATTTAGGCCCATGAGTTTCTTTAGGTTAAGACAAATCTTGATCACGGAGAGGCATGTTAGAGATGTATAACATCATGCTTAGAGAAAGGAAAAAAGGAGAGAAATGATTTTTTCTTCCTCCTTCTAACAAAAGCTTCTGCCAAGTTGAATGGTTGAAGATCTAGGACTAATAAAAGGAAGCCTTTATTTCACAAGAAGAGATATGGGACACACTAACAAGATAAAGTGATGGCCACCAGTTGGGTTTGGGAAATGACCATCATTCTTAAAGGGCAAAACTATTAATGGAAAGGATGGGGACGGTGTTGGGAGTCTGAGGACATCTTGTTGTTTCGATTGCCTTTTCCAAACATGTTTATGCCTCTTATAATAATTTCATGGTGATACTAAAGTGGAAGGGATCCTGTCCCTAGTTTACAGACATCTTCTTCTGTGATTCCCTCTTTTAGAATAATTAAGAATGCTAAAAATCCAAGTCTACTATCATTGGAAGAATCTTGGAGGGATATCTACTCCAGTGTGTATTCATTCAGGAAACCAAAACTGGAGCATTCCTAATAATGATTCACCCAAGCCCTACTTAAAAATCTTCAACAAAAGAAGAGACTATTTAAGATTCCTAGAGAAAATGATTTCAATCGAATCTATGAATAAACAAATCTGCAACAATCAATTTGGGCTGGTGGTACTTCTGAACTGCCCATCTGGATTGGCTGAAATAGTGATACCTTTTCTTCCTGAATATTGAGTGCTTACAAACTGTGTTTCATGCATAGGTAAAGGTAAATGTTTTCCCTGACATTAGGTCCAGTCATGTCTGACTCTGGGGGTTGGGGCTCATCTCTATTTCTAAGCCGAAGAGCCGGCATTGTCCATAGACCCCTCCAAGGTCATGTGGCCGGCATGACTGCATAGAGCGCTGTTACCTTCCTGCCGGAGCGGTACCTATTGATCTACTCACATTGGCATGTTTTTGAACTGCTAGGTTGGCAGAAACTGGAGCAACAGCGGGCGCTCACTCCGCTCCCGGGATTTGAACCTGGGACCTTTTGGTCTGCAAGTTCAGCAGCTCAGTGCTTTAACACACTGAGCCACCGGGGTTCCACGTTTCATGCATAAAATGAATTAAAATATTGTGCTAGGTGTGGGAGGTGTGTAAGAGACATCTATGAATTTCTAGTTCTGGCTTTGGGTCCAACTCCATGATATCTCATTATCTGCAAATATACTGTTATTCTATAAACTGACCCCCCTCCCCAATATTGGACCCATGCATTTCAGGTAAGAGATATCCAAACTGTATAGGCATTAACTCAATCATTATGCTCGTGGCTAATAAGAAATCCCACCAGGGAATGTTAAGGGAGAATCCGGCACATCTTATTCTTCCCTAGAAAAGAAGAATACAGGGATTCCCTGTTAAAATATGCTTTTCATTACAGAAAGGGCTTTGGGGTTTGTACACAGGAAGACACTTCTGCTCTGTTCCAATGGTGTTTTTTCTCTCCTTTCTGCAGGATACAAAGGCCCGAGCTGTAAAGATTATGGAGGCTCGTGTAATCCAAAGGGCTGTGGGAAGGGCTATACCTCCTACTCTACCCACGACTGCAAGTACTGCTGTGCTGGTTACTACTACCCCAAGAAGGGCTGAAGGGGACGAATGGCGATGTCCACGAGCTGAGAAGGGCTGAGAGAGCACGACCCCACTGCTCAGCTGTCAAGAAGGCATTCTGTCTCTTCCTCCTCAATAAATGCACATGAATGCTCAGACCGTTCCCTGTGTCCTTCCTTTTGGGTGGGAAGACTGAGAGCTCAATGCAGAGATGGATTATTCCCCTTCTGCTAGTGTGGTGTGGATGTTAGCTTCCCTTCTATCTTCCCATTCTCTCAATAAGGGGACTCAAGGCAGCTAACAACACATCAAAATAAAACAAGTCAATGCGAAACCTCAAAGTGTAAATGGAAGATTTTAAAACCCCAGACATTTTAAAAGTTGAAAAATTACTATTAAAATAATGAAATACACGAATAACTTGTAATATTCAACCATTTAAATGTGTTTTTAAAAAATCTGTACCACAGCTTTTTAAAAGTAAGAACAGCACCACGCAGCATGAAAAACCTAAACTTCATCAGGATGGCAGAATAAGAACGTTGTTTATATCTGATAATAATAATAATAATAATAATAATAATAATAATAATAATAATTTTATTCTTATACCCCGCCCCATCTCCCCGAAGGGACACGGGGAGGCTTACATGGGGCCAAGCCCAGTCAACAACAATAAAATAACACCATAAAACAGATTAAAAACAATGAAAACCAGTCATAAAAATTCACATATAAGGACAAAAAGTAAAATCTAGATAAAATCAGGAGAAACCGGAGCTGATAGCAGAGCCGGGGATATGTGGGCCTCTCTGGGGAAGGAGTCCCAAAGTTTGGGAGCAGTCACTAAGAAGGCCCTCTTTGCCTGGTTGCTATCAAGCGGATCTGAGACATTGGGGGTCAGAGAGAGTTCTGTTAGACCTTTAGAGGGAGGCACAGAGCCAGGGGTCAATGTGCCTGGATCTGTGCATTTCATTTTTTCCAGCAAATATATAAAACCCTACATGTCTCTTTGCTGGAATCCATTTTGTTAGTTCTGACCTAGGTCTCTAATTTGTTGAGGTCATTTTGAATTTTGATCCTGTCTCCTAGAGTATTTGCTTTCCTTCCCAATTTAGTGCAATTTGTACACTTGATGAGCATATTAGTGGCTAGATCAGTGATGGCCAACCTATGACACGCGTGTCAACACTGACACGCCTAGCCATTTTTGCTGACACGCTGCTGCATGCAGATTGATTGGATGACTATGTCTTTTGTGGCCAAATTTGGTGTGATTTGGTCCAGTGGTTTTGTTGTTTACTCCATGGGAATTATGCACATTACATATATACACACACACACACACACACACACACATATACATATACACAGTAGAGTCTCACTTATCCAACACTCGCTTATCCAACGTTCTGGATTATCCAACACATTTTTGTAGTCAATGTTTTCAATATATCATTATATTTTGGTGCTAAATTCATAAATACAGTAATTACTACATAGGATTACTGCATATTGAACTACTTTTTCTGCCAAATTTGTTGTCTAACATGATGAGGAGACATGATAGCCATGTACAAATATGTGAGGGGAAGTCATAGGGAGGAGGGAGCAAGCTTGTTTTCTGCTGCCCTGCAGACTAGGACACGGAACAATGGCTTCAAACTACAGGAAAGGAGATTCCACCTGAACATCAGGAAGAACTTCCTCACTGTGAGGGCTGTTCGACAGTGGAACTCTCTCCCCGGGGCCGTGGTGGAGGCTCCTTCCTTGGAGGCTTTTAAGCAGAGGCTGGATGGCCATCTGTCGGGGGTGCTTTGAATGCGATTTCCTGCTTCTTAGCAGGGGGTTGGACTGGATGGCCCATGAGGTCTCTTCCAACTCTACTAGTCTATGATTCTATGATTCTATGATTCTATGTTTTGGTGCTTAATTTGTAAAATCATAACCTAATTTGATGTTTAATAGGCTTTTCCTTAATGCCTCCTCATTATCCAACATATTCGCTTATCCAACATTCTGCCGGCCCGTTTATGTTGGATAAGTGAGACTCTACTATATATATATATATATATATATATATATATATATATATATATATATATATAATTTCTATTATTATTCTATTATTATTGTAGTATATTATCATATTATTACTATTATATTATTATTATATTATTCATTGCTCATGACTACATTGAAACTAGAATAGGGAGAAATCAGCATGGAAACTGCAAGAGGTACCATAGATTGTTGTACATGGCAATAATGGTAGTAAATAGTTTTTGTTTTATTAAATACAGTTATATATTACAATTGCATATTTTTGTTATTTAAACTATACATATTGTGAAATTATGGTTTTTTTCTCGAAGTGACACACCACCCAAGTCATGCTAGGTTTTTTGGTGAATTTTGACACACCAAGCGCAAAAGCTTGCCCATCATTGGTCTAGATCAGGGGTCCCCAAACTAAGGGCCTGGGGCCGGATGCGGCCCTCCAAGGTCATTTACCTGGCCCCTGCCCTCAGTTTTATAATATATTATTTTTTATCAGTTTTAATAATATAATATATTGTATATACGTATAATATTGATAATATTATCATGTTATAAAATATAATATTAATAATAATACTATATAATAATATTTAATTATATGTTATATATTACATATAATATTACAGTATAGTGGTATAGTTCAATATGATGATATATAATGCTAATATTGTGCTATGCTAATAATATAATATATTGTATGTACCTACAGCTGCTCCGAGTCCCCTTTGGGGTGAGAAGAGCGGGATATAAATGTAGTAAATAAATGAATACATAAATAAATAATTTTTGACTTCGGCTCGCCCAAAATCTGAAATGACTTGAAGGCACACAACAACAACAATCCTAATTAACTTGACAATCTCATTGGCTAGAAGCAGGCCCACGCTTCCCATTGAAATCCTGATAGGCTTATGTTGGTTAAAATTGTTTTCATTTTTAAATATTGTATTGTTCTTTCATTGTTGTTGTTGTTGTTGTTGTTTTGCATTACAAATAAGACATTTGCAGTGTGCATAGGAATTTGTTGTTGTTTTTTTTCTTTCAAATTTATTTATTTATTTGCTACATTTATATGCCACCCTTTTCACCCCGAAAGGGACTCAGAGCAGCTTACAAATTAAAATTACATACAATATTATATTATTAGCATAGTACAATACTGGTAATAAATTACTATATTGTACTGTAGCAATATATTGTAATATTATTAGTAATATTACATGTAAAATAAAATATATAAATATTATATTGTATTATTAGTATTATATCGTATTACAATATAATATTATGAATATTATATGTATATACAATATGTTATAATTATTATATATTATTGTAAATTATATTGTGTGTGTGTATATATATATATATATATACACATACACATATACATATGTACATATGCATACATGTATTATCATACAAATGATAATTCGGCCCCTCAACAGTCTGAAGGATTGTGGACCGGCCCTCTGCTTTAAAATTTTGAGGACCTCTGGTCTAGATTCTTGTTGAATCATGGCATGG
Source organism: Anolis carolinensis (assembly GCF_035594765.1). NCBI lineage: Eukaryota > Metazoa > Chordata > Lepidosauria > Squamata > Anolidae > Anolis > Anolis carolinensis. Next base: position 6,664,769 of record NC_085841.1, read on the forward strand.
GCCCACAACTCCCCGGGACTACATCATCAATCATCTAGAAAGGTCCCTCTCAGCTTCCAGAAGGATTCTATCAGTGTTGCCACCAAAAAATCCTGCAAATCTTTAGGGAAGACAGTCAGAAGAAAGTCAAGATTCTGAAAGAAGCAAAAATTGCCAGGACTGAAGCAATGATCCTTCATCATCAACCTCGCTCCCCCGGCCACATTGTCCTAATGCCCAATCATCATCTCACAAAGCAGTTACTATACTCCCAATTGAATAATGGGACTCAAAATTTAAAGATGGGCTTAAAGCTAACCTTAAAAACAGTGTCATAGACACAGAGAACTGGGAAAGCCTGGCTCTAGAACATTCTAACTGGAGGTCAGGTGTTACCCGCACAAATGGAGGGCAAGAGGGAGAAATGTGTCAAGAGGAAGAAGGCCTGTCAAGCCAACTGTTGTCAGGACATCTTGTCTGGAAATCAATGTTCTCACTGTGAAAGAATACGCAGATCCAGAATAGGTCTCTACAGTCACCTACGGACCCACCTCCAAGACTCTGTACTTAGAAGGTAATCATACTCGGCCACGAGTGATAGCCTATGATGATGAGATGGCCTTGGAAGATCGGTGGAGTCTTCTTCTTTGCAGGTTTCTAAACAAGGGGTGGATGGACATCTTTCCTAATTTTTCTTGGTAGAGGGCTGGACTAGAGCCTAGAATTTTGCATCATAAGCATAGCTCAAGAGTATCAAGGAGAGGATTTGGTACGAAAGAGAGAAAACATTTTGGGAACCATTTTATTCGATCCTCCTTACTTAGGACGTGGCAAAAATACAAAAAGTACTTTCATTTAAAGACTCCATTATGGTTATCCACTATGGAGGCCACACAAGAAGGCTACTAGGATGGTTTAACTGGCCAACATATAAGGATTTTCTAATAAAAGGTTCATCAATTTTGAAATCTCATGATGAGATTAAACAAAAAATTTCCCCACATTTCCTGGCTACATTATTTGCAGATTAAGGAGCGGTACAATAAAGATAGAGAAATTGGATTTAGTCAAAGTGAGCAATTTTGGGACAAAGCCCTAGAAACAGAAAATAAGATAATTACAAAAATTTATAATAAATTATTGGAGTGGTCCACAGAAGAGGAAACAGTAAAAAATTGTATGATTAAATGGGCAGAAAATCTACAAAGAACAATAACTTTATCAGAATGGGAATCGATTTGGACCAAAAAAACTGAAATATACATATGCAATGGACTTGAAAGAGAACTGTTCCATCGTTGGTACATTATGCCAAAGAAATTAAATCAAATGTATACTAACACCCAAAAAAAATGTTGGAAATGTGAGGAACAAGAGGACAGTTACTTTCATATGTGGTGGACTTGTAAAGAAACAAAAATATTTTGGGAGAAGGTCCATAAAATATGTCAACAAATACTTAAAACAAATTTCCCCAGAAAGGCAGAGTATTATTTATTGGGCATAACTGATCGGGATATCCATTTAGATACCAATGATGATATCTTATTTACATACTTAACTACAGCTGCCAGAATTAGTTTTGCTAAAAGGTGAAAGCAAAAGGAAACACCGGATATGGAAGAATGGCTACAGAAAGTGAGAGAGACAAAGGACATGGATAAATTAACTTTTCTTCTAAAGAAAAATACAGGTAACCCGATAAAATACACAGACTGGTCTAAAGTAGAAGAATTTGAAAGGAAAAGAAGTTGAAGGATATCAATTAAAGAACAGAAGGACATTTTCTTTTGTGTCTCCTTTTTTAGTATTTTATGAAAAAGTAAAGAATCATTGAACCAGCCAAGATAGAGGACAAGACAATTTTTATATATATGTATGGTTTGGGGGTTTTTTTGGGTTTTTTTCCTCCTTTCTCTCTTTCCCCTTTTTTAAGCCTCTTCATTTTCAGATCCGACCTCTTTGTGGACCATGAGGGCTCTTTACCTCGTGATGGTTGTCATGATATTGGTTGCCACTGCCATGAACATTGAAGGTAGGAAATGAACTCCTGAAGGGTATCAAGAATGGGGAGTGTCAGGATGGGGAAAAAATCAGATATGCCTTGTGCGTGGCTCAGACTGCATTGTAGTATGTGGTCTGTGGTTTGCTCTTCTCCACACATGCATGTTGTGGACTCCACTTTATGGCCCCATTTCTTAAGGTTGGCTCTACATCTCATGGTGCCAGAGCGCAGTCTGTTCAGCGCCTTCCAAGTCACCCAGTCTTCTGTGTGTCCAGGATCATAGAATCATAGAGTTGGAAGAGACCTCATGGGCCATCCAGGCCAACCGCCTGCTGAGAAGCAGGAAATTGCAATTTAAAGCACTCCCAACAGATGGCCATCTAGCTTCTGCTTAAAATCCTCCAAAGAAGGAGCCTCCACCAAACTCTGGACCAGAGAGTTCCACTGCCGAACAGCCCTCACAGTGAGGAAGTTCTTCCTTATGTTCAGGTGGAATCTCCTTTCCTGTAGTTTGAAGCCATTGTTCCGCATCCTAGTCTGCAGGGAAACAGAAAACAAGCTTGCTCCCTCCTCCCTATGACTTCCCCTCACATAGTTATACATGAATATCATTTCTCCTCTCAGCCTTCTCTTCAGCAGGATAAACATCCTTCACCCAAGGTCCTTAAAAAAGGAATAGATATTAACTTTAGAAGGCCACAACCTTAGGGTGGGATGGCACGCATACACCTGTATGAAAGAACGAAAAAAGAGAAAAATTTTGGGAATCTTTTCATAAGATTCCCAAAATTGTGTATACAATATTTGAATTTTGTATGTGTGATAAGGCAACATCAAACAAGCAAGAAGGAAGGGTATGGCTCCTCGGCTGTGGAACTCCCTCTGGAGCGGGTGGTTGCCACGCAGCTCCAGGGGTTTCTCGATGACACCGATTTTCTGGACTGCTCACAGTCTGGCTTCAGGCCTGGGCACAGTACCGAGACGGCTTTGGTCGCCTTGGTGGATGACCTCCGCAGGGAGCTGGACAGGGGGAGTGTGACCCTGCTGGTTCTCCTGGATATCTCAGCGGCTTTCGATACCATCGACCATGGTATCCTTCTGGGGCGGCTCTCTGGGATGGGGCTTGGTGGCACGGTTTTGCAGTGGCTCCAGTCCTTCTTGGAGGGCCGCTCCCAGATGGTGAAGCTGGGGGACACCTGCTCGGACCCCTGGCCATTGACCTGTGGGGTTCCGCAGGGGTCTATTTTATTCCCTATGCTATTTAACATCTACATGAAACCGCTGGGAGAGGTCATCCGGAGTTTTGGAGGGTGTTGCCATCTCTACGCAGATGACACGCAAATCCACTACTCCTTTCCACCTGACTCCAAGGAAGCCCCTCGGATGCTGAACCAGTGCCTGGCCGCTGTGGCGGACTGGATGAGGAGGAACAAGCTGAGAATCAATCCCGACAAGACAGAGGCCCTCCTGGTCAGTCGTGCGGCAGATCGGGGTATTGGGTGGCAACCTGTGCTGGACGGGGTTGCACTCCCCTTGAAATCACAGGTCCGCAGTTTGGGGGTCCTCCTGGATTCAGCGCCGACGCCTGAAGCACAGGTGTCGGCGGTGGCCGGGAGGGTCTTTGCACAACTCAAACTTGTGCGCCAACTGCGACCATACCTCGTGAAGTCTGACTTGACCACGGTGGTCCATGCCTTAGTTACCTCTAGACTGGACTACTGTAATGCACTCTACATGGGGCTTCCCTTGAAGACGGCCCGGAAATTACAATTGGTCCAACGCTCGGCTGCCAGATTAATAACAGGGGCAAATTACAGGGAGAGATCCACTCCCTTGTATAAGGAGCTCCACTGGCTGCCGTTCATTTTCCGGTCCCAATTCAAGGTACAGACCATCATTTATAAAGCCCTAAACGGTTTGGGACCCACCTACCTCCGTGACCGTATCTCCTACCATAAACCTGCTCGACCATTGCGATCATCTGGGGAGGCCCTTCTATCACCGCTGTCTATATCCCAGGCCCGCCTTGTGAGTACAAGGGAGAGGGCCTTTTCCGCTGTGGCCCCCCGATTGTGGAACTCACTACCCACCGAGATCAGGCAAGCTCCCACTTTGTTAGCTTTTAGGAAAGACTTGAAAACATGGCTCTTCCGCTGTGCTTTCGGTGAGTAATTTCTGTTATATATTTCTGTATTGCTCCCCCCTTAACATCTACCCTCTAGATTGCCCCACTATCATTTGTCCCTGTCCACAGTGGAGTACTCCTCTGTCCCTCTCACTTCGAGTTTTTATTCTTGTGTTCTTGCGGCCTGCCCTGTTTTTACTGGTTTTTTCTTTTTTGATGTAATGTCTATCATCATGTATTGTATTGCTTTTAATTGTGTTATGGTATGCTGTTTTATATTGTATTGTATTATATTGTATTGCTCTGGGCGTGGCCCCATGTTAGCCGCCCCGAGTCCCCGTTGGGGAGATGGTGGCGGGGTATAAATAAAGTATTATTATGTTGTATGGCACAGCAAACAAGATAGATATGCTGGATTTCGTTTCGCAAAACCACAAGTCGAACACTTCCCAAGTGTCTAGGACTGTGTGATGTATTTTCTGATGATGTGTGCAGATCCCAGTAGGGTGGCCTTTTGCAGTTGGCAGATGGTGATTTTGTCAATGTCTATTGTTTCCAAATGCCGGCTGAGATCTTTTGGCACAGCACCCAGTGTGCCCATCACCACCGGGATCACCTGTACTGGTTTCTGCCAGAGTCTTTGAAGTTCAATCTTGAGGTCCTGATAGCGGCTGAGTTTTTCCTGTTGTTTTTCATCTATGCGACTGTCACCTGGGATGGCAACATCAATGATCCAAACCTTGTTCTTTTCCACAACTGTGATGTCTGGTGTGTTGTGTTCCAGAACTTTGTCAGTCTGGATTCGGAAGTCCCACAGTATCTTTGCGTGCTCATTTTCCAATACTTTTGCAGGTTTGTGATCCCACCAGTTCTTTGCTGCTGGGAGGTGGTACTTGAGGCATAAGTTCCAATGAATCATTTGGGCCACATAGTTGTGCCTCTGTTTGTAGTCTGTCTGTGCGATTTTCTTACAGCAGCTGAGGATATGATCAACGGTTTCGTCGGTTTCCTTGCACAATCTGCATTTTGGGTCATCAGCTGATTTTTCAATCTTGGCCTTAATTGCCTTTGTTCTGATGGCTTGCTCCTGGGCTGCAAGGATCAGGCCTTCTGTCTCCTTCTTCAGGGTCCCATTTGTGAGCCAGAGCCAGGTCTTCTCCTTGTCAGCTTTTCCTTCAATTTTGTCAAGGAACTTTCCATGCAGTGTTTTGTTGTGCCAGCTGTCAGCTCTAGTTTGTAGTGCGGTTTTCTTGTACTGGTTTTTTGTCTGCTGTGTTTTGAGGAGTTTCTGATTTTTGACTTCAATCAAAGCAGGTTCTTCACTTTGCTTGACATATTCTGCCAGGGCATGTTCTTCTTCTTTGACTGCTTGCTTTACTTGTAAGAGTCCTCTGCCCCCTGATCTTCTAGGCAGATATAGCCGGTCAACATCACTGCGAGGGTGCAGTGAATGATGAATGGTCATGAGTTTTCTTGTTTTTCTGTCCAAATTGTCCAGTTCCACCTGTGTCCAATTTATAATGCCAGCAGTATATCTTATGACAGGTATGGCCCAGGTGTTTATGGCCTTGATGGTGTTGCCTCCATTGAGCTTGCTTTTGAGAATTTTTCTGACCGGGGCTTAGCTGCTCCAATGATGACTGAGGGCTGTGCTGGCGGTAGTGTAACTACCGGCAGGTCCAACCAAGCCAGAGAGGCCTCAGCTGAGGAGCACAACCAAGAGCACCTAACCCATTAGCATTATGGAGAATCAAACCCAAACGAAGTCTATACTGGCTCGGTCGTCGCCCAGGATAAAAAGGACCGCGGTGGATGCTGCTAATTCTGGACATCCATCGACAAGTGGGCTACGGAATCATCAAAACCCAAATGAACAGTCACAGAAGCGGCAAAAATATACAATGCCAGAAAACCACACAATTATTATTATTATTATTATTATTATTATTATTATTATTATTATTATTATTATTATTATATGATAATATAGTAGACCCTCCACATTTGCAGGTTAAACATTCGCGGATTGCATTCTTTGCAATGCAAATTGTTGCATTTACTGCTGTCTCCACTACTGCTTCATATGTAACTGAAAATCATATGTTCTCTCTAGGCATTTGTAAATCCTTCACCATGATTCAGTTGTGAACTTTCACTATAAGGGATCATTTGCATATTAATATGATTTTCACTTAATCTGGAGCCCTATTATTTTTTACTTGAAATGACCCATGTCTTGGGGTACAACGATACTGCAGAATTAATGCAAGATGACACCACTTCAACTGCTTTGGCTCAATGCTATGGAATCCTACGAGGGTTGAATGAAAGGTAATGCTTCCACCTTCGTTACTTGGGTTTAGATGGGAATATTTTAATAAATCAAACACATGTGGACAACTTCAACAGAAAGGAAGAAACCATGAAAATGAACAAAATCTGGCTAGCAGTATTAAAAAACTCTAAAATCAAAACAGTAGATGGGAACCAACACTCTGAGGGCAGAGGGCAGCTAATGACTGAACAAAGGATCCCCCCCAGGCAAGAGACAAAACCTTTCCAATGCTTATTAGGGTGATTAACTGAAACATTAATGCTGGCTTCCCACTGACATTATAGGGCAGTGAAGATCTCACAACCTCTAAGGATGCCTGCATAGATGTGGGTGAAACGTCAGGAGAGAATGCTTCCGGAACATGGCCATACACCCCAGAAAACTCACAGCAACCCAGTGAGTTTTCCGGCCATGAAAGCTTTTGACAACACAGTATTGATCCAGTTTGAATCATCATTTGACCATTCCCTTGGGAAGCACCGATAGGCAACAGTACCCTCCAGTGGCAGTCTAATAGAATGCCACCAAATGGATGCTTGGAATGGCATTCATGGCACTTTAGTTCATTGCTTCTTAAACTATGGGTCCTGACCCCCAAATGGGGTCCCCTTGGCTCAATGTCGGGGTTGCAAAACATTTGGCGACAGTAAAAGGTTTTTGAATGCCACACATTTACACAAATCTATTAGCAACAACTAGCAGTTTTCATAGTGGACTCTGCAGAAAATGCTTTAGCTGTACTTCATAAACATGAAAACCAGCCTGTTTATCAAGCTTTGCAGATGCTGATTTACTCTAAATAAATTATTGCTTTGTAAACCTATTTTATATACCTAAAAATTCCTCATGTGGAAAGGGGTTGCAAGTGGAAAACGTTTAAGAAGTTCTGCCTTAGTTGAAAATGCCTGTGAGGACCATTAGCATTAGTGGAGAAATGCCTTTGAATGAGAGGAGCTGGAGAGCGGTCTGGGGCCACCAATGTGGTTTTGGAAACCCTCAATGCATTTCTCATCTTTGTTGTTGGTGGTGGAGTTGTGTTACTTGAAGTTGTTTCCAGCCTAAGGAGACTCTAAGGTGACTCCATTATGGGGTTCTCTGGACAAGATTTGTTCAGAAGCCATTTGCATTGGCTTCCTCTGAGGCTGAGAGAGTGTGACAAGGGCAGCTGCCATTCTGCAGGATTATGGCAATTGAACATCATATTAACTGCTATGGGAATTCTGGGATTTATAGTTTCATGAGATATATATCCGTCTCGGTCACAGAGCTCTGGTGCCACAACAAAAGTGGACATTCTAGGATTCCATAAGATGGCACTATGGCAGTTAAAATGGTGTCAAACTGATATAATTCTGCAATATGGATGATCTCCTAGCTTTCTACAATTTTTTCAGAAAATTTTAAAGCTCAACAGATGACTATCACTCCATCTCATGGTTGCATATCCCACCACCCCAATAAAAGCTACGAAGTGTTGTCGGAGGCTTTTATGGTCGGAATCATTAGGTTGTTGTGAGTTCTCTGGGCTGTATGGCCATGTTTGAGAAGCATTCTCTCCTGACATTTTGCCCACATCTATGGCAAGCACTCTCAGAGATTGTGAGGTATATTGAAAACTAAGCAAGGGAGGTTTATATATCTGTGGATATACTGCCTCCAACAGGCAGTCCCACCCTGAACCTTCCACAGATATATGAACCTCCCTTGCTTACTCTACTGTATATAAATGTAGTAAATAATAATAATGTTCAGTGATTCTGGGAATTGAAGTCCAAAACAACTGGAAGACCAGAGTTTGGGAAACACTGGCATAAATGCATTACTTTGTATTGGTGTGTGTTGAATTTCTTCCTGCTCGTTTCAACCACGTTTATTTTTCAATTTTATTACAAAGATCTTGGCTATCCCTTGCAGTTTTGTGCCTTCTCCATGTTGGATAAAGACTCTTGCTGCTCCTTTATTTATACCATTGCTAAACATCTTGGGAATATCAGGTCTAGAAACGAAACGAACTCAAAACTTCCCTCCATCTTCTTTGAAGCTGGCTATTAAGGAAAGGAGCAGAGTGTCTTTGTGTCGCCGACCCAGCCACGGTTGACCTAGCAATGAAAATGCCTCATTAATGGTGGGAGGAGGCAGGAAAACAATAAACTCTGGAAAAGATGGCAAGAAGAACTTTTTGAGAGGACATCCGATAGGTCAGAGTAATGGTTGGAAAGGGCGGAAAGGCCTTGCCCTAGGATTGCCATTCTTCTCCAATTCTTCAACTGGAGAGGACTTTGCTAACACTCCACATCATGAATCTTTTAAAAAAAGAGTTCTTCCATACATATAAGTTACTGTACAGCAGTGGTTCCCAACCTTTGGTCCTCCAACTGTTTTGGACTTCATCTCCAACAGTTCCAACAGCTGGCAAGCTGACTGGGATTTCTAGGAGTTGAAGTCCAAAACACCTGGAGGCCCAAAGGTTGGGAACCACTACTGTACAGCATCAGAGTCATCTCTAAAAATCTATAATGGATGAGTATTGCTAGTTTTTTTGGACTTTAACACATTGTATCAACACAATGCACATGCCTAAATTGTGAAGGAGGAAGAGGCAAACTAAAAACCTCAGCAGAACAAGGACATATTTAAAGACCTCAAAGAAAAACAGACGGGTGCAATTTGGCAAAGTGAGGGTGCATCTATGAGGGTTGAATGAAAAGTATTGCCTCCACCTTCGTTAGTTGGGTTTAGATGGGAATATTTTAATAAATCAAATGCAGAAATAATCCTTAGAATGTTCTCTTTAACTACAGTAGAGTCTCACTTATCCAACATTCTGGATTATCCAACACATTTTTGTAGTCAATGTTTTCAATACATCATGATATTTTGGTGCTAAATTCATAAATACACTAATTACTACATAGCATTACTGCCTATTGAATGACTTTTTCTGCCAAATTTGTTGTATAACATGATGTTTTGGTGCTTAATTTGTAAAATCATAACCTAATTTGATGTTTAATAGGCTTTTCCTTAATCCCTCCTTATTATCCAACATATTCGCTTATCCAATGTTCTGCCGGCCCATTTATGTTGGATAAGTGAGACTCTACTGTACCACTATTCACTTTTCCACATAATCACCAGACAATTGGATACATTTCTGCCAACGATGAACAATTTTTCTGAAGCTATCACGTAAGAAGTTGACACTCTGTTTCCACAACCAGCGTCTCACAGTCTCCATCCTGCACAGATCTTCTGATAGCCAAGCAAAGCAATAATGTGACCAACATGTTCTTGTGAAATGCTGATTATGCTTGAAATTTCTCTCTCAGTGATACGACGATCGTCCTGAATCAATCTGTCCACCTTTTGCTTGTGAAACTCGGTGGTTTCTGTCACAGGGCGTCCAACTCTTGGTTTGTCATGCAAGTCAGATGTTCCCGCCTCAACATCTTTAAACTTATTTATTCATTTACAGTATTTATATTCCGCCCTTCTCACCCCGAGGGGGACTCAGGACGGATCACATTATGTACATATAGGGCAAACATTCAATGCCCATATACACATAGAACTGAGACAGAGACAGACAGACACAGAGGCAATTTAACCTTCTCCTGAGGGGATGTTCGATTCTGGCCACAGGGGGGAGCAGCTGCTTCATCATCCACTCTGACGGCACTTCCTCATTCCAACGTCGTAAATTAGTTAAATTTGCCTCCCCACTTTTATAAGTGGTACCTTATTCTCTACTTGATAGATGCAACTATCTTTTGGGTTGCTAGGTCAGCAACGAGCAGGGGCTATTTTTTATTTTTAATTGACGGGTGCTCACCACTTACTCGCCCAACAACGCACAGTACTCACATCAACACAATCACCATTAAACAGCTTGCATTCTCTGATAAATCTCCTTTGGGGTGACACCTTCTGCTGTCAAAAATTCAATGACTGCACGTTGCTTAAGTCGCATTGACCATCTGCGCAGGGTTCCATACTTTGCACTTTAACAACACAACCGTTCAATGCTAAGGCTTCCCACCAAATGGAACTGTAGAGGAGAGTCTCCTGAACAAGCCAGGACCTGTCACGTACCAGTACTGCCATCTGTTGGGAAGTTCCGAAGGTGGAGGCATTACTTTTCATTCAACCCTCGTAAATGATAGAATTAATGCAATGTGACACCTCTTGCATTGCCATGGCCCAATGCTATGGAATCCCAGGAGTTATAATTGGGGAGGCACTGTGCCATCGTAGCTAGAGCGGTGTCACCTTGCACAAAATCTACAGTGTAGATGCACCCTAAGTGTTTAGACCTAGGTGAAACATACATGAGTTTTGTGTTTAGTTCTGGGTCCCATCTCCAAGATAGTTCATTATATATACGCAAATATTGCAAAATCCAATTTCTGGTGCCCAGCATTTTGGAGAAAGGAAGGTCTGCCTGTATCATCATACTCTTTCAGAGTGTAGGTGATTTATGGGATTGCTCATCAAATCCTTGAAGCTGCTGGACCTCATTCAAAAGCATCCAGAGAGTTCCCTAAAATGTCTTACCTGTTAGCTCAACAAACTCCTCAAGGACAGTGTCATCGCTTTGGGACCTCAGCCTGCTCCAAGATTAACCTCTGAGAACATGAAGTGAGGACAGGGAATTTGAGCAGGGAAAAGGAAGCCGATTAGGCATATGCTCCGAAGGGAACCATTCAAGCAATAGAGTTTCCTGGCATGCTCCAATGAAGCTGAAAGAGCCACAACTGAGAGAGAGGAACTTGCACAACGAAGAAGTCAGAACAAACAAGTCATCCTATAATGTTATTGTTTGTTGATATATTGTACATTGTTATTGTTTTGTATCTGATATTTCTGTGAGCCGCCCCGAGTCCCCTTCGGGGGAGATGGAGGCGGGATACAAATAAACTTATTATTATTATTATTATTATTATTATTATTATTATTATTATTATTATTATTATTATATTATGACACAGCAAACAAGATAGATATGCTGGATTTCATATCAGAAAATCACAAGTCGAACACTTCCCAAGTGTCTAGGACTGTGTGATGTATTTTCGGATGATGCAGGCAAATCCCAGTAGGGTGGCCTTTTGCAGTTGGCAGATCGTAATTTTGTCAAGGTCTATTGTTTCCAAATGCCGGCTGAGATCTTTTGGCACAGCACCCAGTATGCCCATCACCACCGGGACCACCTGCACTGGTTTCTGCCAGAGTCTTTGAAGTTCAATCTTGAGGTCCTGATAGCGGCTGAGATTTTCCTGTTGTTTTTCGTCAATGCGACTGTCACCTGGGATGGCGACATCAATGATCCAACCCTTTTTCTTTTCCACAACTGTGATGTCTGGTGTGTTGTGTTCCAGAACTTTGTCAGCCTGGATTTGGAAGTCCCACAGTATCTTTGCGTGCTCATTTTCCAATACTTTTGCAGGTTTGTGATCTCATCAGTTCTTTGCTGCTGGGAGGTGGTACTTGAGGCATAAGTTCCAATGAATCATTTGGGCCACATAGTTGTGCCTCTATTTGTAGTCTGTTTGTGCGATTTTCTTACAGCAGCTGAGGATATGATCAACGGTTTTGTCGGTTTCCTTGCACAGTCTGCATTTTGGGTCATCAGCTGATTTTTTGATCTTGGCCTTAATTGCCTTTGTTCTGATGTCTTGCTCCTGGGCTGCAAGGATCAGGCCTTCTGTCTCCTTCTTCAGGGTCCCATTCGTGAGCCAGAGCCAGGTCTTCTCCTTATTATTATTATTATTATTATTATTATCATCATCATCATCATCATCATCATCATCATCATATCTTACAGGAGGATATATCCCTGATGGAAACAAGCATGGAGATCCCTGGAAGCAAAGCTAGTCTCACTTACTGGGGGGTGTTTAAGTGTTTCACTAAGCACTGGGAGACCAAAGCTTAATCCCATTTGACTTGCTTTGAGACCTGGGAATATAACTATGGATTACAGAGTATAATTTATAAAGTATAACATTTTTATTACTCTTGTGTTCCTTTAAGCCATTTTCAATTTATAGCAACCCAAATATGACCTATCATGGGGTTTTCAGGAGCTAGAAAGTGTGTTACTTTGTCTAAGGTCAACTCTGGGTTTCCATAGCCAAGCAGAGCATGGAACAGTGGTCTCCAAAGTCATAGTCCAACATTCAAACTCTTCTTGATCTCTGTATAACATGTACAATATAGGATATAATGCAAGAGGCTAAATGGATTGTGATGTCAGCATGGTGTAGTGGTTTGAGCATTGGACTAGGAGTCTGCAGTCCAGGGTTCAATTCCTGCTCAGCCATGGAAACCCTCTGGGTGATCTTGAGCAACTCATGCTGTCTTTGCCTCAGAGGAAAGCAATGGCAAAACGTGTTCTGGAAAAATCTTGACAAGAAAACACTGTGATAGGTTTGCCTTAGGCTCACCATAAACAAAGTACCAACAAATGGATATACAAATATATTGTCCATATACAAGTGAGTGTATATGGGCAAAGGCTGAAAAATAACAATTTGACTATAGTCCCCAGTATCCCACAGTGCACATGTAACATTTGCAATTTATCTCTGAGCCGCTTGGAGAAGTGAGTCCGTAATCGCTGGCTCTGTTGTCTTAGCTTTAATCTCTCTGACCTTGACATACATTCGTCTTCCCCAATTTCCTTGGACTGCACTTCTGGTAGGTTCCCATGGGAATGACCTTCACCGTTCTCTTGGGAACTACCAGGGGAATCCAAAACATTGCTGTTGGAAGATCCCAAAGCATTTCTAGTCCCATTCTATTTTGCTTAGGTCAGACCTCACCTGGAATAGGCACAGTCCTGGATAGCACAATTCAAGAAGGGAGGCAACATGATGGCAATGTTTAAATATTTGGGAGGATGTCATACTGGGGAGGGGGCAAGCCTCTTCTGCTCTAGAGCACTTGGATACCGAGCAATGGAATCAAACTGTAGGGAAAGAGATTGCACCTAAGCATCAAAAAGAAAATCCTGATGGTAAGAGCTGTTCAACAGTGGAATCTGCTGCTTCCTTGAAATCTGGTAGAACCTCCTTTTCTAGAGATTTTTAAACATTGGCTGTGTTGCTGTATGTTGGGAGGGGTTGTATTGTGTCTTCCTGCCTGGTAGAATAGGATTAGACTTGATGGCCCTTGGAATGTTTAAAAGCAACTACCTATTGACTTTGGTATTAGATATTGCAGTTGCTATATATTATTTAATTAAACCTCAAACTCTCTGCCTTCTCTGATTTGTCAGGAACAGTTCTAATTACAGTAGAGTCTCACTTATCCAAGCCTCGCTTATCCAAGCTTCTGGATTATCCAAGCCATTTTTGTAGTCAATGTTTTCAACATATTGTGATATTTTGGTGCTAAATTTATAAATACAGTAATTACAACATAACATTTCTGCATATTGAACTACTTTTTCTGTCAAATTTGTTGTATAACATGATGTTTTGGTGCTTAATTTGTAAAATCATAACCTAATTTGATGTTTAATAGGCTTTTCCTTAATCCCTCCTTATTATCCAAGATATTCGCTTATCCAAGCTTCTGCTGGCCCATTTAGCTTGGATAAGTGAGACTCTACTGTATTCCTCTCTCACCTGATTTTTTCATCTGCCTTTAAAAAGTCTCATCTATGTATATAAAAGAGTGATGGCATCATGGCGACCCACAAAACAACAAAACTACAGGCCCCTCAACCTCGAAATTTGACAACACAACCCATCATCCACGCCTCTAGGTTGATACAACAAAAAGAAAAGAAAAATAAAGTCCTAATTAGAGAGAGAGAAATAATTGCTTTTATCCAATTGCTGCCAGTTAGAAGGCTAAGCTCCTCCAACTTGGTCTCCTAGCAACCCAATAAAAATAATAAAAAACACTAAAAAATTGATACAATAAAATACTATAATAACAGAAAATCACTAAAAATAATACAAGAAAATAATAAAATATAATAAATAAAAATATAACTTACAATAAAATTAATTAAAAATGCAAATAACGTCAAATAAAAATTACACAATTTTTAACCAATACCACCACCACTTTGCCACAGCAACGTGTGGCCGGGCACAGCTAGTTTTCTTATAAATCAACAGATGACTTGAAGGCACATGAGTACACATACAACCGCACAGATAAAAGTCTTTGTCTCCCCTCTAGTGGTCCTGAAGTGCATCTACACTGTAGAATGGAGCTTGATATCACTTTAACTGCCATGGCTCAGTGCTACTCAGTTGTGGGAGTTGTAATTTTACAAGGTCTTTAGGTTTTTCTACCAAAGAGGGACAGTGACACACCAATCTACAAATCTAGGATTCCATAGTACTCAGTTGGGTGCCTTTGCTGACACAGCCCTGATCCACGTCCTTTCACCTTATTGGGAAGGTGTCCATATGGCCAGCAGACTGGTTTGCTTTTGTTGTAGCTCAGCCTGAACCTGAGATTGGACCCATTCAGCCAGTCATTGTCCCTGCACCTGCTTTGCCAGAGGACTCTGGGTTTGGGCCTGAGATGCAGCCAGAGTCTGTTCCAGTGGATTCTGGGACCAGAGACAGAATGGTTGCAAGAAGGCAGTTTGAACCATATTCTTCTCCGCAGTCAAGGCCAGTTCAACAGGTGTCAGATGGACATTCTAGTTTAGAGGAGGATAATGTATTTGACAGGAGGGAGGCGATAACTCACCGAAGGAGGGAACAAAAATGTTTACGGAAAAGTAAACAACTTCTTTTGAAGCGCTCTAATGAATAATTTTCTAATGAGAGAAAGAGTTTTCTCATGAAAGAAAGCTCTTGGATTTTCCTTAAATGCCTGGTCCTTTTCTGCTATGGCAGAGGTGGCAATTTTGCTATTCAAGAGAGAAAGATCTTTGCTCCATGTTCCTGTATCTTTGGATTTTGCTTCAAGTTCCAGCCTTGTTTTTGCCTTTGAATCCAGTTGAATGTTCCAGTAACTTTGCTGTTTGGATTTCTATTACCTTGGATTACTTGGGACTTTGATCTTGCCTTCTAGTCTTGTTTCCTGTGGTTCCAGTTTGTTTCATCCCTTGGAATTGAATCTTGTTTGGACTATTCTTGATGCTTTTCATAGGACTGAGTTCAATATCTGGTTTTAACTATGTTCTTTGAGTGACTTTCCTAGACTCTTGCTTCAGGATTTCAAGTACACTGCTCTTGTGGATTTAAACCCATTTTATTGACACTGAACTATATTTGCTTGTGCTTACTTATAACCTTCAATAAACAGCTTGTTTGCTTATATTCTGGGGATCCAGTGTGGTTTTGAGGTGCCTACGCAGTTTAGGGGTGCAAGAGCTTTAGACTGGATCTGCTATCCACACTCAGCCCAAAGTGTGGGGCTCTTCTGGAGTTTAGTCAGAATTCAAGAACATTTTCCAACGTTCTAAAGGGGCTCAGCTCCACTTACTCCATATCAAAGATCAGAAGTCCTTGGACTCATCTGGCAATCCAGGTTTGATTTCCAATCCTCTTCACATATATGAAAGGCAATCAGAATTGTCAATCGGCTCAGAATTGAAGGCTCCAACACCACCACTTCGCAGCACAATGGGGTGGCCCTTGTGGTCTCTTAACAACACTGTTGCTGTGAATCTATGTAGACAAAGCCCTGGATATCAAATTTGAATGTGTGATAATGGTGAAAGAGATTTTGCACACTTCAAAAGTGATTTCAGGAGGTACTTGCTCTTTCCATAGATGAGTCTTGGGATCCCGAATAAGCAGCTCCAAGCAATTCTCATAAGAAAGAAGAATTGATGAAATAGCAGACCCTTCTTCGAATTAAATGTTGTCTATCATTTCCAAGCACTGAAAGAATGAGGTATTAAAAGGTGGCAAAAGCACGTATCAGGAATTGGCAATGGTACTAGAAGGACCAATACATTGGAATTCAGCCCAAAGAAGATCAGAGTCCTCTAGTTAAATGAATAAGTTTCAGATCTTAACCACTGATGCAACTGATTGCTGTTGTTTCTTTTTTTCATTCAACTGTATTAGCTATCTAATTTAATTGTTGGCACTGTTTTAACTGCTCATCTTGTTCCAATTTTGCATTGTTCAGTGCCTCACAAACAGTATAATTAAGCGGCAAGCCATAAATAGTTTAAAGCAATCCAAATAAATAATATAAGGTAGCCACAGTCTTTGGGGAATGGCTTCAGACAAGAAGAGCTGCAGCTTAATGGGATGGTTCTTGCACATTTTGTTTGCTTAAAAGTCAGTGCATTTAAAATTTTAAGGTGCATTTACACTGTAGAATGACTGTAGTATGACTCCACTTTAATTACCGTATTTCAATGCTATGGAATACTGGGAGTTGTAGTTTTATAAGGTTTTTATCCTCTGTTTAAATGTGTTGGTGCCTCATCAAACTACAGCTTCCAGGATTTCATAGCATTGAGCCACGGCAATTAAATTTGTATCAAACTGCATTCATTTTGCAGTGTAGATGGGTCTGCAGTTTAGATAAGTGAGAAAGAATCATCTAAATAATTTACTTTGCTCTGGGAAATGCCCCTTTTAGGAAAGATATCTTAATTTTGTGACAGGGAAATATGTAAATAGGAAATATGTAAATAGTAAATGTGTAAATATTCTAATTGTAGGAATATGTGAAAACTAATCAGCTTCAAATGCATATCACTGCAGTAGTGAATACCAACCACCTTCATCATCAAGCTTGTTTTGCATTGTTGATTACAGATTATAAATTATGTTTTTATGCAAATACAGAGGTTCTTTTTTGTTCTCTTCAGTTGAAATTAGGGCATTTTCTCAGTTGGGTTCTTAGCTATTAGCATCCCTCATTCTCAATGACCCAGACACAGTTTGTGTACATCTGTGTCTTCTTTTGTCCTCAATGGATGGAGGGGAGGGCGATGCACTTTCTGTTTTCTGATGACACATAGTTAGTTTCTCTTTATACAACTCAACAATAAGGGGTGCTACTAATGGAGCATCATACAAAATGAACAGAATGGTTGTAGATGTCAGCAACACTTATAAAGCAACCCTCAGGCAGATCTAAATCCCCTAAAGGCACCAAGTACCCTCTGATCTTGGAAGCGAAGCAAGATCAGTCCTTGTTAGGACTTGGATGGGAGGCTACTAACAAACATCAGGTCCCATAGACTATATTTCAGATGAAGGAAATGGCAAAATCACCTCTGAATATTCCTTGCCTAAGAAAACCCCACAAAAAGTATAGGTTGACAGTTGACTTGAAGGTCATATACACATATATCAACACATAAACACACAATTAGCAAACAAATAAATACAACAAATAAATATATATACACATAAACCAATCCACAATAATCTAGATACCATAGAGGCACCAGCTCCCATTTGATCATGGAGGTAAAAATTCTGCTGCTCTAGAGACTAGGACACAATGGAACAATGGATTCAAATTGCAGGAAAGAGACCCACCTGATATTAGGGAGAACTTCCTGACCATAAGAGCTGTTTGGCAGTGGGATTTGCTGTCCGCAAGTCTGGTGGAGTCTCCTTCTCTGGAGCCCTTTAAGCAAATGCTGGATGGATATCTGTTGGGAGTGCTTTGGTGTCTTCCTGCATGGCAGAAATATAAGGGGATTTGAGCATCCCTGGATTTTGGTATCCATGCTGAGTCCTGGAATTAAACTCCAGTGGATACCCAGAACCAACTGTTGGCTGACTGAGACCATAATAGTATTTAATGCTGCAATATTAACTGGACCATAAGGAAGGCTGAGTGAAGGAGGACAGACGCTTTTGAACTCTGGTGCTGGAGGAAAATCCTGAGAGTGCCTTGGACCTTGGCAAGAAGATCCAACCAGTCCATCCTCCAGGAAATAATGCCCAATGGCTGCTCACTGGAGGGAAGGATCTTAGAGGCAAAGATGAAGGACTTTGGCCACATCATGAGGAGACAGGAAAGCTTGGAAAAGATCATGATGCTGGGGAAAATGGAAGGAAAAAGGAAGAGGGGCCGACCAAGGGCAAGATGGGTGGATGTCATCCTTGAAATAACTGGCTTGACCTTGAAGGTGCTGGGGGTGGCCATGGACGACAGGAAGCTCTTGTATGGGCTGGTCCATGACGTCATGAAGAATCCGAAATGACCAAACAAATAAGCAACATTAACATTTTAAAAGAGACATTTTGCAGTTTTGCCTTCCTCCAGGAGATGGGGTGAGAGATTTGCTTTCCTTTGAAAAAAGTAAAGCAAGTGGATAGCTGTTACAGGCTAGGACTGGGGTGCATTTCAGAACACTGCAAACTAATATTAATTCACGGGAGGATCCGGCGGTTTCTATGTCTCTGTGTTTGATGTACAGGCAGTCTTCAAGTTACAAACAAGATAGGCTCTGTAGGTTTGTTCTCAAGTTAAATTGGTATGTAAGTTGGAGCAGGTACATTGTTAAGTATAGCTCCAGCTAAATATTTGAGAGAAATTGCTGATTCCATTTGCTACACAAAGGCAGCCTGTGCCAGCCTGCTCCCCCTTTTCTAACATCTCTCCTTGAAAACCTGAAGCATGTCTCCTGGAAAGGAAGGAATGATAAAAGCTGATAGCCAGAACCTAGCTGGAGAGATGAGATATAGTGCCTTGCTATACATAGCAATGGCAGGGATAAGAGAAAGTTTGTGAAATTTGGTTACCTATATGCAAATCTTATGGCACTCAATGATGTGACCGAGAGAAAGAAGTGAGTGGCATAAGCTTTTGTAGATTGGGAGCATGTCTACATGTACCTGAAAAAAATGGCATAAAGGCACCAATGTAGCCCCAGGAGCATTCCAAAGCCCTTTGACCATTCACACAGCCAGCTGGTCCAAGGATGCATATATTGTCTGAAATCACAGGCTCTGTATCCAGCATACCAGCTCCAACTGGTTCTCATTAAGGAACACAGAGTTGAGTGCAGAGTCAGTGATCGCTTTATTAATCATGTTGATCAAGGAAGGATATCAGGGAAAGTTTCCCAGATCTGACATTCTCTTTGGTTACAGACACTGATAGTTTGTAGACATTTGAAAATAATAGACATTGCTCTGACTGGTAAAAATTACGATGTGTGATCTTATCGGTTCAAAATTCTAATGTGACTCTACTGTAGTCTTGGGCTAAGCTGTGCTTAGACCAAGATAATAGGTTCACTATTATCTGTGATAATAGATATCCAGATAATAGGTTCACTATTATCTGTGTCTGGGAACGGATTCCACATGGATATGGGAGTTGTACTGTATTGCAGGAACTCTCCGCACTGCTCTTACTCTCCTCAACATTAGAAATTTATAGGATTGAATTACAATTTCAACCTGAACTGTTCTTATTAATGGAGGGTGCAATGGGAGCATCTCTCCCTCCTCCCTTAGCTACACCAATGAGGGAATCCTTGTCAAGAGACAGTAATGATTTTGAAATGCAACAGTAGGTCTCTGTGTCAAGGGCTTATCAGTTTTGCAATTTCACCTTTGCAATATTGAGAAAAAAGGTTGCAAAACTTTGAATGGAAAATCCTGACAACCGTTGAATGCCAACACAAATACCCACACGGTAAGTTTATGGTAATATGCAGATGCTTTGATTAGAACATATTATTTCAGTAAAGTTGGTCATCATGCTCTGTATAAAGACCAAGTAGCCACAGTAAGAACAGACTTCAGAACAACAGACTGGTTCAAGATTAGAAAAGGAGTGCGGCAGGGCTGCATACTTTCACCTTCCCTGTTCAACTTGTACGCAGAACACATCATGCGACGTGCGGGGCTTGAGGAATCCAAGGCCGGAGTTAAAATTGCTGGAAGAAACATGAACAACCTGAGGTATGCAGATGATACCACTCTAATGCCCAAAAGTGAGGAAGAGCTGAGGAGCCTTATCACCAAGGTGGAAGAAAGAAGAAAGTGCAAAAGCCGGGCTGCAGTTAAACATCAAGAAAACCAAGATCATGGCAACCAGACCAACTGATAACTGGCAAATAGAGGGAGAAATCGTGGAGGCAGTGACAGACTTTATATTTCTAGGCAGGAAGATTACTACAGACACAGACTGCAGCCAGGAAATCAGAAGACGTTTCCTTCTTGGGAGGAGAGCAATGGCCAACTTCGATAAGATAGTGAAAAGCAGAGATATCACACTGACAACGAAGGTCTGCATACTGAAAGCAATGGTATTCTCCATAGTAACCTATGGTTGCGAGAGCTGGACCATAAGGAAGGCTGAGCGAAGGAAGAGAGACGCTTTTGAACTTTAGTGCTGGAGGAAAATCCTGAGAGTGCCTTGGACCGCAAGGAGATCCAACCAGTCCATCCTCCAGGAAATAATGCCCAGTGGCTGCTCATTGGAGGGAAGGATATTAGAGGCAAAGTTGAAGTACTTTGGCCAAATCAGGAGAAGGCAGGAAAGCTTGAAAAAGATCATGATGCTGGGGAAAATGGAAGGAAAAAGGAAGAGAGGCCGACCAAGGGCAAGATGGATGGATGGTATCCTTGAAGTGACTGGCTTGACCTTGAAGGAACTGGGGGTGGTGACGGCCGACAGGGAGCTCTGGTGTGGACTGGTCCAGGAGGTCACCAAGAGACGACTGTGTGAATGAAGAAGAAGAAGAAGAAGACAGTAATAGCTACTTGGCAGTGGGATGTGCTGCCACTGAGTGCAGTAGAGTTTCCTTCTATGAAGATTTTTAAGTAGAGGCTGGATGGTCATTTGTGAGGAGGGCTTTGAATGTGTCTTCCTGCATGGTAGAGGATTGGACTGGATGGCATTTGTGGGCTCTTGCAAGTATGATTCTAAGTCTGCTTACAGAAATTTTCAAAGGCCAGATATTTAGAGGCAAGAAATCTTAAGAGGAAGTCACTTGAATATAGACTATATTTGCATATAGTACATATTGGGGTCCCAGTGGTGCTGTGGGTTAAACTGCTGAGCTGCTGAACTTGCTGACTGAAAGGTTAATGGTTCGAATCCGAGGAGCCGGGTGAGCTCCAGTTGTTAGCCCCAGCTTCTACTAACCTAGAAGTTTGAAAACATGCAAATGTGAGTACATCAATAGGGCCACATAACCTTGGAGGTGTCTACGGACAACGCCGGCTCTTTGGCTTAGAAATGGAGATGAGCACCAACCCTCAGAGTTAGACATGACTGGACTTAATGTCAGGGGAAAACCTTTGCAACTTACATATTGAGATCTTTGAAATGTGGATCATGTTTAAAGATGAAATTCATTTATGTTTCATATACACCTTATACGCATAGCCTAAGGGTAATTTTATATACCGTTTTGTGTATAAAATAAAGTCTGTGTGCATTGAAGCATCAGAAAGTGAAAGGGTCACTCTCTCAGCCACTGATGTGGTCAATTTTGAAAGATATCAGAATTCCAGATAAGGTTTGTACACCTGTACAGTCGTTTCCCCCCAAAATCAGACATGGATTTCAAACTGTTTGGTTATATTTTTGGTAATCCAGGCAGGTCCCGGAAGGTCCCGAGGGCAAGAAATTAGCCCTGGAAAAAGCGCCACTGTTGCCCAACACTGCCTTTTCGGACACCTTGTTTGCACTTTTCCTGCAATCCTAGCATGACCAGACTTGGTGAGGTAATAAATGTCTCTGAAAGCTTCCTTCCCAGCCGCTAGCTGTGCAACGTCACGGTGACTGTGTAAAAATGCTATGCTGCAGTGCCTCCTCTTGCAGTGGGCAGCCTTCGCTTTGCAAAATCCTTTTACCAAAACAGGTGACACACTGCACCCATGGTATGTCTGTAAATCCCTGAATATTCCCTCCAAGCATTAATAATTAGTATAGTTTTTCTCACTGCTAGTGGAGAAAAATGAACATTTGTCTGGAGTATTCCTCTCTATTTCAAACCTTTGCAGAGGAATCATTCCCTGTTAAAATAAAACCTAAGGTGTTTTGCACTGAAATCCTGCTTTCTGCACAGAAATCAAGTGCTTGCTTTAAAAAAACACCTCATTCTTTCTATGCAGAATAATTGAACACTTTGAATACTTCCCAACTGTCATGATTTATCAGGGGTATTCCCAATTCCAATCAAGAATAGTCCTCTCTCATCCCACTTTCTACACTGCTTTTAAAATGTCCTGGTTTCTTTCTCCTTCTTCCATTTCCCCCCTTGGTTCTCAGTTTACTACTGTTGCTACAAACAGAGTCCAAAAAGCAAGAATAGTTTTCACTTCATAAAAACAGGAAAAAGAGAGAAAAAGGAGGGATTTTGCCCTTCTCGGGAGACAAACTGCTGCATCCCTTTCTAACCTGTGCCTTTCGTTTTATTAATAACTTTTCCACATTGACCACAGTCTGATGTTGCGTAGCCAGAAGTGTCCTGGATTTCATTTATGGGTGAGGGGCTTGAAATTCCTGCTTGTTTTTATAGATTAAGTTTTCTGACTGCCAGGAACATTTTCTTTCTCATATGGGTTCAATCACAGTGGCCCCTCCATATTTGTGGAGCATTTGTGAATTTGATTATTGGCAAATTACTTGTCAGCTCTACTGATAGCCAACTCTTCTTCTTCTTTCTTCTTTATTCATTCAATCGTTTCTGATTCTTGGTGACCTCCTGGACCAGTCCATGCCACAGCTTCCTGTCGGCTGTCACCGCCCCCAGTTCCTTTAAGGTCAACCCAGTCACATCAAGGATACCGTTTATCTATCTCGCTCTTGGTCGGCCTATCTTCCTTTTTCCTTCCATTTTCCCCAGCATCGTGATCCTTTCCAAGCTTTCCTGTCTTCTCATGATGTGGCCAAAGTTCTTCAGCTTTGCCTCTAATATTCTTCCCTCCAGTGAGCAGCCACTGGGCATTATTTCCTGGAGGATGGACTGGTTGGATCTTCTTGCAGTCCAAGGCACTCTCAGGATTTTCCTCCAGCACCAGAGTTCAAAAGCGTCTATCTTCCTTCGCTCAGCCTTCCTTATGGTCCAGCTCTCATATCCATAGGTTACTATGGGGAATACCATTGCTTTGACTATGCAGACCTTCGTTGCCAGTGTGATGTCTCTGCTCTTCACTATTTTGTCAAGGTTGGTCATTGCTCTCCTCCCAAGAAGTAAACATCTTCTGATTTTCTGGGTGCAGTCTGCATCTGCAATTATCTTCGCGCCTAGAAATATAAAGTCTGTCACTGCCTCCACGTTTTCTCCCAGTTATCTATAGGTGTAGTTGCCATGATCCTGGTTTTCTTGACGTTTAACTGCAACCCAGCTTTTTCACTTTCTTCTTTCCCCTTGGTGATAAGGCTCCTCAGCTCTTCCTCACTTTCGGCCATCAGAGTGGTATCATCTGCATACCTAAAGTTGTTAATGTTTCTTCCAACAGTTTTAACTCCAGCCTTGGATTCGTCAAGCCCCGCATGATGTGTTCTTACTGTCTTACTCTTACTGTCAGGGCTTCTTAAATCCAAAAATGAGTATGGGAACAAATTACAGTTTAATGTTAACCTTTCCAGTTCTCACGTGCGCAGAAGCAGAGTGAGAGAGATCGGCATTTTGCTTCAGAGTCCGGGCCAATGGCAACAACACAAAGAGGCTATTCTTTTGCCTCAACAGTCTGCATAGAGTGCCCAAATTGGCAACAAAGCCTAAGCTAACGTGATCAGAGATCGATGTTGAAAAAATGTGGAATTTTTTTGAAAAGCATTTAAGAGTGTAAGGCAACCCTGCAGACCTGTTTAAAAGGTGAAGAGCTACTCTCAAAGGCTTTCAGAAGAGGCAATTTTGTCCAGAAAAAAAGGATGATTTGAGGGAATTGGGAGAGCTTGAAGATCAGAATAAAGAGCCTGGAGGTGACATGCAACCCGAAGCTGACCTTTTGCCCTCCCTGGCTTTATATCCAGTGACAGCAAGATCTTGTATCTGCAAGCTGCCCACAAGGAAACCGCAGCTGCCAAATGAGCTTTTGCTTGGGTCGATTTCCCATCTAAATGACAAGCTGCCAGGACCACGGAGGGACAAAGGGGAGGTGCAGACTTCTCTGAGGATAATTTACTTGCTTGGCCTCCTTTGCAAAACCAGCAGCTGATCAGTTGCCTTGTCTGGTTGCTACCTTCCCTTCTATGCTGGGAATTCGTGAAACCTGAGTGGCAGACATCTCGCCCTGCCAGGAAACCCAGCCTCTTTCAGAGGTGTGAGTTAGCGCAGTCCGGCTATTGGTGCAAAAGGCCTGGGTTTGTCCTT
Source organism: Anolis carolinensis (assembly GCF_035594765.1). NCBI lineage: Eukaryota > Metazoa > Chordata > Lepidosauria > Squamata > Anolidae > Anolis > Anolis carolinensis. Next base: position 6,689,454 of record NC_085841.1, read on the forward strand.
CCCTGCTGGGAAGCAACCTTGGAGCAGCAAGCGAACAGATGAAATGGACAGATGAAAAAGCGAGCTGGGTTCTCTTTTATCACTGATGGGTGCCCCAAGGAAGCTTGATCTATCGACCCATTGGGTCAGAAAAAGTTGTTACAGATTGATGATGATAAATAGATGTTCTTACATGTGCTCACAATACAGAGTCACCTGCAGAACAATATAACATGCCACTCAGGTTTGCAGAACAAAAATAGAGGAACTTTACTGATTCCAGGAGATCAAAAACAGTAGCATTTACAATGGTCTCTCTGATCACTTACAGAAGTACAAAGTCATAAATAGTCCTTTCTCAGTCCACAAATCTGCTTCAGAGAAGAATACAGTCCAGGTTCTTCTCCCTTTTTTCTCAGCAGCAAACAGGCCTCAAAATATCAATGCCTCTCTGAGTACACACAGTTCTCTCCATCAACAGTACTCAGTCAGAACTGAAAAACTTGTCCAAACTGGATCTGCAGCAGCAGAACAGAAACAGTATGAAAACAAACCCCAGGTCTTTTGCAGGCTGAGCCGATCGGCTTCATGCACTTCGTTTTCCAGTTAACACACACACATAGCACAGTGTCTTTGCAAACCATGACAAAGTTGCCTTTGCTGGGTTCTCTCTCCTCTGTGTCACTGGCACCAAAGGGTTAAGAGAAGGCAAATCAAGAATATCTTTGCACAATATGGAAATATACCTTACCTTCTGAGTCTTGCTTAGATTTACTAAACTATAAACAGTTGTGTTGGATCTGTTCCATTCATTAGGCCATGGCTTCTTAAACTTTATCCACTCACCAACCCTTTCTGCACAAGAAACGTGTATATGATCTCAGGTATATAGATATATAAAATAGGCATAAAATCATTTACTGGTCACAGAATAATAGAGTTGGAAGAGACACATGGGCCATCCAGTCCAACCTCTTGCCATGCAGGAAAAATCAGCTTTTGCAAGGTTTGCTAAAAAAAAACAACAACAACAACAACCACGATTTTCTTTTTTAATGAAGTACAGCTGAAGCATTTTCTGCAGAGTCCACTGTAAACACTGCACAACAGATTCATGTAAATGTCTAAAATAGCCACTAATTAATGTCCAGAAAACTTTTACTCTTACCAAATGTTTCATGGTCCCAACCTTGAGCTAAAAGAACCTATTTGGGGACAAGACCCACAGTTTAAGAAGCAGTGAGTTAGGCAATGCTGTATTCGCTAGAGTTTGGTTCCAGGAGCTCTTGTGGATACCAAAATCCGTGGATGCCCAAATCCCATTGCAATCAACACTACAGTAAACTGCTGTCTCTTATATAAAATGGCAAACCCAAGGGTTGCTTTTTGGATTTTTTTTAGAATATTTTCAAGACATCGATGGTTGACTCTATCGATACAGAATCCTTGTAGCTTTTAGATTTTGGACTTTTCTAGATTTCAAAATACCTATATAACCATACTAGCTGTGCCCGGCCACGTGTTGCTGTGGCGAAGAATGGTGGTATGGGAAATAAAGTATTGAGGAATTGGTGGTAGTTAAGGTAAAGGGTAAACGTTTTCCCCTGATGTTAAGTCCAGTCATGTCTGATTCTGAGGGTTGGTGCTCATCTCCATTTCTAAGCCGAAGAGCCGGCGTTGTCTGTAGACTCCTCCAAGGTCATGTGGGATGACTGCATGGAGCGGCGTTACCTTCCCGCCGGAGCAGTACCTATTGATGCACTCACATTTACATGTTTTTGAACTTCTGGGTTGGCAGAAGCTGGGGCTAACAGTGGGGGCTCTCTCCGCTCCCCCAATTCAAACCTGCGGCCTTTCGGTCCAGAAGTTCAGCAGCTCAGCGCTTTAACATGCTGTGCTATCAGGGGATATTATTTCCTAAAGGTTGTGAATATACAATATTTCTGATTGTTTTTTGTTTTTGTTTTTTTGTCTGTTGGAAGCAAGTATGAATGCTGCAATTAGGAAAAATGATTAGGATGTAATGGCCTTGCAGATTTAAAGCCTAGCTGTTTCCTCCCTGAGTGATTTTTTGGTTGGGAGGTGTTAGCTGGCCCTGATTCTTTCCTGTCTGGAATTGCCTTGTTTTCAGAGTGGTGTTGTTTGCGATATTTTATGTGCTTCTACTGTCTGTGGCCCTGAGAAAACAGAGGATTGGCCAGACTTTGATGATGGGAATACTTTGTTGGGAGGTGTTAGCTGGCCCTGATTGTTTTCTGTGTGGAATTCCCCTATTTTCAGACTGTTGTTCTTTATTTAGTGTTCTGATTTTAGAGATTGTATTGTTCTGTTTTATTATACCACATTAATTTTTATATATTCTGATTTTAGTGTTTTTGAATACTTGGAGCCAGATTGTATTCATTTTCACGGTTGACCGCAACACAATAATAATAATAATAATAATAATAATAATAATAATAATAATAATAGTAGTAGTAGTAGTAATGGTAGTAATGATAGTAATAATAATGACTTTGGTAATACATAGTGCTTCACTGCCTTCTCAGCTTCCTTTCTGGAAGAATCCTTTCTTGGGAGGTGTTAGCTGGCCCTGATTGTTTCCTTTGTGGATTTTCCAATTTCCTTGCTTTATTTACTTTCTTTATTTCTTTATTACTGTCCTGGTTTAGAGATTATATTGTTCTGCATTATTCTATCCTAGAAATTATTTCATATCAAAGTAGAATCTCACTTATCCAACATTCGCTTATACAATGTTCTGGATTATCCAACGCAGTCTGCTTTTTCATAATCAATGTGTTTGTAGTGAGTGTTTTAAATTCATTGTGATATTTTACTGGTAAATTTGTAAATACAGTACAGTAAAGTCTTACTTATCCAACATAAGTGGGCTGGCAAAATGTTGGATAAGCAAATATGTTGGATAATAAGGAGACGTTAGGGAAAAGCCTATTAAATATCAAATTAGGTTATGATTTTACAAATGAAACACCAAAACATCATGTTAGACAACTAATTTGGCAGAAAAAGTAGTTCAATACGCAGTAATGCTATGTAGTAATTACTGTATTTATTAATTTAGCACCAAAATATCATGATATATTGAAAACATTGACTACAAAAATGCGTTGGATAATCCAGAATGTTGGATAAGCGAGTGTTGGATAAGTGAGACTCTACTGTAATTACTACATAGCATTACTGCGCATGGAACTACCTTTTCTGTCAAATTTGTTGTATAATATGATGTTTTGGTGCTTAATTTGTATAATGATTACCTAATTTGATGTTTAATCAGCTTTTCCTGAATCCCTTATTATCCAATATATTTACTTATCCTGCTGGCCTGTTTATGTTGGATAAGTGAGAGTCTACTGTATATTGATAATCTTATATTATCTGCTTAGAATTGGATTATATGAGGCTCCTTCTTCACAGCTGTATAAAATGCAGACTGAAGTGGATTATATGGCAGTGTGGAGTCAAGATAATCCAGTGCAAAGCAGATAATATAAGATTATAAATGGGTTATATAGCTGTGTGGAAGGGCCTTGAGTCTACACTGCCATATAATCCAGTGCAAATTAGATAATCTGTGGAAGAAGCCTAAGTGAGGCCTAAATTTTCCTGTCCCCTAACTGAAACCTGGCTGTCCCTTGGTTGCTAGGCAACGAAGTGGGCAGAGATTAGCCCTCTAAACTGGCAGCAATTGGATAAAAACAATTATTCCTCTCCCTCTAATTAGGACTTTATTTTTCTTTTCTTTTTGTTGTATCAACCCTGAGGCATGTGTGATGGGTTGTGTTGTCAAATTTCGAGGTTGGGGGGCCTGTAGTTTTGTTGCTTTGTCCGCTGCCCTGATGCCATCACTCTTTTATATATATAGATACAAAACAAAGTGATATCTCAGAAATGAGATCCAAGCTTAAAAACACGGTTCTCCTATGTTTCATGTGTGTACCTGATGCACAGAGCTTGAAGATAAATGTAATAAACAATATTTTAAATAATTTTGTGCATGACTCAGAGTTTCATTTGATTTCCATCCTCAGAAAATTATTTCTCTTTGGGAGAAATTTACCCTTTGTTTCACCCAAAGTTGAAGCAGAATCAAAACAGTAGAGTAGAAATTCCTCTTAATAGTAATCCATTGAATTTCTTTCAATATAAATGGATACATTGATGCTTTCTTTGAAATAGCACAGAAAACTTTTTTGGGGGGAATTTCCTTGTTTATTATTACAGAATACAAAATCTTGAGAGTCTTTAGGGACCAACATCTATTTGGCTGTCTCCACTTTCTTGTGCCTCTGTTTGGCCCATCACTTTTGTCTTGAGTTCAGAATCTTTCAAGTTCTGGAGAGAAAAAACAATGCAAATCTCAATATCTGCACTCAATCATACGTCATATTGTCTTTCTAATAGTGTTTCTTCTTTGTTTCTTCTCCACCATGCCATTCCAGCTGCACATTGAAGCCAAAACTTCATGAATCAAAATGGCCAGTCATTTTGACTGGAAAAGATTTGCCTTTGCCTCTCTGTGTGACTTGTCTAAGGAAACTCAATGGGGACTTTATCACACGAGGCTGGCAATTTGGCACAGTCTAAATTAACTACATGGGGATTTTATCACATGAAGCCAGCAATTCGCATTTTCACAGATACCTCCATGAAGACTTTATCATGCAAGGCTGACAATCTGGCATTTTGTAAGGTAACTCCATGGGACTTGATCACCCAAGGCTGGCAATGCGGCATTTCCTCCTATTACCCAATGCTGTGTGCATCCCACTACCAAATTGCCTCTCCACCGTGATTTTTCCATCCCTAGCTATTAATCAGTAAAAACCTTCAATAGATCCATATTTTGCTACTTCCCATCCTTTGACTTAGTGTAATGGCTATCTTCCACTTCTGTGCTGGCATACCGACAGTAAAGCAATATCAGGAGGTGGGAGTATCATCTTTTCCCCCCTCCAACTTTCAACACCCAAGGTATCTGTTCTCCTTTTATCTAATAAACATCTTTGCCTTTTTATTTATTTTCAATGCTAACATTGCACAATTGCATTAAAAACAAGAACGTGCTGAAACTGGTCACTAAAATAATGTGATTTTAGTGGAATAGCGGGTTGGTGTGATAAAGTCATTGATCTCTGTAACTGAGCAGGGATTTGAACCTTGGTCTCCAAAGTCATGGTGCAACACTCAAACCACTGCACCAAACTGGATCTAAGAGAGGCATCTACCACTCCTATAAGGTCTCTAAATAAGGCACATTCCTGAAAAGAAAAGACACCTGGCAATCCCAGTATAGAAGCATCCACTCACCTGAAAATCTAGTGCATGAGATTCCATTTTCTGATGAGCATATTCCAGCAACTAGAATATAGAGAAGTATTTTACACACAAGGATACATCTCTGTACACAATCAATTCTTGCAGAATCTTGCACAAGGAAGCAATTACCAAATAGTAGCCATTTGAAACTTAAGCAATAGAATCAACAGGATTTAACAATAAGTGTCCTGTACCTCTAGTGTGTTTTAGATCAACTTGACACAGGGAAGGGAATAAATATTAACCAAACCGAAAGAGATTCGTACTAAACATTAGGAAGAACCTCCTGATAATAAGAGGTGTTCAACGGTGAAATATCCTGCCTTGGAGTGTGATGGAATCTCCTTCACTGGAGGTTTCTAAGGAGAGACTGATGGCCATCATTCAAGAGTCCTTTGATTGTGCCTTCCTGCCTGGCAGAAAATAGTTGAACTGGATGACCTTTGGGGGTCTCCTCCAACTCTAGGATTCTGTGTTTGTAAATTATCAGGTAGTCATTGGGAAGCTTAGCAAAACTGTTGCATAAAGTGGTATTGTATACTTTCCTCGCATCAGAAATAGTGGACATGCTGGGATGCTAGTTTAATTTCCCAAGAGGATTCAAGACTTGGGGTCTAGAAATTTCCTGCAGTCATCTACACACAAGAAGAGTAAGCAGCATAGCATTTCATAAGCCTTCCTGAAGCATCTCAGAGGTGTTTTCTACTTACCATACTTTCCATTTTTTCAAATAGCTGACTAGAAGAAGACAGGAGCAAAGTTAGAAGAACAAAATAAAGACCACATTTCCTAACCTATCTATCAAAATGCTTCTACTCAGAATTCAAAGTGTTAGCAATAACCATCACTTGACTCGGAACTCTGATATTTGAAAGAGTCTCTCCGCTTTTCTCTCCATATACCTGTCCAAGGCTATGTTTAGCTCAGAAGAAAGAAGATAGAAAAGAGATATGACTATCATATTTAACTGTTTTATGGGCTAGAAGATAGAGCACACTTGTTCTCTGCTGATACTGATACTAGAACATGAAGCAAAGGATTTAAATGTCCCAAAAGAAAAAGAGAGAGATTTAACCTAAACATTAGAAAGAACTTCTTCTCTATAAGAATTATTTTGATGGTAGAAGAGACAAATCTCATATGGTAGTAGACTCTCCTTCTTTGGACACTTCAAACAGAGACTGTAGGGCCACCTCTCGGGATGGCTTTAGTTGTGTTTTCTTGTCTGAAACAATGGGGTTGGCTACGATGGCCCTTCTGATTTTTTCCAGCTCGTTTGTGACTATAACTGTTAGAATGGAAACTATGTTGGCTGGAGAATTTATTTATTATTTATTTATTTACAGTATTTATATTCCACCCTTCTCACCCTGAAGGGGATCAGGGTGGATCACATTGCACATATAAGGCAAACATTCAATGCCATAACATAGAACAGAGACAGAGACAGACGCAGGCATGGGCTGGCCTTGAACTCATGACCTCTTGTTCAGAGTGATTTGTTGCAGCTGGCTGCTAACCAGCCTGCGCCACAGCCCGGCCACAGGATTCTGGAAGCTGTAGTCCAACACCACTGGACGGCACCCAAATCCGTCTGCAATTTTATTTTGAACTTCCACATTAAAAAAAGAAGACAAAAATCTGAAAGCGGAATACACTCACCAATCCCATTCTCTCTGCAGTTGGCAAATGCTCTCATGCAAAAGGCTGTTCTCCATTGACTAAATGGAGGAAAGATCAAATGTCAAGTTGATAATTCCTTGTACCATAACACTTAGCAGTGATGGGATTTGATGCTCAGCAATATCTGGACCCACATGACTCCCCATTTGGTTGTACAGTAGAGTCTCACTTATCCAAGACTCGCTTATCCAATGTTCTGGATTATCCAACGCATTTTTCTAGTCAATGTTTTCAATACATCATGATATTTTGGTGCTAAATTCGTAAATACAGTAATTACAACATAACATTACTGCGTATTGAACTACTTTTTCTGTCAAATTTGTTTTTGGTGCCTAATTTGTAAGATCATAACCTAATTTGATGTTTAATAGGCTTTTCTTTAATCCCTCCTTATTATCCAACATATTCGCTTATCCAACGTTCTGCTGGCCCGTTTATGTTGGATAAGTGAGACTCTACTGTATCTGAAATATCAGCCCTACAGTCTCCCAGATAAAGATGCAAACTGAGCAGGAAGGCAAACAAACAACAAACCATAACTTTGGCCAAATAATCTACCAAGTCCTACTACTGATTTCAGTCTAACCTACTCACAGCACTGATCAAGACAGATTATTCCAAGCATCATATTTTACAGAACCAGCGTTATGCAGGCAATCCTTATCTGAGGTCTATGTGACCAGCATAGACTGTATCGAAAGCTTGTTTGTTGCTTATGAGGATGTTCTCAGGGTCTGACACTGTATGTTGTTGGCCCTGGACATGAATATTACAATTACAACACTTCTAGCATAGCACAAATGGCAGAGATCAACAAACAACACAGGCTATGGGGAGGTATCAGTTATTGCCAGGATGGAGTTGATCAGGCTCAATAAAACAAATCAACATATAGTTGAATCTTAAATTCTTATCTTACATCAACATCTCTCCATGGGAATATCAGAAGAACGGAGAACGGGTGAGTAATCACCTACACAAGCCTGTGACAAGGTTAGTCTCAACTGCAAATGGTTGTATCTGTTGAGTCTTCCTATTCATGAGGCTTCGATTACACAACTTTTCAGAGATACTAAATCTTTGGATAATCAAGTCCCATTAGATAAAACAATGTAGTGCATACTTGATTTGCAAGGCTGGAGAGATAAGACAGGATTTGTAAATAGGATCATAGATTTGTGCCAAGCGTTATATTTAGATTTACACCATTTCACAGATCTCGGTCTCTCTCCAGCCTCCAGCCTCTCTCTAACCTCACAAATACATGAGATACTATGCTACTTGGGTTGTGTATTGTGTATTTTTGAATCCACGATTAGATGAATACCTGAGTGTGGAGGGCCTATTGTGTTAGAAAACAGAATAACAACTTACTAGACAATCTTACAACTCTTGGTTGCTCCAACGCTCTGAATGCAGACGTTCTACTAAAATGTTGAAGTAACTGTAATTCTGGAATTCTGAGCAAAGAAAGCCATCCCAACCGTCACTGTTGACAACTTTTCCTTAGCAACAGCTTGTATTTGAAAGAAGCCCATGTTGTGTATTCAAACAGTGTGATGATTACTTATAACAACACCCAGTTTGGATTTGATAATTAATCTGACACTTCTAAAAGTAGACTGACTTGACGCCAGTCTACTTAAACTTCGGACCAAAATTGATGTTTTTGGACAGCCAAAGGCCTATGCATCCCCTTTAGTAGAGGGATCTCCTCCTGGCTATAAATCATAATTAGATAACATGTACAGGGAAACTAGTCCCTTAAGAAGATACTATGCCTTTCCAACTGCCAAAGAATAGGTATTCTGTTTTAATAACCTCCAGAGGGAAAAAATTCACCATACTTCAAGCGGCAGCATATTTCACTGTTGAGCAGCCCTGGTCATCTGGAAGTATTTTGTTATGTTTAAGTGGAATCTTTTCCTATAATATGAAATTGTTGCTCTGTATTCCAGTTTTCAGAGCAGCAGAAAACAAACTTGCTCCATCTTTAATAGGACATCCTTTCAAATATCTAGCCAGATCATCTTATCTTCTCCAGATGACATATAAGGCTGCTTGCAGAACTTGGTTTCCAGACCTGCTATTGATTGATGGCTCCCCTGTGAATACCTTTCAGTTTGTGATTATCCTTCTTGAATTGTGTTCCCCAGAACTAGACATAGTATTCCAGGTGAAGTCTGACGAAACCACGGTACTGTTATTTCCCTTGATCTAGATACTATCCTCATGTTAATACAGCCTAGAATCATAGAATCATGGAGCAAGAGAGTTGGAAGAAACCTCATGGGCCATCCAGTCCAACCCCCTGCCAAGAAGCAGGAAATCGCATTTAAATCACCCCCAACAAATGGCCATCCAGCCTATGCTTAAAAGCCTCCAAAGGAGGAGTCTCCACCACACTCCGGGGCAGAGAGTTGGCTTTTTTAGCTGCTGCATCACACTGCTCTCGCATCTAGTTTGTGGTCTAATACTCCTAGCTCCCTTTCATATATACTGTTTTCAAGGCTTCACCCATATCTATAAATTTCATGTCATTGCCTAAGTGTAGCACTGTACATTGCTCCCTGTTGAACTTCATTTTGCTAGTTTTGACCTATCTCTATAATCTGTTAAGGTCATTTTGGACTGTGATGTTGTCTTCTGTGGTATTAGCTATTCCTACTAATTTGGTGTCATCTGTAAATTTCATAAGCACATCTTCAATTCCATCATCCAGATCATTGATAAAGAAGTTTAATATCATTGGGCCCAGGACACCTGGACTGCCATTTACAAAACTATAGAAAAATATTGTCTAGACCATTTTACTAGCTGGTATGCAACAATATAATGGGGGACACCTTGTTGAAGGCCTTATTGGAATCAGAATATGTTACACCCACACCTTTCTGTCTTCATCAGGAAAGAACACTGCAACCTTAGAAACACAGGTGACAGATAAATGGATTCTTAGGGTGGTCAAGCTAGCCGAGATTGCCAAACTAAAATGGATTTTGGAGGGCAAAACAACTAAGACTTCTTGAAAGACTGGAAACAATTTATTGGTTTTTTTGAGCAATAGAAAACTAACAATGTGATAATTTGTGGCTATAGTTACAGTAATTCATAGCTGGATCGATGATAAAATAGTGTATATTCTCTTTCGGGTTTTCTTCTATTCATTATGATTTGGATTTAGCAGATCAGATCCTTTTTATGTTCAATTAGTGTTGATTTGTTTGAGTCTTGTGTTTGTGCTTCAGTCTGTTATACCATGGAGTCTACCAGTTTTACAGTGGATTATCCCTTTGATATTCCTAGTATAATTTGTATCAGATTAGTTGTCAATCATCCACTTCAAAATATTACTATTTTTGTGACACCAGATTTATGCCAACATAAAGTGATCCAGCGTAGTGGCTTGAGCAGTGGTCAGGGATATCAGATATCAGGGTTCAAAGCCCCACTCAGTCACTGAAAATCCTTGGGCAAGTCTTGAACTCTCAGCTGCAGAGGAAGGCAATGCAAGCCCCCTCTGAACAAATTTTATCAAGAAAACTATATGATGCCATGTACATGTGTGTATAAGTCTACCTCACGTATCAGTTTAGGGGAGGGTTTTGGACCAAAATTATGGATTTTACCTGTAGATAAGTCAAGGAGCATTCTACAGAGGTGAAAGTGCCAAGAAGTGAGCGGTGCTTCTTGATTTTCTCAAGACTCTCACCTTTTGCCATTCTATTCTAATATGAGTCAAGATACAGTATCCTCATTGACATATGAATAAGTTGACCCAGGTTTTGGGAGTCAATTTTCTGATTAAAATTCCTAGACTCATATCTAAGTATTTACGGTAGGTTTTACAAAGTTAGAAGCAACTTGAAAGCAAAGAACATACAAAAATTTCTCAGATAACTAATCAGTTTCTAGTTTCTCAGATAACTAATCAGTGCTCATAAGGCAGACAAATAAGAGTAATACAGTCATTTGTATTTAGGATTTTATTCAAATAGCTATTGGAAACTTACAATTTGGAGAACGGATGGACAGGAGAAAACAAAATCTCAAAATCTTTTATGTTTATTTTACATAACTGGAGCTTAACAGCAGAGGTGTCCTTTTATTTCTAACTGGAAACCAGCATCAACAGATTGGGAGCTCCACTGAAGTTTGTGGTGGTGGTGGTGGTGGGGGGGGGGGGGGAAACACCTAAGATCTTATTGTTTAAATCAGTAAACAAAAGTGGATTAGTATTGCAAAGGAGATACCCAAATAAACATGCACATTCAGTTAGCTCCTCTAGTTGGAACAGAAACTGAAACCACATCCAAATCACATCTCTCAAATCCATATTTCTCTCGTCATTTTCCATCTTCATAACACAGTTGATACATATTTTTGTTTACATCATAGTTCTTTTTGGAGTCTATGCAGAGGGAGGGTGCACTTTATAATAATAAAACTCAATGAACACAGTTCAGACTCAGAAAGATGTTTCACATTATTGTTGTCAACACAGGAGTGACCACTATATGGGAAAGACCAGCCCAAAAGCACCATAAATGCTGTTTTTATGGCCATCAAGGTTATTGGGATTAATAAAAATTAAAACACTGCATTGAAATGTCTCTAGATGCATCACCCCAGGCCATTATAAACTCAGAAAAGACATTTTTACACCAAAAAATGACTTCTAGAAGACATTTTCTCTTCTAGACTTCAAGTCTCATCCTGTTTTTTAAAATGCTCTTTCCTCTGCCCTGAAATGATTGGGCAGAGGGTAAATTGTGGCAGAATTGCCCTCCCATGTTCCCTAGAGGGTATTTGGGGCAAATGATTTGTCTTATTAAAACATGGAATCACTCTGGAAATTGAAAAGATTCTCTACTGAGATGAGCTGTGGAGACACACTGGCCCAAATTGGATCATTTGGACTGTTATATAGCAGGCTATTGCAGTCACCAGATATACTCAGTCCTTCTCAGAACTCTAAATATAGAAACGCAACATGCATTGAATCTAAGCAGACACAGTATTGCATATCTGCTTAAGTACTTCAGAGGTATGCCAGGCCATGTAACCATGAAAAATAAGGAGAGGTCAAGAAGGAAGAGCCTGCAGAAAAAAACAACAGAACTTTAAGCAACTTTCAAAAGGAAACCAAACTTATACGAGGAATCCTACTAGAAAAGATCCAATGATGCAATGCTTCCCACTGTGGCCTGAGTGGAAACCAAGAACCATCCTCTCCAGCTGCCCGACATCACTTTCAAAACTGATTGGGGGCTTCTAGACATCTTTCCCTGTAACCATGAACCAGAACAGACAAAAACTAAAAATAAGATTCAAGTATTTACATAACGGGAGAGAATGAGGACAACAATTGCTTAGCATTGTTTGTAAAAATAAGAACAGGATTCTCCTCCATCTCCCAGATCAAAACCAGACCCCTGAGTTTTAAGGTATTTTAGGAATGTTGTGCAAAGAAATGAAAATGGTGCGACATGGGGCAAACATTGCATGGAAGAGGAAACACTGAATCCTGCTAAGGTTTGTTAGGTAGATATAGTGGTACATAAATGCTCCAGCTAGTTATGCCAACATCTGTAGTAGTTTCTTTATGCTTTTTTTGGGTAGCTATCATGCCTACCCTGGAGGAAGACATTTAATTAAGAAGCTATTTTTCCTCTGTAGAGAATATCTCTCTAGGAAACTCTAGGTGTATGGTCAATTTCCAACAGAAGGGGACTACACAACCCCACTAGAGGACCCAGGGATTCCTAGGGAGAATGTTTCAATGAAGTCCTTGAAAATATCTGCAAAAGTCTAATCAGAAAAAATTGAGGGTCAACTGTAATATAGAAGAGTGAAGTAAGGAAGAAAATGCTCTTTTTAAAAAATATAACTTAATGTTGTGGGACACATTGGGAGGGCCCAGTGGAGCAACTGAGTTGTTTGGTAAGATTGGAATGATGAGGTATAACAGAGTTTGCATCTCTAGAGTACTTCCTTTAAATGCTAATTCTGGAACCATGACATTTCTGAGAGAAAATTGATCAGTTGAACAATTAAGACACGTTTTCCTCCTAGCAAATTTCCCTTTCATGGATTCCCCTTATCTTTCATTCACCCAACAAGTTCAGGGTTTGAATGACAGCTAGACCTTGTGTTTATTATCATGCAGCAAGCGACCAAAGCCCTCTGACATGGGAGCCCAACGCATAAGAGGTAACCACACCCCATATGAGCAACTGGCGTTTGAAGAAAACAAGTTGCAGCTTGTGAAAGAATAGGTTTTCCCAAAAGACTCACATTGTCAGCATTGATGTTTGTACGTGTGTGATTGCATTCACCTAATTTGACAGAAAGGAAGAAAAGTGAACTGAAGGTCCAATAACCTGCCCCAATATACTTGTAGATAGCATCCCAAAGGTGTACTACTTCAGGTTTCAGGAGTCAGTGAGGGGTTCTCCATTATTATGCTCAAGTCCTGTCCATCTAATCACTTGAAGAGATTAGTCAGTTGAGCTGGGCAAGTCTAGGAACAGAGTTCACAGAGCCAAGGAAATTGAACATGGTGTTCACCAGTTCTGGAAGGTCATAGTCGTGTTTCCATCCCCAATCCTGGCGAGCGTTGCTGTCATCAAAAATCATCGGCCAACTGTCAGCTATTGAATTGGAAAAAGAACAGATTCTGTCATGAGCGGACTTGTCATGGACACCATGAAAGGTGCTGGATGCAGAAGGTTCCACCACAACATTACTATAGTGCTGCTGTAACCTTCCCAGGAAGTAAGACAACAGCATAAACCATTACCCAACAAAATGAGGAGACAGATTGAGATCACTGAAGTTGATCCCTGACTCTTGCTTTCTTCATTAAGAGAATGCCAGCAGGCAACCAACAGAACATATCTCCTAGGCCTAGCTTTGCTCTCAACTCTACACTTACTTGTCAATGGGCTTTACACCAAAATAATTGGATTATAATTCAGGTTATTCCACTCTGAAGCTGCCCCAGATTCACCCCATTAGCACCATACACACTCTCATATAAGTTGAGGGTAGGTTTAGGGGCAGATATTAAAGATTTGCTTATAACCTATGGATAAATCAAAGATTATTCCATGGAAAAGAGAAAACGCCACTGTTGCCTTAGGGGGTCAGCTGCCCCTGGTTGCTGTTGCAATTTCCCAACCCAGGCATTCAAAAATGCCAGAAGTGGTGCAATGGCAGAGATGGTTGGTGCTTCTTTTAGGATCTTCTGGAAAAGTCTAAGTTCTTGCTTTTTGCCACTCTACTCAGAGAAACAGATAGTTCATTTTTAATCAAAAGTAAAGTACTCACATTTTGGGTTGATTTTTTACTAAATGTCTAGACTTATAGAACATAGTTATATAGGGTACCTATAATAAACTGCACTGAAATCATATTGCTATCCTCACCCTAAATTTTAATCAGCACCGTTTTTTATTTCTCCTTCTCCTCCACTGTTTTCCTTTCTGCTCAAATACATAGATTCCTTAGAAATAAACAGTTTACTCAAGAATAAGAAAGTGGAGGATCACTTCCTCTTCCCTCTTGCTTGGTAAGGAGGGGATGGTGGCCATAGTTGCAGCAGATGAGACGAGACCTGATCTAGACAAAAAGAGTGTGTATGGCTCCTCTTACACATGAGCAAACCATCTGTTCTCTGCTTTGAGCAGAGATTGTGGTGTTTACAAAAAGCAAAAGAGATGTCTTAGTATTACAAGGCATACACTCCAGAAAATAGCACTGGACATTTTTTTAAATGATGGTGCTTGTTCCTTAATAGCCTTTCAGTGTAAACAAGCCCAATGTCTACATCTCAAGACTCTGAAAGTATTGTTTTATCCATCTCAAAAGTCCTGTTTCTGAGCTACCCTTTATTCATGGTCAAAAGGCACAAACACAGAGCCCAAGAGGTGTCTGTTTACCTCATTTTTTCTTTGCCTAGTCTATTTTAATCTGTAACTACCGCCTTAAATCATAATCAAATACTGAAACCAGATACTAACCAATGGCCTGTCTTACAGCATCCACATTGTAGGTAACTTGAAGCTCTGGAATATGCTTCTGGACTTCTTGAGTCAACTCCTCAGGAGTAAAACTCATGGCACTGATGTTGTAAGTCCTCATGCTCAGCTGCTCAGCAGGGGCTTCCATTATCTCCAGTGTAGCCCTCAGGCAGTCATCAATGTACATCATTGGCAGGCGGGTGTCTGGTTTAAGGTTGCACTTGAACTTGCCAGTCTTTATGGCATCATGAAAGATCTGGACTGCATAGTCTGGAAGAATAGAAGGTTTAAAGTAATTACCACCACAACAATACGTTTCAGCAGCATTCCTATAGCAGGGGATGAAGGAGTTTTGCCTGATTCTGAAGTGGTCAAAGCATGAAAACTCAAACACATAGACCAACTGTCCTCCATGAAACCTTTGAAGATATCCAAAAAAGAGGTGGAACTATTCCACTTCTCCTTTGGGTGTCATCAGAGGCTGGGTGGCCATCTCTCTATGATGTTTTACTTATATATTCTTGTAGCGCAGGGGGGGGGGGGGTCGATCAGATTGTCCTTGGAGTTCTTCTCCATTCTGAAACTTCTCCATTAATAGAAAGAGAGAGGTGACGAGAACAGTTATGCTGGGGATGTTGGCTATGCCATCTCTTACTATAAAACTACCTTTCCCATGTGCACATACAAAGACAAACCAACTGTTGGGAAGGAGAACAAGGCAGAACAGTCAGAGGTAGACACTCCAGTGGTTATTCCTTCATAACAGACACTATTGCTCTGCCAATTGGTAGAAACCTTCAGAACCTCAAAGCTTTCGGATAGTAAATGAGTAATTATAATCTTGAACAGAACTCTTTCTCCCCCAATAGCATTACTAGTTAATTTTATAGCCCAACTTAAATTCATGCTGCGAAGAAGGTTTAAAAAGGAGTTGTCTTTGCTTCCTTACCAGTTGTTCCCCCACCAGGCTGAGTATCGGCTGAAATGATGCCTGGGTACCTCAAGCATCGGAAATCTAGGCCGTATCTGTAATGGTAATACTAGGAGGGGAAAAATGATATCAATACCAGAGCAACCATATTGGTCCTCTACTACAGCCTCGTCTCTTTCAATGGCTAATGAAGGGTCAATGAATTCACAAACATTGTAGCAATAGCTTGTTACTGGTCAGAGTCTCGATAAAAAGTGTATAAAGGCACCACTTTTTGACTTCTTTCAAAATGTATCCATGGATGTTCTGATACTTTTCATTACCTACTACTTTTATGATTTAAATTTCAGTGACCAAACGAAGTTTTTCTTAATGTGATGGGGTAGATGGTGGGCCAGACTTATCTGCTCTAAGAAAGATCTAGCTAGGCATAGAAGTATTTGTAAAAAAGCTTCTCAATCAGACTTTTAAACTGAGGTATGCCTATGCATTAATCACATTTGCTATGTATCTAAATAGACATATACTGAGAAGGATAAATACAGCTGCTCCACCCATTTGAAACAAGACAACTGCAGGTTGAATGGACAATGCTTACTTCTCCCATGAGCTCAGCATGGACCTTGGAAACACCATAGATTGTCCTTGGCCTTTGGATGCAGAGGTCAGGAGTTGGGTCCCGAGGGGAGGTGGGTCCGAAAGCTCCAATTGTGCTGGGGACAAAGAGCCGCAAGCTGTGCTCAGCAGCAATATCAAGAATGTTGTGCAATCCTAGGAACAGCAAACAGAGTTATCAGGCTCAAGACCAAAACACTGAGCTCTGGCAGTCAGGCGAGGACAGCTAATCAAACAATGGAAAGTTAAGCTGATACATACCAGTGATATTTACAGATCTTGCCAAAGGAACGTTAGCTTCACCAACTGCACTGAGCAATGCACTATAGTGAAACAACCATGTAATCCGGTTGTTCACTACTATCTCACGAAGATTCTTGTAGTCCAGAATGTCTGAATAGATGAAAGGGCCTACAAGGGAGGAAGTGGAAATCAAATGGGAGTCTGAGGAAGGTCACAAGTCAACAGAGTAGGAAAGCATCCTCCTTCATTCAAATTCATTTTAAGTGCATACAGAATAAAAATGCCAAATCAACTTTCCCTGCTCTATCATCAAGTAAACATTGGTTTCAGCTCTATTCAGTGGTTATTTTTAATTGAATAGAAAATATATTTGTGCAAGGCAGGCATGAGTGATTTGATATCAAAAAATGTTAAATAAAAATCTGTTTAAAACATTAAAACATATCTGAAGTTTTTCCAACTGCATTAACCTGAGCCTTTAGATCACAAGACAGATTAATGAATCATCAGGAGATGGAGGAAGGACTGAATATTCTTTATAGAACCCGGTTTTGTGTCCAAGGCCAAAATTTATATATATATTGGTGACTGTCCTACTTTGGATATTGAAGTGTCTCTTTACATAAATGAAGGAAGCAGCTTCTAAAATAAAGCTCATAAATCAGAAGCAGATATTCAAGGATACTGCAAAAGTTAATATACAAGGAAACTTCAAGTTTAATTGAGGAACTAAGATTCTAACAAAAGTTCACTGCCACAGTAAGCATTACATTGCTTCCTTATAAGGCACTTACCACTATAGAAAACATTGTCAGGAGGCTTTCTGATGTCAGACAGGATCACATTGTTCTTCCCAAAGCGTTTCCTAGGAAAGAGGGTAGAGTTAAATCTGAAAGCAAATCTTTCACAATCATTTTAAACTTTATTTCATCGAGAGCAAAGACTAATCTGCTGAGAGACGCAGTGTAGCCATACGTTTCTGTACTATAAAATTATCTTTCACACTACTCCCATCACTGTGATCTACCTTTAGTCCCGCAGCAGGAGAAAAGGAGAACATAGATACAATAAATAAATAAGGAAAACGGTCCTCCCAGCATTTTCCTAATGTGTGTACAAAATATTTTTTTCCTTGGTGGGAAAATCATTGTTACACTTTTGCTACAAATGAACTTGATCATTCTCTGGAAACTTCCATCTCAGAAATCTACAAGAATTTATTACTAGTGAAAAGCAACAAGTATCACTTACCTCAAAAGCTTAGCAAGTCCTACTCCAAGCTGGCCTAGTCCCCCTGAAAACAAAATGAATATGTTAAAGCACTCAATGTGCTTTAAAACATGAACAATTTGAAAAGATTTCTGCTCTAGCTTTTTTGAAAACAAGAAAGAAAGAAAAGGTTTATACTGAACTCTGTCTCAGAATCCAGGAGCAGGGAATAAGTTAGCTTTCATCAAAGCCTTTCAGAGAAGGGTTTATTTGTTTAGATAGACTGCTAGGAATATTTTAATTATTACACACTTAGGGTGCAGCAAATATATTATCCTATTTATTTAATGAATATCTCAATTAAAGGTTTTGTTGTTGTTGTGTGCCTTTCAACTTATTGCGGCCCTATCAAAGAGTTTTCTGGAACTAAAAGTGTGCAATTTACCCTTTCCCTGGGTTTCCAAGGCCAAGTGGGGATTCAAACCCTGGTCCCCAGAATCACAATTCAACCCTCAGAAACTACATTAAACATTGAGAAGCTGTGGTGCTTCACTTCTGCATCACAGATACAACTATGATGAAACAGAAGAGATACATAATACATTAGTATAATAGTTCTACCTTAAGATTGGGCCATGTAACAATAGTACAGCTTTTGCTAGACTGCAGCTCCCAGTGTCCTCTACCATTTGCTATGCTAGCTAGAACAGGATATCTAGTTCAGCAACATTAGGAGGACCAATACAAATACAGGATGATTCCTTTGACTCAATAAGGGCCAGGATTCAGGTAGAAATGACCAGGAATGGGGCAAGAATATAATAACATGTTTTAAGTGGAAATTAGTTATTCTGTTTGAACCCAGTAACAAAAATGAGCTGATAATTTAAAAGCAGAGCACCGACTCCGCCATCTAGATACTAAATCACCATCTGCAAGTAATCTTTCAATGTCTATATGCATTTCACAGGATTTTTAAAGGTAAGGAATAAAGAGGTGGTCTTGCCAGTTCCTTCCTCTGGAATATTGCCTGCAGTGTCTGGTATTCTTTGGCAGTCCCCCACCCAAGTACTGAACCTGTTTAGCTTCTGAAATCAGAAAGAATCTGGTGGCTTCAGGGTATTTAAGCACAAAACAACAGACAAATATCCTTATCTTCTAGGAGACTGGGTTGAGGGAATGGCAGAGGACATTCCATTATGCATTGCAATTGGACAGAGGTTAACGCCTTTGTTTATAAAACTGTGTTGTTATGTGGACCAGGTAGATTGTGATCTATCAAAAAATCTGTGTGATTTATAGCAGACCTGCAGGGGTTTCGAACTGCTATCCAGCCAGCTATAAAGTCACTGGAAAAATGCATTTGATGGGAAAAGAGTAAATGTTCAAATCCGTATCATAACAAAGATAATGATATCTTGGAATGAGCAGGAGATCAGAGGCACTTAATTCTCAGAAAATGCCGACCTGCCCAAGTCATTTTGTACCTGGCTCTGGCCAGCAGATCTCAGTGCTCCTAGAAGTACAAATCCAACTCCAAAAGCCTATCATCTGCTCACTCTGATCCTGAACTACCATTGGAGTGATGCCATTGAAACAGATCGTCAATCCACAGAGTTGCAGTGCATCCTGATTCAGGACTACATAACATACACATGGCTTGATAAAATAAATGTTAATAAATTTAAATGTTCCATATAAAACAAATCACAAATGTTGTAGGTAGGTAGAAAGCAGACTGACCTGTAATCAGCACCCGTGGATGTTCCGTTTCAGAAAAGGATACTGAATGGAAGCTGGCATCCAAGTTTACCTGCCGGGGTGAGAAACCAACACACCTAACCGGCACAACGGCAATCTGACAGCCACAACCAGGTTTCTGCAACACCTGCCTGACAGCTCGACTCAAGCTCTTGATGGCTGGCATTTTTCAAGAGAGCTGAAAGAAAATGGAAAGTATTTTGGTAAATAATAAGATATCCCACCAATAGGCTAGGTTAAGCAAATATTAGTCCTCAAATACCAATTAACTGTTTGCCACTTGGTGTGGAAAATACTCAAATTGATGGGCCACTCATCCTTTGAAGTTGGGCATGTCACTGCTAGTCTGCAGCGTGTCTCAGGATATTACCACATGCTGGCCGCTATCCCATGCTGTTCATACAAGGCGGGAGAGCAGCAGCTTACTGTCATGGTGAACATCAGCTTCACAATACTGTGACTTTGCAAAATTGTACTTCCAGATGGGTGGCATAGCTCTGCCCTTTCACTATGCTGCTTCCCTTTTTATTTTTAATTAGACTGAGGGGAATGTGGCAAGACTGTGGTGCGATCATGGGCTATTGATGGACCCACAACATGCATTAGTCGATGATCTTCGCCGGGAACTGGACAGGGGGAGTGTGTCCCTGCTGATTCTGCTGGACCTCTCAGCGGCCTTCGATACCGTCAATCACGGTATCCTTCTGGGACGCCTCGCAGGAATGGGACTTGGAGGTACTGTTCTGCAGTGGCTCCACTCATTCCTGGAGGGTTGGTCCCAGATGGTGTCATTGGGGGACACCTGCCCAGACCCACAACCATTGACTTGTGGGGTCCCACAGAGGTCGGTATTGTCCCCCTTGTTGTTTAACATCTACATGAAGCCGCTGGGAGAGATCATCCGGAGTTTCGGGATGCGGTGTCATCTGTACACAGATGATGTCCAGCTCTGTCACGCCTTCCCACCTGTTACTAAGGAGGCTGTTCAGGTCCTGAACTGGTGTCTGGTTGCTGTGTTGAACTGGATGAGAGCCAACAAATTGAAATTGAATCCAGACAAGACAGAGGTCCTCCTGGTCAGTCGGAAGGCCGAACAGGGTATAGGGTTACAGCCTGTGCTGGATGGGGTCACACTCCCCCTGAAGGCGCAGATTCGCAGTCTGGGGGTGATCCTAGACTCATCGTTGAGCCTGGAGCCCCAGGTCTCAGAGGTGGCTAGGGGAGCCTTCACAGAGTTAAAACTGTGCCAACTGCGACCGTACCTTGGGAAGCTGGACTTGGCCACGGTGGTCCACTCTCTCGTTACATCCCGTTTAGACTACTGCAACACACTTTACGTGGGGCTGCCTTTGAAGACTGTTCGGAAGCTTCAATTAGTCCAATGGGAGGCTGCCAGGTTAATAACTGGAGTGGCGTTCAGGGAGCGTTCTACTCTGTTACGTCAGCTCCACTGGCTGCCAATTAGCTACCGAGCACAATTCAAGGTGCTGGCTTTAGCCTATAAAGCTCTAAACGCTTCCGGCCCAGCTTATCTGTCCGAACGTGTCTCCCACTACGACCCACCTCGAAGCTTAAGATCATCAGATGAGGCCCTGCTCACATCCTGTCAGCCTCACAGGTGTGGCTGGCGGGGACGAGACACAGGGCTTTTTCAGTAGTGGCTCCCCGCCTATGGAACGCCCTCCGCATTGAAGTCAGGCAGGCTCCCTCCCTCCTATCCTTCCATAGGAAGGTTAAAGCTTGGTTATGGGGCCAGGCTTTTGAATAATAATTGGCAGCGTTAATTATCATGTACGCTGGAACTCAATCGAGAGACCAGTTTTTTGAACTGAACACGCCTACCTGTATTTTATAATGTGTTTTATGAATACTGATGTAAGTTAATTTTTTAACTGATTTATATTGCACTGTATAAATTTTATATATGCATTTTATTGTAAGCTGCCCTGAGTCCCCTTTTGGGTGAGAAGGGCGGGATATAAATATTGTAATAAATAAATAAATAAATTACAAGATGTTGTGTGGTAGGGACCAATGGTCCTGCTACCATACCAGTTCACTACATCTTTGCAATAAAGTCCTCTGTCCAAAAGGAATTGACACTGGATCTCTCAACAATTTTTTTTTCTGCCTCAATATTGTAATCTAATTAGCTCTTTAAATAGGGCTAATATTCAATAGTGCAGGATAGATCAGTCATTTCTGCAAGCCTGCCACTTGTTTCCTCAAATTATGCAAATTTGAGAAGGGGCCTTTAAGTACAGCCAAATAACCAAAGACTCAAGACTGAGAGCAGAAATTCTCCAACACAAGCCTCAATGCTGAGAAAAAGGAAAATGTTTCAGAAGTTACACAAAATTTATGCCCAACTTTAGAGTTCAATTGTCAAACACTATATACTTTACACAATAGAGTTTAGTGAAATTAATTATTTTTATTTGACAGCAAGAAAACTCTAAAAAACAGAATTAAAAAATAACAATGACATTTGTTACAACAATATATAACTGATTTTCCTAGGGAAACCATTTATATTTCTGCCATAAATTTCTACAGTTCTGGACAAGATTTTGACACACATAGTCCCTTTATTAGTTACCATGTTCATGGGAACATTAATAAAAGTCCTTGGAGACAGCCAGAATTAGCAAGGTTAACTACACCTGTTGGTTATAAATCGAATGAAGGTCTTAAGGAATCAAATTGCAGTTTCAGGCATTTGAAAACAGTAACATACTTTCCCTAGCAAACAGGGGAGATACCAACCCTATAAAATAAACAGAAAAATCTTGGTTACACTTCCTATTGAATTTACAATTAGCATAATTATGGTTAAGTATTAGAAGATCATCAAATAATATCAGTTGGTAAAAACCTGAGGACAGCCATATTCCGACTGTCTAATTTTTGTAGAATGTGTTTTTACAGGTGAATGAACTTTCCCTCCTCCAGGCAGTAAAGTGATGCAAACAGACTTTCTCAGCTTACCTTTTTTCCTGGCACTGGCTTTGCAAAGTGAAAAAGGGGGAGTATTTATGGGGCACAGCCTCGCTGCTAAGCCAATGAGCGTTCTCGAGGGAGTGGGAGTTGTCCTCTACACAGAAAAGGGTGTGCATGTATATGCTCATGATATCACCACATGATGGACACATCAGTTTGTTTGATTTAAAACTGCGTCACCTCAGAACAATACTGAATGAACAAGAGGGATCCTGTTTGTCTAGTATATGGCATGGTTGCACGGAACACTGGATTTATCCTTTATTTGCTCTCTTCTTTGGGAGCAGAAACAACATTTATACACACACTGGCTGCAGGTATGGCAGCAGTGTTTAAATGATACAACTAAAATCCACACAGCTATAAGCTAGATTTCAAGAGAAAGCTAAAAACACTGCACTTGAAACCACAGTCAGAAAGAACAAACAGCCACTGAGAGTCAGCCAGCACTGCAGATCAAAATTATTCATCTCCAACAAAGAGAGACAGACCAACCCACAGAGCAGAAACAGCTTAGGTACATGAAGTAGATCAAGTTACAGGCAAAGGAAATCCACGTGACATTTAAAGAACATACATAACTGCAATGGTTCCCATTGACAGATGATGCCTTTATTTCTGAAATGCACCAGATCCCATCTGTTCTCAGAAGCTAAGACGGGTCAGCCCCAGTTAGCACTTAGATGGGAGACTACCAACAAACATCAAGTGCTGTGGACTTTATCTCAGATGAAGAAAATGGCAAAATCACCTCAAAAGTATTCCTTGCCTAAGAAAACCCTGCGAATTTCATGGGATTACCATAGATCAATAAGTAACCTTAAGGCACATTCACACAATGAATGTAGGATGCCTTTAATGCAATGTAATGAAAGCAATGTGTTAAGGTAGTGCTTAGACATCCAAAGATGCGGCTTACATATCCTAAGCATTCCTTGCCTAAAAAAACCCCTTAAAATGCATGGGGTTGCCGCAAGCTTACAGGCAATTTGTAGCCAATATCATACATACATACACACCATCCTCTAGAAGTTTCCAACAGTGTCTTCTGAAAGTCTATCCCCCATCTATCAACGTGTGAATCTGAAACTGGCAGCACCAGCTGTTATACATAGCTCTATCTGTCTGCACCATTTTTGTTCTTATTTTTGACTTACATCACTACTATCCTGCCTTTCTCCCAAAATGTGACTCAAATTGACAATATATGTCAAGTTTCAGGATGAACATGACAAGAGCTAGACTTTCTCATCCCCATTGCCTGTCTTCAAGGTGTTCTGAATTTTCACAACCCAGTACCCATAGTTTCTTGTACCAAACATGGCAATATTTGATGCTGCGCGGATAAAACTAGCAAAAATACCGTCCAATATATAAAGCCACAAAATATTCACAACAGATCTTTTAGGTCAGAAAACATTCTTAAATTTAAAAATCCTGATGTTACCGTTATGTGCTTTCAAACTGACTCTGGCCTATGGCCAATTCTATCCTAGAGTTTTCTTAGCCAGATTTCTTCCTAGGATGTTTGACTTGCCTTGCTCTGAGGCTGATTTGCCTAAGGTCACCTAGTGGGTTTCCTTGCCTGAGTAGGGGTTTGAATCCTGGTCTCTCAGAGTCCTAGCCTAATATTCAAGCCACCCCGCCATATTGGTTCTTGTTACTTTAATACACACCATGCCATGAATGTCTTCATAAAGAAAATGGGCAATAGCAAAGAAGCATTGGTAATGAGAGTACTATTCATCAACATCATAGGCTATCCCTCACTGCAGAGTCTGATTGTCTTCTGCATGGCCTTTCACAGTGAGGACATACATTTCCAGATGGAAGGCAGTCCCGACAAGGGTTTGATTGAGGCACCTTCTTCCTCTCGGCACATTTCTCCCTTTCACCCTCTATTTCTCAAAATCCACAGTACTGTTGGTGATAGCTAACTTCCAGTAATGAGCTTGCAGCACTGCCTACCAACTAAAAAATAACTAAGTCTGTGGACCTGATGGGATTTCTGCTGAAATCTTTAAAAAGTGTGGACCTGAGTTGACACAACTCCATAAGAGTACTATTAGCATTGTAGTCAAAGACTGAGAGGTCAGATATTTGTAATTAAGAATGCAAATAGTAATGTATATATGGCACATATCTGTGATATACAATCGGCCCTCCATATTTGGGGGTTTGACTTTTGTGGATTTGATTAAAACATTCTAACAATCTCTGGTCCGTTTAATGTGATTCTGTGGTCAGCTTCCAGAAGAGGCTGATTACAGAGTCATGCTGAAGGACCTAGAGATCATAGAGAGGTTTTAAAAAGCATTTTTATTCATTATTTTTCAATTTCACAGAGATTATGTGCCCTCAACCCCAGTGAATGTGGAGGACTGGCTGTAGTTAATAAAAATGATTTATTGCCAGACTGCAAGAGACAAGTGCACATCTGATACAGAAACACAGAGAACAAACAGGCTTCTGACTATTACTCGTACTTGTTGTTGACCCTTAGAATGAGATAAGGAACTTTGTGGTTTTTTATGGCAGCAGGTTTTTCACTTCCAAAAACCATATTAAAGTGGGGAAAAGGTTTTGAATGGTAAAATGAACAGAAACTAAACACATCTACTACTTGAGAATGATGCTACTGCAGCATTAATATCACTTGATTTTGCAGAAGCAGAGGAACTGTCTGTTGGGATCAAACTACATGCTGTTTGTCAGATACATCTGCATAACAGTATACTTTCATTGGAAAGGAAAATCACATGGAAAGGGAAACAGATGAAATATATGTGGAAGCATACTTTCAAGAAAGGTTTTATGAACATAACATGCAGATTGATCCATCAAATTAAAAAAAGCTCTTAGACCATCAGATGAATAAACGCAGGAAGAAAACAGATTTCTCTCTTTCTATTTAGCCACTGATGTACTTTTACAGCAGCTCTTTTAAAAATTCCAAAATCCATACTGATTCAATGTATTTATTAGGCCAACCACAATGTAGCATGCAAGGCTTCAAACTGTCTAGGATCATATCAGATCCAACAGTGAACTAAATACAGGTTGAGCAACCCTGATTCAAAATGCTTGGGACCAGAAGTGTTTTAGATTTCAGATTTTTTTCAAATTTTGAACAACTTGTTCTTGAATATATGGTATGTATGCAACAAGGTATCTTAGAGATGAAATCCAGATCTAAACACATTAATGAATGTTTCTTATATAGCTTATGCACATAGTTTTAATATTATGCATAAAACAAAGTTTTCATACACTATCACCAGAAAGCAAAGCTGTCACTCTCTAACCCTGCCATATGATTCCAGAGTATTTTGAATTTCATAATTCCAGGTAGGGGATTGCTCAACCTGTATACCAAAACATTGAGGGGCGCATTAGTAGAAAGATGAATTTATTACTTAAAACATCTTATTTATTGCCTTGAGGGGATTACTAGGCAATGTGCAATCAATTCAAAAATGTAACAAATAAAATTTAAAAACCAAGCAAAAATCGCTCTTAAAATATTTTTGAAACAATTTTTCAAACAGCCAGGCTAGGTTTTAAGGTGTGCAAGCTTCTAAGGATGTTTTAAGGATCTTAAGACTTTCAGATTTTGCTCGAGCATTTGTTGCAGTGGATGATCATTGCTTAGAGTTGCAGGGAAATAGCTCAAGACAAATCCTTCATTTCTTGAAATACAGTCCAGCTCTTACCAAGATTGGTTTCCTCACTTTGCTACAGGTATATGTTTGTTTGGTCCCTACTTGGCTAGGAAGGTCCTAATGCAACCTTGGTCAACTCATCCTCTGTCCATGCCATTTTTAAACAGACCTTCTCCAACAAAAAGGTATCACTGTCTCCAATGTTTACCACAGCCTGTTATGCGGATAGTGTGGGAAGATGGGAGATGCAGTGAAGCAACATCAAGTAGGATACACTAGTTGCTCAACTATGCCCTAAATAGGGTGGTACAAATGGAAATTGGCAATTCAGCTCTTACACCACTCCCTCCTCCACTAAAGCCCTGTCTTGACAATAGCACATAATCACACACCCTTCTTGTGGTGGCATTTTCGCTGCCCTCTCTGTGCCAGTTAGCTGCCCCAACTGGTTTTGAGTTTGCCATTTGTGAATTCTATTACAAAACTTTATTGAAGTTACCGAGGACAGAATTAAAAGAAGCCTGCTGAGTCTGTAGATGGACCCAATAAATCTCTTTGATAAAAGTTTCTGCCTTCAGGTTCTTCTGTTCATGACACTGATTGCCCTCTTTCCAAAATGTATTTCATTTCAGCTAAAACTGGTTTCAAACAGACATACACCCCTCTATGACAAAAAAAATCTTCATCTAACAAATAGGGTACAAATGCTGCACATATTAAAACTAAAAAGAGGGGAAAGTAATTGCATAGGATAAATTCAAAGTTGTCCTTGTTCCAAGTGATATTAGCAGACACTAAATATTTCTGAAAACAATTATTTCACTCCATTTGCCATTGTGTTATGCCTTCAAGTCATTCCACATTAGGACAACACTGGCAAACATATCATAGGGCTTTCTGGGCCTGAGTGTGTGTGACTTACCGAAGGTCACACAATGGGCTTCCATGGCCAAGCAGGGAATCCATGGTATTCAGCATCTTAGGGCAACACTCAAACCACTACACTATGTGGCGCTATACTGTAAGTCAGTAGCATAAACAAGTCCAGTAAAGTTCAAGTGATATAGATATAACAATTTAGTAACAACCAACCAATTATTTTTAATAACTTCTATATATCTTGTACTGCATCATTGTACAGTACAGTCCCGAATGGCACTGTGGGTTAAACTGCTGACTTGCAGGTTGGGTTGCTGATCTGAAAGTTGCCGGTTCAAATCTGGGGAGAGTGCAGATGAGCTCCCTCTGTCAGCTCCAGCTCCCCATGCGGGGACATGACAAAAGCCTCCCACAAGGATGGTAAGACATCAAAAAAATCCAAGAATCCCCATGGGCAACGTCCTTGCAGACTGCCAGTTCCTAAACACCAGAAGCGACTTGCAGTTTCTCAAGTTGCTCCTGACATGAAAAAAAATGTTTGCAAGTTTTAAAAATGTTTTCTGATTTCATTTTCTTGTTTGTGGATTGTATGCCAGGGAGAATAATGCAGCCACAGATATAACAGCATAAAACATAGTTCAGTACATTTTATTTCTGAAGTAAATTCCAGTTATGTGTTTCTAGGAAAGGAAATGTAAGAAATTTTGAATTTCATTCTTATTTAATAAACATTGAATAGGTTTTTAGCTGTTCACCAACTACAATCTATGGAAATATAGAGAAACAATTAATTTAGGCTGGATTATATATATCGTATGTTATTTCACCCAGTATGTAATAGATGTACCTGGGTTTTATTTGGAGCTTTTTGGCAGCAATAAATCACATGCTACGGTCACTCATGTTTTTGCACAGGTGTACACAGTAGTTTCTTAGCATCTGTTACAGGAAGCTGCTTTCCCAGGATCACTGTAACCCTGCAATTCCCTTTTTTAAATTTCAAGATGCTCTTAAATTACAGCCTATAACTTTTGAATCATGACAGCCATACACTATATTAACCTCTGACTCACACGCAGTATTACTTGTGCAGCAGTTAGCAAACATAATACACATTAAAACTGGTGTACAAGCTGTTGGCCTCCCCCTGCATTTTCAGATACTGCAGTAACATATACAAGGTTTTAAGGGCTCAAAAATCAAAGTTTTCTGCAGAAAGTGGAAGACAAAGACATGGTGTCATACTGTCATATTTATCTATAAAATGCTTTCTGTGTGGAAAGGAAGACAAAATAGTCTCACTGCAATTTTGATTACAGTTCTACTTGGGTTTTTAAAATAACACTTTTCAGCTATTTTCTAAAGAATCCAAAATCAACTATTAGAATACTCTTTATGGGCAATACCTTATTATAAAGAACTAAATATTGTACTTCTGGAGTATGAAGCAGTTAAAACTAAATATGGACCCAATCAACAGGTCAATCATGCTTCTGAATAACTGCACTAACTGATTTCTATCACTGTAATTCAGTCACAAATGGTGCTTAAAACAAGTATTTTAAATGAAAGAGAGCCAAAGTGGTACAGTAGTTTCAGTACTAGATTGGGAGACATAGGTTCAAACCTTTGTTCATCCACTGGATGGCCTTAGGCAAGTCAGGCTCTCTCAGCCTCCAAGGCTGGGTCTACACTGACATTATATAGTCAGTGTAGGCCCATGTAATGCAGTTCCAAATGACATAATATGGTAGCATAGAACAGCCTAAGAAAGGTCACAGCAAATCTCCACTGAACAAATTTTATCAAGAAGAATCCATGATAGGCTCATCTTAGGATAGTCAAAAAACAAGTTGAAGGCAGAAAAAGCATGTGAAATTTATTGCCAGATTTATTAGTGTAAATGCCCCATCAAACCCAGAGATACTTACAAAGTGCCCTTCCCGATGTTCCATAACATCTAAGATGACACAACCGATTGATTGATATTTCAATTACTGATATTTCATCGAATCATAGAGTTGAAAGAAACCTCATGGGCCATCGAGTCCAACTCCCTGCCAAGAAGCAGGAAAATCGCATTCAAAGCATCCCTGAGAGATGGCCATCCCGCCTCTGCTTAAAAGCCTCCAAAGAAGGAGCCTCCACCACACCCTGAGGCAGAGAGTTCCACTGCTCTCTCTCACAGTCAGGAAGTTCTTCCTCATGTTCAGGTGGAATCTGCTTTCTTTCCTGAAGTTTGAAGCCATTGTTCCATGTCCTATTCTCCAGAGCAGCAGAAAACAAGCTTGTTCCCTCCTCCCTATGACTTTGCCTCATATCTTGATCCATGGTCCTCATCATGTCTACTCTCAGCCTTCTCTTCTGCAGGCTAAACATGACAAGCTCTTTAAGCTGCTCCTCGTAGAGTTTGTTCTCCAGACCCTTGATCATTTGAGTTGCCCTCCTCTCAACACATTCCAGTTTACAGTCAACATCTCCCTTCAATTGCGGTACCCAGAATTGGACACCGTGTGATTCCAAGTGTAGTCTGACCAAGACAAAATTGAGGGGAAGCATGACTTCCCAGAATCTAGACACTATACTCCTATTTATGCAGGCCAAAATCCCATTGGCTTTTTTAGCTGCTGCATCACATTGTTGGCTCATGTTCCCTCCTCACAAGGACTCCAAGATCTTTTTCACACGTCCTGCTGTCGAGCCAGGCATTGTCCCCAATTCTGTATCTTTGCATTTCATTTTTTCTGCCTAAGTGGTCTCTTGCATTTGTCCCTCACATCTCAATCATTGATATCTCAATTACTGATATCATTGTCAATGATATTATCAATGTTATTGTGTTTATACCCTGCTGAGAGGAAGTGGCCTAAAAGTCAGATCAATAGAGCAATTACAAGTTGTATTTAATCAAGTATTACCAAATAAATCCTTTCAGGTAATGCAGCTTAAGAATTATTTTCCTAAATTTACATTTAAAAAATATTTAAAAACAATGTATCACTCAGAGAATCAAAATGTGGTACAGTAAGGGCTAACCAATTAAATCAGGACTATATATATTATCTAGGTAAGAAAATAAACTCACTTGTCAGTCAAATTCCCTTTCCAGAGTTCCTTTCTCCACCGCGTCAGGAAAGAAAATGCCTTGCGCCTGCCTTTTTATACTCCTACACCGGCTCCCGTCATCGGGTCCCGCCCACTCGCGCTTGGCTTGCCGCCTCCTGATAGGCCGAGGCGAGCCGGCACCGTGACTGAGCTCCGCCCACTCGCCTCTTGATAGGCCGAGAGCGAGCCGGCGCCCTGTCTCTCCCTCAACACACCCCCAGCGCGCCCCCCATTGAAGGGAAGCCAACGAACGCGGCTGTCAATCAAGCCATCGCTAACGGCTGCGTCGGCCAGCAGTGGCCTCGCGCGGTTGCCGTGGAAACCGAGCGGCTGGCGCGAGGGACGGGGAGGGGAGGGGGAGTTAGTGACGTCACCCGCCAGGGGAAACTGTCACCTGAAGTTAACGTTCCTTTCTCATGACGTCATGTCTTTAGAAAGGTATTTGTGCTTTTGCTGCAAGGCAGAAGGAGGCTGGATTGTGTGGCTCCTTGGGTTGTTATTATTATTGTTATTGTTATTGCAAAGGCTGGATGGCCATCTGTTGGGGTACTTTGTTTTGTATTATTATTATTTGATTCACAACAAGGTGAGTAGGACATACGTAGCAAGCAATATCACTCTGCTGGCTGTTGTATTGGATCCCACATTGGACACTTCCCAATTGTCTAGGACTATGTGATGTATCGGCAAATAATGCATGCAGATCCAAGTTGAGTGGCCTTTTGCAGCTGACAGATGGTAATTTTGTCAGTGCCAATTATGTTTAAGTACTGGCCAAGGCCTTTAGCCCTTGCACCCAGTGGACCAATCACCACTGGGACCACCTTGACTGGCTTATGCCAGAGTCTTTGCAGTTCGATCTTCAAGTCCCTTTATTGTGTCAGTTTTTCCAGTTGCTTCTCGTCAATCCTGCTGTCACCTGGGATTGCAACATCAACAATCCACACTTTGTTTTTTAACATGATCGTGAGGTCAGGAGTCTTGTGCTCCAAAACTGTCAGTCTGGATTCAGAAGTCCCAGAGTAGTTTGATATGGTCATTTCCTTTTTTTATTTATTTGCTACATTTATATACCGCCTTTCTCACCCCGAAGGGGACTCAGATTTACAAATTAAATTTACATACAATCTTATATTAGCATAGTACAATACTGGTAATAAATTACTATATTGTACTGTATCAATATATTGTAATATTATTAGTAATATTACAGGTAAAATATATATAATTAATATTATTATATTGTATTATTAGTATTATATTGTATTACAATATAATATTATGAATATTATATGTATATACAATATGTTATAATCATTATATATTATTGTAAATTATATTGTATACATATATATATATACATATATAAACACACACATATACACACACACACACACACACACACACACACATATATATAACTATAAATGTAGCAAATAAATAAATAATAAATTTCCTTTTTTAAAAAAAATATTCAAGCTTTTTCAAATCAACAATGACATAGACATGGACATATAATACAGTAAAATGCAAAATTGAGAGCAGGGTTGAAAATGTGAAAAAGAAAGGAAAGAGAGAGAGAGAGAAACCAAAAAAGAAAAAGGAAAGAAAAAAGAAAAAGAGAAACCAAAAGAAATAATACTAAAATCGACTTCCATCTATTGCATGGTGACGTTAAGGTTCTTTTTTCTTCATAACTCCTCAGATTTATTCTGGTAGTTCATTCCGCTCCTATTCTCCTATTGTAAGGCTCAGTTTTTAGTTTTGCATACTTGGATCTCATATGATAATTCTTATTTTTTCCTCTCTTAAGTAATTTTTAACCAATTCCCAGTCAGTTTCCTTTCTTGGGCGGCCTTGGCTATTCTTCAGCAGGTATGTTAATTTCTCTGTATTCATAATTTCTAATATCTTATTCATGACATGGTCATTTCCTGTAACTTTTCCAGGTTTGCGATCCCATCAGTTCTTTGTCACAGGCAGATAGTATTTGTGGCACAAGTTCCAATGAATCATCTGAACAACAGTGTTATGTCTCTGCTTGTAATCCGTCTGCGTGATCTTCTTGCAGCAGCTGAGGATGAGATCTATTGTTTCATCTGCTTCCTTGCAGAGTCTACACTTGGGATCTCTCGTTGCATTTTCAGTTCTGGCTTTGATGGCATTTGTTCTAATGGCTTGTTCTTGGGCTGCAAGTATCAGGCCCAAGTCTCCTTTTTTCCAAGTCCCATTTGTGAGCCACATCCATGTTTTTTCCTTGTCAGTTTTGCTCTCAAATTTTCCCAGGAACTGTCCATGGAGAGCCTTCTTTTGCCAGTTTTCTCTTCTACTCTGCATTGTATTTTTACGGTATTCATTCTTTGTCTTTTTCACTTTAAGCAGTTTTTTTGTCTTGACTTCCATCAATGTTGGTTCTTGACTCTCTTTCCTGTAATCAGCCAGTGTGTATTTCTCTTTTTCTACTATTTGTTTCACTTACAGAATCCCTCTGCCTCTTGATTTTCTGGGCAGGCAAAGTCTGTCGACATTACTACATGGGTTTAATGAGCAGTGTATTGTTATCAGTTTCCTTGTTTTTCTGTCCATATAATCCAGCTCTGTTTGTGTCCAGTTCACAATTCCAGCAGTGTATCTGGCAGGGATGGCCCAGGGGTTGATAGCCTTGATCATATTTCCACCGTTTAATTTGCTCTTCAAAACCTTTCTGACTCTTTGGATATATTCTTTGCTGACCACATTTTTGACATGCCCATGCTTGATTTGTCCAACTGTAGTATGCCCAGATATTTATAGGCTTCAAGCTGATTGCATTTTATGGTTTGTCCATGTGGCATCTCTATGAGTAATTTTCTCTTTCTTTAATGCCACTGTGGCACATTTGTCTAGGCCAAACTCCATAGGGATGTCAGTGCTGAAGATTCTGACTGTATTGGTCAGTGACTGGATTTCCTTTTCTGATTTTCCGTAAAGATTTAGATCCTGCATGTACAACAAGTGGGATTTTTTTTTGGTGAATTTCTTGCTGTTTGGTAGCCCAGGTTTGTTTTCTGTACAGTTACTAACGGTGGGATCATTGCAATGATGAACAACAGTGGTGACAGTGAGTTGCCCTGGAAAATTACTCTCTTGATACTAACATTTCCATGGCTTTCATCACCCACAAACAACTCATTTTTCAGTTGTTTAATTGCATTCTCAGTGAACTTTCTAATATTTTCGCAAACCCCAATGACATCCAGACATTTGATGATCAACTATGTGGCAGTGAGTAGAATGCTTTTTTTGGAATCAATCTAAGTTGTATAGAGGTTTGTTTTGCAGCTTTTGCAATTCTCCAGTATCATTTTTCATTCAGAAGCTGATCTTTCATGCCCTTACTTCTTTTATCACCTATTTGTTCTACTGGCAAGATGTTATTTGTCTCCAAGTGATCCTGGATTTGATCATTATTGTCGTCGTCATTGCAAAGGCTGGATGACCATATGTTAGGGTGCTTTTGTAGGAGCTGAATCAGCATTGCAAAAATTTCTACTTGAACTGTGTATAACTTACTCATCTTTGCACTTGAACTCCGTATAACTTGCTGATCTTTGCATTCGAATTCTGTATAGCTCTTATGATCATGAAACATTTGTTGTACAAGAGCTTGCCCCAAATAAAGTAGTGCCTATGTGTTAGGAAATATGAATGAAATCAAAGGCATGACCCAAATTATTATTATTATTATTATTATTATTATTATTATTATTATTATTATTATTATTGCAAAGGCTGGATGGTCATCTGTTGGGGTGCTTTGATTTGTATTCTTATTTTTATTGCAAAGGCTGGATGAACATCTCTTGGGGGTGCTTTGATTTGTATTATTATTATTGCAAAGGCTGGATGACTATATTTTTGGGGTGCTTTTGTAGGAGCTTAATCAGCAGTGCAAAAATTTCTACTTGAACTTTATATAACTTGCTGGTCTTTGCATTTGAATTCTGTATGATTACTCTGATCATGAGACGTTTGTTGTGCAACAGTTTGCCCCCAAATAAAGTAGTGCCTACGTGTTAGGAAATATGTATGAAATCAACAATTTGGCCCAAATAATAATTTTATTATTATGTTTGCAAAGGCTGGATGTCCATCTGTTGGGGGGGGGGTGCTTTGATTTGTATTATTATTATTATTATTGCAAATGCTGGATGGCCATGTTCAACTTATGGTCTTCTAAGACTCCAGTATCTCTTTCACATGTACAGTGCTTTTTTCAATGACTTGGATGAAGGAATAGAACGCGTGCTGATCAGATCTGCAGATGGGACTAAATTGGGAGGGACCCTTTCCTCCCAATAGCACATGTTCTGTTAAAACTGTCCTTTAGATTGAAAAACTGGGTAATTTCTGATATAGCAGTCAACTGTTCTGGCAGTGCCTTTACCTAGGACCCTTCTACACTGCCATATAATCCAGAATATCAAGGCAGATATTCCACATTATCTGCTTTGAGCTGGATTATCCAAGTCTACACTACCAGATAATCCTGTTCAAAGCAGATAATCTGGATTGTATATGGCTGTGTAGAAGGGGCCTTAATCTTAATGTAAAAACTCACAGCAACCCAGTAATTCCAGCCATTAAAGCCTTCGGTGATACGTAGTGTGGTTGTCTATATCCAAAGTGTTTCTTGCCCACGTTTTAATATTACTGAATTTTACTTGGTTTTTAACTATGTAAGAGCCAGTCCATATGGTATTTTAAATAGTATCCTAAGGAGGCAT
Source organism: Anolis carolinensis (assembly GCF_035594765.1). Classification (NCBI taxonomy): domain Eukaryota; kingdom Metazoa; phylum Chordata; class Lepidosauria; order Squamata; family Anolidae; genus Anolis; species Anolis carolinensis. The sequence continues at coordinate 6,724,657 of NC_085841.1, forward strand.
CTTGCCATTGATTTAGACAGCATTTTAATGGTTTATACAGTATTTTAATGCTGTAATTCATGTTGCACTTAACAATATTTTGAGTATTATTATTTTTTATTTTCAATTTACATATTTATATATATGTATATTTATATATTTATATTATTTATATATATGTGTATATATATGCATGAACCAATACAATAATTCCTAACATCTATACGATATTCATTTTTAGTTATGCTCTCCCCTCCTCCTGCTTGTCCCAATTTAGTGACTTCCCATCCCTTGGGTTGGGAGACATTCATATATAATTCAGTTCTTCTTCCTATCACATTGTTTTTCTATTTGTCCCTACAGAGATTCTAATAGGTTAAATTATGAAGCCTTCTATAAAAACGTTTCCTTCTTTTTTTTACATAGTTTAGAAATAGTTCCCAGTCCTTGATAAAGTTTGTTTGTGTGTTTTTTCCGTTGTTCATCATTGCTAATTTGTCAATTTTTGCTGTTTTAAAGACTTTGACTATCCATTCTTTTATTGTTGGGAAGTCTGCCTTCTTCCAGAACGGTGTGTATACTGTTCTTGCTGCTATGATCTTATAGTGGCGTAGTGGATTAAAGTCTTGTGACTTGAAGGTTGTGTTGCTGACCTGAAGACTGCCAGGTTCGAATCCCACCCGGGGAGAGCGCAGAGGAGCTCCCTCTATTAGCTCCAGCTCCATGCAGGGACATGAGAGAAGCCTCCCACAAGGATGGTAAAAACATCAAAACATCCGGGCGTCCCCTGGGCAATGTTCTTGCAGACGGCCAATTCTCTCACTCCAGAAGCGACTCAAGTTGCTCCTGACACGAAAAAAAATGCAATACCTTGCAGTTCAATGATTTTATTTCATTACAGTAGAGTCTCACTTATCCAACACTCGCTTATCCAACATTCTGGATTATCCAACGCATTCTTGTAGTCAATGTTTTCAATACATCATGATATTTTGGTGCTAAATTCGTAAATACAGTAATTACTACATAGCATTACTGCATATTGAACTACTTTTTCTGTCAATTTTGTTGTATAACACGATGTTTTGGTGCTTAATTTGTAAAATCATAACCTAATTTGATGTTTAATAGGCTTTTCCTTAATCTCTCCTTATTATCCAACATATTCGCTTATCCAACGTTCTGCCGGCCTGTTTACGTTGGATAAGCGAGACTCTACTATATTTGACACTCCCAATAAAAATAATTTGGGCTCCAATTGTAGCTTTGAATGAAAAATATCTTGCAGAGTTTTTTGTACCTTGCCCCAGAATTCTCTTGCTTTTGTACAGGACCACCACATGTGAAAGAAAGTTACCTTCAGCATATACATGGCTCTTTGCAAAATCCATCCTCTCAAACCCAAAGCCTGTCCTTGACTCAACAGACCTATGTGGTAACTTAAGCAAGTGAGACATTTTCATAGAAAGCATCTGCTCTTTTAACAGTCTTAACTAGAAATCACCAGAAGCTGTATAACCGGTCAAACTATTTCTGAAAAGAACTGGGTTTGTTTGGAGGCTTCTCTTTTGTTATTCCTTACTGCCAGGACTGGAGCTGCAAAACTCTGGCTTTGTTCTCGCTTGAAGCCTGAAGCTAAAACAAAGAGATTATTCACCGTGTTGTTGAAGGCTTTCATGGCCGGAATCACTGGGTTGCTGTGAGTCTTTTGGTCTGTATGGCCATGTTCCAGAAGCTTCCACAGATATATAAACCCCACTTGCCTAGTTTCCAACAGACCTCACAACCTCTGAGGATGCCTACCATAGATGTGGGCGAAACATCAGGAGAAAAAGCTTCTGGAACTTGGCCATACAGCTTGAAAGATTCACAGCAATCCAAAGAGATACTTTACAAAGAGGGGTTCTTTTCTGGTTTAAAATAAAGGTCCTTGGAAACTCAAACAGAGGCTGGATGGCCATCTGTCAGGGGTACTTTGATTGTGCTTTGCGTGCATGTTAGAAAGGGGATGGACTAGATGGCCCAGGTGGTCTCTTCCAACTCTATTATTCTGTCCAGGATCCACAAGTGTCCCCAAAAGAATCTCCTACAACACCAGAATAGCAGCAAGGAGAAAAAACAGATAGAAAAACTACTGCGAGGGAACAATTTGAACAGGAACAATTTAAATCAAGGACGCGTTCTTAGCCGGAGGATTTCCCTATTAGGCATTTCCGGTAAGGGCAAAAAGCCGCCTGTGAGGTCCGCCGCCTTTTACTTCCCTCTCTCACAGTTCTGCCCTCATCTCCCGGAGGATGCTCTGACGGCGGATTGGTCGCTGAGGCGTGTCACGTGGGGCCCAAGGCGGCCCTGGAGTGGTTAGTTTCTAGCCACGCCCCCTGCCATAGTGAAGTGTAGCTTTGGGTGCTGTAGTTTTCTTCCTCCCCTTCCCCCGCCTTTCTCAACATCCGGGATACAAATTGGGAGCTCTTCCTGCCTCGTCTTGGCAACAGAGGGATAGGGAGGAAGAGGAAGGGGAAGTGGGGTGAAATAGATTGAGGGGCTGCTCTTGGCCCCCTCCTTCCTCTTGGCTGGAAGTCTCACTGATGCTCCATCCCTCCCCATGGAGTCTGAAAGCCCCCTCTGACACCTGAGGTTTATTTACCTTCTCCTAAAAAAGGGTAAGTAGGGATTCTTTGGTCCCAAACCCCTGCCCCATACATTAACATTAATTTGGCCTCTTCCCCCCTCCAGTTGTAATGTTTTTATTGGATTGCTGTGAGATTTAGTCATGTTCTAGAAGCATTCTCTCCTGACGTTTCGCCCACATCTATGGCAGGCATCCTCAGAGGTTGTGAGGTCGGTTGGAAACTAGGCAAGTGGGGTTTATATATCTGTGGAATGTGCAGGGTGGGAGAAAGAACTCTCATCTGTTGGATGTTGCAACTGATCACCTTGATTAGCATTGAATAGCCTCGCAGGTCCAAAGCTTGGCTGCTTCCTGCCTGGGGGAATTCTACCGTAAACCATGCAGCTGTGGACAAGTCTACATAGGGACCACCAAACGCAGCATTGCCCAGACACGAATCAAGGAACATTAAAGGCACTGCAAACTAACTCAACAAGAGAAGTCAGCCATAACAGAGCACTTGATGAAGCAACCTGGACACAGCACAGATAGAAATGCTGGACCACTCTCACAACCACCATGTCAGACTACACAGAGAAGCCATTGAAATCCACAAGCATGTGGACAGTTTCAACAGAAAGGAGGAAACCATGAAAATGAGCAAAATCTGGCTAACAGTATTTTTAAAAACTCTAAAATCAGGACATTAAATAAAGAACAACACTCGAAAATGAGAATTCCAGACAGGAAACAATCAGGGCCAACTAACACCTCCCAACAAAGGATTCCCCCAGGCAGGAAGCAGTCAAACTTTGAGGCTGCAAGGCTATTCAATGTTAATCAAACTGGCCAATTGCAACATTCATATTTGCCTCAGGCAGACAAGAGTTCTTTCTCCCACCCTGATCATTCCACAGATATATAAACCTTCCTTGCTTAGTTTTTTCAATATACCTCACCATTTCTGAGGATGCCTGCCATATATGTGGGTGAAATGTCAGGAGAGAATGCTTCTGGAACATGTCCATCCAGCCCGGAAAGCTCACCGCAAACCAGTGATTCTGGCCATGAAAGCCTTCAACAACACGATGTACACCTAATCTGTTTTGTCTTCTTCTGTCCAGCAAGAACTTGGATCCAGCCAGAATGATCTCTCCCTGTTGGTTACATTTCAACTGATATAATCTTGGAGAGCGGGATCTCCTGTGGAAGTGGCCAAGAACTTTGAATCACATCTTTCTGACTTGCGGGCAGGTTTTGGAGATAACCATGGAGTTTGCTGAGCTAATCAAGACACCCAGGGCTGACAATGTGGTCCTCCATCGCCCCTTCTACCCAGTGGTGGAGGGGACCCTGTGCTTGACAGGCCATCACCTCATCTTCTCTTCCCGGCGGCAGGACAATGTTGAGGAACTCTGGCTTTTGCACTCCAACATTGATTCCATTGAAAAACGGTGAGAATGTTATAAATCGTTTATTGATGAAAGGGGTCTGGGCAAAACTCTCAAAATACCATATTTACTTGAGTCCAATGCACCATCGAATCTAATGCGCACCACAGTTTTCAAAACTCTGAAACCAAAAAAAGGATTTGCTGCTAAATGTAACATGCAGGTGCGCATTACAGTTGCTGCATGCTTAGAAAATAGAAGTGTTAGAATATCAAAACGTCCAGCAATTGAAAAGAAAACCTTGGGATGCATCTATGTTGTAGAATGAATCCACATTAGTTACCTTATTTCAGTGTATTGGAGTCATGGAAGCTGTAGTTGTACAAAGTCTTGAGCTCTCTCTGCCAAAGAATGCTGATGCCTCACCGAACTATAAATCGCAGAATTCCATAGCATTAAGCCATGACTATTAAATTAGAGATGATGTCCCTCAAATATGAGCTCCAGGTGCTCCTGAAGCAGCTTTGCCTCTTGCTTTGGCTCAGCACTAAGATTACTGTATTACGTGAATCTAAAGCACACCCTGATTTTGATGAGGTAATTTAGCCAAAAAGGGTGAGCATTAGATTTGAGTAAATAGGGTATGTCTTTTACCTCCAAGGCTAGAGCGTTTTGATAAGAGAATAGCTTGTGAAGGTGAGAGCTGGAAGGCAATAAATAAATTTATAAAATTACTTAGAATATCCCATTGAGTATTTCTCAGTTTTCCTTTTCAGCAGGCTGCAAAGTAAATCAGTTTAGCTGTTTTCCATATTACTAAGGGGATGAAGTAGCTTGGCTGGAATCATGAACTAAAATCTGCCATGGGAAAACATGTAATTTTTTACAGCAGTGACAATCCAGTATACTAGCAGTCTGTTGCAATGATTGTGGATGTAGGTTCTGCCTTATGTCAATATATTGTATGTCAATTACATTTCTCATAATTTATGAGATAGACTTTACTTCCTAACACTCAGCATCGTTTTGAGAAGAAGCCTGTCTTCTGTTACCATCAGTTGTGGAGGAACCTTGTGTAAAAAAAGGAAATGGGTTTTTTCTGTGGTAGCACCAGGTTTTGTGGTAGCACCAGATTTTGAAAGAACCTACTGTAGAAGTGAGATTCATCCTGACACTGCTGTCTTTTCATTTCCTGCTAAAATTTTCTTTGTATGTTAAGATCTTCGGTTTGTAATATATAAGTTAAGTATTCTTTATCCAGAATTGTGAAATCCTCCAAAATCTAGAGTTGTCCACATGAATGGCTTTCCAATGCTTCATACAAACGTTTCATACACAATAGTATTAAACATCTTGTTATATGTATAGGAAGCATAAATCCATTTCATGTTTAGACTTGGGTCCCATCTCCATGATAGTTTCATTGTTTATATGCAAGCATTCCAGAATCTGAAGTACAGGACACTTGTGGTCCCAAGCATTTCAGTTAAGAGGTGCTCAACCTGTACCTAATCAAATAGCTTAGTAGGAGAAAGAGCAGAGGATATACTATGTTTATAAGATGTATATGAACCCTAAATGGCAGACACTCATGCAGACAATTTTAAATTTTGGAGTATATTAGATTTCTAGTTAAGGAATGCATATTCTGTATCAGGTAAGAATGTAAAAAGAAGAGTGAGCAAAATGATTAAAGGTCTTATGAGAGTTTGGTGTGATTCACTTGGACAAAATAAGACTGACAGATTCATGATAACAATCTTTAAATATTTGAAAGGATGTCACATAGAACAGTCCTTCCCAACCGTTGGGCCTCCAAGTGTTTTGGACTCCAACTCCCAAAAATCTCAGCCAGTTTACCAGCTATTAGGAGCTATGGGAGATGGTCCAAAACACATGGAGGCTTAAAGGTTGGGAACCACTGACATAGTAAAATGCGGCAAGCTTGCTTTCTGCTGCTTCAGGGACAGGAGTTAAATTAGAGTTAAATTCACAGAAAAGAGATTTCAAATAAACATTAGGAAATTATTTACTATAAGAGCTGCTCAGCAGTAGAACAGATTGCCTTTGAGGATGGTGACTCTCTGTCTTTGGAGTTCTTTAAACAGAGGTTGGGTGGTTATCTTTCAGGAGTGGTCTAGTTGTGCCTTCCTGCATAGCAGAGTATTGACTAGATGGCCCTTGTGGTCTCTGCCTACTCTGTGATTCTATATAGTGTACTATGGGTTTTTCTCATTTTAGAATTTGAGAATGACTGGTTGTCATTTAGTTGAACTTAGTACATTTCAGGTCTCCTCTGCCTTTATTCTAGTACTTCCTATCATTTCAGATTCCAAGCAAGCAGTAAAGGGGGCAGTTAACTTACTTGCAAGGGCTCAGAAGTATTCTATTTCCAACAACCTGGTAGAAAGAGCTAGAAATACTCTGTGAAGCCTTCTGTTTGTCTTTACCACCTACTCCTTCACACGCAATTCTTTTTTTCTGTGCTAAAGGAAGAGCAAATGGTTTGGAACAGTGTCTAAATGGGACAATGTCATCCTATTTTGCAATTTCCTTGTGAATAAATAGGGAACTGGCACAGCAGAGTTTTGTTTTGTAAAGACAGCAGATGAACGTTGAATGTTCAATATCTTGCCTGTACAGCTTTGTTTATAGATGTAGCAAAGGAAGAATTACTATCAGTGCTATCAGGCAGGTACAGCAATCTAAGAGCATATTTTACTACCAAAGTGTAAATAGGAGAGTCATAAAAGAGCTTTCTAGGAGCTGTACTATGAGCAGGGAGCATTCCTTTACCTGGTGCCCTCCAGACATGCTGCACATACCAGAATTCCTCAGACAGGGGAGTCCTATCTATCTTTTTGAGAAAGGATGGGCTGAATTTGGCACAATGGACTTCCTGAAGCCATTTGGGACAGGAGGCAGCCCCCGATAATAACCCCAATATATTGTTGACTTTTTAAACCTAAAAATGTTCCTGGGGTCATCATAATAATAATACTTTATTTTTATATCCTGCCACCATCTCCCTGAAGGGACTCGGGGCAGCTAACATTGGGCCAAGCCCAAAGCAAGACAAATATAACAGTTAAAAACCAACAAATAAGTAAAAACAATATCAACATAACATTCAGATATAATAAACAAAATTAAAAACACAAAATAGAAAACAACCATGATGACAAATAGGGAGGGCAATAAAAACAGAACATCACCATCAATATATAAAATGGGGGCAATCAGGTCAAAAGTGCATGATTTCAAGACTGTTAATAAAGTGCCAGGAGAAGTGTCATCATTTCTTGAGATATCTTGGGTTTGGGTGGGAAGGAGGGAAAATAAAGTGCGAGAAAACAGTATGTCTCTGAGTGGGGCCAAACATGTTATTGATAATTCGAAAGCACATTTGAAAAGCCATGTTTTTAGTTGTTTAATAAAGGCAGACAGGCTTTCTCTTGTCTAGACAGGGTTGTAACTGGTATAGTAGCTTGAAATTCTAACAGGAATTCTCAGTCACCAAGCCCACCTCTACATCTACTAGCAGTAATGGTTCTGCCCCTAAATGATAAAACGTATTTCTGTAGGATATAGTAAGGAAACTGTGGCCCACAAGTCACATGCGATCCCCCAGAAGCTGTTCAGGGAAATAGTGTTTTTCCTTTTTGGGGAAAGGTATGAAGACTAAAACTCTTAGGAATTTGCCTTTATTTAGCCAAATAACAGGATAAAGTGTGCTTCAATTTTTCAATGTTGCTTTCCTGAGATCCCTCGCTTACCCCAGAACAAACAAGGCAGGCAGATGTAGGTTAAAAACGTAAAGGTTTACTAATGGGTTTGCATCTCTATACGGTATTCATGGGGACCCTAGTTCCTAACTAGAAAAGGTTCTTAACATCTTCATTCTTAATCCACTACTATTATATGGAGGCTGAAAATTAGGAGAGGAGCAGAATAGGGAAATCAGAAGAAAAGCAAGATTGGGAAGGGAGAGTTTTTAAATAACTAAAGGCCTTAAGGAAGAGACTGTGGACACATGGTCTACTTGCAAGGTATTTATGACCATGCATTTCAAAAGATAATAAGAGCAAATGTGTGGGTTTAGAGGAGAGAAGTAAACGGTAGCACTTGAATTGCAAGAAATCCTGTTCTATCTAAAAACCCTGTTGCTCTAACAGCAAAACAGAGAGGTCTTGAAACTGGCTGAAATTGTTTGAGGGATTGGCTAACATTTGACATTTAAAAGGCTGGCAACTGACATACAAGTTGCCCAGTAAGATTTGGGGAGCAAATGCACACTAACTGTTCCTTCTAATGTGTTTTATTAGGTTTTGGAGATGGTAGAACGCAAAATGGATTTCTCTGGGAGGAAGCATATGTCTGTATGCAATATAATGGCAAAGCATTAAGGAATCCTTTCCTTGGAGCCAGGGATTGCTTTGGCCTGATGGTGCTTAATGCATTTCCCCAAATCCCTGGCTGACCTCATCTGCTCTTGTTAATTTGATGAATCTGACTTAGCATCTCCTTGTGGAACCTGGATCTTTTCTGTCTGGCCTTGCGTGTCTATGGATCTCTATACACTACAGAATTAAAGTAATTCGTCACTAACTGCCAAGGGGTTCTGGGGTTTGTGTGTGAGAGAAATTTACCCTTCTCTATTGGAGGGCTCTGGTGCCAAAAACAAACTACAAATTCTATTTCTCCATAGGATTGCGCCATGGCAATTAAAGTGGTGCTGAACTACTATAACTCTGCAGTGTAGATGGACTGTTACTCTTCTTGGTCCTTGCTGGTTCCTTGATCATAGAAATGTGGAGATGGAAGGGAATGCACACTCCAACTTGTGACTGCCATGCGTGGACACACAAAGCCTTCCTAAGAGATAGGGTTGTATGTTTTCCGGGCTGTATGGCCATGTTCTTCTGGAACATGGCCATACAGCCCGGAAAACATACAACAACCCTGTGATCCCGGCTATGAAAGCCTTCAACAACACTTCCTAAGAGATGTCCATTGAATTTTTGTTTAAAAACAATTAAGCAGCAATCCATCCCACTGTTAAACAGCTCTTATACTAAAGACTTTGAAATGTTTAAGTGGAATCTCTTTTCTTGTCATTTGAATTCATAGATTATCATTGTATTGTAGCAGGAGAAAACTAGCTTGCTCTATACACAACATACCATCCCTTCAGTTGTAGAAAGATAATTATAATGTATTTATTTCTTACATGGTTACAGTACAAGGGCAGTGTAAGGCTTCAGATTTTTTTCATGTCGTTCTCTTTGTTTTTTTGTTTTTGTTTTTTTAAACCCCTCTTCTTTGTGTCCGTGCAGTTTCATTGGCTCTTTGGGCACCATCATTGTCAAATGCAAAGACCTGCGGATCATTCAGCTGGACATCCCTGGCATGGAGGAGTCTTTGAACATAGCAAGCTCCATTGAGGTAAGGCAGAGCTTGGAAACAATACTTTCCCAAAGTCCCCCAGCCAACCTGGCCAGTGAGTTTCACTTTTACAGATTTGATTATTCTTAGGTTTTATTGCTACGTTCTGTCAAGTGATCTCTTAGATCCTCCAGGGCCACTCTTTGATCAACTTCTCGAACTGCACTGGAGGACCTAGACATTCAGATTAAATTTTTTTTTCTTAATTATCTTTTTAAAAACACTTCTATGGGGGTCCTGCACCCTTAAGCTCAGCAGAGGTGAAGGGGTGACTGCACTTTTGTGTGGCTTCCTCTCAAATGGGTCTTGGAAATGAACAAGGGGATCTGCAGAACCTGAATAAATTCTTGAATGTATGTCTTGGTGATACCTAAAAGAGGCAGGGACTGGGCTGTTGTGTACCTCACAAGAGTTTGATTTATATTCAGGCAGTGTTTAAACACTGCAATTCAAGAAATAAACCATGTTTCTATGTGAAACAAATTATATGAGGCAGGGAGTGTTACCTGCTCATTTTATTGACACTTGAATGAGGTGTGAGCAGTGTTCCCAGCCCTGTGGCCACAGGTAATCTGGCTCACCATGGGACACACCCTCCAACACTGCATGCACACAATCACTGATCCCTTTCTCCTACTGGGAAACATTTTTCATTTATTTTGTGTCAAAAGCATTGCATAATAAATAAGTTTAAAAGTGATGAAATAAAGGAATCACAAGCATCTAAATAGATTTAGACCAAAAGCGGGCAACTGGGAGACATCAGACCGCATTCTCTTCTTCCTTGTTAGCCACAGCAAGAAAGAAGCCACATCTGTGAAATGACTACAGGGCAATTGTGGCTATGGGAAGAGTAAGAGTACCCTTGGGGATGAGATACTTGGTTGGTGTAGCATAGGAATTAAAGATTCAGCTGTATACTGATCTGTTTTAGTGAGCCTGATCAACTCCATTTTGGAAATAGCTGACATCCCTCCATGGCCTGTATTGTTTGCTGAGTTCTGACATTCATGTTTTGCTAGAAATGCTGTAAATTCAACATTCTGTGCCCAGGACCAACAAGCAGAAGTTATGGCTACAAACAGTGCCATACCCTGAAAATATCCTCATAAACCACAAATGAACTCTGGACAAATTCTATGCCAGTAACATAGCCTTTAAATAAGGATTACATGTATGCTTTGCATATTGTTCATGCATAACTCTGAAGTTCTATAAAATACTGGTGCTTGGAATAAACTTTATATTTCTCAGCCAGTGCTGTGATTAAGTTGGACTGAAAGCAATGCTGGGGCTCGATAGATCCCTCGGCCAAAGTTATGGTTTGTTGTCTCTTTGCCTTTCTACTCAATTTCAAGGCCCATCTTGGGAGAATACTATCGGGCTGATATTTCAGACCTACCCAAAGCTTAAGGCCTTCAGGACTGGAGGGTGGGCAATACTACACTGTCCTGACACTCTTTTTGCATTTCCTTTTATCAGCAGCCCTTAATTTAAAATTGGGATGCTCTGAGCTGTAGCTGCCATCCTCTATCCTGGTATGATTCTGACATGGTGTGCAACTGCATTGTTATAAGACAGTAGACATCTCGAGGTGGAATTCTTGACATTCTACTTTTGCCTTTAGCAGCTCAGGTTATGGAATGGCAGTCTGCTTGTACTTCTAGTAGTGAGGCCTGTGAAATGGGAAAATTGAGTCGAAGGCAGGAGTAAAGCCAAAGGGTCATTGGATTTTATTTTTAAGAGAAGGTACCTACAACCAATTGATGACACTCTCTTTGCACACCTTTTCCCCTCCTTTAGGCACTGTCTACCTTGGATTCCATCACTCTGATGTATCCTTTCTTTTATCGACCCATGTTTGAAGTTGTGGAAGATGGGTGGCATTCCTTCTTGCCAGAGCGGGAATTTGAGTTTCTCAGTTCAGTCGTAAGTCCTACACAAATATCCTTCCTTTTCTGAGCTCCATCTTTGAATCATTTTTGAAAGCAAGCAGTAATTAAATGTGTACAATGATCTAAGTTTCTTTTAGTTTGCTATATTTTTACTTTGAAGTTTTGCAGAGTAAATATGGGTTTTGTGTGTGACGTTATTTTTGTTGTTGTGTGCTTCCAAATCATTTCTGACTTTGGGCAACTCTAAGGCAAAGCTGTAATGGCAAGATTTTTTCAGATGGAGATTGCCTTTGCCTTCCTCTGAGGCTGAGACGGTGTGACTTGCCCAGATTTTCCATGAATGGATGGGGAACCATTTTGTATTGTTTTGATTTGTTGTGGTTTTGTTGACTATGTATTGAATGTTTATCTTCTTGTATATAACCTGTTCTGAGTCCCCTCGGGGTGAGAGGGCGGTCTATAAACAAAGTATTTGTTATTATTATTAATGGATTTCTGTAGCAGGGATTTGAGCCCTTCAGATTAGTAGTCCAACTATAATAGCACGATTGCTTTCTTGGGCAGGATATTCTTAGCTTATATCTCAGGGATATTGTGCAGAGTATGGAGTGGAATCTTTTTCTTTGTAACTTTAATTCATTGGTTCATGTCCTGTCGTACATATTAAAAACTGTTCAGCATTGAAATGGACTACCTTAGCAAGTGGTTGACTCATCTTTTTTGAAGCTATCTAAACAGGGTTTGGATGTTTCTTAGAAGCGCTTTAGTTGTGGTTCTGGCTTTGCTGACAATTTGTCTAGAAATCTCTTGTGGTTCCTTCCAACTCTTGAGATGATTTTACATCTCAAGTAAAGGTACAGTAGAGTCTCACTTATCCAACATAAACGGGCCGGCAGAATGTTGGATAAGCGAATATGTTGGATAATAAGGAGGGATTAAGGATAAGCCTATTAAACATCAAATTAAGTTATGATTTCACAAATTAAGGACCAAAACATCACGTTAGACAACAAATTTGGAAGAAAAAGTAGTTCAATACACAGTAATTCTATGTAGAAATTACTGGATTTATGAATTTAGCACCAAAATATCACGATATATTGAAAGCATTGACTACAAAAATGTGTTGGATAATCCAGAACGTTGGATAAGCGAGTGTTGGATAAGTGAGACTCTACTGTATATGTGCATCACCATAAAAGACTAGAAAACCATTCTGAAACAAGGCATCTGTTAATACCATAAGTGTCTAAAGTCCATAGCTACCACTGCTCGCGAAGTCAGATGGATTACAGTAGTTTACTGTTTCAAACTTTCTCTTTCCCCAGAAAACAGTCACATTAATGTATTTTCTCCCCTTAGACAAATGAATGGCGGTTGAGTTACATCAATAAGGATTTCTCTGTCTGCCCATCCTATCCACCCATTGTCACTGTCCCTAAGTCAATCGACGACGAGTCTCTCTTGAAAGTTGCCATGTTTCGCCATGGAGGACGCTTCCCGGTCCTCAGTTATTACCACAAGAAAAATGGGATGGTAAGTTGGGTGCTTGGATTAGGAGAGGGGCAGCAAATTCCTAGAAACAGCATAGACATTAAAAGGAAATTTATCTTGCATTGTAGCTCTTGGATGCTATAACCAAAAAGGTCCTGCTTCCTGTATTGGAGGGTTGCTCAGGACATGATAGCAAAAGAGCATGTTGAGTCAGAGGTGTATGTGTGTTGCATCTTGAAAACCCAATTGGAAACCTGAAAATTCAAGAAATAATATTCATGAAATGCTGCTGGTAGCAATAATACCTATTGTGATAGAAGGAAATTTTATATCCCCCCCCCCCAATATATACACAGTATTTCACCCAATTTCTCAGGATCTCAGAGTAGCATATGTATACAATCAGTTAAAACAATTTAGAAAAACTTAACTGAAAATGATGAGACTACCTCGATAGGTGTATAACGTCAAGATTGCGGAAAGTAATAGTACCACTGTGTTCTGCTTTGGTTAGATCTCACCTGGAATAATCCAGTGTCCAGTTCTGGGCACTATAACGCCTACTTATCAATATCTTTTTTTGAGTTGAGATGCCCAGAACTGGAAACAGTTTTATGTCTCGGGTGTTTCTCAACCACCAAATATGCTACCGGAGTGTGGCTCTCACTTCTGTTGGCCCTTCTAGGTGATGATGCGCAGTAGCCAGCCACTTACCGGGACCAATGGGAAGCGTTGCAAAGAAGATGAGAAGCTGATCAATGCCACGTTGAGGGCAGGCAAGCGTGGCTACATCATTGACACACGGGCCCTGAACGTAGCCCAGCAAGCCAGAGCCAAAGGCGGAGGCTTTGAGCAGGAAGTGCATTATCCTCAATGGCGAAGGATTCACAAGTCCATAGAGAGGTGAGTCATGAAATAATGTGTGGTCTGTCCTCAAGCATCTCCTCACCATTCTCAGGCTGTTCCTATGAGGTCAAGGGGATTGCAGGACTGCATGTTTATGGAATAAAGAATAGAAACACAGGAAAATGGAACGTCATGTTTTTGTAGGACAATGTGGAGCCCCCGGTGGTGCAGTGGATTAAACCCCTGAGCTGCTAAACTTGCTGACTGAAAGGTCAGTGGTTCGAATTCGAGGAGCAGGGTGAGCTCCCGCTGTTAGCCACAGCTTCTGCCAACCTAGCAGTTCGAAAGCATGCAAATATGAGTAGATCGATAGGTACTGCTCTGACGGGAAGGTAACGCCGCTCCATGCAGTCATGCTGGCCACATGAACTTGGAGGTGTCTATGGACAATGCCGGTTCTTCAGCTTAGAAATGGAGATGAGCGCCAACCCCCAGAGTCGGACATGATTAGACTTCGTGTCAGAGGAAAACCTTTACCTTTACCTTTATCAGAAATTAGGCCTGTTTTTGTGTAATGCTAGTGGTGATGTTAAAATAGGCATGAGCAAACTTAGACCCTCTACGAAGACTGTTAGGAATTGTGGGAATTGAAGTCCAAAACACCTGGAGGGCCTAAATTTGCCCATACCTACATTAAAAGCTAGCTCCATTTGGGAACCTCACATTAATGACTGTGACATTTCTACCATACATATGGGCAATAATTGTTTTAGCTTGTGCCAACTTGTGCTTGTCTCTGGCTCTTGTCTTGCCAGCCTGAGTAGAAAGTAATACAAACATGCCCTTTTTCTTTTCTGTTCACATTCAGGATTCAGATAAGATAGTATTGTACAGATAAAAGCAAAAGGCAGGCTGTGCGGATCACCTTGTACTTGGAAATGTAAAGTCTCCTTTGACTCCATTTCAACAACAGTAGCCTTCATTAGAGTCAAGTGACACTAGATGACCTAAAATACATATTTAATAATAACACAATAAAAATCACATTAAAAAGAATTTTAATCATACAGTTTGAAATAAAAAATCTCATTTGCTAGATATACTATTTATTACAAAATCACACAGTATGAAAAATAGAATTAAATATTTGTTTGGCCATTCTTTTTTTTTTTTTAAAGATAATTTGTAATATCTTGCTGTATTATAATCATGAGCAATTATTCTGTCAGCTGAAAAATAATATGAAGGTGTTGGTTAAAACGATGAGAACAATCTAAAAAGCTAATGATATTGTAGCCATAAGACAAATCCATATTATACTTGTGTATAATAGTCTTATGGGTTTTGGCAGGAAAGAAGAAAAAAATTGTGACTACTTTCCTTACGCATTTATCAGAATCTCCCAGGAAGTACGCCAAGTATCAATTCAGAGATCTAACTGGAAGTTTAAGTGGCAAAAGTGTAATGATTTTTCAGCTCTCATTCTTTTAAAAGATACAGGGAGAAAGCATGACGTGTTAGTGAAACAACATAACCTTCTCCACAAGGACAAACATCTTCATAGCGAATTCTCTGAAAACCACGTTACAGTTTTATAGTTCAGAGGGAGAAGGTGGTGAATGTTGTTGTTATATCTTGCCTGATTCATCCTATGGATCAAGACAAGGATCAACACAATAAAATACAGCACCAGATGGACAAGGTTAACAACACAAACAGCAATCAAAAATACATCACCAAGGAGCACCATATCAGAAGAGTTTACATGTTACAATCAATTCATAATTTTAAAACTTGCAATTGAAAAATCACCTGGATGGGCTTGCCTGAAGGATTGATCTATAATACTGTTTGAAATGCTGGCAGTGTTTCCAGCTGTCAAATCTCTTCCAGTAAGTCATTCCACAATTTGAGAGAAAAGGGTCCTCTGGTTAAGAATTACCAGCCTAATTCTGGTTGACTGAAGGAAATGTCTCCCAAAGACCCAAGTATGTAAGACAAATTATATGGGAGAAGGTGATCCTCTAAGCAACGATGTTGGGCTTTAAAGATAACCAACAGGAAATCACTACAGTGGGAGGGGTAGGAGGAGGGAATGGCATAGTTAAGTACAATGATTGTACCCCGATGGCATAGTGGACTAAAGCCTCGTGACTTGAAGGTTGGGTTGCTTACCTGAAAGCTGGCAGGTTCGAATCCCACCCGGGGAGAGCGCGGATGAGCTCCCTCTATCAGCTCCAGCTCCATGCGGGGACATGAGAGAAGCCTCCCACAAGGATGGTAAAAACATCAAAACATCCAGGCGTCCCCTGGGCAACGTCCTTGCAGACAGCCAATTCCACTCCAGAAGCGACTCAAGTTGCTCCTGACACACACAAAAATGTGTGTGTGTGTATATATATATGTATTACATTTATATTCCGCTCTATCTCCCTGAGGGGACTCAGGGCAGATTACAGAACACATATACGACAAACATTTGATGTCATTATACAATTGACAAGGACAGACAATATATAAATAGAGGCAAAGGCTTTTTCCGTCCTTTCCTTTTCTGGCATCTGGAGGCTGTGTTTGACTCCAACGGGGGTGGGGGTGGGAATGCTTTTGCTTCATCTTCCATGTCGAGGAGCTTTGTCATCAGATGTCCTTCTGATCGAATGGTCGGCATGTCCTTATGGGCACCTTTTATTACCTCCCTGCTTAAAGTGGTACCTGTTTATCTACTCACATTTCTGTTTTCAATCTGCTAGATGGGCAGGGAGCTGGGGCTGACGGTGGGTGCTTACCCCGAACTAGGCTTGAACTGCCAACCTTTTGATCGGCAGGATTTTCTGCAGCTTAGCAGTTTAACCTGCTGTGCTAAGCCTGGCATATATATACAGTAGAGTCTCACTTATCCAAGCCTCGCTTATCCAAGCTTCTGGTTTATCCAAGCCATTTTTGTAGTCAATGTTTTCAATATATCGTGATATTTTGGTGCTAAATTCGTAAATACAGTAATTACAACATAACATTACTGCGTATTGAACTACTTTTTCTGTCAAATTTGTTGTATAACATGATGTTATACCTAATTTGATGTTTAATAGGCTTTTCTTTAATCCCTCCTTATTATCCAAGATATTCACTTATCCAAGCTTCTGCCGGCCCGTTTAGCTTGGATAAGTGAGACTCTACTGTATATATACATACATACATACATACATACATACATGTGTGTAGATTTATATTGTTTATGTTATAAGGGTGTAAATTTAAAAATAAAAAATAAGTCTCAAAGATCCACCAACACTTTTTAACCTTGCTCTGAAATGAATTGATAACTGAGTGACTGCAGTATTACAGAGCAGGGATTTAGTTGGGTGTTTTAAGGCTTCTAGCCCCCCAAATTGTCCTCTGGCTTCCACTTTCTTCTACACCTTTGTTCTCTTTCACCTCTAAGTAACTATAAGGAAAGAAAAGGGGAAGAACAAGAAAGCTGTAGTTAAGTTCCTAAGTCTGCAGCAAGTTGGAGGAACAGCAGACATATGGCTTATATGGACTGTCTGGAGAATTTGTCTCAAGCATTTTATAACTAGGCCCTGAGTGGTGGCTTAGACAGTACTGTATCTTTGGGGACATGTTTAACCCAAGAGGAGGAAAAAATGGACCCACGATCCACAGGATAAGCGAAGTGGAGATCTTAATGATTTTTGCAAAACCCTGCTCCCTAACCCCTGCAAAAAAGGTTGAACAACAACTGGAACACAATCTGCTTTACTAGCTTCGATATACCTGTGTTTCAATCTGCATGCCAGTATTCTGAAGTGAAGGCTCCTTAATGCCTAATAGTCATTTATCCGTTCCCTTCTCGTTGATCACTCAGACTTATGAAGGGCAGAAGGGATATCCAGTATAGTTATCCTGCTATGAACAGACACCCCAGGATCAATCACTTGTTCTCTCTGCAGGTACAATATTCTTCAGGAAAGCCTCATTAAGCTTGTGGAGGCCTGCAATGACCAGTCGCACAACATGGACCGCTGGCTGAGCAAACTAGAGTCGTCCAACTGGCTGACCCACATCAAAGAGATTCTGACCACAGCTTGCTTGGCTGCTCAGTGCATTGACAGGTAATGGCTGCTGGTGTGGGTTTTACAGTGATGTCGAGTACAGGGTCTTTTGTGGGCCATCTGCCTGAAGCAAGTACCCCAAACTGCTTGACTTCTCACATTTAGAAAGCCATGAATGTTCAAAGAAGAGACCTGCCAGATCAGGCTATCTGCAATTTCATTTTTGATAGTAAGTCTAGGAATACATTCCTTATGGTATGGGGATCACATTATTAGTCTCCATTGATAGACTGAGACTTCGGTAAATTCATTTTGTCTCCCTTTAAAAGCCACCTGACACATTTGACTCTCGAATAGGCACTAAAGCACATAAGGGCCTTAGTGGTGTTTTGTATCTAGTGTTGGACTGAGATTGCTAGGTCCTGATGAACTGTGAAACTCACTGAGTGACTTGTAGATGGTTTCAGTTTGACATTACTCAACAGTTGTGACATTAACCTATTAATTGAATTAACAAAAAGAGAAATAAAAGAAGAGCTATTTGAGATCCATGGAAGCCACGTATTAGCCATTTGTATAAAGCTATGTCAGTGATGGGGGTGGAGTTGTGGGAGTGTTGATCTGTGAATATACAATGTAACAATGCAATTGTATTGTGTTAAAAAAATTAATTAAAGCAAAATACATTTTTAAAAAGTTGTGAGATAAAAGTGGGGAGGAGGAGGAAGGCAGCCCCTGAATTCATTGTACGAAACACAGGTTATAAATGAAGTTAAACAGGTAAGTAATAATTATGTTATGGCCAATTGTTCCAAAAGCTGTGCATCCTCCTGAACAGACCAATGGTCTCTCAAGCTTAGCGACCTCGTTTCCACCAATGAGCTGTTTTGAAGGCACTGTGCTAAAGCTGGAGTTTGGAAGACAAGCTTGTTCCATTTTGAATCTGTTATTACCTGGTGATTAGTAACCTGCCCAAAAACCAGTCTATAAATATTACCAGGAAACACAGTACGAAATAAGCATATTATATGGGAAAAGATACCCAATTCATTACTTTCACTGAGTTCCACAGTGGAGTGGAGACTGGAGACAGGTTTTTCCCTGTGCAGTTTTGTCCAGTGGACATTGTTTCTTGATTCCCATCATGTCATGCTTTCTATGTCTCTTTTCCAAGGGAGGGAGCATCAGTCTTGGTCCATGGGACAGAAGGAACCGATTCGACACTGCAAGTGACCTCTTTGGCTCAGATTATCTTGGACCCCAGATGCCGAACCATCCGTGGTTTTGAAGCTCTCATTGAGAGGGAGTGGCTACAGGTAAGAACTGGAGGTCTTTTTGCCAGGCCAGTCGGGTTGGTGTGAGAACCTGTGTCATGGTTTGAGCTTATTCCCAACTATTGATGCTAAAAGAGGCAAACAGCATTCTTTCTACAGAAAATTAAACAGCTTTTGGATAGATTGCTGTTTTTATCTAGAATACATTGATATATCATTGGGTATAATAATAATAAAAACAACAACTTCATTTTTCTATCTCGCCTCCATCTCCCCGGAGGGACTAGGGGTGGCTTACACAAGACCAAGACCAAAAACATAATAAAATGCATATAAAAACAGATTCTTCAACCAGGTAAAGCACATTTAAAATACAATATACTAACAATAAAAACCCAGTTTGAAACATAAAATGATAACACAGATAAAATGATAACAGCCATCACTCATGGCTGACAAAACAATTGTATTTCTAGTAAGTGGAAAGTAAAAAATCTCCATGCCACTGATTTAGTGTCAGAACATTTCCTTAGCAATCTTAGATCATCCTGCACCATTGTGTGGTTACTTTCTGGTGAACTCTGGCCTCACCCTGGAGAATCTAGAGATTTCCAGAAAGGTATTCTCTAAGGTTTTGTGTTTTGTTTTTGTTTTTTAAAAAAGTTTTTATTCACATTTCCCCCCACTTTTACAGAGAAGGGGGAGTTTCTAAAACTTAAAATCCTAAACTCTTAAATCCACCCCCTCCACACAATGCAAATTAAGAGATGCTTGTAGCCATTCTGTGTCCTTAATGCTACAGTTACTTCCCTCCAGCCTAATCAAATTTAGAATTTGGCTGTTTCCCTTCCCTGCATTCGCTCGGATGGTGATGTAATGTGACATTGCTTTGCAAAACAGTTACTGCAGAGTGAATTCATGCGTTGGCCCTCCTTTCAGAGGTAACTGCCAGCCCACAACAGTCAGCAAAAAGCTTCATTATATATTGTGATGTAACAAACATTGAGAAGCCTCTGCAAAATCCATTGGTGGGCATGTAGCACTCCTTTTTAATATGTCAAGGCTGAAAGAATTGATAGACATCTAAGAAATAAGCATGGTAACTGTTTTAGAAACTCAGAAAACTGTTTAGCTTAATGAAATGGGAAGAGAGAAGCCAAGGAGGGTTAATTCTCCAGATATCCTACTCCCCTCCTCCCAAAAACCAGGCAAAGTTCCCACACTTTGGGATCCTTGTGTACCACTGATATTATTTACAGCCACGCCTCCACATTTGCTGGGGTTGGGGGCTCAGGAAAACTGCGAATAAAAATGTTTGTTTTTTTAATCACCTCTATGAATCTCTTAAATCCCCCGATGTAACACTGGAGGACCTACAAATGCATAGAGCAGTGGTTCCCAACCTGTGGTCCATGGATGACCAGTGGTCCCCAAGAACTAAAATATGGTCCCCAAGCCTCAGCGTTACTATGCCGTTGCAATGAGAGCGACTAGTCTCGCGAAACCCTCTTATAGTGCCAAGGCAACGGGGATGTTGGCAGAGGAGAGGCTGACAACCCACTAAAGGTGTGACAACAAACCTCCTGACTGCTGCTTCTCCTCCTCCTCCTTCCCCCTGAGTGGAGCCATTCCATGTGGCGCCTAGGCTTGTTCCTGGTGTCAGTTGGGTTATTTGAAGTGCTGATTCAGAAAATTGCATTGGATGGACCATATCAGCTCTAGATTATTAAATATGGTTTTCTGTGGGCAAGCATATGATGACTACTGGATGGCATATGTTCTGTATCAGAAACTAGAGCTGATGTGGTCTATTCAATGAAATTTTCTGAATCAGCACCCCAAATAACCATTAGGTTGATGAAAAAACTGATTCGTAACCCTTTTGGTACTAATGTTGGAAAGTGGTCTTTGGTCAAAGTGGCCCCTGGTCAAAAAAAGGTTAGGAACCTCTAGCCTAGAGAAATGTTGTCTTTACCTGATTCTCCTCCAGCTATATCCATCCTTGCCATGGCAGCTGTGGACTCAGATTCTTCCATAGCACTTTTCTAAAAAGCAATCCTTGATTTGCCATGAGCTGAGCACTATGCTGAAGCACAAGCATAACCTGTTGTGGCCTCCCATAATTTCTCAGGTCCTAAGATTGTGTCTGACACTCATTTGAGTTGTTTGCATTGATATGTAAGGGGCACTATTGTATACAGGCAGTCCTCAAGTTACAAACAAGATAGTTGTGTAAGTTTGTTCTTAGGTAGAATTTTTTTGAAAGTCAGAACAGGTACATTTTTAAGGGTAACTCCAGCCGTGTGTGTATGAGCTTATAAGAACACCTGTTTGTTCTTTTCCTTAGTATATTTCTTTAGTATATGATTTAGTGTGAAGCATTGATCTATGGTGCTATATCCACTTCTAAACCCTTCATATGTGTGTATGCATGTGTGTGTATAACCTTTGGATAGCATAGGGAGGGTGTTTTCTTTGCTGCCTGTGTCTGTTCAGAAGATTTCACCTTACCTTTTTTGCCTGTGACAATTGG
The DNA here is from genome assembly GCF_035594765.1 of Anolis carolinensis. Taxonomy (NCBI): domain Eukaryota; kingdom Metazoa; phylum Chordata; class Lepidosauria; order Squamata; family Anolidae; genus Anolis; species Anolis carolinensis. Next base: position 6,746,177 of record NC_085841.1, read on the forward strand.
ATTTTGAAAAATTTGGTTTGTTTTAGAAACAAAGGTTAGTGATGAAACTTCAGTGGATGCAGCTTTTTCCTCATTATAACTCTTCCAGGAGTGGATTAGTCTTCTGAGGGGTAGATTTCTCTCACATCCTGTTGTCTCAACTTACTCTTAACTAGGAGTAGTTTGTAAGCCGGATGTTTGTAGCTCGGGGACTGCCAGTATACAGTCCTCTGAATTCCCTAGGGTTTATGCAGGGCCTTCCATGGATACTGAAATCAATCATTACTCCAGTCTCATTGTATACATGTTAGACATATACATGCACCATTTTATATGCATTTATATACAACACCTAAGGCTGATATTCCAATTGTATATACTGTAGACTACATTGCCTAAATCCCTAAAGGCACCAAATGCTATGTGATCTTAGAAGCTAAGTAATTTCAGGCCTGATTAATACTTGGAAGGGGAACCGCTAATGAATACCAGGTGCTTTAAGCCTTTAAAAAAAGCCTATAAATGTTGCAAATTTCTAGTTTTCTTACAGAATAATATTTTGGTTGCTTGTTACCACCCTGTAACCCATCCATTTGATTTTAATGTCTCATTAACATCACCCTTTAATTCAGGCATGAGCGAACTTGGGCCCTAAAGTGTTTTGGACTTCAACTCTCACAATTCCTAACAGCCTACCAGCTGTTAGGAATTGTGGGAGTTGAAGTCCAAAATACCTGGAGGGACGAAGTTTACCCATGCCTGCTCTAACTTGTTCTCTGCCTTGTCCCTGCAGGCTGGCCACCCGTTCCAGCAGCGCTGTGCTCAATCGGCTTATTCAAACAGCAAGCAGAAATGGGAGGCACCTGTCTTCCTGCTCTTCTTGGACTGCGTCTGGCAGATCCTCCGCCAGTTCCCTTGCTCCTTTGAGTTTAACTACCACTTCCTCCTCATGCTCTTTGAACATTCCTACGCCTCCCAGTTTGGCACTTTCCTGGGCAACAACGAAAACGAAAGGTGAGCGAGAGTTTTTGGAGACTTGAGTCACAGATCTTAAAATCACATTGAGTTCTTCCAAACTTGTGTAAAGAAGCATGTACTTTTGTAGTAGAGCTCCTTCATTTTTGTCAGTTTCTAATAATTGCTGTCACCTCTCTGACCACTTATTCCCTGTCAGTGCTCTCTTTACTATTACTTTGGGAGGTCGTTTTTTGGGGAGGGAGTTGGTGAACATAACAGTTTCTTCTGCCTTCACCAGGTACATTGTTTACTGAGGTTGGGATGAGCTCTCATTTTTCAAAAAATATTTTTAGTTTAGGTTAATTTAATGTATATCAATAGTGAATATACTACTCAATACTAAAAGAGAGAAAGATTTTAAAATGTTATTCATAGATTTCAGTGATTTCAATGAAACCAGACCGAATGTCTAAATATAAGTCAGTGTAAACATTATGTTGGTATACTGCTCTTTCAAATTTTGTAAGCATTGTTAAGTCTTCTGACCATTGAATCATGGAGATGAGAGAATCATCCTTCTAATGCTGAATCTTTTAGCAGTCAAGACGGTTCAAAAAGGTCAACTTCCATGGACCAAGTTCCAAGAAGCAGATAAATAATTTAAAAGAACATATACATTAGTAAATATCAATAGACATTCTAATACCAAATGTGTTTGTACAATGGCTTGAACTCAGAATGAAGCTATTGTGGTATATTTCCAAAATGTATTAATAAGAGAAATATTAGTACTACAGGTTGAGCATCCTTTAACAGAAATTCTGAAACTTTAGCACAATCATCCATTCACATTTGTGCTTTTAACTTTTGCAGGTTGATTATTCATGGATTTGATTTAAAATGATCTCTCTAGTAATCTCTAGATCAGGGGTCCCCAAACTTTTTAATCAGGGGGCCAGTTCACGATCCTTTGGACCATTGGAGGGTCGGACTATAGTTGGCCACCAAGCAATAAATAATAATAATAATAATAACAACAACAACAACAACAATAAATAAGAGGGTTGGAAGAGACCCTTTGGGCCATTGAGTCCATTCCCCTTTGCCTTTGTGCACCGAAAGCACAAGTAAAGCACCCCTGACAGATGGCCACCCAGAATCAATGCTAATAATAATAATAATAATAATAATAATAATAATAATAATAATAATAAAGAGGGTTGGAAGAGACCTCTTGGGCCATTTAGTCCAACCCCCTTCTGCCTCTGTGCACCATAAGCACAAGCAAAGCATCCCTGACAGATGGCCACCCAGCCTCAATGTTAATAATAATAATAATAATAATAATAATAATAATAATAATAATAATAATAATAATGGTTGTAAGAGAAGAAGAGACCCCTTGGGTCATTTAGCCCAACTGCCTTCTGCCCTTGTGCCATGGGGGCCGGATAAATGGCTTCGATGGGCCGCATCCGGCCCCCGGGCCTTAGTTTGGGGACCCCTGGTATATACAATATATTATATTATAAAACTGAGGGCTGGGGCCAGGTAAATGACCTTGGAGGGCCGCATCCGGCCCCCGGGCCTTAGTTTGGGGACCCCTGCTCTAGATCCTGCATTATGATTCTTTGGTCAACTTTCTCCAGTAATTCTGGATCACCTAGAGATTTCCTCTCTGGCATTTTTCTGGGTCCTCCAATAAAATTCTACGGCTGGCTTCCAATGGAAGTTGACCATATAATCATTCTGGAAGACCTAGAAATTCGTAGAGAAGTGTTCTCCCAGACTAAAAAACAACAATGTCTTTATTTGAGGTTTTTCACTTTCATGGGGTCCTGTGCCCCTAATCCCAGCAAATGTGGAGGGCTGACTGTACTTTAAGATCTAAAATTATCCACGAGTGGCTGAGAGAAAGGGACACCTTTGTTTTCTGGTGCATCAATGTATATCAAGTTTATTTCATATACATGATGATGATGATGATGATGATTATTATTATTATTATCAAATTTAGAATGTGAATATGCAAGATCAGTGAATGTTGTGCTTAGACTCGGGTTCCCTCTCCAGGATAGCTTATTATCTGCTTATATGCTAATATGTAATGATATTCCAAAATCCAAAAAATTCCAAAATGCTTCTGGTCCCAAAGTGAGAGTCAGTCTCCCTTATCCAAAAAGCTTGGGATCAGAAGTAGTTTGGATGTCAGTGTGGGGTTTTTTTGGGGGGGAGGGGGATTGGAATTTTGTGTTTACATCCATAAAAACATATCTTGGAGATAATAGATTTTGCATATCTTACTGTGTATGCACATACAAACAGACATTCCAAAATCCCAAAAAAATTAAATCTAGAATCTAAGCACTTCTGGTATTATACCGTGTATCGTAGGCACTCATGCCACTACTGATCTTTCTGCCAGGTGTAAGCTCAAGCTGCCGCAGAAGACGATGTCCCTGTGGTCCTGGGTGAATCGGCCGGAAGAGCTTAGCAGGTTCAAGAACCCCCTCTTTGAAGCCAACAGCCTTGTCATTTGGCCGTCCGTGGCTCCCCAGAGTCTGCAGCTCTGGGAAGGTGAGTTAGTCCTGGGACACCTCTGCAGCTTCAAATTACTCATTTGGATCTACTGTTCCTCTCCAGAAGGTGGTGGTAGTGAGCAGTGATTTCTGAAAGCCTTGGGAAGGTATGCTAGATGTGTTCTTTCCAGAAAAAAACAGACTTGGTTACACTCAGACATGCCTTAAAGGTTAAATGCTTCCGGAACATGACCATACAGCCCAGAAAACTCACAGCAAGCCAGTGACAGAAAGTTCTTAATAATGTTTAGGTGGAATCTCTTTTTCTGCCGTTTGAATCCATTGCTCTACATCAGGGGTCCCCAAACTTTTTAAGCAGAGGGCCAGTCCACAATCCTTCAGACTGTTAAAGGGCCAAATTATCATTTGGAAAAAAAAAATGCAAACAAATTCCGATGCACACTGCACATGTCTTATTTGTAGTGCAGAAACAACAACAAGAACAATGAAAGAGCAATACAATATTTAAAAATAAAAACAATTTTAACCAACATACATTTATCAGGATTTCAATGGGAAGTGTGGGCCTGCTTCTGGCCAATGAGATAGTCAAGTTAATTAGGATTGTTGTTGTTGTTGTTGTTGTCGTGTGTCTTCAAGTCATTTCAGACTATGGGCAAGCCTAATTCTAAAATTTATTTATTTATTATTTATTTATTTACTATATTTATTTACTACATTTGTATCACACCCTTCTCACCCCAAAGGGGACTCAGAGTGGCTTACAAATTATATGTACATACAATATATTATATTATTAGCATAGCACACTATTAGCATTATATATTACTATATTGAACTGTACCACTATACTGTAATATTATTAGTAATATTATTAGTATATATAATTAATACTATTATATGGTATTATTATTAGTGTTATATTGTATTATATTATATTATTATACAATATATTTTATTATAAAACTGAGGGTGGGGGCCAGGTAAATGACCTTGGAGGGCCGCATGTGGCCCCCGGGCCTTAGTTTGGGGACCCCTGCTCTACATTATAGTCTCTGCAGTAGCAGTAAACAAGTCTTCTCTGGAATGTGTCCAGAGGAGGGCGACAAAACCATCAAGGGTCTAGAGAACAAGCCCTATGAGGAGCGGCTGAAAGAGCTGGGCATGTTTACCCTGCAGAAGAGAAGGTTGAGAGGAGACATGATGAGGACCATGTATCAAGATGTGAGGGAAAATCACAGGAAGGAAGGAAGGAAGGAAGGAAGGAAGGAAGGAAGGAAGGAAGGAAGGAAGGAAGGAAGGAAGGAAGGGGCAAGCTTGTTTTCTGCTGCCCTGAAGACTAGGATGCAGAACAATGGCTTCAAACTACAGGAAAGGAGATTCCACTTGAACATTAGGAAGAACTTCCTCACTGTGAGAGCTGTTCAGCAGTGGAACTCTCTGCCCCAGAATGTGGTGGGCGCTCCTTCTTTGAAGGTTTTAAACAGAGGCTGGATGGCCATCTGTCGAGAGTGCTTTGAATGCAATTTTCCTGCTCTTTGGCATAAAGGGGTTGGACTGGATGGCCCACAAAGTCTCTTCCAACTCTATGATTCCATCAATATCTTTTTAGATATTCGGACATGGTTATCAGGTTCTCTTTTAACCTTCTCTAAGCTAATACCTACTTCTCATAGGGCTTGAGTTCTCCTGAGGGCCTGAACTTGGGGAAAGACTATTTTTCAGGTAATCTGGACCCGAACTATGTAGATGTTTTGGAAGAGGTGTTGTCCATTGGTGTGGTTCGATAACATTAGGTTTCCAAACATAGGGCACAGATTCTCCCTAACATCGGATGGTATAGCTTAACCTACATTCTTTGCTGCCCCAGGAGTGTTCCTTCGCTGGAATCGGTCCTCCAAGTTTCTGGACGAATCCTATGAAGAAATGATCAACATCATAAAGTACAACAAGGAACTCCAAGTGAAAGTCAACATGCTGAGGAGGCAGCTGGCTGAACTGGAGACAGACGACAGCACGCAGGACGATGGGATATCCGAGAGTCCCTGAGGTCTTTGCTGGGCTCCTGGTCCATCTCATTCCAGCTCAGTTGGGCAAGTGGTCTCCAAACACATTTGAGCACTAAACACCCACCAGACTTGCATGCGCTCAAGCTCTTTTTGGTGCAGTTGAGTTGAACTTTTTCCCCCTTTTGTTTTTTCGGCTTCACTGTTCCTCACTTGGCACTGTAATCACACCCTCCGTTTAGGATGGGAATGCATGGTTTCCTTTTTTGTTTGTGTTGTTTACAGGAGCAAACTCTTAATTTAATCCAAGCTACTGCCTTATTCCGGCAGCATTTCTCATCTCTAATAAACTGTGCACCTGTGACCGTTGTGGCTTTGAACCATAACAGAGTCCCTCCTCCGTGTTATTTGCGATCAGGCTACTTTGGATTTGACTCAGGAGACTGTGGACTCGGCAAATGCTTTTGAGGTTGGTGCGACTTTTCAAAGCTACTGAGAGCAGAAGAAATGTATGTTCTCCTTCCAAATCCCCTACTTTTTCTTCCCTCCTGGGTCAGGAAGAATACTTTGGCCTTATTTGGGCCTTCGGTCTCAAATCAAAACACCTTTGCTTAGCACCCTGGCATGCAGAGAGGAAAGGTGACAAAAGTCCCTCCAAAATACCATGCCCCATACTACACTACACAGTCTCATTGATTCCCGTAACAAGGCTTACTTCCCATGTCTTGAATGCACTCCAGAACAGGGTCTCCAAGGCCTGCATGTTGGAAGAACGCAACCTGTACTTGTATGTCTGAATGGAGGCACTTGTTGCTTTTAAGCTCAGTGTATAGAAAGCTTAGAGAAGCTCACTGTTTCTGCTGTGAAAGAAGCATCCAAAGATGTGATCTTCTCACAGGTAGCCAAAAATTGTTCAGAGTAAAAGAAGGCTGTGTTTCCTCACCTCCAGACAGGTCTGACTTGTCTTGCATGTACACAAGCATTCTGTGGTTGTCTGTGCTGAACCTGAATGCCCTTCGCCTTGCGTGGAGCATGGAGGAAACAGTGATTAATTTTGGATGGCAAGGAATGCACCCAGCACCATAGCTTATAGCCACACTAGGAAATCTTTGTAAACCTGTTCAACCAGCAGTGGTTTTCAAGACCATAAAATAACTTGTATTTAAGTTTTCTTCAAAGACTCGGCACAAGTAACCATGAACTCTAGTCCGCTAGGCTGAAAGTGGGTCACTTTGATTCTTGATAAACACCTCCTTTTTGCTGTCTTCTCGTGTCTGTGAAACAGACCAGTCAGGCTGCTTTCAGGTTTGCATGGATCAGGTCACAAATGAGATTGATTGTACTTAGAGATTGATCTTCCTTGATCCTGTGGGACTAAGGCCTGCTTGTGAAACAGCTGAGCGGGCTCTGAGTCAAGGTAGTATAAGGTAGTAGACTAGCCCTGTCTGCATTACTAATATTAGGTGGGAGAGGAGATTGCCTCTTTCTTAGTGTTTCCAGAGAGAAAAGTAAAATTTCAAAGAAAAGGAACAGAGGGCAGAATTGGGGATAGTAGGTGGCAGATTGATTTTTGCCTGGTTTAAGATCTTTTTCTATCATCTCGTCTCCACCTTGGCTGTATCAGAATTCACCTTAAGCCTTTAGACCAGAGTGCAAAAACATATATATTTCATTAGGCAACATGTTGCAAGACCCGCAGCACAAAAGGGCATGCCAGTGGTAATTCTCAGGCATTTGGGGAATTGTAGTCCTTAAAAAAAAACTAAACTTCTTTAGACAGAGTGAGATTTCCCCCCTCTTGACATCCATCATTTCCCATATATTGGATAAAGGGACTTCTTTCATACAAGTTTATCCTCCTGCCAAAAAAGTCTCCTTTTGTTTCGTCAGGATAGAATTTTGCAGTCTTGAAAAGGCTAGCTTTTAAGATTCACAATTTTGATTGCACTGTTTAAAAAAGAAAACGCTAATCTTTTGGTGCTTTAAAAACTTTTTTTATTTTTGGTTAAAGGGGTTTGTAAATATCATGCTGTATTTATTTATTTCGTATTATCATTTACGTAGTTTAGAAATGGTTCAGAAAGTTGATCAACACATTTCAGTTGGGAGAGGTTTGGAGAGCTTCCCTAAAGGCCAAAGATTTGGGGGTGGAATAACAAAACAAGTGCATTTCCAGAGCTTGGAAAAGTGTTTTTTAAACTACAAATCCTAGAAACCACCTGGTTATTGGCCATTCTAGTGTGTTTTAGAGGGGATCCAAAAGACTGTTTTCCCCATCTCTAATTTCTACACTACAGAGGATTCTCAGAACTGGGGTCAATGGGATTTTGCTGGGAATTTTCCATCATAGGACTAACCTCAACAATTGGGGTGATGCTGTGATCAAACTGGGTCTATAAACTTCCTGTAGGATTCTGGGAGCTGTAGTTCAAAAACAACTCAAACATTTGCATATGATGCATACCCAGTTTAGTACAGTAGCACTTGGATCACAAAACCCTTGTAGTTTTAGTACATTGCTGGATTGTCTTACAAAAGAATGTAGGAAGGCCACGATTTGGCTCCCCAAAGGCAGTTCTGCTTTATCAGATTACCTTCTGCTTTCTCCTTGTGAACAACAGACCTTTTTGATTGTATTTGGCTTATGTTTTTCCCCCTGATCCTGTCCACTCCATGCTATTTTCAATAGTCTGGTCCTGCATCTCAGAAGAATATAAAACACACACTTCCAGCCCCACAAGCGTCTACAGAGGTGGCCGAAAATAAAACAAATAAGCAAATGCGAAACCTGAGATTTGGAAAATGGGAGAAGGACGGTTCGATTGTATCGGGGGCTGAAAGTTTTACTTGAATGTGGCAATCTGTTTTCTAAGTGCACTACTGTCAGTATCGTCTCCATCTCCAATGTTGAATGGGCAAATTAATGTCTTGGTGGTATTCAAACTTCCCAGAAGAAAAAGAAGAAGAAACCTGCAATGCTTGTTTTTAATTTTAAAAGGACAATTGTTATACAAGCAGATCTTTCTGTGTAGCATCCTTTATAAATGAGTGTGGCACCCTGCAGCCGGATGGGAAGGGGCTCAAAGCGTATTCATCTGTATTAGAAATGCTACGGTGAAAAATACATGTGAACTTTGCTTTTAGATTTGCGAGTGTAGCATAAACTATCTCAATTAAAACCTCGAAAGACTGGCATTTGTTTGACTTGGATCTTTTCAGCTGAATGTATTCTGTGGGTGATTTCTTTTAATGCTTTAAATTGTTTTAGTTGTTCTGGTTGAACCAGTATTTCAGAACTCATGGCGATTAACCTCCTCCCAAAAAGACAGCCAATTACTGGATTAAATATGATTTCTTATCCGCTGCTCCCTTTGGATCAAGAGAGGGACCAACAACAGACGTACATCAATTAAAAGCACATAAAACTGAAGCTTGTAAATTTTTTAAAGGCACATATCATCTCTTAAATCATATAAAACAGTTTAAAATACATCACATTGATTTAAAAGAGCATATCCAGCATATTAAAACATGTCATTCACTGACATGCCCAGATAATTGTTCTCATAGAAATCTCCAGGTCTTCTTGCACAAGTTTACAGTTAACTTAAGAGTTGCATGGAGGAGCTAGAAATAATATAGTAATCAATTCTGCAAATATTAAACCCACAAATCTGGTAGTCTGATTGATAGTATTCCAAAATCTGTGGGGGCAAGGGAATCCAAAATCTTCAACACTTCTGGTCCCAAGCGTTTCAGTTAAGGAATACTCACCCTGTGTTGCGTGTGGTGGTGCCAACCTGTGGATTCCATGGGAGTAAGTTCTACGTAGACCTGCATAAGTTAGTGGCTGGTTTCTTTTTTGTTCACTGAGGTTGCAATTTTCATTTTTGGGATCATTAAAGGTAAAGGTTTTCCCCTGACATTGTGTCCAACTCTGGGGGGTGGTGCTTACCTCCATTTCTAAGCCGAAGGGCCGGCGTTGTCCATAGACACCTCCAAGATCATGTGGCCGGCATGACTGCATGAAGTGCCGTTACCTTCCCACTGGAGCGGTACCTATTGATCTCACATTTGCATGTTTTCGAACTGCTAGGTTGGCAGAAGCTGAGCCTAGATATGTACAGATGTCTATGTATCATGAAAAATCAATTGGTGTAATATGGAAACAAAGGTTTTCAAGAAAATAATTTACATATTACATTCACACTACCTTATGCCTTATACATATTTATGATTCTATTAATGTGAAAAGAAAACATAGGTATCCTGTTTATACAATGTCCTCACAGGGTACTCACTTTTATAATGACATCAATTATAACAAAGACACACTTATAAGTCACACAAGAACATATATAAACACCTGTCTTGTCAATAATAGATGTTTTAAAGTCTGTATACATTCACTATATTGATACAGGTGGTATTCAAGAGTTCAACAAGGGTAATAACGGTGGTATCTTGTGGTTCAAGAGTAAACACAACAAGGTAATCCTAGGTACATAGTCCTTGTTTCGGTATCTCCTTCAGGTGCTATTCTTCGTATATTTAGAAAAGTACATGAAAGTCTCTAGTTTGATGTGTGTAATAGATCTGCTGGGATTTCTCAGTGCATCAGTACTCCTGTAAACATAGAAGAAAAATCAAAAATACAACTAGAAAACACCAAAATAATTGTATCTTTAAAAAAACAACCTGTGAGTTGCTTTGGGTCTCAATTCTTGAGAAGAAAGGATGTGATGGTGAAGTGGAAGGAAAAGAAGAATATATTATCATCATTCTTTCTAATGAGTAACCATTGTACTTTGGGCATCAGATATACCCAAAATAACAACAGCATTGGTTTAGTTCTGTCGGCTTTTAGCAAGAGTTCAGGCATGATTTATTTAGGACCCATGTATTTGTCTTTGGAAGTCGAGAGTATCTGCAAAAATTCAGCAACACCATTCAAATGAGTTGGAATCTTTCTTCTCTGTCCATTTTTCACAGCCACAAATAGAAATTGGAACTGCTGGTGTGCGAAACTTCAAAAGGAAGATAACTATTTCACTTCTGAGAACCACTCATCACACCATTGAGAAGAAGCTGGATGTGTTGTTGAAGGCTTTCATGGCCAGGATCACAGGGTTGTTGTATGGCCATGTTCCAGAAGTATTCTCTCCTGACGTTTCGCCCACATCTATGGCAGGCATCCTCAGAAGTTGTGAGAAGCTGGATGGCTATATGCCAGGAATGCTTGGATTGGGTTTTTCTGCATGGCAGAAAGGTTGGACTGGATGGCTTTTGGGGTGTCTTCTGTCATGGTTTGCAAAGATATTATATGTATGTTAACTGGAAAATCAAATGCATAAGGCCGATTGGCTGAGTTTGCAAGGACCTGGGAATCAGTTTGCAACTGTTGCTGTCCTGCTGCTGGAGAAACAGTTTGAACATTTTTCTCTCTCTCTGTGAAAGAGAGTCTACTGAGTATTGGCTGGAAAGAAGGTGGCTCTGTACTCAGAGAGGCCTGACTATTTCTGAGGCCTTGTTTGCTGCTGATCTTCACTGAAGCAGATTCATGGACTGAGGAAGGACTGCTTATGACTGCTGATTTCTGTAAGCAATCAGAGGGTCTATTGTAAATACCATTGTTATGTTAATATATTGGACTTAGTAAAAGTTCCTGTGTTATTTGTTTTGCAAAGCTGAGTAGTGCATCATTCTGCAAGGTGAGTTTGGGTTCATGGGCACAGGTAAGAGCTATCCATCATCCGCAATCCCCAACACCTTCCAACTCTATGGTTCTAATTCCAAAATGAAAACAGGTAGAGCTGGAAATAGCCTAAAAGAGCTAAAGAAACTTAGACCATGGTTTACTAAAGTCAATTACTTATCTGTTGGAACAATTGTTTTGGACTGATGGATCGTCCAGCTAATTTTCATTATCTTTTTGCATTTTTTCCTGCTTCTGAGCATCAGCAATAGTTTCCATCATGGGTAAACTGCAGAAACGCCGTATTTCAGAATTCTTTGGGAATAAGATAGCAAAGCTCAGCATTTCTTTCTATAGCATTGTGTCAGAACATCTGCGCTTGCAAAGTATCTGTCAATCACAAAAAGGCCAGAGTTAATTCCTCTTTTCATTTTTAACAGTATCCAGAATGGTAGTTGCTTTGGTGTACAACACAAGAGAAGAATAAAAAAAGCTTAGATACAATAAAAGGACAATGAGCTATTCACAGCAGGACACTTGCCCTCCTTTATAGCTTTGTACAGAAATGCAACAAATGGTACTTCTTTTCGGTGAGTTGCTGCGAGTTTTCCAGGCTGTATGGCCATGTTCCAGAAGCATTCGCTCATGACGTTTCGCCCAAATCTATGACAGGCATCCTCCGAGGTTGTGAGGTCTGTTGGAAACTAGGCAAGTGGGGTTTATATATACAGTAGAGTCTCGCTTATCCAACATAAACAGGCCAGCAGAACGTTGGATAAGCAAAAATGTTGGATAATAAGGAGGGATTAAGGAAAATTTATTTATTTACTTTATATTCCGCCCTTCTCACCCCAAAGGGGACTCAGGGCGGATTACAATGAACACATATATGGCAAACATTCAATGCCAACAGGCAAACAACATACAGTATAGACAGACACAGAGGCATTTAACATTTTTCCAGCTTAACGATTCCGGCCACAGGGGGAGCTGTACTTCCTCATTCCTTTCCTCGTGTTTTGCTGGCAGTTTTATGGTGTTGTAAATTAGTTAAATTAGCCTCCCGCATAAAACGTACCTAAATTTCCCTACTTGACAGATGCAACTGTCTTTCGGGGCTGCATAGGTCAACAGCAAACCGGGCTATTTAATGGTCGGGGGCTTAACCCAACCTGGGCTTTGAACTCATGACCTCTCGGTCAGTAGTGATTTATTGCAGCTGGTTACTAGCCAGCTGCGCCACGGCCCGGCCTATTGAACATCAAATTACGTATGTGGATGTTGTTGCTGATTGATGATGATAAATGGAAACTCTTACGTGTGCCTGTGATCCAGAGTCACCCGCAGAATAACATGCCACTCAGGTTTGCAGAACAAAAATACAAGAACTTTACTGATTCCAATATATCAAAAATAGCAGTATTTACAATGGTCCCTCTGATCACTTACAGAAGTCCACAGTCATAAATAGTCCTTTCTCAGTCCACAAATCTGCTTCAGAGAAGAATACAGTCTTAGTTCTTCTCCCTCTTTTCTCAGCAGCAAAACAGCCCTCAAAATAGCAAGCCCCCTCTGAGTACACTGCTGCTTTCACCAACAGCACTGAAAAACTTGTCCAAACTGGTTCTGCAGCAGCAGAACAGAAACAGTATCAAAATCAATCCCCAGGTCTTTGCAGGCTCAGCCAATCGGCTTCATGCACTTCATTTTCCAGTTAACACACACAGCCTAGTGCCTATGCAAAGCATGACAGATGTGAATTTTGTAAATTGGATGTTGCTCATCCTGCTTGTGAGAAGAACTGGTTGATTTTCTTGTTGTGGTGATACATTTTGTTTTTAGTTGTTTGTAGTTGATTTCATTATAAGGTATATATATTATAAGGTATATTATAGCCATTATTTCATTATAAGGTATATTATAGCCATTATAGCTAAGTAACTTCCTTCCCTTGATGATATGATTTATTTGCACTCTTAGCACTTTGGCCTGGATTCTTTGAACCTAATCCATGATTTTAACATTTTATCTTGTATGTGGTTTTTATGACTTGTTTTTATGGATTGATTATTGCTTTTATTGGTTTTCTTGTCTTGTTTTTATTGTTCTGTTCGGGCAAGGCCCCATGTAAGCCGCCCGAGTCCCTTCGGGGAGATGGGGCGGGGTATAAGAATAAAATTTTATTATTATTATTATTATTATTATTATTATTATTATTATTATTATTATTATTATAAGGTAAGCGATCATATTGTCTGGTTGAGACAAGTGTGAATGTTGCAATTGGCCACGTTGATTAGCATTGAATGGCCTTGCAGCTTCAAATCCTGGCTGCTTCCTGCCTGGGGAAATCCTTTGTTGGGAGGTGTTAGCTGGCCCTGATTGCTTCATGTCTGGAATTCCCGTTTTCTGAATGGTGTTCTTTCATTTACTGTCCTGATTTAATGTAATTGAATCCCAAAGTCAGGAACTATACAGTATATGGTTGTGAAAACTGGACAGTAAAGAAAGCTCTAGGAATAGAATGGCCTAACCATATACAATACATCTACACTGCAAATTTAATGCAGTTTGATACCACTTTAACTGGCATAGCTTAATGTTATGGGATCCTGGCAAAGAAGACTGCAGACCTTGCAAAACTACAACTCTCACAGTTCCATGACCAATAAAGCGGTGCCAAACTGCCTTGGTTTTAAAATGATCCAGCAGTATCTCTGTCTCTAGTTCTCTGTGCGTCGCTTATTATCCGGAAGTGTCCGCCTCTTCGCCCCTTCTGTGCCATCCCGGTTCTCTTTGGTCAAGGGGTGTGTCTTTCTAGGAGTTGACAAGCGAGCTGAAGCTTCCCATTGGGTGAGAGCCGGTGAATAAGACTCCCGCCGAAGAAAGCGGGAGGGGAAACAGACCCGAGCTTAGTTATATTGACAAGCGAAGCAACCAATGAACGGTGGGGAAATGGTGAACGCCGACCAATCAGAAAGCGAGGGGAAAGAAAGTGCGCGCCGAACTGAGCGCGAGGGAGGAAAAAAGGAAGGAAACAACAAAAAAGCAGGCTCTAGCTTTGTCATTGGCTGTTGGCTCAACCAATCACTGCCGAGGACCAGAGCGCTGGCCAATCAGACACCGAGAGGAGAAAAGGCGCGCTCTGAGGGAAAGTTTCGAACCGAGTTTCAGAGAAAAAGCTGAGGCGAAAGCAGAGGCTCCTTTTTACTCCTTGTTCTAAGGTAAATATCGCAGTTTCTTCGCGGTGGGTTTTTATATAGTTTTACTAGCTTGGGTACCCGGCGTTGCCCGGGTTATTTGAAAAAGTAAATGTTTTAATTGCATAAGGTTGTGGGCGAACTACAACTCACATCATACCAGGTGAACCCCGAGAAATTACCTCAGTACTTCAAGTTTATTATGTTGGGCAAGTTTGCTCTGGATGCATCATGGGTGGGGTTCAGTGTGCTCTCTGGCAGTAGGGTGAACTACAACTCCTACCATGGTGAGTCAGCCCCCTCAAACCCCTCCAGTAAGTTGAGCTAGTCATAATAATAATAATAATAAAACTTTATTTATACCCCGCCACCATCATGAGGGTTCTGTGTGCCAAGATTGGTCCAGATCCATAATTGTTGTAGGTCCCTGGTTGTGGGTGAACTACAACTCCCAGAAAGGAAGGTCAGTTCCCTCCAAACCCCTCCAGCAATCAAATCTCGTCATATCAGGTATGTGTGCCACGTTTGGTCCAGATCCATCGGTGTTTGGGTTCACAGTGTTATCTGGATGTAGGTGAACCACAACTCCCCCCAATCAAGGTGAATTTTCCCCAAAGACTGCCAGTATTTTTTTCTTGTCATGGGGGCTCTGTGTGCCAAGTTTGGTCCAATTTCATCTTCGGTGGAGTTCAGAGTGCTCATTGATTGCAGGTGAACTATACATCCCAATACCTACAACTCCCAAAATGTCCAGGCCAATTTCCCTCAAAACCCATCAGTATTCAAATTTGGGCATATTTATTTATTTATTTACAGCATTTATAATTCCGCCCTTCTCACCCCAAAGGGGACTCAGGGCGGATCACATTACACATATAGGCAAACATTCAATGCCTTTTAACATAGAACAAAGACAAACAAACATAGGCTCCGAGCGGGGCTCGAACTCATGACCTCCTGGTCAGAGTGATTCATTGCAGTTAATTGCAGCTGGCTTGCTCTCCTGCCTGCGCCACATGCATGTCAAGTTTGGTCCATATCTATCATTGTTTGCATTCATAGTGTGCTGTGGATGTAGGTGAACTACAACTCCTATACATCCCTCTAAAGATCTCCAGTATTTTTTCTTGGTCATGGAGGTTCTGTGTGCCAAGTTAGTTCCAGGTCCATCGTTGGTGGGGTTCAGAGTGCTCTTAGATTACAGGTGAACTATACATCCCAGTACCTACAACTATAAACCATGGTGAATTCTCCCCAAACCTCTCTAGTATGTTCATTCGCTGATCAATTCCTCTGTTTGCTGTGTGCCATAGGAAAGAATAGGAAAGGGTTATGGGAGAGGCAGTGGGCGGGATCATGCAAATTCCACAGCAATTGAGAGAGTCAGAAACACTGAGATGTCTGTGGTAGAGGAAAAACAGAAAATCTAGGATGAAATTGTCCCCATATGAAAGCCTTAAATTGGGTGGTGGGCATTATGGTGTTTGTAGAGGAATTAGCAGGCTCTTGGACATGTTCATGGCACTCGCTATAACCTGCAGTGTCATTGGAGGGAGGGCCGTTAGTGTCTCCTGAGTAGTAGGAGCTATGGTTATTTGTGGAAGTGGGAGCTTGTCTGTGGAAGTGGACACCCCAGCAACACACTCACATACATACATATTTTCACATTTATTATGTGTATAGATATCCCATCCTCTTCAACTAATAAAGGTAACAATAATATAAATGAAAATAGTAATAAATAAAAATAGTAAAATAATAACATAATAATAAAATAATATTAAATCAAGGCAGCTCATGTTATTTTTGTTAGTATTGTGAATTTTAACCTGCATGTTATTAGTGTTGTTATATGCATTTTGTTTATTTTAATAGTGTTGTGTTTTATTTCCACGTTGCCTCAAGCCACAAGGAGAGGTGAGTAATAAATGTATTACTATCATCATCATCAGACAATTGCGTTGTTAAGGCTTTCATGGCCGGAATCATTGGTTGCTGTGAGTTTTCTGGGTGGCATGGCCATGTTCCAGAAGCACTCTCTCCTGACTTTTCACCCACATCTATGGCGGGCATCTGTTAAGGAAAACTACCCTAAAATATAGCAGAGCATCCAAAAATACAAAAAAAATGAGCATTAGCCAGCAGAGTGTGAGATGCCATTGGTTGTGGCTATAAAGAATTAAGAGCTTAGGAAGGCAAAGATGCAGAGTCCAAACAAAAGGTTTATTTACAATAATATAGAATAACTGCATTTCTTCTGAGCTACTCTAACACCCATCGCTTCTAAGGTTTCAAAGAGAGGGGGAAAACACCCAAACAATACAACTCTCCATACAAAGAAGAAGCATAAATCATATTTTAAAAAAATCTTGCAGTAGAAAAGTATCCATTTTACACAACCAATGAGAATGAGAGCAGAAACCGGAGAGAAGAAAAAGATACATTCCCAGCTGTCATACAGGAGACATGGGGAAAGGGAAACCCTTAACCTATATTAAGCTAACTAAGCTGTTCCTCATTGGGTACTTGAGCAGTGTGGGTTGAATTCCAACAGCATCCTCAGAGGTTGTGAGGTCTGTTGAAAACTAGGCAAATGGGGTTTATATATCTCTGGAATGTCCAGGGTGGAAGAATGAACTCTTGTCTGCCTGCGGCAAGTGTGAATGTTGCAATTGGCCACCCTGATTAGCATTGAATGGCCTTACAGCTTCAAAGGAATCAAGAAGCATGAAAGGCACTGCAGACTCACTCAACCAGAGAAGTCAGCCATAGCAGAGCACTTGATGAGCCAACCTGGACACAACATATTATTTTAGAACACAGAAATGTTGGGCCAGTCTAACAACCACCATGTCAGACTACACAGAGAAACCATTCAAATCCACAAACAGGCGGACAATTTCAACAGAAAGGAGGAAGCCATGGAAATGAAAAAATCTGGCTACTAATATTAAAAACTAAAATCAGGACAGCAAATAAAGAATAACACTCAGAAAACAGGAATTCCAGGCATGAAACAATCAGGGCCAGTTAACATCTCCCAACAAAGGATTCCCTCAGGCAAGAAACAGCTAGGCATTGAAGCTGAAAGTATAATCAAGGTGGCCTATTGAAATGCTCACACTTGCCTACAACAGACAAGATTTCTTTCTCCCACCCTGTACATTCCACAGATATATAAACTCCACCTGCCTAGTTTCCAACAGACCTCACAACCTCTGAGGATGCCTGCCATAGATGTGGGTGAAACGTCGGGAGAGAATGCTTCTGTAACATGGCCAGACGGCCCAGAAAACTCACAGCAACCCCATATTACGAGGGTTGAATGAAAAGCATTACAACGGATCCTTCTAGCTCTGTATTGTCACTACTAACTGCCTCAAGCTGGGTTTGCATGGCCATATAATTTAGTTTGAATTGCATTATCTGGGACTCAATCAGGCATGGGCAAACTTGGGCCCTCCAGGTGTTTTGGACTTCAACTCCCACAATTCCTAACAGCCAGTAGACTGTTAAGAATTGTGGGAGTTGAATTCCAAAACACTTGGAACACCCAAGTTTGCCCATGCTTGGTCTACACACACACACACACACACACAAATATATACAGACAGTCCCTGAGTTACCAACATCCGACTTACAAATGACTCATAATTAAAAAGAAGTTTGAGAGAACAGGAAGTGAGAGAAATCAGTCAGAAGGGAAATTAACACATGGAATCCAGTTATCCCAGGATTGTGTATGGTGCAGCCAAGGCTGTCAGAGTAGTATCAAACCGCCATAATTTTGGACTATATTTAAATGTTGGACCAATTATGTGAAATTCTTCCATAGAAGCATAACTGAATAGTAAGTAGGTAGGTAAAATTTTAAGGAACCCCGGTGACGAAGTGTGTTAAGGCACTGAGCTGCTGAACTTGCAGACCGAAAGGTCCCAGGTTCAAACCTCGTGAGCAGCGTGAGCGGCCGCTGTTAGCTTCAGCTTCTGCCAACCTAGCAGTTCTGATGTGAGTAGATGTGAGTGAACTGTAGCTCCCAACATCCAAAGTCAGTAAAGATCTGTATAGTACAGTTCAAGCTGCATTATGTTGTTAGGCAGTGTAGATCCTTCCTTTGTAGCTATCCAGCATCTTTTCCAGCTCTCACTGAACCAGGGAAGTTCTTCATGCAAAGCATGTGCTGTCGCTGAACTTTCATTACTGTCTTCTTTTGGAGTCCCGTCCATGTCCCCATCAAAGTGTGTATGGTGTGTGTGTGAAATACCTCTGAAGGAAATGATGAATCCAAGCTAAGTGATGTTCTGAGAGATGGGATCAGGATTTCTCAATGTAAATTCATGTGAGAAACTGAAGTATTAATGACAGGTCAGGATGGGCATGGGTTGCAGACCCATAACTCAAAACCTTACTGTATTTATTAACGTAAATATTCCTAATTTACAGACACTTTACAGAAGATATGGCAGCGGTTACCCCAAGAAAACGCAAACGGAGTTCTGATGGGTAAGGTGTCCATTGTAAAATAACTAAAAATAATTAAATGTTCATTTTATTGCATGGCTGCGCAATGGGTTAAATCCTTGTGCCAGCTGAACTGCTGACCTTAAGGGCAGCGGTTCAAATGTGCAAGAGGGTGAGCTTCTGTCTGTCAGCTCTAACTTCCCATGCAGCAACATGAGAGAATCCTCCCACAGGATGGTAACACATCCGGGTGTCCCCTGGCAACGTCTTTGTAGACAGCCAATCCTCACACCAGAAGTGACTTGCAGTATGTTCTCAATTTCACTTGTGACACGATAAAAAATTCCTTCTTATTAAATGTATATCTGGGGATACATTTTATTTGTACCGAAATAGATTTTGACACAAAAGATATTACAGCAGAGTCTCACTTATCCAACCTTCACTTATCCAATGTTCTTTATTATCAAACACAGTCTGCCTCCCGCCCGGATCCACAGCTGTTTCTCTAGGCAGCAATTCTATCTTTATTTGTAGTCAATTTTTTACTAGTCAATGTTTTTGTAGTCAATGTTTTCAATACATTTCAGTGTTTTGGTACTAGATTTGTAAATACAGTAATTACTATGTAACATTATTGTGTATTGAATTGCTTTTTCTGTCAATTTGTTGTAAAACATGTTTTGGTGCTTAATTTGTAAAATCATAATGTAATTTGACGTTTAATAGACTTTTCCTCAATCCCTCCTTATTATCCAACATTTTCGCTTATCCAACGTTCCACCGGCCCATTTATGTTGGATAAGTGAGACTCTACTGTATTGGTTATTCAATACCATCCTCACATTCATGAGCCTGCTATCCACAGTGTCATTTATCCATATGACCATTTTCTATGGTCTGAAACGCAACTATGCTATTCCTGGGCTTTCCTAGATAACATTTGCTTTCCTAGATAACGATAAAACCACTTCTTGCCACAAAGGTCAGCTACATTCCAGAAACTTGACATTTCTTCCCTGCAGACTGCCAATGTGCCACAGAACGCAGACACTTTTCTTTATTTCAGTAGGGTCCTTCTATGGACCCTTATGCACAATTTTACGCACACACATAGTTGTTGGGCGAGTGGGCTTATTAACAAAAGACTCCCCATAAACGTATAGCAGAGTGACTAATTAGCAGCAGCGTGATCCAGCACCAGTAGTCAAAAGCGATAAAAAGAACAAAAATACACAGACCAGTGTTATTTCTTCCTTAGGAGGCTTTTCTTTATAGCAGAATAATATGGATGCACTATTTACAAAAACAAGGTTTCCACAACACAAATAAAGTTCTCTATAATTCAGTTTTTGCTTCCATGCAGGGCTTCTTTCTCATGCAGATAAACAGCTTCACTCTCACAGAGCCTCCTCTCACACTGAATTTACACAGGAGCTACATACAGCAGCCTTCACACACAAGGCCTTCAACCTGTGGCTTCTCTCACTGGAGCTTCTCACACCAGGCCTTCTCGCACACAGGCCTACCTCATACTGAGGCCTACCTCTCAATGAGACCTCTCTCATTCAGAGGCTAACACTAAGGCATTTCTCATACTCCTCAGGACGACACCAGCTTTGGCCCACTAACTCTAATAAGCTTTGACCTACTCACTCTCCCCAGGGCTACACTAGTTTATTTAACCTTTTCAGTGTTTGACTGACATTTTTGTAATGAAAAATACCTAGTTAATTTTTAATATCTCTGACACAGATACAGGTGTCGTACTGTATGAGTGACAAAGTCTTTATTGCATGTTTTGAGGCTTCCCTTTTCAAATTATGACATAGTTATATTCCTTTTTATGTAACAAGTCAGTTCTGAGGTAGCTTTGAATGCTTGGTAGAGTGTCTCCTAAATGAAAATTACAGTAGGTAGCCAAATTCATTCAGAAATGTGTAAAGAGTGCAATATTAATATGTTTTGTAGCCTGCAGTTAACACATGGGAATCCAGTGAAAAAGCTGATGATGGAGTTCACCCAAGGGCTGCCTGCAGTGAAGGTGTTTTGGGATCAGGATTGTGCATCTCCAATAAAGCAAACATCTGCTTTCCTAGATAATGATAAAGAAAACCACTTCTCGCCGCAAAGGTCAGCTATATTACAGAAACTCGACATTTCCCCCCTGCAGACTGCCAATGTGCCACAGAGAAGGCAGACAGTTTTCCCACAGAAAACATCCCCAGAGTCTGGTACTAAATGTAGTTCTGTTGTTCCTGCTGGTTCCTTTTACAACAAAGGCAAGCAATTTCTCAACATTCTAGAGCGGAAGCTGGCAAATGAAAGCCAACCCCTTGGTCTAGGAAATGATAGTGGGGACCTCCCTGTCACCAGCAAAACAGAGACAGCCCAGGTGAAAATGCCGACAGCTAGGATGCCCAGTTCAAAAACATACAAGCGTCCAGCTGCTTCAAAGCAACCCAAGGCGTTGCCCAAAAACACTAAAAAAGCCAAATTAGAGATTTCTCATCCCAAGCCTTTTGAGGGAAAAGAGAATGCTAACTGTCCTACAGAAAAGAAAATTGAGGGCTCTTTCAAGGTCTTAAGCATGAAATTCAAGCCTACACTGAAACTCCAAACAGGAGCAGCATTCTTTACCACTGGAAAGAAAGGGAGCTCTGCTTCTAAAAAAGGGCCCTCGTCCCCATTATCCTCCCCATCTGTCAGCAAGGCGGAAGTCAAAGAGAAGCCGGAGAGTCTCCTGAAACAAAGCAAGCTCACCTTGCCCACTAAAAACAAACCAACTGAAGCTGGCAGAAAAGGAAACTGTGCCACAGAAATTGAAAAAGAGGAGAAACCTAATCATGTGGGGAAGGATGAGGTGCAGGCCCAAAGTACTAGTCAAGATTTGGAGAATGTGTCTGAATCAAGCCTGCTGGATACTGAGCCCCAGACTCCTCAGTCTGTTGGCTTGAAGGTGCTGGATCTAAAGGAAATCGAGGCTACAAATCAGGTAGGTAAAATGAAGCTGAGAAAAACTTACGCTGGGGCTTTCACCAGTGGGAAAATTTAAGTACAGTAGAGTCTCGCTTATTCAACGTTCTGTATTATCCAACACAGTCTGCCTTGTAGTAGTCAATGTTTTTGTAGCCAATGCTTTCAATACATTACAATGTTTTGGTGCTAAACTCGCAAATACAGTTATTATTTCATAATATTACTGTGTATTGAACTGCTTTTTCTGTCAATTTGTTGTAAAACATGTTTTGGTGCTTAATTTGTAAGATCATAATGTAATTTGACGTTTAATAGGCTTTTCTTTAATCCCTCCTTCTTATCCAACATTTTCGCTTATCCAATGTTCTGCCGGCCCGTTTATGTTGAATAAGCGAGATTCTACTGTAGATACTGAATGGCCTCTGCCAGGTATGCAGTAATTGCATCTTGCATACTCAATGTTGCAAAGGGTTGGAATAAAATTTAGTCAAAATATAGTCACTTCAAGGTGTTTTGCAACCATGACTGCTTTGTTTGGTTTTTTGAGATCACATAATTCTGCCATACAGAGGAAATTAAATGTTAGAAACCACTGTTGACACCTTTTCCTACCAGGATTCTGTGCTCTATTAAAACGAACACTAGCAGCCTAAGCATGCAACGAATAGCCGTACAACACTGCAGGATCCCAAATTGTCCTTTAGTTTGAAAAAAAAGTGTCAGACTAGGTCACAAAATTTGAAATAAAATCTAAATTTTAGCTCTTCCTAAGTATGCTCCATCTGTGTGTTTAAAAGGAGAGGAATTTGTTTATTACTCACCCTAAGTTTTATTTGGAGTTCCTGGTGGTGCAGCGGATTAAACTGCTGAGCTGCTGAATTTCCTGACTGAAAGGTGGGCAATTCGAAACCTGGGATCAGAGTGAGCTCCTGCTATAAGCACCAGCTTCAGCCATCCTAGCAGTTCGAAAACATGCAAATGTGAGTACCGCTTCTGCGGGAAGGTAACGGTGCTCAATGCAGTCATGCTGGCCACATGACCTAGGAGGTGTCCATGGACAACACTGGCTCTTCGGCGTAGAAATGGAGATGGGCACCAACCCCTGGAGTCGGTCACTACTAGACTATCTCTGGCGGGACCTGAAGGTTTCTCTTTTATTTTCTTTACTTCCCTGGACCAGAGCTGAAGCTGTAAGCCTTTGCTTTGTTCTCACCTCAGACCTGAAGCTAAAGCAAAGAGATGTTTTATTAGGAACTCTTTTATGATGAGTGATTTCATTGCTATCCTCTTATTATGAGGTTGTACAAATCAATATACAGTATTTATATCATCAAAACAAGGTGACCGACTTCTTTCTCCAAGTAGGATGGACAGATGATCAGTAAGTGTGTAGATAATAAATATCCAATAGTGCTCTTTCACAGAAAGTTCTGATCTAGGCTTTTGTTGGATGGAAGGAAAAGAGGCTGATTCTATGCAATTTTCTCTTTCCTGCCCTCCCACCCCAATCTGGGCATAAGTCGATGTACTCATTTCGGCTTGCATGAAAACAACAAATCTCAAGATTGGAAATAATGTGAATTGCTTGATTTCTGCTTTCCTACTCTCCCATTAAATGCCAAGCAGCCTGCTTAAGTTCCTTTAGTAGTTTTCTGGCTTTTCAACCACATGCTAACCAGGCACAGATATGCTTCTTTTCAGCAAATGTTATTGCATCTCTCTTCACAGCAACCTGTGGAATGTTTATACGATTTGGTTTATTTAAGAAATATGTCATATTCACAGGACTTGGAAGAAATGCCAAAACAATCACCTATAGCTGTGAACAAGGATGAGAATACCTCTTCCACTAAACCTTCTATTGAGAGTCGCCAAGGTAAAATATGTATAAAGTTAAGATCATGTCAGAATTTCAAATACATATGTTTTAATCAGTTTTAGCTGCGCTTTTAATAACATTGATATTTAATTATGTTTTAAGTTTTGTAGATTTGTAGATTTTAAATTGTACTGAAATGTTTTAACGTAAGCTGCTTTGAGAGAAAAAGCGGGGTATAAATAAACATAATAATATGAATAATAGCTTCATGGTCAACTGGATGTCCCTTTCTCTTTAGTGTCAGCGTTGGCGTACAGTGCTCATCCTTTGTGTAGCACACCCTTCAGCAACAAAAAAAGGTATGTC
Organism: Anolis carolinensis; assembly: GCF_035594765.1. Lineage (NCBI taxonomy): Eukaryota > Metazoa > Chordata > Lepidosauria > Squamata > Anolidae > Anolis > Anolis carolinensis. The sequence continues at coordinate 6,770,179 of NC_085841.1, forward strand.
AATATTCATAAGTTATGCAATGAAAGAGAAGGATAAAGGTTTTTTCTAACTGCATACTTTGCCTTGACTAATAAATAGCGTAATTACATTTTCATCCACTACTTTTTTCCCATCTGATTTTAAATATATACACTGTACAGAACTGTGAAGACTTGGTATAAATAAATTGCTATGATACATCACTGCTTTTCCAATCTCCTTGAACTGATCCTAAAACCAAAAGCAGTCTTATTCTTGAGTTGCTGTGAGATTTTCGGGCTATCTGGCCATGTTCCAGAATCATTCTCTCCTGACATTTCACCCACATCTATGGCAGGCATCCTCAGGGGTTGTGAGGTCTGTTGGAAGGAAACTAGGCAGTTTTGGTTTATAAGTCTGGCTAATGTCCAGGGTGGGAAAAAAAACTCTTGTCTGTTTGAATGTTGCAATTGGCCAGCTTGATTAGCATTGAACAGCCTTTCAGCTTCAAAGCCTTACTGTTTCCTGCCTGGGGGATCCTTTGTTGGGAGGTGTTAGCTGGCCCTGATTGTTTCCTGTCTGGTATTCCTCTGTTTTCGGAGTGTTCTTTATTTACTGTTCTGATTTTAAAGGCTTTTAATACTGGTAGCCAGATTTAGTTCATTTTCATTGTTTCTTCCTTTCTGTTGAAATTGTCCACATGCTTGTGGATTTCAATGGCTTCTCTGTTTCTCGAAGATTTAAAGCTTCGAGTTCTGCTCCGATTCCTATAAGGACTCACTGCAGACCTTGATGTTCATCCCTGTATGAAGGTGAACTAAATCTTTTCAAGCATAGTGATTTATTTTGTTTGCTTTTTTACTGTTTCCCCCATCAATGGAATCAGTATCAACTCTGAACTTGCATAGAGAATGGCTAGCTATCCTTGTAGACCAGATGTGCACTATAGTGGCCCTCCAGATACTGCTAAATTACAAGTCTCAGCATTCTTCACCCTTCACTAGGATGGCTAGAACTTCTGAGTAGCTAGGACAGCCAGCTACTCTGAAGATCCACATTTAACTAACTTCTGCCATAGTCTCTGTGCAGCCATATTGGTTACGAAGAAATATCTTAAATATATTTCAGGTCACGGACTCATCCTGATGAGCAGCCAATACTGGATGTTGGTCCAGGAGTACAAAACATCCCTGCTATACCAAGAACAAGCAAGAAGTCCAAGGAACTGAGTAAAGGTCTAAAGGATCAGATGGTCATTGTGAGTACATTTATGCAATCATACTGCTGTTACTGTTGCAAGAGCAATTGAGGCATTTGGTAATTCAAAGGAGCTTTCTATTTCCCTTGTTTTACATTCCTTATTTCTGTTTATGTGTTCTTCTGAGTATTGTACAGCTCTTTTCTAATGCTGTAGATCAGAGTTGTCAAACTCATTTTCATTGAGGGTTGATGCGCTTTTTACCCAATTTGGCTATCCCTGGTGTTATTGAATGACAACTCCCATCCATTTTGAGAATCCGCCAGATACTTACTTACTGGGACGATCCCTCGTTGTCCGAGTATGATTGTCTTCCAGGTGTGGTGTCCTGGCGGTGAATGCGTACGTGACTGTGGAGCCCTAGTCTTGACCCACATGTTCTTCCACAGTGAGGACATTGGAAGGCGGTCCCAGTCAGAGTTGGCTTGATGCGCCTTCCTGTTGGTTTCTCCCTTAAGCCCTCCATTCGTGCCTCTTCAAACTTCGCAGCACTGCTGGTCACAGCTGATCTCCAATTAGAGCGCTCTAGGGCCAGGGCTTCCCAGTTCTCAGTGTCTATGTCACAGTTTTTAAAGTTGGCTTTAAGCCCATCTTTAAATCTCTTTTCCTGCCCACCAACATTACGTTTCCCGTTCTTGAGTTGGGGGTAGAGTAGCTGCTCTGGGAGACAGTGATCGGGCATTCGGACAACGTGGCCAGTCCAGCGGAGTTGATGGCGAAGGAGCATCGCTTCAGTGCTGGTGGTCTTTGCTTCTTCAAGCACGTTGACATTTGTCCGCTTGTCTTCCCAAGAGATTTGCAGGATTTTTCGGAGGCAAAGCTGGTGGAATTGTGGTAGGAGTTGAGTGTGATGTCTGTAGATGGTCCACGTTTCGCAGGCGTAGAGCAGGGTTGGGAGAACAATAGCTTTATAAACAAGCACCTTGGTGTCCTTACGGATGTCTCAATCCTCAAACACTCTGCTTCATTCAGAAAAATGTTGCGCTTGCAGAGCTCAGATGGTGTTGTATTTCAGTGTCAATGTTGACTTTTGTGGAGAGGTGGCTGCCAAGGGAGTGCAAATGGTCAACATTTTCAAATGTTACACCATTAAGCTGTATTTCTGGCATTGCAGAGGAATTGCCTGGTGACTGCTGGAAGAGCACTTCGGTTTTCTTGATGTTCAATGAGAGGCCGAGCTTCTCGTATGCTCCTGCAAAGGCGGACTGGGGGTAATGGGAAATGCAACCTATTAGCACTTGTGGCTCTGAAAGTGAGGAAAAGTTAAAGAACGTTTTAATGTCAGGAATCCTATCCATAAGCCTTGTATCTCAGTTCAGACCCCACTCTCCTGACTAGACGGGACAAACTGCAGCCTTCCAGATGTTACTATATCACAACTCCCATCAAACTCTAGTCATGATGTCTAATTATGAGGAATACAGGAATTGGGGTCTAGCATCTGGAGAACCACATAAAATGATATGGTGGGCTGGATTTGGCCCACGGGACTCAATTTTGACACAAGTGCCATAGATTAGATTATAGTCATGTGGTCCTTACCTTGGCAGGATGCTGGTCAAAAACACTTTGGTGCCACCGTCTGCAAATCATGTGGTATGGTGTACTCCGCTGCCAATCCGGAGGATGAAGCCCATCACATCCAGTATCACCAGAGGTTACTTGAAGGAATAAAATACGTGGTAAGTTGACCTTTACGAACTGACTTCTTGAATTTCGGCATGATTCCAGAAAATACAGCTCCTAGAACATATCTTAGCAAATGCAATGCAGTTTGGCAACTGCTAGGAATGTGACCATAGAGATTCAGTCTTGAAATGGAGCATTCTGGTGATTGCTTATTCCAAGCTTTCTTGAGATTGTTTTATGTGTTACAGGTGGAGTCTCTCTTATCCAAAATGCTTGGGACTATAAGTTTTTAATATGTGATTTATAGGTGTATTTAATTATGTTGTGCTCCTTGAGCTGAAAGGAGAGGCGAGTAGTAAATAAATAAAAATTATTATTTTCTTCAGATTTTGGGATTCCTGTGTTTGCATATACATAGTGAATGATGGATGTGGGAAGAGTGCTGCATCCACTGAATTTTAACTCAAGGAGCCCTGACATCTTTTCAGATATTTAAGCATGGATCCCATTCTTTTCTTTTCCAAACTAAACATAATAATAATAAGTTGTGTATGTTAATAATCAATATCATAATTATTAACATACACAGCTCCCTGTCCCGCTCCTCATAGGGTTTGGTTTTTGTTTCTTAGTATTTTATATTTCCAGATAAAGGAGACTAAACCTGAGATGCAGAAAATTGGTGACAGAGCTTAATATTAAAAACAACCAGTTTCCCATTTCGTTATAGCTTTGGTAAGTGTTTTGAAATCCAGCTGTGTACTCCAAGCTGTTAATAATATAAATTTGTTTTCTCCTGTCCTTTTCCATCCTGTTGACAGAACTGGAAGAATGAACATGTTGCTGCTGAATTCTGGGATGGGAAAATAGTTTTGATCAGGCAGAGTGATCCAAAATATGCCACCAAGAAGGTACAGTGCAGAATTTTCTTCTAGTCTTGCTTGTCTGGAGGTGAAATGATACTTGTTTGCCTCAAAACTCATACCTGTCTGTTTCAGGAATGCTTCGAGATTCTTGTACCTTATATTCCTTTTTGCTCGAGTGTTGTTAAAGTCCATTGCATCTCTGGTTTACATTTTATAGCATTTAAAATACAATTTGTTACATTTTAAACTAAATTCCCCACCTATTTATTTTGCAATAGACTACAGTCTCACTTATCCAACATAAATGGGCCAGCAGAAGACTGGATAAGTGAAAATGTTGGATAATAAACAGGGATTCAGGAAAAGCCTATTAAACGTCAAATTATGCTATGGTTTTACAAATTAAGTACTAAAACAAGTTTTACAACAAATCAACAGATAAAGCAGTTCAACACATGCTAATGTTATGTAGTAATTACTGTATTTACGAGTTTAGCACCAAAACATCACAATCTATTGAAAACACTGACTACTAAAAGGCAGACTGCATTGGATAATACAGAACGTTGGAAGAGCGAAGGTTGGATAAGTGAGACTACTGTATTATCAAGAGATTAGCTTGTGGTAATGTTTTTGCTCTGGTTTTTCATTTCCATTTATGAATTAAACCAAAGTATCAGCTTTATTACTTCCACTGCTAACTCCTTCAAGGCATAGTACACAGATAATATCTAGAAATGTTGATTGTTATGAATTCTGTATGCCATTTTTTTTTATTCTCACAGGCCGAAGATGTTCGTCAACTGGTAGATAGCGAACTTGGATTTAAACAAGTGGTACTGACATGTCCAACTCAGATTCAAACATACCTATTTGTATCTAATGAAAAGAAGATAATTGGCTGCTTAATCGCTGAGCCTGTCAGACGGGTGAGTAGTTTGCTGCTGTGTAAATTGGAAATGTACCTCGCAGTGGCACCTCCAATGCTGAAAGAACCTTCCAAATAGAATTATGAAAGGTTGAGTCATTCCTCTGAGGCATTACCTGGGATTCTGTGACAGACCAAAATTTTCATTATATTTTGTCTACACATTGCTACTTTATCAAATGACTAGCTTAGGTACTCAGTGATGCCTGGGTTAGGTATTTTGTTACTTTGGTTTTGGATTTTTGGAATGGTCCTATTAGAAATACATAAGGCTTTTTGGATGTTGGATACAAATTAGTCTTTGGATGTAGGTAAACTACAACTCCTGTCACCTGGGTCAATTCTCCCCCCCCCCCTCCCAAACTCAGCCAGTATTTAAAGTTGGTCAAGGTGGGTATGTGTGCCAAGTTTGGTCCAGATCCATTGCCAGTGGGGTTCACAGTGGACTTTGCATATTGATGAACTATAAATCCCATTGTCACCCTACCACCACCCAATTCCACCAGTACTTATTTATTTGCAGCATTTATATTCCGCCCTTCTCACCCGGAAGGGGACTCAGGGCAGATCACAATGTACAGATAAATGGCAAATGCCATTAGACACAGAGACAAAGACACAGGCAATTTAACATTTTCCAGCTTAATGAGAGTATGCTCGATTCCGGCCACAGGGGGAGCTGCTGCTTCATCTTCCACTGTGACACTGAGTCCTTGATGGAGTACTTCCTCGTTCTTCCGCACGCTGCTGGACGTTTTTATGGTGTCCTAAATTAGTTAAATTAGTCTCCCCCCTATGAAGCGGTACCTAGATTTCCTACTCGACAGATGCAACTGTCTTTCGGGTTGCTTAGGTCAACAACGAGCTGGGCTATTTTAATGGTTGGGTGCTCAATCTGACCCAGGCTGGCTTCGAACTTATTACCTCTTGGTCAGTAGTGATTTATTGCAGCTGGCTACTAACCAGCTGTGCCACAGCCCGTTGTGGTGAATCTGTGTGCCAAATTTGGTCCAAACTCATTTTTGGTGGGAGTCGCAGGGCTTTCTGGATGTGGAAGCTATCTTGAAAAATGCATACATACATAGATAGACAGCTACATACATAAAATATATATTTTCACTTTTATTATGTACACAGATGAGAGCGACTGGAACTTCAATAATTCATTACACTATGTAACACATTTTTTGTTCCTAGGCTGTAAATGTCATTTCCTAATTGACTGTATCATAAAAACAGGAAAAAAAAGGTCTATTAAACTGCAAAAGTTTTGTTTTGGAGGGAGGGACATCCTGCAGCACACTTTGCTATAGTTTTTCAATGACGATCTCATAGAGTCCCAACCAATTTGACATAGTTTGTGGCAGCCACAAAAACAAAGTTTCTGGAGTATAGCAACAATTGCACAATTAAACAAGCAATAACACTCAAACCAGGAACAGTACTTTTGTAACGTTGTGTAATTGGGTGGGGAAAAAAATCCCCAAAAATGATTTGGGACACTTGCTAAAGGCACTCCAAGCAACATAGTTTCCATTCATTTTTAGGCAACACTGAGTATCCCATAAAATCCCAAACTATAATTGAGGTTTCTTGCCTTTTCATTTACCTTGTACAAGCCTGTCTTATTTGTTCCTAGGCTTTCCGGGTGCTTTCAGAGCCCACAACAGAGCTGGACTCTCCCAATAAGAGCGGCCTGGAGCCTCAACGTGTTTGGTGCTGTTCAACGGAGCCGGAGAACGTTTTCTGCGGAATCAGCCGAATCTGGGTCTTCAGCCTGATGAGGAGGAAGCGTGTCGCCAGCCGCATGGTGGATGTGCTCAGGTGAAGCATCACATCTCACTACCACCATTAAACACAGCATACATTTTCTTTATGAACCAGGTCTGTCATGCATACAGTTGCACAAATGTAGAGTTAAACCAAGCAGTCTGTTGTACACCATCTAGATAAGGCATAGGCACACTTTATTGGAAATACCATAACCTATTGGAAAATAACTGCACCCAGTCTCTGGGCACATATCCTTTTGGAAATAAATGGCAATCATAACCTTATTGAAAAGGTAAAAATGATATCACAATCCATTTGGCAAAAGTGAATCTCCATGAACATGTGGAGACTATGTTTTGAAAACCACTAGTCAAGAAAAGCATGACCTTGTTAGAAGTCAACCTTTTGAACAAGTGATATTCATAAGCATTCATGTAATGGCACACAGGTAACTCACCTGTTAAACTGAAGAACCATGTCTTTGAATTGCCAAGGACAAAGACATGCCATTATAAAAATATATTTGGTTAGCAGAGGATAGTTGTTTCTTTGAAATTGAAATATAAAAGATATACACTCTATGTTGTCGAAGACTTTCATGGCTGGGATCACAGGGTTGTTGTGTGTTTTCCAAGCAGTTTGGCCATGTTCCAGAACTATTCTCTTCTGATGTTTCGCCCACATCTATGGCAGGCATCCTCAGAGGTAATGTGGAGAGAATACTTCTGGAACATGGCCATATTGCCCAGAAAACACACAACAACCCCGATATACACTCCCTTGAAGCCTCTTAGTTTAAAATATGCACTCGAGATAAAAACAAAGTCTTCTTTGAAAATAGCATATCATGTTTACTCATAAACAACTTGTATTAATACACCGTGCAGGCACATTTCTTATTAAAGTTCAGTTTTAGATAGGATGTCGTTTCTCTCTGTGTTGTGTTCATAGGATATCATTCTTAATCAATAATCCATAGTCTTTAAGTATAGCTGTACTCACTGAAGTCCATAAATCATACTTCTCTACTAAAGTCCAAACAGCAACTTCTCTGATGAAGTCCAAACACATACTGAATACAAAATGGAGTCCTGAGTCTGAACATGCTCAGTACAAACACATGTCTATAACCCCTCTCACACCAAAGAGTTAAGTCAAACGGACAAATCAATATACACATAGAATACAGATTAGCAAATAAATAGTGAAAGGCTTGGGCGGTTGCTATTTCCAATACACTTTGGCCCTCCAGATGTTTTGGACTTCAGCTCCCACCATTCCTAACAGCTGGTAGGCTGTTAGAAATTGTGGGAGCTGAAGTCCAAAACACCTGGAGGGATGCCTGATCTAGATCATATACAATTATAGTTCAAGCCTGACAGAAGTCTTTTAAGTCTTAATTTACATGCTTATGTGTAAAACAAACTCCCACTAATAGCAAAATTACAAATGAATTGCAGATACATGTCTCTGTTTTCCTTATTATTTCTTTAGGGGTAGAATTCAAAGGCCTGACCATGTTAGTAAAACAGGCATGGGCAAACTTTGGCCCTCCAAGTGTTTTGAAGTTCAACTCCCACAATTCCTAACAGCCTACCAATTGTGGAAATTGAAGTCCAAAACACCTGGAAGGCCAAAGTTTGCCCATGCCTGGCTTAAAATATCAATAAGCAAAGGGAGCTTGTAGTTAGTTCTGAGATGCTACATGGCCCCTTCGCATCCTCATTTCTAGTTTTTGCCAACTTTAAACAACCCATTGCACATTCATTGCAAGCTGTAAGTAGCTCAAGGGAGACTGGATAGTTGTGCTGCACTAATAAAAAATTGTTTTCTCTTCCAGGCGAACGTTCTGCTTTGGCTCTTACCTAAGCACCGATGAAATTGCCTTTTCAGATCCTACACCAGATGGCAAGGTATTTGCCATCAAGTATTGCCAGACGCCCAACTTTCTTGTGTATAATTTCCTCAGTTAAGGCCTTTTACACACTACAAGAGCTTGACCCTCCTCACAGCGAGGGCTTCTCTACTTTTGAAAAAGATGCCTGTTGCCATTTTGCTTGTGCTCTGTTCTGCATTTTAATATCAGAACATAAATTGTAAGTGGTACTAATCCAAGGTTGTGTTCTTTAATTGTTTTAATACTGGAAGTTAGAACTTCTGAAGTTTATCTTAAGGGTTTGATCATATGAAAGGTTCTCTAGCTGCGCCTCATCTTTGTTTCAGCCATTCTTAATATCTGCTGCCACCAGCAATCTGCTCTTTTGCATTCAGATTGCTTGTTGGATCTAGGCTTAAGAAAATAACTCTGTTATACTGAAAAAACTGCTTTGTGGAAAGACAAGGCAGGATATGGAGGGTGTTAATGCTGCTATGTACTAGTTAACCTTTAATTTTTTGCACCTGTTCGCACTGGGGCTGGTTCTGTAGCTCTGACGTGTTGGATGTAAGATTGTGTCTGCAAACCAGTGCGATTTTTGCACTAAATCTTGTTAGACTAAGTCTGGACAAATAAATATTTGTGTGTTTTAGTCTGGTAGTGTGCTTATTGATATTTGGAAGCAAAAATATGATATGGTCCAGTCTGCAAAAATGGTTACCCTTGATCTGTATAACGGCGAGGAAGAGTTTTTCCACAACGGATCATCCTCCTATATGGGGAAATAATTTGAACCTACTGCCTTCACTGGGTAAGTGCTGTCACCAATTTATAATGGGGACCCTGTTTGGTATCCCACTAATTATATATTTGCATTTGTATATATGTGGAGGTATAGATGTTCTTTCTTGTTCCTCTGCTAGGTTATTTAGGTGTTTTATGGCACCAGAAAACCTAATCTGGCTGTATAGTTTACAGCGGGCATGGGCAATCTTCAGCCCTCCTCAAGGTGTTATGGACTTCAACTGCCTCAAATTCTAATAGCCTACCCAAAGTTTGCCCAGCCCTGGTTTTCAGAGCCATTCTATATCTTCTAAAATAGCTTCCACCTTGAACTCTTGTCAATTAAATGAGAACTCAGCTATGCTTCTCAAAGCTTCTTAGAGAAAAAGAGGGATAGCTATGGCTATACATGTGTTTTGTAACCTAAGAAGATATAATGACTTAAGTGTCCCTTTGTACAGATTTATTCCCGTAATTCAAATTATCTTAGATGTTGCTTGAAAACAAAAACACTGTTTTCATGTATACTTAATTGCAGATCAAATATGAAAACGTGTGTTATAGAGCCAGAGACAGCAAACACATTGTTAGTGACTTAGCATGAATGTCCATTCTTGAACAATGATTGTCTTGTGCTTCTAAGGACACATCTATACTGTTGGATTAATGCAGCTTGGTTCCTCTTTAATAGGTGTGGCTCAATGCTATGGAATCACAGGAGTTCTGGTTTTACAAGGCCTTTAGCTTTCTCAGCCAAAAAGTGCTGGTGCCTCAACAAACTACAACTCCCAGGATTCCATAGCATTGGCCCATGACAGCTGAAGTGGTTTCAATTTGCATTAATTCTGCATTTCTGATATGGAGAAGTCCATAAGTAAAAATAAATTACCCTGGGAAAAGTTGGTGAAGCTAACTACAAGTGATAGATCTAGATATGTGTGAAGAAGAACACTAGATTGGTTGGACTAATGAATGGGAAAATGCAAAAAAGTAACTGACACACACCTTTCATAGCGTATCATTGCATTACATATCAAGAAGTCTGTAAAGACTCTGGAACTAGATGATATAATGACCATGGTCAATGCACTTCATTTGGGCATGTAGCTTGAATAATCTCTCATTTCAGCTGTTTTTGTAGGAGGGTGGAACCAAAGACATGCCATACCACACAGAAGTCCTTAAATAATTTTTGAGCTTAGGGAAAAAATGTACTTCTCATACAAAGTTGTTTTGCTACCATATGTGGTTGTGTGGTTTTGCTATGCTGTGTCACATAACAGCATCTCAACCAACAGAATCAGAGGCTTCAGGGATGCAAACAAATTATCAAGCCTCAAGTTTTATCATTCTGTTTTGACCCTGTTGTATCCTTCCTCGAGTCTCAAGGAAAGGCAGGCTGTTGTTATTAGAGACTAATGCTGCTTACAAACCTTCAGCCAAGAGCTGTGTGCCAAACTTGTGTCTATATTAATCTTCCCTTTTTGAGATGTGATGCAGTTTGCCTCAATTTCCAAAGTTTTTACAGGTGATTTTTTTATAATGACTGCAGGTGCATCTTCACAGTAGAAGTAATGCAGTTTGATACCACTTTGATTGCAAAGGCTCAGTGCTGCGGAAGCTGTATTTCTTCCATTTTAAGACACCATCAATTGTAAGATACACACTAATATATATATATATGTGTGTGTGTGTGTGTGTGTGTGTGTGTGTGTGTGTGTGCATGCAATTATAAGACACACCCATTTTTTTGAGATGTTCAGATGGGGGCTAAAGTGTATTGTAGGGTTGGATCTACACTAGAATGAATTCAGTTTGACGCCACTGCAAATCACACAGTTCTATAACATTCGGTGTCAAACTGCATTTGTTCAATAGTGTAGATGCACTTTTAGTATAGGAAAAGCTTTGGTCTGTATTGAGTTGTTTTCCTAATCTATGAGCCTCAGTGACGCAATGGGCTAAACCCTTGTGCTGGCTAGACTGCTGAACTAAAGATTTGGTTGCTGACCTGAAGGTTGCCCGTTCGAATCCACAAGACTGGGTGAGCTCCCATCTGTCAGCTCTAGCTTGCGCGGACATGGGAGAAACCTCCCAGCGCAGGATGTTAACACGCCCAGACATCCCCTGGACAACGTCTCTGTAGATGACCAATTCTCTCACATCAGAAGCGACTTGCAGTATGTTCTTAAGTCACTTCTGATACAATAAAAAAAACTGAGATGAAAGCCCTTTTCCCATCAATATTGTTTTTTCCTTGTAAAAACTATGGGGTGACTTGAACCATCTGATGCCTTTTCTGTGGGTGAGCAGGGAAAGCATTTTCCACCAGAATATGAGCAAGAAAAATAACAATTTTAATTTTCAAAATGTGCTTTAATTGCAAGGAAAAAGCAAGGACAGAAATCACCATGAAGGATGCAAGCATGGCTTTGCGTTCTTTGCTAACAAGCCAAATGGAGAGGTGGAGTGGATGACGTTGTTGGGTGCAGATAAAAAGCAGAAAGGGCCTCAGGATCCAGCCGCTGTGGGTACGCAGAGAAGCTCTAATGTTTCAAAGGATCCCAGAGATTCCAGGTTTCGCTTTCCCCCCTATTTCTGTCATTGTCTTGCCTGTGAATAAAAAGTTACCAAAGGTCACTGCATTTGCATTACAAGTCGCAGTATTAAAGAAGAGCTCCAAACATATTTCCCAGAGGAAGACTGGAGTGTGTGCAGCCACACACCATCAAACTGGTCAAGTTGGCCAAAGTTATTAATTTATGTTATTAAGTTATGTCAGGCAGGAGGATCTGCAGCAGTTTCCTTTTGCTTGAGCCTAACTGGGACCCCTTCTTCATTGCCATATAAAATCCAGATTATCTGCTATGAACTGGATCATATTGTAGACTCATATAACCCAGTTCAAAGCAGATCATGTGGATTATTTACATTGATAATCTGAATTATATGGCAGTGTAGAAGGAGCCTGGGAAGGGCAAGATCCAGCGCTTTCCACTCCATCTGCTATTAGAGTTCATATAGGTTTAGCATCTCTTATCCAAAATGTTTGATAACAGAAGCGTTCTGTACAGTCACCCTTCCACACTGGGGTTTTGATTCTTGGTTCATTATCACCAATTTTATTAAAATATGCTCTCTGGGAATCTTCAAGGTTTTCCAATGCAGTTCTGTGGTCAAGTTTCATCTGAGGTTTCTGGAGGACATAAATAATTTTAGGGGTGTGTTCTCTCGGGTAACAAAAAGCATTTTTTCAAGTATTATATTTTTCAAGCATTATATATTGGGGAAAGTGTGTGATCTCATGCTGGGGTCAGAGAGTCCCTATCCATTTCTGCATTCATTAGGTTAAAGGTAAAGGTCTTCTCTGACATTAAGTCTAGTTGTGTCCGACTCTGGGGGTTGGTGCTCATCTCCATTTCTAAGCGGAAGAACCGACGTCAGCCATGTCATGTGGCCACTGGCATGACTGCATGGAGTGCCGTTATCTTCTTGCCGGAGTGGTACCTATTGATCTACTCACATTTGCATGTTTTCGAATTGCTAGGTTGGCAGAAGCTGGGGCCAACAGCGAGTGCTCACTCCGCTCCCCTGATTCGAACCTGTGACCTTTTGGTCCGCAAGTTCAGCAGCTCAGCGCTTTAACACGCTGCACATTATACAGCTGGAAAATGGACGAAATCATGCTCAATGCTCACCCGTTCACATTTTGCTGTTAAATGCACAGGTGTCATTTATTCACCATTTCACAATTGCAGGGTGTGAACAATTCCATTTCTTGCAATCTTGAAATGAATTTGGTCATTCTGCAGTGGACAAAAAATGTCTAATGGCTTCTAAAGGGGAACGACAACCCACAAATCCATCCAGGCCTCCATCCATCTCTTCCTTTATGCCATCTTCCCAATACTAGGTCTCAGGATATGTCACATACGTATATGTAAACAACAGCAAAATCCAAGCCTATCCAATCAGAGTCACATGGGCAGGATCCTAAAGGTGCCCAGAAGGAGGTCTATAGAAATTCTATAGTCTTTAGAAATCTGAGATTACTTGACGCAGCAAACCTGACGAAAGTCACATTTTTCATTTCCCAAGCCTATTAGGACAGGATCCTAAAGGTGTCTGTGAGGATGCCTATAGACCTCTGCTTTTTGATTTGGGGAGCTGAGATTAGAGTCATAGAAGAGTAGAGTTGGAAGAGACCTCATGGGCCATCCAGTCCAACCCCCTGCCAAGAAGCAGGAAATCGCATTCATAGCACCCCTGACAGATGGCCATCCAGCCTCTGTTTAAAAGCCTCCAAAGAAGGAGCCTCCACCACAGTCCGGGGGAGAGAGTTCCACTGCCGAACAGCCCTCACTGTGAGGAAGTTCTTCCTAATGTTCAGGTGGAATCTCCTTTCCTGTAGTTTGAAGCCATTGTTCCCTTGCGTCCTAGTCTGCAGGGCAGCAGAAAACAAGCTTGCTCCCTCCTCCCTATGACTTCCCCTCACATATTTGTATATGGCTATCATGTCTCCTCTCAGCCTTCTCTTCTGCCGGCTAAACATGCCCAGTTCTTTAAGCCTCTCCTCATAGGGCTTGTTCTCCAGACCTTTGATCATTTTAGTCGCCCTCCTCTGGACGCTTTCCAGCTTGTCAACATCTCCCTTCAACTGTGGTGCCCAGAATTGGACACAGTATTCCAGGTGTGGTCTGACCAAGGCAGAATAGAGGGGGAGCATGACTTCCCTGGATCTAGACGCTATTCCCCTATTGATGCAGGCCAGAATCCCGTTGGCTTTCTTAGCAGCCGCATCACATTGCTGGCTCATGTTTAACTTGTCGTCCACGAGGACTCCAAGATCTTTTTCACATGTACTGCTGTCTAGCCAGGTGTCCCCCATTCTGTATCTTTGCATTCCATTTTTTCTGCCGAAGTGAAGTATCTTGCATTTGTCCCTGTTGAACTTCATTTTGTTAGTTTCGGCCCATCTCTCTAGTCTGTCAAGATAGTTTTGAATTCTGCTCCTGTCTTCTGGAGTGTTAGCTATCCCTCCCAGTTTGGTGTCGTCTGCAAACTTGATGATCGTGCCTTCTAACCCTTCATCTAAGTCATTAATAAAGATGTTGAACAGAACTGGGCCCAGGACGGAGCCCTGCGGCACTCCACTCGTGACTTCTTTCCAAGATGAGGACGACGCATTGGTGAGCACCCTTTGGGTTCGTTCGCTTTACCTGACACAGCATCTCTTGCGACTGTTACATCGTCCTTTTTCCATCATGGGAAAGCTACACCTGCGATACCGGCAACCTCCATTGGCTTGATAACACTCCCGTCGAGTACGAGGTCTGTTGGCAAATCCTGCACCTGGGCAAAGGCATATATACACACAAGGCCATTAGAACTACAGTGATTCCATAAGATTGAACCATGGCAACTAAAGTGGTGCCAAACTATTAATTCTGCTGTGTAAATGCACCCCTGGAGTCAGATCCTGGGCATATCATGACAGATGTTATATTAAGCATTAGCTGCCTTTGCACAGTGTATGCAATTCAAATAAAAACACATTTAGCAAAGGAAAATAATAATATACATTCACATTTCAAGTCAGCCCTCGCAACCTGAGGTTCCTCCTCTTTTTCCTGAACCAAGAGAAGAAACTTCAGATCCTGATCTAGGAAACCCAATAATAATTCATGGTTCAAGGGTATCTTGTTGCCTTCCTTGGCAAAGATGTTCCCTTTATCCTTACCTGAAGAAACCAGGCACAGCAAAGCCACAGCCAGCAAGAACAGGTGAGTAACCTTCATGGTTCGCTTTGCAAAAGGATTGATGTTCGGAGAACAAAGCCCAGAGCCTCACCGCTGCCAATTAGAAAGTCCCTCAGATGTTGGCACAGGAAGGTTTGCTTCCCATATTTGTAGGATTCTCCTTGGGAAGTTGCAACACGGGGCCGTTGAAGAAAATTCTGCAAAAAAGGAAACCGTCGGCCGTAACTTGATGACATTTGCCAACTTCTAACAGCTTTCATTCAATGGGGAAAATACGTTTGGAATGGTTTCAACATCTCCCTCTCTCCAACTGCTGAATTCTTGAAACACCCTTTTCTCTCCAGCCACCAATTTAGAAATACAGGTTGAGCATCCCTTATATGGAATTTTAAAAAACTGGAAATGTTCTAAAATCCAAAAACGTCCATGAGTGGCTGAGAGCGTGAAACCATTGCTTTCTGAAGATTCAGTGCACACAAATGTTTCATGTACAAATTATTTTTAAAATACTATGTATACAATTATCTTCAGTCTGTGTGTATAAGGTTTATGTGAAACATATTAATTTTATATCTAGATTTGGGTCCCCTTGACAATATATTTCATTATGTACAAGTAAATATTCCTGGGGAAAAAGTGCAAAATACTTCTGATTCCAAGCAATTTAGGTAAAGGTAAAGGTTTTCCCCTGACGTTAAATCCAGTCATGGCCGACTCTGGGGGTTGGTGCTCATCTCCATTTCTAAGCCAAAGAGCCGGCGTTGTCCATAGACACCTCCAAGGTCATGTGGCTGGCATGACTGCATGGAGCAGTACCGGAGCAGTACCTATTTATCTACTCACATTTGCATGTTTTCGAACTGCTAGGTTGGCAGGAGTTGGGGCTAACAGCAGGCACTCATTCCGCTCCCGGGATTTGAACCTGGGACCTTTTGGTCCGCAAGTTCAGCAGCTCAGCGCGTTAACACACTGTGCCACCAGAGGCCAAGCAATTTACAGAAGGAATATTAAACTTGTTTTAATATAGATGTTCATGCAAAAAAGTGATGAGCCATATATTAACAATCTTTGTTTAAAAATAATAATTTATAATGATAATAAGCAACTATCAGGTGCTTATGGTGCAGTGTTTTCCCTCCAGACAGCTACAGAGTACGAGTCAGAGCTTGCAAAAATCTCGGTACAACCAGAAACCGTAGTTGTTGTGAGGATGAAGTAGGGAGAAGAAGAGCTTTGAGTTTATCGTAGAAAAAGCATGATAGGAATGGGATTGCTAAAACAATAATGCTGCTATCAGTTTCATGAAAGCCAGTGGAGTGTTGGAATATGACTGGATATCATATTTGAATGTCGTCTTGGTGTGGTGGAGGCTCTTTCTTTGGAGGCTTTTAAGCAGAGACTGGATGGCCATCTGTTGGGATGTTTTGAATGCGATTTTCCTGCTTCTTACAGGGAGTTGGACTGGATGGCCCGTGAGGTCTCTTCCAAGTCTATGATTCTATAATTCAAAGAAACTTACTGGCCAGAATTGGGCAAGTCACACTCTCCCAGCCTCAGAGGAAGGCAAAGGCCAAACATCTGTAAACACATCTTGCCAAGAAAACTATGATAGTTCCACCTTAGGGGTGACATAATTGCCGGTGTTGTTTGGTCAAGCACCAATATGTTTAGCAGGGAAGACTAAAGACCCTGTAAAAAGACAACTCACAGGGTTCCATTGCATTGAGCCAAGGCATTAAAAGTGGTGCCAAACTGCATTATTTCAACAGTGCAGATAGGCTCACAGTCTCCATATTATACAGCAGATCCCTGGCGTGAAATAAATCAGACTGAAGAACCAAATCATGGGTGGCCAAGTGGTGCTCTATGTATGTACCTTCGAGTTACCTGTGGTCCTATGGTGACCTCATGAATATTGTAAGGTTTTCTTTAGCAAAGAATATTCAGAGGTAGTTTTGCCCGCTCCCATCTGAAATCAAGCCTACAGTGCTTGACATTCATTAGTGGCCTCCCACTAAAGGACTAATCAGGATGGATCCTGCTTAGCTTCCAAGATGAGATGACATTTGGTGCCTTTGGGATACTTGCTTATATTTTAGGGCTATAAGGTGTTTTTGTAAGCAAACACAAATGTCTCTCTGGTACCACCGTCTGGATGAAAAAAAGGTTGCAACTTTTATCTAAGAGGGAAGTTTGAAGCTGGATCTGCCCTGCCATTTAATCCAGTTTCTGAATCCAGATTATTTTCTTTGAAATGGATCATTTCCACGGCCATACAATCCAGTTCAAATCAGATAATCTGGATTCGGAAACTGGATTATATGACAATGTAGATGGGACCTGAGTATTGAACTATGCTTGCTCTTAGAAGCTAAGAGATATTTTGCATATGACCAGTTACAAACTTGTATGTTAATAAAAGGAGAAGTTGATATTACAAATATCATGTTCAAGCTTGCAGTCTTTGGCTAACTGGTCTTTCCAGGATGATGCACCAGTCTGGCCCATTTCTGCAGATTGTCCAATAAAAGCAGTTGAGTGATTTCTTAGCCTTGATGTGATGTCTGCACTAGATATGCCAGTTTGAGCTGCAACAATGCCTATGGGATTTACCTATATATTGACTTAGCATGCAAGAATTGATTCAATTGTTTTAGTCTAGCTGTGGGTGATCAACTGTATGCATGCCAGAGAGATAGTTTCTAAGTTTTGCTCTATGAGAAGTTATTTCCCCACTATTTAGGGGAAAAACTTCTCTCTTAAAGATTTTTTTCTGCAAACTTTATTGTTGCCTTCTGATCCTTCTCTGTGGGTGCAGTTTCACCCAAATAAACAGTGGTCCCGTGTCCAAACATCAAACACAACGTGGACAAGGAATTTCCGTTGTCAATGTGCTTTAGTAGAAAGCCCCAAAGCTCATAGATTTCCTTGCCGAAGATGCACAATTTGGCTAACAAGCAAGTTTTGGCAACGGGGTCGATAAAGTGGGTGAGAATAGGATTTTACAAAGATGAAGCAAAGAACACTATAGGATGCAGTGAGCGCTAATTGGAAGGATAATCTCCCTTAATTCGAATAATCATTGCTGAACCGGTGGCTATCCAATGTCCCCTTTAGTTATTTTGTTTGCTGAGGAAAGATGCAAACAAGGAAAAAATGATTGAATGTTTTTGCATTTCCATAAGAACCTCGAACTTCAGAGAGGGTTTTCTGATCTTCTTAAGAAAGGGTAGCCTATGGAAATACAAGATGAATTTCGAAAAGGCAGAGGAACGAGAGACCAAATTACCAATATCCACTGGATAATGGAGGAAGGTAGGGAGTTTCAGAAAAACATCTAGTTCTGTTTTATTGATTATTCTAAAGCCTTTAACTGTGTGGATCATAATAAATTGTGGCAAGTTCTTTGTGTTATAGGGATACCAAGTCACCTTGTCTGTCTCCTGAGAAATCTGTATAATGACCAAGTAACAACACTAAGAACAGACCACAGAACAACAGACTGGTTCCAGATTGGGAAAGGAGTGCGGCAGGGCTGCATACTCTCACCCTCCCTATTCAACTTGTACGCAGAACACATCATGCGACGTGCGGAACTTGATGAATCCAAGGCTGGAGTTAATATTGCTGTAAGAAACATTAGCAACCTTAGATATGCAGATGATACTACTCAGATGGCTGAAAGTGAGGAGGAGCTGAGGAGCCTTATCACCAAAGTGAAAGAAGAAAGTGCAAAAGCCGGGCTGCAGTTAACCAAGAAAACCAAGATTATGGCAACCAGACTGATTGATAACTGCCAAATTGAGGGAGAAAACGTGGAGGCAGTGACAGGCTTTGTATTTCTAGGCGCAAATATTACTGCAGATGCAGACTGCAGCCAGGAAATCAGAAGACGTTTCCTTCTTGGGAGGAGAGCAATGGCCAACCTTGATAAAATATTGAAGAGTAGAGATATCACACTGGCAACGAAGGTCCGCATAGTCAAAGCAATGGTATTCCCCATAGTAACCTATGGATGCGAGAGCTGGATCATAAGGAAGGCTGAGCGAAGGAAGAGAGAGGCTTTTGAACTCTGGTGCTGGAGGAAAATCCTGAGAGTGCCTTGGACCTTGGCAAGAAGATCCAACCAGTCCATCCTCCAGGAAATAATGCCCAATGGCTGCTCACTGGAGATAAGGATATTAGAGGCAAAGCTGAAGTATTTTGGCCACATCATGAGGAGACAGGAAAGCTTGGAAAAGATCACGATGCTGGGGAAAATGGAAGGAAAAAGGAAGAGAGGCCGACCAAGGGCAAGATGGATGGACGGTCTCCTTGAAGGGACTGGCTTGACCTTGAAAGAGCTGGAGGTAGCCACAGCCGACAGGGAGCTCTGGCATGGGCTGGTCCTTGAAGTCACGAAAAGTCGGAAGCGACTGAATGAATAAATAACAACAAGTGTATGGAAATATCAAGCTGGCTTACATTGATGCTTGTTCTGTTTTAGAGAAAACAGAGCCCTCTCCACACCTTGATCTTGCAAAACAAAAATTGCAAAGAGGAAGGACAACGGCCCCATCTGCACTGATCATTTATGCAATGCGAAGCTATCTTCACAACAAACGTCCACAAAAGTGTGCTAATGAAAACCCCTAAGTGCTTTATGGTTTGTGTCATTACCTTCTAGGCCTCAAACGGGTCCCAGAATTTCCTATGTACTCATCTGCACAAGGAAACCACTTTCTTCAATACTGGTGTGAAACTGCATTAAGTGTCAGCGTAGATGCTAATAACAGACAAGGCCTTTGTAGTGGTAGTGCCTCCTTTCTGGAAGACAGCAGATCCCTCTCATCTGCAGGAGATACATTTCCAAACCACCATGGATGCCTGAGATTTAGTACTAAATTGAATACTGTACCAGAACTGCAGTTGACTGTATGTAACTAAAATTGTGGGTCAATGAAGCAATATTAATATTAACACAGAGATTTCGTTCTTTTTTGTTGTTGTTGTTGTTGTTGTCTGGCTTCAGGTTGATTAAAGTTTATGGCAACCCTAAGGTGAATCTATCATGTGAAGCTGAGAGTATCTGACTTGCTAAGGGTCACTCAATGGGTCTCCATGGCTGAGTGTGGATTCAACCCCTGTTTTCCAGAGTCATAGTCAAATACTCAAACTGCTATTAAAAAATTGACTCCACCTTTTGTATTTTTTAATGTCACCCTGGACCGGGTGCAATGCAATAAAAACTTCATTTCAATATACATATAGTTTCCGTAGTTATGAGTCCTGTCCCTCTGTTTCCAGAGGTTTCTTAGCCAAAACCAGGTCTCCCCAAAGTGAAACCTCAATTCTAACTCATATTAGCTGGAATATATGAAACAGTAACTCGGGAAACCCATCCCAGATGTTGAGGCTTTCCCACCAAATGGTGGGAAAGCATGTCTGTGCCCTTCACAGAAATCCCTGAACACCTTAATCTGATCAACTCTCCTTTGTGATTAACTCTCCCCGGAGCCAAGATTAGACTATGACTCCAATACCTCAGGGTTGATCTTTCTTTCACCTTTCAAGCCACATTGTTATTGTGCAATAAATAAATTGCACAAGATGTCTATTCAATTGAGGTTGAGAGCATGCTGCTCCTGAGCAAGAGGGGCCCCAGCAAACATTAATTTGTTAACTTTCTGAATGGGCAGTCAAACTCTTGTTTGTCCAGAATCATCACCTTTGTCTTTTGGGTCTTGCCACCCTTTGTCTCATGCAGAATTGGACACTTGAGTTAATCAGAGACTCATCAGCATACCCATGTCACCATTTCCTCCAGGTTCGTATCCTCCCATCACATTCCTGCAATGGATTGGTCCTTTAAACTAGCCAACTACCAGATAACTTTTTCTCACCATGGAAATCTCTTCCTGCAGGCTGTGATGTCAGGGAAACCCTTGGCCTTTCTCAGTGGGGATCCTATCCTGCTTCTCTTCTCAGCAAATCACGGGAGGAAGTGGGAAGTTTGAATAGCTGTCAGAACTGCATAAAATGTCGTGTATTTTCTCTGTGAATTTGTATTTGTACCTTTTGAAGCACCTTGCTAACATTTGACTCATATTTGGCCAAATCGTAATAAATCTCCGTTGCTTTGCCTTCAACTCAGAGTACTTGTTCTCAACCTGGGCTGATCTGGTTTAATGGAAGCTCGCCAGGCATGGACCTCAATATCTGTGGTCCTATCCGAAATTTCTACATTACCAAACTACAACTCCCAGGGCTCTCTAGCTACGGCAGTGAAAGTAGTGTCTAACTACATTCATTCTACGGTATAGATCAGTGGTTCCCAACCTTTTGTTGATCAGGGCCCACTTTGACCAGGGACTACTTTGACCAGGGACCACTCTCCAACATTAGTACCAAAAGGGTTACGGATCAGTTTTTGGTCAACTTTAGGTTCGGTTTGGTTATTTGGAGCGCTGATTCAGAAAATTGCATTGGATTGACCACATCAGCTCTAGTTTCTGTCAGAGTATTTGCAGCGCAGCAGTAGTTGGGTGGAAGCACTGGAACGCAGAACAAAGAGACACTCAGAGACATTGCTAAAACTATTTACAAAGTTTTACTGTATGCAGCAGTAATCAACACAAATAGACTTCCAGACGACAGATGAACATAGGACTGCTCTGTTCTCCAACAGAACTTGACTCGAACTCTAGGCAGACAGAATTCAACTGAACTGAACTGAACTGATGCAATCGTTATGCACAAACACTTGTGTCTGGATACTCCCTAGTTCCAGCCACACACCAAGCTCATCATAGCTTCTTGGCAATTAACTCTTTCCACATTATGGTACAATTTGGATGATGCAATCAGTTGCAATACAAGCATGGCACAAATTGCATTTAAACACTATCAATACACAAATCCCACATTAACAGTTTCTGATACAGAACATATACCATCCAGTAGTCACCATCTGCTTGCCCACAGGAAACTATATTTAATAATCTATAGTTGATGTGGTCTATCCAATGCAATAGCCAGCTCTGCGGAAAAGAGCAGAAATAAAATAAAGAAAATAAATAAATAAACAGGAAGGAGGTTCATGGACCAGATTTTCGTTTTAGTGGCCTACTGCTGTGCCGCAACCATTGGTATAGATGCTCTCTTAATGCAACTGCTTCTAATTTGAAAGTGGAAAACATACTGAAGGTCTAGGATTAGCTCAGCAACAACTGAGAAGGAAGAAGGACGCTAACCCCAGGTGAATCTATACTGTAGAATTAATGCAGTTGGATACCACTTTAACTGTCATAGTGTGTTCGACATAAAAACATAAAGTTGAAAGAGACCCCAGGGTCATTCAGTCCAACCCCATTGTGCCATGCAGGAAAATATAATCAAAGCACCCCCAACAGATGGTTTCCAACCTCTGTTGAAAAATACCCAGAGAAAGAGACTTCACTACTTGTTCTGTCACGCGCTGGGCCTGTAACCATTGTCTTTTTGTATAGGACGTATATTTTATGCCCAGCGGGAAGCCAGGGCGCCTAAAGAGAAGTTCTTGTGGATTTCCCTGAAGAAGGATGGCCTTTTGAGTCTTTAATGAAATAACAAATTGATGAACAAATAATAAATCTTTAAGGAGTCAAATAACACTTCAAGGTTTCCTTAATAGACTGTTGGCCCTTTGAGTCTTGTCCCCAAGTGGCAGGCGATTGGCTTTGGATAACTGTGAAAACCCTCTTATAACCTCTCCCAGGCTGTCTATCAATATGGGCTTAGCGGATGTGGGACCACTACAGATTCCAAATGCGTCTGGGTATCGAGTGGACCTACCAGCCAAGGCTCGCAGATGTTTCAGCTGGGGTTCCGTGGATCTGTGATGCTGTTCTCTCTTTGAGTCTTTAGAAACTTAAGGCTGTTTTCCTCAGGAGCTGTGAGGCTGAGAGGCTGTAAGCTCTCAGTTAGAGCTTTTGGGACTTTTCCCCTGGAATTTCTGTTTCTGTTTCCTCAGATGTTCTATATCCCCGGATGTTCTTGAGATGTGAAGCCTTTCTACGGGACGAGCTGGTCTACGTCCTATAGCTTAGCTTCCTTAAGTGAGACTGACTTAAAAATGGCTCCTTCCCTCCCAGAGCCCTGAACAAGGGGTGGAACCAAACTTAATGATGATTGACAGGCGGCCTGTCCTATGAGTGCAAACATTAGCAGCAAAAAAATAAAGTCGGAGCTTTTGGTACAGCTGTACCAGCACACTACTTCCAAGACAGAATATTCCTGGGTTGCTTTGAGTTTTTTGGGCTGTATGGCCATGTCCCAGGAGCATTCTCTCCTGACGTTTCACCTACATCTATGGTAGGCATCCTCACAACCTCTGAGGATGCCTACCTTAGATGTGGGCAAAACCTCAGGAGAGAATGCTTCTGGGACATGGCCATACAGCCCAAAAACCTCAAAGCAACCCAGTGATTCTGGGCACGAAAGCCTTTGACAATACATAGAATATTCTGCTGCCGAACGGCTCATGCTCTCAGAAAGTTCTTCTTAATGTTACTATTACTTCCTTCAGTTTTAACACTATATTCCTATTGATGCAGCCTAGAATCACATTGGTTTTTAAGCTGACGCCTCACACAGTTCACTCATATTCTGCTGGTGGGCTTTTAATGCCCCTAAATCGCTTTCATGTGGACTGTTTTCAAGTCGGGTGTCACACATCTTCAAAATGACTTTAACATATTAGAGTTGGGCCAAAACTAACAAAATGAATGCCCTTCTGAAATTCATTTTGTTAGTTTTGGCCCACTTCTCCAATCTGTAAAGGTCATTTTGGATTCTGATCCTGTCCTCGGGGGTATTAGTTATCCCTCCTGGACATGGAATTAATCGATTAGAATTCACATGGTAAACTATGGGCATGCTCCAAACAATCTCTTCCCCAAACCACTGCCAAACAGGAAGCACAGGGAAGGGAAGATTATTTTTAAAATATTTGGAAAAAGTTAAAAAGCCATGGTTCTTGAATGTCCAGAAAAGAATCCTGCATGGACGAGAATCTCCACAATTGAGGACTTATTCTCACTGCTCGGGAAAATGCCAGCAGTGTTTGTGATCTCTGCATTACAACCAGACAGAAGCACCGTGGGAGATCTGACATTTAGAACAAAGCCCCCGGTGCTGGCAGGATGATATCTTCTGGGAAAAGACGCACAAATGAGGCCAATTACCCCAGGGATCCATTTTATTTGCAACTGAGACAGCTTCACTCGAGGAGGAGGAGAAAATAAAACAATGGGGCAATATAAGGGCACTTGGGGCACATCTACACTGTGGAATGAAGGCAGTTTGGCACAACCGGAATTGCTATGGCTCAGTTTTATGAAATCCTAGTAGCTGTAGTTTTGTTGCTGGTCATGGACTCTCCCCCCAACCAGGGTCAAAATATTAAATTGAGAAACTTGGAACTGCAGCCGAGAGTTCCGCAGGTTTCAGGACCTGGAAATTAATGAATTGGCTTTGCAGACATCTTGAGATGCCCAGCAGCTGCTATTGGTACCCAGGAGACCTTTTAAACACTTTTTAAAACAACCATCTTCCCATAAATGAATAAATACTATTAGTTATATTGTT
This sequence comes from Anolis carolinensis, assembly GCF_035594765.1. Taxonomy (NCBI): domain Eukaryota; kingdom Metazoa; phylum Chordata; class Lepidosauria; order Squamata; family Anolidae; genus Anolis; species Anolis carolinensis. The sequence continues at coordinate 6,794,615 of NC_085841.1, forward strand.
TCTAACCCTTTTCTGCTAGGTTGAGACCCCTAGGCCTTTGTCCCTCCCCCCTCAATTAAAACGCCCAGATGGCCCGCTGCCGATACCGGTATCCACTTATCAGGACTCAGTATCCGCGCTTCGGTTTTTCATATCCGCAGCCCAGGTCTCATTACTGCTTTAAATTACTCTATTTCAGTTTATTGAGCCACCCTTGTAAAACTACAAGTCCCATGACTCCATAACCTTGAGCCATGGCAGTTAAAACGAAGTCAAATTGCATCAATTCTACAGTATAGATGTACTCAAAGTAGTGTCAAATTGCATTAATTTGCTTAACGGAACTCGATATCCGCATTTCCGTTTTTATTATTCGCGGCCCAGGTCTCACTCCTGCTTTAAATTGCTCTGTTTCAGTTTGTTGAGGCACCCTTGTAAAACTACAGCTTCCATGAGTCCATAATCTTGAGCCATGGCAGTTAAAATGAAGTCAAATTGCATCAATTCTACAGTACAGATGTACCCAAAGTGGTGTCAAACTGCATTCATTATTCAGTGTAGATGCACTATAGTTGTATAAGGTCTTTAGTCTTCTCTGCCAAAGAAAGCTGGTCCTAGGATTCCATGGCATTGAGTCATGGCCGTTAAAGTGGTATCAAACTGCATTCATTTTACAGTGTAAATGCACTCTTGGAAAGAGTTGGGAGATTGGGGTTGTTGTATGTTTTCCGGGCTGTATGGCCATGTTCCAGGAGTATTCTCTCCTGACGTTTCACCCACATATATGGCATGCATCCTCAGAGGTTGTGGGGTATATGTGTATGTATGTATGTATGTATGTATGTATGTATGTATGTATACCTCACAACCTCTGAGGATGCCTGCCATAGATGTGGGTGAAACATCAAGAGAGAATACTTCTGGAACATGGCCATACAGCCCAAAAAAACTCAAAACAACCCAGTGATTCCGGCCATGAAAGCCTTCGTCAACACAGTTGGGAGATTCCTTGTTATTATCATCCGCCACTTAAAGAGCTATCGAACCATACCTTGGGTTTTCCTGGCAGAACTGAAATCGCCCCCAGCTGAAAATCTCATTATACATGTTAAACCAGTTAATGGCTTTTTAGAAACACAACCCTTAATAAGCTATAATCTTTTTAACTCTGGCATCTGGAGCACTTTTTGATCGCCTGCCCAATTGCTTGATCTTGGCACCGCTTGGGATGCCGTTCCTTGCCAATCGTCCTTCTTGCAACCACTGCATGGCAAGAATGCCTCCTGTCCCAACATGTTCATCAGGAACCTTCTTCCAAAGACAGGGGTGCTGCTTTATGGGAGATTTATTTCCACTTAATTACTTTCCTAATTCTCCTCCGGCAAGATAATTCATGCCAATCATTTGAAAGAGAAATGCATTGTAGCTCCACGAACTAGCTGAGATGGGTTGCTGTGGGTTGTTCGGGCTGTATGGCCATGTTCCAGAAGCATTCACTCCTGATGTTTTGCCCACATCTATGGCAGGAATCCTCAGAGGTTGTGAGGTATATTGGAAACCAGGCAAGTGGGATTTATATATCTGTGGAATGATGTCCAGGATGGGAGAAAAAACTCTAGTCTGGTGGGGGCAAGTGTGAATGTTGTAATTAATCACCTTGATTAGCATTTAATGGCCCTGGAGCTTCAGGGCCTGGCTGCTTCCTTTGTTGGAATCCTTTGTTGGGAGGTGTTAGCTGTCCCTGATTGTCCACATGCTTGTGGATTTCAATGGCTTCTCTGTGTAGTCTGGCATGATGGTGGTCATAGTGGTCCGGCTATATTACTATACAAAATCCCAGAATACTTGTAAAGTATCTATACAAACATACGATAGTCTATGTACAGAGAAAATGTGTCCAAATGACATATATTGTTACAGTTCCCCGTACAAAGCACAATTTGGCCGTACCCGACAAAATGAAAAGGAGCAACAGCTCTAACACAAAAGTTATTCAAGTCTGGTATTGGTTCCAATGTATATAGGCTTCAGGGATACATAGTCAATGAAAATATCTTCCAAACAGATGGTTGGTCGTGTTGCTGTATATTGGAATGAAGAAAATAATGATGGAGCACCGCTCTCAAAAAAGTCTTCGAAAGTAAAGTCCAAATAAAGTCCCAAGTCTACAGGGGTCCCGGGTATTTTTGACCCTGTTTCAGGGCGAAAATCCCTGAAATCACCTCAGTGAAAGCAATTAGGCACTATATAGAAATTCATTGTTGCTGAGTTTAACAACTCTTGAAGAAGGGGATTTTCTCCCTGAAACAGGGTCAAAAATACCCAGGACCCCTGTAGACCCCTGCAACACGACCAACCATCTGTCGGCCAAATTGAGCTTTGTACGGGGAACTGTAACAATATATGTCATTTGGACACATTTTCTCTGTACATAGACTATCGTATGTTTGTATAGGTCATAGTGGTCCAGCATTTCTGTGTTCTCAAATAATATGCTGTGCCCGGGTTGATTCTTCAAGTGCTCTGCTATGGCTGACTTCTCTGGCTGAAGTAGTCTGCAGTACCTTTCATGTTCCTTGATTCGTGTTTAGGCAATGCTGCATTTGGTGGTCCCTATGTAGACTATGTAGACAACATTCACACTTGCCTTCAACAGACAAGAGTTCTTTCTCCCACCCTGAACACAAAGTTGGACACTACTTTCACTACTGCCCTGGCTAGTGACACAGGTGATGTAGAGATTTGGTGATGTAGAGATTTCAGTTTGGACCTCAGATATGGAGATCCATGCTTGGTGGGCTTCCACTAAACCAGATTGTCCCAGGTTGAGAACAAGTACTCTGGGTTGAAGGCAAAACTACACAGATATATAAGCCTCCCTTGCCTAGTTTCCAATAGACCTCACAACTCCTGAGGATGCCTGCCATATATGTGAGTGAAACGTCAGGAGAGAATGCTTCTGGAACATGGCATACAGCCCGAAAAACTCACAGCATCCCAGTGATTCCGGCCATGAAAGCCTTAAACAATACTAGCTGAGATGGACAAGCTAACCTATCAAGGAGAAATCTGTGACTGGCTTCGAGAAATAGTGGGACTTAATGGCCTTTTCGTAGAAACAGTGGGGACATATTTCAATTGTTGGATTTATGAATTAGAGGATTGCTTTTAAAATGAGAAGTTATATAGTGTTATATTAAGGGAGCAGGATAATAAGGGATAAAAATCAACACTGCTAACTCATGTTCACGTTGTGGTCTAGTAAGACTCCTAAATCCTTTTCACATGGACTGTTTCCAAGCCAGGTGTCATTCATCCTATATCCGTGCATTCCATTTCTTCTGCGTAAGTGTAGTACCGTGCATTTATCTCTGTTGAAATTCATTTTGTTAGCTCTAGCCAAGCTCTCCAACCTGTTAAAGTCATTTTGAAATCTGATCCCATCTCCTGGTGTATTAACTATCCTTCCCAATTTGGTGTCACCTGTGAACTTGATAAGCATGTTGTCTATTTTGTCATTCTAGTCATTGATAAATATGTTGAAGGACCCAGGGCCAGGATTGAACCTTCTTTATGGCACCCCATTGGCCCCTTCTCGCTAGGATGAAGAATAGGAGCTATGGGACAGAAACTCCCTTTGGGTTCGGCCAGTGAACCCATTCTAATCCACCTGACAGTAGCATTGTCTGTACAATCCAGTCAGCCTGACATCAATACCAGGAAAGATTCTGGAACAGATCATTAAGGAGGCAGTCTGCAATCACTTAGAAAGGAATGCTGTGAATACTAAAAGTCAACATGGATTTCTCAAAAACAAGTCATGCCAGACTAATCTTATCTCTTTTTTTGATAGAGTTACAAGCTTGGTAGATGTAGGGAATGCTGTGGATGTAGCATATCTTGACTGCAGCAAAGCCTTCGGCAAAGTCCCCCATTACCTTCTTGCAAGAAAACTGTGTCAATGTGGGCTAGGCAATGCTACTATTAGATGGATCTGAAATTGGTTACGCAACCATTGGGGATGAAGTGTATGTGTCTATTTAAAAAGTTTAGAATGGCAGTGTTCACCTTATAAAAATATTTATTTGTTTATTTACTTCACTTGTACACTGCTTTTCTCACCCCGGATGGGGGACTCAAAGCGGTTTCCAAACATATTATGGCAAAATTCGATGCCTACACAATAGAATCATAGAATCATAGAATCATAGAATAGTAGAGTTGGAAGAGACCTCATGGGCCATCCAGTCCAACCCCCTGCCAAGAAGCAGGAAATCGCATTCAAAGCACCCCCGACAGATGGCCATCCAGCCTCTGCTTAAAAGCCTCCAAAGAAGGAGCCTCCACCACAGCCTGGGGGAGAGAGTTCCACTGGTGAACAGCTCTCACAGTGAGGAAGTTCTTCCTGATGTTCAGGTGGAATCTCCTTTCCTGTAGTTTGAAGCCATTGTTCCGTGTCCTAGTCTGCAGGGCAGCAGAAAACAAGCTTGCTCCCTCCTCCCTATGACTTCCCTTCACGTATTTGTACATGGCCCTCTTCATGTCTCCTCTTAGCCTTCTCTTCTGCAGGCTAAACATGCCAAGCTCTTTAAGCTGCTCCTCATAGGGCTTGTTCTCCAGACCCTTAATCATTTTAGTCGCCCTCCTCTGGATGCTTTCCAGCTTGTCAACATCTCCCTTCAACTGCGGTGCCCAAAATTGGACACAGTATTTCAGGTGTGGTCTGACCAAGGCAGAATAGAGGGGGAGCAGGACTTCCCTGGATCTAGATGCTATTCCCCTATTGATGCAGGCCAGAATCCCATTGGCTTTTTTAGCTGCCGCATCACATTGTTGGCTCATGTTTAACTTGTTGTCCACGAGGACTCCAAGGTCTTTTTCGCACACACTGCTGTCAAGCCAGGCGTCCCCATTCTGTATCTTTAATAAAATACAATTATTGACTGAATCATAAAAACACAATAACATTCACATTAAAATAAAGAGTTAAAAATATTAATTTAAACATTAAAATTGCATAATCCAAAAATCAAAGTCCAGAGCCATTCCAATATCAATCTCTATTGTACATAATCTCTGTTCATTCCTTTTATCGCTTATTGCTTTTGCTTTTGGGTTTGGAAAGATCGGCCGCTTACAAGAAACGTTGCCCAGGGGACGCCCGACCGAATTCACTCAATCTTCGGGGAGGCTCTTTCCGTGTCCCCCTTATTGACTGAAGGCCTGGTCTCTTAGCCAAGTTTTTACCTTTCTTCTGAAGGCGAAAAGGGAATAATTTCACTGGGGAGGGAGTTTCACAGTCAAGGAGCAACCACTGAGAAGGCCCTGTCTCTCGTCTCCATCAGTCGTGCCTGTGAAAGAGGTGGGACTGAGAGCAGGGCCTCTTCAGACAATCTTAACCACTGAGGTGGTTCATAGAGGGAGATACGTTTGGACAGGTAACCTGGGCCAGAACCGTTTAGGGCTTTATAGCCTTTAAAGTCAGCACTTTGAATTGAGCTCAGAAGCAGACTGGCAGCCAGTGGAGCTGGCATAACAGAGGGGTTGTGTGCTCCCTGTACCCCGCTCCAGTGAGCAACCTGGCTGCTGCCCGTTGGAGCAATTGAAGCTTCCGACAAAAGCAACCCTACGGAGAGCATGTTGCAGTAGTCTATATGGAATGGAACCAGAGCGTGGACCACCATGGCCAAGTCTGACTTCCCAAGGTATGGGCGCAACTGGTGCACAAGTTTTAGTTGTGCAAAAGCTCCCCTGACCACCACCGAAACCTGGGGTTCCAGGCTCAGCAATGAGTCCAGGATAAGTCCCAAGCTGCAAACCTGCATCTTCAGTCTTGTTTGGATTCAATTTCTATTTGTCACTCTCATCCAGTCCATCACAGTAGCCAAACACTGGTTCAGAACCTGAACAGCCTCCTTAGCAGTAGGTGGAAAGGAATGATAGAGTTGGGCATCATCTGCATACTGATGACATCGAACTCCAAAACTCCGGATGATTTCTCCCAGTGGCTTCATATAGATGTTAAACAACATGGGGGACAGTATTGAGTCCTGTGGGACCCACAAGACAATGGTTGCGGGGCCGAGCAGGTTCTCACAACAACATCTTCTGGGTACGGCCTTCCAGGAAGGACCGAAGGTACTGCGACAGTACCTCCTAGACCTATTCCCACCAGGCGTCTCAGAAGGATACTGTGGTCAACGGTATCGAAGTCCAGTTAGAGGTCCAGCAGAACCAACAGGGACACATTCCCCTGTCCAGTTCCCAGCGTAGATCATCCACGAAGGCAACCAAGACTCTTTCAGTATATATATGGTGATATGGCAAAATGAAGGAGCAATTCTTTGTGGATGCTAGATAACATGAACACAGGGTTGTTCTGGAGCGTTTCAGGTATACAGTAGAGTCTCGCTTATCCAACATTCTGGATTATCCAACGCATTTTTGTAGTCAATGTTTTCAATACATCATGATATTTTGGTGCTAAATTCATAAATACAGTAATTACTACATAGCATTACTACGTATTGAACTACTTTTTCTGTCAAATTTGTTGTATAACATGATGTTTGGTGCTTAATTTGTAAAATCATAACCTAATTTGATGTGTAATAGGCTTTTCCTTAATTCCTCCTTATTATCCAACATATTCGCTTATCAAACGGTCTGCCGGCCCGTTTATGTTGGATAAGTGAGACTCTACTGTATATCTATATACTATCTATTTCACAAGGTTTTACGATTTCCATGAATACCCAAGTCTATGTCTTTATGTATTTGCATCATGTTGTCTTTAAACACAGCATATGGTTATTCTTGTTGCAACATTCTCCAGTTCATGATCTTACATTGTTTATATAACAAGAATGATGACATTTCAAACAGTTTCTTTTAAAAAAAAATGTTTATTGAATTTTCCATTTCCGTTATCACCTTTTCATCCACGGATACAAAAACAAACTCACACAGAGCAAGAGACAAGATGGAAAGACAAAAACGTCTGTAGTAATAATAAAAAATAATATTTTTAAAAACCCCACATCCCACAAATATGTCAACAGATACCAAGCATTCTCTGCGTACAAATGTATCACTTGTACAAACAATAGACCTATTTGCCTTGATTTCTTTCTTCAAAGAGTTTCCAAATGCACAAACGGTATTAGCCGTACCAACATTTCTGCAAAGCAAATGATGCCAGAGTAATACGCTACATGTGATGCAAAAGATAAGGAGAATCATTGCAATGGGAACTTGGGGGCTAGATTCAAATATTATCTTCGAGGTGGTACCATCTTGCAGGCACCTAAAAGTCAGGAGCAGGCATTGCTAACACGGCCACAGTCAAAAAGATCTAATTTGTGAGGAGGTTGTAAAAGGAAGTATTGTGTATAGAGGCCTGGACTTCTTCCATCATAATGCAGATGATTTAGAACAGTCATTCTCAAACTTTGGTTGTCGAGAACTTTTTGATTTCAACTCCCCAACTTGGCTAATGGCTATTTTGGGAGCCGAAGTCCAAAACATGGAAATAGTAATGGCTGAGAAGCAATGCGAAGGGCAAGGCCCCATCCCCTCCTTTCTTATCCTCTTGTTGAACAGAGGAAATTATGAGGGTTGAATGAAAAGTAATGCCTCCACTTTCGTTACTTGGGTTTGCATGGGAATATTTTAATAAATCAAACACAGAAATAATCCTTAGAATGTGCTCTTTTAACTACCACTATTCACTTTCCCACATCATCACCAGACAATTGGATACATTTCTGCCAACGATGAACATGTTTTCTGAAGCCGTCACGGAAGAAGTTGACACTCTGTTTCCGCAACCAGCGTCTCACAGTACCTATTGTGCACAGATCTTCCGACAGCCAAGCAAAGCAATAATGTGACCCACACGTTCTTGTGAAATGCTGATTATGCTTGAAGTTTCCCTCTGATACGACGAGCGACCTGAATCAATCTGTCAACCTTTTGCTTGTGAAACTCAGTGGTTGCTGTCACAGGACGTCCAACTCTTCAGTTTTCACACGTCATATATTCCCACCTCAACATCTTTAAACTTACTCACCCAACGATGCACAGTACTCACATGAACACAATCCCCATCAACAGCTTGCATTCCCTGATTAATCTCCTTTGGGGTGACACCTTCTGCTGTCAAGAATTCAATAACTGCACGTTGCTTAAGTTGCATTGACCAACCGACTGCGCAGGGTTTCATACTTCGCCCTTTAACAACACAACTATTCAATGCTAAGGCTTCCCACCAAATGGAACTGTAGAGGAGAGTCTCCTGAACAAGCCAGGACCTGTCGCAGACCAGTACTGCCATCTGTTGAGGAGTTACGAAGGTGGAGGCATTACTTTTCATTCAACCCTCGTATGTCAGTTCTGAATTCTGTTTGCTGCAATTGAAGTAAGCTGAGACTCAAGGCAGAAGTTCAAGAGAAAAGCAGTTGGAATAGTGGGATGATAGTGGGTTAATCAGGACTTTTGTGCCAAACTGGGCAGTTGAAGGGTTTGGAAAGGTTTCATTTTGCTTGGTTCCTATCTAATATATCTAACAGAAAACTTAGGATGGATTCTCTAGACTTGGACCATGGAACCTTCCACACTACACATGTATACTACTTTGATTCCACTTCAGCTGTCATAGCTACATCCTATGAATCTAAGAGCTTGTTTCGTAAGGCACTAAAATTATCTGATTTAGATTTCCAGTGCCTTCAAGTCATGTCCAACCTATGGCAATCCTAAGGAGACACCATCATGAGGTTTTCTGGGGTCGAGAGTATGTGAACTGCGCAAAGGTCTTCAATTGTTCAGTGTGGAAAGAGCCCATGAACACTGTTACAAACCTGGCTTGGATCGAGGAACGTTTCTACCATAAACATAATCAAGGCAGCGACTAAGAATTACTTGAGGATGCCAATCTGTGTGTGGGGTGAATTGCAATGGGGAGATATAGGTCGTGATCTTTATCAAGGGTGGCAACTTTGGTAGAGCTTTCAGACTACACAACTATAGAGCGTCTTTACCTTTTTACCTGCCAAACCTTGCTATGTTGATTGAGCAACTTCATAGTATAATTATGATGGGGAAAGTTATTTACCAAGAACAGACAAGTTCAGAGAGTTTGCAGCAGGTTGCTTTTGCCTAAATTGACTGGGAGGGTTGAGATTTTACCCATTTCTCCTCTCCTCTCTACTACCTGAATGCACATTACTTTTGTAACAACTGAAATAAGCTCAGGATAAAAGTAGGAGTGGGAAGAGAAACTGGGACATTTTAAAAGCCGCTAAAAAGTGTAACCACAGAAGATTAACTGGGTCTGTCCCTGTCAGTTAGGCACAGTTGGAGGTTATCTGGGTCATAGATCTAAAACTCAATTGTATCCTTTAGCTAACACCTGAAGACACCTGCTTCATCCTGTACAATACAATTGGCTAAGTTTTAACACTCTGCACCAACTCTGGGCAACTGTAGAGGCGTATGTGACCACGTTACACTTTTAGGTGATAATTGAGCATTCCACAGATGCAAAAAATGAAGGTTTGGTTGGCCTCAAATGCTCCCCCTCCGGTAATTTTCCCACATTTATGACTGTCTCTGAATCATTTTAGGTCTAATTCTCAAGAGGAATTCTCAGAAGTTTAATTCCTATTGGAAAAGAGGAGTTTTCATGGCCACCAACAGATCAGTGAAGGGAACTTGGTGAAATTCTGTACCCGATGTGAGTGATATTGGCGTACTAGGGGGAAAATGAAAATATTGTACTGGGTTTGCGCTTTCTCCACCCTGGATGTACATCCTGAATGGTTCCTACTTTCTATTGGATCTCAATGGAGCAGATTGATCATCCTCTGCCTGTTTCCTTGCCATGGCACTGTTTCTTCTTGTCCCGCCCTCCATTGTGATTCATTCTTCAAGCCCAAATTCCAACCACAGGACATTTTTCTGACCGCAAATCATGGAATTATAGAATTGGAAGAGACTCCCAAAGGCCATCCAGTCCAACCCCATTCTGCCATGGAGGCTCACACAAAACAAGCATCCCCAAAAGATGGCCATCCAGGCTGTGTTTAATAACCACCATTCTCCCAGTCACTGTCTTCCACCATCAAACAGCTCTTACCATTATGAAGTTCTTCCTAATGTTTAGGTGGAATTTCCTCTTCAGCTCCAAATATGACTCTGGAGCAGCAGAAAACAAGCTTGGCCCTCTTCAACATGGCATCCTTTCAAATATTTAACCATTATTATCATGCCCCTTCGTATGTTTCTCTTCTATAGACTAAATATAGCCCATTCCCTAAGCTGCTACTCCAAGCGATTCATGATTTGCAGAACCCTTATCTGGACATGTTCTAGATTGTCCACCTCTTTCTTGAACTGTGGTTCCCAGAACTGGACATACTATTCCAGGTGAGGTGTCACCAAAGCAGAATAGAGTGGGACTATTACTTCACTGAATCTAGACACTATCTTCCTATTGATGTAGCCTAGAATCACATTGGTTTTTTCAGCTGCCACATCACATTGTTCATTCATGTTCAGCTTGTGATCTACTAAGACTTCTAGATCCCTTTGACATGGACTGTTTTCAAGCCAGGTATCATCCATCATACACCTTAACTTCCTAGGTTGAATCAATCCATTTGTTGTGTGGTCTCCCTCTATTTTTCTACCATATCAAGCTGTATTATCATTTCTAGTGAGTCATGTTTTCACACCGTTGACTCATGCTCAACTTGTGGTCTGTTGAGACTCCAAGCTCCCTAAGAGACAGATTCCTATCAAGTCAGCTGTTAACCATCCTAAGTATGCCTAAGTATATCTTACATTTCTTGTTGTTATCTCCTTGTTAAGGTGGATGGTGGCATTCAGTTCACTCATGGTGTTCTTTTTAGTACCCACCATGTCAAAATAGGACATGATCTTGACTACCACTGCAGTGCAGCAATACTATATGCTTAGTCCCTCTGTTTCTTGCTTCTCCTCCTCCCCTATGTATCTCTCCCTAAAAAAGAAAAGGAAAGCAGAGACATCTCCTTTTCTGCTTCTGGAGAACTTTGGCCACCATACCTACTGCCTGTGTCCACTCCCCACTTCCTCCTAACAGAGTGAGAACCGGCGAGAGTTGATGTTCATTTTGGTCACCCCAATGAGCTTGAGTGGGGCAGACAAGCTGAAGGAGGACGTGAGGGGGAAGTCGCAGAGAAGGTCGGAGAGCTCGTCCCTCTCTTCCATCTCGTACGTGGCGTCGTTGAGCATGCGCCGGTGGAGGTGGCAGGTCTGCTCGATCTTCAGCTTGTTGATGTCGCTCCGCAAGCGCATCAGCTGCCGGGCCAGTTGCTGGTCCTGGAGACGCATTTCCATCTGGAACACAAGAAAGGAATCACGTGATGATGGAATGGCATCACAGTTATGTGTGGGTGTATGAATACATTGTACATTCATTACATTTAAATTGTTTTCTCAATTTGGCACTTGTTATATTCCTTGTTTGAGAGTATATTGGGAGAAGGTTTTGTATGTACCTGAAATGAAATCCAATCTGCTGAGTGTTGCCACCTTAACAGATCACCAGTATAATGTAAGTTTTAGAGGAATCTATTGTTATGTCCATGACAGAGAAGGAAAGCTAGTAGGAAAAGGAGTGAAACGGAACAAGATGTATGAGATGTTTGACAAAGTAAATAGCGTTGATCATGAAAACGTAGTACCACCGAGTCAGAATATGTGGCTTTATGTGAAGTCATAAATGAGATCCAATGGCTGCAACAGCTAATGTCATACGTAGGAGAGCAATGTAAAACTCCTATTGTAATCAAAGAGGATTCACAAGCTTGTATCGCCATGACAGAAACTGAAAATCTAAAAAACAGAACCAAGTATATAGGGGTTAGATATCATATAGTAAAGCAAATGATTGATGACAATATGGTGAAGTGTGATGACTCATGGGCCTTGTAGTCCTGCTCATGACATTGTAATGCCTGATGAAGAAGAAAACTTGGGTTTTTTACCTTCCCAGTCAGAACTGGAATCTTCTCAGCCAGATCTTTCCCAGGCAGATCTGGGAACCTTGCACCTGCAAGAAAGTTGTGTCCCAGAAGTATGTCAAACAAACCCTGAGCCTACATCTCCCGTGTTCTCTCGCCATGAGTTTTGTAAACAACAGAGGGGTTTGGAAGCAGCTTCGCGCAGGAGTGCTAGAATAGCAGCTAAGAATGTAGCCAATTAAGCCTGCTTTTCGTGAGAATCTTTAAGGAGTCAAACATCTGGTCTCAGAGTTTAGCTTTCGTTTCTGGTTCCCAGAGAACTGCTTCGGCGGGAAAGTTAGACTCTATATAGGTGTTTTACCCGCGAAGTAACTTCGCGGAGTCAATTCGTCAGCCTCCGGAGCGAGTTGTGTCTGGACAGCGTGCTCCGTTTCAAGCCTCGTTCCTGCTCAAGCCTTGTCCTTGTTTCCAGCCTTCGCTCCTGTTTCCCAGCCTTTGTTTACCTACGGACCTTGCCTTGTTTCCCAGGACTAAACCTTGCCTAGTTTCACGGATTTTACCAAGTTATTCCACGGACCTTGTTCTTGTTCCTCGTTACCTTGTTCCACGATTCAAGCCTTGTTTCAAGTATCAAGTTATTTCCTAGCCTTGCTCAAGTTTATGGACTAAAGGACCTTGTCATCTCCCCTCACTTTGCCTGGCAAAGTGAGTGTTTCGGTTATTGGATTACAACTTTGGACCTTAATATTTCATATTGGACATTGCTTTTTTGGACTAATTTTGACCTTTCCTGAAAGGTCTGCTTCTGGACTAACTTTTACATCTGCTTTTATTAACTTTATATATTTTCTTAATAAAGATATTAGATAGAATCTGGCCTCTGCGTATGGTTATTGGTGCTCTGTTGCCTGGGTCGTGACAGTTTGACTCCGCCACCCTAAGCACCAATTAACCTCGGCCAGTATGTCTACCGGAGCCGGACTTGGACCGGGCGGCCTGCCGATTACCTACACCATCGACAAGGATGAGGTGGACCGAATCCGTGATAAGCTCAATGCACAGGATGGGGAAATAAAGGGTTTGAAGGAACGCGGAATCCGTCTTCCGGCCATGGCATTGCCAACCAAGTTTACTGGAGAAGCTTCTAAGGTTCATGTTTTCCGTCGCCAATGTCAAGCTTATCTAGAGGCCCGTGCTGCCGAGTTTCCCCAAGAAGACATCAAGGTGGCGTGGGTTTACAGTCTTCTAGACGGGCCAGCGGCCAACTGGGCGACGGCACTGTTCGACCAAGCCTCTCCACACCTAAGATCAGCGCAACGCTTCTTGGACCACCTTAAAGAGACTTGGGGAATCGAGGACAATTTGGAGGCAGCCGGTCACAAACTCCACCGCCTCTTCCAAGGAGACAGACCCATGTCTCAGTACATAGCCGAGTTCCGAGTGCTGGCCCACAACACCGGCTGGAACGATGTTGCCCTCAGAGGACAATTTCGGGAGGGTCTCAACATTGAAATGCTGGAGGAAATCTCCAAGGTGGATCCTCCCCAAACGCTTGAGGCACTCATCGATCAATGTTTACGGGCTGAAGTCATGATTGCCAACAGGAAACAGTGGGTACGAGGCCAGAGCGGTAGAGCTGGGGCAAAACCCCCCGCTCCCGCCAGCGTTCAGCCGCGCCCAGTGTGGAGACCCCCACCACCATCCCCATACCCCAGAGGGGGCGAGGAGGTGCCGATGCAGTTGGGCAATGTGCGTCCCAGATTAGATGCCGCCGAGAAGGCCCGCCGCCAACGCCTAAATCTCTGTTGGTATTGCGGAAATGGGGGCCACTTCGCCAGAGAGTGCCCAGCCAAAGGGAAGCCCGCCGCCCGTCTTGCGGCGGCGTCCTCCACGGAGACGAAGGTGTCTGAGGCGGCTGGCACACAGCCGGCGGGGGAAGCCAACGACCGGGCGTAGAGAGGCTCGCCAACCCGGTCAAGAAACCCATTCAAGAGCCGCCAACCGGGGTCCTGTTCCTTCTAGTGGTCACCTTATGGTCAGTAAAAAGGGGACCCGTCATGATCCACGCCATGATAGACTCAGAAGCTACCAACAATTTCATTGATAGAGAGTATGCCGACTCTCTGGGATTACAATATCATGACTTCAAGAATGCCCGTGTGGTGCAAGCCATCGATGGCCGCCCTCTCAAGACGGGCCCCGTAAGCCAGTGGTCGGAACCCACCAGGATGTGGATAAGGGAACATATGGAAGAAATTTCCTTCTTTGTTACCGAGGTTCCCCATTTCCCTGTGATTTTGGGGATTCCATGGCTGACACTTCACGACCCAAGCATCTCCTGGACCAACAGAGAACTGCAGTTTGCTTCAAAGTACTGCCAAAACCATTGCCTCGTAGCCAAGGTCTGCCATGCCACAGACACCGAGCCCATTATCACCTTGCCAAAGAAGTACTCCGAGTATTGGGATGTATTCAATGAAAAAGAAGCCGAAAAATTACCCCCACATAGACCTTATGACTGTGCCATTGACCTGGTGGAGGGGGCCCCAATCCCGCGAGGGCATCTATACTCCCTGACTGAACCAGAGCAAGAAGCTCTCAGGGAATTCATAGAGTCAAACCTTCGTAAGGGATTCATTAGACCCTCTCAATCCCCAGCCGCCTCCCCAGTGATGTTTGTGAAGAAGAAGTCAGGGGAACTACGCTTGGTGGTGGACTATAGAGCATTGAATAATATCACCAAGCGGAACAGCTATCCCCTGCCCTTAATCTCGGATCTACTAGACCGACTTCGAGGAGCCAAGGTTTACACCAAGCTGGATCTTCGGGGGGCTTACAACTTAGTTCGCATCAGAGAAGGGGACGAGTGGAAGACCGCCTTCCAGACTAAATTCGGATTATTCGAGTCCCGAGTTATGAATTATGGATTATGCGGAGCTCCCGCAACGTTCCAGCATTTTGTCAATGACATTTTTCAGGACTATCTAGATAGGTTCTTGATAATCTACCTGGACGATTTTTTGGTGTTTTCTAGATCACAATCAGAACATGAGAACCACGTCAAAATGGTGTTACAACGATTGCGGGATCATGGACTTTATGCCAAGCTGGAAAAATGCGCTTTTGATCTACAAGAGGTAGATTTCCTTGGATACCGTATCTCGCCTCTAGGGCTCTCCATGGATCCAGCCAAGGTTTCAGCAGTATTGGAATGGCGGGCGCCAACTAACAAGAAGGAGGTGCAGCGATTCTTGGGGTTCGCGAACTATTACCGCAAGTTCATTCCAGATTTTGCCCGCTGGTCTGACCCAATCACTAGCTGCATCCGTGGAAAACAGCCCTTCCGCTGGACTGATCAAGCAGAGAAAGGGTTCCAGAAACTAAAGAAATTATTCACGTCCCAGCCAATCCTTCAGCATCCAGATCCTGAAACCCTTTTTGTGGTGCAAGCGGACGCCTCTGATGTGGCAATTGGGGCTGTGCTCCTACAACCGGTGGGAGACCACCTTCATCCTTGTGCCTATTATTCTCGTCAACTAACCGCACCAGAGAGGAACTATACCATTTGGGAAAAGGAACTATTAGCCATAAAGGCAGCTTTTGAAACTTGGAGACATTGGCTAGAAGGGGCCAAAATTCCCATTGAAGTCCACACTGATCATCGGAATCTAGAACATCTAAGAACTGCCCGCAAGCTAAATCAGAGGCAGCAACGTTGGGCTTTATTCTTTGAACGTTTCAACTTCCAGATTCATTATGTGACCCCAGCCCAAACCAAGCAAGCAGACGCCCTGTCACGTAAACCGGAATACGCTGCAGGACGTAAGGAGACCCTTGAATCCCAACTATTACAACCCGAGAACTTTGCCACGCTCACAGTGGGGAACACCAAATCCACTCCCATTGGTTCAACTTCCTCTACTCCAGGACCCATCTGTGCTCAAGAAATCAGGGCTAGTCAGCAAGCAGATGCCTGGGCGCAGGACCAACTTCGTCAAGGTCTGCATTTTCCCTTTTCGCTTAAAGATGGACTGCTTTGCTATAGAAATCATGTTTATATCCCACCCGGACCGGGCAGGGAAAAAGCACTTCGTCTGTGTCATGACTGCAAACCAGCAGGGCATTTCGGACTATTTAAAACCATGCATCTGATCCTAAGAGATTTCTGGTGGCCCAAGATCCGCAAAGATGTGGAAAAATATGTCAACACCTGCCCAGTATGCCAGTGCTCCAAGATAAGAAGGGAGAAGCCCTCAGGGCTTCTACACCCCCTTCCTACCCCATCTCGCCCATGGGAAATAATTTCTGCGGATTTCATCACTGACCTACCACCTTCCTGTGGATTCACCACGATCCTAGTGGTGGTGGACCTTTTCACCAAGTTAGCCCATTTCATTCCCTGTGAAGGCCTCCCCACGGCCAAAGAGACTGCAGATCTATTCCTTCAACATGTTTTCAGACTACATGGATTGCCCAAGAGTTTGGTCACAGACCGTGGATCTCAATTCACCTCTCGTTTCTGGAAGGCACTACAAAAACTATTGGGCATAGACTCTCGTTTATCTTCAGCTCATCATCCCCAAACAGATGGGCAAACGGAGCGCACCAATGCCACTTTGGAACAGTATCTTCGCTGTTATGTAAACTACCAACAGGACAATTGGGCTTCTCTGTTACCACTGTCAGAGTTTGCCTACAACAATGGAGTTCAAGCTTCTACAAAAGAAACGCCGTTCTTTGCAAACTACGGCTTCCATCCACGTTTCTTTTCCCCTGTCATTGAAACTTCAGAAGTTCCCGCAGCAGAGGATTGGCTGCAGGAACTCACAGCGGTGCAACAACTTTTGCTCCAACAACTAGACCAAGCCAAGGAGGACTATAAACGTCACGCGGACAAACATCGCCAACCGGGCCCCGAAATCAAGGTAGGAGATCGGGTTTTTCTGTCCACTCGCTTTTTGCCCTCCCATCGCCCTTGCCGGAAGTTGGATGCCCGTTTCATTGGCCCCTATCCAGTGGTAGCGCAATTAAACCCCGTGACTTTCAAACTCCAACTTCCGCGTTCAATGCGCATTCACCCAGTGTTTCACTGCTCCCTGCTCCTTCCGGCGGATGGTGTGCGTCCTGATACAGACCAACCGGCCCCCCCTCCTGTTTTGATGAATGGGGAGGAGGAGTTCGAGGTTGAGGACATTTTGGATTCTCGCTTTCACCGCCGCCGCCTACAATATCTCATTGACTGGGTGGGTTTTGGCCCCGAGGAACGCTCTTGGGAAGACGCCTCCACAGTCCATGCTCCTGATCTAACCCGTCGCTTTCATCAAACCTATCCCGCCAAGCCGCGACCTCGCGCCTCGGGGAGAGAGTCCCAGTTTGGGAGGGGCCTTGAGGAGGGGGATAGTGTGATGACTCATGGGCCTTGTAGTCCTGCTCATGACATTGTAATGCCTGATGAAGAAGAAAACTTGGGTTTTTTACCTTCCCAGTCAGAACTGGAATCTTCTCAGCCAGATCTTTCCCAGGCAGATCTGGGAACCTTGCACCTGCAAGAAAGTTGTGTCCCAGAAGTATGTCAAACAAACCCTGAGCCTACATCTCCCGTGTTCTCTCGCCATGAGTTTTGTAAACAACAGAGGGGTTTGGAAGCAGCTTCGCGCAGGAGTGCTAGAATAGCAGCTAAGAATGTAGCCAATTAAGCCTGCTTTTCGTGAGAATCTTTAAGGAGTCAAACATCTGGTCTCAGAGTTTAGCTTTCGTTTCTGGTTCCCAGAGAACTGCTTCGGCGGGAAAGTTAGACTCTATATAGGTGTTTTACCCGCGAAGTAACTTCGCGGAGTCAATTCGTCAGCCTCCGGAGCGAGTTGTGTCTGGACAGCGCGCTCCGTTTCAAGCCTCGTTCCTGCTCAAGCCTTGTCCTTGTTTCCAGCCTTCGCTCCTGTTTCCCAGCCTTTGTTTACCTACGGACCTTGCCTTGTTTCCCAGGACTAAACCTTGCCTAGTTTCACGGATTTTACCAAGTTATTCCACGGACCTTGTTCTTGTTCCTCGTTACCTTGTTCCACGATTCAAGCCTTGTTTCAAGTATCAAGTTATTTCCTAGCCTTGCTCAAGTTTATGGACTAAAGGACCTTGTCATCTCCCCTCACTTTGCCTGGCAAAGTGAGTGTTTCGGTTATTGGATTACAACTTTGGACCTTAATATTTCATATTGGACATTGCTTTTTTGGACTAATTTTGACCTTTCCTGAAAGGTCTGCTTCTGGACTAACTTTTACATCTGCTTTTATTAACTTTATATATTTTCTTAATAAAGATATTAGATAGAATCTGGCCTCTGCGTATGGTTATTGGTGCTCTGTTGCCTGGGTCGTGACATGAAGTTACAATATTGTCCTACCGAGTCCAATATGGCAGATATTCTGACAAAGCCTTTGCCAATCCACAAACATGTAGAATTAAGAAAACAATTGAATGTAATGAATGTACAATAAGTTGATTCATATGTGCTTAGGTGATGTATATATTTAAGAAGACAAATTACATTTAAAGAGGGGGAATTGTTAATGTGGGATTTGTGTATAGATAGTGTTTAAATGCAATTTGTTTCTTGGTTTGTATTGCATACTGATTGCATCATCCAGAGTGTACTATAGTTTGTAAAGAGTTAATTACTGAGAAGCTGTGATGACCTTGATGTGTGGCTGGAACTGGGGAGTGTCCAGACACAAGTGTGTGTATACATTACTGATTGCATCAGTTCATATCTGTTCTGTTCTGTTCTGCTGTCTGCTGAGAAGTCAAGTCCTGTGTCTATTGTCTGCAAGCCTGTTTGTCTTGTACAGTAAAACTTTGTATATAGTTTTACTAAAGTCTCTGGATGTCACTTCATTCTGCACTCCACTAATTGCAACCAACTACTGCTGCGCTGCTATTACTCTGACAGACTTGTGGTTCTACATTATAGTCCTTCCCAGATAGAAAAAAAATGAATATCATTTATAATTATGGAACGAGCTGTGGCACAGCTGTTTAGTAGTCGGGTGTAATAAATCACTACTGACCAAGAGGTCATGAGTTCGAAACCAGCCCAGGTCAGGGTAAGCTCCTGACCATTAATAGTCCAGCTTGCTCAGTGATGCGTGTACATTGAGTTACAAAATTCTCTTAATCTGAAAACTGTCGAGATGCTCAGGTCTTCTTCTTTCCGTGAAAAACACTGAGTCAGTCCATGAAATTATTTCAATATTGTTAAAATTAGACAAGAGTGCATTTCTGCAATTCAATTGGATCTGGGGATTAGCGTGGTATATTGAGTTACTTTATACTTAATAGAGGACTTGCAGGGTATTTCCCATCAGACCAATTGTAGCATCAGTGCGAGGCACGCTCTTGAGCTAGGAGTTAGCAGAAGAGCTAAATATCCTAATGTTTTCGTGAGGGAAAAATCCCTCTCCTGATTTGCTCAAACCCTTAAGTTGCACTTTAAGGATTATTAGTAATCCATTTTTAAAATCACGTATACATCAGTGTTTGTTGCTATGCAGAGAATGTCATTGTGTAAAAGAGTTCATATAACCTGTGATATATTAAAATAAATATCAATAGAAAAAAAAAGTCCAGCTTGCTGTTGACCTATGCAGCTGAAAGATAGTTGGAATTTAGGTACCGCTTATGCAGGGAGGCTAATTTAACTAATTTACAATTCCATAAAATCTCCAGCAGTGTGAAGAAAATGAGGAAGTACTCCATCAAGGACTTGGTATTACAGTGGATGATGGAGCAGCAGCTCCCCCTGTGGCCAGAATCGGGCATACCCTCATGAAGCCAGAAGCTGGAAAATGTTAAATTGCCTCTGTGTCTGTCTTTCTGTGGTTGTCTATATATCTCGTTTGTCTAATGACATTGAATGTTTGCCATGTATATGTACATTGTCATCCATCCTGAGTTCCCCCCTGGGGTGAGAAGGGTGGAATATAAATAATGTAAATAAATAAATAAATAAATAAATAAATTCTATTTATATATTTCAGCAGAGGGCTATTGGCCATCTGTCGGGCATGCTTTGATTGCCATCAAATGCTAATCAAGGTAATTAATTTCAACATCCACACCGGCCTCCAACAGACAAGAGTTCTTTCTCCCACCCTGGACCTTACACAGATACATAAACCTCCCTTGCCTAGTTTCCAACATACCTCACAAGCTCTGAGGATGCCTGCCACAGATAATAATAATAATAATTTAATTTTTCTATCCCGCCTCCATCTCCCCGAAGGGACTTGGGGTGGCTAACACAGGGCAAAAGCCCAAGAACAAGTGAGCAAAATAAAACAGATAAAACAGCATTCAAACAGGTGATGTACAATAAAACCAGACATAAACACATATGCAATACAATAACAATAAAACCAGTTTTAAAACATGAGGTAATGAGATAAAAACCACCAGTTTGGAGACTAGCATGATATGGGAGGACAATTACTGCAAAAGTGCAGTAAAATATTTTGTAGTGCCTTTGGGGCGAAAAGAACAAAGTGCAAACATTCTCAACATGTGGGCGAAACGTCAGAAGAGAAACCTTCTGGAGCATGGCCATACAGCCCGAAAGACTCACAGCAACCCATTTATATCCTGCTCCACATTTCCTCCTGAGGACCAAAGAAAGAGATACAAGCTCCCAGACTCCAGGTAAAAACCCTGTGGCTTGAGAACACTAAATGCAAAACACAAGAATATGGTCTAATGGTGAATCTACACTGGAGAATGTTGTGCAGAGGGTTACATAGGAGATCCTGGAACCAGTTTGAGGAACAGAGGGGGATCCTGGAACCAGTTTGAGGAACGAGGGTTAAATGAAAAGTAATGCCTCCACCTTCGTAACTCCTCAACAGATGGCAGTCCTGGTCTGCGGCAGGCACTGGCCTGTTCAGTAGACTCTCCTCTGCAGTTCCATTTGGAGGGAAGCCTTAGCATTGAACGGTTGTGTTGTTAAAGTGTGAAGTATGGAACCCCGCGCAGATGGTCAGTCAATGTGACTTAAGCAACGTGTAGCCATTGAATTTTTGACAGCAGAAGATATCACCACAAAGGAGAAAGGTGTCACCTTCATTCTCGTAACGTAAGAGGAGTTCCTGGCAAATTTGAAGTCTGTGCGCTTTCATTTCAGGCGTCAGCATCCTGGGTACCCATTGTGCATAGATCTTCCGATAGCCAAGCAAAGCAATCATGTGACCCACACATTCTTCTGAAATGCCCATTATGCTTGAAATTTCTCTCTCAGTGAGACAACAATCGTCCTCAAGCAGTCTGTCCACCTTTTGCTTGTGAAACTCGGTGGTTGTTTCACAGGACATCCAACTCTTTGTTTGTCACACAAGTCAAATGTTTCCACCTCAACATCTTTAAACTTACTCACCCAATGATGCACAGGACTCACATCAACACAATCCCCATAAACAGCTTGCATTCTCTGATGAATCTCCTTTGGGGTGACACCTTCTGCTTTCAAGAATTCAATGACTGCATGTTGCTTAAGTTGCATTGACTGACCGTTTGCACGGGGTTCCATACTTCGCACTTTAACAACACAACCATTCAGTGCTAAGGCTTCCCGCTGAATGGAACTGTAGAGGAGAGTCTACTGAACAAGCCAGGACCTGCCGCAGACCAGGACTGCCATGTGTTGAGGAGTTACGAAGGTGGAGGCATTACTTTTCATTCAACCCTCATACAAATCACAAAGCATTGATATGCATGAAGAGCTTTCTTTTGCATAGTTTCATGGGAGTTTTGTTGTCTGGATGCTACAACTTGATACCAGCTTTGAACTGTATTAAATGACCAGTGTAGAGGAGGACAGGGTTGCAAAAAAAAGAAGCTAAAACGACCTGAAGACACATACAGTAGAGTCTCACTTATCCAACATAAACGGGCCGGCAGAATGTTGGATAATAAGGAGGCATTAAGGAAAGCCTATTAAACATCAAATTAGGTTATGATTTTACAAATTAAGCATCAAAACATTATGTTGACAACAAATTTGGCAGAAAAAGTAGTTCAATACACAGTAATGCTATGTAGTAATTACTGTATTTATGAATTTAGCACCAAAATATCACGATATATTGAAAACATTGACTACAAAAATGCGTTGGATAATCCAGAACGTTGGATAAGCGAGTGTTGGATAAGTGAGACTCTACTGTATAACCAAAAATGATCAAGGACAACTAGGAACTATTTGCACTGCTTTTGTGAGTGCATGTCAGGAGGGGAAGAGTATAAAATGCTGCTGAAAACAGGAATCTGGATGAAAACCAACCCATGTTAAGACCATGCATGTTTCAATGGCCTTATAAAGGCTGCATTTTTTTTCTTTTTTACGAGGATCCATTCTTTTGTAGACACAGTCTAATAGCATCAAAACTTTCCCAGGAAGATAAAGCTTCGCTTGCTGCTTTCAGGATGAGAAAAGGGGGTCTCTTTTTCCTCTCCTTGTCCGGAAAATAACAAGGAAAGAAAGGCCAGAGACAAAGGTTTGCAATGCCTGACAAAAGGATTATGGGCACAATGGGAGGGAATGTGCCAGGGAGGCTGAGTCCCACTGCTGCCTTCGGGCTCAGTTTCTGATGTCCTGGACAAAGAAGCCCAGCAAAACCTCCTTTGGGATTTTGCAGAGATCCAGTGGCAAAGAGACAATAGCAGTGACGAAAACTAGCGATGACTAGCGATGCCAAGAAAGAGGCAATTGGGAGGTTCGGGAAGTCAGATGTCCCACAGTTAAAGATATTACTGATTATCCCTGTAATACTTAAGTGGTCTAAAACTGCATTATATCTAAAGTGAAGATGCAGCCTTAGTTATATGTAACTTCCCCTAAGGCAGCGGTTCTCATCCTTCCTAATGTCGCAATCCCTTGGTACAGTTTCTCATGTTGTGCTGACCCGCAACCACAAAATTATTTTCGTCGCTACTTCATAACTGTCATTTTGCTACTGTTACAAATCATAATGTAAATATCTAATGTGCAGGGTTTATTTTTATTCACTGGACCACATTAGGCACGCATATCCGATATGCCCAAATTTGAATACTGGTGGGGTTGGGGGGGGGGGGAGGGATTGATTTTTGTTGGGAATTGTGGATGATAGGTTGAAGCTCTTACGTGTGGCAGAGTCACCCAGAAGAATGATGCACCATTCAACTTTGCAGAACAAATAACAGAGGAACTTTTACTAAGTCCAAGAGATCAATAGAACAGTGGTATTTACAATAGTCCCTCTGATTGCTTACAGAAATCAGCAGTCATAAGCAGTCCTTTCTTAGTCCATAAATCTGCTTCAGTGAAGATCAGCAGCAAACAAGGCCTCAGAAATAGTCAGGCCTCTCTGAGTACAGAGCCATCTTCTTTCCAGCTAGTAATCAGTAGACACACACACACACACACACACACACAGAAAACTGCAGTAGGACAGCAACAGTTACAAAATAATTCCCAGGTCCTGGCAAATTCAGCCAATCAGCTTCATGCATTTGATTTCCCAGTTAACACACATATAGTATCTTTGCAAATCATGACAATTTTGTCATTTGGGAGTTGTAGTTAACCTATAATCAAAGAGCATTCTTGATTCCACCAATGATGGAATTGAACCAAACTTGGCACAAAGAACTCCCATGAACAACAAAAAATGCTGGAAGGGTTTGGTGGGCATTGACCTTGAGTTTGGGAGTTGTAGTTCACCTGCATCC
Source organism: Anolis carolinensis (assembly GCF_035594765.1). Taxonomy (NCBI): domain Eukaryota; kingdom Metazoa; phylum Chordata; class Lepidosauria; order Squamata; family Anolidae; genus Anolis; species Anolis carolinensis. The sequence continues at coordinate 6,818,353 of NC_085841.1, forward strand.
AGGGAGCACTGTGGACTCAAACAGTGATGGATCTGGACCAAACTTGGCACAAATATTCAATATGCCCAAGTGTGAACACTGGTAGTGTTTGGGGAAAATAGACCTTGAAATTTAGGAGTTTTAGTTGCTGGGATTTATAGTTCACCGACAATCAAAGAGCCCCTTGAATCCCACCAACAATAGAATTGGGTGAATTAGGCATTTGGTGGGAGGATTCGCCATCTGTTTCCAAAAAAGAAGAGAAGGAGAGGCAAAGAGAGATTCAGCCTTCTCTGCCAAAGGGGTTCCTAAGACCATCAGAAATATGTGATGATGATCAGAAATATCTGACACTCTCTCATGACCCTCCCAGGGGTCCCGACCCCCAGGTTGAGAAACACTGCCCTAAGGAAATCTGCAGTGCGGAATGGCCATATTCAAAATTATATATAGGAATCCATTTGGTGTGGTTGCACATAGTACACTGATGTGCATTTGCCTTGTATGCGTTTATGCCATGAGATCATGGGAGCTGTAGTTTCAAAATATTTTCATCCTTCTGTCCCAAAAATAGATAGTGTCCCACCAAACTACAAATCCCAGGATTCCATAGCATTGAGCCATGGCAGTTCAAATGTGGTCAAACTTTATTCACTCAACTGTGTACAGCTAACTTTATTGTGGAATCCTATTTATTCCTCAATTGTGCACAGCTAACCTGTGCACAGGTAGAATCCTATTTATTCATCCTAACTACAAAATAGTAGAATGAACGTTGACTGGCAAGACAACACTTAGGTAAATGCAATGGATCTGATCCTGACTCTATGGGTTACTCATTCAATGTGTTTAAAGTGTATATGAAACATGGATTAATTTCGTAATGACGTTGTGGTCCTGGGTCCAAGATATTGCATTATGTATATGCAAGCATTCCAACATTCAAAATAATATGGAATATTTTTGGATCCCAAGTCATAAACATAATTCCAAAAAGTAATCTTCAAGAGGTTGTAACTATTTGTTGTATGCTTGCTCTACCACTTTATTCTCTAGGATTGCAGAAGCAACCATTGCGTGTCCTCATTGCACAAGGAGATAATAAACTGGCAGATGGGCAGATATGCAATTTGTTGTTAAAATATTGTGTCACGATCTTATATGGCTTTGTTATATTACATAACTTTAGGTATACCTATCTACAGAGCAATGTAGTCATATTGGGGAAGGAGCAAGCTTGTTTGTTGCTCTAGAGCAGAGCTTTCCAAAATGTGAGTTGCAACATGTTAGTGTGTTTGCTGCCATGTGTAGGTGTGTCACATGCACGCAATGAGAAATGACATAAATCTTGAAAATGTATGTTATTATCTTAGAAAATCATATATTTAAAATATATAAATAAAAGCTTTAATGAGACAAGTTGTATCCCCATGCAATTAATTATTACAACGTATTCATGTGTCCGTATCTCTTGTAAGGAACACTGTGAGTTTTCCAAGCCATGTTCTAGAAGCATTCTCTCCTGACGTGTCACCCACATCTATAGCAGGCATCTTCAGAGGTTATGAGGTCTGTTGGAAACTAGGGAAGTGGGGTTTATATATCTGCGGAATAATGTCCGCAGTGGGAGAAAGACCTCTTGTCTGTTGGAAGCAAGTGTGAATGTTGCAATTGGCCATTTTAATTAGCATTGAATAGCCTTGCAGCTTCAAAGCCTGGGGGAAATCGAATTGCAACATTCACACTTGCTTCAAATAGACAAAGAGTTCCTTCTCCCAGCCTGGACATTATTCCACAGATATATAAACTCCACTTGCCTAGTTTCCATCAGACCTCACAACCTTTGAGGATGCCTGCCATAGATGTGGGTGAAATGTCAGGAGAGAATGCTTCTGGAAGATGGCCAGACAGCCCGGAAAATTCACAGCAACCTAGAAAAGCAATTAATATAACATAGAGTTGTCCAATCAAAGCCATTCCTGATAGATGACTATCCAGCCTCTGTTTAGAGATCTCTAAAAAAAGGAGATTCCATACATGCCGAAGCAGAATATTCCAATGAAAGACAGCTTTTATTGTCAGGAATTTCTTCCTAATGTTTGGCGGAATCTCTTTTCCTGCAATTTGAATCCATTGCTTCATGTCCTTGTGTCCAGAGCTACAGAAAACAAGCTTCCACATACCTCAATATTTAAACATTTAAACATAGCTATCATATCCTCTCTCAGCCTTCTTTTCTCCAGGCTAAACGTACCCATTTCCTTAAGCCACTCCTCACAGGTAAAGATAAAGGTTTTCCCCTATCATTAAGCCTAGTCATGTCCAACTCTGGGGGTTGGTGCTCATCTCCATTTCAAAGCCAAAGAGCTGGCATTGTCCGTAGACACCTCCAAGGTCATGTGGCCGGTATGACTGCATGTAGCGCCGCTACCTTTCCACTGGAGCAGTACCTATTAATCTACTCACATTTGCATGATTTCGAACTACTAGGTTGGCAGAACCTGGGGCCAACATAGGGAGCTCACCTCACTCCCCAGATTTGAACCGCCAACCTTTCGGTCAGCAAGTTCAGCAGCTCAGCGCCTTAACCCGCTGCGCCACCGGGAGCTCCATTCCTCACAGGAATTCATTATTTCCAAGCTTTGACCATATTGGTTGCCTTCCTCTTTATATGTTCCATCTTGTTTAAAAAAACTACGCACGTGTAAGAATTAGAATAAAATCAGTTAGACCCTAAAGGCTTTAATTAAGAGCGATGTCTTAACTTGGCATCAGAATAAAGCCAGTTTTGTTGCCAATCAGTCCTTGAAGGGAAAGATGTTCTATGGTGCCATAGCAGAAAAAATTATCTTCTTCTTGATCCTATAAACATTGCCTCTACTGGAAGGACAGAGAGGAGGATTCCTGCAAACCCCATTTCCCAATCCTAAATGATGTGCTTCTGAGAGTATCAAAAATAATAAGTGTTTATTTCACATTTAAACTTGTTTAACTGCATTTTATGAGATCACTTATTGGCTGAGTTCCTATGTGAAAGAGATGGGGTATAGCTTTATACTCATGCTGTTTACGAGTTGCAACCCAATGCTTTGAGCAAAAGTTCATGTACTTTTGGAGATGCCATCCACAGTATTGTTGTTGTTGTTATTATTATTATTATTATTATTATTATTATTATTATTATTATTATTATTATTATTATTATTAGCTGTTCCTGGCCACGCGTTGCTGTGGCTTTTTTTAAAGGTGGTTCCGTGTCTTAGAGGGGGGGGGGGATCCTTTGTTGGGAGGTGTTAGGTGGGCCTGATTGTTTCCTGGATGGAATTCCTTTGTTTTCAGAGTGTTGCTCTTTATTTTGTGTTTTGAAATGAAAGAGTGATGAGTACCAAATGGGTTTGGACCTTCAAAGAGTATGTGTTTCTCTGTTTGGGGGGGGGGGGGATCCTTTGTTGAGCGTAAGAATGTAGACACATGGATGAGGGGTTGTGTTGTCAATTTTCTAGGTTGGGGGGCCTTTAGTTTTGTTGTTTTGCCCGGTGGAGCAACACCATTATCCTTTTATATATATAGATTTCTTACCCACCTCTCCTTGTGGCTCGAGATGGGTTACAGAATGATTAAAACACATAAACTGTAAAAATGCCACAAATACACATATTAATATGTATTTCTATAAAAGCCACATATTAAAACATTTATGTAGTTAAATATGCAATATGCAATGCACCATGCACACTGGACATTGCATATGCAGCCCTGTCTCTGCAATGTTATATTGAATGCATACATTCAGCATTGAACAAATGCAACCAAGTATTTTTTGTCAGTGAATTTATGCACAAGTAAGACACCAACAGAATTCTGGCCAATATGTTTTCATCGGTAGTTGTGTTTTAAAAAAACTTTTTAGCAGCTGTACTGGGTCTTATCCCTAAGAGAAAGATGCAGTATGCATCAAATATACATGAATAAAAGCACAAATAAATGTAGATTAAAAGGAGTTGGGGTTGTCATGGTTTGGGTCTTTGCATTCCAGGACATCAGTTTCCAAATCTCTGAGCCCTGAGTGATCTTGTGCAAGTCACACACTCTCAGCCTGAAAGGAATGCAAAAGCAACCTGCCACAGAAAACCCTAGAATAAAATTGTCACGTTTTAAAAGAACCAGTGTGGTGTAGTGATTCAAACACCAGACTAGGACTTCCATAGGATAATAGCATCTCTATTAAGGAAGAAGGCTTTCCTAGTTCTGCCATGGATGAAGACACAATCCAAGCACTCCCAAAAGATGCCCATCCAGGCTGTGTTTAATAATCTCCAGAGAAGGAGACTCCACTGAACTCTGAGGCAACATATTCCACTGTCAAACATTTACCATCAGGAAGTTCATCCTACCGTGTTTCCCCGAAAATAAGACAGTGTCTTATATTAATTTTTACTCCCAAAGATGCGCTAGGTCTTATTTTCAGGGGATGTCTTATTTTTCCATGAAGAAGAATTCACATTTATTATTGAACAAAAAAAAATGAACATTTATTATATTCTTTACTGTAGTTGTCATCACAAACCAGCATAACCAGACAAACTGTGAATCCTATCAAAAATTTCTTGTTACTACCATGTTCCATGTACAACACTCTATGATACGTACATTTACCGATCCTGCGTATTCTGGTGTTCTGTTTGGCGGATATGCTTCCAAACAAAAACTTTGCTAGGTCTTATTTTCAGGGGAGGCCTTATATTTAGCAATTCAGCAAAACCTCTGCTAGGTCTTATTTTCTGGGGATGTCTTATTTTAGGGGAAACAGGGTAGTATGGAGATGGGATCTGTTTTCCTGCCATTTGAATCCATGGCTAAGTCTCTAGCTAGAGAAGTGGTTCACAACCTTTTTTTGATCAGGGACCACTTTGACCAGGAACCACTCTCCAACATTAGTACCAAAAGGGTTACAAATCAGTTTTGGTCAACTTTAGATTCGGTTTGGATATTTGGGGTGCTGGTTCAGAAAACTGCATTGGATAGACCACATCAGCTCTAGTTTCTGATACAGAACATATGCCATCCAGCAGTCGCTATTTGCTTGCCGACAGAAAACCATATATAATAATCTAAAGCCATGGTCAGCTCTGCAGAAAAGAACGGAAATAAAATAAATACAGAGGAAGGAGGTTAGTGGACTGGATTTTTGTTCCCGCAGCCCACTGCTAGGCCATGGCTCACAGGTTGAGAACCACTGAGCTAGAGCATCAGAAAACATGCAGATCAAAAGACAACTTGGCAAGGTGGCACTACCTGGAGGAATCCTCCACCTTGTGTGACTGTGGAGCAGAACAAACAACTCTGCACATGTATGCTTGCCCACAATGTCCTGCCTCATGTAACGAGGAAGAGTTGTTTAAAGCTACGACAATGCGGTCGCTGTTGCCCGCTTTTGGTCTAAAACTGTTTAGCTGCTTGTGATTCCTTTATTTCATCCCTTTTAAACTTATTTATTATGCAATGCTTTTGACACGAAATAAATAAATCAGAAAACATGTTTGCTTCCTCCTCAGTATGGGTTGAAGTGCCCTGGAAACCCATTGGGAGATTTTTTACACAAGTCCGACTCTCCCAGGCTCAATGAAAGGCCCCCAAATAAAGCTTGCCAAAAAAACTCAGTGACAGCATTGCCATAAATTGGAGTCAGCTTGAAGACATGGAATAAGAACAGTACTTACCAGTTCTTTCCTGAGCCAATTCAAAGCTTCATCGATATTTCCAAAGCTGCTGATTTTCCCTGGGGCCAACAGGACTTGCTGGGCGGAGGATGCCCCGTTGATACGATGAATGTGGCGCACCTCTCGTACGGGAATGCGTTCCTCCTTTGGTTTCTCATCCTGGCCTTCCTCGTCTTCCTCCTCGGTGGGTTTGGGGTGGCTCTTCCAAGCCAGACCCTCCAACTGGGCTTTCCACTCCAGGTAGGAAGGCCTCCGCGTTTCCAGCCTCAGCTTCTGGGTCAGAGCTTTCAGGTTCCTTAAGTGGTCGTCGGACGGTGGGCCAGCACCGTTCTCATAATCCGCACCGTCCAGCATTCCTTCGACCTGGATTTTTTGAACAGACATCTCTCTTTCTGGCAGAGTGGCATCAACATCCACGGAAAGGTGGACGGAGGAGATGCAAGCGACACGCCATCCGGATGAGGAACCGCTGCTCGGAAGCCAAGCGCCGCACCCTGGGGAACCACTCAGTTCAAGACATTCCTTTTCGAAAAGTAAGCGACCACCTGTGCCGAAAGACAAAGACACATTGTTTGTTTTGCACTATGAGCAAGAAGTCAGCAAACCACTTTCTTGTTCAACCCGATTTGAGGGGGGAAAAGAAGAAGCGGAAAGTGAACCTATCAGACTTCACCGTGGCTGTCTGGTGGAGTTCCTTGACAAGAGCAAACAAGCTCTTTTGATCTCCAGAGGAACGTTTCGCTATAGGGAGAGCTGTCAGTTGCTGCGCTTCGGGCTATGAAGTGGATTACGGAAGGTGAAGTCACAGCGAAAAGGGAGAAATACTCTCAGCAGCTCAGTGTTACACAGTTAATACATCCTGTGATTTTTCCTGCACATAATACATTCTCAGGTTTCCCCAGATTGGTTGTCACGATAGAGAAGGCAGGAAAATGCTGGCACAGCTATGGAGGACTTGGATTAAATGGAGCCAGCATTGTGTTGTGGTTTGAGTGTTGGGCTATAGTCATGGAGATCAGGACATGATTCCCTGCTCGGCCCTGGAAACCCACTGAGTGACCTTGCGTGAGTTAAACACTCTCAGCCCCAGAAAAACTCATGATAGCTTCACCATAAATTGGAAGCTACTTGAATAAGATTTTCCTGCTTCTTGCAGGGGGTTGGACTCAGTGGCCCATGAGGTCTCTTCTGTCAGAGTAATTCGCAGCGTAGCAGCAGTTGTATGTTGTCAATGGAGCGCAAAACGAAGAGACATCAGAGACGATGTTAAAAATATATACAAAGCTTTACTATACAAGACAAACAGACTTGCAGATGAATACAGAACTTGGCTTTCACTCTAGGCAGACACAACTCAGAACAGAGCAAGATCTCAACTGATGCAATCAGTAATGTACAAACACACTTGTGTCTGGACACTCCCCAGGTTCCAGCCACACATCAAGGTCAACACAGCTTCTCAGTCATTAACTCTTTACAGACTATAGCATACTCTGGATGATGCAATCAGTATGCAACACATGCCAGACACAATTTTCGTTTAAACACTACCAATACACAAATCCCACATGAACATCTTCCAGTTCTACGATTCTATGAAAGCATAGAATCCTAGAGTTGGAAGATACTCCAAGAACCATCTAGTCCAACCCCATTCTGCCATGAGCAATCCAAGCATTTCCAAGAGATGGCCATTCAACCTCTACATAAAATCTTCCAGAGAAGGAGACTCCGCCAAGCTCCTTGGCAGCATATTCTGCTGTTGAACAGCTGTAATCATCAGGAAGTTCTTCCTAATGCTTAGGTGAAATATTGGGTGGAACCAAGATTCAAATCCTCTGCTCAACCATGAAAACCCACTGGGTAACTTCTGGCGAGTCACACTCTCAGGCCTAGGTTTGCTTTAAGATGACCACATGTTGGAAATGACATGAAAGAACACAACTGTAGCTGATACAGCATGACATAGTGGTTTGAGTGGTCAGACCACACCTGGAACACTGTGTCCAATTCTGGGCACCACAATTGAAGGAAGATGTTGACAAGCTGGAATGTGTCCAGAAGTGGGCGACTCAAATGATCAAGGGTCTGGAGAACAAGCCCTATGAGGAGCGGCTTAAAGAACTGGGCCTGTTTAGCCTGCAGAAGAGAAGGCTGAGAGGAGACATGATAGGTAAGGTAAAGGTTTTCCCCTGACGTTAAGTCCCGTCGTAACCGACTCTGGGGGTTGGTGCTCATCTCCATTTCTAAGCCGAAGAGCCGGCGTTGTCCATAGACACCTCCAAGGTCATGTGGCCGGCATGACTGCATGGAGCGCTGTTACCTTCCTGCCGGAGCAGTACCTATTGATCTACTCACATTTGCATGTTTTCGAACTGCTAGGTTGGCAGGAATACTGGGTGCCTACAGCACCCGGTATTCCCAGGCAGTCTCCCATCCAAGTACTAACCAGGCCCGACCCTGCTTAGCTTCTGAGATCAGATGAGATCGGGCGTGTTCAGGGTGGTATGGCCGTAGACATGATAGCTTGCATGATGTACATGATGTACAAATATGTGAGGGGAAGTCATAGGTAGGAGGGAGCAAGCTTGTTTTCTGCTGCCCTGGAGACTAGGGCACAGAACTATGGCTTTAACTACAGGAAGAGAGATTCCACCTTAACATTAGGAAGAACTTCCTCACTGTGAGAGCTGTTCAACAGTGGAACTCTCTGCCTTGGAGTGTTGTGGAGGCTCCTTCTTTGGAGGCTTTTAAGCAGACGCTGGATGGCCATCTGTCGGGGTGCTTTGAATGCAATTTCCTGCTTCTTGGCAAGTGGTTGGACTGGATGGCCGTGAGGTCTCTTCTAACTCTATGATTCTATGAATGTTGGACTAGAATTCTGGGAGACTGGGGTTCAAATCTCCTTTAGCCATGGAATACTACAGTGAAGTGGAAAACAAGGGCAAATCCCTCTGAATCAATCTGGCCAGTAAAACACTCTTAAGATACGATTAGCATAATTTCAATTGAAGATGCATAACAACAGTCGCAATGAATATCTGAAGTAGGGAGAGAGAAGCCGGTCAACTGACTTTTGTTCAAAGTCAGAGACCTGAAGCAAGACATAGAAGCGTTTCAAGTCTCTTGTTCTAAGAGTACAATGGAAAGCAAAACCTCTTTTGGGTCCACCTGGGAACTTGGCCAACAATGACCTCTTGGAAAGGCACCCTGCAAATCCATCAAAAGGTAATTGGAGTAATTGGATAATTACCCAGCTTGCCGAATGCTTGCGGGGGCTGCTACGTTTCCTGTGTCAAGTCTGTAACTATTCAGAAGAAACCTTTTCATGCAAAAAAGCCTATGGAAAGGAAGCTTTTCTCTTTCTTTCTTTTCCTTCCTTCCTTTATAAAGAACTCAGACCTACCTTCCTCTTGCTCACACCATTGTATTTAGAAAGATGACCGAAACAAAATATTGATTTTTCTCCCTCTTAATGTTGATCATACAAAGTTGCGTAGTAAACACCTCCAAGTGTTGAATTGCACAGAGAATGTCCGAGGTGATAATTGTACTGAATGGCACTTTTGCGCGACTGAAGGCATACCTCATATGTTAAGAATGGGAAGAATATTTTTATATATTTGAAATATTGGAGTCCCCAGTGACACAGCAGATTAAACCGCTGAGCTGCTGAACTTGCGGAGTGAAAGGTCACAGGTTCGAATCCGGGGAGTGGGATGAGCTCCCACTATTAGCCCCAGCTTCAGCCAAGCTAGCAGTTCAAAAACATGCAAATGTGAGTAGATCAATAGGTACCGCTCCAGTGGGAAGGTAATGGCACTTTATGCAGTTATGCTGGCCACATGGCCTTGGAGGTGTCTATGGACAACGCTGGCTCTCCAGCTTAGAAATGGAGATGAGCACCAATCTCCAGAGTCAGACACAACTTGACTTAATGTCAGGAGAAAACCTTTATGGTCAATAAATGTGTTTTTTTATGTTTTGGGAAATTCTGACCATTTTCTGTGCAGTTTTTCTGCACAGAAATGTCGCTTCATTCTTTACTGTATATCCTGCTTTTGTCCCAATATGGACCCAAATAGTATTTTTGCACAGAAATATTAATTCATTCATTTTCTATCCTGCCTTTTCCCCCAAACATGAACCCAATTAATATTTCTGCACATATTTAGGTGTGGTACATCACACCTAAAAAGTTGGGGGGAAATGTATAAGGGAACTCAAAACACCTGTTGGAAATGTAAAAATCACATTGGATCGTATTATCACATATGGTGGACATGTCCCGAAACAAATAAATATTGGCAAAGGATACATTTGGAATCCCAAAAAATATTACAAAAAAGATTTCCCATGAAACCAGAATATTATTTATTGGGACTATTAGATGCAGAAACAAATTTCAACTTAAACGAAGATAAACTGTTTACTTATATTAATACGGCAGCAAGGATCATATTTGCGAAATATTGGAAGTTACAAGATATTCCTATGAAAGAACATTGGCAGGGGAAAATGGAAGAGATTCGAGATATGGATGAACTAACTTTTTTTTATTAAAAATACATAGAGGTCACCCAATAAAAAAGACAGACTGGACTCTATATAGAGACTACATTAATAGTAAGGAAAGCCTTGGAACTGAGGACTCAATTGGAAAATACTAGTACAACCAGAACTATAAAAATTAAAACAAATGAACTTTAATGCCCAGCGTAGAAAGGATGGAAGACCTAATAGTGTCTATCCCCACCTTTTGTATCATTGCATAGTTTTTTTTCTTTTTCTTTTTTCCCTCTCTTTCTGATTTTGTAACATTCCCTTTTCTTGCACCACCCTACCTACCTAAAACCCGATATTATCCCCTCCCCATTTTATGTAAAATATGTTTTGTATAATGTCTTGTTTGTGGAAAACTTTAATAAAAATTATTTTTTTTTAAAAAAGAAATATTGCTTTATTCCTGGATCCATTCATCAGCTTCATTCATTGTATATCCTGCCTTTCTCCCAACATGGAGAAGTTTTGAAGAAACCAACCAGAAAGCTCACTTCCAAAGGCAATTGTGCTGATTAAAAGTATTATCGGCCACTTTCTCCGGTTTCCCACATTAGTAATTGAAAGCTACTTCTCAAGTTCAGAATTTTCTTGAGAAGTATGGCTTAGATTCTGGAATGGCTTCAATTCTTGAACTCGCTTATGGTTAACAAAGCATGGCAAGGCTTTTCTGTAAACACTCTGGTGCCCGTTCGGTAATCAAATTTGCCATCCATTTGTTTGAAGAGAAGAAACAAAGAGGAACTCTGGTTTTGAAAGGTTCCAGGTCTATGTTTACAAGCAGTAGCAAAGCAGAGTCTGGGGAACTTTTTATTTTTGGGACCTCATTGCATGCAGACTTCCCTCTGGTTTCTAGACACTTTCTAGACATAAGACTACTCCTGGAGGTTGCCCATTGGACTCTAGTTTTGAAGTGTCTAGAAAATTGCATTTTTGGAATCAGGTAGCTATCAATTGCGGACCTCTTAAATTGCTTGGAAGCGGGGAAAGGCAGGTACTTGTAGGTGTGATGGCAACTGTTTATTATTTTTAATGTTCATTTATTCTTTTAAACCACATCAAGTATTTTTCCCCAAGGCACTTTAATTATAGTGTAACACACTCCAAACTATGGGGAGAGGTAGGTAAGATTAATAATAGTAATAATAATAATACTAATAATAATAACAGACAAAATTACAATCTGTCAACTGCAAAAGGCCACCTTACTGGGATCTGCGTGCATCATCCGAAAATACATCGCACTTGGGAAGTGTTCGACGTGTGATTTTGTGATACGAAATCCAGCATATACATCTCGTTTGCTGTGTCATATTGTGCCTTTGTGTCAATAATAATAATAATAATAATAATAATAATAATAATAATAATACATCACACAGTGCTAAACACTTGAGAAGTGTTTGACTTGTGATTTTGTGATACGAAATCCAGCATATACTTCTCGTTTGCTGTGTCATATTGTGCCTTTGTGTCAATAATAATAATAATACTAATAATAATACAATTGTATGGCAATATTGGGCAATGGGATTTAAGCCACAAATATACAACCAAATGCACAACCAAATGTCTAATATATATCCATCCACCTTTCACATTGGTACCTGGAACCATTTTGAGTCTACTTTAAAAGAGGAAAGTGGAGGATAATAATAATAATAATAATAATAATAATAATAATAATAATAATAATAATAATAATAATAATCACACACAATGTTTATTCACAATGGCCCAACGGGTGTAATCTTTTGAACTGAATATAGATCTTCTTCATTACATGGGGACTTCCCGATGAACCAGTCACCAACAGTATTCTTGCCTGGGAATTGTAGTCTAAACAAGAAATGGTTTCAAGGACTCTTTTATGATTCCAGCACCATGATTCCATGTTACTTGCCATGACTGCGTTTTCTGGGATAATGGGTCTTGTAGTCTCTTGAGACACTTTGGCTCCCTAAAATTGAAAATTCAAATGTCAAGACATAGCGTGTCTTTGGTATCCATTTGAGTTTGTTCCAGGACCCCTATGAATACCAAAACCTGCGTATGCTTGAGTCCCATCATATATAATGGCACAGTAAAATTGTGCCCCTTATATAAAACTAACTGTTCCCAGCCACACGTTGCTGTGGTGTATGGGAATCATAAAAGTTGACCATAGGGTCATGCTAGAGAGCTGAGAGATTCCTAGAGTATTGTTATGCTAGATTTTTAAAGTGTTTTTCTAAAAAAATTAGTATGTTTTCCACTTTTGCAGAGAGTCCTGTGTGTGAGGATTTGTAAAGAGGCACCGTGATGTAATGGGTTGACTGGAAAGGCATGTGTCGACAGCTGATTGGCTGAGCCAGCCAGGAGCCAGAATTCCGATTGGCTGCTGTCTCTAGCTTGCTGCCGAGGTAAACAGTTTTAACTGCCACTTTTACCTCTGAGAGTGAAGAGAGCGCTGACTAGAAATGGTCAGGAAGGAAATGGCTGCCAACTCTCCGAAGCCTGATTATTTATAAGGCAGATTAGGCATATTTAAAGACTGTTTAAAGCGACTATTTATTCCCTATGTTCTCTGTGTGAATTCAGAGACTGCTGTATATATTGTTGCCCTGTTTGATCTTTTGAACTGAAGTAAAGATTCTGTCACTTGTTACACAAGCCTGAGTGGCACTTTATTATACTGCAGGGTTTATCTTGATTCAGAAACTGTGGTAAAGCTTCTATTTATTTATTTCAACAACCTCCAACACTGTGCCCCTAACCTTAGCAAATGCGGAGGGCTGGCTGTACATGTAATAAACCCTACCTTCTTAGAAAAACAATGCTTACTCAAATAGTTCAAAGCCACTCAATGCGTCAAGAACATTGTTCAATAAAGTATTTCTAAAAGTGTCTCTCGACTGCGTTTACCTTCATGACAGAGTGGCATTTGAGTATATATTTAAGCAATTAGCATTCCTTTGCAGCTTCAAGGAGCTTAGGTTACATAGTTAGCAGCATCATATTGTTAGGAGAATAAGAAAAACAAAAGCCCTAAGCAGTTGTAACCAGGAAACATCAATTTTAAAAATAATAATACTAGTATTGGGGACATTTTCAAGGTGTGGTTGTCTAAGCTGCTGATCTGAAATCTAGATAACAAGTACATAATGGATCTTGTTGTTATAAGCCACTTTGCACCAAGTTGACAGATCTGGAGATGTTCTTTGGCTGGAGAATGACAAGAGCCGACATCAATGAGACAGTCTTATTTAATAATGTAATTTAAGAAAAAAATAATTATCTCTCCCACCTGCAAGGAATTCACCTCTTCAGGCAGAGCTCAATAGTTATCCAAAAGCCGTATGCCAAAAATGATCTTTGCATTCCTTCTGGCTCTTCGGAGTAAAATGATCTCCAATCTACTCAAGGCAGAGAAATGGCTCGCTGCCCTGAGATAACTGAAAGGCTCCAAGCTTTGAAGTCATTTGGTTCAAATAACAATTCATTCCTTTTCACAATAATCAAGGCATAACTGAAGGTCAAATTAGGCCACAGTGATCTGAGTCCCACAGAGTGCCCCAGGATTTTGCAAATATCCATTGATCATGTAAGGGAGTTTTATGAAAGGTTTCACTCTGTTGAATTAATGGAGCTTGGCACCACTTTAACAGCCACAGCTCAATGCAATGGAATCCTGGGAGTTATAGTTTTCATAAGGTTTTCAGCCTTTTCTTCCAAAGAGTGCTGGTGTTGCACCTCAGCGCTGGTTCACCTTGCTCTTAACACACACTCCACCACAGCGGACTAGGTTTAAACAGTTCATTGATAAAAGATAGCAAAGTCTGAATAAAAAGCAGTAAAGAAAGCAAACATCCAAATGCAATGGCACCCAATAAAAACAATATAATCCAGTAGTAAAAACAATTTGCAGAATATAAATCCAAGTCTCAGATGTAGGAAATTAGTCCTGAAAACAAGGCACCATGAAATTCAGAGCAAAAAGCAAAACACAGTTTCCAGACATGAACACAAACGAGAGTCCTTTTCCATGAGCTTAAACAAGGCAGGAGATGTGTTTCCAAAGATCAATGTTGCTTAGTCTGAAATCACTTTCTGTTTCTCATTGTATTTAGACATGTTTACAAGCCAGAAAGGCATTTCTCTGCCCTTGGCTTCCCACATGTTTATTAGCTATTCTAAGGGAACGCCTGGGGTGATGAACCTTCAACCTCAACCTTGTATCTCTGTCTAAGGAAGATTCCTCTGCCTCGCTGCCTGAAACACCTGGAACTTGTTGATGTTCTGAATCTAGTGAAAGGTCATCCTAATCATTGTTTTCTGTTTCCTCTCCAGCTTGTGGCCTCTCTGACAAGCCAGAGCCTTCAACATTCCCAGCATCATCAGAGCCTTCAAGATTTCCCATATTAAAATTGCCTTGGTCAGCCTGCTTAAACCCAAATCCACTTTCATCATCACACTGACCCACAACAGCTGGTTCCTCACCAAACTACAAGTCCCAGGTCTTTGGAAAGACAGACATGTGTGACCCACAAATCTATAAAAGTTGCCGGCTCCTGGACAAATGACACATTTGTCATATTTTTGCAAGAACTGTTCCCTCTGGTGGTTTGCAATGGGACATACTTTTTTTCATCAACTACATATCTTGTATTTAGCGTGTTTTGATTTGAGAATAGTAGCCGGAAGGTAAACAGGGGATACATTGGAGTCAACTCAATGGTCAACTTTAGAATCTCAAGGGAAGCATTTATACCAGGCATGGGCAAACTTGGGCCCTCCAGGTGTTTTGGACTTCAACTCCCACAACTCCTAGCAGCCTACCGGCTGCTAGGAGTTGTGGGAGTTGAAGTCCAAAACACCTGGAGGGCCCAAGTTTGCCCATGCCTGATTTATGCAAGGTCTTTAGCCTCCTTTGCTAAAGGATACTAGTGTCCCATTAAACTATAAATCCTATAATTTTCTAATATTGACCCATGGGTGTTAAAGTGATGCCGGACATGCATTAATTCTGCAGTGTAGATGCACCCTGAGTCTTCCTACACACCTCTATGGTCAACATCTGGCAGACGTGGAAGGTGGATGACCTAAGAGAGAATATTTTAATCAAATTTCCAAAAATGAAACAAGGAATGGGGAGGGACAGATGATATTACATTTTGGTTCCAACTTGTAGTTTCAGCTGATAACTTTTAACAAGTGACTTGCGGCATATTAAATCCATCTGAAGGTAAAGGTTTTCCCCTGACATTAAGTCTAGTTGTGTCCAACTTTGGGGGTTGGTGCTCATCTCCATTTCTAAGCCAAAGAGCCGGCGTTGTCCATAGACACCTCCAAGGTCATGTGGCCGGCATGACTGCATGGAGCGCCGTTACCTTCCTGCCGGAGCAGTACCTATTGATGTACTCACATTTATATGTTTTCGAACTGCTAGGTTGCCAGAAGCTGGGGCTAATAGCAGAAGCTCACCCCGCTCCCTGGTTTCGAACCACCAACCTTTCGGTCAAAAGAGCCGGCGTTGTCCATAGACACCTCCAAGGCCATGTGGCCGGCATGACTGCATGGAGCACCGTTACCTTCCTGACGGAGCAGTACCTATTGATGTACTCACATTTATATGTTTTCGAACTGCTAGGTTGGCAGGAGCTGGGCTAAGAGGGGGAGCTCACCCTGCTCCCAGGATTCGAACCGTTGACCTTTTGGTCAGCAAGTTCAGCAGCTCAGCAGATTAATTGGCTGTGCCACCAGGGGCTCCAATAGTATATAAAGCAATGTAATTAAAAAACTAACAATATATAAATATTAAAATACAATTAAACATGGAATTGTCAAAACATGAGGACCTATCTTGCTCATTTTGCCCTATGGGTAATATTTGTATTTCCTTTCTATTTATTCCCAAGGAGGAATTAGTGACGGGAGTCTCAACCAAGGCTGACCGCAGATCTGAGGACGAAAAATAAAAGCTGCAGCCGGGAGGCACTGGCCTTTGCATCAGGCTTCCGCATCTTGTCCTGGCAAATTTGGGTTTATCATTGTTGCCATGGCAATTCCAGGGGAAAGGAGAGATGGCCTCCGAGCTCCTCTTCTTCTTTAGCCAAGGATGCACAAATGGCCTCTCTTCTCTCCATCCCATCCCTTTCCCAGCATGGCTTTTCCTTCCATGACCCTTTGCATGGAAAAGCAAACAGGCAAGGGGAATAAAAATATGTGTCTCTTTGCAAGAATTAATTTTCATAACATGCAGAAAGATGACGCATGGGCAGCCTGTTCCCTCCGTTGCCATCTCATGAATAAATACCCCCAAGTGGAAGCAGGACTTGTGTAAATATGCAAAATGTTGAAGGTTGCTATGCAAATGCATGCTGTGAGAAGTGAATGATTAATAAGCTACTAAGCCTGGTGAAGAACCTAGAAAATCAGGCACATTGAAGAACCTAGAAAATGCCCAGAGAGTGCATAGATGGTTGGATGTGGTCAAATGAAACTGTGGATACTGGCCTCATAGTGTGTATTTGCAAATGTTTGCCTGTCTGTATTAATCAGCATATTTTATTGAGAACTATGTCTGCCTTATTGCTGGTGTGTGTCATTGTTTTGGGTAGTTGTTGCCACATTACTATACAGACAGGTAGTGGCAGTGAGTAGCTTCCATATGTGTGGGCTGGCGAATCCATCTCAGATTATGGTTCAGACTCTCATTGCCATACAATCCAAACTGGATTACAAGAGCCTACACTACCAGATAATCTCGTCTCGGGCTGTGGCGCAGGCTGGTTAGCAGCCAGCTGCAATAAATCACTCTGACCAAGAGGTCATGAGTTCGAGGCCAGCCCATGTCGGGGTGAACACCCAACAATTAAAATAAAAATATAGCCCTTGCTCGTTGTTGGCCTAAGCAACCCAAAAGATAGTTGCATCTATCAAGTAGGAAATTTAGGTACCACTTATATGTGGGGAGGCTAATTTACAACACCATAAAAATCACCCAGCTGCCGATGGAATGAGGAAGTTGCCATCGCAGTGGATGATGAAGCAGCTGCTCCCCCTGTGGCCGGAATCAAGCATTCCCTCAGGAAGCTGGAAGCTGGAGAATGTTTAAATTGCCTCTGTGTCTGTCTCTGTCTCTGTTCTATGTTATATGGCATTGAATGTTTGCCTTATATGTGTACAATGTGATCCGCCCTGAGTCCCCTTCGGGGTGAGAAGGGCGGAATATACTGTAAATAAATAAATAAATAAATAAATAATCTGGATTAAGAAACTGGATTATAATTACAGTGCAGATGGATCTCTATAATTCAAATTGTTGAGTTATAGCTTCCAAAGATGTTACAGCTCTCCAACTTTAACAGATCAGGGAGCTGAGCCAAAAGCAACAGGGAGAAATGAGTGGTACAACACTTCTGCAAGAAAAATGAAATGTAGAGATATAGGATGGATGATACCAGGCTTGAGAACAACACATGTGAATGGGACCTAGGAGTTTTAGTAGACCACGAGTCAACAATGTGATGCCGCAGCTAAAAAGGCCAATGTGATTCTAAACTGCATCAACAGGAGAATAGTGACCATATCAAGGGAAGTCATAGTCCCTTTTATTCCACTTTGGTGAGATTTCACATGGAATATGACTGTGTCCAATTCTGGGCACCACAATTCAAGAAAGATATTGACAAGCTGGAATGTGTCCAAAGAAGGGAGACTAAAATAATCAGAGCTTTGAGAAAAGAAGGCTGAGAGGGGATATGATAGTTAGCTAGCTATGTTTAAATTTTTCAAAGGATGTCCTGTTGAGGAGAAGGGGACAAGCTTGCTTTCTGCTGCTCTGGAAACTAGAACACAATTGAGCAAAGTACAAAGGCTGAATGAAAAGTAATGACTCCACCTTCATTATTTGGGTTTGGGTGGGAATATTTTAATAAATAAATGCAGAAAAAATCCTTACAACATGCTCTTTAACTACCACTATTCACTTTTCCACATAATCACCAGACAATTGGATACATTTCTGCCAACGATGAACAAGTTTTCTGAAGCCGTCACGGAAGAAGTTGACACTCTGTTTCAGCAACCGGCATCTCACAGTCCCCATCGGGCACAGATCTTCCGATAGCCAAGCAAAGCAATAATGTGACTCACACGTTCTTGTGAAATGCCGATTATGCTTAAAATTTCTCTCTGAGTGATATGATGATCATCCTGAATCCATCTGTCAACCTTTTGCTTGTGAAACTCGGTGGTTGTTGTCACAGGATGTCCAACTCTTTGTTTGTCACGCAAGTCAGATGTTCCCACCTCAACATCTTTAAACTTACTCGCCCAACAATGCACAGGACTCACATCAACACAATCCCCATAAACAGCTTGCATTCTCTGATGAATCTCCTTTGGGGTGACACCTTCTGCTGTCAAGAATTCAATGACTGCACGTTCCTTAAGTCATATAGATTGACCGGTTGCACAGGGTTTCATACTTCACACTTTAACAACACAACCATTAAACGCTAAGGCTTCCCACCAAATGGAACTGTAGAGGAGAGTCTACTGAACAAGCCAGTAACTGCCGCAGACCAGGACTGCCATCTGTTGAGGAGTTACGAAGGTGGAGGCATTACTTTTCATTCAACCCTCATATTCCAATAATAGGAAAAGAGATTCCACCTAAGCATTAGGAAAAAAGTCCAGCTGGTAAGAGCTGTTTGGCAATTAAATATGCTGCCTGGGAGTCTTGTGGATTCTCCTTTTCTGGGTTTTTTTTAAGCAGAGGCTCAATGGCCATCTGTTGGGGGTGCTTTGATTGTGTTTTCCTGCATGGGAGGGGGTTGGACTGGATGGCCTTTGGGGGTCTCTTTCAACTCTATAATTCAGCGATTTGCTAATCAAGGTGGCAAGTTGCAACATCCACACTTGACTCAAATAGTTCTTTATCCCGCCCTGGGCATTATTCAGGTATATAAACCCCACTTGTCTAGTTTCCAACAGATCTCACAACCTCTGAGGATGCCTGCCATAGATGTGGGTGAAATGTCAGCAGATAATGCTTCTGGAAGATGACCACACAGCCCGGAAAACTCACAGCAACCCACCGATTTGCTCTAAGTTTGAAAGACCTGAGCAGGACTGTTGTTGACAGGGTGACTTGGAGATCTCTCATTCGTAAGGTTGCCATAAGTCAAACTTGATTTGACATCAATTAAGAACAATATTCAATTTAGTGGCAGACATCTATGGCTCAACCAGGTGTGAGGAAAAAACAGTCATGTATCTCACAGGCCTTTGAAATACCCTGCCCAAATTTTGGCATGATGTTTGGATGATCCTCTTTCTCCTAAACCACATCCTAGCATCCAATAGTAGCTGGTAATACAGCCCTTCTCCACTCAAAGCTTTTTTGAAAGGTGAGAAATATTATTTGAAAGTGGCATGACATTAATTCTTGTGCTCTTGGATGGACTGATTTGGCTTGGTTTGTTTACCCTGCCAATTGTCCACATTGGTTTAATCTGTGGCATCTGGTGACTCTGAACTTAAAAGTGCTGGTGGATCCACACTGGATTTAAGTTCGAACTTTGCATGAGGTGTCCAAGAAGCTAAATATATCCAAAATATGGCATTTTCAAAGTTTCCACTATAACCTAGAGTGGATTCATTGCGCCATTGACCATCGGACCCTTCGAGGTGACCAGGTTTGGTTTGAACACAGAACAAGGGTTCAAAGGCTAATTCAAAATCTGCAAAAAATACGGATTTTTGAAGAAGTATTCCGAGAATGATTAGGGCAAAATAAGAGTTTTGGGAACAAGATCAAGAAATTGTAGACAGCTGAGTTTCCCACAGAGGAAATGAGACTGACGCGTGGTTAGGCACATCTCAAGGCAGTCGGGTCAAGCCAAAAATGATTTGCTTCCCTAAAAATTACCAAAGAAGAAACGAGATGTATTAATAGCACAGCTGAAATGAATTTTTTTAATGGATTGTACCGGGACTTCCAGTTCAACTTTTCTAATTCTGAATGCAATATTTAAACTATGACATTTTGGATGTGAAGCTTCGCATTAATGGATGAATCTGGTTCCATCTGTTCAAATTTTCTGGCATCTCGAGGTTGTTTGGGTTTTGGCAGGGGCTGAGTCACATAAGCTGCCAAATCCAAAAACTGTTATGTATCAGCTATGAATACATGAAAATATTAATCACGATTGTGCATCAGCTTGGCTAGCAAAAGCTATCCGATCCAGAATACCATTGCATGTCAGTAACCAATACCATACAAGTCATAACAATGCAACAATGAACATATCTGCATGTCAGCTATCAACACCATAAAAGTAATAACATTCTCATAATACATGTTTCAAAGGTAAATAAATGCCTTTAGATTTGAATTTCCAGGAAAGTCAAATAGGATCTCAATAGGAACCATTGCTTTCTAATCATATATTTTGGAAGCATTATATCTACATGCCTAAGATAGGATACATCATTTTTTCAGTGTCTCCAAATCACATCTGAATTCCAATTAAGTATTACCTACCAATGTGTGCACATTTTTAATTACTTAATGCTATTGCATGTTATAATTTGTCAATTATTTCCACATTCAAATGCAACCATCGACCACAAAACTACAAACATCTCAAACAGATCCTGGGATGCTCTTTTCCAAGGGCAAAAGGCAAATCTCAAACATAACAAATAATGTTCTGTTCATTATTCATTGGCTTGGCTCCGGTATTTATTTATCCACTTAACATCCATCTAAATGAGCAAAGGTTTACATATCTTTGCAAGCTAAAGCTCTCAGCAGGAAAAAAGATTCATGTCATTGTGCAGTTTTTTCATCCAAAAACAACCTCTTTATATGTGTTGTCAAAGGTTTTCATGGCCGGAATCACTGGGTTGCTGTGAGTTTTCTGGGCAGTATGGCCATGTTCCAGAAGTATTCTCTCCTGACATTTCGCCCACATCTCAGAGGTTGTGAGGTCTATTGGAAATCTCACTTGCCTATTTTCCAACAGACCTCACAACCTCTGAGGATGCTTGCCATAGATGTGGGGGAAACGTCAGGAAAGAATGCTTCTGAAGCATAGCCATACAGCCCAGGAAACTCACAGTAACCCAACCTCTTTAAATATTGTTGCTAATTTCCGATTCTCAAGGAATGCCAAAATCCATCCCTTTCCCCAGTTCTGACATTTTGATGTCAAATATACCACAGCTGTTTTCTCAATGTTTACCAAATAGCCAATAGCTATGTTTCATATTCAGTGATATATTTGATATTTGTAGTTATTTATACTACAATGTGATGTAATTGCAAATAGATTGGAAATGACATGCAATAGCATGTAGGATTTGAAGGATTTAGATAGAAAATGTGTTACCATGTTAGAACTTGCGCATTTATTATCTATTGGACTTTAACTCCCATTATGCCTAAACATGATAGCTAGCTGGAATAATTGAAACTTCAATTTAAGTAACTATACTAAATTTAGGTCTGAGTGCCTCGTTTTTTAAAAGAGATATAGACAAATTGGCTCTAATGTCAATATTTGAATCTGAACATTGGCAGAGCTATCTAAAATACTGAAACTATTTTGACACATTGAACGTCTCCAATAAAGTTCACACTAAAACCCAAAGTGGATTCAGTGCCTGTAGCACCAGAATTGTCAGATACTTGTGTAGTAACCTGCTGCACTTTAGAGAAAGCTCTAAATAGCTGGGTGAGGATGATGGGAGCTGGAATCCAACAGTGAACTGGGTTGTTGTGTGTTTTCAGGATTTTATGGCCATGTTCCGGAAGCATTCTCTCCTGACGTTTCACCGCAATCTATGGCTGGTATCCTCAAGGGTTGTGACCTCACAACCTCTGAGGATGCCTGCCATTGATGTGGGTGAAATGTCAGGAGAGAATGCTTCTGGAACATGGCCATACAGCTCGGCAAACACACAACAACCTTGTGATTCCGGCCATGAAAGCCTTCGACAACACATTCAACAGTGAACTGATTTCTTTCCTATTCTTCATGTGAGGTTTATAAACAGAGGTTGAAGGGCCATCTGCCAGGGATGCTTTAACCATCCCTGGCAGGGATTTGGGATGCATCTACACTGTAGAATTAATGCAGTTTGTCACCACTTTAGCTGCCATGGCTCAATGCTATTGAACCTTTGGATTTGTAGTTCTGTGAGGAACCAGCACCCTTTGGCAGAGAAGGCTAAATACCTCAAAGCTACAACTCCCATGATATCATAGCAGTTAAAGTGGTATCAGACTGCGTTATTTCTACCAATGTAGATGCACTCAACATTTCCAGACCTTTTTACCCTCTTGATTTTCCTCCCCTGAACCAGTTACACTGGGACAATAGCCTGGGAAGCATCCATTTAAAACACATTTCGTAAGAGCCTCTAACTTTTCCTTCAGGGAAATGGGTAGATCAGGGTTTTTGGAAGTAGATCCTTGTGCATCTTCGGATACATACCAAGTGTTCTCATTTGGGTGCTAAACCTCCTTGGAAAAAAAATATAGGACAGCCCCAGAAAGCTTGTCCTTCGATTCACCTCCTTAGGTGCCCATCTTTGGAGCCAACCATTAAGATGCCCATTTGGAGGGAGAGATTTGGATGGTTCTCCTTTAAATGGGGTCCTCCAAATTTCTTTTCACAAAGTATAAATATCCTGGACTATTTTTTTTCCATTCATTTTAAAAATTCCAATCAAAAGGAGAGTTGTGAGGAGAGGAGAAGGCTTAGGTTTAAACAAAGTGAACTAGAAACATCGTGGAAATAGAACGTTTTCTAATAAGCTTTCAAATAAAAAAGGCAGGAAAGGGAAAGAGATATAATCTATCCGTGTGGATTTATAGGGGATTCCTCAAATATATAGGATCCTCTCTTTAAAATTCTACATCACAACAAAGGCAGAGTTGAGAGATTTATCTATTTAATGCTCTTACTTTCTCATGGAGAGAAATCCAGAGGTGTTTCTCCTTCCAAAAGGCCACTTCTCGATCCCATATCTGGAAAATCCTACATTGAAATCTTGCTTCTTATTGTCCTTATTGTCCAGATACCACATTTTTTAATTTTTTTGATTTGGTAGACCTCCTATATGTCATTTATCTCCTTTCTGTCTTCTCTGGGTTCAGCTGAGCTATTAAAACACAACACATTTTCATTCATATTATTTTCCGGGAGGTGGTCATTTTCCCAAATCTGGGTACCTTCTCTCGTAAGACGGCTTTCGGAAATGCATGAAAATTTGCTTTTGGTATTGTTTGCCCAAGGAGTGCTGTTCATCGAGGAGCAAAACATAGCAGATTCGGTCCAAATAATAACAAACACAGCAAATCAATAAGCACATTTGGTCCACCCTTCCAAAAACTCCCCTAGGGTTGCATCCTAGGAGAAAACGAGACTTGTTTCAAAGCCTTTGCTTGCAACAGAAGGCTACAATTTCAATGCAAATTGCTAGTTTCACTGTGATGTGTAAATATACACGTCTCTATTTGTGAATGAGCTCAGGCTAGGAACATGCTTGAACCAAAATAACTAGCAACTTGCTTAGGAAAACTCTGAATGGCATCCTCGCCTGGATGGGTGTGGACTTTCTGGGAAGGAATAAAGGCAACTTACCACTCTTTGCACAGATGGAAGGGCTTCCGCATTCATATCCTGGGGATGTGATTCTTGACTGGGTTTTCCAACTGGACCCCTTGCAGAGCTGTAATTGAGGGATGCTGCATGCCTCCCTCCCTCTCTTCCTATCTCCAGGTTAGTGTCTGTGTCTGTCTGGCTTTTGGAAAATGGGTGTGCATTGCTTTCTTATTCAAGGAGACCTCTTCTTTGGTTGCGTCAAGGCCGTTGCCTGGAGACCGCAGTAGTATTCCACTTTGAGGCTTTCCACACTAGAATTTCAGCCTCATTCATGCCAGCAGCCACTCCTGGATGCTCCCTCCCACTAACTAAGGCATAGCCCTGGCCTGAGCTGAAAGGGAAGAAGAAGAAGATGCTCGGCGGGCAACACTGGGTCCTAGGCCCTGACAGATTCCATGCACTGACCCACACAAAACACAGCCTCAGAGGAGTTGCCCAGGCGAAAGGTTCAAGGAGGATGTGGTCAGGCTGGAAGGGGTCGGAGAAGGGAGGCCAAAATGGTCAAAGAGGAACAAATTAAAAACTGTCAAGTAAATTGGGCTTGGGGGGCCCTGATGGCTGCTGCTGCTGCTGCTCAGTCGTTTAATCGTCTCCGACTCTTCGTGACCTCCTGGACCAGCCCACGCCAGAGCTCCCTGTCAGCTGCCACCGCCCCCAGTTCCTTCAGTGTCAAGCCAGTCACTTCAAGGATACCGTCCATCCACAGGACCGGGCTGTGGCGCAGGCTGGAAAGCAAGCCAGCTGCAACAAATCAACAAATCACTCTGACCAAGAGGTCATGAGTTCGAGGCCAGCCTGGTGCCTGCGTCTTGTCTCTGTCTCTGTTCTATGTCATGGCATTGAATGTTTGCCTTTATGTGTGCAATGTGATCCACCCTGAGTCCCCTTCGGGGTGAGAAGGGCGGAATATAAATGCTGTAAATAAATAAATAAATCTTGCCCTTGGTCGGCCTATCTTCCTTTTTCCTTCCATTTTTCCCAGCATTGTGATCTTTTCCAAGCTTTCCTGTCTTCTCATGATGTGGCCAAAAGACTTCAGCTTTGCCTCTAATATCCTTCCCTCCAGTGAGCAGCCATTGGGTATTATTTCCTGGAGGATGGACTGGTTGGATCTTCTTATTTATTTATTTATTTATTTCAATTATTTATACCCCGCCCTTCTCACCCGAGGGGACTCAGGGCGGCTTACAAGTGGCAATTGATGCCGTTACACTGATATACAATAAACTAAAATGATTAAAACAGTTAAAACAGTCATAAAATAGTCATAAAATACAATATACAAAGTTTAAAACAATGCAAAGTGCTTATGCCATTCATCCACCAGACCTTATACAAGAGCCGTAATTCAGACCGCGTCGAAGCCAACACATGCTTATTCTTCAAATGCCTGCATACATAGCCAGGCCTTCAGTTTTTTTTCTGAACCCCAAAAGGGATGGGGCCTGCCGAATGTCACTGGGGAGGGAGTTCCACAGCCGGGGAGCCACCACCGAGAAGGCCCTGTCTCTCGTCCCCACCAGCCGTGCAGTCCAAGGCACTCTCAGGATTTTCCTCCGGCACCAGAGTTCAAAAGCGTCTCTCTTCCTTCGCTCAGCCTTCCTTATGGTCCAGCTCTCGCATCCATAGGTTACTGTGGGGAATACCATTGCTTTGACTATGAGAACCTTTGTTGCCAGTCTGATGTCTTTGCTTTTCACTATTTTATCGAGGTTGGCCATTGCTCTCCTCCCAAGAAGTAAACGTCATCTGATTTCCCGACTGCAGTCTGCATCTGCAGTGATCTTCGCGCCTAGAAATATAAAGTCTGTCACTGCCTCCACGTTTTCTCCCTCTGTTTTCCAGTTATCAATAGGTGTAGTTGCCATGATCTTGTTTTTCTTGACGTTTAACTGCAACCCAGCTTTTGCACTTTCTTTGTTCACCTTGGTGATAAGGCTCCTCAGCTCTTCCTCACTTTCGGCCATCAGAGTGGTATCATCTGCATACCTAAGGTTGTTAATGTTTCTTCCAGCAATTTTAACTCCGGCCTTGGATTCCTCAAGCCCCACATGTCGCATGATATGTTCTGCATACAAGTTGAATAGGGAGGGTGAAAGTATGCAGCCCTGCCGTACTCCTGATGGCACAGTGTGTTAAAGCGCTGAGCTGCTGAACTTGCAGACTGAAAGGTCCCAGGTTTAAATCCCAGAAGTTAAATGAGTGCCCGCTGTTAGCTCCAGCTTCTGCCAAACTAGCAGTTCAAATGTGAGTAAATCAATAGGTACTGCTCCAGCGAGAAGGTAACTGTGCTTCATGCAGTCATGCCAGTGGCCACATGACCTTGGAGGTGTCTACGGACAATGCCGGTTCTTCGGCGTAAAAATGGAGATGAGCACCAACCCCCAGAGTCAGTCACGACTGGACTTAAGGTCAGGGGAAACCTTTACCTTTACCTTTAAATTGGGCTAAGGACATCGGACATAGTATATACACAAATCAATGGGAAGGAATTTGGAATAAAAAATTAAAATTTACTACAGCCATTGATATCCAAGAAAACTGGTATAAAATGTTTTTAGATGGTACCATACACCAGCCAAATTAGCTAAATTTTATTTTAAAAAAATACTTCAAACAAATGTTGGAAGTGCAATAAAGAACTGGGTACCTTCTTCCACCAATGGTGGAATTGTAATTTTTTTTTAAAGAATATTGGAAAAGTATACATAAAGCATGGAGCCTCTGGTGGCTCAGTGTGTTAAAGCACTGAGCTGCTGAACTTGCTGACCGAAAGGTCCCAGGTTCAAACCCGGGGAGCGGAGTGAGCGCCCGCTGTCAGCTCTAGCTTCTGCCAATCTAGCAGTTCAAAAACATGCTAATGTTGTCGACCGCGTTTTAGGGGATCGGGCCCTTAAGGAGAGACCCGACCCGGTCCTGAGGGAACGGACCTTGGTGAAGCCAAAAGGAGAATATGAGCCGCAATACAACCTGGAGCCGAAATGAAGAAGGTCCGCCAAAGATGAAGGAAAATCCGCCAAGGAGTCTTTATTGAGCAATTCAGCTGAAAAGGACACTAGTAGTGATCATTCAGTCTACTAGCGTATCATATGTTTCAAATAAAGCCATATTTATACAATGTTTCGGTCTGACAGCCCTTTGAATTTCCCGCCCCGCTCCCTCGCCCATCTGATCGCGGATAGGCTGGGAGGTTGAACGAGGCGGGCTTTCGTTTCCCGCCTCGCTCTGCTGGCCCAATGGGGAGCCGCTTTTTGTCCCCACTCGGGCCAATCAGAGAGGAGGAGGCGGGAGCTATTGAAACAATGAAGTGACAGGACAGGAAATATCAGATTAATCCTTGCCCGGCCGATTTCTAAAGGAATTAATGGCACCCATCAAGGATGTCCAGGGTCCTGTCACATTCACAGATTTTAGATATGCCTTGGGGTGTCAGACGGGAAGTGGTGATGGGTGTTGATGAGCCAAAATTGACAGGCTCCACAGGGCGCTCAACGTGGGGCGTCCTGGAATTTCCTGAGATATGACAATGTTTGCCCTGGGGGCTGAATCACCTTTAGGACTATACTCCGAATTTGGTGACTCAGCCTTATATTGTCCATGCAATCTGAATTAGATTGGGTTAAGCTGTAGCAGATTATCCTTTTGTTTTTGGGAAGGGAGGCCTGGGTCATAGGGGCTAGGGTTCATGTTGGGGTCAAAATATTTCCCATTTGATTTCATGATTTGCCAATTATGTGAAATAAAATGAAAAATAAAATAAAGTTGGAACATAAACCCAGCTGGGAAAAATACATATTTTCCGGGGATCCTAAAGAGTACAAACACATATAGGCAGATAGATAGATTTCGAGGAAATAAGGGAGAATCCATAAAGGTGGGTTACATTGCATAAAGGGGAATCATGAATGATATAAACAATTGAAAACATTTGATAAGAACGAAGTTCACAACATCTGGGGAACCCAATATGGAAATTCATAAAAGTGGAGTTTTAGCAGCATGATCTTACAATTCATGAAGTTGTTATCTCTTGCCTCAGAGTGCAGGGATAATCCACAGTAAACTCCAGTAAAAAAGTCTCAATCACCTTCTACTATAAATATATGGAATATAGAACATAAAGTCTTGGTTTTTGAACTATCTTTTACAAAGTCCTGGGGGGGGAGGGTGGTCACCTCGATCACACTAATGTGAGTAGATCAATAGGTAGTAGATGTGAGTAGATCAATGCCAGCCACATGACCTTGGAGGTGTCTACGGACAACACCGGCTCTTCGGCTTAGAAATGGAGATGAGCACCAACCCCCAGAGTCAGACATGACTGGACTTAACGTCAGGGGAAACCTTTACCTTTGCCTAGAGACTAGGGCACAATGGAGCAATGGATTCAAATTTCAAGAAAAGAAATTCCACCTAAATATTAAGAAGAACTTCCTGACTGTATGAGCTGTTCAATGGTGGAATATGCTGGAGGATTTTATACCAAAGCAGGATAACCATCTGTGGGATTGTGTTTTCCTGCAAGGCAGAATGGGGTTGGACTAGATGTCCCTAGAGGTCTCTTCCAATTCTGTGATTTTACAATTCTATTTACTTGGGTTTGGACATGTGCTGGTGGCATCCATACATCCTTTAGAGTGGTGGATCTGATCTGGGTCCAAGCTTTAAGTGGAGCTCTCTGGGTTTCCTATTCCTACTGAATAGGTTGAGCACTTTTTAATACAGTAGAGTCTTGCTTATCCAACCTTCACTTAGCCAATGTTCTGTATTATCCAATGCAGTCTTCCTTTTAGTAATAACTTATTTGTAGTCAATGTTTTCAATACATTGCGATGTTTTGGTGCTAAATTCATAAATACAGTAATTACTACATAACGTTACCATGTATTGAACTGCCTTTTTTGTCAATTTATTGTCAAACATGATGTTTTGTGCTTAATTTGCAAAATCATAACGTAATTTGATGTTTAATGGACTTTTCCTTAGTCCCTACTTATTATCCGACATTTTTGCTTATCCAATGTTCTGCCAGTCTGTTTATGTTGGATAAGTGAGATTCTACTCTATTTCTTTCAAGTCCAAACCTGCAGTGGATTTACTGCCTCTCTAAAATGAAAACCATAATTACCAGTGTTGACAGTGCAGATTTTCCAAACTCAACAATGAATATACAGTAGAGTCTCACTTATCCAACACTCGCTTATCCAACTTCTGGATTATCCAACGCATTTTTGTAGTCAATGTTTTCAATACATCGTGATATTTTGGTGCTAAATTCGTAAATACAGTAATTACTACATAGCATTACTGCATATTGAACTACTTTTTCTGTCAAATTTGTTGTAAAACATGATGTTTTGGTGCTTAATTTGCAAAATCATAACCTAATTTGATGTTTAATAGGCTTTTCCTTAATGCCTCCTTATTATCCAACATATTCGCTTATCCAACATTCTACCGGCCCGTTTATGTTGGATAAGTGAGACTCTACTGTATATATAATCTCACCTTTATCCCATCATGTAATGAAGGCAACTTGTGTGCATGTGTGCACTCAGGTTGCCTGTCAACTTATGCTGACCCATACATTTCAAAGCATTTATGGTGACCCATACATTTCAAAGCAATTCTGTGATGTGCATGTACATTGTAGAATCAATGCAATTTGACACCACTTTAACTACTGTAACCCGATGCTAAGGAATCATGGGAATTATAGTCTTACCATGTCTTTGGCCTTCTCTGCCAAAGACGCCTGGTGCTTGACCAGCACTACAACTCCCATGATTTTATTGTATTGAGCCGTGACAATCAAAGTGGTGCCAAACTGCACTAATTCTACAGTGTTAGGGCTCTCTAAGGCAGGGAATACTCCAAGGTGATTTTGTTGTGGTAATCTCTGAGCAGTTAGACTCAATTTAACCCTCTCTGGGGGAGATTCCACCAAAATGCAGCACAGTAGCAAAAGCAAAAGCTTTCAAATGCAACAGTTACTTACACGGGGTGAGCAAAAAGAAGCCTTTCAACTTAGGATGGCAATGCAGTGCAGAGTCTCAGTAAAAGTTCAAAAGCATTTATTCAGGTAAAAAGAATTGCATTGTAGATAGAAAGGCTTGGGAGCTGTCTAGTCTACTCTAGACTGGTTTCTAAGGAAAAATAAGAAAGGAAAAATAACAAACATCTAAATAGTTACATCTTGCCAGGAGAAACAGCAAGATGCTGCTTGTTACTTAGCTAGAAGAACAAAGGGAGAAGAGACTGAACCAAAATGGTTCCAACCTCCTGGTCCAGTTTATTGGGGCCATAAAAGACATTCTGACCAATGAGAAGTTAGTGTCCCCGGAGAGTCACATTTCCACTAACTTCAAACTAAGGGATGTGACATAAACAGGATAGAGTGAAACACAGTAAAGCTTGTCTAGGCATGCTTTGGAAACAGGGAAAGGATTCCCTCAATCTAACTCTATCATCTATCTAACTACATTTAGACTTGAGTAGTCCAGGGTGATTCCCAACAGATTTTGCTTGCTCCTGATCTGAAACAGAACTTACAGTACTTGGCATTCCTTCGGCTTCAGGAAGATTCCTCTTTTTTGACTGCCACTTCCAGAATTCCCCAGCCAAAAGGACCCTTTTGTTGACTGTCTCCCATCCAAGTACTAACCAGGTCTGACCCTGCTTAGCTTCCAAGATTGGTCGGGATCTATTGCCTTTAGGGTATTTAGGTTGTATAGCTATTGTGTATGTCTGTGTCTTCATGTTGCCTGTTGATTTAGAGTAACTCGATAAATTCCATAGGATTTTCATAGGAAAAGAAAACTCAGAGATGGTTTTGCTAATTCTTCTTCTGAAAATTCTTCTCTCATCCAAGGACTAACCAGGGTTGCTTAACCTCCAAGATCAAATAAGATCTGGTGCCTGGTATTAGGGCTTACAGAGATGTAAATATTCAACTATGACTCCCACTTTTCCCCATACTGTGGATAAATGAAATATTTCTATGCAGTTCTTTCATGATATTAATGTATCCCATGATAGGTTCACCCATGATAGGTTCACCTTTGGGTCACCATAGGTTGGAAATATTTTGAGGCACACAGCAACAACAATTTCAGGAAATTGTTCTTCACAGAAACATGTTTCTGTATGAAATGCGTGGTCAGTTTTCATAAACAACACAGTTTCCAGATAGACAGGTGTTTTGTTTTGTTTGTAAGTAATTGTAGTCCTGTTCTGTCCCCAAAAGCCACATAATAACAAAACCTTATTGTGGCTAGGTTTTGTAAGCAGGAGTTTTGGGTTTTGTACACTCGGAAGTTTTCTGTAATTAATCTTGAACCAACCATAAAATAAAATCAGATTTCACCTTTGCCTGCCAAGCAGGAAAATACAATCCAAGCTCTCCTGACAGATGGCCATTCAGCACATGGTTAAAAACTTCCAGAGAAAGGTCCTACTATCATATCTGGTTGAACTGCAAAAACAGTCAAAAAAAGGATATTCATTTGTTAATAAAGCAGAAGTAAATAGCTTGCTGGATATCAAGAGGAAGGGAAAATGTTAAGGTATAGAGAAACCCACAAAAGGGAAGCAGGAAATCCTCTTTTAAAACTAATTTATGTATATATGTTTGTGTTTTGAAAAATAATTTTTATTAAAGTTTCGGATAAAATATACAGTGAAAGTGTGAGAACAAATGTGTTTTTAGGAAAGAGGGGTGAAGGAGATAGGTGAAAGAGGAAGAGAAATAAAGGGGAAAAGGAGAAAAAAATAATTACTAAATAAATAAATATACATGACAAAAACAAAGAAAAAAAGAAAAAAGTATATACATTGACTTCCATCTCTTACAGTTACTTTAAAAAGTTTTTGATTACTTTCTCTTGTTTCTTTTCTCTTTACTGTCAGCATCTTCTTACACTCAGTCTGTATCAACAAAACATCTGTTTCAATTAACACCTTCATTTGCTATTCTCTCAAATAATTTTTTTTTATCAGATCCCAATTTGTTTGTTTTTTTGGTATGCCATGATTATTTTTTAATAAATACATCAGCTTATCCATATTCATTATTTCCAACACCTTATTTAACCAGCAGCTTAACTCAGGGGTTTCTTTCTTTTACCAATATTTGGCATATATCATTCTTGCTGCCGTAGTAAGATAGTTAAAAAGAATTTCTTTATTTTTATCTTTTTCAGTGTTAAGCATCCCCAGAAGAAAATATTTTGGGTCCAGATTTATTTTAATTTGCAACATCTTTTGGGTTTTTTGGTGGATTTCCTTCCAATAATTCCTCGCTTTTTTGCAGGTCCACCAACAGTGGAAAAGAGTTCCCATATGTTTGTGTTTTGAATTTATGTTTCGATCGAGTAGAGATAGGTTGGTGAGAGAAATTTTATAGTCACGTAAATGTTAGGAAAAGGAGCCCACAGTGGTTCAGCGGATTAAATTGCTGAGCTGCTGAACTTGCAGACCGAAAAGTTGGCAGTTCGAATCCGTGGAGCGGAGTTAGCTCCTGCTGTCAGCTCTAGCTTCTGCCAACCTAGCAGTTCGAAAGCATGTAAATGTGAGTAGATCAATAGGTACCGCTCTGGCAGGAGGGTAACGGAGCTCTATGCAGTCATGCCGGCCACATGACCTTGGAGGTATCTACGGACAACGCTGGCTCTTTGGCTTAGAAATGGAGATGAGTACCAACTCCCAGAGTCGGACACGACTGGACTTAATGTTCGGGGGAAAACCTTTATTTTTACCTTTAAATGTTAGGAAATGCTGTTCCAGTCTGTTTATGTATACATAAGAAAGATTATTCTTATTTGTGTTTTCCTTAAAAAAATCCAATATAAATTAACAAAAAAAGGCCTTGACATTGTAGCAACCTGATGCTCAACTAATTTAGCAAGGGTGTTGTTCTGATTCAAAGAATAGAGAATTTCCACTCTCTTCTGCCTTTTTATAGTATAGAGCAGGCATGAGCAAACTTTGGCCCTCCAGGTGTTTTGGACTTCAACTCCCACCATTCCTAACAGCCTACCGGCTGTTAGGAATGGTGGGAGTTGAAGTCCAAAACACCTGGAGGGCCAAAGTTTGCTCATGCCTGGTATAGACTTATCTAACCATCTTTTGCCCAGTGTATTTCGCAGAAAAGTGCAACCGCCCTGAAATTTCACTTTCAACTTTGCAAGCGTCTCACAGACTTTTGGATTTATGAGTGTGCAAGACCCCTGAGTGCATCCTATAATGGTTTCCACAAGCTAAGGCCACCCCACCCTGAGACAGGGAAGGACTGGCCATAAATCGGTCATCCTTTAACAAGGGAACGCAATAAACCCAGCAGTTTCAATTTGTCGGCACACTTTGCAGCTGACCGCAGGAGTTAAGAAGGCAATTGGAGCAAGAGGCCGGAGAAGTGAAAGGCTATTTAAAGATTGGACTGTCATTAGTCAGGCTTTGAGGGAGGGCGTTCTGCGTTTGCAATGGAAGAGACAATTATTTCGTATTTATATATGCAACCGTGGTGGATGCTTTGTGCTCAAATAAGATCAGGAGCGACAAAGATTAGGAAAATTAGTTTTTGCAGTGGTAGTTGTCAGTGGGAAGCCAGCATTAATGTTTCTGTTAATCACCCTAATTAGCATTGGAAAGGTTTGTCTCTTGCCTGGGGGGCATCCTTTGTTCAGTCATTAGCCGTCCTTGGGGCTCCTCTGCCCTCAGAGTGTTGGTTCCCATCTACTGTTTTGATTTTAGAGTTTTTTAATACTGGTAGCCAGATTTTGTTCATTTTCATGGTTTCCTCCTTTCTGTTGAAGTTGTCCACATGCTTGTGGATTTCAATGGCTTCTTTGTGTAGTCTGACATGATAGTTGTTGGAGTGGTCCAGCATTTATGTGTTCTCAAATAATATTCTGTGTCCAGGCTGGTTCATCAAGTGCTCTGCTATGGCTGATTTCTTTGGTTGAATTACTCTGCTGGCTTCCCAGTGACAAAGGACTCTTGCCACACCCTGGACTCTCCACAGATATATATTTCTTCCTTTCCTTGCCTAGTTTATCCATGCCTCACAACCTCTGAGGATGCCTGCCATAGATGTGGGCGAAACGTCAGGAGAGAATACTTCTGGAACATGGCCACACAGCCCGAAAGACATACAACAACCCTGTGATCCCGGCCATGAAAGCCTTCGACAACACATTGATTTTATCCAGTATTCTCCTGCTCAGATAATAATAATAATAATAATAATAATAATAATAATAATAATAATAACTTTATTCTTATACCCCACCCCATCTCCCCAAAGGGACTCGGGGCGGCTTACATGGGACCTTGCCCAGACACAGCAATATAGAAGCAAAAACAAAACAATAAAACAAATTACAACAACAATAAAACATCAGCATCGATAAAAACAGTCATAAAAGGTCACCATACAAAATAAAGCATTAAAACAGGAAATTAATACACAGATCTGGGCCAGATTAGACCTATTGATTCAACTGGACAACCATAAGCCTTGATTTAGCAAGTCAGTATTTTTTTTCCCATGTCAGGAGCGACTTGAGAAACCCCAAGTCACTTCAGGTGTGAGAGAATTGGCCATCTGCAAGGACGTTGCCCAGCGGACACCCAGATGTTTTGATGTTTTTACCATCCACGTGGGAGGCTTCTCTCACGTTCCCACATGGAGCTGGACCTGACAGAGGGAGCTCATCTATGTACTCCCCAGATTCAAACCGGCAACCTTCAGGTCAGCAACCCAACCTTCAAGTCAGCAGTCCGGCTGGCACAAGGGTTTAACCCATTGCACTACCAAGGGTTCCTAGCAATTATTATTTTTCGGGGCAGACCAAGATGGTGATGAACAGAAGTCAATACAGGAAAGTTAAAAATAGCTGTGAACAGTTTGACGATGGTAAACAGAATAGCAGCTTGTTCTAGTCCATTGAGGCTTTGTGGGCAAGCGTTATTTTCCACCGAAGTGGCCACAAGGCTAACGTTAGCTCAGAAGGAACCCAGCAGCTGCTTCACTGGCCCCTGGACCCCGGAGAGCATCATCCGTCCTCCCGGTTGGCTCTTCTGATCTTGTCGGCAGGAAACCACGAACTGACGCAGGCGGGAGGCTTTATTAGGGCATTTTGGTAGACGAGTGACTTTGTCAGATGAAAAAATCCTTATCAAGAGCATAGAAGACTCCAAATGTTTGGTCTTCTTTGGAAGCCGCGGAGAGCTTCTGAGATTCCAGGGGAGATGCTTTGAACCCTGTCGCAAGGAAGACGTCAAGGTGAGAAACTGAACTTGGTGCAAAGTTGCAAACCCATAGCCTTGGCTCTTCCCCAGTGTTGTCTAGGTACAGTAGAGTCTCACTTATCCAACATTTGCTTATCCAACATTCTGGATTATCCAATGCAATTTGCCTCCTGCCCCGATCCACAGCTGTTTCTCTAGGCAGCAAGGATTGAACTTTTTATGGATTTAATTTCTGACAATGTTGTTACTGTAAGTTCGTTTTATGCAATTCTAACTTTATTTGTAGTCAATTTGTTAGCAGCCAATGTTTTTTTAGTCAATGTTTTCAATATATTGCGATGTTTTGGTGCTAAATTACTACCTAACGTTACCGTGTATTGAACTGCTTTTTCTGTCTATTTGTTGTAAAACACGATGGTTTTGGAGCTTAATTTGTAAAATCATAAGGTAATTTTATGTTTAATAGGCTTTTCCTTAATCCCTCCTTATTATCCAACATTTTTGCTTATCCAACGTTCTGCCGGCCCGTTTATGTTGGATAAGTGAGACTCTACTGTAATTGTGATCAAGGGTACATCTACAATGTGATGTTAATGCAGTTTGACACCACTTTAACTGCAGTGGCTCAATGCTATGGAATAGATGGATTTGCAGTTTTATGGTTTTAGGATTCTGTGCTGAATAGTGCCTCACCAAACTATAACTCAGGCCTCTTCTACATTGCCATATATAATCCAGATTATTTTATTTGAACTGGATTATAAAGCAGTGTAGACTTGGGCCTCTTCTACATTGAAATATACAATCCAGATTATCTGCTTTGAACTGAATCATGTGGCAGCGTAGACTCGGATAATCCAGTTCAAAGCAGATAATGTGGATTGTATATGGCAATTTAGAAGGAGCCCGTGTCTACACTGCCGTATAATCCAGTTCAAATTAGATAATCTAGATTTTATATGGAAGTGTAGAAGAGGCCTGAGTTGTAGTTTGGTAAGGCACTAGCACTATCCAGCACAGAATCCTAAATCTGTAAATGTGGGTTATCTACTCTGATAATCTGGATTATATGGCAGTGTAGAATGGTCCTCAAAAGATTACCTAACACTGATCAATGGCAGTCAAAGCGGCATCAAACTGCATTAATTCTACAGTGTAGATGCACCCCAAGACCAGACTCGATTTTCAGGAGTTGGCATTCTAAACTTTATGTTGTTGTGACTGATTTTATTTTCCACCTGTAGAAATGAGAATAATGCCCAAAATGTGCCTTTAAAATCACCTGTCATCTTTTGGTGGTCCCATGAGTTTTGTAGATTTTCTTGGGCAAACAAGAATCAGAATAGAATTGCTCCAGCTTTTCTCTGAAATATAGCTTACGGCACTTGTTATTCTGCGCCGATTGCCCATCCAAGCACTAATCATACCTGGCCCTGCTTAACTTCCAAGATTGGATAGGATTTGGCTGCCTCTGTGTGCTTAGGCCAAATACGCAAGTAAAGGAGCCAACATAGGGTTGTTGTATGTTTTTCGGGGCTGTATGGCCATGTTCCAGAAGTATTCTCTCCTGACGTTTTGCCCACATCTATGGCAGGCATCCTCAGAGGTTGAGGTATGGAGAAACTAAGCAAGGAAGGTTTATATATCTGTGGAAGTTCTTAGGTGGGGGGAAGAACTTTTGTCTGTTGGAGGCCAGTGTGAATGTTGTAATTAATCACCTTTGTTAGCGTTAAATGGCCTTCCCAGGCTCACATCTTGGCCTGGGGGAATCCTTTGTTCAAAGTCATTAGCTGCCCCTGATTGATTTCTGTCCTTACTTAGTTTCTCCATACCTCAACCTCCGAGGATGCCTGCCATAGATGTGGGCAAAATGTCAGGAGAGAATACTTCTGGAACATGGCCATACAGCCCAGAAAACGTACAACAACCCTGTGATCCCGGCCATGAAAGCCTTCGATAACACGGAGCCAACATAGTTCGGTGGTTTGAGCATTGAACTACTTTGGAGCATTGCAGAACGGTTGGATGTTGTTGGGCAAGTCTTACTCTCTTGTCTCCAGAGAAAGGCAATGGCAAGTCCTTTCTGAATAAATGCTGCCAATCATGCCCAGTGAAAGCGTTGCCATACATTGGAAATCACTTGGGCCCACAACAAAGACAACAACTGCAACAAACCTCAGGAAAAATCCCTTCCAGCAACGAAACATTTTGATGTGTTGTCGAAGGCTTTCATGGCCAGAATCACAGGGTTGTTGTGTGTTTTCGGGGCTGTATGGCCATGTTCCAGAAGCATTCTCTTCTGACGTTTCACCCACATCTATGGCAGGCATCCTCAGGGGTTGTGAAATATATTTCATTTCATTTCAATGAAATATTTCATTTTTGTTGTTTGGTGCCTTGATGTTTCTGACTTGATAGGCAAGCCTATCACGTTTCCTTGGCATGATTTATTTGAGGTGTCTGCTTGTGTGTGTGTTGTATTGCTTTCCTCTGAGACTGGAAGATCTATCCATGGTCTCAATGGCTAAGCAAGGAATTAAACCTTGGTCTTCCAGATTCCTAACCAAATACACTATACCAGGCATGGGATGAAGTTTGCCCATGCCTACATGATACAGTGCTTAAAAAAATGCATTTCTGGAAAAGGACTACCATACTCATAAGTATCTAGTGGTTCATGCATCACAGATTCTGAAATAGGAGAAAAAAATTATCCACTTTGTCAGGCAAAAGTTTTTGAAAAGTCGTTCCTTCACAAAGAGAGGAGGAGGAATTCTGCACATGGTCAGAGGCACT
The DNA here is from genome assembly GCF_035594765.1 of Anolis carolinensis. NCBI lineage: Eukaryota > Metazoa > Chordata > Lepidosauria > Squamata > Anolidae > Anolis > Anolis carolinensis. Next base: position 6,856,319 of record NC_085841.1, read on the forward strand.
GTGTCTTTGGGTGGTTAATGAATCCAACTCATCCATTTCCCAGTATTGTAATTTCTCAAAAGCACCCTTTGAGACCTTTTCCAAAACCCTGCTTAGAATCTCCACTTCTCTCAAACCTGTTCTTGAAAGGTCAGAAAACCCCACTCTTTTATTTCAGCGTTGAGGTGTGGACAGTTTTGAGCTGTTCAAACAGCATTCAGACCCTATAAAAGCCACTAAAAGTATGCACCTTCCCACTCAAACTTAACAACACAGTGCCTCAGGTGTAGCAAATGTCCATGATGGGTTTCCCCATCTCAAAAGTGGGGTAATTTCTCATCTTTGCTACTTTGGGTGAATTTTTGAGTGCCTGGAAGTCAGAATAAATTCAGAGTGACGTGTTACCAACATGATGTTTGTGAAACAGCATTTCCTGTATTGTGGATCATCTAGACCAGGCATGGGCAAACTTTGGCCTTCCAGGTGTTTGGGACTTCAACACCCACAATTCCTAACAGCCTCAGGCCCCTTCCTTTTCCCCCTCAATCACTTAGGCGATCCCTCGTTGTCTGAGTATGATGGCCTTCCAAGTGTAGTGTCTTGGCGGTGGATATGGAGGTGACTGTGGAGTCCTATTCTTGATCCACATGTTCTTCCACAGTGAGGACATTGGTTTCCCGGTAGAAGGCGATCCTGGTCGGGGTTGGCTTGATGCACCTTCCTCTTGACATGTTTCTCCCTTTCGCCCTCCATTCGTGACACGTCTAATTCCACAGCACTGCTGGTCACAGCTGACCTCCAGTTAGAGCGCTCAAGGGCCAGGGCTTTCCAGTTCTCGGTGTCTATGCCACAGTTTTTACGGTTGGCTTTAAGCCCATTTTTAAATCTCTTTTTCTGTCCACCAACATTTTCCTGTCCACCAACATCCATTTTTCATTATTGAGTAGGGAGTATAGTAACTGCTTTGGGAGACAGTGATCGGGTATTCGGACAATGTGGCCAGTCCAGCAGTGTGATGGTGTAGGAGCATCGCTTCAATGCCGGTGGTCTTTGCTCATTTCAGAATGCTGACATTTGTCTGCTGTCATCCAAAGAAATTACAGGATTTTTCAGAGGCAACGCTGATGTGACAAGATTAGTACAAGATCACTATGTCGGATTTTGTATTGGATCACACGTCGGACACTTCCAAACTGTCTAAGACTATGTGATGTATCAGTGAACTATGCATGCAGATCCAAGTAGGGTGGCCTTTTGCAGCTGACAGATAGCAATTTTGTCAGCACTGATTGTTTTCAGATGCTGGCCAAGGACTTTAGGCACTGCACCCAGTATGCCGATCACCACTGGAACCACGTTTACTGGTTTGTGCCAGAGTCTTTGTAGTTCGATCTTTAAATTCTTATATCGTGTCAGCTTTTCCAGTTGCTTCTTGTCAATTCTACTGTCTCTTGGGATTGCAATATCGATGATCCATGTTTTATTATTATATTATTATTGACATTATTATTATTATTATTATTATTATTATTATTATTATTATTGACACAACGACGTTGTATGACACAGCAAACAAGATAGATATGCTGGATTTCGTATCACAAAATCACAAGTCGAGCACTTCCCAAGTGTTTATTATTATTATTATTGCTATTATTATTATATTTATTTATATCCCACTCTTTCTCTCCACAACGGATATCTCTGGAAGAGAAGCCCAGACAACTTCTGATACTTTAGGAGGGAAGATGACTTTTCTCATATATTCAAACCCCCTCTTAATCCCCTTTTCTAATTTCCGATTTTATTTTTTTGCTGCTATATTGTCATAATTTTATTGCACATATAGATGTTGTAGAGCAGGAAATCGCATTCAAAGCACCCCTGACAGATGGCCATCCAGCCTCTGCTTAAAAGCCTCCAAAGAAGGAGCCTCCACCACAGCCCAGGGGAGAGAGTTCCACTGGTGAACAACCCTCACAGTGAGGGCTTCCTGATGTTCAGGTGGAATCTCCTTTCCTGTAGTTTGAAGCCATTGTTCCATTGTGTTCTAGTCTCCAGGGCAGCAGAAAACAAGGTTCCTCCCTCCTCCCTATGACTTCCCTTCACGTATTTGTACATGGCTATCATGTCTCCTCTCAGCCTTCTCTTCTGCAGGCTAAACATGCCCAGCTCTTTAAGCCGCTCCTCATAGGGCTTGTTCTCCAGACCCTTAATCATTTTAGTCGTTCTCCTCTGGACACTTTCCAGCTTGTCAACATCTCCCTTCAACTGTGGTGCCCAAAATTGGACACAGTGTGATTCCAGGTGTGGTCTGACCAAGGCAGAATAGAATAAGGGGGAGCAGGACTTCCCTGGATCTAGACGTTATTCCCCTATTGATGCAGGCCAGAATCCCATTGGCTTTTTTAGCAGCCGCATCACATTGTTGGCTCATGTTTAACTTGTTGTCCACGAGGACTCCAAGGTCTTTTTCGCACACACTGCTGTCAAGCCAGGCGTCCCCCATTCTGTATCTTTGATTTCCATTTTTTCTGCCGAAATGAAGTATCTTGCATTTGTCCCTGTTGAACTTCATTTTGTTAGTTTTGGCCCATCTCTCTAGTCTGTCAAGATTGTTTTGAATTCTGCTCCTGTCTTCTGGAGTGTTAGCTATCCCTCCCAGTTTGGTGTCATCTGCAAACTTGATGATCGTGCCTTCTAACCCTTCGTCTAAGTCGTTAATAAAGATGTTGAACAGAACCGGGCCCAGGACGGAGCCCTGCGGCACTCCACTTGTCACTTCTTTCCATGATGAAGACGACGCATTGGTGAGCACCCTTTGGGTTCGTTCGCTTAGCCAATTACAGATCCACCTAACCATAGTTTTGTCTAGCCCACATTTTACTAGTTTCATGTGTTGTCGAAGGCTTTCATGGCCGGGATCACAGGGTTGTTGTATGTCTTTCGGGCTGTGTGGCCATGTTCCAGAAGCATTCTGGAATGCTTCTGGAACATGGCCACACAGCCCGGAAGACATACAACAACCCTGTTTTACTAGTTTGTTTGCCAGAAGGTTGTGGGGGACTTTGTCGAAGGCCTTACTGAAATCAAGGTATGCTACATCCACGGCATTCCCTGTATCGACCCAACTCGTAACTCTATCGGTCCTCCAGATGTTCCAGGGCATTTCAGAAAGGGAAATGTGCAACTAGAATGAGTTAAGAAGAGCACCAGAAGGTTCTTGTGTTCTCTGTCCTCCAAATTCATGGAATATGTCAGTACTGTATATGATAAGTGTAGCTAGACTGCTTTATGCACAGAGATGGAAGGATATGGCAATACTCATGCAGGCTGGTTGGTTAACGAAGATTCTGGAAGTTGTAGTTTGGTGAGGCACCAGTCCTGTTTGACATAGAAGATGACAGTCTTTGCAAAAGCCTTTGCAAAAAGGACAACATCAATAGCACTGAACTATGCAAGTTAGTGGTCTCAAGCTGCATTCATTCTACCTTGTAGATGCACCCCTATGTAGGGTCGACAAAGAGGCCCATCTGACTATACTCTTGATAACAAGAAAGGCAATAAAAGACAGAAAGGCAACCAATGTTACTGCTTAATTTCCTTCGCTCGTTTCCGCTTGCACAAAACCCTGGAGATAACAGAAGCTATTTTTTGCCCTCTTTCTGTGAAACTCTGCTGGAGTTATCTGATAGGAAGTTTGATGCTCAAAAAGGGAGGCATTTTATTTCATTTTATCTCCATCAAGAAAAAATATTTTCATATGATCAATCTCAGCAGCGCATGGGACATCTCGAAACTGGTATGTCATTAAGCCCATTTAGAGTCAGTGTGGTATAGTGGCCTCCAGATTAGGACTCTGGAGATGAATTCAAGTTCCTGCTCAGCCATGGAAATCCAACAAGTGACCCTGAGCAAGTCGCATTTTCTCAGCCTCTTTGGAAGCTCAAAATGCAATTGGCTTGTTCTTTAAATCTGACTAATAAACATTGGGCTCGTGTTCCTGGCACATTGCTTTTCAGCTATTTGCTTCATTAGAGAAGTAACTGCTGGATCTTATCTTTGTCTTCTCAGAATGGCTCTTTCATGAAGTTCTTCAGTGAAAGAAAGTGCTTCATTTATTCTGACCTTTTGGAACTTTGTTATAACATTGAGAAGCTATGAAAAATCAAAATATTTTTTATACTCAGTCACAGAGTTGGGTGGCAAAGCGAACCAGTGTCTTCCATATGAGGGTGGCAGTGGTGAATTTTCTGCAGATTTTAGTCTGAAAGAAGGAGATTTCCATGTATTTGAAGGGGATAGGGCTAAATACCCTAAAGGTGACAGATTGCATCTGATTGTGGATGCTAAGCAGGACCAGTGTTGGTTAATAGTTGGATGGGAGACCACTGGGAAAACCAGGTACAAGCTGAAAAACTCAGCTTATACTCGAGTATATACAATATACACACACACACACAAACACAAACACACACACACATATAATAGTGTGTGTGTGTGTATATATATATTCCCTATCCTATCTATCTATCATCTTTCTTTCTGTCTATCTATCTGTCTATCTTCTCTATCATACATATATATGTGTGTGTATATATATATATATATATATATTCCTATCCTATCTATCTATCTATCTATCTATCTATCTATCTATCTATCTATCTTCTCTATCATACATACCGTGTTTCCCCAAAAATAAGACAGTGTCTTATATTAGTTTTTGCTCCCAAAGATGTGCTAGGTCTTATTTTCAGGGGATGTCTTATTTTTCCATGAAGAAGAATTCACATTTATTGTCGAACAAAAAAATGAACATTTATTATATACTGTACAGTAGTTGTCATCACAAACCAACATAATCAAACCAGACAAACTGAATCCTGTCAAGAATTTCTTGTTACTACATAAATATAAATAATATAAAATTTTAATACAGTAGAGTCTCACTTATCCAACACTTGCTTATCCAACATTCTGGATTATTCAACACATTTTTGTGGTCAATGTTTTCAATACATCATGATATTTTGGTGCTAAATTTGTAAATACAGTAATTACTACATAGCATTACTGCATATTGAACTACTTTTTCTGTCAAATTTGTTGTATAACATGATGTTTTGGTGCATAATTTGTAAAATCATAACCTAATTTGATGTTTAATAGGCTTTTCCTTAATCCCTCCTTATTATCCAACATATTCGCTTCTCCAACATTCTGCCATCCTGTTTACGTTGGATAAGTGAGACTCTACTGTATATGGATAGCACAGGGAAAAGGTAAAGATATACAATGGGCAAAGGCTGATATAATGTATGCAGAGGCAGTGAGGAAAGATATAGACGTATTCTATTAAAAGGTTGGGGAGCGTTTTCCTTTGTAAGAGACTCACTGCTGCAGATCTGCTCTGCACATTTTCTAATATAATGAGAAATGAGAGTGGTCTGCTGCTGGTCCATCAAGGGGGTTGCAGAGACCTTGTTAAAAAGGGAAAAGTAATTGGGGTTGTTGTATGTCTTTCGGGCTGTGTGACCATGTTCCAGAAGTATTCTCTCCTGACATTTTGCCCACATCTATGGCAGGCATCCTCAGAGGTTGTGAGGCATGGATAAACTAGGAAAGGAAAAAATATATATATATATATCTGTGTAGAGTCCAGGGTGTGGCAAGAGTCCTTTGTCACTGGGAAGCCAGCATTAATGTTTCAGTTAATCACCCTAATTAGCATTGGAAAGGTTTTTGTCTCTTGCCTGGGGGCATCCTTTGTTCAGTTAATAGCCCTCCTTGGGGCTCCTCTGCCCTCAGAGTGTTGCTTCCCATCTACTGTTTTGATTTTAGAGTTTTTTTTAATACTGGTAGCCAGATTTTGTTCATTTTCATGGTTTCCTCTTTTCTGTTCAAGTTGTCCACATGCTTGTGGATTTCAATGGCTTCTCTGTGTAGTCTGACATGATAGTTGTTAGAATGGTCCAGCATTTTTGTGTTCTCAAATAATATCCTGTGTCCAGGCTGGTTCATCAAGTTCTCTGCTATGACTGATTTCTCTGGTTGAATTAGTCTGCAGTGCCTTTCATGTTCTTTGACTCTTGTTTGGGCGCTGCATTTGGTGGCCCCTATGTAGACTTGTCTACAGCTGCATGGTATACGGTAGACTCCTGCAGAGGAGAGAGGATCCCTCTTGTCTTTCGCTGACCGTAGCATTCGTTGGATTTTCTTTGTGGGTCTGTAGATAGTTTGTAGGTTGTGTTTCTTCATCAGTTTGCCTATGCGGTCAGTGGTTCCCTTGAACCACTGGTTTCCTAAGAACACCTTTCCTCTGGGTGGATCTTTGTCTTTACTCTCATGGCTTGCTCTTGGCCTTACAGACCTTCTGATGTCCATGGCCTGGAGAGCTCAGTTTAGGTGGTTTAGTTCACCTTGGAGGAGGTGAGGTTCTCAGCTTCTTTTTGCACGGTCCGCCAGGGCTTTAATTGTGCTTCTTTTTTTACTTGAGTGATGGTTGGAGTTTTTATGAAGGCATCTATCTGTGTGTGTAGGTTTTCTGTAAACTGTGTGGCCCAATTGTTGATTGGAAAAGTAATTATTTCATCTTATTTAAGTGTCCGTGGTGAACTATAAATCCTTGGGGTGGGGAGGGGGTGTTGTTCAACAACACCAGGATTATTATGTGGGACAATGTCCCCATTCTCCAAACCCCAGTGTTCCACCTTGGTCCTCCCTTCTGTGCTTCTTTATTTGCCTAGAAAACTAACAGAAGTTTGTTCTGTTTCCACCTTGTTTGCATTTCCTTCAGGGCAGGATGGGTCTGCATGGAAGCAAAACCAACAACACCATCGTGCGTCAGAGGAACAATTCAATATATAAGCTGAGACCTAAAAAGAAAGTGCCACCACCTGCACCACCGGTAGTACATCTTCTTCATGATCAGGAGACCAGGCATGGGAAAACCTCTAGATATCGGGGAACTCTAATATCCATCAGCCCCAGCCAGGAGAGTTCTAAAGTTTTGGGCCAGGACTCTCTTCTCCAGTTTTTATCCCTTTCAAAATAAGCTACCTAGCAAGTTTACTAGATGACTACTTACCTGTCTATGAGTGCATCTGCACAATATTTTATTTATTATTTATTTACAGTATTTATATTCCGCCCTTCTCACCCCGAAGGGGACTCAGGGCGGATTACAATGAACACATATATGGCAAACATTCAATGCCAACAGACAAACAACATATATAGACAGACACAGAGGCATTTAACATTTTTTTTCCAGCTTCACGATTCCGGCCACAGGGGGAGCTGTTGCTTCACTGTCCACTAGTGGCTGTACTTCCTCATTCCTTTCCTCGTGTTTTGCTGGCAGTTTTATGATGTTGTAAATTAGTTAAATTAGCCTCCCACATAAAGCGTACCTAAATTTCCCAACTTGACAGATGCAACTGTCTTTCGGGGCTGCATAGGTCAACAGCAAGTCGGGTTATTTAATGGTTGGGGGCTTAACCTGACCCGGGCTTTGAACTCATGACCTCTTGGTCAGTAGTGATTTATGTCAGGGGATGATGGGGTGCAGAGTGGATTCCAAAATTCATCATCCCAGTCTCACCTCCTTCTCCAGACTGTATTCCCATGCAGAGAATCAGCACTGGTCAAGAAACACTTCAGCAGGTGTAGGGGTCAGTTGAAAATCAACTGTTGTTAAACTTTATTTACAAATCTATTTACAGTTGCATTTCTCGGCTTCAGAGCATAGCATTCATAGTCCACCTCCAGCGAATGCTCAACGTCAAACAACACAGATAAGATAAGCAACATACGTTCCTCCGTCCAGAGGAAGTTCCAACCCTCAAAGGCAGGAAATCAATCCTGATAGGTCACAGTAATCACAACAGGCTGTCAGTCAAAACTAGCCTGCTGTTAACTATTTCATTACTGAAAATACACACTCTAGCTCATCAGCAGTAAACACTTGATTTACATTTCATACAAATACAACCATACTCCAACAATTTATTGCAGCTGGTTACTAGTCAGCTGCGCCACAGCCCGGCCCCAATAGAATTGATGCAGTCTGACACCGCTTTAACTGCTATGGCTCAATGCTATAGATACTTGGAGTTGTAGTTTAGTGAGGTACCAGCACTCTTTGGCAGATAAGATCAAAGATCCTTGCAATACTACAACTAATAATTCCATAGTCTTGTGCCATGTCAATGAAAGTGTTGTCAAACAGTATTAAGTCTAGAGTTTAGTTGCACCCAAGATCTGGCATCCTGTAAGTGATGCCTGTCTAAGTCAGGTTGTTGGCATTTAGTGCATAACATATATTTGTCACACATGAGTTACTTGCTGATTGGTACTAAAGCATTTGCATAAAGTAAATACAGTTAATCATGGGAATCAGTTAATTACCAGAGTGTCGAATGATGCTCTCAGTGGAACACTTGGCAATGATATGCAAATAGTTGCTTGGTTGTGCGATTGGGAGAAAAGACGGAGTCTTGGCAGACAAGGCTAAAGACCTTGGAAAACTACAACTCAGTTATTCCATAGCATTGAGGTATAGCAATTAAAGTGAGGTCAGACTGCATTCATTCTGTGGTGTAGATGCGTTCTGAAACAGTAATGCTTGATTTCCTTCTTTCCTTCCAAAGATCAAACCAAACCCATCTTCTGCTTCTGCTAACCAGGCTTCGAGCAATGGTAAGTATTTATTTACTGATTTGCTTATTTATTCTAGTGGCTCCCTGCCTTATCCACAAATAAACAGCGGAGCAAAGGGAAGGAAAAAGAACAAAATGAAATAGAACATGAAAGAAAAGCAGCAGGAGGAGAGAAAACATGAAAGCAATTCAGGATTTTTTAGGTTGATGTTACAGTTCAAGGGTGAAACATCTCATCATCATTATTGTTGTTATGTGCCTTCAAGTTGTGGGTAATTATTTTGGCAAGATTTATTAAGAGAGGGGTTGTCATTGCCTAAAAGAGTGTGACAAAGTCACCCAGGACATTTTTATGGCTGAGCAGCGATTTGAACCCTGGTCTCCAACATCATAGTCCAGTTCTCAACCTTATTCTCCATCTTCATCGTTATGATCCTGCACCTTGTTGATGGGAAGCTTCCCACCAGAGTGGAAATTATCTATCGGACAGATGCAAGCTATTTAACCTCAGCAGACTGAGAGCCAAAACCAAGGTCATCACAACATCTATATAGAACTCCAATATATAGATGATAATATAGTCTGTGCTCATTCAGAACAAGACCTACAAACCAATCTAAACACCTTTGCAGAAGCATATGAAAAGCTTGGTCTCTCACTGAACATTGAGAAAACCAAAGTGCTCTTTGAGTAGGCACCAGCCAATCCCTCTGCAAGGCCAGAAATACAGCTTAATGGTGTAACATTGAAAAATGTTGACCATTTCTGCTACCTTGGCAGCCATCTCTCCACAAAAGTGAACATTGACACTGAAATACAACACTGTCTGAGCTCTGCGAGTGCAGCACTGAGTGTTTGAGGATTGGGACATTCATAGGTACACCAAGATGCTTGTCTGTAAAGTTGTCCTCCCAACTTCGTTATACGCCTACAAAACGTGGACCATCTACAAACATCACTCTCGACTTCTGGAACTATTCCATCAGTGTTGCCTCTGAAAAATCCTTCAAATCTTTTGGGAAGACAGGCAGACAAATGTTAGCATTCTGGAAGAACAAGACAACTAGCATTGAAGCCATGGTCCCCCGCCACCAACTTCGCTGGACTGCCAACATTGTATGAATGCCTGATCACCATCTCATAAAGCGGTTACTCTACTCCCAACTCAAGAATGGAAAACGGAAAGTTGGTGGACAGGAAAAGAGATGTAAAGAAGGGTTTAAAGCGAAGCTTAAAAACTGTTTCATAGACACTGAGAACTGGGAAGACCTGGTCTCTGAGCGCTCTGACTGGAGGTCAGCTGTGACCAGCAGTGCTGTGGAATTCGAAGAGGCACAAATGGAGGGCAAAAGGGAGAAATGAGTCAAGAGGAAAATTTGACAAGCCAGCTCTTGTCAGGACTGCCTTCCATCTGGAAACCAATGTCCTCACTGCAAAAGACCATGCAGATCAAGAATAGAATACAGTCACCTACAGACCCACCACCAAGACCCTACCCTTTGAAGGCAATTGCTAATGATGATGATGATGCTATAGACCAGGGGTCCTCAAACTTTTAAAGCAGAGGGCCGGTCCACAATCCTTCAGACTGTTGAGGGGCCAAATTATCATTTGGAAAAAAAAAGAACAAATTCCTATGCACATTGCACATATCTTATTTGTAGTGCAAAACAACAACAATGACAATGAAAGATTATTATTTATTATAATTATTTAAAAATGAAAATAATTTTAACCAACATAAACCTATCAGGATTTCAGTAGAAAGCGTGGGCCTGCTTCTGGCCAATGAGATAGTCAGGTTGTTGTTGTGTGTCTTCAAGTCATTTCAGACTTTGGGCAAGCCTAAGTCCAAAATTATTTATTTTATTCATTTACTACATTTATTTACTACATTTATATCCCATCCTTCTCACCCCAAAGGGAACTCAGAGCAGCTGTACGTACATACAATATATTATATTATTAGCATAGCACAATATTAGCATTATATATTACTATATTCAACTATACCACTATACTGTATATTATATGTAATATATAACATATAATTAATATTATTATATGGTATTATTATTAGTATTATATTGTATAAAATGATAATATTATTATCAATATCATATGTATATAGTAAAAGGTAAAGGTTTTCCCCTGATGTTAAGTCCAGTCATGTCTGACTCTGGGGGTTGGTGCTCATCTCCATTTCTAAGCCGAAGAGCCGGCGTTGTCCGTAGACACCTCCAAGGTCATGTGGCCACTGGCATGACTGCATGGAGCGCCATTACCTTCCCGCCGGAGTGGTACCTATTGATCTACTCACATTGGCATGTTTTCGAACTGCTAGGTTGGCAGGAGCTGGGGCTAACAGCGGGCGCTCATTCTGCTCCCGGGATTTGAACCTGCGACCTTTCAGTCTGCAAGTTCAGCAGCTCAGTGCTTTAACACACTTCACCACCGGGGTTCCCCATATGTATATACAATATTTTATATTATTAAAACTGATATAAAATATTATATTATAAATGAGGGCGGGGGCCAGGTAAATGACCTTGGAGGGCCGCATCCGGCCCCCGGGCCTTAGTTTGGGGACCCCTGCTATAGACTTTGTAAAACTACAACTCCTCTGGCTGCGAAGCCAAAAAGCCCTCCCTAAACAGCAAATCTTAGGATTCTGTAGGACGTTGCCATGGCAGCTAAAGTGGAATCATAATGCCATAATGGCATAATGTGAGAGGCCCCCTGGAGAGGTGCTTGATTGGCACTTCTGCTTCAAAGAATGAGAAATCTACCCTGAGTTCTTGGCTCAGCAAACAAGGTTTTGCACTTTTCTGGCGCGACTCCTCCAATAAATCCGAAAAGAAATAAGAGCCCAGCTCTGTTCTCACAAAACCACACATTATTCCTGAGACATGTGACTTTGTGATGAAAAGGAGGACGCAGGCGGGTGGCTTTGTTTGAAAAGGTCAGATGGAGTAAGATTTAAAACTATCTGTCTCCTGGGCGTCTATATTTAGATTGGTTTCTGCATTCATTAAAGGCTCAGGTCATATAAAAGCTGTTCGTGTTTTTCCTAGGCTTAAAGGAGTCACATTTGTATTTTTTTTCCCTAAGGCATGCACCTACACTATGGAATTAATGCATTTTGACAGCATTTTAACTACGGCGGCTTAATGTAACTGAATCATGGGAGTTGTAGTTTTGCAAGGTCTGTAGCCTTCTCTGCCAAAGAGGGTGAATGCCTCAACAAATTCCAAATTCCAAACTACAACAAATTACAAATTTCAAAATTCCATAGCATTCCATAGCATTGAGCCATGTCAGTCAAAGTGCTGTCAAACTATAAATTCTACAGTTTAGATTCACCTTGAGTCAATTGGAATCCCAATTGCTTAATGAGGAATAGAAATGGACAAGTGCTGATTCTAGCTAGGGAATGAGATCTTCAGAGGAAGGACTGAATACTTTGAATCCCATTTGGGAAGAAAGCAGTCTATAAATCAAATCAATCTATTTATCTATCTATCTATATAAAAGAGTGATGGAATCCTGGCGACCGCCAAAACAACAAAACTAAACACCCCACAACCTCGAAAATTGACAACACAACCCTTCATCCACGCCTCTAGGTTGATACAACAAAAAGAAAAGAAAAATAAAGTCCTAATTAGAGGGAGAGGAAGAATTGTTTTTATCCAATTGCTGCCAGTTAGAAGGCTAAACTCCACCCACTTGGTCTCCTAGCAACCCACTCACCCAGAGGACAGGCAGAGTTGAGCCTCACTTAGGCCTCTTCCACACTGCCTATAAAATACAGATTATCTGATTTCAACTGGATTACATGGCAGTGTAGACTCAAGGCCCTTCCACACAGCTATATAACCCATTTATAATCTTATATTATCTGCTTTAACTGGATTATCTGGACTCCACATTTACCGTTTACCTTAACTACCATCAATTCCTCAATACTTTATTTCCCATACCACCATACTTCGCCACAGCAACGCGTGGCCGGGCACAGCTAGTCTATAATAAAGATATACAGTAGAGTCTCACTTATCCAAGCTAAACGGGCTGGCAGAAGCTTGGATAAGTGAATATCTTGGATAATAAGGAGGGATTAAGGAAAAGCCTATTAAACATCAAATTAGTTTATGATTTTACAAATTAAGCATCAAAACATCATGTTATACAACAAATTTGACAGAAAAAGTAGTTCAATACGCAGTAATGTTATGTTGTAATGACTGTATTTACGAATTTAGCACCAAAATATCATGATATATTGAAAACATTGACTACAAAAATGGCTTGGATAATCCAGAAGCTTGGATAAGCGAGGCTTGGATAAGTGAGACTCTACTGTACTTGAATCAATTATTTACTCCAGGGCTTTTTTCATGCTACAGGCAAACACTGTGTAATTGCACAACATGATTTTGTACCATCAAGTGAACGGGATCTGCCATTGACAGCAGGTGAAAGATTTGAAGTCCTTTGCAGGTAAGCATCTATGTTCAGATTATTATTATTATTATTATTATTATTATTATTATTATTATTATTATTATTATTATTATTATTATTATTATTACACTATACAGAATTTCCCCTGTCTTCTTCTTAAAGGTTTTAGCATACCATCAGAAAAATGAGTTCAAACATTGCCAATGAGAACTCACTAACTGGTCTCCTTATGAGGAACCAACAGATCAAATTTTATAAGATTTATTTATTTACTTACAGTATTTATTTTCCGCCCTTCTCACCCCGAAGGGGACTCAGGGTGGATCACAATGTACATATATATGGCAAACGTTCAGTGCCATTAGACATACGACATAAAGACACAGATACAGAGGCAATTTAACATTTTTCCAGCTTCTGGCTTCATGAGCGTATGCTCGATTCCGGCCACACGGGAGCTGCTGCTTCATCATCCACTTGCGACACCGAGTCCTTGATGGAGTACTTCCTCATTCTTCCACACACTGCTGGACATTTTTATGATGTTGTAAATTAGTTAAATTAGCCTCCCCACAGAAAGCGGTACCTAAATTTCCTAATCGACAGATGCAACTGTCTTTCGGGTTGCTTAGTAAACAATGAGCTAGGCTATTTAATGATCGGGTGCTCAATCCGACCCAGGCTGGCTTCGAACTCATGACCTCTCGGTCAGTAGTGATTTACTGCAGCTGGCTACTAACCAGCTGTGCCACAGCCCGGCCCTTATTTATTTAAGATCATTAAATAAATCTGCCTATGTCTCTTTCTGTTGGAAATGAAATGAACACAGCTTAGGTTGGCTTTATATTGTAGAATCAATGCAGTTTGATACCGCTTTAACTGTGGCATCCTGGGAGTTGTAGTTTGATGAGGTGCCAACACTCTTTGGCACATAACTCCTTTTAAAGCTACAGCTCTCTGGATTTATAGCAGTATCAAACTGAATTCATCCTACAGTCTGAATGCACCCTTGGTCACTTTTTATTTCAGCATGCATTGTGTATCCATTTATTTAGTTTTTCTGCTTTCTTCACAGCAACGGGGACTGGTGGCTAGCAAAATCACTTACCACCAAGAAGATAGGCTACATTCCTAGCAATTTTGTGGTCCGGTTCAACAGCCTAGAAGAAGAAAAGTAAGTCTGGGAGGAGCACATAGGATATCACACCAGCTAAAACCTGTCCTTTTCGCCTGATGCTTTGGAGAAATTTATTATTTTAAAGCAGGTTTCCGGCCCTCATGGTTGTGCTATATGAAATTTTGCAAATAATGTAATACACGCAGAGAAATAATAAAATATACCCAGCTCCATCAAAATGCAGACTGCAGTTGAGACACTGAGTTTGCATCGTCACCATAGAATTAAAGTAGCTTGAGCTGCCATGGCTCAATGCTATGGGATTCTGGAAGTTGTAGTTGTCAGAGTAATGCGCGCAGCGTAGCAGCAGATGTATGATGTCAGTGGAGCGCAGAACGATGGGACGTCAGAGACGAAGTAAAAAGTATGTACAAAGTTTACTGAACAAGACAAACAGACTTGCAGACAATGGACATAAGACTTTCAATCTAGACAAACAGCACAGATCTTCTCAGCAGGCAGAAACAGATCTCATCTGATGCAATCAGCTATATACAAACACACTTGTAGTCTGGACACTCCTATCTGGCTCCAGCCACATATCCAAGGTCAATACAGCTTCTTACCAAATTAACTCTTTACACACTATAGCATTTCCTGGATGATGCAATACATGCTAGACACAAATTTCATTTAAACACTACTAATACACAAATCCCACATTAACAGTAGTTTGGTGAGGCCCCAGGACTCTTAGGCAGAGAAGGCTGAAGACCTTGTAAAAATGAGCCATTGAGCCATGGCAGTTAGAGCGGTGTCAAACTGCATTGATTCCACTGTGTAGATGCACCCTTGGAAAGGTAGTCCTGGAGAAATAGGTAAGATCTTCAGATGTAAAGACACACCCTTAAATGGTCGTTGTTGTTTATGACTTATGGTGAACCTATGGCGAATGCCTCCAAGTTGCCTTTTGGCTTCTGAGTAACCCATGGCAAGGAATACTCATAGAATCATAGAATGATAGAGTTGGAAGAGACCTCACAGGCGATCCAGTCCAACCCCCTGTCAAGAAGAAGGAAAATGACATTCAAAGCACCCCTGACAGATGGCCATCCAGCCTCTGTTTCAAAGCCTCCAAAGAAGGAGCCTCCAACACACTCTGGGGCAGAGAGTTCCAATGCCAAACAGTGTTAGGGATTCAGGAAGGGGAGCAGGAAAGTGTTCATGAATCTGAGGGTGAGTTGGAATCTGAGGAGGAGATTTTGCAAGTATCCACATTTCAGGAGAGGCGAAAGGAAACAGACCATAGACGTCGTTCAGCTAGATCAGCTGCCAGAAATGCAGCTGAGTAATTAGGAACTGCCCTAGCAGCTGTGAGGGGACTCAGGGCTATAAAGCAGAAGCAGGTGCAGCCAGCTCTTGCTGGTAACAAACTGACTCTTTGCTCCCCTTGTGCCTGCTTCAAGTCTTCATCTGGGAAACTGCTCCTAAGGATTTATTGCTGTTTCTTTGTCTGAAGTAAGACTACTATTTGATTTTGGAATTTAACAGAGACTAAGAACTGTACTTGCCCTAAGACTTCCTTGCTTCCTTTTGCATTATTCCACTGAGTGTGCTATACTTTATGTTTTGCTGAAGTAAAGCAGTTTTCATTTACTTACCACAGTGTTTTAAGGTTGTTCTTGAAAGACAAAACAGGACAAACAGCTCAGAGGTTGTTTTTCCAGTTTTTCCCATTCCTTCTTCTGAAATATAACCTACAGCTCCCAAGACTTTTTATTGGTCTTCCATCCACTTCCTAACCAAGGCTGACCTTACTTAGCCTCCAAGAGCAAATGGGATCTGATGCTTTTAGTCGGAAAAAGGCACGAAGTTGTACTTGTTAGGGATGTAGATCCATGGGGAAAGGTAGGTAAGAAAGAGTAGTTATCATCATCATCTACCTGAGGCGCTTCAGTAGGAAAATGTTTCTCTTTTCTTTCTCAGGTGGTTTTTTAAAGGCCTCAGCCGAAAAGAAACCGAACGCTTCTTGATGGCACCGCGCAATGCGGTGGGTTCGTTTCTGATCAGGGAAAGTGAGACAACTCCAGGTAAGATGACGGAAAAATGCTTTTCCAAGTTCGACAAGTGTCTTCGAGGGACTATATTTTAATTCCATGCTGATGTCACATTGATTCTCCCATGGAGAGGGGCCGGGCTGTGGTGCAGGTTGGTAAGCAGCTGCTGCAATAAATCACTCTGACCATGAGGTCATGAGTTCGAGGCCAGCACCCGTCAATTAAAAATAAAATATAGCCCCTGCTCGTTGCTGACCTAGCAACCCAAAAGATAGTTGCATCTATCAAGTAGGAAATAAGGTACCACTTATAAAGTGGGGAGGCAAATTTAACTAATTTACAACACTGGAATGAGGAAGTGCCGTCAGAGTGGATGATGAAGCAGCTGCTCCCCCCTGTGGCCAGAATCGAACATCCCCTCAGGAGAAGGTTAAATTGCCCCTGCGTCTGTCTGTCTGTCTGTCTGTCTCTGTCTGGTTCGATGTGTTTATGGGCATTGAATGTTTGCCCTATATGTATATAATTTGATCTGCTCTGAGTCCCCTTCGGGGTGAGAAGGGCGGAATATAAATACTGTAAATAAATAAATACAATAAATAAAAGTAGGTTCATGGTATCCCTTCCCAGGGAATGATTTCCTTGTATATTGATTCCTCACCACAGATTCAGCCATTCACAGCTTGACAATATATATTGTTAAGAACAGAAAACAAAAGCTAAACCTTATTTTGTCATTTTATATAAGGCACACCATTTTACTACACCATTGTATATCACGGGACTTGTGAGAGCATGGATTTTGATACAAGCTGAGCATTCGCTATACGGAATTCTGAAATCAGAAATGTTCCAAAAGTTGAAATTATCCATAGGGGTGGCTGAGAGAGTGAGACCTTTGCTTTCTGATGGTTCAATGCACAAAATGTTATTTCATGCACAGATACGAATGGATATTCAACCTGTATCCACAGCAGATCCTGGGATCAAATGTCAGTGGATAGCAAAATCCTAATGTGCATTCTCTTCTTTTCCCACCTAGATGCCTTTTCCCTTTCCATCAGAGACAGCACTTCTCAAGGGGATGTCATCAAGCATTACAAGATTCGGAAGATGGACAACGGCGGGTATTACATTTGCCCCAAGGCCATGTTCTTTTCACTACCGGAGCTTGTCAAGCATTATTCTGGTGAGTAAAGATAAGTGCGCCAACATGGTGCTATGGTTTGAACGCAGGATGCTCAGAGGAAGACAAAGGTGATGGGTTTCGAGTAGCATGAGAAGAATACATGGAAGGACCTCTCCAAGGTGCTGCAGGCTTTGATGTGGGAGAAATATAGTCCAGTTCCTTTAAAACTGAATACTGGAGTGGATTCATGTCCCACTAACATGGGGAAACTACCAGCAGCATCCAATATCATATCGAGGAATGACCCAATTAAGGGTGTATCTACATTGTATATTATATATAGGAGATTAATTAAATATATACAGTTGCAAAATATAGGAGCCCCCGATGGTGCAGTGGGTTAAACCGCTGAGCTGCTGAACTTGCTGGCTGAAAGGTCAGCAGTTCAAATCTGGGGAGCAAGGTGAGCTCCTGCTGTTGGCTCCAGCTTTTGCCAACCTAGCAGTTTGAAAACATGCAAATGTGAGTAGATCAATAGGTACCTCTCCAGTGGGAAGGTAACGATGCTCCATGCAGTCATGCTGGCCACATGACTTTGGAGGTGTCTATGAACAACGCTGGCTCTTCAGCTTAGAAATGGAGATGAGCACCAACCCCCAGAATCAGATATGACTGGACTTAATGTCAAGGGAAAACCTTTACCTTTACCTACACTGTAAAATGAATGCAGTTTGCCACGACTTAACTCAGTGCAATAGAATCCCGGAAGCTGAAGTTTGTCAAGCACTCTTTGGCAGATAAGGCTCAAAACCTTGTAAAACTGTAACTCCCATGATTCCATAACATTGATCCATGGCAGTTCAAGTGGTGGATGGCCATCTGCCGGGAGTGCTTTCAGTGTGTGTTCCACATGAAATAATAATAATAATAATAATAATAATAATAATAATAATAATAATAACAACTTTATTTTTATACCCCGCCTCTATCTCCCCAAAGGGGACTCAGGGTGGCTTACATGGGGCCAAGCCCGAATAAAAACAACAGCAATGTAAAACACAAAAATAGACAAAAGACATGCACAATTATAAAAATTTAAACATTAACCAATAAAAACAAATGACAAGAACTAATAAAAACATGGATTAAAACGGAGAGGTTGTAAAAGTAGACTGGGTAAGGTGAATGGGGGTAAATTGGATGTTGGATTACCCTTAGGATCTTTCCAACTCTATGGATCTATGTATGTATCACTATTTTTGATCCTAGTTATAAATGTCATTTCCTAATTGGTTCTATCATAAAAACATGGAAAAGGTTTATTAAACTGACAAAACTGTTTTGCGAGAGGAACATCCTGCAGCACATTTTGCTCTAGTTTTTCAATGAATATCTCTTTGAGTCTCAACCAATTCAACCTAGTTTGTGGCAGCCACAAAAATGAAGTTTATAGAGTAGAACAACTATTTTCAAAGTATCATGCAATTAAACAGGAAATGACACTTTCAAACCAGGAACAGATTTTTTTTTTCTCCAAATTTTGTAACATAGTCTTATCAGTCGAGATAATGCTCAGAAGTTGTTTGATTGCTGGAAAGGATCCAAACCAAGTTCTCTTGCACAAAATAGAGAAGTTCACTTGGCCAGAGACTGGCAGTCAATGAATATGGAAATAGCAGTGCTTGTATATTTGGTCTATTTAAATGGAAGAATCAAACCTCAGGTGAAGCCTTCTCCACTGTGTTGAGAGGAGAAAATGATATCTTGCAGAATTTGGGCAAAGTCTTTTTTGGACTACAACTCTCAGAACCACTGATTCTGCATCAACTCACATTTGTTTCTGTTTTGTAGTGACTATACATCCTTATTATATCAAAGGAAGAGTACAATCTTATTTTATTTACTTTTATTTACTTTGTTTTATACCCCACCCTCTCTCCCTCATTGAGGGAATCTGAGCAACTAACACTCGGCAACAATTCAATCCTGTTCGAACCTAGGATAGTACAAACTCAAAATAAATATACTGGTAAATCAAACACAGAAATTTTAACATCTCATATAAGACAACAGTGCATAATAAAAAAGGAGGTATAAAAATCAGCTATCTTACATCACACATTTCTCCTTTGGGTACATTTACACTGTAAAATGAATACAATTTGGCACCATTTGGACTGCCATGGCTCAATGCTATGGAACCATGGGTGTTGTAGTTTAGTGAGGAATCACTGTTCTTTGGCAGAGAAGATTAATAATGCTGTAGAACTACAACTCTCATGATTTCATAGCATTGAGTCATAGCAGTTAAAATTGTATTAAACTACTTTAATTCTATCATGTAAATCAATGGTTCTTTTTTTTCATGAACAAACCATTTATTTATATGTACAGATGAGAAGATATGTACACATTGATCAATTGTCTGAATAACAGAATGTAACTTTTTTCATACATGGTAACAGCGGCCAGGATATGTATTGCCAAACTATGGAAAACACAAAAAATTCCCACACTAGAAACATGGATGCTGAAGCTAATTGACATCAAAAACATGGATTTATTAACACAAAAAGTGTCACAGAGTATCTCGCCACGACAATGGACCGACTGGAACAAATTGAGACAGTATTTGTTAAGAAGCAATATAGAACTTTTGTGACTACAGCCTAAAAAAGCTCTTAGACTTTAGGTTATTTACAACGACCTGCTGAAAATATCAAATCTTGAATGGATGTTGTACACAAGCAGTGCAGAGGAGCTGGAAGTGGATACAGGGGTTTGCTTTGGTTTTTGTTCTTGTTTTCTTGAGCTTTTACTCCATTGTAATTTTTTTTCTTCTTCTATGTTTTTTTCCTTTTTCCTTTTTCTTTTTTTTCTTTTATGTACATACTAAAATCACAAATAAAATACTCAAAAAAAATTAGAATGTATACACTACTAAAAACAGCAATGAAGTAATGAAAACGAATAGCCAGACACATTGCAATATCATGATTTCAAAGTACATATAATGCAATATATAGTTAAAATGAATACTTTTCACTAAAATTCAAGTCCATTTACTTGGCTGAATAAAATCCCTTTTTGTCCTTTATTTTTGAATGGTTAAATATAAGACCAGGGAAATATTTTACTCTCCAAAATATATATCCTTCCAACCTCATTTAGATATCAAATTTGTGTTGTCAAATGCTTTCATGGCTGGAATCACTTGGTGGCTGTAAATCAATGGTTTTCAACCTGGGGTCCCCTGATGTTTTTGGCCTACAGCTTCGAGAAATCCCAGCCAGTTTACCAGCTGTTAGGATTTCTGGGAGTTGAAGGCCAAAAACATCTGGGGACCCCAGGTATATGTATACCTATGTATGCCTTGATATGGCTTTGGGCATCCTATGAAATGAAGCAGCTGATGTTCGAATGCTGATAGATGGAGATGCAGTAATATCAATGTGGAATTATCCAGACAAATGCACCTTCTAATGTAAAAGTAATTGCACTCCAGCAAAATAGGAACAGGAAAAGGAATAGTGTTCCATGAAGGGAATAATTGGGGACCTCCCATTTTTCACTTGCATTCCTTTGGCAACATTGCCTGTCCCTTTCCCTTGGATGCCTAAATTGGATCTTTAAATGCTCAACTAAAGCTTTAAGTTATTGCAATACTACACATCTGAATCTGATGCAAAACCTGAATTGGGAGGCGGAATGACTTCATTTTGACCCTTGGCATAGCTATGCCTTTGGAGTTGGAAGACTTGCGATCTAGAAAAGTAACTTCTACAAGTTCTTTTCTTTCCCTCCTCTCCTTACAGTGATCTCTCCACATTTTCTGGAGCTAAGGGCATAGAAGTGAAAGCAAATTTGGATTAAAACAAGTAACTTTTCCAAGTGCCTCTGCTCTGGAAAATACAATTGCAAGCAAAAGGCAAGCGATAACAGTGCTGTGCAGCAACCTGTGAAAACCAATCTCTTTTTTCCCCTTCTCTATTGCAATCTCTTTTATTCCTTCCAATGCTCACTCAGTTCATCAAGGTGGTTTATGCCAGAGACTCAGAGAACCCTGCATCTCTCTGACTCCACAAATCCCTTGGGCCACAGATGAATGGGAAATCCCTCGGTCGACCCTGAAGCTGATCAAGAAGTTGGGATCTGGACAGTTTGGAGAGGTGTGGATGGGTAAGTGTTTCCACACATATGTCTTCCATATCCACCAGAACTGAATGCTAAAGTTCTGGAATATCAATGCCATGGTATTTCTGATTTTTGTGTATTTCTCCTGAAATCTGAGCAGTAGGGAAAGTTGTGAGGAAGAAACCCAACTCATTTGACCCGCCATCAAGACCGACACATTAGTTCGAGATTAACTCTCTCTCGAAGCCAAGATGACTAGCCTTGGACATATCATAAGATGACTTTATTCAGTCAAAAAAACAGTTGTTATGTAGCTTCAAGGAAATGTTACCATGTAGGGTAATCCTACCATTCAGTTTTTATGTTTAGTTGTATTTGGACAAGATTTATTCAGAGGCTGTTTGCATTCTTCTAAGGCTGTGAGAGAGTGAATTGCCCAAATAGATTTCTGTAGCTGGGCATGGATTTGAACCTTGGTCTCCCAGAATCATAATTCATTATTTTAACCATTACACCAAGGTGACTCACAAAAGATATGAATGCCTAGTAAAGTTGAACAGAGCCATAAAACAACAACAATATATTGCAGAAGGTGTGGCATTACTCTTCTCACTCCACAACCTTAATGTTACTTAATTATGTTTTAATTATCGTGGAAACTGTGGCATCACTAAAGGAATGCAGAGGGTGTAAAGCACACCAGTAACACCATCAGAGTGGGAGACACCAAAAGGACTCCCTATACAATGTTTGTGCAACAGAAATAATAATAATAGCTGCAAAAGGCCACCCTCCTCAGATCGGCATGCATTATTTGCCCATACATCACATCGTACTAGACATTTGGGAAGTGTTTGACGTGTGATCCAATACAAAAGCCAGCATAGTGATCTTGTTTGCTGTGCACTTGTGTTGTCCATCAAGTAATAATAACAATAATAACAACAACAACAACCCTACTGGGATCTGCGTGCATCATCCAAAAATACATCACACAGTCCTAAACACTTGGGAAGTGTTCGACTTGTGATTTTGTGATACGAAATCCAGCATGTCTATCTTGTTTGCTGTGTCATACTGTGTCGTTGTGTCAATAATAATAATATCATCACTGGGAGATAAATGGTTAAAATTCTTTGCTAGCATACTAGTTGAACTATCCAATGTGTATGTGCTCTGGTCACAGCTGCCATTGTCACCTAATTACAATGCTGCTGGGTTTTTTTTATAGTTTCACCTTTTGTTTCACCTTCCTGGGTTTTAAGTAGTCATTATCTGTGACTATTTAAAACCCAGGAAGAACTGAGCTGAAGTTTGCATCCTGGGAAGCTGTTGCATTAGGGCAGTGGTTCTCAACTTGTGGGTCCCCAGGTGTATTGGCCTACAACTTCCAGAACTCCCAGCCAGTTTACCAGCTGTTAGGGGCCCACAGGTTGAGAACCACTGATCTACACTGTAGAAGGAATGCAGTATGACACCTCTTCAACTGCTATGCTATGCTATGAAGTGGGAACTGAAGCACTCTTTGGCAAAAAAGACTGAAGACTTTGTAAAACTGCAGCTCCTAGGATCCCATAGTACTGAGTCATGGAAGTTAAAGTAGTTTCAAAAGTGCATTCATTTTACAGTGTAGATCAGGCATGGGCAAAATTTGGCCTTCCAGGTGTTTTGGACTTCAACTCCCACAATTCCTAACACCTTACCAGCTGTTAGGAATTGTGGAAGTTGAAGTTCAAAATACCTGGAGGAAAGAAGCATATCCAAAGAGTGGGACCTATTTGGAGGAAAGGATTTGTCCCACTGAATATCTCCTTAACATATCAGATTTAACATATCCGGCTTTCCATTCACAATCAATGTGTGTGATGGGCACTTTCCTGATGGGTATGAGTGCCGTGTTCCGATGGCTGCTAAAAAATGATGGGATTTGCACTCTGTTGCGTCAGCTGTCACTTTAGGACTGTAGCTAGCAGGATCTCAGAAACCTTCCAAACTGCATTCCAAAAAAACATCAGATTATCAATTATCACTCTGCATTTCGCCTGGGATCTACGAATTAGTCTCCTGTTTTTAACACTGTATCCTGCTTGTTGATTTTAATGATTGTTTTTATTGATGTTGATGTTTTTTACTGGGATAATTGTTTTATTGCTTTGTTACTGTTTTGTTTGTTTTATCGGGCCTGGCCCCATGTAAGCCGCCCCGAGTCCCTTCGGGGAGATGGGGTGGGGTATAAAAATAAAGTTGTTATTATTATTATTATTATTATTATTATTATTATTATTATTATTATTATTATTATCAATTGGTGATGAATGTATGCTTCCTTTATTCATCAGGATATTACAAGAACAATGTGAAGGTGGCCATCAAGACATTGAAAGAAGGCAGCATGTCTTCAGATGCCTTCTTGGCCGAGGCCAACTTGATGAAGCAACTTCAGCATAGCAAGCTGGTGCGGCTACATGCAGTTGTGACCGAGCAACCCATTTATATCATCACAGAGTACATGGCCAATGGTAAAACACCAAACCTTTTATTTGATGCTTCTGGTGGGTCTGTGTAAACTGGATGGAACTGCATCGGGAATGTGGAATTTCTGGGATTTTATTTCCTCCTGCTGAGAACTGGTTGCCATAATGAAAAATGTGAATTCCAACATTTATCATTGCAAGCGTGACTTATGGCACTATGAAGGCTGTCTGTATGCACGCTTTCCAAGGCAGTGCTCTTACCCTGAGATTCCTCCTCCTTTGATGGCTTCAGAAGAAAGTCCAAGCATTTCGGATAAAAGATGTTCAATCTACATCTGGTTTCCAACTTTGCTGTTTCTTTTCTCTTGCAGGGAGTTTATTGGATTACTTGCAAACCGAAGAAGGAAAGAAACTGAATCTTCCCAGACTTATTGATATGGCTGCTCAGGTAGGTGACTTGACTGGTGGTATAAGTAAGTGTAGGGCAGTTTTGCTCAGTTTGCTTAAAGTGTGAAGTAAGCCCAAGTTTTCTGCAAGACAAACCACATTTCAGAAGTTTCTACAGTTCAGAAAGGCTAAACGGGCATAAAGAATTACTAAGCCGATTTCTTTGCTGGCTCAATGTTACGGAATCCTGGGAGTTGTAGTTTGGCAAGATCTTTAAGCTTCCTTATCAAATAGTGCTAGTGCCTCAGCAAACACTCAGAGGATTCCCTAGCACTGACCCATGGCAGTCAAACTGCATTCATTCTACACAGTATAGATGCACTGTAAGGGCCCTTCCACACAGCCCTATATCCCAGAATATCAATCAGAAAATCCCACATGATCTGCTTTGAACTGGAATATATGGCAGTGTGGACTCAGATAACCTAATGTGGGCCCTAAGATTCTGGGAGACCAGGGTTCAAATCCTTGCTCAGCCATAAAAGCCCAATGGGTGAATTTGGCCAAATCACACCCTTTCATCCTCAGAGGAAGTCAATAGCAAAACCCCGCTGAATAAATCTTGCCAAGAAAGTGCTATGATAGAGTTGCCTTGGTTGGAATCTACTAATGGCATATAACAAGAAATATGGAATACAGAACCCACTGTATTTGTGGTGCCCCTAAAATGCATCTTTAATAAGTGCAGTTCGGCACCACTTTAATCAGCCTTGCTCAATATCATGCAATCCTGGGAATCATAGTTTAATGGGTGCCAGCAGCCAGGGTTTTGTAGCACTTAGCCATAGCAAACTGTATTAATTTAACAAGTGTAGATGTACCCAGAGTCAAGTGGAAGGTACATAACAACAGGGTTGTTGTGTGTTTTCTTGGCTGTATGGCCATGTTCCAGAAGCATTCTCTCCTGACGTTTCTCCCACATCTATGGCAGGCAACCTCTGAGGATTCCTGCCATAGATGTGGGCAAAACATCAGGAGATAATGCTTCTGAAACATGGCCATACAGCCCAGAAAACACACAACAACCCTGTGATTGCAGCCATGAAAGCCTTCAACAATACATAACAACAGTTTAATTTAATTTAAGCTAAGCGTTCCAAAGATGGATATGCTGCTATTGAGGATAAATGGTACCTTAGATATATTTTTTTCTGATTGCAACACTTCTGCATGGAAATCCATGTCTACTTCTATAACAATGCATACCATAATGTGCATTTTTGTAGGCCATTTCACCCTAAAAGGGACTATAGTCCCCAGAATCCATGACCAGTGACAAGAACTATGAGCCAAAAACACTAACCTTTCCAAGCTTTGGTGAAACTTTATCACTAGGGGTGCATCTCCACAGTAGAATCAATGCAGTTTGACTCCACTTTAACTCAATGGCATGGAATCCTGGGATTTGTAGTTTGGTGAGGCATCTTCACTATCTCTATAGGTGTACAAATATGCATTTTCAGGATAACACAAATACGGTGGGCTCTGACCTCAGAAGCTCAGTCCACTGTCAAATGCGGTGTTGCTTTTGCGCACAATGCTGTCGTAATAACATGTTTTGCTGACCCTCTGAGATACAAACTTTGAGGCAAAGGGTAAAAATAAAAAGTGATTGGTGTGTTTTTCATCCTGTGGTCGCCCCAACGAGATCGCTTTGATATCAGGACAGGAAACGACACCCCATCTCTCTATTTTCCATTAAAGAGAGCAATCTTCACACCAGATGGAAAGTTTGTTGTCATATCCTGTTTGAAAGCCACATGAAAGTGACAAGGTGGAAAAATAAAAGCAACCAGAATCTCATTGTGGAGTGGAAAATTCTCAGACCCATTTAGTTTGGTCGGAGCAAAAAAAAACAAAACACAAATCTTTCAATCTATGGGGTGTCCATCTACGCTGCAGAATTAATGCAGTTGGACACCAAAATAGCTGCAATAGATATAGTATGGGATCATTTGTAATTTTAGAAGGTCTTTAGCCTTTAGCCTGCCAAAAAGCGCTGGTGCCTCACCAAACTACAAATAGCAGGATTCCATAGTATTGAGCCAGAGCAGTTAGTGGTGTAAAACTGTATTAATTGTACAGTGTAGATGCACCCTGTCTTACATCAACCGCATCACAAGGTTTTCTTGGCAAGATCTGTTATTCAGTAGAGATTTACCATTGGGTTGCTGCGTGTTTTCTGGGCTGTATGGCCATGTTGCAGAAACATTCTCTCCTGATGTTTTGCCCACATCTGTGGCAAGCATCCTCACAACCTCTGAGGATGCCCGCCACAGATGTGGGCAAAAAGTCAGGAGAGAATGCTTCTGGAACATAGCCATGAAAGCCTTCCACAACACAGATTTACCATTGCTTTTCTCTGAAACTGAGAGGATATGACTTCCTCTTGGTCTCCCACTGGGTTTCCATGGCTCAGCAGGGATTTAAACCCCAATTTTACTCCAATACATAAACAAAAATATTGTGATGAGATTCTGGACATTGTAGGATCATGCAATTCCTTCCTTTCCTCTATATTCCTTTTGATGCTGGAGGTATTGCTTACCTTTTGGTTCTTGCTATTTGGTATTGTTACTTAGTGGGCCTTTGCTATCTGCTGAGATTTGCTTCCAGGATCTCCATATGAATACCCAAATCCATGGATGCTCAAGTCCCATTATATACAATGTTGTAGTAAAATGATGTCCCTTATAGTAAGGGTAAAGGTTTTCCCCTGATGTTAAGTCTAGTTGTGTCCAACTCTGGGGGTTGATACTCATCTCCATTTCTAAGCTGAAGAGCCATCATTGTCCATAGACATCTCCAAGCTCATGTGGCCGGCATGACTGCATGGAGTGCCGTTACCTTCCCGCTGGAGCTGCATCTATTGATCTACCCACATTTACATGTTTTTACAAACTGCTAGGTTGGCAGAAGCTGGCGCTGACAGTGGGAGCTCACTCAGCTCCCTGGATTTGAACCGCCAACCAAAATTCAGCAAATTCAGCAGCTCAGCGGTTTAACCCACTGTGCCACCAGGGGCTCCGATGTCCCTTATATAAAAGGGCAAAATCAATTTTGGCTGTCTTTTTTGGAATTTGTTTTTGGAATATTTTGTCGCCGTGGTTGGATGCATCCATGGATGCAAAATCTGTGGGTATAGAGGACTAACTGTACTGTATTAGTACAGTAGTGCTATTGCATTATCTAAGCAGAAATGGTGGCACAGGGGCCCCTGGTGGCACAGTGGGCTAAAGCGCTGAGCTGCTGAACTTGCGGACCAAAAGGTCCCAGGTTCAAATGCCAGGAGTGGAATGAGCGCCTGCTGTTAGCCCCAGCTCCTGCCAACCTAGCAGTTCGAAAACATGCAAATGTGAGTAGATCAATAGGTACTGCTCCAGAGGGAAGGTAATGGTGCTCCATGCAGTCATGCTGGCCACATGACCTTGGAGGTGTCTACGGACAACGGCGGCTCTTCGGCTTAGAATAGAGATGAGCACTAACCCCCAGAGTCAGTCACGACTGGACTTAACGTCAGGGGAAACATTTACCTTACTAAGCAGAAACACTTTGTTGTTGTTGTTTTTTACTAAAAAGAGTCCAAAGTTTATGTAGAAATGAGACAGAATGAATTTAATGCTGGAGGAAGCAAGAAAGAGATACTGATACAGGTACATTCCCAGGTAGAGTCGGCATGATGCAGTGGTTTCAGCATTGGATTATGGAAGCCTACTTTGGACCTTGAGCAGGTCACATTCTCTCAGGTGTTGTCGACCGCGTTTTAGGGGATCAGGCCCTTAAGGAGAGAGCCGATCCGGTCCTGAGAGAACGGACCTTGGCGGAGCCAATAGGAAAATATGAGCCGCAATACAACCTGAAGCCGAAATGAAGGAGGTCCGCCAAAGTTGAAGGAAAATCCGCCAAGGAGTCTTTATTGAGCGATTCAGCTGAAAAGGACACTAGTAGCGATCATTCAGTCTACTAGCGTACCATATAATCAAAATACAGCCATATTTATACAAAATTTCAGTCTGACAGCCCTTTGAATTTCCCACCCCGCTCCCCCGCCCATCTGATCGCGGATAGGCTAGAGTGTTGAACGAGGCGGGCTTTCGTTTCCCGCCTTGCTCTGTTGGCCCAATAGGGAGCTGCTTTTTGTCCCCACTCGAGCCAATCAGGAAGGAGAAGGCGGGAGTTATTGAAACAATGAAGTGACAGGGCAGGAAATATCATATTAATTCCTGCTAGACCGATTTCTAAAGGGATTAATGACAGCAATCAAGGGTTCCTGTCACGTATACAGATTTTAGATATGCCTTGGGGTGTCAGAGGTGGAAGTAAGGATGGGTGGTAATGAGCCATATTTACAGGCTCTGCAGGGCGCCTTCCTGAGGTGTCCTGGAATTTCCTTAGGATGAGATATGACAATGTTTGCCTTGGGGGCGAATCACCTTTTGTTTTTGGGAAGGGGAAGCCTGGGTCATAGGAGCTGGGATGGGTTCTAGGGTTCAGGTTGAGTTCAGAATATTTCCTATTTGATTTCATGACTTGACAATTATATGAAATAAAATGAAAAATAAAACAAAGTTGGAATATAAACCCTGCTGGGAAAAATACATATTTTCCGGGGATCCCAAAGAGTACAAATACATATAGGCAGACAGATAGATTTCATGGAAATAAGGGAGAATCCATAAAAGTGAGTTACATTGCGTAAAGGGGAATCATGAGTGATATAAACAATTGAAAAACATTTGATAAGTACGAAGTTCATAACATCTGGGGAACCCAATATGGAAATTCATAAAAGTGGAGTTTTAGCAGCATGATTTTACAATTCATGAAGTTATTATCTCTTGCCTCAGAGTGCAGGGATAATCCACAGTAAACTCCAGTAAAAAGTCTCAATCACCTTCTACTATAAATATATGGAATATAGAACATAAAGTCTTGGTTTTTGAACTATCTTTTACAAAGTCCTGGGGGGAGGGTGGTCACCTCGATCACACAGGCCTCTTCTACATTGCCATATAATTCAGATTATCAAAGCAGATAATCCACATTATCTGCTTTGAACTGGATTGTCTGAGTCTACACTGCCATATAATCCTGTTCCAAGTGGATAATCTAGATTTTATATGGCAGTGTAGAAGGGGCCTCTGTGAACCAACGCTGTCTAGAAAAACCATGATACTTCACCTTAGGATCACCATAAGTCATGCAAAACAACAACTATCCATCCCAGGCAAAACTGCAGAAGCATCCTTCCACTGGTAACCAATATCTTTGCTGGGTTGCTGTGAGTTTTCCAGGCTGTATCACCATGTTCCAGAAGCATTTTCACCTGATGTTTCACCCACATCTATGGCAGGCATCCTCAGAGGTTGTGGGGTTTGTTGGAAACTAGGCAAGTGGGGTGGGAGAAAGAACTCTTGCCTGTTGGAGGCAAGTGTGAATGTTGCAATTGGCCAGTTTGGCTAGCATTTGATGGCCTTGTAGCTTCAAATCCTGACTGCTTTCAGCCTGGGGGAATCCTTTGTTGGGAGGTGTTAGCTAGCCCTGATTGTTTCTTGTCTGGAATGTCTTTGCTCTTTCCATACAGTTAAATTACCTGTCCTACTTTCTCCTAGGTTGCGGAAGGGATGGCGTACATCGAGAGAATGAACTCCATCCACAGAGACCTCAGGGCCGCCAACATTTTGGTCTCGGCGACGCTTTGCTGCAAAGTTGCCGACTTCGGCCTGGCTAGGATCATAGAGGATGAATACTTTGCACAAGAAGGTCAGTCCAGCATTTAGGTCTTTGCAGTAAATCAGCAATTATAGGTAATAATTTCATAGGGCATGCATCGAGGTCCCAAAGCCTGACTTTTTCAAATAGTTGCCGTAATATGCATCTACTCTGTGTAATTAATGCAGTTTTTTGATCCCACTTTGAACTGCTCAATGCTATGGAATCATGAGAGTTGTAGTTTGCTGACAGCAATCTTTGTCAGAGAAGGCTAAAGGCCATGTAAAACTAGAGCTGCCATAACATTGCACCATGGCAGTTAAAGTGGTAGCAAACTGCATTAATTCTACAGAGTAGATACACCTCTGGATGCATTCTGACTGCCTATATAAAAATAGCACATCAAATTATAGGTTGGATTTGTCTTGTCTGAGATGCTTGGGACCAGAAGTGTTTGGGATTTTGAATAGAGATAGATAGATAGATAGATAGATAGATAGATAGATAGATAGATAGATAGACAGATAGATTCTGGAACATGTTCTTCTTTCTGTATCCATGGATTTAATATTTCCAAGCCACAAATGATTGAATCCATGAATGCAGAATGAGCGGCTACTAGACAACACTGGTTTCATACTCCTATCCATTTGTTTGGACAATTTCAGGTTTTTGGATATTTTGGGTTTTGGAATTCCAAATAAGGAATGCTCACCCTATACAATAAAAACTGGGGAAAATGCAGCAATAAAACCCATTACAAAGTATTCTTTGCAAATAGGAATGATGGATATTATTGAGAGTTAGGAGAATGCAATGCAATTATAAACATCTTGCTAGACTGCACAGAAAGAGTGGGCACGTTTATACAGGAAAAATCAGTCTTCTTCTGGAGATTTGATACATATTTCCAAAGATTGAACTCTCCTGGAAAACCCTATGCAAACTTCTCATTCTGGTCTACTCTATACCCAACAGGTACCAAATTTCCTATCAAATGGACGGCTCCGGAAGCAATTAACTATGGGGTTTTCACCATTAAATCTGACGTCTGGTCTTTTGGGATTCTTCTAACAGAAATCATCACTTACGGAAGGTGTCCATATGCAGGTACAATGTCTAGATAAGACGCTTTTAGGGTCCATGTGTTCACTTCAAGTCACTTGTCAGATTATCGAATTCTCAGGATTTTCTCAAGCTGGATCTACACTGCCATATAATCCAGATTGTCAAAGCAGATAATCCAGATTATTTGCTTTGAACTGGATTATATGAGTCTACACTGCCATATAATCCAGTTCAAAGTAGATAATCTAGATTTTATATGGCAGTGTAGAAGGGGCCTCTGCCTCAGAGGAAGGCAAGGATTTCATATGAGAAGAGATGATTGCCAGAGATGATTTTGCCTTTTCCATCCTCTAAATATATTCTCCAGCCCCTTGTTTTCCATTGGTGGCCTCCCACCCAAGTATTAATCAGAGCTGGTCCCTGCTTAGCTTCCATGATTAGACAGGAACTGGTGTCTTTGGGGTATTTATTGGGACTAATGTTCCCAAAATCTCACAGCAACTTGGCTGCTTGACTAGGATGTGGTAGTCTAAAATGCAATTTATCCAAGTTCTGGATTTCAGTAGGAAAGCTTCTTTCTGTCTATCTATCATTAATGCAGTTTGATACCACTTTCACAGTCATGGCTCAATGCTATGGAATCCTGGGAATTGTATTTTGGTGAGGCATCAGCACTCTTTGGCAAAGAAGGCTAAAAATCTTGTTAAACTACAACTCCCAGGATGCCATAACAATGAGCCATGGCAGTGAGAGAGGTTTGGATTAATTTTATATGGTGGATGCAGTTGAGGACTTTTGCCATTGGAAATTGCTTTTGTAAGTCCTTGCAGAGTATTTACTACCAACTGTACAACAGCTGAAATCTCCCATCTTTTTCCTGATGAAGGCCCCCAAACATAGCCGGTTTGGTAGTCAGCTGTGTTTTTAAACTGGTTTTAATTGCACAGATGACTTTATATTTTTGACTTTGGAATGTGGTATATTTTTAATTATGTTTCTTATAATGATTGACTCTCACATTGGGAACAGGGGCCACTTGACCAGGGACTACTCTCCAACATTACTACCAAAAAGGTTACGAATTGGTTTTTTGTCACCTTTAGATTCGGTTTGGTTATTTTGGGTGTTGATTCCGAAAATTGCATTGGATAGACCATATCAGCTCTAGTTTCTGATACAGAACATATGCCATCCAGTAGTCACCATGTGCTCGCCCACAGAAAACCATATTTAATAACCTAGAGCTGATGTGGTCAATCCAATGCAATGGTCAGCTTTGCAGAAAGGAGTGGAAATAAAATAAAATAAATAAATAAAGAGGAAGAAGGTTCACGGACCGGATTTTTGTACTCGCGGCCCACTGCTGGGCCACGGCCCACAGGTTGAGAACCACAGGTCTAAAGTCTGTTTTTAAAAAATTTTCAAAAAAGGAGAGTCCATCACCTTTTGAGGCAGTCTATTCTATTACCAGGACACTTCTATTTTTTGGGTAGAACAGTACAATTTGAATCCATTCATGGATGTTTTAGGAGCCCCTGGTGGCAGAGTGTGTTAAAGTGCTGAGCTGCTGAACTTGCAGACCGAAAGGTCGCAGGTTCGAATCCAGAGAGCGGAGTGAGAGCCCGCTATTAGCCCCAGCTCCTGCCAAACTAGCAGTTTGAAAACATGCCAATGTGAGTAGATCAATATGTACTGCTCCGGCAGGAAGGTAACGGCGCTCCATGCAGTCATGCTGGCCTAATGACCTGGAGGTGTCTACGGACAACACCGGCTCTTCGGCTTAGAAATGGAGATGAGCACCAACCCCCAGAGTCAGACATGACTAGACTTAACGTCAGGGGAAACCTTTACCTTTACCTATGTATCTTTTAGACTCTGGAGCAGCAGAAAACAAGTTTGCTCCATCTTCTATTCGGGTATTTAAAGATGACCATCGTGTATTGTCGAAGGCTTTCATGGCTGAAATTATTGGGTTACTGTGAGTTTTTGGGGCTGTATGGCCATGGATGCTTGCCACAGATGCAGGTGTAATGTGAGGAGAGAGTGCTGCTGGAACATGACCATACAGCCCCAAAAACTCACTGCAACCTGTTGAGAATCTGTGAGCTGTTAGGCTCAAAAATAACTCTCTTTGTGAGGTAGATTCTCAAGAATATAGCAGAGCGCAGAAGCACGCCTTTCAAACAGCAAGAAACTTACGTGAGGTGAGCAAAGGGAAGCCTTTTTTCTTTAGGATGGCAAAGGATTGCAAAGGTATTTATTGAGGTAAAAAGAAATCAATTGTAGATAGAAAAAGGTCTGGAGCTAACTAGCTGTCTAAGCGAGCTTCTAAGGTAGGTAAGCAGGTAAAAATAACAAAGATATCTAGATAGCTACATTTTGCCTAAGAGAGTGGCAAAATGCATCCTTCTTGTTAGGAAGACAAAAGGAGGAAGAATGGCGACTACCGCATGGTCTGTGCCTTCTCTTTTTGGGGCAATAAAAATTCCAATCTACGTAGAGGATGCAACCTCATCCCTGCAGAGATCACATTGCTAAAACAACAAGATGAAGGGAGTGGATGTAAACAGGATAGAAGAGAGAAAACAGCAAAGCCTGTTTGGGCATGCATGTGATTATAGAGAGAATTCCCTCAGTCTATTCTATCTACTACCTATCTAATAAATGAGACTTGTGTAGTCCAGGATGACTTCCAACAACCCCAAAAACTCACCGCAACCCAATGACCATCATTTCCCCTCTTAACTTTCCCTTCTCCAAGTTACACGTACCCAA
Source organism: Anolis carolinensis (assembly GCF_035594765.1). NCBI lineage: Eukaryota > Metazoa > Chordata > Lepidosauria > Squamata > Anolidae > Anolis > Anolis carolinensis. The sequence continues at coordinate 6,890,338 of NC_085841.1, forward strand.
CTACTTTGAGCCGTTCCGCATATGACTTCTCTGGTTTCCAGAGAACCAGAGAAGTTTGTCCTCTTCTGGACATATTTCCAACCTGTCTAGGTTCTTCTTGAACAGTGGTGCCCATAGGTCCTAAGCCTTTCTTCTCTTCCACAGCGATGACCAATCCTGAAGTTATCCAAAAGCTAGAACAGGGCTATCGGATGCCGTGCCCAGACTCTTGCCCACCTGAACTCTATGCCATGATGCTGAAATGCTGGAGAGGCAAGGCGGAAGAAAGGCCCACCTTTGAGTACCTCCAGTCTACCCTTGAAGACTTTTATACGTCCACAGAAATGCAGTATCAACCAGAGCCTGAGGTTTCCTGACCATTGAGTGGTGGAGGAAAGGAGAGACCCTGAAAAAAGAAATCAGAGAACACTAGTGGGAGAGACGCCTGAGGCTTCTTATAAATTGGACATTGCTGGGTCTTTGGACATCTCTTTTTTAGTGTCGTTCTCCTCTATGTCTCTCCATTTAGAAGTATGTGAACCGAGCTGGTCCCTGGAGTCACAAAACAAGATGTTCCATGTAGAAGAGAATTTAAGAAATGGAAGACAAATTAATTGAATAAATAATTTAAATTGTCAAGGCTGGGTCCATCATCAAGTAAACAAAAAAAAAAAACATGAAAAGTAGGAGGATTAACAGTTACGCCAGTTCACACAGTTCATTGTCCCCATGTTGTGCACTAATGACAAAATGGCTCACTTTGTTTTTGCCTTAGAAGAGGACTTTTTTTGGTAAAATTTCCAACTCTTTTCATCATTATTTGTATCCTGCCTTTCTCCTAAAATTTGGGCTCGAGGCAACATAGGATTTGAAAACACAGACAGCCCTCTACCTTTATTAGTGAGCACATTTATTTACAGTATTTATATTCCACCCTTCTCACACCAAAGGGTACTCAGAGCAGATAACAATGCACATATACATGGCAAACATTCAGTGCTAATGTTAAATTGCCTCTATAATAGACATATACAACACAAACAGACAGACAAGAGAAGCAATTTAACATTTTTTTCCAGCTTCCGGCTTCGTGAGGGTATGTTCAGTTCCAGCCACAGGGGGAGCTGCCGCTTCATCATCCACTGTGACACCGAGTCCTTTTTTTGATGTAGTACTTCCTCATTGTTCTTTGCACGCGCCAGCAGTTTTATGGTGTCATAAATTAAGTTAAATTAACCTCCCCGCATTAAGCAGTTCATATAATTCTCTACAACTGTTCTTGAGCTGCTTAGGTGGGCAGCAAGCTAGGCTATTAATGGTTGGGAGCTTAACCCCGACCCAGGCTTCAAACCAATAACCACTCAGTAGTGATTTATTGCTGGCTACTAACCAGCTGTGCCACAGCTGGCCCTCAGATCATTGAATCAGATTGTTTCAGGTTTTTCCCCCCAGGCTTTACATACATCCTCAACCACAAGCCTAAAAGGATGTGGGTTGCTGTGAGTTTTCCGGGCTGTGTGGCCACGTCCCAGATGTGTTTTCTCCAGACGTTTCACCCACATCTATGCCAGGCATCTTCAGAGGTTGTGATGTTTGCTGGAAACCAGGCAAGTAGGGTTTATACATCTGCAGAATGATGTCCAGATTGAGAGAAAGAACTCTGGTCTGTTTGAGGCAAGTATGAATGCTGCAATTAATCACCTTGATTAGCATTGAATAGCCTTGCAGCTTCAAAGATTGGCTGCTTCCTGCCTGGGGGAATCCTTTGTTGGGAGGTGATTAGCTGGCCCTGATTGTTTCTTGTCTGGAATTCTCCTGCTTTTGAGTGTTGTTCTTTATTTATTGTCCTGATTTTAGAGTTTTTTTTAATACTGGTAGCCAGATTGTGTTCATTTTCCTGGTTTCCCCCTTTCTGTTGAAATTGTCCACATGCTTCTTGTGGATTCCAATGGCTTCTCTGTGTAGTCTGATGTGGTAGTTATTAGACTGGTCCAGTATTTTTGTGTTCTCAAATAATCTGCTGTGTCCAGGTTGGTTCCGCAAGTGCTCTGCTATGGCTGACTTCTCTGGTCGGATTAGTCTGCAGTACCTTTCATGTTCCTTGATTTGTGTTTGTAGCTGTGGACAAGTCTACATAGGGACCCCAAACACCACAATGTCCAAACAGGAATTGAGGAACATGAAAGGCATGGCAGACTATTTTTTATTTATTTATTTATTAGCGACATTTATATCCCACCCTTCTCATCCCAAAGGGGACTCAGGGTGGCTTACAAGTTATATGTACATACAATATATTATCTGATTAGTATATAGAATCATAGAATCATAGAATCATAGAATAGTAGAGTTGGAAGAGACCACATGGGCCATCTAGTCCAACCCCCTGCTAAGAAGCAGGAAATCACATTCAAAGCACCCCCGACAGATGGCCATCCAGCCTCTGCTTAAAAGCCTCCAAGGAAGGAGCCTCCACCACGGCCCTGGGGAGAGAGTTCCACTGTCGAACAGCTCTCACAGTGAGGAAGTTCTTCCTGATGTTCAGGTGGAATCTCCTTTCCTGTAGTTTGAAGCCATTGTTCCGTGTCCTAGTCTGCAGGGCAGCAGAAAAAAAGCTTGCTCCCTCCTCCCTATGACTTCCCCTCACATATTTGTACATGGCTATCATGTCTCCTCTCAGCCTTCTCTTCTGCAGGCTAAACATGCCCAGCTCTTTAAGCCGCTCCTCATAGGGCTTGTTCTCCAGACCCTTAATCATTTTAGTCGCTCTCCTCTGGACGCTTTCCAGCTTGTCAACATCTCCCTTCAACTGTGGTGCCCAAAATTGGACACAGTATTCCAGGTGTGGTCTGACCAAGGCAGAATAGAGGGGGAGCATAACTTCCCTGGATCTAGACACTATTCCCCTATAGATGCAGGCCAGAATCCCATTGGCTTTTTTAGCAGCCGCATCACATTGTTGGCTCATGTTTAACTTGTTGTCCACGAGGACTCCAAGGTCTTTTTTGCACACACTGCTGTCAAGCCAGGCGTCCCCCATTCTGTATCTTTGATTTCCATTTTTTCTGCCGAAGTGAAGTCTCTTGCATTTGTCCCTGTTGAACTTCATTTTGTTAGTTTTGGCCCATCTCTCTAGTCTGTCAAGATCGTTTTGAATTCTGCTCCTGTCTTCTGGAGTGTTAGCTATCCCTCCCAGTTTTGTGTCGTCTGCAAACTTGATGATCGTGCCTTCTAACCCTTCGTCTAAGTCGTTAATAAAGATGTTGAACAGAACCGGGCCCAGGACGGAGCCCTGCGGCACTCCACTTGTCACTTCTTTCCATCTAATATTCTATCACAATATAAGCACTATATAAGCATTCTATATTATTGTATTGTACTATACGACTATATTGCAATATTATTAGTAATATTGCGTGTAATACAAATATACAGTTATAATCGTGTATTATTATTATTATTATTATTACATTGTATTACATCATAATATTATTATCAATATTATATGTATATACAATATATTGACGGACGACAGGGAGCTCTGGCGCAGACTGGTCCATGATGTCACGAAGAGTCGGAAATGACTGACCAAATGAAGAAGAAGAAGATACAATATATTATAATATTAGTATAGTATAACATGAGTATTATATATTACTATATTGTTAAATTGATACAGGAGACATGGTGGAAAGATGTTTTCCTGGCCCTGCCTTCTTCATTCTGGTCCAGAATGGCAGTTAGACCTTGGGTGTGTGTGTGTGTGTGTGTGTGCTCCCATTTGATGATATAGGAGACATGGTGGAAAGACTATTCAACCAGAGAAGTCAGCCATAGCAGAGCACTTGAGGAACCAACCTAGACACAGCATATCATCATTCCCCCAGGCAGGAAGCAGCCAAGCTTTGAAGATGCAAGGCTATTCAATGCTAATCAAGGTGATCAATTGCAACATTCACACTTGCCTCAAACAGACAAGAGTTCTTTCACCCTGGGCATAATTCCACAGATATATAAACCCCGCTTGCCTAGTTTCCAGCAGACCTCACAACCTCAGAGGATGCCTGCCATAGATGTGGGTGAAACGTCAGGAGAGAATGCTTCTGGAACAGCAACCCAGTGATTCCGGCCATGAGAGCCTTCCACAACGTAAAAAGGATGTGTTTTGCAAGTGTATTCCTCGAGTTGTGCACTAGATGTCAGTGTCTCCTCACATAGCAACACAATCCTTTCCAGACAGGCTCAGCTCTTCCTTTTCCAAAACAGCCAGACAGCAATCAATCCAAAAGCCACTGTTTTGGAAGGGAGATACAATTTCTCTCCAAAGTGCAACTGTTTCAAAAACAAAAGAAATATTTCAAAATCTTTCAACATAGGAGTCTTTCCAATTGAGAAAAAGGAAATGGGCTCCAGTTGGTGCCTCTCAGTGTGGTGGAATGGGTGAATCCGCTCAGGATTCTGGTCCGAACTTTAAAGAAGGTTTGAGTGCCTTCAAGTTGACTTCAACTTATGGTAACCTAATCACAGGGCTTTCCTTGGAATGGTTCATTCAGAGGAGGGTGCCCAGTTCCTTTCTCCAAGGCCTGCCCAATGGCCGAGTCACATAGTCTCAGCTTCAAAGGAAGGCAACAGGAAACACCACTGAAGAAATCTTATTGTATCTCATAATAGCTTTGACATATGTTCCCCAAAACCTTTCAGGGGGTCATACTCTCTCAGCCCTGTAGGAAGGTAATACCTGACTTCTGAACAAATCTTACCCAGAAAGGTTGCTATAGGTGAGAAATGGCTGGATACAATCTTGAATAGACAATTGTGTGCCTTCAAGTCTCCAATCTATGGCAACCCTAAGGTGAACCTATGATTTTTTGGCATCATAGGAAAGCTGATGAAGAAACACAACCTACAAACTATCGACAGACCCACTAAGAAAATCCAACAAATGCTACGGTCAGCAAAGGACAAGAGGGATCCTCTCACCTCTGCAGAAGTCTATCACATACCATGCAGCTGTGGACAAGTCCACAGAGGGACCACCAAATGCAGCATTGTCCAAACATGAATCAAGAAACATGAAAGGCATTGAAGACTAACTCAACCAGAGAAGCTGGCCATAGCAGAGCACTTGATGAACCAACCTGGATACAGCATATTATTTGAGAACACAGAAATGCTGGACCACTCCAACAACTATCATGTCAGACTACACAGAGAAGCCATTGAAATCCACAAGCATGTGGACAATTTCATCAGAAAGGAGGAAACCATGAAAATGAACAAAATTTGATAATCAGCGTTTAAAAAACCCTAAAATCAGGACAGTAAATAAAGAACAACACTCTGAAAAGAGAGAAATTCCAGACATGAAACAATCAGGGACAGCTAACACTTCCAAACAAAGGATTCTCCCAGACTGGAAGAAGCCAGGCATTGAGGCCACAGGGAATCAAATGCTAATCAAGGTGATTAATTACAACATTTTCACCTGCCTCCAACAGACAAGAGTTCTTTCTCCCATCCTGGATCTTACACCCTGTTTACCCAAAAATAAGACATCCCCTGAAAATAAGACCTAGTAGAGGTTTTGCTGAATGGCTAAATATAAGGCCTCCCCTGAAAGTAAGACCTGGCAAAGTTTTTGTCTGAAAGTATGCCCGCCAAACAGAACACCAGAGCATGCAGGATTGGTAAATGTACGTACCATAGAGTGTTGTACATGGAAATAATGGTAAGAACAAGAAATTCTTGATGGGATTCACAGTTTGTCTGGTTATGCTGGTTTGTGATGACAACTACTATACAGTATATATATAATAAATGTTCATTTTTTTTGTTCAACAATAAATGTGAGTCCTTCTTCATGGAAAAATAAGACATCCTCTGAAAATAAGACCTAGCACAACTTGGGGGGGGGGGGAATAATATAAGACACTGTCTTATTTTCAGAGAAACAGGGTAAACCTCCCTTGCCTGGTTTCCAACATATCTCACAACCTCTGAGGATGCCTGCCATAGATGTGGGTGAAACGTCAGGAGAGAATGCTTCTGGAACATAGTCATGCAGCCTGAAGGACTCACAGCAACCCAGTGATTCCAGGCATGAAAACCTCCAACAATACATTTTCTGGCATCCTTTGTTGCTTTCTTCTGAGGCTGAGAGTGTGTGACTTGACTAAGGTCACCAGATGGGTTTCAAGTCCAAGCAGGTACAGTAGAGTCTCACTTATCCAACATAAACAGGCCGGCAGAACATTGGATAAGTGAATATGTTGGATAATAAGGAGGGATTAAGGAAAAGCCTATTAAACATCAAATTAGGTTATGATTTTACAAATTAAGCACCAAAACATGTTATACAACAAATTTTACAGAAAATGTAGTTCAATAAGCAGTAATTACTGTATTTATGAATTTAGCACCAAAATATCATGATGTTTTGAAAACATTGACTACAAAAATGCGTTGGATAATCCAGAATGTTGGATAAGGGAGTGTTGGATAAGTAAGACCCCACTGTATTAATAAAACATTCGTTCCTGGCTGATTTGAAAGTCCCATGAACTGGTTTCTTGTAAGACAACTGGTTTGAGAAACCTTATTGAGAATGTCCACCATAGCTTTGCTTTATCTTCAGCCCTGCAAAGGTGAATATAATCTCTTCTGAATCAAATCTCACCAAGAAAACCCTGTGAAAGGGTTGCCATAGGTGAGAAATGACTCGACGGCACAGAAGGAAAAGAAAGATTTTGTACACTCTGTCAGACATGCATCTGATGAAACAGGCTGGTGTCTATAAAACTTGTAAAACTGATAAAAAATGTGCTTTAAGTGATGCAAGCCAGAAATTGTTTACAGCTTCATGATTTTGGAAATCTATCCAAACACTGCCCTCTCGTCTCCAAATATCCGAGTGGTGGAAAATTGCCTCCTTCCCCCCAAGATCTGCTGCATTTGGCCGTCACCAAATTACACCATGAGTGGCACTTTGGATTGACATTGTTACATTGCCTTCCTTGGTGTCCTTTGGGTGACTGGGTAGGTGGTCCTCCAGCCCACCCCAGGGATTGCTTCCCTTCTGATAAAGCAGTGGTCAGAGGAGGTCACCTCCAGGTCAAAAGCCCAGGCATGTATCAAACATCCCTGGACATCCACGCACTTTGGAGTAGCTGTGTCCAAGGCTAGTGAGTCTCTGATCTTTAATAGCCCAGCGGCAGCTTATATAAACCGCCCTTGCCTTGAAGTGACCATGGCTTCGGTGGGATAATTGATGACCTCTCCTTCCTTCTCCTCCGTCCTTTCGGTTCTCCAAAAGCATCTCAGCAATGTCCGATTTCTGGCAAAGAAAACAGGCAAAATACTCCTGTATAGTGCTTTTGTGGAAGAGAACCTGAGAGGCCATCCATTCCCATCCCATTCTGCAGGAAGGCACAATCAAAGCACTCCTGACAGATGGCCAGCCAGTCTCATTTCTTTCATGTCAGGAGCAACGTATGGCACAGTGGGTTAAACCCTTGTGCCAGCAGGACTGCTGACTTGAAGGTTGGGTTGCTGACATGAAGGTTGATGGTTGGAATCCAACTCGGGGAGAGCACGGATGAGCTCCCTCTATCAGCTCCAGCTCCATGCAGGGACATGAGAGAAGCTCGGGCTCGGGCTGTGGTGCAGGCTGGAGAGCAGCTGCAATGAATCACTGCAATGAATCACTCTGACCAGGAGGTCATGAGTTCAAGGCCCGCTCGGAGCCTATGTTTGTTTATCTTTGTTCTATGTTAAAAGGCATTGAATGTTTGTCTATATGTGTAATGTGATCCGCCCTGAGTCCCCTTCGGGGTGAGAAGGACGGAATATAAATGCTGTACATAAAATAAATAAATAAATAAGCTTCCCACCAGGATGGTAAAAACACCCAAATATTTATTTATTTATTTGCCCCATTTATACTCCACTTTTCTCTACCCCGAAGGAGACTCAAGACACATATGGCAATTATTCAATGCCTGAAAAACATACAACTCATTGAGCTTAAATTAAATTTAAATTAATACATATTAAACATTTAATAACACCATCCAAAAATCATAGTCTGAACCATTCCGTGGTTATTGCACATATTCCAACATTATTATTGCACTGCTGGTACATCCGAATGTCCCCTGGGCAATGTCCTTGCAGACAGCCAATTCTCTCACACCAGAAGCAACTTGCAGCTTCGGTATAAAAATAGAAGACTCTACCACAGTCTGAAGAAAGCATAGTCTCCTGTTTAACAGCTTTGACCTTCAGAAATTTCTTGCTAATATTCAGGAGGAATTTCTTTTCCTTGCAGTTGAATCCATTGCTTTGTGTCTTAGTCTGTAGAGCTCCAGAAAATGAGCTTTCCCCCTCCTCAATATAAAATCTAGCCCCTCTTATATCCCCTTAGGAGCCTCTGGTAGCACATCAGGTTAAACCGCTGAGCTGCAGAACTTGCTGACTCAAAAGTTTGGCGGTTCGAATCTGGGGAGCGGGGTGAGCTCCCTCTGTTAGCCCCAGCTTCTGCCAACCCAGCAGTTCAAAAACATGCAAATGTGAGTAGATCAATAGGTACCGTTCCGGTGGGAAAGTAACAGTGCTCTATGCAGTCATGCTGGCCACATGACCTTGAAGGCATCTATGGACAATGCCGGCTCTTTGGCTTAGAAATGGAGATGATCACCACCCCCAGAGTCAGACATGACTTAACTTAATGTCATGACTTAACTTATCTTTACCTCATCCCCTCTTAGTCTCACCCTATACATGGTAAACATACCCAGTTTCCTAAACCATTCCTCATAGGACATAGCTTCGGCCAATTTCATCACCCTTCTCTGGGCACATTCCAGTTTATCAATATCTCTCTTGAGTTGTGGGCCCAGAACTGGACACAGTGGTATTTCAGGCGAGGTTTGACAAAAGCAGAACAGAGTGGGAGTGTGTGTGACTTCTCTTGATCTAAACTCCTCTTGACATAGCCTCAAATCGCATGGTCATCTTGGGGTCTCCGAAGACATCTCGCTCCCTTTCACATGGAATGTTTTCAAGCCAGGTATCACTCATCCCAAGGGTCCCCAAACTAAGGCCTGGGGGCCCGATGCGGCCCATCAAAGCCATTTATCTGGCCCCCATGGCACAAGGGGGTTGTGCTAAATGGGTCTCTTCTTCTCTTACAACCCTTATTATTATTATTATTATTATTATTATTATTATTATTATTATTTGAAATACAACAAGATGAGTCCACAGCAGACACTCTGCTGGCTGTTGTACTGGATCACATGTCAGAAACTTCCCAAGTGTCTAGGACTGTGTGATGTATCGGCGAATAATGTGTGCAGATCCCAGTAAGGTGGCCTTATGCATCTGGCAGGTGGTAATTTTATCAGCACCGATTGTATTTAAGTGCAGGCCAAGGCCTTTAGGCACTGCACCCAGTGTGCCGATCACCACTGGGACCACCTTGACTGGCTTGTGCCAGAATCTTTGTAATTCGATCTTTAAATCCTCATATCGTGTCAGCTTTTCCAGTTGTTTCTCCTCAATCCTGCTGTCACCTGGGATTGCAACATCGACAATCCATACTTTGTTTTTAACCTGATTGTGAGATCAGGAGTATTGTGTTCCAAAACCCTGTGTTGTTATTATTATTGTCATTATTAACATTGAGGCTGGGTGGCCATCTGTCAGGGATGCTTTGCTTGTGCTTTTGGTGCACAGAGGCAGAAGGGGGTTGGACTAAATGGCCCAAGGGGTCTCTTCCAACCCTCTTTATTATCATTATTATTATTATTATTACTATTATTATTAACATTGAGGCTGGGTGGCCATCTGTCAGGGGTGCTTTGCTTGTGCTTTCAGTGCACAAAGGCAGAAGGGGATTGGACTCAATGGCCCAAAGGATCTCTTCCAACCCTCTTTATTATTATTATTATTATTATTATTATTATTATTATTATTATTATTATTATTGTGTTGTCGAAGGCTTTCATGGCCGGGATCACAGGGTTGTTGTATGTCTTTCGGGCTGTGTGGCCATGTTCCAGAAGCATTCTCTCCTGACGTTTCGCCCACATCTATGGCAGGCATCCTCAGAGGTTGTGAGGTATGATTATTAATTATTATTATTGCTCGGTGGACAACTATAGTCCGGCCCTTCAACAGTCCGAAGGATTGTGAACTGGCCCCCTGTTTAAAAAGTTTGGGGACCCCTGACTCATCCTATATCTGTGCATTTCATTTTTTTCTGCCTAAAGGTAGTACCTTATACTTCTCCCTGTTTACATTCGTTGTGTTAGTTGTGGCCAAGTTCTGCTTTACAATGCAAGAGGCCCTGGTATCTGCTGTGGTTTGGTTTTGGGACCTCCCATGGATGCTGAAGTCCCATCACATACAACAGAGTTACTAATATGAAATGGCAAAATCAAGGTTTGCTCTTCGGAATATGTTCAAGCAGTGGATGCAGAATCTGTGGACACAGAGAGCCGGCGGTATGTGAGCTTTTTGTTTCCAAGTTAGCAACTTTCCAAGGTTGTTCTCCGAGTCTTTCCGAGGTGAAGGCCATGGGATCCGGCCATCTGCACCTGAGATCCTGTCCTCCCCTCCCGGCTCTCCCTCCTCCTCCATCTCTGGGACAAACTCCTTCATGCCTTTGTAGACAAAAACACCAAACTGCCTGCAGGGAAATCATGAAAGAGAGAGGCTGCTTCTGCCCAGCTCAAGGTAACCCTGAGGAACAGCTGCACCCAGTTCCTACATCTGGTCTCCTTTCTCTGGAGAGAATGTCCTGTACCCGGAGGAGAGGAATGCAAAGGCAAAGAAAGAGAGGGAGGAAGGGAGAGAACCCGCCTCGGTTGGCAGACCCAGCAAAGGAGGCCTTGACTTCTGCGCAGGAATGAGAAGGACAGCTGAAGCTTTGCATTCAATGTAATGCATTTTGCAAAATCCGGGGAAGAACAGATGGATTTGCCAGGAGGAAAACAAAACAACCAGCGTGGAGTTGAGGATTGGACTATAGATTTTCTAACAGTGTAGAATTAATGCAGTTTGGCCTCAGTTTAATTGCCATGGCTCCATGCTACAGAAGCATGGGAATTGTAGTCTGGTGAGGCACCAGCACTCTTTGGCAGAGAAGGATAATACATTGTGTTGAAATGTCCTGGTTGTCTTCTTATCTTCTGCCTGTATCCTCAGTTGGCCTCTGTTGCCGGAAACTACACTGTAAAATTAATACACTGAACTGCTATGTCCTGATTTATTTTATTTATTTACAACATTTCTATCCTACCTTTCTCACTCAAGGGGACCCAAGGTGGCTTACAAAAATTGGCGAAATTCAACGCCCAAAACAAAATCCAATAAAATCAACAATGCATTTAAATCAGTTAATAATACTTAATACTCAATACGCTAGAATCACGGGAATTGTAGTTTAACAAGCTTTCTCTGCCAGGAGGAAAACAACCAGCATGGAGTTGAGGATTGGACTATAGATGTCTCTAACGCTGTAGAATTAATGCAGTTTGGCCTCAGTTTAATAGCCATGGCTCCATGCTACAGAAGCATGGGAATTGTAGTCTGGTGACGCAACAGCACTCTTTGGCAGAGAAGGATAATACATTGTGTTGAAATGTCCTGGTTGCCTTCTTATCTTCCGCCTATATCCCCAGTTGGCCTCTGTTGATGGAAACTACACTGTAAAATTAATACACTGAACTGCTACCCTGTTTCCCCTATAATAATACATCCCCAGAAAATAAGACCTAGTAGAGGTTTTGCTGAATTGCTAAATATAAGGTCTCCCCCAAAAGTAAGACCTAGCAAAGTTTTTGTTTGGAAGGATACCCAACGAACAGAACACCAGAGCATGCAGGATTGGTACATGTACGTAACATCGATTGTTGCACATGGAAATAATGGTAGTAACAAGAAATTCTTGATAGGATTCACAGTTTGTCTGGTTATGCTGGTTTGTGATGACAACTACTGTACAGTATAAAATAAATTTTCATTTTTTGGTTCAACAATAAATGTGAATTCTTCTTCATGGAAAAATAAGACATCCCCTGAAAATAAGACCTTGTGCATCTTTGGGAGCAAAAATTAATATAAGACACTGTCTTATTTTCGGGAAAACACAGTATGGCTCAATTTATTTACAACATCCCTTATAATGAACGATTCTATATCTGTGGAACATCTGAAATTGAGGATTTAGCACATATATTATTTGACTGTAAACTGTATCAGAAGGTGTGAGAAGGTGTTGGGAATCGCACATCAGAACAACATATTTTATAACATATAAACATAACATATAAAATGGCTCTGTATTTGAGCAAAACAATACGTTTGAGATCTACATATGTGGGGCTGATTGTGGTAATTTGTAGGGGTGACAATGAAATATGATGCATACATTCAGTTTTATCATATTTATTTATTGTAATGTTACAAGTGTTTTATCTAATTTTTGTATAGAATGTAATCAGGTCTTTTCAAGCCTGGTTGTTTGGCTTGGTACTTTGATATGGCCTAAGGGCTAATTGGGGGCCCCGGTGGCGCAGGGTGTTAAAGCGCTGAGCTGCTGAATTTGCGGACCAAAAGGTCTCAGGTTCAAATCTAGGGAGCGGAATGAGCTTCTGCTGTTAGCCCCAGCTTCTGCCAACCTAGCAGTTCAAAAACATGGAAATGTGAGTAGATCAATAGGTACCGCTCTGGCGGGAAGGTAACAGCACTTCATGCAGTCATGCCGGCCACATGACCTTGGAGGTGTCCACAGACAACGCTGGCTCTTCGGCTTAGAAATGGAGATGAGCACCAACCCCCAGAGTCGGACTAATCAATAAAGGTCTAATCAATAAAATGTTCTTCTAATGAGAACATTTCTAGCCTACCTTTCTTACCTGAGGTGACTCAAGGTGGCTTACAAAACTTGGCGAAATTCAACGCCCAAAACAAAATCCAATGCATTTAAATCAGTTAATAATACTTAATACTCAATATGCTAGAATCATGGGAATTGTAGTTTGACAAGCTTTCTCTGCCAAATAAGGCTCTGCCTCAATCAACCACAACTCCCATTATTATTCCATAACATTGATCCAAGGCAGTAATGTAAAACTGCATTAATTCTTTAGATCACTGGTTCCCAACCTATGGTCCATGAACCACCAGTCCGCAAGAACTAAAATATGGTTTGCGGCCTCACTGTTACTACACCATTGCAACGAGAGTGACTGGTCTTGCAAAACCCTCTGATAGTGCTAATATGGTTTTCTGTGAGTGAGCAGATGGCAACTACTGGATGGCATATGTCCTGTATCAGAAACTAGAGCAGACGTGGTCTATCCAATGCAATTTTCTGAATCAGCAACTCAAATAACGAAACAGAATCTAAATTTGATCAAAAACAGATTAGTAAGTAACCCTTTTGGTACTAATGTTGGAGAGTGGCCCTTGGTCAAAGTGGTCCCTGATTTTAAAAAAGGTTGAGAACCACTGCTATAGATGCATCCTGGCTAGGCCTGCTGGGAGTGATAGACCTTTAAATTATAATAATATAATAATAACTTTATTTTTGTATCCCACTCCATCTCCCCGGAGGGACTCAGGGTGGCTCACACGGGGACGAAGCCTGGTAATTCTGTTTTAAATTTTGACAGCTTGCTTTAAATTCTAATTTTGAAAAGTTTCCTTCTCGTTTTTACTATAGTTCCCAGAATCCCCTATGCCAGTTATGGTGATAAGGGGATTATGGGTGCTGTAGTCAACAAAGGAAACCTCTCCAAATGTTGGTGACGCCTCTCATCATCCATATCCTTTGTGGCCAAGGATTGGGGATTATGGAAATTGTAGTCCAAGCAAAGCTGGGAATGTGCAAAACTGGGAAAGTGATCCTCTCAAAAAAAAAATATCAAAAAGTAATTGGTTGGTACAGTTTGTGCATCACTTATCTGAAATGCTTGGGACTATAAATGTTTCCTTGATATTTTCCCCTTGATTTTGGAATATTCTGTCCCTGTATACACATGTCTGGGTCACTGATGAGATCCAAGTCTAAACACTAAATCAATTGATGTTTCCCAGACACCTTATACATAGAACTGGAAGGTAATTTTATACACCAATACTGTAAATAATTCTGTGCACGAAACACTGTTTGTGCACATTGAAGCATCAAGAAAGCAAAGCCGTCACCCTTTCAGCCATCCGTGGGGAGAATTTTAGATTGTGGACTATTTCGGATTTTATTATTTCAGATAAGGGATACTCAAGCTGTATCCATTACACTTGAAAATCTTATTTAACTTCCTTTCCACTCCTATGAAGAATTAATGCAGTTTGACACCACTTGAATTACTATGGTTAACTTCCTTGCCAAGTCTACAATGAAGAATTAATGCAGTTTGACACCACTTGAATTATTATGGCTCAGTGCCGTGGAATCATGAGAGCTGTAATTCGGTGAGCATCCTCCCGCCAGCACTGTTTTGGCAGATGAGGCTCAAGACCTTTACATTGTACAGGATTCCTTTAGTAGCGAAAGTGGTATCAAACTGCATTAAATCTACCATGCAGATGCATCCTTCACCTCTGTATGGGTTTTGGTCTTTTGGATAAGGAATATTCAAGTTGGATAAGTAGAGTGGAACAGATCATTTTAAATTCAGGAAAATAAATCAGAAAACCGAGGGGTGAAAAATGGGAAAAAAACATCAAGAGGCCTGGGTTGTTGTATGTCTTTCGGGCTGTGTGGCCATGTTCCAGAAGTATTCTCTCCTGACGTTTCGCCCACATCTATGGCAGGCATCCTCAGAGGTTGTGAGGTATGGATAAACTAAGTAAGGAAAGGAAAGAATCTATATCTGTGTAGAGTCCAGGGTGTGGCAAGAGTCCTTTGTCACTGGGAGCCAGCATTAATGTTTCAGTTAATCACCCTAATTAGCATTGGAAATGTTTTGTCTCTTGCCTGGGGGCATCCTTTGTTCAGTCAAGCCCTCAGAGTGTTGGTTCCCATCTACTGTTTTGATTTTGGAGTTTTGTAATACTGGTAGCCAGATTTTGTTCATTTTCATGGTTTCTTCCTTTCTGTTGAAGTTGTCCACATGCTTGTGGATTTCAATGGCTTCTCTGTGTAGTCTGACATGATAGTTGTTGGAATGGTCCAGCATTTTTGTGTTCTCAAATAATATCCTGTGTCCAGGCTGGTTCATCAAATGCTCTGCTCTGGCTGATTTATCAAGAGGCCTGTCGCCTGGTGGTCTAGGGACCACCTTCCAAAAATATAGAAAACGCAGAGGCAGAAGCTGGCCCTGGGTTTCCTCCGATTGAGTGAAGTTGTAAAGGATTTCCTCTCCAAAAGCCACTTCTGGAGTGAATTAATCTCCCCATTATGCCATCCTCTCAAGAGGGAGGCCATTTGTCTCTGAGCGGCCCAGAGAGACGCAGTTCCCTATTAGTCTCACTCTTCTGACAGCTTTTCAGAGAGACGAGAAACGAGAATGATGGAAGGCGAGGAAGCCTGCTTCTTTTCACTGACTGACAGATAGCCTTCATATTTTACCTGTTAATGATATCATAGGTCTCTAGGATGATGACAAATACTCTGTTTCAATTAAGGCTGATGTCCCCAGTACAATTTCTTTTGAGTGCTTTTGATGTTTTTATGTTTCATATCATTGAATTAGTATTTCAAATGACTATTGAAAGACCAAGGTGTGTCTACACTGGAGAATTAATGCAGTTTGACTCCACTTTGACTGCTCATGATAAAATGAAATGGATTCCTGGGATTTGTAGTTTAGTGATGTACTAATGCTATTTTGGAAGAGAATGTGAAATACCTCGAGTGCGTCGACACTGTAGAATTAATACAGTTTGAACCCTACTATGTTGATTGGGCTTGTGCACATGTAAGCCACCCCCGAGTCCCTTTGGGGAAATGGAGGCAGGGTACAAAAATGAAATATTATTATTATTATTATTATTATTATTATTATTATTATTGACACAACGACGTTGTATGACACAGCAAACAAGATAGATATGCTGGATTTCGTTTCACAAAACCACAAGTCGAACACTTCACAAGTGTCTAGGACTGTGTGATGTATTTTCGGATGATGCGTGCAGATCCCAGTAGGGTGGCCTTTTGCAGTTGGCAGATCGTAATTTTGTCAATGTCTATTGTTTCCAAATGCCGGCTGAGATCTTTTGGCATGGCACCCGTTGTTGTTGTTGTTGTTGTTGTTGTTGTTGTTGTTGTTGTTGTTATTGAAGTGCCAAGGCTCAGTGCTAGGGAATGATGGGATTTGTAGTTTTACAAGATCCTTCTCTGCGAAAGAATGCTGGTTCTTCACCAAACTACAGATCCCAGGACTCCATAGCATTGAGCCATGGTGGATAAAGTACTGTCAAGCTGCATTCATTCTTGTGTGTATATGCATCCTTCGAATAGATTTTTGTGGAGTCCTCAGTGGCGCAATGGGTTAAACCCTTGTGCCGGCAGGACTGCTGACTTGAAGGTTGGGTTGCTGACCTGAAGGCTGCTGGTTCGAATCCAACCCGGCGAGAGTGCGAATGAGCTCCCTCTGTCAGCTCCAGCTCCGTGTGCGGACATGTAGAGAAGCCTCCTACAAGGATGGTTAAAACATCAAAAACATCCTGGGCAACATCCTTGCAGATGGCCAATTCTCTCACACCAAAAACGACTTGCAGTTTCTCAAGTCGCTCCTGATATAAAAAAAAAAATAGATTCTTGTGTTTTATATTAGTAAATGTAAACATTTCAAAAGACTATTAATAGACTTTAACCTCCTTTCTTACTGTTTACTCTTTACTGCCCAAAGAAATCCAAATCAGCTCCATATTACAAAATACGGGAGGAAAAAACCTCCACGCACCTCTTATGGACTACTTCTAGTCCCACGCATTTTGGATAAGGAACACTCAACCTGTAATTTTTCTAAGAGCCAACTGCATTAATCTGTCTCAGTGTAAAAATATAAAAGACCAATTGGTTATCATTCGCATGCGGTTCACAGGAAGGGCAGTGAACGGAGGGAATAAACAAGGGAAGAAAGAGGATGCCGAAAAGGCAGAGGAGACGTCAAGCAAAATAGGAAGGGCATCCAGTTTTCAAGGGGCAAGGCATTCTTGCCTGTCCAAAAATGGATCGGGTCACATTAGGGAATTGGGAGATGGGATTTGAGCTCTGGAAAGTTACTGCTTTGGACTACAACTCCCAGAATCCACCACAACTGAGGACCTTGAGAAGTGTGGTCTGAAAAAAAAAACTTTTCCAAGCCCTTAGAATCCCTGAATCTGGGGCTGTTCTTAAATTCCATGATACTCCTTTACCTTGTTTATGTTTAGGTTGAAATGCCAGAAAAAAAAAGAAACTAAGTAGTGTGGAATGTATAGCTTCAGGAAAATGCACAAAAATATTACGCTGTCATTTCCCATAACTGGATCTGTGAATGGTTGAAGCCAGAGCTGAAGTGGATTATCTGATAAGTCGGATGGTGATATTGCTTATACGAGGCTAGGCGTTTGCAGGTTGGAGAGCCTAAAAGGAGCATTGGTTTGAGCATTAGACTAAAACACTGGAGAATAGAGACTGAATCATCGCTTGACCATAGAAATCCTCTCAGGCTCAGAGGAAAGCAATAGCAAACCCATTTTGAACAAATCCTGAACTCAAGGAAACCCTATGATAGGGTCGCCTTAGGGCAGTGGTTCCCAACCTTTGGGTCTCTGGGTGTTTTGGACTTCAACTCCCACATATGGTAAGCTGGCTGGGATTTCTGAAGTCCAAAACATCTGGAGGCCTAAAGGTTGGGAACCACTGCCTTAGGGTCACTATACGTAAGAAATATCCTAAAGGTTTCAAAGAGTGTGGATGAGGGGTCTAGTAGTTTCCCTATCCGTGAAATATTGGATACACTGTGGGATTTAGTCCAAACTTTGAAAGAACTGTCCAACATCCTAGACCTATTCTGAGATAGTGTTCAGCACTCTGGATTTTTATTGTTATTAAGTTCCATCAAGTTGACTTTGACTTATGGTGACCCCATGAATGAAAGACCTCCAAGTCACCTATGTCTTCAAACTGATCAGAGGATCAGGTCTTGCAAACTCAGGGCCCTTCCACACAGCCATATAACCCAGAATATCAAGGCCGATAATCCACAATATCTGCTTTGAACTGTGTGCCGTCGCACCTGGGGCTATAACTCTTAGCAAAAGAGGCATGGACGTGAAATCTTTCCCCAGGGGATTGCTTCTTGCCCTCCTTTAGGGAAACTGGAACTCCCAAGTACCAAAACACTGTAAATAAGTCACAACTGGTTTTATTGTTCACAAAAGGTTAACCCAATAAGCTGGAAATTTCAAAGGGGTAAAGAAAAATATACATTACAGTCTTTGGTTGTCTTAAGTCCAAGGAGCTTTGCAGCTGAGAAGCTTTTCCAGGTCCCTCTTTCTCAATGGCTGTGAATGCTGGAGCAATCCTCCGCCTCAGTCCAAATGGCCTATGCTTGAAGACACAGTCTTTCTCTAATGCCAAAGAACTGATTTGAATGCGCTTGAGACTCCTCAACGTTGTCCAGGTTGGCCCCGAACATCAAGCATAAGTCTCAAGGGTAAGAACCTCAGAATTGGTGCTGAGAGGTAACTTAATCAAGGGCTTTTAGAGCCAAGTCTCTCTCTCATGTCCATCTGGTAGAAAGCTTGATGGTGGAATGAAAAAAGGAAACACTGTCCTACTCCAGGAAAGGGTGGAGTTAAACAATTGAGCTGAGGGAGCAATATAACTGGTGCAAACAACATTGATTGACAGCTGTAAATAACCAATCGATCCAACAACATTTACAGGGTAAAAAGGCAAAATCAGGCATGATACAATTCAAATCTTGCAATTTACAGTTCCACATATATATGGCGCCACTCGCGCCGTCACAAACTAGGTTCAAATAATCCAGTTCAGTGTTGATTTTATACAGCTGTGTGGAAGGGGCCTCAGAGATCCAAACATTATTACCTTTTCTAGTAAGTCCTATCTTCTCATAGCATGGCCGAAGTACAACAGCCTCAGTTTAGTCAACCTAGTTTCTGGAAGTTGTTTAGACTCCATTAAAGTTTGGACTAAAAGCCAGAATGAGTTCAAACGTCCGTGGACACAACAGCTATCAGCTATAATGGAGTTCCATAAGCTTATATGTATCAAAAGTAGAGTAAGAAGATGGTTCCACATCCGATACTGTTGTGTACAGTCATCATTCCACATTCACTGGAGTTAGAGGTACAAGACCCCCATGAAAGTGAAAAACTGTTAATAAAAATGCTAGGTTTTTACCTAAGGGATCACCTTTTTAGGAATGTCTAGGTCCTCCAGCATGGTTTGATGATCAACTTCTGTTGGAAGGTGACTACTACAGAGTCGCATTGGAGGATCTACAGATTCCTAGAAATTTCAAACAAATCCATGTAGTATCATATCCATAAATGTTAAACCTGCAGATGTGGAGGGCCAACTGTCCTATGGATTTACAGGGCATATCAGAAGGTCTGGATTTTAGCTGGGCCATGTAGGAAGAGGATGATAAAGGGAATGCCATGCTCTCCAATATCTCCCAGGTAAAAATTGGGAGCCCTGAGGCCAAGCAGTATGTTCAAGACGCCAAAGGACATTAGTGACGAAGAAAAGATGAGATAGGAAAGACAGTTTGCTTTTGCCTGAGCTTAACTGGGAAGAGCAAGACTCCTCCTCCTTCTCCTGAGTTAATATTGCAACTAATGGTGTGTCTATACTAGGCATGGGGAAACTTTGGCCCTCCAGGTGTTTTGGACTTCAACTTCCACAATTCTTAACAGCCGGTAGTTGGAGTCCAAAACACCTGGAGGGCCGAAGTTTCCCCATGCCTAGTCTGTACTGTAATGTTAATGCAGTTTGACACCATTTTAACTGCCATGGTTCCATGCTATGAAATCCTGGGATTTGTTGTTGGATGAGGCACCAGTATTATTTGGCACAGAAAGCTAAATACTTTCTCTAACAACAGCGCCCATGATTCCGTAGCATTGACAGTTAAAGTGGTATCAAACTGCATTAATCGAACTGTGTAGATGTACCTTTAGTTTCCAGCAAGGGAAGTCAACTGAGAACCCAGAGTTCAAGTAAAAGTGGAAAAACAAATCAACCCGCACATTTTAAAGGAGCAGAAAAGGCGAGGAGACAAAGGATTAATCCCTGTCAAATCTGAAAATTTATATAAGAGTACTAGTTTGCTTGGCCACGCGTTGCTGTGGCTTATGGGAATCCTTTGTTGGCCAGGTGGAATAGCAGTGAATAGCCTTGAAGTCTCAAAGCCTGGCCGTTTTCTGGAGTAGCTGGAGCTTTTTGTTGTATGAACGTAGAGGCATGGATGAGGGGTTGTGCTGCCAAGTTTAGTGTTTCTGGGATGTGTAGTTTTGTTGTTTTGTCCTAGGCCGAAATTTCATTATCCTTTTATATATATATAGATATCTAGTTTGATTATTAATTAAAGTCCTATCTTCCTTTAGTCATTCATTGAAAACCTCATTTGATCCAAGGGTGGTTTACGTTTGCTATTGCTCTGGTGCACATAGAAAGAGAGATTTCCCAGGGCCAAAGATCTCCTTTGCTAAAAATACTTCCCAACTTCTGTGCTCGGGAGCCCTTTCCAAGCCCTCCTTGACAGTAACCATGCCTCTGGGGCCTGTCAATCACAGCCCTCTTGGCCAGTGTCAGCCACAGTTCCCTATAATCTCTTGGGAGGTACAGTGGTGCCAGAAGTGACGGAGCCCTTCATCCACATCTCGGGGATGTAAACAATATTCCCGATCCATGACAGGCACTGCATTAGCAAGCCGTGCCCTTTGAATGGCTTGGACTGGGACAAAGTGAGTGGAACGGCTACTTCTTCGTTAATACCTGCGGCTTTGACGACCCTTCAGCCTTTCTCCTTATCAGCCAAGCAACAAAGGAAGGACCCTTGCAAAGTGGCAAATTTGGGGCCAGTCAAGGGTTGTGTTTCTGTCTTCATAAACTCAGTCCTTGGTAGCATTTCTGAATCCTCAAAATATAAATCCGTCCGCCCTGTGTTATTCTGATATTCTTATACCATTGCAACACTCTCTATTCTTTTCTTGTTAAATTGCATAGTGGTGTACATCTGAATAAGATTATGGCTGGATCTACACGACCATATAATCAAGTTTCTGGTCCCAGATTATCTGTATTGAACTGAATTATATGGCAGTGCAGACTCCTATAATCCGGTTCAAAGCAGATAACCTGGGATCAGATACTAGACCAATGATGGGCAACCTTTTGCACTTGGTGTGTCAAAATTCACCAGAAAACCTAGCATGACTTGGGTGGTGTGTCACTTCGAGAAAAAAACCCATAATTTCACAGTATATATAGTTTAAATAACAAAAATATATAATTGTAATATATAACTGTATTCAATAAATCAAAAACTATTTACTACCATTATTTCCATGTACAACAGTCTATGGTACCTCTTGCAATTTCCACGCTGATTTCTCTCTAATGTAGTTTCAATGTAATCATGAATAATGAATAATATAATAATAATAATAATAATAATAATATAATATACTACAATAATAATAGAATAATAATAGAATGATTTTATATATGTGTGTGTGTATGTGTGTGTATAATGTGCATAATTCCCATGGAGTAAACAACAAAACCACTGGACCAAATCACACCAAATTTGGCCACAAAAGACATTAGTCATCCAATCAATCTGCATGCGGCAGCGTGTCAGCAAAAATGGCTAGGCGTGTCAGTGCTGACACGTGTGTCATAGGTTGGCCATCACTGTACTAGACTGTGTTGTTGAAGGCTTTCATGGCCGGAATCATTGGGCTGTTGTGAGTTTTTCGGGCAGCCCAATGTTCCAGCATCATTTTCTCCTGATGTTTTGTCTGCATCTGTGGCTAATGGCATCTTCAGAGGTTTGTTGGTGGTGAATGTGTATATCTGTGGAATAATGTACAGGGTCAGAGAAAGAACTTTTGTCTGTTTGAAGCAAGTGTAAATGTTGTAATGAGCAAGGTTGAATAGCATTGAGTAGCCTTGCAGCTGCCAAGTCAATCAGTGAGGGTATCTGCATAGAGGTAGCTTGGCTGTAGTTGCCTGAAGGCATCCTCTGTTTGTTTGGGAGGTGTTAGCTGGCAATTTGATTGTTTGCTGTCTGGAGTTCCCCTGTTTTTGAGTGTTGTTCTTTATTTACTGTCTTGATTCTGGTATTTTTTAAATACTGGTAACCAGATTTTGTTCATTTTCACGGCTTCCTCCTTTCTGTTGCAATTATTCACATGCTTGTGGATTTCAGTGGCTTTTCTGTGTAGTCTGACATGATGGTTGTCAGAGTGGTCCAGCATTTCTGTGCTCTCAAACAATATTCTGTGTCTAGATTGGTTCATCAAGTGCTTTGCTATAGTTGACTTCTCTGGTTGAGTTAGTCTGCAGTGTCTTTCGTGTTCTTTGGTTCGTACATAGCGACAACCAAACCTAGTGCCCGGACACGAATCATACAAATTCACGATCAAATTTACAAAGTTTTTAACCTTCTCTGCTGGTGCCTCAACTAACTGCAACTTTCCATAACACTGAGCTTTGGCATTTAAAGTGGTGTCAAACAGTATTCATTTTTAGGTGCAGATGCACCTTTAAACAAAGCCCACAATTCAATTATTCCAACTAGGGTTGACTCAACACACAACCATTGATTCATAGTATTGTATTATACATCTAAATAAGAACGTCACAAGCCTTCGATCTAATTGTTCCAACAAAAGTGGACCCATTAAAACAATGAAATAGACTAATGTGTTGACTCAAACTTTCAACAATTGATCCTAGGAGCATGAACATTGCAGAGATAATGAAGTTTGATACCATGTTCCAGAAGTATTCTCTCCTGACGTTTCACCCACATCTATGGCAGGCATCCTCAGAGGTTGTGAGGTATATGCATACTATGTTTGTAAGACTTGCTTTTTCCAAGACCTCATTCTCTCCTCCAGTTTATCCATCCACCAAAGTTTTTCCAAACTCCAGTTTTTAGCACAGGTCACCTAGGAGATACAACATACTTGAGATGTATAAACAGCACCATTGAACTCCTCTGGAAGTTCAGTCGGAGTGGACAGATGATAAGAAAAGTCCCTGTGTATCTGCATCATGTCTGGAAAGAAATGAATCCGCTCCTTCCCAAAGCCCCCAGAAATTCAAGAGTTATATAGATCTGTATGCATTAATTCTACAGTGTAGACACACCCTTAGAGTCAGAGGTGCAACAAAATTCCTTTGAAAACTGAAATTCCAGGCTAACATGGGGCATGGCTTTGTATATATTCTTTCTCTCTCTTTGGGTGTATCAACGTTATGGTATCTTGGGATCTGTAGTTTGGTGAGGCACCAACTAAAGACCTTGTAAAACTGCAGCTCCAATGATTCCATAGCACTGAGCCATGGCAATTCAATTGGTGCCAAAGTTTGTTCATTCTACAGTGTAGATGCTTGTGTGTTTAAATGACCAGCTGAGGAGTAATTGTGGCTGGTATCTAATAGTGGTGTGCATTGGTATTGTCCCCATTTCTGAAAATGGGGTGCCTATACAAATAGTCAGACTCCAGCAATACATGGAGCGAGAGTTGCCAGATGTCCAAGCTGGGTTTAGAAAAGGCGGAGGAACGAGAGACCATATTGCCAATATCTGCTGGATAATGGAGGAAGCCAGGGAGTTTCATAAAAACATCTATTTCTGCTTTATTGACTATTCTAAAGCCTTCGACTGTGTGGATCATAATAAACTATGGCATGTTCTTGGTGGTATGGGGAGAACAAGTCACCTTGTCTGTCTCCTGAGAAATCTGTATAAAGACCAAGTAGCCACAGTAAGAACAGATCACAGAACAACAGACTGGTTCAAAATCGGGAAAGGAGTGCGGACATCAGGGCTGCATACTCTCACCCTCCCTATTCAACTTGTACACAGAACACATCATGCGATGTGCAGGGCTTGAGGAATCCAAGGCTGGAGTTAAAATTGCTGGAAGAAACATTAACAACCTTAGATATGCAGATGATACCACTCTGATGCCTGAAATCGAGGAGCTGAGGAGCCTTCTCACCAAGGTGGAAGAAAGAAGAAAGTGCAAAAGCTGGGTTGCAGTTAAACATCAAGAAAACCAAGATCATGGCAATCAGACTGATTGATAACTGGCAAATAGAGGGAGAAAACGTGGAGGCAGTGACAGACTTTATATTTCTAGGCACGAAGATCACTGCAGATGCAGACTGCAGCCAGGAAATCAGAAGACGTTTCCTTCTTGGGAGGAGAGCAATGGCCAACCTTGACAAAATAGTGAAGAGCAGAGACATCACACTGGCAACAAAGGTCTGCATAGTGAAAGCAATGGTATTCCCCATAGTAACCTATGGATGCGAGAGCTGGACCATAAGGAAGGCTGAGCGAAGGAAGATAGATGCTTTTGAACTCTGGTGTTGGAGGAAAATCCTGAGAGTGCCTTGGACCGCAAGAAGATCCAACCAGTCCATCCTCCAGGAAATAATGCCCATCGGCTGCTCGCTGGAGGGAAGGATATTAGAGGCAAATATGAAGTACTTTGGCCACATAATGAGAAGACAGGAAAGCTTGGAAAAGATCATGATGCTGGGAAAATGGAAGGAAAAAGGAAGAGAGGCTGACCAAGGACAAGATGGATGGACGGTCTCCTTGAAGTGACTGGCTTGACCTTGAAGGAACTGGGGGAGGCAACAGTCGACAGGGAGCTCTGGCCTGGACTGGTCCATGAGGTCACGAAGAATCAGAAACGACTAAATGAAGAAGCAACAACACCCATTGGTACACATCATGTAATGGGAAAGCAGCCCTCTGTCTGTACCTGCTTATTGTTAGGTTAAAGGTTTTCCCCTGACGTTAAGTCCAGTCATGTCTGACTCTGGGGGTTGGTGCTTATCTCCATTCTAAGCTGAAGAGCCGGCGTTGTCCGTAGACACCTCCAAGGTCATGTGGTCACTGGCATGACTGCATGGAGCACCGTTACCTTCCTGCCGGAGCAGTACCTATTGATCTACTCACATTTGCATGTTTTCGAACTGCTAGGTTAGCAGAAGCTGGAGCTAACCGCAGCTGCTCACACTGCTCCCGGGTTTTGAACCTGGGACCTTTCGGTCTGCAAGTTCAGCAGCTCAGTGCTTTAACACACTTCGCCATCAGGGCTCCTTATTGTTACGTGGCCTGAAATGAAAGCAAAATGAAAGCAAACTTGTCGCCATGCTGCTTTCTCTTTTGTGTCGCCTTTTGTTTTGTCTGAAAATGGCATCTTTCGTTTTATGCACCCAGATGGATGATACTAAATGAATAGAAGAATGAAACAGATGAAACAAATACAGTGCACATCTCTAGTATCTAATGCACGATGCTTCAAAACATCACCAAAAGCTTTCCCCTACATCCCATACTTTGGCTCATAAACAACAGAGCCTGGGACAATGCTAAAGTAAACCACAGGCTTTGGTAATGTAAATCCCAGGGAATCAATGGATGTACTTGTGTTGAGGATCGAGGTCATAGATTTCATCCTGGCAGGAATAACTTTGACGCCCCCGTTTTTTGAAACGTCTCCCCTAGCACCTCTGATGCCGAGGGCCTGAAACGGAGTCAGTCAGAACGGGGCATTCATCATCATCAGCCGCCGGCTCATCAGAAGCGCTTTGGCGCAGCCCTGGACTCTGGACGCCAGCCAGGGCTTGGCCAAGGATAACAAAAAAGGCTTTCATTCGGGTATTCTGAGCCAATTAAAAAAGACAAATTAGCCAGGCTCTTATCTCCCCTTCCCACTCCAACCCAGGGAGGGAGAGGAGGGCTGCAGAGAGGAATGTTTCCCACCGGGAATGTCTGGACCCTCCGAATGCCTCCATAGTCTGTGACGGATGGGCATCCCTCGGCCTGGCCTGCCTCAAACTTCAGGTGCCTGCCTTTAGCCACAAAGGGCAGCAAAGGTGGAAAGATATAGGGAAGGTGGGTCATGTGGGGCCACCTGGAAAGACAAGAGGAAACCTAGGGGAAACCAGTCACTTGGTAAGAGTGGAATATGCTGGATCATGTTAGATTCATGGAGTTGGAAGAGATCCCAAGGTCCATGCAGTCCAACTCGTTGTCTTGCAGGAAAACACAATCCAAGCACTCCTGACAAATGGTTCTCCAATCTCTGCTTTAAAATCTCCAGAGAAGGAGACTCCACCACACTCCCGGGCAGCATATTCCACTCTTACCAAGAAGAAATTCTTCCTAATTTTAGGTGCCATTTGAATCCATTGCTCTGTGTCCTGGAGCATCAGGAAACAAGTTATTTAAACATAGCTTCCATGGTTACCGTGAGTTTACTGGGCTGCGTGGCCATGTTCCAGAAGCATTCTCTCCTGACGTTTTGCCCTATCTATGGCAGACATCCTCAGAGGTGGTGAGGTATATTGGAAACTAGGCAAGTGGGGCTTATATATCTATGGAAGGTCCAGGATGGGAGCAAGAACTATTGTCTGTTGGAGGCAAGTGTGGATGTTGTAATTAATTAATCACCTTGATTAGCATTGAAAAGCCTCACAGTTTCAAGGCCTGGCTGTATCCTGCCTGGGGGAATCCTTTGTTGGGAGGTGTTAGCCGGCCCTGATTGCTTCATGTCTGGCATTCCCCCGTTTCCACAGTGTTGGTCTTTATTTACTTTAAAAGACAGGCCATGTGGCTCTTAGCTCTTTCTCCTCCAACGCCTTGCTGCCATCTCCCAAGATTTGCCACCTAAGGCCAAATAAAGCTTCCTTCTCTCCCATGATAAGACTGTGACGACAATAACCCCTTTCTTCTCTCTCCAACCCCAAAACCTCCACCAAGGTTTCTCAAAGGAAGGACAACTTTCTCATTTCCCAACAAATGGATGGGAGAAAGTCTCACGGCCTTGACAGCGCAGTGGGAAGGAAAAAAAGAGAGTTTTGTCTGAGCTCCATTCCCTGCAAAAGCCTCCCCCAAGCCCAAACGCTTGAAACGGCCTTGCTTTGTGGTTTGAGATGGTCTGGGTGAGCTGGATCACGGCAGGGCAGCTGTACATGCAAAGCGTGGGGGTCAACGTCTTCCTGCCAATAAGTCCTCAAGGTCAAGGCAGGTGGCAGAGTCTGCAGACCGAAAAAGGCTAGGAGAAAAAGCATGAAAGCTTCACGTTGTGCCTCTTTCATCTCCAGTGGCAGATAAAGCTGCCAGATCCCTTTCCAGATGATGTGCATCTCCAAAGAAAGCCTGGAGACTCAAAACACTGCATTGGATGTTTACTCTTGTCCCGGCACGATTGTCTTTTCTCCATCCGTATTTTGGGCTGGGCATTTTGAACGAAGTTCTAACTGGGTGTCCATTCTCCCATCCAGAAGTGGAAGGTTCTTCATTGCACACAATCTTGATTAGATATTTAATCTCCTTTTAATTGCCATTGTCAAGTGTATTTTATTGATTTGCTTTTATGTTCAGAGCCCTTAGTGGCACAGCGTGTTAAAGCGCTGAGCTGCTGAACTTGCGGACCAAAAGGTCCCAGGATCGAATCCAGGGAGAAGGGTGAGCATGCGCTGCTAGCCCCAGCTTCTGCCAACTTAGCAGTTTGAAAACATTCCCTGAAGAATGGATAATAAGAATACTAGACATAGTACAAATGGATAAGTTAACACAAAAAATAAGAGAAGGGAAAAAGAAAACAGACTGGACAAACTTTATAAAATTCCTAACAAAAAGCAGAATGGATTTTATGATAGACCTATTCAATATATAAAGTACATTAAACTGGATACATAAAGACACAATTAATGAAAGAGACAACTCCGAAGCCAAGATGGGAAGTATAACCCGATTAGTTTTTCTCTCTTTTCTTCTACTTTTTTCTTTTTTGGGGGTCTTTTTTTACCTCTATTTCTTTGTTTATTTTTCCTCTTGATACTTTCCCACTTTTCTATTGATATATTGTTCCACCACTTTCAATGTATCATGTTTCAAAATAAAAATTATTCACAAAAAAAAGAAAACATGCAAATGTGAGTAGAACAATAGGTGTTCTGGCCAGAAAGTCACGGCACTCCATGCAGTCATGCCAGTGGCCACATGACCTTGGAGGTGTCTACGGACAACTCTGGCTCTTTGGCTTAGAAATGGAGATGAGCACCAACCCCCAGAGTCGGACACAACTGGACTTAATGTCAGGGGAAAACCTTTACCTTTACCTTTCACGTTTAGTTATGCTAAATTGTTTTAATTTTTTGCATTTAATTTATTATGTGTTTGTATTTTTTCCTGTGTACTGTATGGCATCGGATGGCTGCCATTTATGTTGTAAGCTGCCCCAAGTCCCCAAGGGGAAATGGAACAGGGTATAAATAAAGTTGACCTGACTTGACTTCAGATTCTGTTGAAAGTACCTTGAAAGGGCCGGGCTGTGGAGCAGCTGGCTAGTAACCAGCGGCAATAAATTACTACTGACCGAGAGGTCATGAGTTCAAAGCCCGGGTCGGGTTAAGCCCCCAACCATTAAATAGCCTGGCTTGCTGTTGACCTATGCAGCCCCGAAAGACAGTTGCATCTGTCAAGTAGGGAAATTTAGTACGCTTTAATTTAACTAATTTACAACATCATAAAACTGCCAGCAAAACACGAGGAAAGGAATGAGGAAGTACAGCCACTAGTGGACAGTGAAGCAACAGCTCCCCCTGTGGCCGGAATCGTGAAGCTGGAAAAAAATGTTAAATGTCTCTGTGTCTGTCTATATATGTTGTTTGTCTGTTGGCATTGAATGTTTGCCATATATGTGTTCATTGTAATCCACCCTGAGTCCCCTTCGGGGTGAGAAGGGCAGAATATAAATACTGTAAATAAATAAATAAATCCTCATGGTTAAGCCTAGAAATTTTAATTAAAATAATTCACCCCCAAAACCTGTGCCCTGAAAAGGTATTGGTACTTTGAGTCTCCTTTGGTAGAGAAAAAGTGGGATATACTACTACTACTACTACTACTAATAATAATAATAATAATAATAATAATAATTTTCCTTGTTCATAGAATGATCCTAGATTTATCCACAGTTCATAACAAAACCCATAATTTTGGGTCTAAGCCCTGCCTTTGACATATATGAGGCTGACCTATGCTTTAATATATATGGAACTATAAACAAAAAAACAAAACAAAAATAAAGTGGCATACCCTGCAATTCCTCCAATTTGGCAGAGATAGCCCTGGTTAAGTCCTCTGCTGTCCCATTTTTTCAGCTGTTATTAAAATGTCCTGGTTTCTCTTTCCTTTGCACCCACCTTCTCCTTTTGTTTTTGGATGACTTCAGCTGCTGCAAACTGAATGACGATGATGATAATATTTATTTATACCCTGCTTTTTCTCTCCACAAGAAGATTCGAAGGCTTTTATGGCCGGAATCATTGGGTTGCTATCAGTTTTCATGGCTGTCTGGCCATGTTCCAGAAGCATTCTCTCCTGACATTTCACCCACATCTATTACAGACATCCTCAGAGGTTGTGAAACCTTCCTTCTACGCTGCAGAGACACAGATACTATACCACTATTTCTCACAATCTCTGAGGATGCCTGCCATAGATGTGGGTGAAACGTCAGGAGAGAATGCTTCTGGAACATGGCCATACAGCGCAGAAAAATCACAGCAACCCAGACTCAAAGCGGCTATTCAAAATGCCAAAGGGGTTTGTTCCCAA
Source organism: Anolis carolinensis (assembly GCF_035594765.1). Lineage (NCBI taxonomy): Eukaryota > Metazoa > Chordata > Lepidosauria > Squamata > Anolidae > Anolis > Anolis carolinensis. The sequence goes on from NC_085841.1 coordinate 6,920,175, forward strand.
TCAGCATAGAGGAGAGGAGAGGGAGCAGAAACTTTTCCTTACTGTTAAATGTAATCTGAAAAATATTGGAGATTACATTTAACACAGTGGTCAAAAGGGTAAAAGCAATACCAATCAATTGTATAGCAATTTTATCCTGCATGAATTTTAAAAGTAGAGAATCCCTAACACTCTTATCAAAGCTTGAAAAAATTCTTTAAAAAGTCACGATTGATTCAGGGTTGCAAAAGATAAATATTGGGAATTATTTTAATGTTTGGTTTGCAATCATTTTGCACGGACACACACAGATCTGCAATATTGCAACTTGGCTCTCAATTTGAAAGCTACAAACCCTTTACAGCTTAGTTCTACAGTGCGATTCAATTTTATTTTTATTTCTGCCTCTGTCATCATTTCCCCTTGTTATCTTCCTTTTGTTGGGTTTTTCCAAAGAGCCGGGAAGGAAGGAGTCTTCTTTCTCCTGCTTCTTGGACAATTCCCCCCATCCTTTTCCTCCTTCGAGGAGACAAAAGCTGAGCAAACGTTTTAACAAATTGGACATTTCCCTTTCCCCCTTTTTGCATCTCATCTTCTTTTCTGAGTCTGTCAATATATCTATGGATCTCTAGCTGCCCTGTTTTTGCCACTCTCCTTTTGAATAACCAAGTGGAAATAAATCACAAGATGTGAACTTTACAACTCACAGGGATTCACCATGCAGTATGTTTTGGTATTTCCAATGACTTATTCTGATTTATTATTGCACAGACGTTACTTCAATTGGGATGGTTTAATCTAATTACGAAGACTCAATCCCGACACTGCCACCAATTGTGATGGTGCTAAAGCCAATTGGGAAGACTCAAGCCAATTGTAATGGTGTCAAAGCAAATTGTAAATGCTGTTTCCACTGCTGAGGGGATTTTTGAATCTTTTAATCCTTCTAGATTATATATATATCACCTTTATATGAGGGGAAGGATTACAGGGGGTGATCTTTATTTCAAGATCCCAGCCTCTGTCTCTGTAGTTAGGGATTTCTGTGTTGTTGTTCCCTTTCTGAGGTAACTGTGACTATTACTCTTCCCCAATTAGGTGATTTATTAAGGTAACTGCTACCAACGTGAGGCTTTTGAATTATCACCGATGAAATTTGGCTCCACAGACGCAGATGAGATGAAATGAGTCAGTTGTTAACAAAGAACAACAAGTTTATTGCGTACAAAGCTTATGGTTGCAGGTTGATTGATTTACTTATGGAACTTTAGATAAACAAGTGGTTTAATAACTCTTATAACCACCGCACCAGTAGTCTCTGGTGTAATTCCACTCTCACTCTCCTACTGATGATATAAATTGTAGTGAACTCTAACCTCAGCTGAGCTCCTTAGTAAACAATGTCCCAACTACAATAAAAGCCTTTAATTTGATCTACTACCGATCAAATTCCTGATCACTAGTCCTTCCCAACTAGAGATCTTGACTAGGTTCCCTTTAGTCTGCCTTGACTAAAGATTTTGGCCAGGCCTGTCTCCTCAGCCCTTCTTGACTGAAAAGCCTCCAGCCACGCACTCCCTGGCTTCTTTTAAAACTCCCACTTTTTCCTTTCCTTGGCTCCGCCCACTTCTCCCTCTGGTGAGCTAGCCAGCTCCATCTCCTTGGTAACAGCACTACTGTGGATTGGAACAAGATGGCTTCTGTTTCAGCTACTGTGTCAACTAAACACAAATACATACTCTAACAGTTAAAATTAAACATAATAACTATGACTTCTCCACAATTCCAAACTTTAAAGGAGCAGGCAAAATAGTGAAGCTTTTGTGAGGAGTGGGTTCAGCACATTGGACAGCTAATCTGAGGTTCAGACTCACACCCACAGCTGATTCATAACTAGAAAAGAAATGGAAGCTGCTGCATGCCAGGAGATACAAAATATTTGGAAGCAATAAGTGATTCTTGAAGACTTTCATGGTCAGAATCACTGGGTTACTGTGAGTTTTCCAGGCTGTATGGTCACATCCAAGAAGCATTCTCTCTTGATGTTTCGGCCACATCTATGGCAGGCATCATCAGAGGTTGTGAGGGCTGTTGGAAAACTATGCAAACGGGGTTTGTGGAAAGTCCAGGGTGAGAGAAATAACGCTCATCTGCTTGATGCAAGTGTGAATAATAATAATAATAATAATAATAATAATAATAATAATAATAATAATACTTTATTTATATACCGCCCTATCTCCCGGATGGGACTCAGGCGGCTTACAGTCATAAAAGCAAACACAAACATTACATAACAACATAGTACATAATGTTGCAACTGGTCATCTTGATTAGGATTGAATGGCCTTGCAGCTTCAAACCCTGGCAACAAAGGGGAATCCTTTGTTGGGAGGTGTTAGCTAGCCCTGATTGTTTCTTGTCTTGAATTCCCCTGTCTTCTGGATGTTGTTCTTTATTTACTGTCCTGCTTTTAGAGTTTTTTAATACTGGTAACCAGATTGTGTTGAAGCTGCAAGGTCATTTAATGCTGATCAAGGTGGCCAATTGCACCATTCACACTTGCCTCAAACAGAGAAGAGTTCTTTCTCCCACCCTGAACTTTCCACAGATATATAAACTTCATGGCCTAGTTTCTAGCAAACCTCACAACCTCTGAGGATGTTTTCCATATATATGGGTGAAACATCAGGAGAGAATGCTTCTGGAACATGGCCATATAGCCCAGAAAAATCATAGCAACCTAACTTAGGTTGCCTTTACATTGTAGAATTAATGCAGTTGGTTGTTTTGAAGGCATGGCTTCCATAACTGGAGAGGCAATATCATAGACTCATGAAATCATAGATTAGGAAGAGGCCGTAAAAACCATGCAATCCAACCCCATTCTTCTATGCAATAAAATACAATCCAGGCACTCATGTCCCCTTGGGCTGTGGTGCAGGCTGGAGAGCAGCTGCAATCAATCACTGCAATGAATCACTCTGACCAGGAGGTCATGTGTTCGAGGCCCGGCTCGGAGCCTATGTTTGTTTGTCTTTGTTCTATGTTAAAAGGCATTGAATGTTTGCCTATATGTGTAATGTGATCCGCCCTGAGTCCCCTTCGGGGTGAGAAGGGCGGAATATAAATGCTGTAAATAATAATAATAAATAATAATAAACTAAACATACCTGAAGGAAAGGGCCTGTGGCTGTTAGGAATTGTGCCTTCCCAGATTAATAGGAAATCTCCAATTCCAAGTCCCATAAGCACTTTATTAGAACTAAGATTGTATATCGCACTCTGCACTTGCCCTATAAGCCTTATATATTACCTGTCACTTCAGCACTTTTAATCTTGTACCCATTACTCTGGCCCGGCCCAGTTTTATTGTGTTTTAGCGTATTGTTTACTGCTTGTTGTTTATACTGTTTTAATTGTTTTTAATTTGCTTTTTGTTTTGTATTGTTATATTGTGTGTTGAGGCCTTGGCCTTTGTAAGCCACATCGAGTCCTTCGGGAGATGCTAGCGGGGTACAAATAAAGTTTAATAATAATAATAATAATAATAATAATAATAATAATAATAATAATAGGAACTGTGGGAGTTCAAGTCCAAAACACCTGAGAGCCAAAGTTTGCCCAATCTTGGTCTAGACACTATACTCCTGTTATTGCAAGAATAATCAAATAATGCAATAACTTGAAATTCATGGTTTTTCTTTGTCCATTTGGAAATCCCAGCGGAAATAAAGTTGGTTCTAGCTGCAGTCTTATTATAAAGATCTCTTGTATCAGGTTGTGAATTCTATACATTTCGCCTTTTCCATCGCCTTCTGGGATCGCCCTATTGCCCGGTGACTCAACAGAGAGTTTCGGAGACAATACCCTTTCCCCTCGCCTAAACGTTGGGGAGACTGCCTTATCCAGGCAATGTTTTCCTATGCCTCTAACACTCCATTGTGCTTTCCCTTCTTATCGGCTTCACGGCGCTGATGTCATACTCCACCATGGAAAGCTCGACATAGGCTTTATTCATGGGAAGAAGAAGGAGATGGGGCATACGTTTTTATCACATCTTTCTCCATCCCCGTGGGAGGCTGGGATCATTGGGGCAAATGGTGCCTCCAGTTCCTACATCCTTGGGGGAGAGGATGGGGAGACAGGCTCTGTTTGAAAGAGTTGATCTTTCTTAACCCACTTAATTGACTTTTTTTTTCTTTTTGACAATTCAAAAGAAATGATGTCTACATGTAGCTACTGAACTAAGCACAATAAATTATTATCCTTTATTTATACAACTCTGGAGACCAGGGGTGAAGTCAAACTTGGCCATGGTAGTCCATACTCTGGTTGCATCCTGAATAGATTACTGCAATGCACTGTGTGTGGAGTTGCCTTTGAAGATTGTTTGGAAGCTTCAAGTGGTCCAATGATGAACCAACCTGGACGCAGAATATTATTTGAGAACACAGAAATGCTGGACCACTCTAACAACCACCAATCCAGACTACACAGAGAAGCCATTGAAATCCACAAGCATGTGGACAATTTCGGGAGAGCAAGCCAGTGCAATTAACTGCAATGAATCACTCTGACCAGGAGGTCATGAGTTTGAGCCCCTCTCGGAGCCTATGTTTGTTTGTCTTTGTTCTATGTTAAAAGGCATTGAATGTTTGCCTATATGTGTAATGTGATCCACCCTGAGTCCCCTTCGGGGTGAGAAGGGCGGAATATAAATGCTGTAAATAAATAAATAAATAAATAAACTTGGCCATGGTAGTCCATACTCTGGTTGCATCCTGAATAGACTACTGCAATGCACTGTATGTGGAGTTGCCTTTGAAGATTGTTCGGAAGCTTCAAGTGGTCCAATGGCGGCAGCCAAATTGCTCACCTGAGCGGCGTACCGGGAGCATAAAACCTCTGTGTTACATCAGCTCCACTGGCTGCCAGTCTGCTAACGAAAACAATTCAAAGTCTCTATAGCATCCAAGGCCGGAGTTAAAATTGCTGGAAGAAACAGCCTTAACAACCTTAGGTATGCAGATGATACCACTCTGATGGCCAAAAGCGAGGAGGAGCTGAGGAGCCTTATCACCAAGAGGAAAGAAAGTAGAAAGTGCAAAAGCTGGGTTGCAGTTAAACGTCAAGAAAACCAAGATCATGGCAACTACACCTATTGATAACTGGCAAATAGAAGGAGAAAACGTGGAGGCAGTGACAGACTTTATATTTCTAGGCGCGAAGATCACTGCAGATGCAGACTGCAGCCAGGAAATCAGAAGACATTTACTTCTTGGGAGGAGAGCAATGGCCAACCTTGACAAAATAGTGAAAAGCAGAGACATCACACTGGCAACGATGGTCCGCATAGTCAAAGCAATGGTATTCCCCAGAGTAACCTATGGATGCGAAAGCTGGACTATAAGGAAGGCTGAGCGAAGGAAGAGAGACGCTTTTGAACTTTGGTGCTGGAGGAAAATCCTGAGAGTGCCTTGGACCGCAAGAAGATCCAACCAGTCCATCCTCCGGGAAATAATGCCCAATGGCTGCTCACTGGAGGGAAGGATATTAGAGGCAAAGTTGAAGTATTTTGAGAAGACGTTGTAGTTAATCACCTTAATTAGCATTGAATAGCTTCATCTCCTGGCTTCTCCCTGCCTGAGGGCATCCTTTGTTAGCTGCCCCTGGTTCCCATGTCTGGAACTCCTCTGTTTTCAGTGTTGCTTCTTATTTACTGTTCTGATTTTTGAGTTTTTTTTTTAATATTGGTAGCCAGATTTTGTTCATTTTCATGGCTTCCTCATTTCTGTTGAAGTTGTCCACATGCTTGTGAATTTCAATGGCTTCTCTGTGTAGTCTGACATGATAGTTGTTGGAGTGGTCAAGCATTTCTGTGTTCTCAAATAATATACTGTGTCCAGGTTGGTTTATGAATTAGTCTCCTGTTTTAATATTGTATGTTTTTTGTATGCTTTTTGCTGATTTTAACGATTGTTTTATTGCTATTGATGTTTTACTGGTATAATTGTTTTATAGTTGTGCTATTGATATTGATATTGATATTGATTGTCTTATCGGGCTAGGCTCCATGTAAACCGCCCCGAGTCCCTTCGGGGAGATGGGGCGGGGTATAAAAATAAAGTTATTATTATTATTATTATTATTCATCAAGTACTCTGCTATGGCTGATTTCTCTAGTTGTTCATGAAAATGAACAAAATCTGGACAGTAAATAAGAAGCAACACTCTGAAAACAGAGGAGTTCCAGACATGAATCAACCAGTAGCAGCTAATGACTCTGAACAAAGATGCCCCAGGCAGGAAGAAGCCAGGAGATGAAGCTATTCAATGCTAATTAAGGTGATTAACTACAACATTCACACTGGCCTCCAACTGACAAAGAGATCTTCTCTCACCCTGGATTTTCCACAGATATATATAAACCTTCCTTGCTTAGTTTCTCCATACCTCACAACCTCTGAGGATGCCTGTCATAGATGTGGGTGAAACGTCAGGAGAGAATGCTTCTGGAATATGTTCATACAGCCCAAAAGACTCACAGCAACCCAGTGGTTCCAGGCATGAAAACCTTCAACAATACATTTTCTGGCATCCTTTGTTGCTTTCTTCTGAGGCTGAGAGTGTGTGACTTGACTAAGGTCACCAGATGGGTTTCAAGTCCAAGCAGGTACAGTAGAGTCTCACTTATCCAACATAAATGGGCTGGCAGAACAACCTCTGAGGATGCCTGTCATAGATGTGGGTGAAACGTCAGGAGAGAATACTTTTAGAACATGGCCATACAACCCCGGAAAACATAAAACAACCCTGTGATCCCGGCCATGAAAGCCTTTGAGATGAATTGACTTGGATTTTGTTATTATGGTTATAGACCAGGAGTGTAAAACTTTAAAACATTAGAACATTAAAAATAGAGTTTTTTAAATAAAAGAAAGCGTTAACATCAAGACCAGAGATTTAAAACACTAAAAGCAGAATGTCCAAGCAAATGAGATGTTATTGATCAGCGTGTGAAAGACAGCAGGTTTCCGGGCAACACGAGCCCAAACTGAAAGGCCTCGTATTAATAACCGTTCCATCGGGGGCTTTGTTTGTCCTCTTGAACCTGGACTGAGGGGACTTTGGCCTCTCCTTATCAGGGAAGGAAAACCCAAAGACCCAGGAATGCAAATGGGCCAGGGGACCACCACCCCTTAACCCTTTTGTGGGGCAAGTGAGGTGAATGAGGCACAGACCCAACCTGGACCATATCTCAAACCTCTGCAAGTATATATACTGATTGATATTACATAGGATATCAACCCCTGAATTCCCATGGCAACATCTTATGGGATCTTGGGATTGAATACTTTGAATTCTCAGTCTGAAAGATCCTCTAGTGACTCACCAGACATAGTCTAAGGGTGCATATAAGCTGTTGCATTAATACAGATTGATACCCCTTTACCTGCCAAGATAAGGTCTTTAGCCTTCTCTGCCCAAGAGAAGTGAACTACAAATCCAGGATTCCATAGCATCAAGCCATGGCAGTTTAAGTGGTATGAAACAGCATTAATTCTAAATTGTAGACACACCATAGGATATAGCCACAGCAGAAGTGGAATTATAGCAGTATCTTAATATAGTATGAAATGGTCCTTAATCTCAAATGGAAGATCTCATTATATATGGCCAATGAGTGGCTTCGGAGAGCCTTGGTTATCAATTATCCTGCATTGATCTTGGGTTTAACGGGGCAAGAGACACAAGGCTGCTTCGCAATGGCTTCTCCTCTTCATCCTGGAGAGAAGTGACCAGGTTTAGAAATGGAGGTTGGATGGCCACCTGTCAGGGGTGCTTTGATTGTGTTTTCCTGAATGGGATGGGCATTGGACTCACCCTTGGGGTCTCTTCCTCTCTATGGTTTCACTGGACAACGCACATTTTGGTGTGAGATTTGTTTCTGGGTATATTTGTCCAGCTGGTTCCAAAAATTGTTGGAGATAGCAATCTTCTCAGACCTCCTCAAACTAATGTTTTGCCTGTTTATAATGTGTATGTTCATTTCCTGAAGTGTATGTCTTCTTTGGTTTGCAATTTTCTTAGCTCTATGTACTTGGGGCAGTGGGAGAGGCTGCAGACCATGTGACTGGTTCGGTGACTGTTTAGAATGCAGTTTTAAAGAGGATGACAGTTGAGGAATGACAGTTGAGGCTTGAGTCTGTTTGAGTACAGAAGCCAGTGTTAGAAGTTCGAAGTCAATTGATGCTTGAGTCTGTTTGAGTACAGATGCCAGTGTTAGAAGTTATAAGTCAGTTGAGGCTTGAGTTTGTTTGAGTACAGAAGCCAGTGTTAGAAGACAGAAGTCTGTTGAGGCTTGAGTCTGAGTACAGAAGCCAGTGTTAGAAGTTAGAAGTCTGTTGAGGCTTGAATCTCTTTGAGTATAGAGGCCAGTGTTAGAAGTTCGAGGTCAGTTGAGGCTTGAGTTTGTTTGAGCACAGAAGCCAGTGTTAGAAGACAGAAGTCTGTTGAGGCTTGAGTCTGAGTATAGAAGACAGTGTTAAAGTTAGAAGTCTGTTGAGGCTTGAATCTCTTTGAGTATAGAGGCCAGTGTTAGAAGTTCGAGGTCAGTTGAGGCTTGAGTCTGTTTGAGTACTGAAGCCAGTGTTAGACGATAGAAGTCAGTTGAGGCTTGAGTCTGTTTGAGTACAGAAGCCAGTGTATAGAAGTTAGACTCTGTTGAAGGTTAAGTTTCTTGGAAACAGACTGTTATAAAAGAGAGCTATACAGAACAATATAGTTTTAAAGAGACTGCTAAAGACCATAAGTTAAAGAAACAAACTGAAATGTTTTAAAGCTTGAGCTGACAAGTAGTGTACCTGTATATTTAAATACATGAAGTTGTGAGCAAAACAAACATGGTTAAAGAAGTCTACTTTGTCTGCTGAGAGCATTGAATAGAAACAAGATATTTACATGCCTAGTCATCTTCCATTACCCAAGGAATACTTCTGAAACTCTGAAACTAAAGGAATACTCCTGAAACTCTGTTACCCAATAGGTTATGATCCTAACAGGTCATAATCCAATTCAAAAAAGGCATTCCTATCAGCTCCAGTTTGGAACATATGCCAGTCTACATCTGCTTGCCCATAGAAGATAATGATATCTAAGAAACTATAACTGATACAGTCTATCTGATATAATTTTCTGAAACAGGGCCCCAAATAACCCTGGGAACAGGCCTATAAACCAAGACACCAAGAAAAAGAAATGTTCTATAATCAAAGCAGCCATTGGCAGTGTTCTGTGAATCCAAATAGTGGGTTTGTTGGAACAGAAGCCAACCATGGAAACCACCTGTGTTTCCCAACCTGAACATCTGAATCCACCCACAAGATGGGTGTTACGTCCTTTTTTTCTTTTCCCAAGGAGAGGAAAAAAGAGAACGGGGAGGGGAAAAAAACCCGAGGCTGCTTTTTGCTACAGGGCTTGCGGCGGAGAGGTGGCCCTGCCAGTTCATATCCTGCCATCTCTGATTGTGCCGGGAGAGGTGTGACGTCCGATAAGCTCCATTTAACTTGGCTGTTCGACATTGTTTAAATAATTCAAATACAGATTGGCCCTTTCGAAGGATTTCTGGTCTATTGACCTTGCTGGCCGCTGGTAACCAGGAAACGAGGGAGGGGAAAAATCGGTTCCAGCTTTCACTCGAGGCCTGTGGCACCCCATTATTTCTACCTAATTGGAAAAACAGCAGGGCTTTCACGGGGGCCAAAGAACACCTTTTCAATCGGCCAGGCAGGAGGTGACAGCCGCAAAAGGGATGTCAGCTCCAATTCCCGACATCTGCTGATAGGTTTGCCAGATCTCCTGGCCCTGAATTTCCAGTTTTGTGGATCTCCTCCAGACGGAAGACAAAAGTGTGAATCCTTCCATTTGGTGGGATCACCTATGAGCAAATGGAAAGAGTGGGTTTCTGTGAGTTTTCCAGGCTATATGGCCATGTCCCAGTAGCATTCTCTCCTGGCATTTCAACTGCTTCTGTGGCTGGCATTTTCAGAGGTTCTGTTGGCAGTGAGGCAAGTACTTACTTACTTACTTAAGCGATCCCTCGTAGCTCGAGGACGATTGTCTTCCATCTTGGGTGTGTGTCCGTAGATGGCTGAAGAGACCGATTCTTGACCCGTATATTCTCCCGCAGTGAGGACATCGGTTTCCAGGTAGAAGGCGGTCCCGGTCGGGGTTGGCTTGACGCTCCTTCCTCTTGGCACGTTTCACTCTTAGGCCCTCCGTTTGTGCCTCTTCGAACTCCGCAGCACTGCTGGTCACAGCTGACCTCCAATTAGAGCGCTCAAGGGCCAGGGCTTCCCAGTTCTCAGTGTCTATGCCACAGTTTTTAAGGTTGGCTTTGAGCCCATCTTTAAATCTCTTTTCCTGCCCACCAATATTCCGTTTCCCATTCTTGAGTTCGGAGTAGAGTAGCTACTCTGTAATTGTAGCAGTAGTGAATGACTGAGGATGGTGCAATATCGCTGCTTTGCAGCATTTTAATTTTTGTATACTTTTTATCATGTTTTTATCATGTTTTAATTGTTTTAATTGTTTTGTTTTTATAGTTTATTTGTTGCTGGCCCTCGTGGCAGAATGTAAGCCGCTCTGAGTCCCCTCGGGGAGAAGGGCAGGGTATAAATGCATGTAATAAATAAATGTAATAATAGCTGCTTTGGGAGACGGTGATCTTTGGGCATTCGGACAACATGGCCAGTCCAGCGGAGTTGATGGCGTAGGAGCATCGCTTCAATGCTGGTGGCAGGGCCGGCCCCACTCATGCGGCAGCTGACGCCGCCGCCTCGGGCGCAGGCCCGGGGGGGCGCCGTCAGGCTGGGCGGGAGGCGGGGCACCGCCCTGACGGTGCCCCGCCTCCCGCCCAGTGCGCCCTGGCCCGTCTGGCCTGCTAGAAAAGGCCAGACGGGCGAGCGGGGGTAACGTGGGAGGCGGGGCCAGCTCTGACGCCGCCCCCCCCGCCCAGCGTGCCCTGGCCCCGCCTCCCACGTTGCGTGGGGCAGGGCCAAGGCACGCTGGGCGGGGGGGGGGGGAGCGGCGTCAGAGCTGGCCCCGCCTCCCACGTTACCCCCGCTCGCCCGTCTGGCCTGCTACACAAGGCCAGACGGGCGAGCGGGGGTAACGTGGGAGGCGGGGCCAGCTCTGACGCCGCCCCCCCCGCCCAGCGTGCCCTGGCCCCGCCTCCCACGCTGCGTGGGAGGCGGGGCCAGGGCACGGGGGGCGGGGCCAACTCTGGCCCCGCCCCCTCACTATTCGCCCTGGCCCCGCCTCCCACGCAGCGTGGGAGGCGGGGCCAGGGCACGCTGGGCGGGGCCAGGGCGCCGGTGGCGGGGGCGCTTTTCAGCGCCCCCGCTTTACATCAAAAAATATCTCCGGCCGGCCCTGGCTGGTGGTCTTTGCTTCTTCCAGCACGCTGACATTTGTCCGCCTGCAGGATTTTCCTGAGGCAACGCTGATGGAAACGCTCCAGGAGTTTGGTGTGATGTCTGTAGACAGTCCACGTTTCGCAGGCGTAGAGCAGGGTTGGGAGGGGAATGGCTTTGTAAACAAGCACCTTGGTATCTCTACGGATGTCCCGGTCATCAAACACTCTCTGCTTCATACGGAAAAATGCTGCACTCGCAGAGCTCAGGCGGTGTTGTATTTCAGTGTCGATGTTGACTTTTGTGGAGAGGTGGCTACCAAGGTAGCGGAAATGGTCAACGTTTTCTAATGTTACACCGTTAAGCTGTATTCCTGGCTTTGCAGAGGGTTTAGCTGGTGTCTGTTGGAAGAGCACTTTGGTTTTCTCGATGTTCAGTGAGAGGCCGAGCTTCTCGTATGCTTCTGTGAAGGTGTTTAGAGTGGCTTGTAGGTCTTCTTCTGAATGCGCACAGACTACGTTGTCGTCAGCATATTGGAGTTCTATAACAGATGTTGTGGTGACCTTGGTTTTGGCTTTCAGTCTGCTGAGGTTAAATGTGTTAAATGTGTTAAATGTTAAATGTGTTAAATGCTGTGGCCAAAGAGACCCTCTCACAAATCCCGCAACAAACCAGGGATGAGCTTGCAGCACTGCCTAGTTTGGAAGAAGTCAGCAATGCCATCAGCCAACAAAAAAACAACAAAGCCAGCGGACCTGATGGGATTCCTGCTGAAATCTTCAAAGAGGGTGGACCTGAGCTGATACAACAACTCCACCAGCTCATTGAAAAGGTGTAGATGACCGAGAAAATCCCAGCTGACTTCAAGGATGCCACCTTCATCACCCTTTTCAAGAAAGGGGACAGAACAGACTGCGGGAACTATCGTGGTATCTCCTTTCTAACCTCCGCCGGGAAAATCCTCGCAAGAATCCTTGCAAACCGCCTTCTCCCTGTCTCAGAAGACACCCTCCCAGAATCCCAGAATGGCTTCCATCCCTCCAGAGGAACAGTGGACATGATCTTCACTGCTCGACAGCTCCAAGAAAAATGCAGGGAACAAAACCAACCTCTGTACATGGCATTCATTGACCTTGCAAAGGCATTCGACACAGTGAATCGCAGCGCTCTCTGGACCATCCTCCAAAAAATCGGGTGCCCTGACAAATTTGTGAACATCCTGCGGCTCCTCCATGATGACATGATGACAACAGTCTTGGACAGCAACTGCTCCCAAAGTGACCCATTTAAGGTGGAATCAGGTGTCAAGCAGGGATGTGTTACTGCCCCCACCTTATTTTCCATCTTCATCGCTATGATACTTCACCTTGTTGATGGGAAGCTTCCAACCGGAGTGGAAATTATCTATCGGACAGATGGCAAGTGAGGCAAGTGGGGTGTATATATATCTATGAAATGTCCATAGTGGGAAAACGAACCTTTGTCTGTTTAAAGCAAGTGTGATGTTGAAATTAGCAAGCTTGAATAGAATTGAGTTACCAGTATTAAAACACCAGAATAAATAATAATAATAATAATAATAATAATAATAATAATAATAATAATAACTTTATTTATTTATTTATTTATTTACAGTTTTTATATTCCGCCCTTCTCACCCCGAAGGGAACTCAGGGCAGATCACAACACACATATACATGGCAAGCATTCAATGGCATTATTAGACATACAACACAGATACAGACAGACAATAGAGGTAATTCAACATTTTCCCAACTTCCGGCTTCAGGAGGTTATTCTTGATTCCGGCCACAGCGGGAGCTGTTCCTTCATCCACTATGACGCCGAGTCCTTTTTGATCGTAGTATTTCCTCCTTGCTTTTCCCTCGCTGGCAGTTTTATGGTGTCCTAAATTAAATTAACCTCCGTGCATTAAGTGGCTCCTAAATTTCACCACTCACAGCTGCAGCTGTTTTAGAACTGCTTAGGTGGAGAATAAGCTAGGCTATGAAACAATTGGGTGCTCAATCTGACGCGGGCTTCAAACTCATGACCTTTCGGTCAGCAGTGATCTATTGTTGCTGGCTATTAACCAGCTGTGCCGCAGCCCTGTCACCATTTCCCCAAAGGGACTTGAGATGGCTTACAGATGACACAAAGTGCCTAAAATCAACATAAAAGTGAACACAGTATAAAATACAATAAAATAAAACACATTTAACATATAAAATATCAATTCAGTCTCGATCGAGCGACAATCCTCTAACCGTGGTGGTAAATTGTCGGGCTGTAAACATTGGAATAAAATAAGTGCCAGCTGCAGTAATGGAGAGAGGGCATGGGATAAAGTGCAGGATGTGTGATTACTATGTAGAGCAACTAGGGACCGGAAACTTATTGGCAGCCAATCGAGCTGCTTTAACAGGGGCATTATGCGCTTCCTATAGCTGGCTCTAGTGGGTAGATCTTTGGACCAGTTGCAGTTTCCGAGCCGTCTTCAAAGGCAGCCCCACATAGAGTGCATTACAGTAATCCAGTCTTGATGTAACAAAGGAATGGATCACTGTGGTCAAGTCTGGCTTCTTGAGGTACGGTCGCAGCTGGCGCACAAGCTTTAATTGTGCAAAGGCCCTCACAGCCACGAACTACACCTGAGCTTCAAGTGTCAGCGTTGAGTCCAGGAGGACCCCAGACTCTGGACCTATAACCCCACCGAGCACAGGTTGCCACCCTATTCCCCGATCAACTTCACAACTGACCAGGAGGACCTCTGTCTTGTCTGGATTAAGCTCCAGCTTGTTAGCCCTCATCCAGTCCATCACAGAAGCCTGGCTCTGGTCCAGGATCCGAGGGGCTTCCTTGGAATTGGGTGGAAAGGAGTGATAGAGTTGTGTATCATCTGCGTAGAGATGGCATCAAACGCCAAAATCAAGTCAGTAAATAAGGAACACCATGCAGAAACAGGGGGACTCCAGACAACAAGCAATCAAGTGCCAGAAGAATTCCAGACATGAATCAATCAGGGGCAGCTAATGACTCTGAACCCCGGTGGCGAAGTGCATTAAAGCGCTGAGCTGCTGAACTTGCAGATCGAAAGGTCCCAGGTTCAAATCCCGGGAGCGGCTTGAGCACCTGCTGTTAGCTCCAGCTCCTGCCAACCTAGCAGTTCAAAAACATGCAAATGTGAGTAGATCAATAGATACCATTCCGGCGGGAAGGTAATGGCGCTCCATGCAGTATATGCCGGCCACATGACCATGGAGGTGTCTATGGACAACGCCGGCTCTTTGGCTTAGAAATGGAGATGAGCACCAACCCCCAGAGTTGGACACGACTGGACTTAACATCAGGGGAAACCTTTACCTTTAATGACTCTGAACAAAGGATTTCCCCAGGCCAAGATGTGAAGCTTGGAAGACCATTTAATGCTAATCAAGGTGATTAATTACAACATTCACACTGGCCTCCAATGAACAAGAGGTCTTTCCCCCACCCTGGACATTCCACAGATATATAAACCTTCCTTGCTGAGTTTCTCCATATACCTCACAACCTTTGAAGATGCCTGCCATAGATGTGAGCGAAACGTCAGGAGAGAATAATTCTGGAACATGGCCATACAATCCAGAAAGCACACAACAACCCTGTGATTCTAGCCATGAAAGCCTTCGACAACAAATCAAATGCCAGTTAACACCTTCCACTACCCCCGACGGTTGAGTCTATCTTTTCCTTTTTGAAGTTTCTTCAACTTTCTCTTCATTTGCTTCTTTGCCATTATTACTTTGTTGTCTTCATCGCAGGGTTAAGTGTTGAGTTCCAGATTTTTAGGGCTTAATCTAATATTCCTTTCTGTGTTTATGAAGTTTTTTACCCAATCTCAATTTGTTTGTTTGTTTATTTATTTTATTTAGTTATTATTTATTGATTGATTTATATTTCACCCCCCTTCCCCTTTTTTCTTTCTTTTTTTTCTTTCTTATGTGCAATTTTATGTATATGTGCAAAACTCAATAAAAAGTATTTAAAAAAAAAAACACCTTCCAAACAGAGGATGCTTCCAGGCAACAGAGGCCTTGCTACCTCTATGCAGATACCCTCACTGATTGATCTTGCAGCTTCATGGTTACTTAATACTATTCAAGCTTGCTAATAGCAACATTCACACTTGGTTTAAATAGACAAGGGTTCTTTCTCCCACCCTGGACATTATTCCATAGATATACATCCCATAGATATCAGGAGAAAATGCAGTTGGAACATGGCCATACAGCCCGGAAAAATCACAGCAATCCAGCGATTCCGGCTCTGAAAGCCTTTGACAACACAAAAGGAAAGAGTGTTGGTGTTGCACCAAACTGCACAAGCCAAGATTCCATAGCATTCAGCGTTTCAAGTGGTGTCAAACTGCATTAACGTGGCAGTATAGATGAGGCATGGGCAAACTTGGGCCCTCCAGGTGTTTTGGACCTCAACTCCCACCATTCCTAACAGCCTACCGGCTGTTAGGAATGGTGGGAGTTGAGGTCCAAAACACCTGGAGGGCCCAAGTTTGCCCATGCCAGGTATAGATACACCCAAAGTCTTAAGTGGCTAACATATATGCTTTCCGTTATCCCTTGGGTTTGACTTGGGCTATCTTTTATCTTTGAAATGTGATGCTGCTAAATCTCTGTGCAAGCAACAACTAGTGCATAGAGGTTGCTGCAGTTTTTCCCTGCCACTCAATCACACACTTTCGCTTCTCAAACAACACAGATGCATCCCAGCAAATCCAACGCTGATCCTTCAGTTTCATATTATTTTTATGGTACTTTATATAAAAGCTGAAGGTCATTTTATACACAATATTTGTTACTATTTTGCATATGAAACAAGCTCCAGGTATCAGAAGGCACAAGGAGTCACCATCTCAGCATAGACGTCTTTGAATATCAGACTTTCATTATTTCAGACCTGAATTCAATGATATACAGTAGAGTCTCATTTATCCAACATAAACGGGCCGGCAGAACGTTGGATAAGCAAATACGTTGGATTTTTTTTTTCGTGTCAGGAGCAACCGGAGTTGCTTCTGGATAATATTCTGGACAATATTCTGGATATGTTGGATAATAAAGAGGGATTAAGGAAAAGCCTATTAAACATCAAATTAGGTTATGATTTTACAAATTAAGCCCCAAAACATCATTTGATAGAAAAAGTAGTTCAATACGAAATAATGCTACAGTAGAGTCTCACTTATCCAAGCTAAACGGGCCGGCAGAAGCTTGGATAATAAGGAGAGATTAAGAAAAAGCCTATTAAAACATCAAATTAGGTTATGATTTTACAAATTAAGCACCAAAACATCATGTTATACAACAAATTTGACAGAAAAAGTAGTTTAATACACAATAATGTTATGTTGTAATTACTGTATTTATGAATTTAGCACCAAAATATCACGATATACTGAAAACATTGACTACAAAAATGGCTTGGATAATCCAGAGGCTTGGATAAGCGAGGCTTGGATTAGTGAGACTCTACTGTATGTCGTAATTACTGTATTTACGAATTTAGCACCAAAATATCACGATTTATTAAAAACATCGACTACAAAAATGCATTAGATAATCCAGAACGTTGGATAAGTGAGACTCTACTGTACTTGATCTTATCTAGCTTCCTTTCCAAGTCTTCTGATTCATCTGAACTGTAAAATTAATACAGTTTGACACTTTCACTGCTGTGATTTGATGCTATTTAATCATGAGAGTTGTAGTTTGGCGAGGTTCTGGCAGCATTTTGGTGCAAATGGTTAAAGACCTTGTAAAACTACACTTCCGTGATTCCATAGTCATGGCACTTAAAGTGTTATCAAAACACATTCATTTATACCCCTAGGGATCTTCCATGAGGACTAGGGACCCAAATTATTTGGGAATAATGCAAAAAATGTTCAAGACAGCAGTGCATCTCTGGCTGGATCTACACTGTCATATAATTTAGTTTAAACGGCATTATATAGCAGTGTAGGTGCAGTCTTTATCCGTAGAGGAAATGAGATACCCTATCTATGCCCATATCTGCTGCATGATTAAGTTGAGACACAATCAACCAGAGGATTTGTAGTATCAGAGACGGGATTGGCCAGGAAGGTTTCAAAGTGTTTGCACTCATTACGGCCTCTCTTTGCTCTTCCACCTTTCAAGAGGTCGGGATTTTATACAATTCCTGGTGACTAAATTATGTCACAATTCTATGCAACCAAATGGGTAGGTTTAGGTCCCTTGTACACTGCCATATACAGTAGTGTCTCACTTATCCAACATAAACAGGCTGGCAGAACATTGGATAAGCGAATATGTTGGATAATAAGGAGAGATTAAGAAGAAGCCTATTAAACACCAAATTAGGTTATGATTTTACAAATTAAGCACCAAAACATCATGTTATACAACAAATTTGACAGAAAAAGTAGTTCAATACGCAGTAATGCTACGTAGTAATTACTGTATTTACGAATTTAGCACCAAAATATCACGATATATTGAAAACATTGACTACAAAAATGCGTTGGATAATCCAGAACGATGGATAAGCGAATGTTGGATAAGTGAGACTCTACTGTAATGCCATTTGAAGCTGCATTATATGGTCAGTGCAGGCTAATATCATGCAGTTCAATACAGTATAGACAGGACCTTTGAGAGCTGGTGGTGTTTTGAGGCACATCTACACTGTAGAATTAGTGCTGTTTGGCTCCAACTTAACTACCATGGCTGAATGTTATGGACCCATGGGAGTTGTAGTTTTACAAGGTCTCTAGTAGCCTTATAAAACTGCAAATCCCTGGATTCCAATTCATTAAATCATGGCAGTTAGAGTGGTGTCACAATCCTGTAACTCTACAATGTAAATGCTCCTTGAGACTGGATGTACACTGCCATATAATCCACATTATCTGCTTTGTATACGAGTCCCCCTCTACACTGCCATATATTTCAGATTATCAAATCAGATAATCCACATTACCTGCTTTGAATTGGATCATATGAGTCAGATAATCTGGAATCTGCGCCCCAGGTAGCGCAATGGGTTAAACCCTTGTGCCGGCAGGACTGCTGACTTGAAGGTTGGGTTGCTGAGGTGGCCAGGTCGAATCCAACCCGGGGAGAGTGTGGATGAGCTCCCTCTGTCAGCTCCAGCTCCATGCAGGGACACGAGGGAAGCCTCCCACAAGAATGGTAAAAACATCAAAACATCTGGGAGTCCCCTGGGCAACATCCTTGCAGATGGCCAAGTCTCTCACACCTGAAGCAACTTGCAGTTTCTCAAGTCACTCCTGAAACAAAAGAAAATCTGGGACTGGATCCTGGGATATAGGGCAGTGTAGATCCAACCTGAGTCTACACTGTTATAGGTAAAGGTAAAGATTTCCTCTGACGTTAAGTCCAGTCCTGTCCGACTCTGGGAGTTGGTGCTCATCTCCATTTCCAAGCTGAAGAGCCAGCGTTGTCCATAGACACCTCCAAGGTCATGTGGCCGGCATGACTGCATGGAGCACTGTTACCTTCCCGCCAGAGTGGTACCTATTGATCTACTCATATTTGCATGTTTTTGAACTGGGAGGTTGGCAGAAGCTGGAGCTAACAGCGGGCGCTCACTCTGCTCCCCAGATTTGAACTTGGGATCTTTTGGTCTGTAAGTTCAGCAGCTCAGCACTTTAACACACTGAACCACCGGAGGCTCCTTCTACACTGTTATATAATTCAGTTTAAAGCATCTGGATTTTATATGGCAGAGTAGATGGAGTCTCAGGCTGGATCACTGTCCTATAATCCATTATCTGATTCCAGAGTATCTGCGTTGAACTGGATTATATGAGTCCACACTGGCATATAATCCAGTCCAAAGCAGATAATCTGGATTGATATTATTCAGGACTCCTCCCTACCATACCTAATGTGACCTTAAATGATTCTAATGCACTTTATCTATTTACGAATTTGTTACCCATAATGTGCACCTTGCTTATCCACTATTGCAACCTCATTGTTTTTAATTTGATGTTTTAATACTGTGTTGTGTTTTTTAACCTATTGTGTATATTTTTATTGGTTTTTGTTTTTGTCCTTTGATGTTTTATATTTTATCATTGCTTGTATTTTGATTTTGCTGTAAGCCGCCCCGAGTCCCCTTCGGGGGAGATGGAGGCAGGATATAAATAAACTTATTATTATTATTATGATTATTATGATTATTATTATTATTATATGGCAATTTAGATGAGGCTTCGGTCTATCTTCAAAGCAAGATTTCCACAGCAGCTGGATTTCTAGAAACTCAGAATTGGAATATGAAGACATTAAGACTCTGAAACTCACCAAGTATACGGCTGTGCTTTTCCTCCCTGCCGAATGTTTCCAAATGTCAAATTGGGGGAGTTTCGGTGAAGGCCGAGGTGAGAAAACGGGACTGCTAGATGGATCTGGTGGACTGCCAAGAGTCACCAAGCCCTTTGGAAAAGCAGATAACCAGCTCCAAAATTGCAACAGGTCTGGGATGAAAGAGAGCGGCTTTGGGTGAATCTGCACTGCAGTTGAATTGCTACAGCTCTGTGCTAAAGAAAACCAAATTCCCAGGCATAAGATATCCCAGGCATGGGCAAAACTTTGGCACTCCAGGTGTTTTGGACTCCAACTCCCACCATTCCTAACAGCCTCAGACCCCTTCCTTTTCCCCCTCAGCCGCTTAAGCGGCTGAGGGGGGAAAGGAAAGGGCCTGAGGCTGTTAGGAATGGTGGGAGTTGCAGTCCAAAACACCTGGAGTGCCAAAGTTTTGCCCATGCCTGGGATATAGGATACTTAGCCTAGCAGAAAATCCTGTGGAAAAGACATTGCAGTAATTGTTGATGATAAACAGAACACAACATTGGGACTATTTTTGATGACACGGGCCAGCAATGTGCTGCTTAGGCAAAGAAGGCAAATGCAATTTTCGCCTGCATTTATAGAGGCACTAGCTGTGCCCGGCCACGCGTTGCTGTGGTGAAGTATGGTGTTAAGTATTGAGGAATTGGTGGTAGTTAAGGTAAAGGATAAAGGTTTTCTCCTGACATTAAGTCCATTATAAATGAGTTATATAGCTGTGTGGAAGGGACTTGAATCTACACTGCCATATAATCCAGTTAAAATCAGATAATCTGTATTTTATAGGCAGTGTGGAAAAGGCCCAAGTGAGGCCTAACTCTGCCTGTCCCCTGGGCTGAGTGGGTTGCTAGGAGGCCAAGTGGGCGGAGATTAGCCTTCTAACTGGCAGCAATTGGATAAAAACAATTATTCCTCTTCCTCTAATTAGGACTTTATTTTTCTTTTCTTTTTGTTGTATGAACGTAGAGGCATGGATGAGGGGTTGTGTTGCCAAGTTTAGTGTTTCTGGGATGAGTAGTTTTGTTGTTTTGTCCTAGACTGAAATTTTTTTTATCCTTTTATATATATAGACTAGCTTTGCCTGGCCACACGTTGATGTGGCTTATGGGAATCCTTTGTTGGCCATGTGGAATAGCAGTGAATAGCCTTGCAGTCTCAAAGCCTGGCTGTTTTCTGGAGTAGCTGGAGCTGTTTATTGTATGAACGTAGAGGCATGGATGAGGGGTTGTGCTGCCAAGTTTAGTGTTTCTGGGATGTGTAGTTTTGTTGTTTTGTCCTAGGCCGAAATTTCATTACTCTTTTATATATATAGATTGTTTCCAAGCTGAGGACAGTAATAGTCCCATTATATTCTGTACTGTTGCATCTATTTTTGATCCCTTTCTGGACATTCTTCGGTTATCTTCCTGTACAATAAACACTTTTTTGTGTGCGTTCTTTTCTCTTCTAACCTTCCCTCTCTTCTTTTCTTGGCAAAGGAAGCGTTTTTTTACAAAACCATTTCTTTAGCATTAATCGCCCAAAATGTCAAAGCTGTGGCGGACGTTTGGGAATAAACAGAATGGTCAGAATAAAAGGGGATCGTCTGAAAGCGGACGTCTGCAGTGACCTTCAAGGTCCCTCCTTCCAACCGAAGCCGAAGAATTTGTCTTCTGAGAATCCTGTAATTTTCTTTCTTTTAATCCAAAGTATAACAACCGTTGGAAAGGGGCCAGTGTGCTTCTGCTTTGAGTAATGACAGCCACACTCTGTAGCCACCTGGCTGCATGTTCAAGGCAGAAAGAGGAAAACTTGGATTTCTTCTCCCTCTTATTCAAGACAGATTGTAAAAAAAATTTTAAAAAATCTGTTAACGGCTCATGTACAAATAATAATAGCTGGTATGTTAAATCAATAACAAAAATTTTGAAGGACCTTATTTTGTTATATAACTCTTAAGGCTTCATCTGCACTGTAGAACTAATGCAGTTTGATACCACTCTAACTGCCATGGCTGAATGCTATGGCATCATGAGAGTTGCAGTTTTACAAGGTTTTTTTTTTTTTGCCTTCTCGACCAAGGCACCGTGGGTTAAACATGGCCATACAGCCCAGAAAACTGACCCAACAAAGGATTCCCTCAGACAGGAAGCAGCCAGGCGTTGAAACTGCAAGGTCATTAAAAGCAAATCAAGGCAGCCAATTGCAACATTAACACTTGCCTCCCACCCTGGACATTCCACAGACATATAAGCCTCATTTGCCTAATTTCCAACAGATCTCACAACCTCTGAGGATGCCTGCCATAGATGTGGGAAAACACCAGGAGGGAATCCTTCTGGAACATGACCATACAGCCCAGAAAACTCACAGCAACCCAGTGATTCCAGCCATGAAAGCCTTCGACAACACAGAGGCCAATATTATTAGTGAGGTTAAGGTTTTCCCCTGACATTAAGTCTAGTCGTGCCCGACTGGAGGTTGGTTCTAATCTCCATTTCTAAGCAGAAGAGCCGGCGTTGCCTGCAGACGCCTTAAAGTAATGTGGTTGGCATGACAGCGGTGTCTGGCCGCTGTGTCGGACTGGATGAGGGCTAACAAATTGAAATTGAATCCAGACAAGACAGATGTCCTCCTGGTCAGTCGTAGGGCCGAACAGGGAATAGGGTTACAGCCTGTGTTGGATGGGGTCGCACTCCCCCTGAAGACACAGGTTCGCAGTCTGGGGCTGATCCTGGACTCATCACTGAGCCTGGAGCCCCAGGTCTCGGTGGTAGCCAGGCGAGCCTTCGCACAACTCAGACTTGTGCGCCAGCTGTGCCCGTTCCTTGGGAGGTCTGACTTGGCCACGGTGGTCCACGCTCTGGTTACATCCCGTTTGGACTACTGCAATGCTCTCTACGTGGGGCTGCCTTTGAAGACGGCCCGGAAGCTCCAACTAGTACAACGGGCGGCAGCCAGATTAATAACTGGGGTGGCATACAGGGAGCGTACCACCCCCCTGCTAAGCCAGCTCCACTGGCTGCCGATATGCTACCGAGCCCAATTCAAAGTGCTGGTTTTGACCTATAAAGCCCTAAACAGTTCTGGCCCAATCTACTTGTCCAAACGTATCTCCTCCTATGAACCAGTAAGATCACTAAGATCATCTAGAGAGGCCCTGCTCTCGGTCCCACCTGCCTCACAGGCGCAGCTGGTGGGAATGAGGGACAGGGCCTTCTCGGTGGTGGCTCCCCAGCTGTGGAACGCCCTCCCTTGAGATATCCGACAGGCTCCTACCCTGCTGGGATTCAGAAGGGCTGTGAAAACATGGTTATGTGCCCAAGCTTTTGATGAGTAAATGACAAAGTTGACATGACCTGATTTAAGGATGAAGCATGGGGATCTCGGATGAATGGAATTAATTATATATACGTTTTTTTAAGGTTTTTATAATGTGTTTTAACAATGTTATTAACAGATCTGTTTATATTGTTTTGTTTTTATGATTGCAATTTGGGCATTAAATTTTGCCAATTTTTGTAAGCCGCCCTGAGTCCCCTCGGGTGAGAAGGGCGAGGTATAAATGTTGTAAATAAATAAATAAATAAATAAAATACTCACATTTGCATGTTTTTGAACTACTATGATGGCAAAAGCTGTGGCTAATAGCAAGAGCTCATCCCGCCCCGCCCCCCCCCCCCCGGATTCGAACCACTGACCTTTTGGTCAGCAATTTCAGCAGCTCAATAATTTAACCCTCTGTGCCACCGAGGGCTCCATTATTAGTGAAGAAGACCATTAAAGCCAGGCCTTCACTATTAGTGGAGAAGACCATTAAAGAAGAGGCTGCCAAATCAGGATATAGTTGGAGGATGCGATGAACCATCTTCCAAGAAGAAGAAAGGCCAAGCTGGCAATGCAGAAGTATGACTCCATTTGGACAATGGAGAGAGGAATTGAAATATAATAGCTAAATTGAATATAATAGCCAAATTTTCCAGGCTTTTCCATCTTTACAGACCATGGAACTGGGGTGGAATTGTGGGGGTCATGGATTTTGTGATCGATTTGTTGATCTTTTCTTGGTACAGACCAAAAGGTCAGGAGATAAATGTGGTCGATACTTGCTTTTCATGTTGCTAAGAGATGCTGATATCTTACGTCCTGGCTGACCTGTATTTGCTCACCTGCTGAATGCCAGCACCCACCAAAAGCCCCCATGGGAGTTAACTCTTTCTTGGCTAACATAACCTGTCCTGTATCCATCAACACAAACTGATTTATCACATAAATCTTCCAGATTTTAATGTTTGTGTTCACTGTCTATTAAAATCTAACCATTTTAGATCTTCTCCTTTGAAATCTCTAGGTCTTTCAGCATTACCAGAGGAAGTTGACCATAGAATAACACTGGAGAATGCTAGAAATTCCTAGGCAGATAATATTTAATCAAATCGATGAAGAATCAAATCTGCAAACATCAAAATTGCAAATGTGGAGGGCCGACTCTATGTATTTCCACTCCAAAGCCAACTTTGCAATTGAGGTTTCGACAGGGAGATATGAAAGGTGATGCAAATAGGAAAAAAACCCCATGCATATTATGCATATCTGGAAATTGTTGGATGCAATGGAGTGCTACATTCAGATTCCCCCAAATGTATCCAAGGGACAAATCTTTCCATCCTCAGCAAAGGTGAAACTGAAGTTCAACAGAGCCGAGTGAAACGATGCCGAGATAAGAGCCCGCAATATCCAAACAGGTAACACCCAATTACAGCCACCATTCTGTTGACTTACACTTTCCCTTATCGGCAGGCAATCAAGATATTCGTGTAAATGGCAAAAAGCATTTTGATGGATGCCAACTCGCCCAAGGCCTCCGACCCACGGAGCTCTCGGAGAGCCCCAGTGCAACGCAATCTCCCTTCTCCTTATCAGGAAGCAGGGACTATGGCTATGAAATTAAAACTATAAAAGGCAAAGCCTTATCAGCCCCTTCTAATTCCCTTAGTGTTCATTAGGGACTGGAAGCAGGCTCCAGGGATGGGCTTTTTTTGGTGTTAAGTTTGGAAAGGGAGGGGGAAACGCTTTGGCCACATTCTCCCGGCAATTAAGCAGTCTCTTTCTTAAGATGTCTGTTTAGACTAGACCTGAAGTAGGAAAACCCTCGGGATTAAAAGGCACTTTCATTCAGACCCAGGAATAAAAGATGGATCTCTCCTAATCCTGTCCTATCGGAGGCCTTGCATTTGGAAACAAGGTTACGGTTAAGCGTCAGGAGGGGGTTTATGCTGAGTCAGAGTCCAGTCCAACTGCAACTGGATTTTGCCATTCTCTCCTCAAAGGTGTCTTTTAAATCCAGCCTCCATAACCATAATCTGGGCCATGAAACCCAACCCATTTCTATGCATTTCTAAAACTATTTACTCATAGAGACTGAGTCTCAAAGAACACAACACAGGATGTATTTTTGAATGTTTTCATGGCCAGAATCACTGAGTGGCTGTGAGTCTTTTGGTCTGTATGGCCATGTTCCAGAAGCTTTCTCTCCTAATGTTTCATCAACATCTCTGGCAGGCATTCACAGAAGATGCTTGCCACAAATCTGGGCAAAATGTCAGGAGAGAAAGCTTCTGGTACATGGCCATACAGCCCAAAAGACTCACAGCAACACAATACAGGATGTCTTTCAATACCAGTGGGTCAGAATTGGATTATTTTTGCACTCTTCAACAATACCATTTTGAACACCTTTTCACTTCTGTGACTCTATCCTACGTAAATCCTGAGATTTATAGTTTCACTAGCATATGCTTAGGTGTTGTTGCAGCCTCTGCCTGCCTACTTTCTCCCTTCTCCAGCTCTGAGAAGGCCTGTCTCACAATATCTCCATGCCAACACTCCATGACAACTGTGGGCAGGCTCTCTTTGTGGTTTTTTTCTTTCCTTCCTCCATTTCCCTCATACACTTTTTCCCTCTCCACTTCCTTCTTTCCTTCTTTCCTTCTTTCCCTTTTTCCTTCCTCTCTTTGTTTTATTTCATGCACAGAAGGCCACTTCACCTAGCCGCAGCCAATCTACTTTTATCCATTCCATGCTTCAAGCTTGGCTTTCATGCAGTACCAGGCTGCACTCCAAAGTGGATTCAGCACCTTGGAAAGCTCATTTCAAGCTATCCAAAATCCACAGTGGATTCACCATCCCACCAACATGGGAAGTATCAGTCATCACTGCAGGTCGGTATTTGGTATTTGTTGTTGTTTATTCATTCAGTCGCTTCCGACTCTTTGTGACCTCATGGACCAGTCCACACCAGAGCTCCCTGTTGGCTGTTGCCACCCTCAGCTCCTTCAAGGTCCAAGCCAGTCACTTCAAGGATAACATCAATCCACTTTGCCCTTGGTTGGCCTCTCTTCCTTTTTCCTTCCATTTTCCTCAGCATCATGATTTTCTCCAAGCTTTCCTATCTTCTCATTATGTGCCAAAGTACTTCATCTTTGCCTCTAATATCCTTCCCTCCAGTGAACAGCTGGGCATTATTTCCTGGAGGATGGACTGGCTGGATCTTCTTCCCAAGGTCCAAGGCACTCTCAGGATTTTTCTCCAGCACCAGAGTTCAAAAGTATCTCTCTTCCTTCGTTCAGCCTTCCTTATGGTCCAGCTCTCGCATCCATAGGTTACTATGGGGAATACCATTGCTTTGACTATGTAGACCTTCGTTGACAGTGTGATGTCTCTGCACTTCACTATTTTGTCAAGGTTGGCCATTGCTCTCCTCCCAAGAAGGAAACGTCTTCTGATTTCCTGACTGCAGTCTGCATCTGCAGTGATCTTTGCGCCTAGAAATATAAAGTCTGTCACTGCTTCCACATTTTCTCCCTGTATTTGCCAGTTATCAGTCACTCTGGTTGCCATCATCTTGGTTTTCTTGATGTTTAAATGCAACCTAGCTTTTGCACTTTCTTCTTCCACCTTGGTTATAAGGCTCCTCAGCCTCTCCTCACTTTCAACCATCAGAGTAGTATCATCTGCATATCTCAGGTTGTTAATGTTTCTTCCAGCAATTTTAACTCCAGCCTTTGATTAATCAAGCACAAGGTAGCAATCCTTTACAGGAGTGTATGGTATTAAAATGCTATATTTATCAAGTGTGAAAAAAACTTTGCAATGCCCTTTGTAGATAGCAAGGCATGCAAGAGAGGCTGAACATGAGTCAACAGTATGATGCAGCAGCTAAAATACGATTCCAGGCTGCATGCTGTATCAGATGCTCCATCATTCGTCTAGTGTAGTACTATCAACTCTTCTCAAATCTTGGCTTTTATTATTACATTCTGATTATATTCCAAAAGGAAAAAATATAGCAGCCTTTGAGACTGCTGCATTTTCCTGCCTGCTCAGCTGTTATCTGTCCCTGGATTATTATATTACCAACTGTGTTGATTTTGATTAAATTTTGAGTCTGTTTATTCTTCATGAATCACACTGGATTCGTGAATCACCTTAGTTATTTGAGCTGTCACACCAGGGTCCCCCTGGGGGGAGAAGAGCATTATATAAATTAAATAATAAATAATTAATTAAATAAATAAATAATGTTGACTCTTTCAGCTTGTGATCTACTAAGACTCCCAGATTCCTCTCACATGTATTGAGTCTCCAAGCCGCTTTGAGTCTCCTTGCAAAGAGAAAAAGTGGAGTATAAATAATAATAATAATAATAATAATAATAATAATAATAATAATAATAATAGAATAAGAGAAGTATGTACTTGCAGGTTATGGGAAAGACAGTCAAGAACCAACATTGATGGAAGTCAATAGTAGAAAACTGCTCAAAGTACAGAAGACAAAGAGTGAATATCCTAAGAATACAACGCAGAGCAGAAGAGAAAACTGGCAAAGGAAGGCTCTCCATGGAGAGTTCCTGGGAAAAATTGAGAGCAAAACTGACAAGGAAAAAACATGGATGTGGCTCACAAATGGAACTTGGAAAAAGGAGACTTGGGCCTGATTCCTTCAGCCCAAGAACAAGCCATTAGAACAGATGCCATCAAAGCCAGAATTGAAAAGTTAACGACAGATTGCAAGTGTAGACTTTGCAAGGAAGCAAATGAAAAGATGGATCACATCCTCAGCTGCTGCAAGAAAATCACACAGACGGACTACAAGCAGAGACATAACACTGTTGCACAGGTGATCCATTGGAATTTGTGTCACAAATACCATCTGCCTGTGACACAGAACTGGAGGGATCGCAAGCCTGAAAAAATTACAGAAAATGAACACGTCAAACTATTCTGGGACTTCTGGATTCAGACTGAGAGAGTTTTGTAGCACAAGACTCCTGACCTCACGATCATGGAAAGAAACAAAGTATGGATCATCAATGTTGCAATCCCAGGCAACAGCAGAATCGATGAGAAGCAACTGGAAAAGCCGACACAATATGAGGATTTAAAGATCGAACTGCAAAGACTCTGGCACAAGCCAGTCAAGGTGGTCCCAGTGGTGATCAGCACTCTGGGTGCAGTGTCTAAAGGCCTTGACCAGCACTTAAAATCAATTGGCGCTGACAAAATTACCATCTGTCAGCTGCAAAAGGCCACCCTACTCAGATCTGTATGCATTATTTGCCGATACATCACATAGTCCTAGACACTTGGGAAGAGTCCGACATGTGATCCAATACAAAAGCTGTGTACTCATCTTGTTGTGTATCTAATAATAATAATAATAATAATAATAATAATAATAATAATAATAATAATAATACTTGTCAAGCTAAAATGGATCGCTTCAGTCAAAAAGGCCAAAGTTTCCTTGAGTTTGCAAGACCTGAGCTGAGCAGTTGATAACAGGGTGACTTGGAGGTCTCGTGTTCATAGGTTTGCCATAAATCAGGGCAGACTTGACAGCAATTAACAACAAAGCAGCACTGTGTGAACTCTGCCTCAGGCTGCAGATCTTGAGACAATAAATTGTTGGCTATTTACATTGGTAATGTAGTTTTACAGATTTTCTTGGCTTTGGTCCCAGAATAACTTTGGCTGGCTTTGACTGTCTTGCCTCAGGCAGCAAAGTGTACAGGGACAACCTTGTCGGTCACACCCTACGCAAACACGCAGCAGTAGAAGTTCCTTGCTGGGGCTGCATAGGAAAAGGTTGGGCCAGAATGTGATACTATCTGGGAAACCATCAAGGGCTATCTCTTTGCTGTGAGTGCACTATTGTGTGCACAATTCGGATCAAAAGTCTGGCTTAGAGCTTGGGAAAAAACTCACCCTAAAATTACATTTGCAATTCCTGCTTCCAGTTTGCATTTTGGGAATTACTGGTCTGGAGTCTGGTTTGGATGCAAATGTATATTTCTTTCTTCCCCTTAAATAAACAAACAAAGCAATGAATCCATTTGTCAATCAGTGACTGAATGAATCAAGTAATCAGTCAACCAACCAACCAATCAATCATAGAATTATAGCATTGGAAAAGACTTCCAAGGCAATCTAGTCCAGCCTCATTCTGTCATGCAGAAAAAGCACGATCAAAGCACTCCTGGTAGATGGCCACCCAGCCTCTATTTTAAAAACATCCAGAGAAGGATTCTCTGCTGCACTGCAAGGCAGCCTATTTTGCTATTTCACTGTCAAATAATTTATTGTCACTTGAAAATATGACAAGCAAATATAGTCAGTGTGTCGTTGAAAGCTTTCATGGTCAGAATCACTTGTTTGATCTGAGTTTTCCGGGCTGTATGGCCATGCTCCAGAAGCATTCTCTCCTGACATTTCACCCACATCTAGGGCAGGCATCCTCAGAGGTTGTGAGGTCTGTTGGAAACTAGGCAAATATTTTCAGTATTCCATATTTGCTGGGCTTAGGGGTGCAGGATGTCTGTGAAAGTGCAATCCAAAAAAGCAACAATTCCCAGTTTATGCTTTGACTTGATTGGATTAGTTGTCATACGTTGATCCCAGTGCAATGGCACATTGCACTTCCAAATGCTTGGAGACTCTTCCATAGCATTGCATTGCCGGTCCTGTTAGTGCAAAGAGCCTTTCATCCCTTCAGCTCGAGCTCCCTTCTTCCCTCCGTGGAAGCGATCCAAGTCTATTATCTCTTTGCTGTGCAAGGCAGGCCTCATTACTTTTCCCTCTTTCCTGAAGGCAGGGCGAAGCTGAAAGTGAAAAGGACCAGACCCTTGTCTATAATTAAACCCGGCGGCTCTTTCCAATCCATCCAAAGTAAATGGCGTCCACCAGGCAGGCGTTTCATTGGATCCTCATCGCTTTCTTCATTTCAATTTGCTGTAATCCATGGTGTCAACGTATTATAGATAAAAGGGATCATTTGTCTGGGGAAAGATATGCAGCCCCTTCCAAACACTCTCCAGTGGAACCTACCAGACAAAAAATACGGGCATTGCTCCCTGCAAGGAAATTTTTGTTCAGTCTCCAAATTTCTAGCATTGCAATAATGGAAAGCTTCAACTGAGCATCAAGAAAAAGCAGCTTAGGCATCCGGCATGACGTTGCTGCTATCAAAGATATCAAGGGAATGTGAGCACAGCCGATAGAAGAGTTTTTAGTGTAAATTATTTCCATTGTCTCACTCACTGCAATGCTAGAAATCTGGGGACCGAAGTGAGATTTTATTGGGGTGCAGAATTCTTTAGCTCCTTGATTTAGCCTCTCAAGTAAGTTCTTATGGCATGTCTGTACTGTAGAATTAATTTGGTTTAGTATCACTTTAACTGACATGACCCAATGCTATGGAATTATGGGAGTTGTGGTTTGTGAGGCACCAGCAGGGACTCTTTGGCAGAGAAGATGAAGGAACTTGCAAAACTATAATTCTGATTCAATAGCATTGAGACATGAAAGTGATGTCAAACTGCATTAACTACAGCAGTATTTATCAACCTAGAAGTCAGGACCCTGGGGGGGTTGTGAGGGTGGTTTCAGGGGGGTTGCCAAAGACCATCAGAAAACATATTTCTGATAGTCTTAGGAACCCAAATCCCACCAGTATTTTCTGCTCATCATGGGAGTTCTTTGGGAAAGTTTGGCCCAATTCTATCGTTGGTGGGGTTCAAGGGTCTCTTTGATTGTATGTGAACTATAAATCTCAGCAACTACAACCCCCAAATGTCAAGGTCTATTTTCCCCAAACTCCACCAGTGTTCAAATTTGGGCATATTCAGGATTTGTGCCAAGTTTGGTCCAGATCTATCATTGTCTGGAATCCATAGTGCTCTCTGAATGTAGGTGAACTACAACTCCCAAACTCAAGGTCAATGCCCACCAAACCCTTCCAGTATTTCCTGTTGGTCATGGGAGTTCTGTGTGCCAAGTTTGGTTCAATTCCATCATTGATGGAGTTCAGAATGCTCTTTGATTGTATGTGAACTATAAATCCCAGCAACTACGTCTCCCAAATGTCAAGGTCTATTTTCCCCAAACTCCACCAGTGTTCAAATTTGGGCATATTGAGGATTTGTGCCAAGTTTGGTCCAGATCTATCATTGTCTGGAATCCATAGTGCTCTCTGAATGTAGGTGAACTACAACTCCCACACTCAAGGTCAATGCCCACCAAACCATTCCAGTATTTCCTGTTGGTCATGGGAATTCTGTGTGCCAAGTTTGGTTCAATTCCATCATTGGTGGAGTTCAGAAGGCTCTTTGATTGTAGGTGAACTATAAATCCCAGCAACTACAACTCCCAAATGACAAAATCAATCCCCTCCCCTGTCAGAGTAATTTTAAGCAGTGCAGCAGCAATTGGGTGGAAGCAGTGGAATGTCGAACGAAGAGACATCAGAGCCAATGGTAAAACTATATACAAGTTTTACTGAAAGCAGTAATAAAGACAAACAGACTTGTAGACAATGGACACAAGACTTGACTCTCAGCCGACAGCACTCGATTCAACTCAGAACAGAACTGAACTGAACTGATGCAATCAGCAATGCACACACACTTGTGTCTGGACACTCCCTGGTTCCAGCCACACATCAAGGACATCACAGTTTCTCAGTAATGAACTCTTTCCAGACTATGTTACACTCTGGATGATGCAATCAGTATGCAATACAGGCAAGACACAAATTTCATTTAAACACTACCAATACACAAATCCCACATTAACATCCCAAACCCAACAAATATTCAAATTTGGGTGTATTGGGTTTTTGTGCTAAATTTGTTCCCGTGAATGAAGATACATTCTGCATATCAGATATTTGCATTACGATTCATAACAGTAGCAAAATTATAGTTATGAAGTAGCAACAAAAATAATGTTATGGTTGGGGGTCACCACAACACAAGTAACTGTATTGAAGGGTTGTGGCTTTAGGAAGGTTGAGAACTACTGATCTACAATGTAGATGCACACTTAGATCCTCAAGGAAGAATTCTCCATTCCACAAATTTTCTAGCTTTACAAAGAGAGGGGTAATGAAAATTACCTTCTTCCCTGTAGCTCCAAGGTCTAAATACCCTAAAGCAGGGGTCCTCAAACTTTTAAAGCAGAGGGCCGGTCCACAATCCTTCGGATTGTTGAGGGGCCGAATTATCATTTGGGGGAAAAAACTGAACAAATTCCTATGCACACTGCACATATCTTATTTGTAGTGCAAAACAACAACAATAACAATGAAAGAACAATACAATATTTAAAAATGAAAATAATTTTAACCAACATAAACCTGTCAGGATTTCAATAGGAAGTGTGGGCCTGCTTCTGGCCAATGAGATAGTCAGGTTAATTAGGATTGTTGTTGTTGTTGTTGTTGTTGTTGTTGTTGTGTGTCTTCAAGTCATTTCAGACTTTGGGCGAGCCTAAGTCCAAAATTATTTATTTATTCATTTACTACATTTATTTACTACATGTATATCCCACTCTTCTCACCCCGAAGGGAACTCAGAGCAGCTGTATGTACATACAATATATTATATTATTAACATAGCACAATATTAGCATTATACTATATTGAACTATACCACTATACTGTAATATTATATGTAATATATAACATATAATTAATATTATTATAAGATATTATTGTTAGTTTTGTATTGTATAAAATGATAATATTATTATCAATATTATATGTATATACAATATATTATATTATTAAGACTGATATAAAAATATTATATTATAAATGAGGGCGGGGGCCAGGTAAATTACCTTGGAGGGCCACATCTGGCTCCCGGGCCTTAGTTTGGGGACCCCTGCCCTAAAGGCATCAACTACTATAGGAGGCCCCGGTGGTGCAATGGATTAAACCCTTGTGTCAGCAGGACTGTTTGAATCTGGAGAGTGGGATGAGCTCCTGTCTGTCAGCTCCAGCTTCCCATGCAGTGACACAAGAGAAGCCTCCCACAAGATGGTGGGCGTCCTATGGGCAACGTCCTTGCAGATTGCCAATTCTCTCACACCAGAAGCGACTTGCAGTCTCTCAAGTCACTCCTGACATGAAAATAAATCAACTATGATCTGATATTGGATCAGGGTCTGCCCTGATTAGTACTTGGATAAGAGATAAGAGCCTGTATTAAAGAGGGAAAAAAAAGAATTGGCAAGGCCATCTCTGAATAGTCATCACCTAAGAAAACCTAATCAAATCCATGGGATTGCTTAAATCACTTGAAGGCACACACACATACCTGTAGCTATAGTCTCAGGTGAGGGGATGTGCTATTTATCCTGGTCCAATCCCTAATGTATCTCACAAAAAGGATTTTCAGTTTTCAGGATCTGAGAAAGTTGTTCTATTTCAGACTGGAGCGATGCTGTGCAAGTTGGACAGTGCTACATAAGACAGCCAATATCTCACCATCCCGGTCCTTGTTCTGTTGGGTGCTCAGAGGTTGGCTTCTCAGAAGAGCGAAATGATCCTTTTGTTTCTACAAGGGAACAATGTTTTCTGCATACTCTGAAGCAACTGCTCAGTGGTATGAGTAGTTTGCCAGAAATGTTTTCAATGGGACAACGCTGGGACATTTGCACAAAGGAAACACGGCATGCATGCAGCCAAGAAACATCACAGTGTGGCCATAATAAGTTATTACTGAGGAAGAACCCAAAAGCTACAAGGAGCTGCAGTGGTTTGCTTTGGCCTGAGTCTACTGGGAAGTGAAAAATCCAACACTTTCACTCATGCTGAGTTCATGGAGGGCCAATTACCATGGCACTTTGAACTCAGTGTGTTGTCAAAGGCTTCCATGGCTGGAATCATTGGGCTGTTATTGGTTTTCCTGGCTGTCTGGCCATGTTCCAGAAGCACTCCCTCCTGATGTTTTGCCCACATCTATGGCAGGCATCCTCGGAGGTTGTGAGGTCTGTTGGAAACTAGGCAAGTGGGGTTTATATATCTGTGGAACAATGTCCAGGGTGGGAGAAAGAACTCTTACCTGTTTGAGGCAAGTCTGAATGTTGCAATTGGCCATCTTGATTAACAGTGAATAGCCTTGCAGCTTCAAAGCCTGGCTGCTTCCTGCCTGGGGGAAGCCTCTGTTTGGAGGTGTTAGCTGGCCCTGCTTGTTTCCTCTCTGGAATTCCCCTATTTTCTGGGTCCTATTCTTTATTTACTGTCCTGATTTTAGAGTTTAAATACTGGTAGCCAGATTTTGTTCATTTTCATGTTTCCTCCTTGCTGCTGAAATTGTCCACCTGCTTGTGGATTTCAGTGGCTTCTCTGTGTAGTCTGACATGACATAAAGAGCAACACTCAGAAAACAGGATAATTCCATACAGGAAACAATCAGGGCCAGCTAACATCTCCCATCAGAGGATTCCCCCAGCCAGGAATTAGCCAGACCTTGAAGCTGCAAGACTATTCAATGCTAATCAAGGTGGCCAATGGCAACATTCACACTTGTCTCCAACAGACAAGAGTTCTTTCTCCCACCCTGGACATTATTCCACAGATATATAAACCCCACTTGCCTAGTTTCCAACAGACTGCACAACCTCTGAAGATGCCTGCCATGGATGTGGGTGAAACTTCAGAAGAGAATGATTCTGGAACATTGGCCAGACAGCCTGGAAAACTCACAGCAACCCAGTGATTCAACAATACATTGAGTTCAAAGTGCCAGGGGAATTGGCCCTCCATGAACTCATCATGAGTGGAGGTCTTGGATTTTCCCCTTCCCATTAGATTCAGGCCAAAACTGCTGCAGCCCTTGTAGTTTGCGAGTTCTTCCTCAGTAATAACTTTATCATGGCCACGTTGTGATGTTTCTTGGCTGCACAACCTCTGAGGATGCCTGCCATAGATGTGGGCAAAATGTCAGGAGAGAATGCTTCTGGAACATGGTCATACAGCCCGGAAAACCCACAGCAACCCACTTTGAACTCAGTTTGCAGCAACTGAAATAAGCTCTTCTGAACAAATATGTCTGAGAAAATATGGTGATGGTTTTACCTTAGGGTCTCTATAGGTTAGAAACTACTTAAAGGCAGACAACAACAACCATTCTACCTAAAGGTCACTCTACTGTCTGCAAAGGGATTATGAATTCTATCTTGGAACTTAAGCAGGGTCAATCATGACTAGTACTTGGATGGGAGACTATTAATAAATGCCAGATACTGTAGGCTACGGACTGGCAAAACCTACAGAAAAGTCTATGAACTTCATGGGGTTGCCATACATCAATGGGTGACTTGAAGATATATATCTGTATTTATGTCTCTCTCTTTATGCATTTCCGGCTCTCTGTTGATGTATAGCAACCCCATAAAATTCATAGAGATTTGTTTTATGCATACACACAGTTCACCTTAGACCTCAAGAGTGACTTCGAGGTGTTTGCCTTGGCCACACAGTCATCTCTTCAAGATCTTTCTGCTACGTTTGGTTATCTAATCTGTCTAACAATCCGAACAATCAATGAAACAACTCCGGGCTTTCTTCTTCCCTCTTTCCTTTTTTGTAAACGGGTCCTCTTGGGAGGGCACCAAATAGAGATATCTCAGGAGGCTATTGACGATAGGCGTGGTGAGTTGTAATCCATTGTTTGGCCTTTGTTTGGACTGTACACGCCAAGGGACCCCCTCCTCTTCCTCGGAGATAAGAGGCCCTAATTCCACCCCTCCACGTGCACGGGGCATATTTGCATTTCATGAATAATTCCCCAAGAAATCCAGGACCTGGAGGATTTGCCAATCACTCGGTCCAGACAAAGAGTCTGCTGGTTGCAGGATCAGAAGCCATGCAAGTCACAAGATGGATCTAGGTTTGAACTCAGAGCTTTCAGGTTGTTTCTCAACAAGGACGGGGCCCTCAAGGTCTCTTTGGAGATGCCCTGTTTGGAGGGCAAAGGGTGAAAATGAGTCAGTTGCAATTGGAGATACGCAAGGCACTTGAGCACACTTTGGGATGGCATCATAGATCAATGAGAACTTCTTGGCACACCAAAGGGCCTCCAAAGTCTTTTATCTAAAAGCTCTCCAAAACAATGGGAGGGTGCTAACCACATCAGAGAGAGTGACACCAACTTTTGGGTAGCTTTTCGGCAAATATGTATCATTTTTAAAATAAAAATATCAAAAATGTATAACAATAATAATAAATAAAACATGTATAAGTAGATAAAAGAGTGTAGTAGAGAGATATGTAGTAAAGTTGTAATGGAAAAGTCTAAAACTGATAAGAAATATACATAAAGATGTTTTGATTTTTCTTTATTGTTGGATTGTATACAATGTGATATGTCTGGGATACTGTAAAATGAGGAATGTATACTTATACATTTTGAATTATAAATTAATAATAATCATATTGATAATAAAACATGTATAGGTAGATGAAGGGTGTGTAGTGGAGAGATGTATAGTGAAGTTGTAATGGAAAAGTTAAAGGACTGATGGGAAATGTGCTTGGGGATGTTCTTGATTTATTTATTTATTTGCTGTCGGATTGTATGCAACGTGATGTGTTTGAGATATTGTAGAATGAGGAAAATGAGTGCTTGTACATTTTGATTGATAAATTAATTTTAAAAAATTAAAAAAAATCCCTGTAGCTAGATAAAAACCCCAAAACATTTTCATAAACCCAGTTGACATGCACTGTATTAATAGACCGACAAGGCTTAAACTAGATGCTGATTTATTTTTTAAAGCTTTTAATATGTCTACGACCAGCTGGCCAATAGGGTTCAGGTCTTTTGCATATCACTAAAATATTTTTAGTGGTTTGAGTGTTATATTAGGATTTCAGGAAACCAAGGGACCTTCCACACTACAGAAGCATAATACTTTGATTCCACTTTAACTGCCATGGCTATTTTCAATGGACTCTGGGGATCAGGGTTGTTGTAATTCCTAATCAGCTGTGAAAAGGTAAAGGTTTCCCCTGACATGGAGTCCAGTCGTGTCCAACTCTGGGGATTGGTGCTCATCTCCATTTCTAAGCCAAAGAGCCGGCGTTGTCCGTAGACACCTCCAAGGTCATGTGGCCAGCATGACTGCATGGAACGCCCTTACCTTCCCGCAGGAGCGGTACCTATTGATCTACTCACATTTGCATGTTTTCGAACTGCTAGGTTGGCAGAAGCTGGAGCTTAACAGTGGGCGCTTACTCTGCTCCCCGGATTTGAACCTGGGACCTTTTGGTGTGCAAGTTCAGCAGCACTTTAACACACTCTCAGCCTTACACGAAGACAATGGCCAGTGGTGTGGGTGAGTGAGACCTGATGATGCCATTGCCCCAGAGGGCATTTTGGGGTAAAAAAAAAACCATTTTGCAAACTGTTTCAAAATTTTCATTAGAACCTCAAAATGTGGTAGAAATATCTTCCATATGTGCTACAGGTAATTCTGAAGTAATTAAAAAAAAAAGGGGGGGGAAATACAAGGAGGTATTTGAAAGCTTATATGTGGCTTATATGCTACATTTCTTTCAGCCTTACTCTAGCCCTGTGGTTCCCAACCTTTTTTTTTTTTACCAGGGACCACTTTGACGAGGGACCACTCCCCAGCATTAGTACCAAAAGGGTTATGAATCAGTTTTTTGTCAACTTTAGATTTGGTTTGGTTATTTGGAGTGGTGATTCAAAAAATTGCATTGGATAGACCACATCAGCTCATACAGAACATATTCCATTCTGTAATCACCATCTGCTTACCCATAGAAAACCATATTTAATCATCTAGAGCTGATGTGATCTATCCAATGCAATTTTCTGAATCAGCACCCCAATTAACTCCGGGAACAGAGACACCAAGACGCCCCCACTTCCAGGTGCCACATGGAACGGCTCCGCTCAGGAGGAAGGAGGAGGAGAAGCAGCAGTCAGGAGGCTTGTTGATGTGTCTTTTGTGGATAATCGGTCTCTGCCCTCCATTGCCTCAGCACTATAAGACGGTTTCACAAGACCAGTCATTCTCATTGCAAAGGTGTAGTAACAGTGAAGCTGCAGACTATATTTTAATTCTTGGGGACCACTGGTGGTCCCCAGATCACAAGTTGAGAACCACTGCTCTAGCCAAAGCTTGTTTCTAGCATTATAGCCTCTTTATGGGTCCTAGTTCAGGGGGAGCAGCAACTCTGCTTCGGATATTACTTTGAACTTCGAAGGAGCTGTCCCAAGTATTGACTCTATTTGGCAATTACAAGTCAATGTGTTGTTGAAGGCTTTCATGGCTGAGATCACAGGGTTGTTGTATGTCTTTTGGGCTGTTTGGCCATGTTTCAGAAGTATTCTCTCCTGACGTTTCGCCCACATCTATGGCAGGCATCCTCAGAACTCATTCTTTTACTTTTGATCCAGCTCTCTAATCTGTTAAGGTCATTTGGGATAACTATGCTGTTTTCTAGAGTATTATCTACCTATCCCTCTCAATTTGGTGTCATCTTCTGTCATCCAAGTCATTGATAAAGATGTTGGATCATACTGAGGACAGAACAAAACCATAGTTACAACACTATTTAATTCAGACAACTTGCTTTTAGCCCAAACATGGGCAAACTTTGGCCCTTCAGGTGTTTTGGACTTCAACTCACACAATTCCTAACAGCCTACCGGAGGGCTGAAGTTTGCCCATGCTTGTTCTAGCCAGATGGTGGAAGAAGCAAAGTAGAGGATGAGCCCCAGCATCTCAACAACGGAGAGAGAAAAAGTACAGTCAAATGTGGAAAAAACAAGAATAAAAATAATGTTTTTAAACCCAAGAGAACACCTCGTTAGAAATTGACATCTGGCCAACTCGTGCCAGATATCTATCATAGAGTCATACTGGAGGAACTAGAGATTTCTAGAGAGAACGTATTAATCTAATCTTCATGAACAAGTTGAACATGAGGAGATAGGGAAACAAGTTGTCCAGGAACACTTGGGCTCTCTAAACGAATTCAAGTCCCCAGGGCCAGATCAGCTACACCCAAGAGTACTGAAGGAACTAGCGGAAGTTATTTCAGAACCACTGGCAATTATCTTCGAGAGTTCTTGGAGAACGGGAGAAGTCCCAGCAGATTGGAGGAGGGTGAATGTGGTCCCTATCTTCAAGAAGGGAAAAAAGAACGACCCAAACAATTACCGTCCGGTCAGCCTCACATCAATACCAGGCAAAATTCTGGAAAAGATCATTAAGGAAGTGGTCTGCGAACACTTAGAAACAAATGCGGTCATTGCTAATAGTCAACACGGATTTACCAAAAACAAGTCATGCCAGACTAATCTGATCTCTTTTTTCGATAGTTACGAGTTGGGTCGATACAGGGAATGCTGTGGATGTAGCCTACCTGGATTTCAGTAAGGCCTTCGACAAAGTCCCCCACGACCTTCTGGCAAACAAACTAGTAAAATGTGGGCTAGACAAAACTACGGTTAGGTGGATCTGTAATTGGCTAAGCGAACGAACCCAAAGGGTGCTCACCAATGCGTCGTCTTCATCATGGAAAGAAGTGACAAGTGGAGTGCCGCAGGGCTCCGTCCTGGGCCCGGTTCTGTTCAACATCTTTATTAATGACTTAGACGAAGGGTTAGAAGGCACGATCATCAAGTTTGCAGATGACACCAAACTGGGAGGGATAGCCAACACTCCAGAAGAAAGGAGCAGAATTCAAAACGATCGTGACAGACTGGAGAGATGGGCTGAAACTAACAAAATGAAGTTCAACAGGGACAAATGCAAGATACTTCACTTCGGCAGAAAAAATGGAAATCAAAGATACAGAATGGGGGACGCCTGGCTTGACAGCAGTGTGTGCGAAAAAGACCTTGGAGTCCTCGTGGACAACAAGTTAAACATGAGCCAACAATGTGATGCGGCTGCTAAAAAAGCCAATGGGATTTTGGCCTGCATCAATAGGGGAATAACGTCTAGATCCAGGGAAGTTATGCTCCCCCTCTATTCTGCCTTGGTCAGACCACACCTGGAATACTGTGTCCAATTTTGGGCACCACAGTTGAAGGGAGATGTTGACAAGCTGGAAAGCGTCCAGAGGAGGGAGACTAAAATGATTAAGGGTCTGGAGAACAAGCCCTATGAGGAGCG
Organism: Anolis carolinensis; assembly: GCF_035594765.1. Classification (NCBI taxonomy): domain Eukaryota; kingdom Metazoa; phylum Chordata; class Lepidosauria; order Squamata; family Anolidae; genus Anolis; species Anolis carolinensis. The sequence continues at coordinate 6,960,468 of NC_085841.1, forward strand.
GCTTAAAGAGCTGGGCATGTTTAGCCTGCAGAAGAGAAGGCTGAGAGGAGACATGATAGCCATGTACAAATACGTGAAGGGAAGTCATAGGGAGGAGGGAGGAACCTTGTTTTCTGCTGCCCTGCAGACTAGGACACGGAACAATGGCTTCAAACTACAGGAAAGGAGATTCCACTTGAACATCAGGAAGAACTTCCTCACAGTGAGAAGGGCTGTTCGACAGTGGAACTCTCTCCCCGGGGCCGTGGTGGAGGCTCCTTCCTTGGAGGCTTTTAAGCAGAGGCTGGATGGCCATCTGTCGGGGGTGCTTTGAATGTGATTTTCCTGCTTCTTAGCAGGGGGTTGGACTAGATGGCCCATGTGGTCTCTTCCAACTCTACTATTCTATGATTCTATGAGCCAACAGTGTGATGCAGCAGCTTAAAAAACCAATGGGATTTTGGGCTGCATCAAAAGCAGTATAGTGTCCAGATCAAGGGAAGTCATGGTGCCTCACTATTTTGCTTTTTTCAGATCTCTTCACCTGGATAGGATTGTGTCCAATTCTGGGCACCACAGTTCAAAAGAGATATTGGCAAGCTGGAAAGTGTCCAGAGGAAGAGCGTGAACAAAATGATCAAAGATCTGGGGACCATGAATCCCTCTGAGGAGTGTCTTAAAGAGCTGGTATGTTTATCCTGCAGAAGAAAAGGTTGAAAGGAGACATGAGAGCCATGTATAAATAATTAAATATGTGAAAGGATGCCATAAGGAAGAGGCAGCAGGCTTATGTTCTGCTGTCCTGGAAACCAGGACTCGGAGTGATGGTTTCAAATGGAATGTGTCCAGAGGAGAGCAATTCAAATGATCAAGGGTCTGGAGAACAAGCCCTATAAGGAGCGGCTTAAAGAACTGGGCATGTTTAGCCTGTAGAAGAGAAGGCTGAGAGGAGACATGATGAGGGCCATGGATCAAAATGTGAGGGGAAGGAGGGAGCAAGCTTGTTTTCTGCTGCCCTGCAGACTAGGACACGGAACAATGGCTTCAAACTACAAACCACAGGAAAGGAGATTCCACCTGAACATGAGGAAGAACTTCCTCACTGTGAGAGCTGTTCAGCAGTGGAACTCTGCCCCAAAGTGTGGTGGAGGCTCCTTCTTTGAAGGCTTTTAAACAGAGGCTGGATGGCCATCTGTCAGGGTGCTTTGAATGCAATTTTCCTGCTTCTTGGCAGAATGGGGTTGGTACACAAGGTCTCTTCCAATTCTATGATTCTAAATGACTGGAAAGAAGATTCCTCCTGAATATTAAGAACTTCTTGACTGTAAGGAGAGCTGTTTAGCAATGGAACTCTCTGGTCGGTGTCTGGTGGAAGCTACTTCCTTGGAAGCTTTTAAACAGAAGCTGGATGGCCATCTGTCAGAGGTGCTTTGGTTGTGCTTTTCCTGCATGGCCGAGAGTTGGACTAGATGGCCTATGTGGTCTCTTCCAACTGTATTACAGTAGAATCTTACTTATCCAACACTCGCTTATCCAACATTCTGGATTATCCAAGGCATTTTTGTAGTCAAACTTTTCAATACATCGTGATATTTCGGTGCTAAATTCTTAAATACAGTAATTACTACATAGCATTACTGTGTATTGAACCACTTTACTGTCAAATTTGTTGTAAAACATGACGTTTTGGTGCTTAATTTGTAAAATCATAACCTAATTTGATGTTTAATAGGCTTTTCCTTAATCCCTCCTTATTACCCAACATATTTGCTTATCCAACATTCTGCAGGCCCGTTTATGTTGGATAAGTGAGACTCTACTGTATTCTATTATTCTAGTCCACAGCTAATTAAAATCTCAAAAATTAAGGCCCCAAATGTGGACTGTATTTCTAAGTCAAAATAGATAATCTTTTTAAATGGATTGATCAGGGATGAACTGGGACCATCCCTTCTAAATCAGGAGAGTGGGAAGATCTGGAACATTACATTATTGCAATGCTAGAAACTGGTAGGCTAAAGAAGATTCCACTTTGGGAAGGCAGAATTGGGATTTAGGGTGCAATGCCTTCCTTTTATCCCTCAAAAAACGATACCTCTGGATACAGGGCTGGCTTTCCTGGATGCAGATAATGTTGCGAAACCGATGCTCCATCCTTTTGCCTGCTGTTTGTGTCCAAAGCAAGGCCTTTGGAAGACAGCACCCGTCTAACTCCATCCTTAACATATTCCAAATTCCAGAAAAGCTGAGATCATCCGAGGAAAGTTGTGAAGAAGCAGCCCGGAGTCACGGAGGCTCTCTTTGCTTGGCATTGTTCTTCCCAAAGTGGCTTTGTTGGGCAAACTGACATTTTTCATTGGGGGCGGTGGGCGGTTAATGAAATACTTTGGGTTTGTATCAGATTGTTTATTTCCATGCAACTTCAAACGATCTCAGCTGGCTTCTTGGGTGAGGCAAAGCGGTTCCCCTTTGCTGGAGACAGCTATTGTGAATTTTATTTATCTAAAGCTTTAGAAACAATTGCCGCAAACTACAACAGGCCCTTGATATCTGCTGGGGCTTGGTTCCAGGACCTCTTTTGATGCCAAAATCCATGGATGCTCAAGGCCCATTCGAGGCAAAGAAAAATAATGTTCCTTATATGCAGTGGCAACCTTTTGCCTATTTTAAAAATATATTTTCAAGCTGCAGATGATTGAATCTATGGATGCATAAATCCATTCAAATGGTGTGCTGCCTATACGTTTAGCATTGAAATCTAATTTACCGTTTCCCAAAAGTAAAAGGAATGCTGAAATTTGCTTTTCGGGATTTGCCAGAGAAAGCTTTAACATCTTCCCAAACTACAAATCCCAGGAGTCTATAGGATTCAGCAAAGGCATTGAAAGTGGAATCATAATGCTGTATTGTGTGGTGTCCAATTCAGGACAAAACGTTATGGCTACCTACTCTAAATGAAGTCTTATTCAGTTCATTAAGCCTTGCCCTTTAGTAAGCTTCTAGAATTAGGTAGACTTAAATCTAACTTTTAAAAAATGATATATATACACACACACACACACATATATAAAACATATGAAAGTATGTATATCTTTATATATGTTCCACAAAGGCTCGTACATGGTCTGATGGATCTGGACCAAACTTAGTGCATAATTCACCACAAAATACTGACAGGTTTTCAGCTTTAAAAAGTCAATCTCAGAGGGGATTAGGGTTCCAAAAATGAATACAAAGGTATATACGCATGCAGCACTCAGGTGCAATCATAAGAGGGCTGTGTATTTAGAGAAAGGCTACATTAGGGAAATAATTCAGTTCTTTGTAGAATACCATATTCAGAAAATGCATACCCAGGCAACACTGGGTACTGTTTAATTCTGGATAAATAGAAAAAATGGAAATGATTTCTAAGAATGCTGCAAAATTCACCGACATCAATGGCAGGCATCCTCAGAGGTTGTGATATGTGTTGGAAACTAGGCAAGTGAGTTTTATACATCTGTGGAAGAATGTCCAGGACGAGAGAAAGAACTCTTGTCTCTCTCAGGCAAGTGTGAATGTTGCAATTGGCCAGCTTGATTAGCATTGGATAGTCTTGCAGCTTCAAAGCCTGCCTGCCTCCTGCCCAGGGGAATCCTTTATTGGGAGGTGTTAGCTCTGAGTCCCCTTCGGGGTGAGAAAGGCAGGATATACATGTAGTAAATAAATAAATAAATAAATAAATAAATAAATAAAATTAGCTGGCCCTGATGGTTTCCTGTCTGGAATTCTGTTGTTTTCTGTGTGTTTCCCAATGGTTTGAGTGTTGGATTAGGATCCTGAATGATCTTGATTCAAGTCACACTGTCTCAGCCCCAGAGGAAGGCAAAGGCAATTTTTCTCTGACTAAATCTGGTGTCAATGGAGATTAAGGGGAAAGGTCATATTAAGCAGCACTGAGTCTCCTTTGGGACAGATAAAGCGGGGTATAAATAAAATATTTATATTTATAAATAAATATAATAATAATGTTACAAACTATACAATATACACACACACACACACACACATACACACGCACACTATTTTTGTTCTGCATATGAATGTAGCAAGGGATCTATTATAACTTTCATAGGTAAGTTAATATTTTTGTATGAATTTTTTAAATAGATGAGCAGCCACAAGAAAATGAGTGTCAGGTGACAGAATATTATTTTCGCACGTTCTCACCAAAAGATAAATAAATAAAAAAACGGTTATAATCAGCTGCAAGAAAATGCATGCCAAGGGATAGGATATTCTTGCATCTTCTCACCAAATACGTATTATGAAGATGGACACTTATGGCTCTTTCTACACTGTCCTCTATCCCAGGATCATCTTCTTATCCCAGGTTATCTGGCAGTGGGGACTCATATAATAATCCAGGATCGCATCCTGTGGCCCCTTCTACACTGCCATAAATAGTCCATATTTTTCAAAGCAGATGATCCACATTACAGTAGAGTCTTGCTTATCCAACATAACCGGGCCTGCAGAAGGTTGGATAATAGATAATGTTGGAAAGCAAGGAGGGATTAAGGAAAAGCCTATTAAACGTTGAATTATGTTATGATTTTACAAATTAAGCACCAAAACATCATGTCGACCGAAAAAGTAGTAATTACTGTACAGTAGAGCCTCACTTATCCAAGCTAAACAGGCTGGCAGAACCTTGGATAAGTGAATATCTTGGATAATAAGGAGGGATTAAGGAAAAGCCTATTAAACATCAAATTAGGTTATGATTTTACAAATTAAGCACCAAAACATCATGGTATACAACAAATTTGACAGAAAAAGCAGTTCAATACGCAGTAATGTTATGTTGTAATTATTGTATTCACAAATTTAGCATCAAAGTATCACGATATATTGAAAACATTGACTACAAAAATGCATTGCATAATCCAGAACCTTGGATAAGTGAGTCTTGGATAAGTGAGACTCTACCATATTTATGAATTTAGCACCAAAACATCAGCATGTATTGAAAACATTGACTACAAAAACCATTTGCTACTAAAAAAAAATGACTACAAATAAACATAGAATTGCTGCCTAGAGAAACAGCTGTGGATCCCAGTGGGAGGCAGATTGCGTTGGATAATACAGAACATTGGATAAGTGAAGGTTTGGTAAGCAAGACTCTACTGTATTGAAGTGGATTATATGAATCTAAAGCCCCTTAAAATCCCCCATGATCTGCTTTGAACTGAGTGGGAGGGCAGTGTGGACTCAAATAACCCAAGTCAAAGCAGATAGTGTGGATTATCTGCCTTGATATTCCCTGTTATATGGCTGTGTGGAAGGGCCCAACATTGCTTTATAATCCAGTTCAAAGCAGATACTCTGGATTTTATATGGGAGTGTAGAAGGGGCCTGGGATCTAGGGCAGTATAGATCCAGCCATATGCAGTCCAGATTATCTGTTTCCAACTGGACTATATGGCAGTGTAAAGGGGGCCTAAGGGGCCTTCCAGACAAGCTCTTGATCTCAGGATCTGGTCCCAGGTTTTCTGCATTAAACAGGATTATGAGTCCCCACTGCCAAATAATCTGGGATAAACAGATCCTGGGATATGGTGTGAAGGCATCAGGGCTGCAGAGCTGCTTAGGTTGGAGACCCCTGTTTTGGGGCGACCCAGAAGTGTCGCTCGAATGCTAAAGGGGGTCTGAGCCCTGGTCTTGACGCCCGAGGAAGCCGACTACGGGCTGCCTTTGGGGAAGGAAGGCAGGCAGGCAGGCAGGGCCCTCTTCCTCCGTGCCCAGCGCCTCCCAGTCTGCGCCCCAGCGGCCCAGAGACAAGGCGGCGACCCCGGAGCGCCTTCCTATCAGCGGACACCTCATTAATATCCATCCCCAGCTCCGGCTCCGGCTCCAAAGGGGGAAGACACCGGCGTGGGCGCCGTTTACACGGGAAGGAAGGCGAGAGGAGCGCCGTCGGAGGGGCCCAAAGAGCCCGGCTGCCTCTCCCTCCTTCCTTCGCCGCCCGACGGCAGAAGAGCCGCCCAGTCTTGCATGTTGGGGTTTCAGGAGAAAGGCAATTGGACACCCCCAGGACTGCCAGGGCTCAAGGCCAGGGAACCCGGGAGTTGTGGTTTCATAAGGTCTTTAGCCTTTGGGTGCGTAACTCCATTGTCTAATCATTGCAGTTGTAGTTAGTAGGGATGTGCCATCCATTAAATAAATGGTTCAAAAGTCTTGTTGTATGTATTCCGGGCTGTATGGCCATGTTCTAGAAGTATTCTCTCCTGACATTTTGCCCACATCTATGGCAGGCATCCTCAGAGGTGGTGAGGTATGGAGAAACTAAGCAAGGAAGGTTAAAATATATATCTGTGGAAAGTCCAAGGTGAGAGAAGAACTCTTGTCAGTGGAGGACAGTATGAATGTTGTGGTTAATCACCTTGATTAGCATTGAATAGCTTCATCTCCTGGCTTCCTCCTGCCTGGGGGCATCCTCTGTTGAGAGTCGTTAGCTGCCCTTGCTTGATTCATGTCTGGAACTCTTCTGTTTTCAAAGTGTTGCTTCAGAGTGTTTGGTAAAAGTCATTACTAAACGGGGGAGGGGGGGAGGGGGGTGCTGGCATTTCGTTTCTAAAGTGTTTCTAAAGTATAGTTAGTAAAAAAGTAGTTACTATAACGAAAGTAACGAAATTTCGTTACTATTTCATTAGAGTAATTGCACATAATTATAATCTATTGTAGTGATCAATACTGCAACTCTATCAGCAAATTATAGAATCCAATGCTGTGGTCATGGCTGCAACTCTATCAGCAAAATATAGAATCCATTGTAGCGGTCATGACTGCAACTCTATCAGCAAAATATAGAATCCATTGTATTGATCAATACTACAACTCTATCTGCAAATTATAGAATCCAATGTGGTGGTCATGACTGCAACTCTATCAGCAAAATATAGAATCCATTGTAGTGATCAATACTACAACTCTATCTGTAAATTATAGAATCCAATGTGGTGGTCATGACTGCAACTCTATCAGCAAAATATAGAATCCATTGTAGTATTCAATACTGCAACTCTATCAGCAAATTATAGAATCCATTGTAGTGATCAATACTACAACTCTATCTGCAAATTATAGAATCCAATGTGGTGGTCATGACTGCAACTCTTATCAGCAAATTATAGAATCCATTGTAGTAATCAATACTGCAAGTCTATCAGCAAATTATAGAATCCAGTGTGGTGGTCATGGGCTGGGTTTTAGCACAGCAGGTTAAGCCACCAGCTGCAGTAAATCTTGTCAATCAAAACATTTGCATGTTTTCGAACTGCTAGGTTGGCAGGAGCTGGAGCTAACAGCGGGCACTCACTCCGCTCCCAGGATTTTAACCTGTGACCTTTTGGTCAGCAAGTTCAGCAGCTCAGCACTTTAACACACTTCACCACCAGGGCCCCAGTAGGGATGTGCCATCCATTAAATAAATGGTTCAGAAGTCATTAAAAACTGGGGAAAGGCGTTGGCATTTTGTTTCTAAAGTGTTTCTAAAGTATAGTTAGTAAAAAAAAATGTTACTACAGTAGGGTCTCACTTATCCAAGCTAAACGGGGCAGGCAGAACCTTGGATAAGTGAATATCTTGGATAATAAGGAGGAATTAAGGAAAAGCCTATTAAACATCAAATTAGGTTATGATTTTACAAATTAAGCACCAAAGCATCATGTTATACAACAAATTTGACAGAAAAAGTAGTTCAATACACAGTGATGTTATGTTGTACAGTAGAGTATAACTTTTCCAAGCCTCGCTTTTCCAAGTTTCTGGATTATCCAAGCCATTTTTGTAGTCAATGTTTTCAATATATCGTGATATTTTGGTGCTAAATTCGTAAATATAGTAATTACAACATAACATTACTGCGTATTGAACTGCTCTTTCTCTCAAATTTGTTGTATAACATGATGTTTTGGTGCTTAATTTGTAAAATCATAACCTGATTTGATGTTTAACAGGCTTTTCCTTAATCCCTCCTTATTATCCAAGATATTCGCTTATCCAAGGTTTGGACGGCCCGTTTAGCTTGGATAAGTGAGACTCTACTGTAATTACTGTATTTATGAATTTAGCACCAAAATATCATGATATATTGAAAACATTGACTACAAAAATGCCTTGGATAATCCAGAACCTTGGATAGCAAGTCTTGGATAAGTGAGACTCTACTGTATTTCATTATAGTAATTGCACATAATTATAATCCATTGTACTGATCAATACTGCAATGCTATCAGCAAATTATAGAATCCATTTTATTGATTTATTGTTCAGCAGTGGAACTCTCTGCCCCGGAGTGTGGTGGAGGCTCTTTCTTTGGAGACTTTTAAGCAGGGGCTGAATGGCCATCTGTCGGGGGTGCTTTGAATGCGATTTCCTGCTTCTTGGCAGGGGGTTGGACTAGATGGCCCATGAGGTCTCTTCCAACTCTACTATTCTATGATTCTATAATCAATACTGCAACTCTATCAGCAAAATGTAGAATCCATTGTAGTGAGCAATACTGCAACTCTATCAACAAATTATAGAATCCAGTGTAGTGGTCAAGGGATGGGTTTTAACACAGTAAGTTAAACCACCAACTGCAGTAAATCTTTTCAATCAAAAGGTTGTCAGTTCAAAACCCGGGTCAGGGTGAGCTCCTGGCCTTTAGCCAAGCTTGCACCTACCTAGTAGTTCAAAAGCAAAAGGTAAGTAGATAAATAGGTACCGCTTAAAGGCGGGGAGGTATTTTAAGGCGTTCATAAGGAAATGCCAAAAAAATGCCAGAGATTCGATTAATTTACAAGCAAAGCTCCAAGATGCCAAAGATGAGAAAAGTCTATATACACCCCTATCTATGTACAATTGTCTGTCTTGTCTTCTCCACAGGTTTTTACACAGAGACTGGACGGCCATCTGTTGAGAAGGCTTGGGTTGTGTCTTCCTGCATGGCAGAATGGGGTTGACATAGATGTCCTTTGGGGTCTCTTCCAACTTGATGATTCCATGGAAAACAGCAGATGTGTGTTCTTCCTTATTTTTGGGTTCCAAGTGTACATATATCTGCTTAGGATCATGCAATGAAGACCCTTGTTCGGATAGGGAAAATGGGGTTCAACAACTCTTGCTTTTCTTTTCTTCTTTTTCTGCCTGCATCCACCTTCCATGGCCTCCCACCTACAAACCCTGCAAGGCTTGAACACTTCTGGCCCATTGAGGCACACTTCCTGCTTCCTCCAATTCCTGTCTCTTTTGCGCAGCCTTCCTGCAAAAAAAGGCTTTGGCAACTGCCTTGCCCAGGCCAGGGCTGTGGGGTGGCAAGCCACGTTTCCAAGCGAGAGAGGCACGTTCCCTTATTTACTTGTGTATTCATTTTTGAATCGTTCTTATCTGCCCATCCGTCAAAATGGCAGCCAGGGGCGTCCATGCAACCGTGGAAAAAAACAGGAAAATGCACAGCAAAACAAAACAGGAAACGAAATGGGAATAAAACAATGCAGCAGATAAGATGGTAACGCAGTGCAATAACAGTCAGGACAAATAATAAATGAACGCAACACATCTCAGCACTGAACGTGTATTTATGAACTAATGCCATATTTATTTATAGTTTTAGGAAGCATATAACACCTCATTGAAATAGTTCCATTGGCTCCTGGTTTGTTTCTAAGCCAAATTCAAAAGTGCTAGTTAGGATTTCCAAATCTCTGTATGGCTTGGTTCCAGACTATCTGAAACACTGCGAACCTTACACTTTGAGTCTGAGTTTTAAGACTTTCTCTTGGGGAGCATCTGCACTGCAGAATTGATGCAATTTGACACCAGTTTAATCTTCATGGCTCAGTGCTATGTCACCATAATTGCGCCAATTGTGTATTTATATGTATATTTTTATCAGTGTTTAATGTATTTAATGTATGATAAAGCACGAGGTTTTCGGACAGATGGATCTGAGCATACGTATTTTTAAAATGTATATACAGTAGAGTCTCACTTATCAAACACTCGCTTATCCAACGTTCTGGATTATCCAACACATTTTTGTAGTTAATGTTTTCAAAATATCGTGATATTTTGGTGCTAAATTCGTAAATACAGTAATTACAACATAACATTACTGGGTATTGAACTACTTTTTCTGTCAAATTTGTTGTATAACATGATGTTTTGGTGCTTAATTTGTAAAATCATAACCTAATTTGATGTGTAATAGGCTTTTCCTTAATTCCTCCTTATTATCCAACGTATTCACTTATCCAACGTACTGCCAGCCCATTTATGTTGGATAAGTGAGACTCTACTGTACTGTAATTTTAGACTGTATTTAATAGTTTTTAACTGATTTTATTTATTGTTGATTGATTTTGTATAGGCACCTAATTGTGCCAGCGTTGTAAGCCGCCCTGAGTCCCTTCGGGTGCGAAGGGCAGGATATAAATATTGGAAATAAATAAATAAATAAATATTTAATTTTAATTTTATTTAATTTTAATTGATTGAATTGTCTGTAATATTTTTATATTGTGTTTTATTGTAAGCCGCCCTGAGTCCCCTATGGGTGAGAAGGGCAGGATATAAGTATTGTAATAAATAAATAAATAAGAGTTGTAGCTTGGTGGGCACTCTTTGGCAGAGAAGAGTAAAAACCTTGTAAAACCACAACTCCCAAGCTCCCATAGAATTGAGCCATGGCAGTTTAAGTGATGTAAATGTGCATTAATTTTATAGTGTAGATCAGTCCTCCAAATGTTTTGGACTTCAGCTCCCACAATTCCTAACTGGGATTTCTGGGAGTTGAAGTCCAAAACAACTGGAGGAACAATGGTTGGGAACCACTGCTGTAGATGCACATTTGGTCCCATAACCACCATGAGCACAATGGGTGAAGTCATGGGAAAGAGCCTTCTCCGTGGTTGCTCCCAAGTTGGAGTTTTTGTTCGTGAGATATTTGGTTGGTTCCCTCTCGCTTGGCTATTCATCATCAGGCAAGTGATCTTTACCAAAAAAAATCATTGTTAAAGGGCCATCCAGCCCTACCACGTAGGAAGAAACAATCCAAGCCCTCCCAACAGATGGACGTTGACTCTCCAGAGAAAGAGATTTCAGCAGCAGTTGCACACAACTCTTACAGTCTGGAGGTTCTTCTTAAGGTTTAGATCAGTGGTTCTCAACCTGTGGTGTTGGTTCTTCTTAAGGTTTAGATCAGTGGTTCTCAGGTGTTTTGTCCTACAACTCCCAGAAATCCAAGCAGTTTACCACCTGTTAGGAATTCTGGGAGTTAAAGGCCAAAACATCTGGGGACCCACAGGTTGAGAACCACTTATTTAGATGGAATCTCTTTTCCTGTTGTTGCTCCGTCTCCTCTCGAGAGCAGAAGATCAAGGCAAGTTATAGTCCCATTCTATTCTGCTTGAGTCAGACCCAAACTGGAATACTGTGTCTAGTTCTGTGCACCAACATTTGAGAAGTAGATTGACAAGCTGGAACATGTCCAGAGAAGACTGAACAAAGTGGTCAAAGGTCTGGAAACCATGGATCTCCATGAGGAGAGGCTTAGGGAGCAGGAGATGTTTAGCCTTCAGAAGAGAACATTTAGAGGGGACTTGAGAGCCATGTTTAAATAATGAGGTAGATGAAATAAATGTTCGTTTTGTTAATGTGGGATTTGTGCATTGGTAGTGTTTAAATGAAATTTGTGTCTTGTCTGTATTGCAAACGATTGCATCATCCAGAGTGTACTATAATCTGGCAAGAGTTAATTACTAAGAAGCTGTGATGACTTTGATGTGTGGCTGGAACCGGGGAGTGTCCAGACACAAGTGTGTGTGCATTACTGATTGCATCAGTTCTGTTCTGAGTTGAGTTGAGTTGAGTGCTGTCTGCCTAGAGTCCTGTGTTTGTCTGCAAGTCTGTTTGTCTTGATTATTACTGAAGTCAGTAAACTTTGTATATAGTTTTACCAACGTCTCTGATGTCTCTTCGTTCTGCGTTCCACTGATTCCATCCAACTACTGCTGCACTGCAAATGACTTTGACACGTTTAGGTTCAGTGGTATCCCTAGAGTTTGTGTCATGGTGAAAATACCAGAAAATTTGACAAAATAAGCTCTATTAATCAGCTCCATGTGTTAAGCTGCCTTTCAGGATAACAGTTTAGTGTTGATGTGCCCAAAATCTTTGTGGTTCCCAGATGAAGCCTGAGCTTCTTCTAGGTGGCTCTCCATATTGATGGATTTTGCATCCATGGATCCAACCATCTATAACTTGAAAACATTTTAAAGAACAAATACAAAAAAACACAATCCTTTATTTTGTCATTTGATACAAGGGATACCATTTCATATAATAGGTCCCTTATATAATTATAATGAAGCCTTGCAGCCATATAACCTTGGAGGTGCCTACAGACAACATAGGCTCTTTGGCTTAGAAATGGAGAGGAGCACCAAACCCGGTTCTGACACAACTAGACTTAACGTCAGAGGAAAACCTTTACCTTTTATAATGGGATGTGACCATCCCCAGACTTTTGTACTCATAGGTTTCCCTGGAACCAAACCCCCATGGATACCGAGGATCCACTATATTTCTATATTTCTTTTAATCATCTGCTAGACTTAGGCCCCTTCTACACTGCCATATAATCCATTTCAAAGCAGATAATCTGGATTTTATATGACAGTGTAGCAGGAGCCTTAGTGTTTGATGTTTTGTTTCATTTCTGATATAACAGGTTGCCTCTTTCATTTAATTTTAGTTGTTAAGTCATAATTTGTTTTTATATATTGGGTTGTCAATTTTCATTATTATGGGTGTATTGCTATTATGTTCAGGTACTGAATGTTTGGAATCTGCACTGAGTCCCTCCAAATAGATAGGGAAGAATATAAATAAATTATTATTATTATTATTATTATTATTATTATTATTATTATTATTATTATTGACACAAAGACACAGTATGACACACCGAACAAGATATATATCCTGGATTTCATATTACAAAATTACAAGTCGAACATTTCCCAAATGTGTGATGTATTTTCAGATGATGAGTGTAGATCCCAGTAAGGTGGTTTTTTGCAGTTGACAGATCGTAATTTTGTCAATGTTTATTATTTCCAAATGCCAGCTGAGATCTTTTGGCACGGCACCCAGTGTGCCAGTTACCACTGGGACCACCTGTACTGGTTTATGCCAGAGCCTTTGCAGTTCGATTCTGAGTTTTTCCTGTTGTTTTTTATCAATTCAACTGTCGCCTGGTATGGCGACATCAATAATCCAATTTTTTTTCTTTTCCCAAACCATGAGGTCTGGTATGTTGTGTACCAAAGCTTTGTCAATCTGGATTCGAAAGTCACACAGTATCGTTGCGTGGCCATTTTCCACAACCTTTGAAGGTTTGTGATCCTACCAGTTCTTTACTGCTGGCAGGTGGTACTTGTGACCATTAGTGAGCCATAGCCACTTATTATTATTATTATTATTATTATTATTATTATTATTATTATTATTATTATTATTGACACAAAGACACAGTATGACACAGCAAACAAGCTAGATATGCTGGATTTGATATCACAAAACCACAAGTGGAACACTTCTCAAGCATTTAGGACTATGTGATGTATTTTCGGATGATGCGTGCAGATCCCAGTAGGGTGACCTTTTGCAGTTGATAGATCGTAACTTTGTCTATTGTTTCGAAATGTCGGCTGAGATCTTTTGGCACGGCACCCAATGTGCCGATCACCACTGGGACCACCTGCACTGGTTTCTGCCAGAGTCTTTGAAGTTCAATCTTGAGGTCCTGATAGCAGCTGAGTTTTTCCTGTTGTTTTTTGTCAATGTGACTGTCACCTGGGATGGCGACATCAATGATCCAACCCTTTTTCTTTTCCACAACTGTGGTGTGTTGTGTTCCAGAACTTTGTCAGCCTGGATTCAGAAGTCCCACAGTATCTTTGCGTGTTAATTTTCCATTACCATTGCAGGTTTGTGATCCCACCAGTTTTTTAGTGCTGGGAGGTGGTACTTGAGGCATAAGTTCCAATGATTCATTTGGGCCACATAGTTGTGCCTCTGTTTGTAGTCTGTCTGTGTGATTTTCTTACAGCAGCTGAGGATATGATCCATGGTTTCGTCAGCTTCCTTGCACAGTCTGCATTTTGGGTCATCTGCTGATTTTTCGATCTTGGCCTTAATTGCATTTGTTCTGATGGCTTGCTCCTGGGCTGCAAGGATCAGGCCTTATTATTATTATTATTATTATTATTATTATTATTATTATTATTATTATTATTATTATTATATTTGTGGCACAGTGTAGTAAGGGAATACATCTTTCCTCTTTCCATCAGTCCAGACCAAGTTTTAATTTCATCTTTCTAAGTTGAAACTCTTTCTTGTTGCCTTTATTTTTAAAGCTTAGCCTGGAAATGTTTCCAAGTCTTCTGCTCAGGAATGGCATCCATCCTGGAAAGTGACTGGAAGATATAAAATTCCATGCAGAGGCACCCATGAAAACCCTTCTCCTTTTAGCAGGTCCTAAAGGAAAAGAAGAAAAGAGAGTGAGAGAACAGAAGAAGAAAGTAGAGTTTGAACAGAGGAAAGAATGTGAAAAAGAAAGGAGCGAAAGAGCAAGGAATACAAACTAGGAATGTAAGTAAGAAGGAAAGAGAAAGAGAAACAAGAAAGAATGGGAATAGGGGAAATAAAGAGAAGGAAGGAAATATTATCAGTAGGAGTTCAAGGGAGAGGGAGGAAAAATGGAATATATATAAAAAAACCAAGCCTGAGAGAGTGGGTGTTGGTTTAGAAATGTCTTTTTTATCTCTTCGGGACTGACAGGGGCTCATTGTTTGGAAAGAAAGATGCTGCCAATATGGCTGGAAAGAAACCAGAGTTTACAATGAGGTTAATTGAGGGATAAGTAAAGGAAGGGGACATTCAGATGAACCTATATATATATATAATGGTATTCAGGATGCTCAGGGAAGAGGAAGGAAAATGGAGATGGATTTTGAATTGATATTAACATCGGACTCAAGGGTTTAAAATATCAGTGGTTCCCAACCTATGGTCTGTGGATCACTAGTGGTCCACAAGAACTAAAATATGGTTCGTGGGCCATCCTTACTACTATGGATAATAACACAGCCCAACCCCCCAAATTTTTTATTGTGTCTTTGTTTTTAGGCCTGTTCTTGGGGTTATTTGGGGAGCTGATTCAGAAAATTGCATTGGATAGACCACATCAGCTCTAGATTATTAAATATGGTTTTCTGTGGGTGAGCAGATGGCGACTACTGGATGACATATGGTTCTGTATCAGAAACTAGAGCTGATGTGGTCTATCCAATACAGTTTTCTGAATCAGCACCACAAATAACCAAACTGAATCTAAAGTTGACCAAAAACTTATTCATAACCCTTTTGGTGAGTGGTCCCTGGTCAAAAAAAAAGGTTGGGAACCATTGGTTTAAATGAAACCCTCGGGCGTTGACATCTTAGGAATAAGTTGTTGAGCCTGAGTTCAACTCCAAGGCAAAACCAGGTTAAGTTTCAGAGAAGGATGGAAATTGTAGTTTGGAGAGGCACCATCCCCCTTTGGCAGAGAAGGCTTAGAAGACACAACTCCCATGATTCAATAGCATGGAGCCATGGCAGTTAAAGTGCTATCAAGCTGCATTAATTCTACCGTGTGGCCACACTCCAAGGCACAGAGCAGAGAAAGAAATCCCACCTAAATTTTAGGAATAACTTCCTGATGGTGAGAAGTTTTTGATGTCTCAAGCCCCTTCCTAACTGCCATATAAAATCTAGATTTTGAACTGGATTTTATGGCAGTGTAGAAAGAGCCTTAGACTGTGGTGGAGTCTTCTTTCCTGGAGGTTTTTAAGCAGAGGCTGGATGGCCATCTGTCAGGAATGCTTTCATGGTGTCATTCTGGAGGAGTTCTTTGGGATCTCTTCCAATTCTCTAAGCCTTTTAATTTCTTTAAATGTAGTTTGCAGTTCTGTATATGTTTACGTAGAACTAAGCTATGTATGTTAAGTTTGGTGGGACTTACTCCCACAGAAGTCTTGCCTTAGCTGGACCTCTTTCTCAATAGTTATCTTATTTTATCTATCTATCTATCTATCTATCTGTCTGTCTGTCTGTCTATGCACACATGTACACTCAAACTCACACACAGAGAGGTTTATATGCACACATATACCTATCATTAGTGATAAGATGCCCACTGAGAAACAAGTTCAGCTCGGTTGCTGTGAGTTTTTCGGGCTGTATGACAATGTTCCAGAAGCATTCTCTCCTGAAGTTTTGCCCACATCTATGGCAGGCATGTATGGCAGGTAACCTCTGTGGATGCCTGCCATAGATGTGGGCAAAACGTCAGGAGAGAATGCTTCTGGAACATGCCCATACAGCCCAAAAAAACTCACAGCAACCCAGTGATTCCAGCTATAAAAGCCTTACCTTTTGTCAATTGAGGTGAAGGAAATGATTCTCCTCTTTCCCTCTTCATCACAGCAATCCTGGCTGGATTGACAATGCCATATAATCTAGTTCAATGTAGATAATCTGGATTTTATATGGCACTGTAGATGGGACCCTTGTGAGGTAGGGCATGCTGAGAAAGAGTTGTTGCTGCTGCTGCTGTTGCATGCTTTCAAGTGATTCCTGACTAAAGAGATCCTGCCATAGGGTTTTATTGCCAGGACTGTCTTTGGCCTTCCTCTGAGGCTGAGAGAATGTGACTCACCTAATGGTTTGCCATGACTGAAGGGGATTTGAACATTGGTCTCCCAGGCCTTTTCTACACTGCCATACAAAGTCTAAATTATCTGCTTTGAACTGGATTATACGTATGGCAGTGTCGGATGACTTATATAATTCAATTCAAAGCAGATAATCTGGATAATATGGCAGTGTAGAAGAGGCCTAAAAGATCAGGGATTCAGGCCCAATTATTACAGGAAGAAGTTGCCCATGAAATTGGGATTTTGTTGCATTTGTGGTGCAAAAAGTTCAAGAATTTATGTTGATAACGTGGTCTATAAATAAAATAGGCATATTTGAGAAGACCTTGGGTGCATCAATACTGTAGAATGACTACAGTTTGATGCCACTTTATCAAGACTCAACGCTATGTAGAGAAGACTACATAGCCCTTGGAAAACTACAGCTTCCAGGATTGCATAGCATTGAGCCATGGCAGCTAAAGTAGAGCCAAACTGCATTAATTCTATAGTTTAGATGCACCCTCAGTCGTGATTTGGTCCTATATGAACAGGATCTATTCCAGCCATCAAGCCTCGCATCTGTCAAATGATAAGGAGGACAAGAATGCCTCTGAGCATGTGCAAAGTGCCTTCCTATATCACCATAGCACTGGAATAAAGAGGTGGTTTTGCTTTGCTGTGAAATGGCATAGAGTGAATGCAGTTGGACACAACTGGAATGGCTAAGGCTCAATACTGTGAAACCCTGGGAATTGTAGTTTTGCAAGGCCTTTAGTTTCCCTATGACCTTACTAAACTGCATCTCTCTAAAGTCTTACCTAACTTTCCTGAAAAGTGTTTGCATTGCTTCACTGCATTCCTTGAAATCAGTGAGATCAGTCCTTTTCTTTCACCGAATTTAGTATTGACTTTATTTGGGAGGAGGTTAAAATTTACAAACACAGAAGAATGAACTCCGGTTTATTATGGTTGTTTCAGTTTTTAAAGCAAAGGTAGATTATAAAAGAGGAACTTGCGTAATTAAGCCCGATAAGACCTCATGTAGGGTTTGTTGTATTTTGTGTTTAAGTATGACCAGAGATAAAACATTTCTTACGCCCTGATGCTAAATATTTGAGTTTGGAAGGAAGGCCACTTTCAAATAATGGGGTTTGATCATTTTGCTGGGAGCAGAGGAGATGGAGTGTGAGGAAGCACCAGAGAAGTCCAAAGGTCTTGTGAAACTACATCTTCCCATAGTATTGAGCCATGGGAGTTAAAGTGGTGTCAAACTGCATTAAATCCACAGTGTAGATGCACCCTGAGTGAGTATGGCTTTGCTCAGGGTCACCCAGTGCGTTGTCATAGCCCATTGGGTTATGATTCCTGGTCTCCACAGAAGGAATCCAGACACATAAAATGGAAAATGTGTTGTCGAAGGGCTGTCTGGCCATATTCCAGAAGCATTCTCTCCTGACGTTTCGCCCACATCTATGACAGGCATCCTCAGAAGTTGTGAGGTATGTTGGAAACTAGGCAAGTGGGGTTTGCATATCCGTGGAATAATGTCCAGGGTGGGAGAAAGAATTCTCCTCTGTTTGAGGCAAGTGTGAATGTTGCAATTGACCACCTTGATTAGCATTGAATAACCTTTCAGCTTCAGGGTCTGGCTGTTTACTGCCTGGGGGAATCCTTTGTTGGGAGGTGTTAGGCAGCCCTGATTGATTCATGTCTGAAATTCCTCTGTTGACCTTGAAGCTGAAAGCCTATTCAGTGCTACTCAAGGTGGCTAATTGCAACATTCACACTTGCCTCCAACCCACAAGAGTTCTTTTTCCCATCCTGGACATTATTCCACAGATATGTAAACCCCACTTTCCCAGTTTCCAACATATCCCACAACTTCTGAGGATGCCTGCCATAGATGCAGGTGAAAGGTCAGGAGGGAATGCTTCTGGAACATGGCCAGACAGCCCAAAAAACTCACAACCGCCCAAAGTGGAAAATATTTGCTGGGAAAATATTGTCTTCTTTTTAAAAAAATGCATAATTAAAGAAAGCATTTGAAACATTTATTTCAGAGGGAAGAAAAGTCAAGTTACTTTCCCTTGAAATAAAAGGGATCCAGCTCCAACACACAGGTTGTTTGCTCGAAATTGCCATTGGATTTATCTTGGTGAGCACAAGATTGGCTTGAAATCTTTCATCCCTCCTTCCCTCTGTCCTTTACTTTTATTTCCTCCTTTTCTTCCTCCTTTCTTCTATTCTCTCTTCCTTTCCTTCTTTTTTCTTTTCTTCCTTCCTTCCCTCCTTCTCTCCCTCCTTCCTTTCATCCCTCTCTTCCTTATAGAATCATAGACTCCTAGAGTTGGAAGAGACCTCATGGGCCATCCAGTCCAACCCCATTCCGCCAAGAAGCAGGAAATCAAGAAGCCTTCAAAGCACCCCTGACAGATGGCCATCAGCCTCTGCTTAAAAGCCTCCAAAGAAGGAGCCTCCACCACACTTCTCCTGTGCTTCCTTTCTTCCTTCCCTCTCTCCTTGTTGTTGTTGTTGTTGTTGTTGTTATTATTATTATGTCGTCAATATGGCTGGAATCTCTGGGTTGCTGTGAGTTTTCTGGGCTGTATGGCCATACTTTATGAGGTCAGGAGTCTTGTGCTCCAAAACTCTGTCAGTCTGAATTCAGAAGTCCTAGAGTACTTTGATGTGTTCATTTTCTGTAACCTTTTCAGGCTTGTGATCTCACCAGTTCTTTGTCACAGGCAGATGGTATTTGTGGCACAAGTTAAAATGGATCATTTGAGCAATTATATTA
Organism: Anolis carolinensis; assembly: GCF_035594765.1. Taxonomy (NCBI): domain Eukaryota; kingdom Metazoa; phylum Chordata; class Lepidosauria; order Squamata; family Anolidae; genus Anolis; species Anolis carolinensis. The sequence continues at coordinate 6,980,022 of NC_085841.1, forward strand.
TTATTATTATTGACACAAAGACATAGCATGACACAGCTATGTGTCATCTATATGCTGGATTTCGTATCACGAAATCATAAGTCAAATGCTTCCCAAGTGTTTAGGACTGTGAGATTTATTATTGTTGTTGTTGTTGTTGTTGTTGTTGTTGTTATTATTATTATTATTATTATTATTATTATTATTATTATTATTATTATTATTATTACACAGCAAACAAGATAGATATGCTGGATTTCGTATCACAAAATCACAAGCCAAACACTTCCCAAGCGTCTAGGACTGTGTGATGTATTTTCGGATGATGCATGCAGATCCCAGTAGGGTGGCCTTTTGCAGTTGGTAGATCGTAATTTTGTCAATGTCTATTGTTTCCAAATGCCAGAATCATTTGGGCCACATAGTTGTGCCTCTGTTTGTAGTCTGTCTGTGCGATTTTCTTACAGCAGCTGAGGAGATGATCAATGGTTTCGTGGGTTTTCTTGCACAGTCTGCATTTTGGGTCATCAGCTGATTTTTTCGATCTTGGCCTTAATTGCATTTGTTCTAATGGCTTGCTCCTGGGCTGCAAGGATCAGGCCTTCTTCTTCTTCTTCTTCTTCTTCTTCTTCTTCTTCTTCTTCTTCTTCTTCTTCTTCTTCTTATTATTATTATTATTATTATTATTATTATTATTATGTTTATACCCCGCTTTATATCTCCCAAAGGAGACTCTCTGCCTCTTCCTTCCTTCCTTCCTTCCTTCCTTCCTTCCTTCCTTCCTTCCTTCCTTCCTTCCTTCCTTCCTTCCTTCCTTCCTTTCTTTCTTTCTTTCTTTCTTTCTTCATTCCTTTCTTTCTTCCTTCCCTTCTTTCTTCCTTCCTTTCCTTCTTCCTTCCTTTTCTTCTTCCTTCCTTTCCTTCTTCCTTTCCTTTCCTTTCCTTTCCTTTCCTACCAATGGTGTCTTCTTCACCTTGACATTCCTCTTTCCTCTGGATCCCATTCCATTCTTTCTTATCACAATTTAACTCCCATCCCAGAGAGAGAGATACGCGGTATCTCCTTCCCTTGGCTGTTCCATTTTCTTCCCCCCTTTTCCCCACTAACTAAAATTCCCAATCCGTTTTCCTTCGAGCCAGAAGGAGAGCAGAATCCCCAGCATGATAAACCAGGCTGTGAAACAAAACCCAAAAAAAAAAAAAAAAAACCACAAGGAAGAGTTTTATTTCAATCACAAACCGCAGCAAGAACAAGGAGGAAGGAGGGAGGAACAAATCAAGGGCGAGGTGGAGTTTTTTTTCCTAGGAAATAATACCAATTCAAAACCAAGAATATGGATGCCCTAATAATTTGCTAAAGTTTATAAAGTCGCAGGAGACTCTTTATCGTTTTGGCTGCAATAGAGCAATTTAGAAGGCTGTTGCTCTGGAAATAGAAAAGGACGGTCGAGGAGGCAAACCTTTGAGGATCTGTGTTCCTATGTAAAAGAACTCAAAGTATTTAAACACACACACACACACACACAAATTATAGGAAAAATTGTCTTTTCAAAGCACGGAAGGAACACATTTTGGAAGGTTTTTTTTTTTTTTTTAGCCTGATTCTTTGGACGCAGACGCCGAAGTCAGGCGCCTTTGGTTTCAATGGTCAAATCAATCAAATTGGGGTCTCTATTTTGGAAAATGTATTTTTTCCGATCTGTTTCTTTTATATGCCGCCTAAAGGAGAACCCAAAGCGGCTTCCAAACCGACACATTCAAGACCTCTGCAATTACAATCGAAGAACCAATTCAAATAAGAAGAATCCATCCGACTTATGGCTAAATCAATACAGAACCCGATTGCAGGGAGACAATGTCGGTGTACAGTTCTATTATTTGTTGGGGGGTGAAAACGGTTTTGGTGGCAGAAATCCCCCATTAATTTGGAAACATACACACACATACACATACATATATTTCCTTTAATATATGCACGCATTTCCTTATATATACATATTGGCATATATAAGTAAATATACAGATATATACATATCATGCATGTGCATATATATGCATATCTATATATATAAAAGAGTGATGGCATCAGGGCAGCGGACAAAACAACAAAACTACAGGCCCCCCAACCTCGAAATTTGACAACACAACCCATCATTCACGGCTCTAGGTTGATACAACAAAAAGAAAAGAAAAATAAAGTCCTAATTAGAGGGAGAGGAATAATTGTTTTTATCCAATTGCTGCCAGTTAGAAAGCTAAGCTCCTCCAACTTGGTCTCCTAGCAACCCAATAAAAATAATAAAAAAACACTAAAAATAATTAAAAACACTAAAAATTAATACAATAAAATACTATAACAGAAAATAACTAAAAATAATACAAGAAAATAATAAAATGTAATAAATAAAAAGATAATTTACAATAAAATTAATTAAAAAATACAAATAACGTCAAATAAAAATTACACAACAATTTTTAACCAATACCACCACCACTTTGCCACAGCAACGCGTGGCCGGGCACAGCTAGTAGATATATATTAATAGATATATTATATATTAATATATATCTATAAATAATATTTAAGTGCATAGGTAAATAAGTATCATTTAGTGGGTTGTTGTATGTCTTTCGGGTTGTGTGGCCATGTTCCAGAAGTATTCTCTCCTGACGTTTCGCCCACATCTATGGCAGGCATCCTCAGATGTGGGCGAAACGTCAGGAGAGAATACTTCTGGAACATGGCCACACAGCCCGAAAGACATACAACCACCCTGTGATCCCGGCCATGAAAGCCTTCCACAACACAAGTATCATTTACATATATATAATTCATGTGTATATGTATGTATGTATATATTAATAAGTATTACAGTAGAGTCTCGCTTATCCAACGTAAACGGGCCGGCAGAACGTTGGATAAGCGAATATGTTGGATAATAAGGAGAGATTAAGGAAAAGCTTATTAAACATCAAATTAAGTTATGATTTTACAAATTAAGCACCAAAACATCATGTTATACAACAAATTTGACAGAAAAAGTAGTTTAATACACAGTAATGGTATGTAGTACTAGTAATTACTGTCTTTACGAATTTAGCACCAAAATATCACGATATATTGAAAACATTGACTACAAAAATGCATTGGATAATCCAGAACGTTGGATAAGCGAGTGTTGGATAAGTGAGACTCTACTGTGTTCATATATATAATCCATGTACATTTATACGAATAAGCATCATTCATGTGCATATGTATATATTAATAAATATGATTCATACATATATAATTCATGTGCATATGTATGTATATTAATAAGTATCATTCACATATATATACTTCATGAGCATACGAATGTATATATACTAATAAGAATCATTCACGTGCATATGTATGTGTATATATATATATATATATATTCATAAGTATCACTCATGTGCATATGTATAATATGCATATATACCCACACACAGACACGGTATATAGATAAAAAGGAAATATATGCATATTATACACATATTAATAAATATCCTTTTCTTACCCATTTCACCTATTTTCCAGATGTCGCATTTGACTGGTTAGTTACTGGAGTTAACGTTTCAACGAGATTGGATCGTTGTTGTTATTTAACACCTCGTTCTGCCAAGAGTAATCAATTACTTTCTATACATTTATTTGCGGAAACGATTGAGGAGAATTGAGGCATGAGAAGGTTGACGCAGGCAATTGTGATATAGAGGCGCACACAGATACAGACACACACACACATTTATGTATAATTTACAAATACACACGTTTGTAATAACCGCTTCCACCTTTGCAAAGTCTTAGATATCATTTCTTCTTCTTTCTTCCCTGTTTCTGTCTGCTTGGAAGAATTCCTCTCTCCTCCTTCTCTGCTGCCTCTCCTGAGTTCCCACTCTTTGCATTTATCTCCAACAGATTGCAGTCCTTTCACACAGAGACTCAGCTTCATAAATAACACTGTTATCGCTGCCATGCCAGCTTCTTCTCCGGCCAGAAAACTTACCAATAAAGTGTATTACAAGCCTAGAAGATTGCCTTTTCTTGGACATTTTCAAGGCAAACGTGGCAAGAAAGCCTTTTGAGATTGCCTTGAACTGCCTGGAAGAAGTAGTAAGGGAAAGTCATCCTCCTAATGATTTCTCCCTATTATTATTATTATTATTATTATTATTATTATTATTATTATTATTATTATTATTATTATTATTATTATTATTTTATTATGGCACAGCAAACAAGATAGATATGCTGGATTTCATATCACAAAATCACAAGCCGAACACTTCCCAAGTGTCTAGGCCTGTGTGATGTATTTTCGGATGATGCCGGCAGATCCCAGTAGGGTGGCCTTTTGCAGTTGGCAGATCGTAATTTTGTCAATGTCTATTGTTTCCAATGCTAATCAATCTGGCCAATGGCAACATTCACACTTTCCTCAAACAGACAAAAGTTCTTTCTCCCACCCCGGACATTATTCCACAGATATAAATAAACCCCACTTGCCTAGTTTCCAACAGACCTCACAACCTCTGAGGATGCCTGCCATAGATGTGGGTGAAATGTCAGAAGAGAATGCTTCTGGAACATGGCCCTACAGCCCGAAAACTTGCAGCAACCCAATGATTCTTGTCATTGTAAGCCTTTGACAACACATCATCATCATCATCATTATCATAATCATTATTATTATTTTCCCACTATTTATTATTATTACCCACTGCTCCTCAAAGCTGGAGACCAGTTCTAACCCTAGGATCAATGCTATGCAATGATTCTGGCCATGAAAGCCTTTGACAACACATCATCATCATCATCATCATCATCATCAGTATTATTATTTTCCCACTACAGTATTTATTATTATTACCCACTCCTCCTCAAAACTGGAGACCAGTTCTAACCCTAGGATCAATGCCATGCAATGATTCTGGACATGAAAGCCTTTGACAACACATCATCATCATCATCATCATTATTTTCCCACTACAGTATTTATTATTATTACCCACTGCTCCTCAAAACTGGAGACCAGTTCTAACCCTAGGATCAATGCTATGCAAAACATAGGCCTTGCAAAACTACACCTCCCATGGCCCTGTATCATTGAGCCAATGCAGTTCAAATGCTGGAAAACTGGATTAATTCCACAATGTAGACACCCTCCAAGGCTTAGCTGAGCTACACTGGAATGATCTTAATATGCTGTTAATAGGGGCCCATCTACACTGCCCTAGAGTCCATTTTCTCATTCCAGATTATCTGCTTTGAACTGGGCAGTGTAGACCAAAGAAGATAATCTGGATTCAGAAACTGGATCATAGGGCAGTGTAGATCCAGCCTTGATTAAGGAGAGCTCCTTTCCCTTTTCCCAACACTTTGTCATGAAAATTTAATCTTCTATTATTGGATTTTCAAAAACTCTTTTCCAGCTTTTGGGGGGAAATCACGTGAGATGTTCATCCACCAGAAGCAAATTAAATTAAAATACAAACCCTAGGGTCGGACAAATCTTAAACTAAACAGCAGGATAATTTTGTATTGTTTAAAGATGAAGAATAAATCAAAGGAAAAAAGCAAGAGCATGACTAACTAACCGAATTGAGGGTGTGCAGTGCATACAATTGTGTGTACACAGAGTTCCCATTTTACATCAGGATTGATGAACCTTGAGACCCCCATTATAAATAATTTACTTGTAAGTAATCCAGGACATTGAAGAGGGATTTAGCTTTTGGGGGATAGTCTGGGAGGTTTGTGGTCTTCCTCATGTAGCATTGGGATTAGCTCTTGTCTAAACACAAAGGCCACCATCCAGCCCCCAGTTAAGTGCTTTTTGAAAAGACATCAGCTTCAAAGGAATTAAGAAAATGCCCAGCCCCATTATTTGCTCCCTCTTCCAAAAAAAAAAAACCCATTGAAGTGAATATAGCTTTTGAATATTTCACTGGGATGGATTGTAGTTTTACAAGGTCTGCAGCCTTCTCTGCCGAAGAGTAGTTGTGCTCAATCAAACTACAAATCCCATTTAAAGACTCAATGCAGTTTGATACTGCATTGTTGTGAGTTTCCCAGGCTTATGTGGCCATGTTCCAGAAGCATTCTCCCCTGACCTTTCGCCAGCATCTATGGCAGCCATCCTCAGAGGTTGTGAGATCAGTTGAAAACTAGGCAAGTGGGGTTTATATATCTGTCCAGGGTGGGAGAAAGAACTCTTGTCCGTTTGAGGCAAATGTTAATGTGGCAATTGGCTGCCTTGATTAGCATTGAATAGCCTTGCAGCTTCAAAGGCTGGCTGCATTTGACCTGCCTAACACCTTTAGTTGGCCATCCCAACTTTGAACCCCTGGTCACTGTATTTCGGCCTGCTGATGGAGTATCCTGATATTAGTTCTTAAATATGTTGTTAATTGGTTGATTTGTATGTCATGTTAATTATTGTATTATGTTCTGTTGTTGTACGGCAGGGGTCCCCAAACTAAGGCCCGGGGGCCGGATGCGGCCCTCCAAGGTCATTTACCTGGCCCCCGCCCTCATTTATAATATAATATTTTATATCAGTTTTAATAATATAAAATATTGTATATACATATGGGGAGCCCCGGTGGCGAAGTGTGTTAAAGCACTGAGCTGCTGAACTTGCAGACTGAAAGGTCGCAGGTTCAAATCCCGGGAGCAGAATGAGCGCCCGCTGTTAGCCCCAGCTCCTGCCAACCTAGCAGTTCGAAAACATGCCAATGTGAGTAGATCAATAGGTACCACTCCGGCGGGAAGGTAATGGCGCTCCATGCAGTCATGCCAGTGGCCACATGACCTTGGAGGTGTCTACGGACAACGCCGGATCTTCGGCTTAGAAATGGAGATGAGCACCAACCCCCAGAGTCAGACATGACTGGACTTAACGTCAGAGGAAAACCTTTACCTTTTACTATATACATATGATATTGATAATAATATTATCATTTTATACAATATAATACTAATAATAATACCATATAATAATATTAATTATATGTTATATATTACATATAATATACAGTATAGTGGTATAGTTGAATATAGTAATATATAATGCTAATATTGTGCTATGCTAATAATATAATATATTGTATGTACATACAGCTGCTCTGAGTTCCCTTTGGGGTGAGAAGGATGGGATATAAATGTAGTAAATAAATGTAGTAAGTGAATAAAATAAATAATTTTGGACTTAGGCTTGCCCAAAGTCTGAAATGACTTGAAGACACACAACAACAACCTGACTATCTCATTGGCCAGAAGCAGGCCCACGCTTACTACTGAAATCCTGATAGGTTTATGTTGGTTAAAATTATTTTCATTTTTAAATAATTATAATAAATAATAATCTTTCATTGTCATTGTTGTTGTTTTGCACTACAAATAACATATGTGCAATGTGCATAGGAATTTGTTCTTTTTTTTTCCAAATGATAATTTGGCCCCTCAACAGTCTGAAGGATTGTGGACCGGCCCTCTGCTTTAAAAGTTTGAGGACCCCTGTTGTACGGTTTTAATTTGTTGTATGGATTCCTTGCTATGTTGGAAACTTCCCTGATTCCCTTAAGGAGATAGAATGGTATATAAATAAAGTTTTATTTATTATTATTATTATTGTATGACACAGCAAACAAGATAGATATGCTGGATTTCGTATCACAAAATCACAAGTCGAACACTTCTCAAGCGTTTAGGACTGTGTGATGTATTTTCGGATGATCCCAGTAGGGTGGCCTTTTGTAGTTGGCAGATCGTAATTTTGTCAATGTCTATTGTTTCTAAATGCCGACTTAGATCTTTTGGCACAGCACCCAATGTGCCGATCACCACCGGGACCACCTGCACTGGTTTCTGCCAGAGTCTTTGAAGTTCAATCTTGAGGTCCTAATAGCAGCTGAGTTTTTCCTGTTGTTTTTCGTCAATGCGACTGTCACCTGGGATGATGATGATGATGATGATGATGATGATGATGATTATTATTATTATTACTGCCTGGGGGGATCCTTTGTTAGGAGGTGTTAGCTGGCCCTGATTGTTTCCTGATGTCCCCAAGAGTTCTTTCTCCCACCCTGGACTTTCTGCAAATATATAAACCCCTCTTGCCTAGTTTTCAACAGACCTCATAACTTCTGAAGATGCCTGCCATAGATGCAGGTGAAACATCAGGAGAGAATGCTTCATACAGCCCTGAGAACTCACAGCAACCTCTTGATTCCGGCCATTAAACCCTTTGATACTGTTTTCACTGCTATGGCCCAATCCTATGGAATCGTGAGAGCTGTGGTTTGGTGAAACACCAGGACTCTTTGGTAGGAGCTTGTAAAACTACAACTCCTGCTATTGTGTAGCATGGAGACATGACAGTGAAAATTAATTCTATAGTATAGATGTTGTATAAGACATGGAACAAAGGACTTGAAGTTTAAGAAAAGAGATTCATCCTAAACCAGTGGTTCCTACCTGTGGTCCATGGACCACCAGTGGTCCACAAGAACTAAAATATGGTCCCCGGCCTCACAGTTACTACTACGGATAATAACAGAGCCCAACCAAAAAAAAATTTCTTTAGTGTCTTTGTTTTTAGGCCTGTTCCTGGGGTTATTAGGGGTGTTGATTCAGAAAATTGCATTGGACAGACCACATCAGCTCTAGATTATTAAATATGATTTTCTGTGGGTGAGCAGATGGTGACTACTGGATGGCATATGTTCTGTATCAGAAACTAGAGCTGATGTGGTCTGTCCAATACAATTTTCGGAATCAACAACCCAAATAACCAAACTGAATCTAAAGTTGACCAAAAACTGATTCGTAACCCTTTTGGTACTAATGTTGGAGAGTGATCCCTGGTCAAAGTGGTCTCTTGTCAAAAAAAGGTTGGGAACCACTTTCCTAAATGTTAGCTAGTACTTAGCTCAAAGCTGTTTGTATGTTTTCCGGGTTGTATGGCCATGTTCCAGAAGCATTCTCTCCTGACGTTTCGCCCACATCTATGGCAGGCATCCTCAGAGGTTGTGAGGTATGGAGAAACTAAGCAAGGAAGGTTTATATATATCTGTGGAAGGTCCAGGGTGAGAGAAGAACTCTTGTCAATTGGAGGCCAGTGTGAATGTTGTAGTTAATCACCTCAATTAGCATTGAATAGCTTCATCTCCTGGCTTCTTCCTGCCTGGGGGCATCCTTTGTTCAGAGTTGTTAACTGCCCCTGATTGATTCATGCCTGGAACTCCTCTGTTTTCAGAGTGTTGTTTCTTATCTACCGTTCTGATTTTTGAGTTTTTTAATACCAGATTTTGTCAATTCCATTTTGACTCAGCAGTGTTGTTCGTTTGTTGCTCTCCTAACCTTTAAACCCTCTTGCCAGGCTGATGCACAGTCGCGTGCCTAGTTTTTAATCAAAAGGCCTGGGTGCAAGGCATCAGGTGGGCAGTGGGTGCATGACTCCACTTCCTTGCAATTGCAAAATGCCTGTCTTTTGTGCCTCACCTTTGTTTTGCACCAATGCTGGAATCCCTCTTCTCCTGCATCTACACAGCAGAATTAATACAGTTTGGCACCACTTGAACTGCCATGGTTCAATGCTATGCAATCCTTGGAGTTGTAATTTCAACCTTCTGGGTATTTTGGATTTACCAGCTGTTAGGAATTGTGGGAGTTGAAGTCCAAAACACCTGGATGGCCTAGGCTTGCCCATACCTGATCTAGGGCCCACTTAACTTTATGATTGCTTTCAAAGAGCCATCAAAATCCATTGCTGAAGAATCTGTGGATACAGAAGCCAACGTTTTTTTTTTTTACATAGTGGTTGATGCTCTTCAATTTTTGCCAGTACAGTTCTATGGTATTTTTGAGTCAATAGTCCTTCGTTTCTTCAGGGTTTTCTATTACCTGTGCGTTTGTATCTCCATTAGAAATCTGGAAGTATATCCCATGCAGATATGGGGGTGACACTGTACATTAATATACATGAAAGTATCCTTCTTGGTTATGTGGGTCATACAGTAACATTATTATAAAATGACCATATCTAACAAAATAATCCTCCCAGGGCATTTCCTAGGTTCTCCAGTGTGACTCTGAGATATTTTTGAGCCACAATGCTTTAATCTCTATAGGGTTTTTGGTTATCTATGTTTTTGCGTACCCAATAGAAGTCCTGGAGTGTATCCTGTAAGGATATGGAGCAAATACTGCACACCAATATAAGCTGACTGCATCCACATCCAAAAAAAAAGCATCCTCTCTGGGCATTTTCTAGGTCAGGGGTCCTCAAACTTTTTAAGTGGAGGGCCAATTCACAGTCCCTCAGACTGTTGGGGGGCGTGACTATGATGAAATATTCCAAAATTAGGATTGTTGTTGTTGTGTGCCTTCAAGTCATTTCAGACTTAGGTCAACCCTAAGTCTAAAGTTTAGGACAGAGGCCAGGTCAATGATCTTGGAGGGCCTTAGTTTGGGGACCCCTGATCTAGACGACCTCATAAGACCATAGGTGAGCAAAGAGACCTCCAAAGACCATCTAGATGGTATCATAAGACCATAGATAAGGAAAGGGATCCTCAAAGACCATCTAGATGGTCTCATAGGACCATAGATAAGGAAAGTGACCTCTAAAAGCCATTTAGATGGTTTCATAAGACCATAGATAAAGAAAGGGATCCTCAAAGACCATCTAGATGGTCTCATAGGACCATAGGTAAGGAAAGTGACCTCTAAAAGCCATCTAGATGGTCTCATAAGACGATAGATAAGGAAAGGGATCCTCAAAGACCATCTAGATGGTCTCATAGGATCATAGGTAAGGAAAGGGCCCTCCAAAGGCCATCAAGATGATCTCATAAAACCATAGGTAAGTAAAGGCACCCTCAAAGCCCATCTAGACTGTCTCATATGACCAAAGGGAATGAAAGTGATATCCAAAAGCCATCTAGATGGTCTCATACAGCCGTAGCTAAGCAAAGAGACCTCCAAAGACCATCTAGACGATTTCATAAAGCTATAAGTAAGCAAAGAGACCTCCAAAGACCAGGTAGACATTTAGTCTAAAGCTTAGGACAGGGGCCAGTAAATGACCTTGGAGGGCGGCATCTGGCCCCAGGGCCTTAGTTTGGGGACCCCTGTTCTAGGTCATCCAATGCTATTATATGGTATTCATGGGAGAGATGTCCTGTATTCCAATAGGGATTGCTATTATCCATGGTTTTGCTTTTAAAATAATAATAATAATAATAATTTTATTAGTTTTCTTAAAATACATCCATACATCAATACCTTCAATGCTCTTATATTTCACACTTAATTCATTGCACCAACTATCTATCTATCTCTCTATCTATCTACCCCCCCCCCCCCCCCCGCCATTTCAATTTACATTCTCCTTCCAAAATACCATTTCTTCTTGTGGAGGTAATTTCCCATCTACTTCTTTTAAACCTTTCTCAATAAATTTTCCCCAAACCTCATCAAAGTCATTTTCCTTCCATACTCCTTTGCTAACTTTTAACCTACATGTCAACTTATTGTTTATTGCTAATTTCCATAGTTCTTTATACCATTCTTCGATTTGTATGTTTATTTTACCTTTCTAGTTCCTTGCTATCAACAACCTTGCTGCAGTTAACACATTATTTATTGCATCCTTTTCAATTTCTTGACATTATATAATGACAGCAATGCAATATTTGCACTTTTTCCTATCTTCTTATCCATTATAGCTTCTATTTCTCTAAATACCTTCCCCCCAAAATACATTTACATATTTACATTGCCACAATATATGTATATATGTATCCACATCCTGGCAACCTCTCCAACAATTTTTTGTGGCATTTTTTATTATCCATGGTTTTGCATACCAACCTGATGTCTATAGATATGCGGGTCGTAATGCATGGTAATATAAGCTGACCATGTTTTCAAAATTATATTTTTTGAAGTTTTTGGAAGTATGACATACAGGTTTCCAGTGGGACTAAAGCCTCCAGATTTTCTAACCATTGAACAATGGAATGTTTATCTTTCCAATGTTGAAGTATGAGCCTTTTAGAAGCTCCCAATGATCCAACCTTATTGATTATCAGTAAAATTCCAGTTTGCGCTCTGCATAATGACAGGCCTTAATGGGGCAGAAGGAAACTCCAGACCTATATGGTTTGTGTCTGCAAATTTAAAAGATGTGGAAAAATGTACCCTTAATACAATATGGCACCCGTATCCACAGGACCAGTATCCAGTGTTTCATTCATTCATGTCTAGCAGACATGTTCTAGGTCCTGTGAGGATCATATTGGGGATTATTCTGAAATGTTAACAGGAACAAAAAAAGGTTTTATATGGAGTTGAACATGTTAGATCCTCTGTTTTATGTTTTGTTTGGAGAAGACAAACAAATCTGGAGATGTATTCATTTTGTTTCTCGCTGCTCCAGAGATTGGGACACAAATCAATATATTCATGGAAAGAGGTTCCATCTTATTAGCAGGAGGAACATCTTGACTTTGGACTAATGCCTTTGTAGCTCCTTCCAACTCTATCCTTCAATGCAAACGTTCTTGTTTCTACAGACTGGTTGGAGCCATGCTCCAGATTCATTTGAATGTAGTGCGGGGACATGAGAAAAGCCTCCCACAAGGATGGTGAAAACATCAAAATATCTGGACAACCCCTGGGCAACGTCCTTGTAGACAGCCAATTCTCTCACACCAGAAGTGACTTGCAGTTTCTCAAGTCGCTCCTGACATGAAAGAAAATGACTATAGTTCCTACAATTCCAGTCCAGATGGAGATGATGGGTGTTGTTCACAGGCTCATGAAAAGAAATGCAGGTGGCTTGCCACATACTTATGTGTACTTGCATGCAAGTATATGTTTATGTCCATGTATATGTATGTCTGCATGTGAAGAGAAGCACATGAACAAGTATACGGCTTATGTGTACTTGCATGTAAGTATATGTTAATGTCCATGCATATGTATGTGTGCATGTGAAGAGAGGCACATGAACAAGTATACGGCTTATGTGTACTTGCATGTGAGTATATGTTAATGTCCATGCATATGTATGTGTGCATGTGAAGAGAGGCACATGAACAAGTATACGGCTTATGTGTACTTGCATGTGAGTATATGTTAATGTCCATGCATATGTATGTGTGCATGTGAAGAGAGGCACATGAACAAGTATACGGCTTATGTGTACTTGCATGTGAGTATATGTTTATGTCCATGCATATGTATGTGTGCATGTGAAGAGAGGCACATGAACAAGTATACGGCTTATGTGTACTTGCATGTGAGTATATGTTTATGTCCATGCATATGTATGTGTGCATGTGAAGAGAGGCACATGAACAAGTATACGGCTTATGTGTACTTGCATGTAAGTATATGTTAATGTCCATGCATATGTATGTGTGCATGTGAAGAGAGGCACATGAACAAGTATGTGACTTATGTCTACTTGCATGTAAGTATATGTTTATGTCCATGCATATGTATGTGTGCATGTGAAGAGAGGCACATGAACAAGTATGTGACTTATGTCTACTTGCATGTGAGTATATGTTAATGTCCATGCATATGTATGTGTGCATGTGAAGAGAGGCCTATTAACACTTATGCAATGTATATGTACTTGTATGTAAGTATATGTTTATGTCCATGCATATGTATGTGTGCATGTGAAGAGAGGCACATGAACATGTATAAGAGTGTATGTTCTTCTGTGTGCATGTTTACTGATACTATGTAATATGCATATCAGTAATGTGTATAAGTGCATGTTTATGTGTGTATATATATATGTATTTGTACACATCAGACTTTGAAGCCCTGTTCAGCCATGAAACTCATTGAGTGACCTTGGGCAGGTCACATTCTCTCAGCCACAAATGAAAGCCAGGTCAAAGCTTTTCTCAACAAAGTTTGCAATGGAAACAATCTGTAGGCATCTGTCTAATCGTGTATATGCTTTGTTTATTATAGTCACATTAGTGTACATAACCTGGCATTGTGTGGGTGCTTTCATGCTTTCTACACCACCCTTTCCCCTTTCCTTTCTCTTCCTTCCTTCCTTCCTTCTCTCCCTTTCTCTCTCCTTTCTTTCCGTTCTTTTTTCTTTCTTTCCTTCCTTCCTTCTCTCCATACACATCACCTTTCTTACACAGTGACATCACAGAGGGCCACTTCACCTAGCAACAGCCTTTGTGGTACAAACAGACACATATACATTCCTATCTCTCTCTCTCTCTCTCTCTATTTCTCTCTCTCTCTCTCTCTCTCTCTCTCTCTCTCTCTCTCTCTCTATATATATATATATATATATATATATATATTACACCTTTCTCCCACCATGGAGACTCAAAGTGGTCATACATGTGCATTGATAAATATATACATACATGTGTGTATGGAAATATATAGTGACAAAAATAGGTAAAAGTGGGAAAGGGAAAATACCTCTCGCATCATTTACTGGCACCAAGCATGGTTCCTATGGAAGTAAATGGTGTGTGTGTGTGCCTGTCTATATACCTTGTACCTATAGGCACAGATAAGGAAAGTACCAATAGATCCATGAACATACATGCATGGAAATACAAGTGCATGCATACAAAAACATGGATGTGGTGGAGGCTTCTTCTTTGGAGGCTTTGAAACAGCGGCTGGGTGGCCATCTCTCGGGGTGCTTTGAGTGTGATTTTCCTGCTTCTTGGCAGGGGGTTAGACTGGATGGCCCTTGAGGTCTCTTTCAATTCAGTAATTTTATGGTTGGGGGTCACCACAACAGGAGGAACTGTATTAAGGGGTCTCAGCATTAGGATGGTTGGGAACCACTGCTCTATGCCAACATGCCTATCCTCATAAAGCCAGAAGCTGGAATGTTAAATTGCCTCTGTGTCTGTCTATACCACTGCTCTGTGCTGACATGCCTATATATGGCCATACCTACATGTATGGCTGCATGGGTCCTCTCCCTGTCTGGGACTATGGGTGCGTGGGGGGGGGGGTATAGACCCCTTCCCCCATTTCCCCCGGTGGGTGGCGCAAGAGAGACCCTTTCTCCCCCCTTTTTGGTGCCAACAAAAGAGGGGAGTCTGCTTTGAAGGGCTGTCAAAGGCTCTTCTTCCCTCCCTCTCCCCTCCTCTTGTGTGGGCGGGGGCCCTGTCCCTCCCCAAGGACTGGGAGGCGCTGGGAGCTGCCCTGCTGCCCTTCCCCTCGCTCTCAATCTCTTTTACTTTCCACTGTTGTTGACACGCGCGACGCCCGGCTCCGGAGTGGCACCGAATTAAACACCCAAAGAAAGCCCCCCGCGGAAGAGACTGTGGATGGTTCGCTTCTCTGGGAAGGGGAGGAAGGAAAACCAGGTGGGCTCCACGACTTTTTCCAGGAAGGTTTCATTTTCCTCGCTTAGAAGGACAATAGAACATCAGGCGGGTCTGAAACTGTTCTATTGACGGGGGGGAAAAAAGAGATCAAAGTGGTTCAACTTTCTTAAAGGAAACCAGTTGAGTTTCTCTTCTTTTCTGAAGGTAAAGTGGGTCTGCATTATCTAAGGCCTCTTCCAGACAGCTGAATAAAATCCCACATTTTCTGCTTTGAACTGGAATATATGTGCATAATAGATTTGGAATATGTGCAATTATATTATTATTATTATTATTATTATTATTATTATTATTATTATTGTATGACACAGCAAACAAGATAGATATGCTGGATCATCATCATCATCATCATCATCATCATCATCATCATCTAAGGCCCCTTCTACACACCTGAATAAAATCCCACATATTCTGCTTTGAACTGGAATATATGTGCAATAATAGATTTGGAATATGTGCTATTATTATTATTATTATTATTATTATTATTATTATTATTATTATTATTATTATCATCATCATCTAAGGCCCCTTCTACACACCTGAATAAAATCCCACATTTTCTGCTTTGAACTGGAATATATGTGCAATAATAGATTTGGAATATGTGCAATTATATTATCATCATCATCATCATCATCATCTAAGGCCCCTTCCACACAGCTGAATAAAATCCCACATATTCTGCTTTGAAGTGGAATATATGTGCAATAATAGATTTGGAATATGTGCTATTATTATTATTATTATTATCATCATCATCATCTAAGGCCCCTTCCACACAGCTGAATAAAATCCCACATTTTCTGCTTTGAACTGGAATATATGTGCAATAGATTTGGAATATGTGCATTGTTATTATTATTATTATTATCATCATCATCATCATCATCTAAGGCCCCTTCCACACAGCTGAATAAAATCCCACATATTCTGCTTTGAACTGGAATATATGTAAATAAAATCCCACATTTTCTGCTGATGAACTGGAATATATGTGCAATAATAGATCTGGAATATGTACAATTATATTATTATTATTATTATTATTATTATTATTATTATTATTATTATTATTATTATCATTAAGGCCCTTCCACTAGCTGAATAAAATCCCACGTATTCTGCTTTGAACTGGAATATATGTGCAATAATAGATTTGGAATATGTGCTATTATTATTGTTATTATTATTATTACAGAACGGCCTTAAACTATCATTTCTGGATGGTGTGGTTTTTTAAATATTGAATGTAATGTTTTTAAATGTTCAGTATGTATTGATTTTAATTCAATTTATCCTAAGCTTAAGTGTTTAAGGCATTGAGTAATGGCCCTATATCCCAGGATCTGATCTCAGGTTTTCTGTTTATCCCAGATTATCTGGCAGTGTGGACTCATATAACCCAGTTTTAAGCAGAAAACTTGGGATCAGATCCTGGGATATAGGTCCTGTCTGGAAGGGCTTGAATCCTCTTCGGGGTAGAGAAAGATGAGGTAGAAATAGGGTAAATAAATATGGCAGTGTGGACTCAGGGAACCCTTCCACACAGCCCTGTATCCCAAGGTAGAAAATCCCACAATATCTGCTTTAGACTGGGTTATCTGAGTCCACAGTGCCATATATTCCAGGTCAAAGCAGGTAATGTGAGATTTTATTCAGCTGTGTAGAAGGGGCCCCAGATAACCAAATTCAAGCAGATATTGTAGGATTTTCTGCCTTAATATTTTGGTATATAGTGCTGAAGGGCCTTAGTCCACACTACCATATATTCCAGTTCAAAGGAAATAATGTGGGATTATATTCAGATGTGTGGAAGGGGTCAGAGAGGGACTATGTTTTCTTGACTAGGGTTAAAGAGAAAGAAAATCCGTTGTGTTTCGCCTTTCTAAATCCTCTTCCGCACAGCTGTATAAAATCCACATTGAACTGGATTATATGGCAGATTATATGGCTACTATAAAGTAGATCTTGTGGATTATCTGCCTTGATATTCTGTTTTATATGGCTGTGTGGAAGAGCCCCAAGGAAAGCAAAATCAGGTAGGTTTGGCTGCTCTTGGAGGGAAGGGAAATTAATTGAATTTCACTTCTTGGACAGAAAGAAAACGAAAACAAGGTGGGTTTGATTTTTCTTAAAGGAAGATCCTGGGTTTTACTTGCAGTGGTTCCCAACCTTTGGGCCTCCAGGTTTTTTGGACTTCAACTCCCAGAAATCCCAGCCAGTTTACCAGTTTACCAGTTGTTAGGAACTGTGGGAGCTGAAGTCCAAAATACCACCGAGGAAAGGAAAACCAGTTGGCTCTAACTTTTCTGAAAGGAAAGGCGCTAACTTTTTCTGGCAAGGAAGGAAAATCAGCCGACTTTCAGCTTGGACAGAAGGTTTAATTTTTCTTGGAAAGAAGGAAAGTCAGCTGAGTTTGACTTTTTGATCGAATAATAATAATTATAATAATTATAATTATAATAATTTATTTATAATTCGCCTTATCTCCCCGAGGGGACTCAGGGAGGTCTTTTTTTGGGTGGAAGGAAAATCAATTAGGTCTAACTTTTCTGAAAGGAAAGCAAATCTTAACTTTTCCTGGAGGGAAGGAAAATCAGCTGAGTTTCATTGAGGCCCCTTCTGCACTGCCGTATAAAATCCAGATTATCTGCTTTGAACTGGATTATATGGCAATGTGGACTCATATAATCCAGTTCAAAGCAGATGTAGATTATCTGCTTTGATAATTTGTATTATATGGCAGTGTAGAAGTTGGACAGTAGTTAATTCCTGGAGACCATTGTGAGACCCTTGTTAATTTTTGTCAACGTTTTCCATATCTATCTATCTTCCTTGGACGTTCTATCTAATTATCTATCTCTCTAATTATCTATCTAATTATCTATTTAAATATCTAATTATCTATCTCTCTAAATATCTAAATATGTATCTAATTATCTATCTCTTTAAATGTCTACATATGTATCTGTCTAATTATCTGTCCATCTAAATATCTATTCATCTAATTATATATATCTCTAAATATATATCTAAATATGTATCTAATTATCTATCCATCTAAATATCTATCTAAATGTCTATGTATCTAATTATCTATCTTTCTAAATATCTAATTATCTAATTATCTATCTATCTATCTAATTATCCGTCTAAATAACTGTCTATCTAAATATCTATCTATCTATCTATCTATCTATCTAAATATCTATCTAATAATCAATCCATCTAAATATCTATGTATCTAATTATCTATCTCTCTAAATATCTATCTAATTATCTATCTCTTTAAACATTTATCTAAATATGTATCTGTCTAATTATCTATCCATCTAAATATCTATTCATCTAAATATCTATCTAATTATATATCTCTCTAAATATATATCTAACTTATATATATCCATTTAAATATCTATCTAAATGTCTATGTATCTAATTATCTATCTTTCTAAATATCTATCTAATTATCCGTCTAAATAACTGTCTATCTATCTATCTATCTATCTATCTATCTATCTATCTATCTATCTATCTATCTATCTAAATATCTAAATATCTAAATATCTATCTAATAATCTATCCATCTAAATATCTACGTTTCTAATGATCTATCTCTCTAGATATCTTTCTAAATATCTATCTATCTATCTATCTATCTATCTATCTATCTATCTATCTATCTATCTAATTATTTATCTAAATATATGTCTAAATATCTGTCTAAATATCTATCTAATTATCTATCTATTTCTCTTCTCCAAAGGGTTTCTCCTTCTTTCTTTGGCTCCCCAACTAAAATTTCCACCCGATGCCTGTTGATCTGGATCCAGTTTTGGATCCAAACCATTAAATCTTTCCAAGAGAGTCTCGGTGTAAAGAAATAATTTAAAAAGTGTCTTATTTACTGTATTTAGCAAACTAATGATACACAGCGAACAACGAATAGCCCCTGAATCTGAGTCGCTTCTCCAATGGGAATCCGACAACCGAGATTTTTTCCTCTACATGGTGT
This sequence comes from Anolis carolinensis, assembly GCF_035594765.1. Taxonomy (NCBI): domain Eukaryota; kingdom Metazoa; phylum Chordata; class Lepidosauria; order Squamata; family Anolidae; genus Anolis; species Anolis carolinensis. The sequence continues at coordinate 6,999,450 of NC_085841.1, forward strand.
AATTAATGCAGCTTGATCCCACTTGAACGGCCAGGGCGCAATATTATGAAATCCTGGGAGTTGTAGTTTTGCAAAAGGGGGCTGGGCCTCAACAACCCACAAATCCCATGATCCCATAGGACTGAGCCAAGGTAGTTAAAGTGAGGCCAAACTGCATTCAGTCTACACTGTAGACGCACCCGTTTGCTGTTTTCCTTCGGCTCTAATGGAATTTCCTCGTGAATAAATCGTTTCGGGTAAGTTTTAGATATTTTTCCTCTCTTCGTTCTCAACCGAGGCGGATTCAAAAGCAATGGAGGGGAATCAGAAACATACTAAAATTAGTGAGGTTTTAAAATTAGTGAGATTTCCAAAGAGACTGGAGTTTAGTCTATTTTTTCGACAAGTTTAGTTTTTGTTTGTATGTTGTATCCTTAGATTTTCATTTTTCTCCCTCTAGATAGAAAGGAAAAAAAATGTATATTTCAAAGAATCCGGAGTGATTAAAGGGAAAAAAAAATCAAATTTTTTCCAATCCTACTTTCGAAATAGATTTTGCAAAGAACTGGAAACTATTAACTATTAAAACAAGGGATTTTCAATCTCTGCATATTCTTCTCTCTGCAGAAAGATAACTTCTCTATACTCAGGTTGGATCTACACTGCCATAGAAACCGGTTTCAGAATGCAGATTAATTGCATTGAACTGGATTCTCTGGCAGTGCAGACTCAAAACGGGATTTAATCTGGGTTATATGGCAGTGTCGATCCATCTTGAGTATATTTCTCTCTGCAAGGCTTCTACATAAAGTTTTCAGAAACTGGGTTATATGGCAGTGGAGATCCAACCTGAATATATTTCTCGCTGCAAGGCTTCCACATAAAATATTCAGAGAGAATAAAATCTGGGTTGCTGTGAGTTTTCCGGGCTGTATGGTTATGCTCCAGAAGCATTCTCTCCTGACGTTTCGCCCACTTCTATGGCAGGCATCCTCAGAGGTTGTGAGGTATATTGGAAACTAAGCAAGGGAGGTTTATATATCTGTTTCTATACCTCACAACCTCTGAGAATGCCTGCCATACATGTGGGCAAAATGTCAGGAGAGAATGCTTCTGGAGCATAACCATACAGCCCGGGAAACTCCCAGCAACCCAGGGATTCAGGCCATGAAAGCCTTCAACAATAGATTGAGATGAAAATGCTTTGCGTAATCGTTTCCCATTCTTTCAAAATTAACCTCGAAAATAGAAGAAATAAACTCTCCAACTTTATTATTATTATTATTGGAGGGAAAGAAAGTGGAAGCAAACGGTTTGGGATAAAATCTGTATTTTATATTATTATTATTATTTATAATTATTGCAGATATAAATATTAGTAGTAATAATTTATTATTATTATTATTTATAATAGATATTGCAGATATAAATATTAGTAGTAGTAATAATTTATTATTGTTATTTATAATAGATGTTTTTGATATAGATATATATTATTATTAGTAGTAATAATTTATTATTATTATTATTATTATTATTTCCCCGAAGGGACCCAGGGTGGTTTCCAACATGTGTGGCAAAAATTAAATGCCAAAAAATGGAAGAAAAAAAGCCATTCAAGCAAATTACAGCAAGACAGATCACATTGAGCAATGCGAAAGCAACCTAACTTTTATATACATTTGTAAACTTTGGAAACAAACTTTGCCTACTTTTTAAAAATCCCACCTCAAACTATTTAAGTATTGAAATAAAATAAATACAATTAATGGAGTTATTAATTCATGTCCCTCCAGTACATAAATCTGTATCTATGTGAGGTTAAAGTAATTTGGTATATTACTATATTTGAAGTTGAAATAAGAATGTGCCACTAATATGATAGAAAATTAATTAATACAATTATATTATTTGAGGTTGAAGTGAATCAATATTACAATGTTTTACATTTAAATAAGAATGTCCCAATAATGTGATAGAAAATAAGTTGGTATATTACATTATTTGTAGAATCATCCATTTACTATGTGTGCAAGAAGTTAAAATAAATGGGTATTTTACAATATTTTAGATTAATATCTAAGAACAGTCTGTTAATATGATATAAAATTAGTTGGTATCTTGCAACATCTTAACATGCTATTAAAGTGTAATAAGTTGGTAAAACTATCGGGATGAGGAATACACAAAGATACATCTATAAAATCAATTTATTATCTGCACCTGAGGTTCATAGAAGTCAATATATTACAATATTTTAGGTTAATATAAGAATACCCCACCAATATTATAATTTGGTATATTAAAATACGGCTTTTTGTTCATGTCAGGAGAGACTTGAGAAACTGCAAGTCGCTTCTTGGCCTTAATTATTGGCCTTAATTAACCCTCTTAATATTCCGTAAAATAAGTTTATACATTACAATAGTTTAAGAATAAGCTGTTTATCACATTATTTGCAGGTGTGGTTCATATAAGTTGGTATATTGCCATATTTTAAGTTGAAATGATGCAAAATATTTGAAAAAATGTAATAAAATAATAATAATGAGGTGGAAAAAGTATGATCCCTAGTAAACAAACACACCTATAACATCCATTTATTATATGTGCATGAGGGTAAAATAAAGTCAGTATATTATAACATTTTAACTTAATATTATGATATAAAATTGTTGTGTTACAATATTATAAAAATAATACATTTATTATTTGTGCATAGGGTTAAAATGTTTTAAGTCAATGTGATACTACTACTACTGTTGTGTATCATTAGAAACCAAAATTCACACATTCTGTCCCAACAAAATAACAACAATAATATCAATAGCATAGTTGTATGAAAATGTTCTAAGTCAATGTGATACTGGATTGCTGTGAGTTTTCCGGGCTGTATAGCCATGTTCCAGAAGCATTCTCTCCTGACATTTCGCCCACATCTATGGCAGGCATCCTCAAAGGTTGTGAGGTATGTTGGAAACTAAGCAAGGGAGGTGTATATATATGTTTATATACCTCACAACCTCTGAGAATGCCTGCCATAGATGTGGGTGAAATGTCAGGAGAGAATGCTTCTGGGACATGGCTATACAGCTCGGAAAACTCACAGCAACCCAGATGTTGTGAGGTATATTGGAAACTAAGCAAGGGAGGTGTATATATATGTTTATATACCTCACAACCTCTGAGAATGCCTGCCATAGATGTGGGTGAAATGTCAGGAGAGAATGCTTCTGGGACATGGCTATACAGCCCGGAAAACTCACAGCAACCCAGATGTTGTGAGGTATATTGGAAACTAAGCAAGGGAGGTGTATATATATGTTTATATACCTCACAACCTCTGAGAATGCCTGCCATAGATGTGGGTGAAATGTCAGGAGAGAATGCTTCTGGGACATGGCTATACAGCTCGGAAAACTCACAGCAACCCAGATGTTGTGAGGTATATTGGAAACTAAGCAAGGGAGGTGTATATATATGTTTATATACCTCACAACCTCTGAGAATGCCTGTCATAGATGTGGGTGAAATGTCAGGAGAGAATGCTTCTGGGACATGGCTATACAGCCCGGAAAACTCACAGCAACCCACATGTTGTGAGGTATATTGGAAACTAAGCAAGGGAGGTTTATATATCTGTTTATATACCTCACAACCTCTGAGAATGCCTGCCATAGATGTGGGTGAAATGTCAGGAGAGAATGCTTCTGGGACATGGCTATACAGCTCGGAAAACTCACAGCAACCCAGATGTTGTGAGGTATATTGTAAACTAAGCAAGGGAGGTGTATATATATGTTTATATACCTCACAACCCCTGAGAATGCCTGCCATAGATGTGGGTGAAATGTCAGGAGAGAATGCTTCTGGGACATGGCCATACAGCCCGGAAAACTCACAGCAGCCCAGTGATTCCGGCCAAAAAAGGCTTCTATAACATTACTATTACTACTAATAATAATTAGAAACTAACAAAACCCATGCATTCTGTATCAAAATAACAGTGTTCTTACTACTACTACTGTAGTTTTATTAGAATGTTTTGAATCTATTGCCTAGAAATAGTTTAAATCAATATATTATTATTATTATTATTATTATTATTATTATTATTATTATTATTATTATTATTATTATTATTGTATGACACAGTAAACAAGATAGATATGCTGGATTATTATTATTATTATTTATTGCTACTACTACTAGTAGTAGTTTGCTGAAACAGTATGTAATGTCCTGTGGGGAAGGAGCCCTGGTTTCTAGTGATTTGTTTTCGCGTGGAAATGAATCTGGGATAAATCGCCTTTCTTGCGTTTCTTATGAAGTAACGGGCGTTACTTAGCGTTACATTGCACACGTTCCCAAACAATTTCTTGGGCAATTTATTGTGCTTTCCTGTTCCTTGCAAGTCACACTCTCTCAGCTTCAGAGGGAACGCAATTTCAAATCTCTTCTGAACTAATCTTGCCAAATCCGCCCTTGGTCGGAAAGCAATGGACTGTATATAATGCTTAGCATATAATGTATATATAAGTTTATATTATGTATAAGATTATGAGTTCATGGTTTATGTTCTATATAATATAAAGCTCATTTCATACTAGAGGATAAGTGTATCTGGGGGCAGCTACACTTTGGAATGAACGCAGTTTGGCACCGCTTTAACTACCATGGCTCAAGGCTAAGGAATCAAGGGATTTGTCATAATAATAATAATAATAATAATAATAATAATAATAAATTGTACAAAGTCTCTATTCTCTGCTGTTACCTCACCAAACTACAAATCCGACGATTCCTTAGCCTTCAGTCCTGGCTGTTAAAGCGGTATTAAACTGCATTCATTCTCCAGTGTAGACGCATCCTCTTCTTTTGGAATCAATTCGCTTCTGCCCGGTTTCGATAGTCGGAGAAGGGAAACACAAACACTTTCGCTCATGTAATCCCAAACAAGAGCGTTGTCTTCACTTCTCTTTTCCCGGTTTAAAGCAAACCTCTCCGGAAGGGAAGAAGCGGTGATTCGGATTCAAAAGCATCGGAAAAATATATTGGTTTGAGAAGAGGTGACTTTTAATGCGCATTTTTGGGAAAAGCAGGAGTGGATCTACGCTCTTACAAACAATATATCTTTGCCAAAGAATTCTGTATCAATCAGAAACCTATTGCTTTTTGGAGATGCCTGCCATACGTGTGGGTGAAACGTCAGGAGAGAATGCTTCTGGAACATGGCTAAATAATGCTCAACAACCCAGTGCTGATACTTCCATAAACTACAACATCCATGTGTTGTCGAAGGCTTTCATGGCTGGAATCACTGGGTTGCTGTGAGTTTGCCAGGCTGTATGTTCCAGAAGCATTCTCTCCTGACGTTTCGCCCACATCTATGGCAGGCATCCTCAGGGGTTGTGGGGTCTGTTGGAAACTAGGCAAGCGTGGTTTATATATCTGTGGAAATAATGTCCAGGGTGGGAGAAAATTGCAGTCTTGATTAGCATTTAATGGACTTGCAGGTTCAAAACCTGGCTGCTTCCTGCCTGAGGGAATCTCATGATTCCAGAACATTAGCTATTAATTATAGTGGGGTCAAATTGCATTCGTTCTACAGTGAAAATCAGACATGGGCAAACTTTGGCCCTCCGGGTGTAAAATAAAGAGTAAAATAATAAGTGCAACAACAATAATAATAAAATAGAGTAAAATAAATGTAAGAGTAGCAACAATAATAGAGAAAAATAATAAATGTAATAATACCAATAATAATAGAGAAAAATAATAAATGTACCATATATTCTCGAGTATAAGCTGACCCAAATATAAGCCAACCAGGACCCTCACCTGAGTATAAGCCAAGGGAGGCTTTTTCAGTCTTAAAGAGAGGGCTTATACTCAAGTATATACAGTAATTCAGTTCAAAGAAAATAATCTGGATTTTATATGGCATCGTAGAAGGGGCCTCGGTTAAGCAGAACTCAACCAAAACTGTAAAAAAAAAATCAAAGAAATATTTAAATAAAAATTAAAATAATATCAATGTATAATATCAAATGCCAGCCAGGCTTTGAAGCTGCAAGGCTATTCAGGGCTAATCAAGGTGGCCAATTGCAATATTCACAGACAAGAGTTCTTTTTCCCACCCTGGACATTATTCCAGAGATATATAAACCCCACTTAATTTACAACAGTACTCATTCAGCCAGCACTAAAAAACATGCCCAAACTGGTTCTACAGCTGCAGAACAGAAACAGTATTAAATCAATCCTCAGGTCTTTGCAGGCTCAGCCAATCAGCTTCATGCACTTCATTTTCCAGTTAACACACACAGCACAGTGCTGTTGCAAACCATGACACAACAGACCTCACAACCTCTGAGGATGTTTGCCATAGTTGTGGGCAAAACATCAGGAGAGAATGCTTCTGGAACATGGCCAGACAGCCTGGAAAACTCACAGTAACCCTATCAACTTAATATTGCTACATATTTATTTGTATGCTGCTTTTTCTCTTAACGGTAAACAGTGGCTAAAAACAATATAAAATCCACAAATTATAAACATTAAGATAGAATCAAACCAAAGCAGTTAGAAATCATTACAACCCTGTTTCAAATACATAAAACACCCCACTTCACCCCTTTATTTTTATAATATAGTAAAATTGTATTACATTAAAGTTTGGCTTTTTTGGCTCTTAATTGTATTTTAATATTATTATCAAGTGTTTATGGTATGGTACAGTATGGAGTATAGCGTTAGGACTCTTTTAATAGTAATGCTCAAGCAACCAGAAACTCTATTTATGCTGCATCTACCAATCTCCATAGGTGCCGGTTTAGTGCAATTGTGCTATTGGGATTTTATTTATTTATTATTTTATTTACAACATTTATATCCCGCCCTTCTCACCCGAAGGGACTCAGGGCGGCGTACAAATGGGCAACAATTCAATGCCTGCACATAATTAAAACAGCAATGAAAATCCAATAAAACAATTAAAACAATAGAAAAATATAAAACATATGATTAAAATCCTTGTTGTAAGTCTCCAATTCATTACTGAATTGTAGTGATACTATGGAGAAATTGTTATAGGATTTTTTTTTCTTGGAAAGTGTTATTGAAAGAAGGTTTGGCCTTACCGTTCTTTTCTAGTAGGTTTAAATGGCTGAACTGAGATGTGAATCTGGGTCTTCCAGTGCTTTAATCCAACACTGAAACCATTATATTACAATGATGCTTTGTAAGTACATTCTGAATTGCTCTAAGAGTGTAGTCAAAGGCTTTCGTGGCCGAAATCACTGGGTTGTTGTGCATTTTCTGGGCTGTATGGCCATGTTCCTATTTTTCCAATATACCTCACAACCTCTGAGGATGCCTGCCATAGATGTGGGCGAAACGTCAGGAGAGAATGCTTCTGGAACATGGCCATACAGAAAATGCACAACAACGCACTGCTCTCAGAATCTTTAGCTTTCTCTGCCAAGGATTTACAGTGTTTCACTGAACTCCAGCTCCCTTGATTCCAAACATTAAGCTATGGTTGTTCAAGTGTGGTCAAACTGCATTAATTCCACAATGTAGACACACTCGGATTCAGAAAGAACAGGCACAAAAATCTGGAATCTCTATGGCAGTCTGAGTGCACACTCCTTTTACAATTAAGTGCATTGGGGAAAGAGCTAGAACCTATATCTTTCCAAGTATATTCACCATGCAAATCTTTATGGATGAGATTGCATAGTGTATGTATAAATAATTCAGTGCCAAGTACACCCAGCACTTAAAATGTGATTTATGCCAGTTTTATAGACTCATACACATTGTGCAAATTCCTAAAAGGGAGTTTTAAACCTTTTGGTTCCTTAAAAATAAACACGTTGCATTTGGAATAAAGTTCCATGGATTCCAACCTAGTTTATATTAAATCCTACACTCTCATGTGTATATATTTCAGTATATTGTAAGGCAACACTATACATTCGATAAAGTAGACCTATGAGTTCACAAGGGCTTATGTCAAATCAACCTTGCAATAGACATTTTGTGTATATGCTTTCAAACAAGTTGCCACAAGAAGTACAGGTTGAGCTTCCCTTTTTCTGAAATCCAAAATATTCCAAGGGACACCGTTGCTTTCCAATGCTTAGATGTGTCCAGAAATTGTTTCATGCACAAAATTATTTCAAAATTATGAAATTACCATAACACTCTGTGCATAATATGTATATGTATGATACAAATGAATTGTAGTTAGACTTGGGTCCCATCTCCAAAATATCGTACAATGTACATACAGTAGAGTTTCGCTTATCCATGCTCCGCTTATCCAAGATTCTGTATTATCCAAGGCAGTTTGCCTTTTAGCAGTCAATGTTTTTGTAGTCAATTTTTCAATAAATTGCGAAATTTTGATGATAAATTCATAAATACAGTAATTATTACATAACATTATCGTGTACTGAACTGCTTTTTCTATCCATTTGTTGTAAAGCATGATGTTTTGGTGCTTAATTTGTAAAATCATAGCATAAGTTGATGTTTAATAGGCTTTTCCTTAATCCCTCCTTATTATCCAACATTTTCGCTTATCCAATATTCTGCTGGCCCATTTATGTTGGATAAGTGAGACTCTACTGTATATGGAAATGCAGAAAATCCAAAATCCAAAACACTTCTTGTTCCAAGTATTTTAGAATAGGAAGCTTTACTCTATACATACTATCCGTGTTTGACATGTCTCATTTGACATGTCTCCACTGTAGAGTTAATATGGTTTGATACCACTTGAACTGCCATGGGGCAATGCCATGGAACTATGGGAGTTGCAGTTTTGCAAGGTCTTTGGAAGTCCTTGTCAAAGAGTGCAAGTGCCTTGCCAAACTCCAACTCTCACTATCTTATATCATTAAGCCATGGAAGATAAAGTGGTGTCAAACTGCATTCATTTTACAATGCAGAGCCAGTAATTATCATCTGTGTCTTTGTATGTGTGTGCAACTTGGATGTTGTTAACATTATTTATACCTGTCCTTCCCACTAAATGGGAGATTCAAGGCTCTATTGCCTATATCCATCTCAATTGAGATAAAAGTGGGAGAAATAAAAATAATAATCATTATCCCCAGAAATCCACCCTGTTTCTGTTTACCGACATGAATGGCTAACCATGTGTGGAGATATATGCAGAGTCCAGAAACTGTCCTCATTTTGAACTGCGTGACCCCAGAATCTCTAAAAATGGAATTTTCCCCCCAATGCTCTGCAGTTATTGTAACAGGGAAGTGTGACCAGGGTGTGATAAAGCCCCATCCCTGCCGTCTGCCTCCCAACAGGATCCTCCTAATTGGGTTTTCTCTCCCTTTGCCCATGTGTAGACGCCACGTCCCCTGCCGTCTGGGACGATGTGGTTTCAGATCAAACAAGAAGCCTGGCGCTCCATTAGCAACACAAAGGGAGCCGGTTAACTTGTACCTACCTGAAGGACAAAGGTTTGGTTAATGGAGTCTCCGAAGGAAGCTGGGTTTACCTTTGGAGAGGTTTGTCTCACACCTTTTGGCCTTCCCACTTCTATGCCTGGCCTTTCCTAACCTCCAAGGACTCACCGCACGCTTCTGTTTCTCCTCCCATGTAATGCAGTGTCTGACTTTGCTCTACCTTCTTTCCTAGGGAGTTGAAGCCAAGTGGAGTGGACCATGCGTGGCTGAAGGTACCTCTCACCTATAATGCCTGGAGCTCTACAGGAGAAGACCATCACAAGGACCCTGCTCAGAAGTGTTGAGGACTCTAACTTTGAACCATTGTGTCTGGACCTGATTGGGAAGTGCATGGCCCTTCAGGCCTTCTTGGAGCAGAGGGACATCTGAGTGATCTCCCACTACACCATCCAATCCTGGAGGTCCTTGGATTCTCTGTGGACCAAGACTCATTTTGTACTTTGAGCAGAGAGACCTCAAAGTGACCTATCACCATACCATCCAATCCTGGAAGTCCTTCTCCTTGGATTGACTCTGTAGATCAGGGCTCATATTTCAGCAGAGAGACATCAAAGTGATCTATCACCATACCATCCAGTCCTGGAGGTCCTTCTCCTTGGATTCTCTGTAGACCAAGACTCATTTTATACTTCCTTTTTGAGCAGAGAGACATCAAAGTGACCTATCACCATACCATCCAGTCCTGGAGGTCCTTCTCCTTGGATTGACTCTGTAGATCAGGGTTCATCTTGTACTTCTTCTCTGAGCATAGACATCTGAGTGGTATCCCACCACACTGTCTAGTCCTGGAGGTCATTTTCCTTGGGTTGGCTTTGAACATCAGGACTCATCTTTGAGTGATCTGAGTGATCTACCACCACAACATCCAGTCCTGGAGGTGGTCCTCCTTGGATTCTCTGTTAGACCAAGACTCATTTTATACTTCTTCTTTGAGCATAGACATCTGAGTGATCTCCCACCACACTGTCCAGTCCTGGAGGTCCTTCTCCTTGGGTTGGCTCTGTAGACCAGCACCCTTTTGAGACCTCCTGAGATGTACCAGAGTCTGGCCATGGCAGCCAACCACGGCCCACCATCCTACGAAGGGGCCAGTGGTTTCATGCACAGTGCGGCAGCGGCCTCTCCGGTCTACATCCCCACCACCAGAGTCACCTCCATGATCTCCAGCTTGCCTTACCTCCAAGGGAGCGCTTCTTCCCAGCAGGGCAGCCCAGTCTCCAGCCACTCCATTTGGACTCCGCAACCGGGGGCCGAGAGCGTGGCCTACAACCCGGGGTCCTCCCACCCGTCGGTGTCACCCCGCTTCTCCTTTGCCACCAGCAGCCCCATTGCAGCCACCACCTCCAGAGAGGTGGCCGCCTACAGCAGCTCGCTCAGCATCACCGCCAACAGTAGGGAACAGTATGCTCGAAATTTCGGGGGGTCTTACTCCAGCCACTACCCGGCCACCTACATGAGCCCAGAGTTGGGCTCCACCTGGACTGCGTCTCACTTTGAGAACCCCATGCTGCACAACCTGCCCAATCGGGGGAGCCCCGGAGCGGCCAGACACGGCAACCTAGGTAAGAAATGTCCCAAGTGGGCATAATCCTAGAGTTGGCCACAATGGCCATCCCGTCCAGCCCCCTGCCATGCAGGAAGACACAATCTAAGCCCTTCCAACAGATGGCCACCCAGCCTCTGCTTAACACCCTCTAGAAAAGGAGATTCCACCACGATTCATGGCAGCATATTCCACCACTGAATAGCTCTTGCATTTATGCTCTTCTAAGAAAAGGCCAGGCTACTGGGAATGGGCAAATGGGACTTTGTGGGATGGTGTCGTTTTTTTAGAGTAGTTTTTAATAATAATAATAATAATAATAATAATCCAACTTGTGATTTTTTGATACGAAATCCAGCATATCTATCTTGTTTGCTGTGTCATAAGAATAATAATAATAATCCAACTAGTGTGTGTGTCTCTGTGTGTGTGTGTGTGTATATATACAGTAGAGTCTCACTTATGCAACATAAACGGGCCAGCAGAATGTTGGATAAATGAAAATGTTGGATAATAAGGAGGGATTAAGGAAAAACCTATTAAATGTCAAATTACATTATGATTTTACAATTAAGCACCAAAACATCATGTTTTACAACAAAGTGACAGAAAAAGCAGTTTAATATACGGTAATGTTATGTGGCTACTAAAAGGCAGACTGCATTGGATAATCCAGAATGTTGGATAGGCGAATGTTGGATAAGTGAGACTCTACTGTATGTATGTGTGTGTGTGTGTGTGTGTGTGTGTATAATGCTGTTTTTCCTCTCTTAATAATACACTTTATTTATATTCCGCCCTTCTCCCCGTGGGGACACGAAGTGGTTAGCCATGCTAAAAACAATATCACGTACAATTTAAAGCCTAAAACATATAAACACTAAAATACAATTAAACATAGGACTATTATAATAAATAGTTAAAACCATTAAATATATATTTAATTTTTTTGTCCATGGCACTAATATTTTGTTATAAAAATTTTATATTCATATTTTAATACATTTGCTTTGTTTTTAATTGCATCATGTCATGTTTGTGGTGGAGCCGCGGTGGCACAATGGGTTAAACACTTGTGCCGGCTGGACTGCTGACCTGAAGATAGGCAGTTCTAATCTGCAAGATGGGGTGAGCTCTCATCTGTCAGCCCTAGCTTCCCATACGGGGACATGAGAGAAGCCTCTCAGCAGGATAGTAATACATCCGGGCATCCCCTGGGCAACGTCCTTGCAGAGGGCCATTTCTCTCACACTAGAAGTGACTTGCATGTTCTCAAGTCGCTTCTGACACACTAAAAAAGTTTGTGGTTAGCCACCTTGACTCCCGATATTGGGAGAAAAGTAGGGCGAAAATAAAGACATTAATAATAGTAAATAAGTCTTGGAATTAGTGATGTTCAATTACTGCTTAGAATGTTACCTTTTCAAAGATTTTCCCCTGCGTTTATGGCAGTTGTGGCTTTTTCTGGGGTTCAAGGATGGTGCTTTCCCTTCTATATTAATTGAAGTTGTAATTCAAAATAACTTTTTTTCCCCGTGGCCCTAAGAGTTGTAATTTGAAAATTATTTTTGTGGTTTGTGGAAGTTGTGATTTTTCTGGGGTTTCTTGTATGCTTATTTCTGGATTATTGGAAATCATAAACCAAAATAACCTTTTTCTGTGGTCTGGGAGTTGTACTGCAAAAAGTACTTGACCCTGTTTTATTTTTCTGTGGTTCAAGGAATCAAAAAAGTATCTGTTTTCGGTTTTAATGGGAGCTGTTATCCAAAATAACTCCCTACCCTGCATTCTGAGATTTGTAGTGAGAAGATTATTATTTTTTCTTGAGTTTATGAGAATTGTCTTTTTTCCTGGGTTTATGGGAATTGTAGTCCATCATAACCAAAAGTGTCATATTTGCAAGTTTCGGCAAAGTTTCGCCAAAGTATTTGGAATGAGTCTGGTTTTTACTGATTTCATTTCAATCCATACGTTTATTCAACATCTATTAACCTTCAACGATTTATGTTTCAAGAAAAGTATCTGTTGTAGATGTCTAGCTTTAGGAAAGTGATCTTTTGAAAAATCCTTTGAAAAGGAAGACGAAACTAGAGTGTTTTTCTCTCCCTTTGAGTGTGAATTAATGCAACTTAAAAACACGTTTTCACCGCAACACACAAGCCATTTTCTATTATTTCAATTTACCATCTGATTTGGATCCCTAGGGTTCTGCTGATATTATTTTTAGTATCAGCAACAACAACTACTACCACAACTGGTATATAATAATAGTGTGTAACTAGGTTGTTGTGAGTTTTCCAGGCTGTATGGCCATGTTCCAGAAGCATTCCCTCCTGACGTTTCACTAACATTTATGGCAGGCATCTTCAGAGGTTGTGAAATAAATGTGTAACTATTATTATTATTATGGCTCTCAGGTAGTGATGGTAGCAATAATAATAATAATAATAATACATTTCTTACCTGCTTCTCCTCATGAGTTGGAATACAACAATTTCTTTATTGTATCAGAAGCAACTTGAGAACATACAGCAAGTCGCTTCTGGTGTGAGAGAATTGGCCATCTACAGGGACGTTGTCCAGGGGATGCCTGGATGTGTTATCATCCTGCTGGGAGGCTTACTTTATATTCCTGCAAGCTAGAGCTGACAGACAGGAGCTCACCTCATCTTGCAGTTTCGATTTTTCAACCTTCAGGTCAGCCACCCAACCTTCAGGTCAGCAGTCCAACCGGCACAAGGGTTTAACCCATTGCGCCACTGCGGCAACACAATTAAAACACATTACCATAGCATACATATGTACAAACACATAAAATACACATATTGCAGTACATAGTACTTTGGAAAACAAAAGAAAATAATAATTAAGTTTGAGGATTAGCCATAGGCTCCTCCAGATCAGTTTAAAGAAGCCGGACTTCGCTACTAATTGTCTTGATTTCCACACATTCCACTACTAAAATAGTAGTGTTTGTAGGAAGTTCTTGCTTCTTTCATAGTTTTTTGTTCTTAAACTAGGGCATAGTTTGCTTAGGTGGTCTTAATTTTTTTCAAAAGCTCAATAGCGTTCGAGAGGCGATAATTCTATAGCGTAGATGCACTTATTCATGCTCGAAATTGAAAGTACAATATAATGTTGTATCTACCATTCATTATATAAGAGAAACAGCATGGACAACATTGGATTGTGATTCTGGAGACCTGGGTACAAATCCCTGATTGGCAAGTCACAATTTCTCAGCCTCTGAAGTAGCCAAAAGGTTCTACTTGGGGTTTCCATAAGTAATAAACAATTTCAAAACATATAACAGTGTAAAAAGTTTCGTCTTATGCCTCTAGTGCATTTAATTTTTTTTAAAAGGAGAGAAAATGATATATTTTTTGTTCCACTGCATTTTGGAATTTGAAAGCATTTTACTCCAGGAGGGGAACAACATCTTGCATCTGTACTGGATATTGCTTTGGATATACAGTAGAGTCTCACTAATCCAAGCCTCGCTTGTCCAAGCCTCTGGATAATCCAAGCCATTTTTGTAGTCAATGTTTCCAATATATCGTGATATTTTGGTGCTAAATTCGTAAATACAGTAATTACAACATAACATTACTGTGTATTGAACTGCTTTTTCTGTCAAATTTGTTGTGTAACATGAAGTTTTGGTGCTTAATTTGTAAAATCATAATCTAATTTGATGTTTAATAGGCTTTTCCTTGATCAGTCCTTATAATCCAAGTTATTCGCTTATCCAAGCTTCTGCCGGCCCGTTTAGCTTGGATTAGTGAGACTCTACTGTAGTATGAAACGAGAGACATCATGTTTGGTTATTTCCTTTTTTTTAAATGTAAGAGCACCGTGACAAATATTACAGTTTCGTGACATGCTTGTCCTACGTCAGATGAGATTTAAACTTATGGTAGTTTCAAAACTATGATTTAGGTGTGCCACTTTTGGTTTTATACAGTGCTCACCATTAGAAAAAAGTGATTTTAGGGGCTCTTGGGGACATTGAACCACTAAATGAGAGTCCGTTGCTCCTAGATTTACCGTTTATCCGTATCTTATTTCAGCAAGTCCTTTTACAATGGAGTTATCTCTTATCTGAAATGGTTGGGACTAGAAGCCTTTTGGAATTCGGAAACCCATTTATATATAGACGTACGCGATGAGATATCTTGGGATGGGACCCGAGTCCCATCCCGCGATGAGATGGGACCCGAGTCTAAATATTACATTGTTTCATATACATCTAGCATGAAAACAATTTTATACATACTATTTAAAAAATTCTGCGCATGAAACAAAACTGTACTCAATATGTAAACTATCAGAAAGCCAAGGATGGACTTTCTCAGCCACTTCTGTGGGCAACTTTGAATTTTTGGAGTATTTTGGATTTCCGGATAAGGGATGCTCAATATACATTACGCTCAAGCCTTGTTTTGTTACTAATCTTGGCCGCCTGTAGTTCCACGTTGGAAGAAAAATAATAATGTATAGATTATAGAATATAACCAGTATAATAGAGCTTTTGTTTTGGGTAATGTTTTGTCTGTATGACCAAAGTTTGAATCCCAACTTAGCCATCTGAGTGACCATGAATGAGTCACACTCTCTCAGCCTCAGGGGAATTTATTTATTTACTTACTTCACAAAAAGTATACCACTTTTTTCACCCCAGTGGGGAACTCAGAGCGGTTTCCAACATAATTATCGCAAAATTTAATACCTCACGTACAGAAACCTAACTTAATGATAATAACATACAATTATCAATCTACATATATAAAAGGGTAATGAGATTTCGGCCTAGGACAAAACAACAAAACTACACATCCCAGAAACACTAAACTTGGCAACACAACCCCTCATCCATGCCTCTACGTTCATACAACAAACAGCTCCAGCTACTCCAGAAAATGGCCAGGCTTTGAGACTGCAAGGCTATTCACTGCTATTCCACCTGGCCAACAAAGGATTCCCATAAGCCACAGCAACGCGTGGCCGGGCAAAGCTAGTTAAATCATAAAATAACGACTTCATTTAACATTTAAACATAGAATTAAAAGCATGTCAGTATATACATTAAAACCACACAATCCAACAATCATAGTCCAGGCAATAGCAAATCTCTACTGAATAAAACATGCCAAAAAAGCCCTGTGATAGTTTTCCCTTGAGTCAGAAATGAGTCTAGGTCACACAGTTTGACACAAAAAGGAAGAATTGGAAGCCGTTGATCCATTTTTAATCTTTTTGCCACAATGTGTTGTCGACGGCTTTCATGGCCGGGATCATAGGGTTGTTGTATGTTTTCCGGGCTGTATGACCATGTTCCAGAAGCATTCTCTCCTGATGTTCTGCCCAGAGGTTGTGAGGATGCCTGCCATAGATGTGGGCGAAACGTAAGGAGAGTATACTTCTGGAACATGGCCATACAGCCCTTTTTGCCACAATATTCAGCTGAGCATTCTAGTTGACCATGCTTGAACTGTGAATATTTGCACTACTCATCCAAAATATTTTCTCAGCTTCACATGTGCCATAGGCATGAAACGGGCATGACCTCTGTTTGGAAAGGACACGTGACAGGGATCCACTCAAAGGCAACCTCTGTCCCTTGGACACCTTCAAATGCGAGGAGCAAACTTCCGCCTGGGTTTGGAACAGCTTCCCCAGAGTAGAAAGAAGCCGTAAATATAGGACTGTACTTTCACATTCTTTGAATAACTTTTCTCAGATCTCCAGTTTGGCTCTTCTTCTCCATTGCTCCAAGTGACAGGGAAGAAACTCAGGGTGAGAACACTGCCTTGAAAGAGATGCCCAGTTGGCCTTCTGTTGCCATGCATTGTGAATCCATAGGCTTAACCATCCATGGTTTGAAAATGTTCCCAAGCAAATCTTGATTGTACCATTTTATATAAGGGTAACCTTTTACTATGCTATTGCATTTACAGGCAATCCCCAAGTTATGAATAAGATAAGTTCTGTAAGTTTGTTCTTAAGCTGAATTTGAATGTAAATGGAAACAGGTACAATATAAATATATTTTGTAGTTTTGGATTGTATAGTAAAAGGTAAAGGTTTCCCCTGACGTTAAGTCCAGTCGTGTCTGACTCTGGGGGTTGGTGCTCATCTCCATTTCTAAGCTGAAGAGCCAGCGTTGTCCATAGACACCTCTAAGGTAATGTGGCCAGCATGACTGCATGGAGTGCCATTAACTTCCCGTCAGAGCAATACCTATTGATCTACTCACATTTGCATGTTTTCGAACTGCTAGGTTGGCAGAAGCTGAAGCTAACAGTGGGTGCTCACTCCGCTCTCCGGATTCGAACCTGCGACATTTCGGTCTTCAAGTTCAGCAGCTCAGCACTTTAATACACTGAGCCACTGGATAGTATAGGGAAGGGTTAATATACCTCTGTGGGAATTTTATTTGCTGTCTATGCTCCTGTTCAGAAGATTTCTGTCCCTGTGATAACTGGAATTTGAAAAATTGACTTGTTGTAGAAATACGGATTAGTGATAAAGCTTCCGTGGAGACACTTTTCCCCCCATGATAATAACTTTTTCAGGAGTCGTTTTTCCTTCTGAGGGATGGATTTTTCTCACTTCCTATTGTCCCCCCCCCCCATCCCTGTTCTTAACTATGAGTCATTTGTAAGTCGGATGACTGTTCCCAGTATTAAATTAAGATGGAGTAACTTCTTCCAGTCACTATGTGTAATGGAGTAAGGCATCATCTTCTGTGTCAGGAGGAAGGAATTATTCCACAAATCTCTGTGCCATGTATGGATCTCCAGCATCCAAATGACTGCTTACCTTGCATTCTTAATAATGCGTAATACGTACTGTATATACGTGAGTATAAGCCGACCCGAATATAAGCTGAGGCATCTAATTTTATCACAAAAAAACTGGGAAAACATTGACTCCAGTATAAGCCGAGGGTGGTAAATTTCAGAAATAAAAATGGATAACAAATAAATTACATTAATTGAGGCATCAGTAGGTTAAATGTTTTTGAATATTTACATCAAGCTCAAATTTAAGATAAGACTGTCCAACTCTGATCAAATCATTATTCTCATCTTCTTCAATGTAAATGTGCTTATGTATCCTTTTAATAATAATAGAGTCAAATAATACATGTAATAATAATAATAATAATATAATACAGGAAAATAATACATGTAATAATCAATAGAGTAAAATAATAAATGCAATAATAATAGTATCAGAGTGAAATAATATAGTAGAGTCTCACTTATCCAACATAAACGGCCGGCAGAATATTGGATAAGCGAATATGTTGGATAATAAGGAGGTATTAAGGAAAAGCCTATTAAAATTAGGTTATGATTTTAGAAATTAAGCACCAAAACATCATGTTATACAACAAATTTGACAGAAAAAGTAGATCAATATTTAGTAATGTTGTCTTGTAATTACTGTATTTACGAATTTAGCACCAAAATATCACGATATATTGAAAACATTGACTACAAAAATGGCTTGGATAATCCAGAGGCTTGGATAAGCGAGGCTTGGATAAGTGAGACTCTACTGTAATAATAATAATAATAATTATTATTATTATTATTATTACAGGAAAATAATACATGTAACAATAAATAGAGTAAAATAATAAATGCAATAATAAGATCAGAGTGAAATAATAAATGTATTAATAAAAAATAGAGTAAAATAAATGTAATAGTAGCAACAATAATAGAGAAAAATATTAAATGTAATAATACCAATAATAATAGAGAAAAATAATAAATGTACCATATATTTTCGAGTATAAGCTGACCCAAATATAAGCCAACCAGGACCCTCACCCGAGTATAAGCCGAGGGAGGCTTTTTCAGTCTTTAAGCCTAGTTTTTCAGCCCTTTTTTTATACTCGAGTATATACAGTAAGTTGGGATAATTTTTTCACATATCCTATGGTCAACATGTCTTCTTGCAGTTGGGTGCCTTCAAGTCATTTCCAATTTATAGCAACCCTAAGGTGAAGCTATCATTGGGTTTCTTGGCCTTCCTCTGAAGCTGAGAGAGTGAGACTTGGCCAAGGCCCCTTAATTGGTTTCCATGGCTGAATAGTGATTCAGGCTCTGATCTCTAGGTTTAGATCCAGGGTTGTTGTATGTTTTCTGGGCTGTATGGCCATGTTCCAGAAGTATTCTCTCCTGACGTTTTGTCCACATCTACGGCAGGCATCCTCACAACCTCTGAGGATGCCTGCCATAGATGTGGGCGAAACATCAGGAGAGAATGCTTCTGGAACACCCCCATACAGCCTGGAAAACACACAACAACCCTGTGATCCTGGCCATGAAAGCCTTCAACAACACAGTCTTAGATCCCTTCAATACTGCCATATCATCTATATTATCAAATCAGATAATCTGGATTTTATATGGCAGTGTAGAAGGGGCCATAGTCCAAGGCTCAAACCACTACGCCATGCCGGCTCTATAAATTTATGTTTTTATTTGTTTACTTAATTGTTGTCCCACTTTAATCTTGTTGTATGAACCCAGCATGTACACCACCACATTTTGTGAGCTATATAGGAACCAAAGCAGTTCACTAATTCACTGTGATATTTTGACATGTAGGTCCCTTCCACACAATTGTATAATAAACTCTATACGCAGAATATCAAGGCAGATAATCCACATTATCCAAGTTTTCTCATGCTTGTTCTACATTGTAGAAGCACCCATGGTGTAGGCCAGGGATCCTCAAACTTTTTATGTGGAGGGCCAGTTCATGGTCCCTCAGACTGTTGGGGGACCAGGCTATGATGAAATAGTCCAAAATTAGGATTGTTGTTGTGTGTCTTCAAAAGTCATTTTAGACTTAGGTCAACCCTATGTTTAGGACAGGGGCCAGGTAAATGATCTTGGAGGGCTGCATCCGGCCCATGGGCCTTAGTTTGGGGACCCCTTATCTAGACACTCTCATAAGACCATAGGTAAGCAAAGAGACCTCCAAAGACCATCTAGATGGTCCCATAAGACCATAGGTAAGGAAAGAGACCCTCAAAGTCCATCTAGATGATCTCATAAGGCCATCAGAAGACCATACATAAGGAAAGGGACCTTCAAAGACAACCTAGATGGTTTCGTAAGGCCATAAGAAAGAAAAGGGGCCCCCAAAGGCCATCTAGACACTCTCATAGGACCATAGGTAAGGAAAGGGACCTCCAAAGGCCATCTAGACACTCTCATAAGACCATAGGTAATGAAAGGGACCCTCAAAGGCCATCTAGATGATCTCATAAGTCCATCAGAAGACCATAGATAAGGAAAGGGAGCCTCAAAGACCACCTAGATGGTTTCATAAGACCATAGGTAAGGAAAGCCCCCCCCCAAAGGTCATCTAGACACTCTCATAAGACCATAGGTAATGAAAGGGACCCTCAAAGTCCATCTAGATGATCTCATAAGGCCATCAGAAGACCATACATAAGGAAAGGGACCTTCAAAGACAACCTAGATGGTTTTGTAAGGCCATAAGAAAGAAAAGGGCCCCCCAAAGGCCATCTAGACACTCTCATAGGACCATAGGTAAGGAAAGGGACCTCCAAAGGCCATCTAGACACTCTCATAAGACCATAGGTAATGAAAGGGACCCTCAAAGGCCATCTAGATGATCTCATAATTCCACCAGAAGACCATAGATAAGGAAAGGGATCCTCAAAGACCACCTAGATGGTTTCATAAGACCATAGGTAAGGAAAGCCCCCCCCAAAGGTCATCTAGACACTCTCATAAGACCATAGGTAATGAAAGGGACCCTCAAAGGCCATCTAGATGATCTCATAAGGCCATCAGAAGACCATAGATAAGGAAAGAGATCCTCAAAGACCATTTAGATGGTTTCATAAGACCATAGGTAAGGAAAGCCCCCCCCCAAAGGTCATCTAGGTGGTGTCAGAGACCATAGATAAGGAAAGTGACCTCCAAAGGCCATCTAGAACAGGAATCCTCAGACTTTTTAAGTGGAGGGCCAGTTCACAGTCCCTGAGTGTTGGAGGGCCAGACTATGATGAAATAGTCCAAAATTAGGATTGTTGTAATAGTGTATCTTCAATTCATTTCAGACTTAGGTCAACCCTAAGTCCAAAGTTTAGGATAGGGACCAAGTAAATGACC
Organism: Anolis carolinensis; assembly: GCF_035594765.1. Classification (NCBI taxonomy): domain Eukaryota; kingdom Metazoa; phylum Chordata; class Lepidosauria; order Squamata; family Anolidae; genus Anolis; species Anolis carolinensis. Next base: position 7,020,638 of record NC_085841.1, read on the forward strand.
TTGGAGGGCCGCATCTGGCCCATGGGCCTTAGTTTGGGGACCCCTGGTGTAGGCCTGGTTTGAGTTGCTGATTTTCTTTTGGCTCTGATAGAGTTTGGTTCTGATAGAGTCTCTAGGTAGCTTTGGCCTTCGTACAGCCAGTAAAGCCATGACTTTGTACTTTGCCATATGACCCGACACCTCAGATTTTCCATTTGCTACCTTTGCTATGCGCACGAACCTGTGCATTGTCCTTTATTGGTGTGCCTCCAGCACTGTTGGCCTTTTGGGTTGGAAGGGGATGTTTGCAAATTAGGTGGAACCCTGCCATGTGTTTGTTTTTGCCATCGGAGTGGAAAAATAGGTCTCCTTCCATGCTGTGTGTACTTCCTTCTTTGCAATTAGCCCGTATTTAACTTTCAAAAACCATGCAGTCCTATGGAGTTTATGCTTATAAACTTCTCTTCCTCCCTGCTTTAGGAAATTAGGTTTCAGTTTGTTTTTATGGTTTTCAGTTTTATGACTAGTGTGGTGTTGGTGTGGTTTTTGAAGCTAGAATTTCTTTCATTGGTTTGTGGAACAACATAATGTTGGGGCAAATCAAAAGAAGAATAACTAGGAAGCACTTGCAAATAGGAGGCATGGCTATCTACTGTGTTTTCTAAATTCACATTAGCAGTCTAAGTACTGTAAAGGTGCCAGATCCTGTCTGATTTTTGAAGCTAAGCAGGGTCAACCATGGTTAGCACTTGGATGGGAGACCACCAACGCTATCTAACAAAATGTGGAAGATTTTCTGTACCTGGTTTGAAAATGTTACTTCCTGTGTGGTACTTCTTTTGAAAGTAGAAACTTCATTTTTGTGGCTGCCACAAACTAGGTTGAATTGTTTCGAGACTCGATGAGATATTCATTGAAAAACTAGAGCAAAATGTGCTGCAGGATGTCCTGCCAAAAACCAAGTTTTTGCAGCTTAATAAACCTTTTCCATGTTTCTATGATACAGCCCAGGAACAAAAATTGTGTTACATAGTGTTATGAATACCAGGTGCTGTAAACTATGTTTCAGAGGAAGGTCCTGGAAGGACATGAGATTTCCTGGCTGTATAACTTTGGAATTCCAGACAGGAATCAGGGCAAGCTAACACCTCCCAACAAAGGATTCCCTTAGGCAGGGAGCAGCCAGGCTTTGAAGCTACAAGGCTATTCAATGCTAATCAAGGTGGCCAATTGCAACATTCACACTTGCCTCAAATAGTTGGGGGAATTTTGTAGAGTTCATGTGGAATTTTGCATAACCACCAGCATTTTTGACATTGAGTTAGGTAAAAATGTTCTGAACTCACTTTTGGATGTATGAATGGTGTTCTCATATTCCATAGGATCAGAACAAAACCAAAATAGGAACCGACCACTGAATTGGGTTGCTGTCAGTTTTCTGGGCTGTAAGGTCATTTTCTGGGCTGTAAGGTCATATTCCAGATGCATTCTCTCCTGATGTTTCTCCCACATATGTGGCAGGCATCCTCAGAGGTTGTGAGGTCTGTTGGAAACTAGGCAAGTGGGGTTTATATATCTGTGGAATGACGTCCAGGGTGAATGTTACAATGTGATTCCCCCCAGACAGGAAGCAGCCAGGCTAATCAATGCTAATAAAGGTGGCCAATTGCTACTTTGACACTTGTTTCCAACAAACAAGAGTTCTTTCTCTCACCCTGAACATTCCACAGATATATTAACCTCACTTGCTTAGTTACCAACAGACCTCACAACCGTTGAGGATGTCTGCCATAGATGTGGGCGAAACATCAGGAGAGAATGCTTCTGGAACATGGCCAGACAGCCTGGAAAACTCACAGCAACTCAGTGATTCTGGCCATGAAAGCCTTAGATGGCCACAGAATTTTCCAGCTTCTATTCTGCATTCCTGACAGAGAGAAACTTTTCCAAAATATACTTACTATTCAGTCATCACCAGATGTAACCATTCCATACATTCCACAAGAGCTGCCATTCCACACAACCCAATAACTAAACTAACAGCTGAATAAGTTTCCATGGTGCATTTTGATTTGGTAGTGGTTTCCCACCTAATTTCCCAACCAGCTGGTACTTTTTCAAACCTAAATGTTCCCTTGAGCTGCTTTTTTAGTGCAAAACTATTTACTTACGAGACTTAATAGTATACACATACAACCACATAATAAAGCACTCACATTTTCAGTGAACCAATCCAATAAGATAGGGTTTATTTTGGATTCATGTTTGCAATTTCTTCCATAAAGTATGGGACCTGGCAACAAGATAGTAGCTGAGTAGATCATAAGCAGAACATGAGTTAACAGTGTGATGCGGCAGCTAAAAAGGCCAATGCAATTTCAGGCGAGGGGTGTTAAAGCACTGAGCTGCTGAACTTGCAGACCGAAAGGTCCCAGGTTCAAATCCCGGGAGCGGAGTGAGCGCCTGCTGTCGGCTCCAGCTTCTGCCAACCTAGCAGTTCGAAAACATGCCAATGTGAGTAGATCAATAGGTACTGCTCCGGCGGGAAAGTAATGGTGCTCCATGCAGTCATGCTGGCCACATGACCTTGGAGGTGTCTATGGACAACGCCGGCTCTTCGGCTTAGAAATGGAGATGAGCACCAATCCCCAGAAGTCAGACATGACTGGACTTAACGTCAGGGGAAACCTTTACCTTTACCTTTACCTATCTAAATTAGGCGTGGGCAAACTTTGGCCCTCCCTATGAAAAGCAGCTTAGGGAGCTGGGTATGTTTAGCTTGGAGAAGAAAAGGTTAAAAGCGGACATGATAGCTATGTTTAAAGATTTGAAAGGATGTCACAGTGAAGATGGAACAGGCTTGTTTGCTGCTGCTATAGAAACTAGGATACATAGCAGTGGATTCAATTTACAGGAAAATATATTCCACCTAAACATTAGGAAGAGCTTCCTGGCAGTAAGAGCTGTTTGACACTGGAATCTGCTGCCTAAGAGTCTGGTAGAGTCTCCTTTTCTGGATATTTTTAAACAGAAGCTGGATGGCCATCTGTCGGGAGGGCTTGGATTGTGTCTTCCTGCGTTTGGATAGAGTTAGGGAAGGAGTTTGGCTAGATGGCCCTGCGGGTGTCCTCCAACGTCTATATAGTAAATTATCAACGCACCAATCCAATAATACAGGGTTTTATTTGAATTTGAATGTAGAAATTTGTAATATCTTCCCTGGAGTGCAGGGCCTGACATGAACCTCCAACAGGACATGTTATTTGCACGTTGGTTGGAAAAATGCAGGCATGTTTTGCTTTTGCACATTCCTTGTCCTCCTATTTCTGTGCCAGTTCCATAGCATTTAATTTTCAATATTTCAGGGTCAGCTCCACTTTGTTTATTCATTTCCCAGTAGCTGGAACTTTTTCCTTTTGGAAGCATTTAATCCTGTGAGATAATGACAATGAAGTTTGATTCCTGGTACAACGTGCCATTTTTGCTTCTGAAAGAAAGAAAGAGAAAGGGAAAAAGGGCATACTGTGTTTGCAGATTGAAAGCAAAACAGAATCAAGAGCAACAAATAATTTTAAATATCTTGGGAAACAAATTTCTGGTCATTCTATGTGGTCAGGGAAGAACTGCATTATGTAATTTTATACTTAGGATCTCCAGCTATCATCTGATAATTGTTTTCCATTAGTGGAAAATGAACTTTTCATGGAAAATAGCGAGGAACCCACTAGTTCAACAATAAGTCTAGTTCTGGCTCAAATAAAATATATTTTTCATATCTCTGCTTTCTAATCCAGCTTTGTTCATTTCTTGGAAAAGAGAGGGAGCAGTTTGCTAATATGCACAGTTGTTTGAAACAGAACTTGGAAGTAACTGTTTACAAACAACACATTACAGTAGAGTCTCACTTATCCAACATAAACGGGTCGGCAGAACGTTGGATAAGTGAATATGTTGGATAATAAGGAGGGATTAAGGAAAAGCCTGTTAAACATCAAATTAGGTTATGATTTTACAAATTAAGCACCAAAACATCATGTTATACAACAAATTTGACAGAAAATGTAGTTCAATACGCAGTAATGCTATGTAGTAATTACTGTAGAGTCTCACTTATCCAACATAAATGGGCTGGCAGAACGTTGGATAAGCGAATATGTTGGATAATAAGGAGAGATTAAGGAGAAGCCTATTAAACATCAAATTAGGTTACAATTTTACAAATTAAGCACCAAAACATCATGTTATACAACAAATTTGACAGAAAAAGTAGTTCAATAGCACCAAAATATCACAATGTATTGAAAACATTGACTACAAAAATGCGTTGGATAATCCAAAACGTTGGATAAGTGAGATTCTACTGTACTTGCAATTAGTTCATTTCCCCAGTGACAAAATATAATTAATCTCTTACAACTATAACAACACAATTTATACCTTTATCCTCTTTACGTTGCAACTGTATCTTCTGAGTTTATAGGTTGTTTCTTTGAAAGCACCAACAAGTTAAAATATTTATACTTCACTGAACACCAGCAGATCCATGATGATACTTTGTAAACAGTCTAAAACTGTAATGATTTGAAACAATTTAACTCAGTGGTGGGCATGGCCTCACTCAATGATGGAGGAGGAAGATCACACAGTGCATGTGCTGCCTCAAACTCTGCTGCAGATTTTGAATTGACCGTGAGATGGACAGGGGAAAGTGGTACAGAGTTGCAACTTGTAGGATTCAGATTTTTGTGTGTTAGGTAAAGGTAAAGGTTTCCCCCTGACATTAATTCTAGTTGTGTCCGGCTCTGGGGGTTGGTGCTCATCTCAATTTCTAATCCAAAGAGCTGGTGTTGTCCGTAGACACCTCCAAGGTCAAGTAGCCGCATGACTGCATTGAGCACTGTTACCTTCCTGCCAGAGCAGTATTGATTTACTCACATTTGCATGTTTTCGAACTGCTAGGTTGGCAGAAGCTGGGGCTAACAGCAGGAGCTCAACCCACTCCCCGGATTTGAAGCTCTGAGCTTTCAATCAGCAAGGTGAACAGCTCAGCGGTTTAACCTGGTGCGCTCCATATGTGCATTAGACAGGTCAAAAAGTAAATCAACATTGTGCTTCAGGCTTGTAGAGTATGTTTAACTTGGAGGGGAAGGCTAAGAGAGAACAATGATAGGCATGTTCAAATACAGGCAGTCCCGACTTGCAAATAACTCATAGTTAAGAACAGGGATGAGACTACAGGAAGTGGGAGAAATCTACCCCCAGGAAGGGAAATTTACGCCCAAAAGAGGTATCAAGGGGAGAAGGCGTTTCCATCTAAGCTTCATCACTAATCCTTGTTTCCACAACAAGCCATATTTTTCAAAATCCAATCACAGGGACAGAAAATGGGATTAAATCTTCTGAACAAAACGAACACCGCAGTGGTGTTAACCCTTCCCTATGCTTTCTAGAGCTTTATATATATACATATATATATGTGTGTGTGTGTGTGTGTATAGGTAAAGGTAAAGGTTTCCCCTCACATTAAGTCAAGTCGTGTCTGACTCTGGGGGTTGGTGCTCATCTCCATTTCTAAGCCGAAGAGCCGGCGTTGTCCGTAGATACCTCCAAGGTCATTTGGCCGGCATGACTGCATGGAGCACCATTACCTTCCCGCCGGAGCGGTACCCATTGATCTACCCACATTGGCATGTTTTTGAACTGCTAGGTTGGCAGAAGCTGGAGCTAACAGCGGGCGCTCACTCCGCTCCCTGGATTTGAACCTGGGACCTTTCAGTCTGCAAGTTCAGCAGCTCAGCGCTTTAATACACTGCACCACTGGAGGCTCTTTCTATATATATATATATATATATATATATATATATATATATATATTGCCAACCTAGCAGTTCGAAAACATGCCAATGTGAGTAGATCAATAGGTCGGAAGGTAACGGCGCTCCATGCAGTCATGCCGGCCACATGACCTTGGAGGTGTCTACGGACAACGCCGGCTTAGAAATGGAGATGAGCACCAACCCCCAGAGTCAGACATGACTGGACTTAACGTCAGGGGAAAAGCTTTACCATATATATATATATATATATATATATATATATATATATATATATATATACACACACACATACACACACACACACACACACACACACACACACGCACGCACGCATGCACGCACGCACGCGCACGCACACACAAACAAATTCAACTTAAGAAAAAACCTACAGAGCCTACTTGTTTGTAGAGGCTGTGGAAGGGCAGCAGGGTAAACCGGTAGCTGCAGGAAATCTGTCTACTGGAGGGTTGGCAGTTCAAAGCCGCAAGTCAGGCTAAGCTCCCCGCTGTCAGCTCTAGCTTCTGTCAACCTAGCAGTTTGAAAGCATGCAATGCAATAGATGAATAGGTACCACCTTGTCGGGAAGGTAGAAGGGCACCCGTACAGATATGCAAAATATGCAGGCAACAAATCAGAGATATCTATGGATAACAGCCTGCTAGGCACTGGAAAATGAAAAGAGAGCACCTCCCCATGGCCAGAAGTTGAGCATCGCCTCCAGATGCCGGAGATGAAAAAGGGGGAAGACCTTTACCTCTGTCTGCATATTGTTTGTTGTTGTGTAAAAGGCATTGAATCTTTGCCTCATATGTGCTCTGTAATCCATTCTGAGTCCATCTGGGGAGATAGAGCAGAATATAAATAAAGTTTATTTATTATTTGAAACACAACAAGATGAGTCCACAGCAGACACTCTGATGGCTGTTGTACTGGATCACACGCCAGACACTTCCCAAGTGTCTAGGACTGTGTGATATATCGGCGAATAATGCGAGCAGATCCCAGTAAGGTGACCTTCTGCAGCTGACAGGTGGGGATTTTGTCAGCGCTGATTGTGTTCAACTGCAGGCCAAGGTCTTTAGGCACTGCACCCAGTGTACCGATCACCACTGGGACCACCTTGACTAGCTTGTGCCAGAGTCTGTGTAATTCGATCTTTAAATCCTCGTATCATGTCAGCTTTTCCAGCTGTTTTTCCTCAATCCTGCTATCACCTGGGATTGCAACAGTGACAATCCATACTTTGTTTTTTAACACGATTGTGAGGTCAGGAGTATTGTGTTCCAAAACTCTGTCTGTCTGAATTCGGAAGTCCCAGAGTAGCTTGACATGTTCATTCTCTGTAACTTTTTCCGGCTTGTGATTCCACCAGTTCTTGGTCACAGGCAGATGGTATTTGTGGCATAAGTTCCAATGAATCCTCTGAGCAACGGTGTTATGCCTCTGCTTGTAGTCTGTCTGTGCGATTTTCTTGCAGCAGCTGAGGATGTCATCTATTGTTTCATCTGCTTCCTTGCAGAGTCTACATTTGGGATCTGTCGTCGACTCTTTCAATTTTGGCTATGATGGCATTATTATTATTATTACTATTATTAACTTGAGGACTGCCTGTATTTTAAAGGATGTCACAGGTGGTAGTGAGGAATGTGGTGTGTTGCAATCTAAGAACATCTGGAAGTCTGCATGATTCACACCTGTTGCTGTAAATAAGGGTGGATTGAATGGGCCATTTGAACCTCCCGTGGACATTGTGACTTCAGGAACAGGAAAGCAGAGGCAACAGATGTGGGCCAGGATGCTGCCCTGAGGTCTGACCATTTGGTATTCTTGAATTGGTTACAAGCCTGGCTGCACTTTTTCACCTAGAGGGGATCTTGCAAGGTGTTGGGGTGGAACATATTGTACCAAAACACAAGAGGAAGGGACTTTCAGGCTGGAGGCAAGACAAGGGAACAGCTGTTAGGAATGAAGGGCGCAAGGAAACATCCCCAAGAGATTTCAGAAAACCAGAGGATAGGCAACATCTAGACGGAAACACTGGTTCTTCTTTGTTTGGAATCCTTCTTAAAAATAAAATTGGCTTTTCAGCAGAGTAGATGGACCCCCTCAATTTCTGCTTCATCTTCTCCTCTTGAGGTGTATTTACACTGTAATTTAATGCAGTTTTATACTACTTGAACTGTCATCTATATATATAAAAGGGTAATGAAATTTTGGCCTAGGACAAAACTACAAAACTACACATCCCAGAAACACTAAACTTGGCAGCACAACCCCTCATCCATGCCTCTATGTTCATACAACAAACAGCTCCAGATACTCCAGAAAACAGCCAGGCTAGGAGGCTGCAAGGTTATTCACTGCTATTCCACCTGGCCAACAAAGGATTCCCATAAGCCACAGCAACGCGTGGCTGGACAAAGCTAGTGGCTTAATATAATAATAATAATAATAATAATAATAATAATAATAATAATAATAATAATAATTAATAATGTGACAGTCGTATTGACGAAAAACAACAGGAAAAACTCAGCCGCTATCAGGACCTCAAGATTGAACTTCAAAGACTCTGGCAGAAACCAGTGCAGGTGGTCCTGGTGGTGATCGGCATATTGGGTGCCATGCTAAAAGATCTCAGCCGACATTTGGAAACAATAGACATTGACAAAATCACGATCTGCCAACTGCAAAAGGCCACCCTACTGGGATCTGCACGCATCATCCGAAAATACATCACACAGTATTAGACACTTGGGAAGTGTTCGACTTGTGATTTTGTGATATGAAATCCAGCATATCTATCTTGTTTGCTGTGTCATAATAAAATAATAATAATAATAATAATAATAATAATAATAATAATAATAATACTTTATTTATATACCGCCCTATCTCCCGGATGGGACTCAGGGCAGTTTCCAATCATAAAAACAACACAAACATTACATAACAAACATAACACATTATTAAGCAAAGTAAAAATACAATTATAGAAATAAATAACACTTACATGACCTGATCAAGGGGACGGGAACCATAAACCCAATATATTAAAATGTATCATTTTAAGTTAGAGAAATCTTGTGCAATATATTCAGGTCCAGAAATCGGCGGTATTCTAATGTAATTACTGAAAAACCTGCCGACATCTTAAAGCTATGGAATTGTGGGCATAGTGCTTAGTCTTCCTTGGTAGGGAAGACTAAAATACCTTGTAAAACTACAACTCCTGTGATGGCATAGCACCAAACCATGGCAAAAGTTAAAAGTGGCATCAGACTGAATTATTTCTGCTGTGTTAGATGCATTCTTGGACAAGTCACTTTCTCTCAGAGGAAGGCACAGCAAATCCACTCTGAACAAATCTTGCCAAGAGAACTATAAGAGAGGGTTTTGAAAGTCCATGTCAACAAGGAGGGTAGAAAGGTGGAGGGCATGTTGTGAAATCCATGTTATTTATGCTCAGTTGCATAGTAGTTTCCGACTCTTCGTGACCTCTTCGTTATTTATGCTAGGATTTCCATATGTTTGTGTTTCCCATGGCTGGTAATCAATGAGTCTTTATTCTTGTTTTAGTATGCCTGTTTTCTATGTTGTTATTGCTATAAGTTTCATGGCTGTGATTCTGCCTTGTATTTTCTTGGTGTTGAGGTCTTTCAAATTGGCCTGTCCTTTTGCCTCGGACTTTTGCTCCTGCTGGGCAAACCCCCAGGTGTTAATGACCAAGTCAAACTTCAGGTTTGCTGAACCAGTGTGGACCTTTGGGATCAAGATCCCAGTCGCTCTCTCCTGCAAAGTGTTCTCAGTTTTGTTTCATTAGCATTGCTTCAAGTGAGATTCCCAAAAGTAAACTGCTAATGAGGGCACAGTAGGTTTCCATTTGGAAGCCCCTTTCATGTCTTATTGTTGTTGTCTGCCTTTAAATCATTTCAGTCCTATGGTGACCTTATCATAGGGTTGGGGTTTTTTTGATGCAAGATTTGTTTGGAATAGGCTTGCCATTGCTATTCCTTTAAGGTTGAGTGAGTGTGACTTAGCTAAAGTCACCCATTGGACTTCATGGAAGAACAATGATACGAACCCTGATCTCTAGAGTCATTACCCAATACTCAAACCACTGTACTCTTGCTTTTTTGGTGCAAAATTTGTTTGTTATAGGCTTGTCATTGCCTTCCTTTAAGGAAGTGGGACTTGCCTAAGGTCACCCAGTGAACTTCATGGAAGAACAATGATGCGAACCCTGATCTCCAGAGTCATTATCCAAGACTTGCTTATCCAAGGTTCTGGATTATCCAATGCATTTTTGCAGTCAATGTTTTAATATATCATGATATTTTGGTACTAAATTTGTAAATACAGTAATTACAACATAGCATTACTGTGTATTAAACTACTTTTTCTGTCAAATTTGTTTAACATGTTTTGGTGCTTAATTTGTAAAATCATAACCTAATTTGATGTTTAATAGGCTTTTCCTTAATCCCTCTTCATTATCCAAGCGATTTGCTTATCCAAGGTTCTGCCAGCCCGTTTAGCTTTGATAAGTGAGACTCTATTGTACTTCAAACTACTATACTGTGCTGGTTCCTGATCTTTTGTTCCTTTGCTACTAAGTACCGTGTTTCCCCAAAAATAAGACAGTGTCTTATATTATTTTTTTGCTCCCAAAGATACTCTAGGCCTTATTTTCAGAGGATGTCTTGTTTTTCCATGAAGAAGAATTCACATTTATTGTTGAACAAAAAAATGAACATTTATTATACACTGTACAGTAGTTGTCATCATAAACCAGCATAACCAGACAAACTATGAATCCTATCAAGAATTTCTTGTTACTACCAATGTTTCAATGTACAACACTTTATGGTACGTACATTTACCAATCCTGCATGCTCTGGTGTTCTGTTCGGCGGGCATGCTTCCAAACAAAACTTTGCTAGGTCTTACTTTCGGGGGAAGCCTTATATTTAGCAATTCAGCAAAATCTCTACTAGGTCTTATTTTCTGGGGATGTCTTATTTTAGGGGAAACAGGGTACACAGGGTGACAATAATTCACACGGTGCACTTTCATTCACTGGACCAAATTTGGCACAACTACCCGATACACCCAAATTTGAATATTGGTGGGGTTGGGGAGGGGATTGATTTTGTCATTTGGGAATTGGAGTTGCTGGGATTTATAGCTCACCTACAATCAAAGAGCATTCTGAACTCCACCAGTGATGGAGTTAAACCAAACCTGGCACACAGAACTCCCATGACCAAAAGGAAATACTGGAAGGGTTTGGTGGGCATTGACCTTGAGCTTGGGAGCTGTAGTTCACCTACATCCAGAGAGCACTGTGGACTCCAACAAAGGATCTGGACCAAACTTGGTACGAATACTCAAAATGCCCAAATTTCAACACTGGTGGAGTTTGAGAAAAATCGGCCATGACATTCAGGAGTTGGAGTTGCTGGGATTTATAGTTCACCTGCAATCGAAGAGCCCCTTGAACCGCACCAACAATAGAATTGGGCCAAACTTCCCACACAGAACCACCATGACCAACAGAAAATACTGGAGGGAATTGGGTTCCTAAGACCATCCGAAATAGGTGTTTTCTGATGGTCTTTGTCGATCCCTCTGAAACCCCCCTCACGACCCACCCAGGGGTCCCGACCCCCAGGTTGAGAAACACTGACTTAGGGCCAGGCCAAAACAACTAGCATTCCTAAATTGGATTCCTCTGTAGAGCCTCTTCTGCAAATTACACAATTTTGAGTCATGGGCCAAATGAGGCTACCTCATCCTTGACTCCCACATCAATCAAACGACCCTGATCTGAAACCTGATTTAATCAGAAATGCTAACTTACTTCTGCTGTCTCTGCTTTGTGTCCCTCCTGAGGTCCTAATCCCATTGTTATAGGCAACTAAGGTTTGGCTCTGTGAATAAATAGCCCTTTGATGAGTCAACATTTAGGGAAGTTCCACCGATTCCGCAGATCTACTCTAATCAGGACAATCACAGTATATTTTTGAGTGGTTTCGAAAGACAGTTCACCCACAAGCCCCCAGCTATCTCTCCCTTTCCTTGTAAGATAATGATTCTTAGCATTTAAAGAAGAAAGAAAATGGAATGGGGAGGAGGTGTGTGCAAAAGTAAGGGTTGTCTCCTATTGTATGCATCAAAAGTGTCTTTATAGGAAAAGCTAATTAAAACAAACCTCCAGAGGAACCAGGGATGGTTCATTCCTTTAGCAACTCATTCGATGCCAGGCACAAAATATTAGTTACCAACCCATCCTCCAAATATATATTGAAAGAAAAGGCCTACCATAGCAGATCAAGGAGGATCACAGCTTGGAAATGTTACCTGATTTGAACTGCAACTCCCCAGATCCCTTAATCAGTGTCCATTGCTTAAATAAATAAAGATAATGGAATTAATGGAAGTTGACATCACTTTAACTGCAATGGAATTGTGGGTTTTATAAATTGGTGAGGCACCAGAACTCATTGGTAGAAAAACCTAAAAACCTTATAAAACTATAACTCTCATGATTCTGAAGCACTTTTTTGTGTCAGGAGCAACTTGAGAAACTGCATGTCACTTCTGGTGTGAGAGAATTGGCCATCTGCAAGGACATTGCCCAGGGCATGCCCAGATGTTTTGATGTTTTAACCATCTTTGTGGGAGGCTTCTCTCATGTCCCCACACGGAGCTGGAGCTGATAGAGGGAGCTCATCCACACTCCCCCTGGATTGGATTCGAACCAGCAACCTTCAGGCCAGCAACTCAGTCTTCATGTCATCAGTCCTGCCAGCACAAGGGTTTAACCCGCTGCACCACTGGGGCTATTCTAAAGCACTGAACAATGGCAGTTAAAGTGATATCAAACTGTATTAGATCCACAGTGTACATGCATCCCATGCTGCTACAGGATTCAGCAAGCTATTGTCCAAAACTGTGATCCAAAGTCTAAGTAGGATCTATGCAGCCCTTGGAGAGCAGTGTATGAGAAGTATGAAATGCAATGGAATCCTGGGATCTGTAGTTTAGTGAGGCATTAGCACTCTTTGGCAAAGAAGGCTAAAGACCTTGTAAAACTACAACTCCCATAAGTCCATAGCATTGACTTGTGGCAATAAAAAGTGGTGTTGACAGTGTAGATGCAGCCTCACAGCAAATTGAGCCAGAGCTTCCATGAAGAGCAAGTACGAATTGCACTGAAGCTGTTTTTCTTTGGATATATTGTGAGAAGATGTGACTCAGTGGAAAAGATAAAACGGGAGGCAGTAGGTCATGCGAAATAGTTTCAGGCTCGAAAAAAATAGTAGCTGAAAATGCACATTTGAACCACTATACCATCGCTTTTAGATTTGTGACTCATGGCAAAACTCTCCTAATATTTTCTTGGCAAGATCTATTTAGAGCAGTGGTTCTCAACCTGTGGGTCCCCAGATGTTTTGGTCTACAGCTCCCAGAAATCCTAACAGTTGGTAAACTGGCTGGGAATTGTAGGCCAAAACACCTGGGGACCCACAGGTTGAGACCCACTGATTTAGAGAGTGCCTTCCTATGAGTCCCAGGGTGTGTGATTTGCCCAAAGTCACCCAGGTTTTTCACAGCCAAGCAGAGATCCAAACCCTGGTTTCCACAGTCATTGCCCAGGGCTCAAACCACTTGGTTACTCTGCTTTTTGGAGAAATGTACTGTGTATACTCGAGTATAAGCTTTTTTTTCAGCCCTTTTTTTGAGACGGAAAAAGCCCCCCTTGGCTTATACTCGGGTGAGGGTCCTGGTTGGCTTATATTTGGGTCAGCTTATACTCGAGAATATATGGTACATTTATTATTTTTCTATATTATTATTGGTATTATTACATTTATTATTTTCTCTATTATTGTTGCTACTATTACATTTATTTTATTCTATTTTTATTATTAATAATAATACATTTATTATTTCACTCTGATCTTATTATTATTGTTGCATTTATTACTTTACTCTATTTATTATTACTTGTATTATTTTCCCGTATTTATTATTATTATTACATGTATTATTTTACTCTATTATTATTAAAAGGATACATAAGCACATTTACATTGAAGAAGATGAGAATAATGATTTGATTAGAGTTGGACAGTCTTATCTTAAATTTAAGCTTGATGTAAATATTCAAAAACATTTAACATACTGATGCCTCAATTAATGTAATTTTATTGGTATCTATTTTTATTTCTGAAATTTACCACCCTCGGCTTATACTAGAGTCAATGTTTTCCCAGGTTTTTTTGTGGTAAAATTAGGTGCCTCAGCTTATATTTGGGTCGGCTTATACTCGAGTATATACGGTAGATATTTACCTTATGATTCATAACAGTAGCAAAATTATAATTATCAAGTAGCAATGAAAATAATTTTATGGGTTGGGGGTCACCACCACATGAGGAACTGTATTAAGCAGTCGCGACATTAGGAAGGTTGAGAATCATTGCCCTAAGTCTTCAACTTTCATGGGTCATTTTTTCCATTCTTAAGTTGGGTATAAAGTAATTGCTTTTGGAGAAGGTGATCTGAAAACCAGACAATGTGGGAAATCCAGCAAAGTAGATGATATTCCGCCTTTAACTTCGATGACCACATGAAATTTTGAGGTTTCTGGCTTGGTGTGGCACTACACCTCCCATGTTGATTCTATTTTTGTGTTGTTGAAGGCTTTCATGACTGGAATTACTGGATTGCTGTGAGTTTTCCGGGCTGTATGGCCATGTTCCAGAAGCATCCTCTACTGACATTTCACCTGTGTCTATGGCAGGCATCCTCAGAGGTTGTGAGGTCTGTTGGAAACTAGGCAAGTGGGGTTTATATATCTGTTCAAAGTTTAGAGAAGTCAGCCATAGCAGAGCACTTGAGGAACCAACCTGGACACAGCATATTATTCGAGAACACAGAAATGCTGGACCACGCTAATAACCACGAGGTCAGACTACACAGAGAAGCCATTGAAATCCACAAGAAGCAGGTGGACAATTTCAACAAATGAAAATCAACAAAATCTGGTTATCAGTGTTAAAAAAAACCCCTCTAAAATCAGGACAGTAAATAAAGAACAACACTCAAAAAACAGGGGAATTCCAGGCACAAAGCAATCAGGGCAAGCTAACACCTCCCTACAAAGGATTCCCCCAGGCAGGAGGCAGCCAGGCTTCAATGCTAATCAAGGTTGCCAATTGCAACATTCACACTTGCCTCTAATGGATGTGAATTCTGTGGACATTATTCCACAAATATATAAACCCCACTTGCCTAGTTTCCAACAGACCTCACAACCTCTTAGGATGCCTGCCATAGATGTGGGTGAAACGTCAGGAGAGAATGCTTCTGGAACATAGCCATACAACCTGGAAAACTCACAGCAACCCAGATTTTATTTTGTTTATTAAATTCAATTAAAATCCCACTTTTCCCCCTGAGGTTTGGCACTCCTCCAGTGTGGATTACATGACCCTGAGTCATGGGCTGGTCGTTTACACGTGTGGCTACCTCATCCTTGACTCCTCTTATCAGTCAAGTAGCCCTTATTTGGATGCTGATTTAATCAGAAATGCTAATTCACAGCTTCTGCTTTGTGTTCCCCAAATACAAAGAAGTAGGAACAACTTCCCTAAATGGTAAATTCCAGGATTCCATAGAGTAAAGCCATAGCAATTAGCAATTCGGCTGGAATCAAACAAATTTGCTGTGTTGTCAAAGGCTTTCATGGCCGGAAACACTGGGTTGCTGTGAGTTTTCCAGGCTGTATAGCCGTGTTCCAGAAGCATTCTCTCCTGACGTTTCACCCACATCCTTAGAGATTGTGAAGTCTGTTGGAAACTAGGCAAGTGGGGTTTATACATCTGTTGAATAATGTCCAGGGTGGGAGAAAGAACTCTTGTCTGTTGGAGGCCAGTGTGAATGCTGTAATTGGCCACCCTAATTAGCATTGAATGGCCATGCAGCTTCAAATTCTGGCTGCTTCCTGCTTGATTAATCAAGGTGGTCAATTGCAACATTCATACTTATATCAAACAAACAAAGAGTTCTTTCTCTCACCATTAGACATTACATGGATATATAAACCCCACTTGCCAAGTTTCCAACAGACTCCCCCCACCTCTGAGGATGTGGGCAAAACGTCAGGAGAGAATGCTATTGGAACATGGCCATTCAGCCTGGAACACTCACAGTAACCCAAGGAATCCAATTGATTAAAATATCCTATGTATACTATTATAATGGTATATTTATATTACATGCAATATTACTAATAATATTGCAATACAGTCGTATAATATAATATATTGTATGTATATATACTTGTAAACCGCCCTGAGTCCCCTTTGGGAAGAGACGGGCGGGATATAAATGTCACAAATAAATAAACAAATAAATAATATGTAAAAATATTTCATTTACAAAAAAATTAATGCTTTCAGATGCACACAAGGGAATAGTTAAAGATAAAGGTTTTCCTTTTTCGTGTCCGACTCTGGGGGTTGGTGCTCATCTCCATTTCTAAGCCGAAGAGCTGGCATTGTCCGTAGACATCTCCAAGGTCATGTGGCCAGCATGACTGCATGGGGCGGCATTACCTTCCCGCCGGAGCGGTACCTATTGATCTACTCACATTTGCATGTTTTTGAACTGCTAGGTTGGCAGAAGCTGGGGTTGACACTGGGTGCTCACTCCACTCCCCGCATTCAAACTTGCGACCTTTCAGTCTACAAGTTCAGCATCTCAGCGCTTTTACATGCTGCACCACCGAGGGCTCATACAACGGAATATAATATAATAAAATAACTATATTCTTGTATCCCGCCCCATCTCTCCGAAGGGACTTGGGGTGACTTACATGGGGACCAAGCACAGTAATGCAACAATAAAATACAACCACATAAGATACATTCAATTACAGTAGAGTCTCACTTATCCAAGCCCTGCTTATCCAAGTTTCTGTATTATCCAAGCCAGTTTTGTAGTCAATGTTTTCAATATATCGTGATGCTTTTGCTGTATACTGAATGGCTTTTTCTGTCAAATTTGTTGTAAAACATGATGTTTTGGTGCTTAATTTGTAAAATCATAATGTAATTTGATATTTCATAGGCTTTTCCTTAATCCCTCCTTATTATCCAACATATTCACTTATCCAACATTCTGCTGGCCCGTTTATGTTGGATGAGTAAGACTCTACTATAATTACAACATAAGATTACTGCGTATTGAACTACTTTTTCTGTCAATTTTGTTGTATAACATGATGTTTTGGTGCTTAATTTGTAAAATCATAACCTAATTTGATGGTTAATAGGCTTTTCCTTAATCCTTCCTTATTATCCAAGATATTTGCTTATCCAAGCTTCTGCTGGCCCAGTTAGCTTGGATAAGTGAGACTCTACTGTATAATGAATCAAGACATAAAAACTTATAAAATTCATAAAAGCATAAAGTCAGCAACAACCAATAAGCTGAATCCTGTTATTTAAGTGCAAATAGAAGAGTGAAATTGCCAATCGCTGCCATGTTTATGTCACTCATCCCATCCGATGCCATCTTTCTTCCTCCTTGCTCTGCAGCCTTCCCTCAAAACCATTTATTTCTTCTCCTCATCACTGCCAATCTGAGGCTGGGGATCCATGGGGCACCCGTTTACCAAGTTAATCATAATCTCAAAATAAACTGAAGTTTCAAAGGTCGCCCAGCTTTAGCGGTGTTTCATCTTGCCAGCTCCGCCGTCCTACCCGTCCGTCCGCGGCAAGAAGTCTAGCGCAGGGCAATCCCAAGAGCCATCCATCGATCGTCCCGTGGTCCGATAGAGGAATTTGGACCCCTTTTCCCCTCCCCAAGCCAATCTGATGGGGATTCAAGCCGGCTTTGATTCCCTTCCTTATCTGAAGCTCTCGGCCTATCTTATAATGTCTGCTATTGTAGATAAAAAAGCCCAATCAATTGAGTCAGAAAACTCTCTCGGCAGGCCGTAGGGTTTTATCAGATAGCTCCATGGTTCGGGTGAGGAGCCAGCTTGTTGGGTTTGTTTTTCTTGAAATAATAGTTTTATTGAGAGTTTGGAAACATATTAAAAATTGCAAAGATTAGAGACACAGGAAGAGATAAAGAACGATAAGACCATAAAGCAAAGGTTCAAGAATACGGAGCGAAAATAGAGCAAAAAAGAAGAGAGATCGGACCTAGAAAATGCCTAGAGATGACATATTTTTTCTAAATGAAACAGCATACACTTGTTCTGTAAACACAGGGCTCAAACTATATATACGTATTTAGGTAAAGGTAAAGGTTTCCTCTGATGTTAAGTCCAGTCGTATCCAACTCTGGGAGTTGGTGCTCATCTCCATTTCTAAGCTGAAGTGCTGGCGTTGTCCATAGACACCTCTAAGGTCATGTGGCTGGCATGACTGCATGGAGCGCTGTTACCTTCCCGCCAGAGCAGTACCTATTGATCTACTCACATTTGCATGTTTTCGAACTGCTAGGTTGGCAGAAGCTGGAGCTAACAGCAGGCGCTCACTCTGCTCTCCGGATTCGAACCTGCAACCTTTCAGTCTGCAAGTTCAGCAGCTCAGCGTGTTAACACACTGTGCCACCAGTGGCTCTATATATACGTATTTACCTGGTGTTTATATCTTATACACTTTTCTCCACATTCTTCTCTTCATCTTTTCTCTTTCATGTTATATTTCCTTTGTAATTCTATGTTTAAAATCCCATTTAAAAATGTTTAGCAGAGTAACCAATTTGTTGAAGTAAAAAAATCTGTATAATGTTTAGATGGAACCTCTTAGCCCAAAAAAACCATATAGTCATATTGGAGGATCTAGAAAATGCCTCACGAGGATATACCATATTTCCTCACATAATAGTCGCCACCACATAATAGTCATGCAAAATTGCCTCACAACCTCTGAGGATACCTGCCATAGATGTGGGCGAAACGTCAGAAGAGAATACTTCTAGAACATGGCCATACAGCCCAGAAAATATACAACAACCCTGTAATCTCTGCCATGAAAGCCTTCGATAACACATTCCCATTGCTGGAATTTTTTTCACCATATAATATTTGCTTCCCTCTGTTTTTGGCCAGAAAATAGGATAAACACACCACATCCTATCCCTAAAGGCATCAGTTCCAATCTGAGACTGAAAGCTAAGCAGGATCAGCCCTGATTGTTATTTGGATGGGAGACCACCAAAAAGACTAGGTACTTTAGGCTGTATTTCAGAGGAAAGAACTAATAAAACTATCACTGGGTGTTTCTTGCAAAGGAAAACCCTTGGTTGCCATATTTCACACACAAAAATAAACGTTCTATATCTCCATCCTCGCCTCTTACGTTCTCACCTTGAAGGGAAAAAAAACTTAAACGCTAACATTTCCAAGATTCTTGCAAAACATACCTTGAGTAAAAGTTCAAGAGCACGTAAGCAAAGGAGTTCTTGGAAATGTTCTCCTCCTATCCCAGGAAATCAACAGGATGTGAACTTTTGCATTGATCCTAAAATACGACGACGTAAGGAGAACTCCACATGCAAGCTGTTGGAAAAGAGCTGGCGAGGTTATAGTAGTTTGAGCATTTGACATCTGCTTGACTGGTCTCTTAGCCTTAGAGGAAAACTGTGATAATGCTCCTCTGAATAAGTCTTCCCATAAGTATTTCTCTCTGCGTTTGAGCTACTAAGGTGTAATAAATTGAGTAAATGTTGGACTAAATGTTGGGGTGACTAGGGTTTGGATCCCAGCACAAACATGGAAACTCACTGGGTGAACTTAGACAAGCTACATACTCTCATCCTCAATTATTTAGTGGCAAACCACTAAATAACTCTATATGAGAGGTGCAACCTATATTAAAGTCAAACTCAAGGCACAGATGACAATTTGGTGGTGAGTGTAGATGTGCCTTCAAGTCAACTTATGACAGCTTCTTGAATTTCATACTTTTTAAATGCATGGAATAATCAGAGGTGGTTTTGCCAGTTCCTTGATGTAAAAAATTGCCCACAGCATCTGATTTTTGTTGGTGGTCTAAGTACAAGTACTAAGTGCCGTATATACTTGAGTATAAGTCGACCCGAATATAAGCCTAATTTTACCACAAAAAAACCTGGGAAAACATTGACTCCAGTGTAAGCCGAGGATGGTAAATTTCAGAAATAACAATAGATACCAATAAAATTACATTAATTGAGGCATCGGTAGGTTAAATGTTTTTGAATATTTACATTGAGCTCTAATTTAATATAAGACTGTCCAACTCTGATTAAATCATTCTCATCTTCTTCAATGTAAATGTGCTTATGTATCCTTTTAATAATAATAGAGTAAAATAATACATATAATAATAATAATCACTACAGGAAAATAATACATATAATAATAAATAGAGTAAAATAATAAATGTAATAATAAGATCAGAGTGAAATCATAAATGTATTATTAATAATAATAGAGTAAATTAAATAGTAGCAACAATAATGGAGAAAAATAATAAATGTAATAATACCAATAATAATAGAGAAAATAATAAATGTACCATATATTCTCGAGTATAAGCTGACCCAAATATAAGCCAACCAGGACCCTCACCCGAGTATAATCCGAGGGGGGCTTTTTCAGTCTTAAAAAAAGGGCTGAAAAACACGGCTTATACTCGAGTATATACAGTATTTGACCCTGCTTAGATTTCAAGATCTGATGGGATCTGGTGCCTTCAATACTGACTTCCAACAGTTTGATAGCTATCAGTATTTGAGTCAGTGGGATGTAGTAGTTTGAGTGTTGGATTAGAAGTTGGGTATGCCAGGCTATGAATCTCTTCTCAGGCAAGGAAACCCCCTTGAGTGACATTGGTCAGGTTGCATTCCCTCAACCTCAGAGGAAGACAATGGAAAACCTCTTCTATATCATTTGTCAAGAAGACTGTAGGATAGTCAACTTGAAAAGACATAGCAGTAAAGAGAGATCCTGTGTGGCACAGTAGTTTGAGTGTTAAGATACAAATCTGGAGATCAAGGTTCGAATCTCCACTTGGTTGTCATGCTCTCTTAGCCTTTGGGTTGCCATAGGTCTGAAGTGAACCTCCAGAACTAGAGAATTTGCACTCCCACCTCAAGGTGATCTACAAAAACTATGGACTGAGAGCCAGATCCTGAGATCTGGTCAGTCCATGCAATTCTCCTTTTTTGTTTTAGAACATAGTGGGAGGCCACAAAAAAGGCTCCAATGACCATCTATTGCCCATGTGCCCCCACCCCCTGTTGCACTTGCAATATCCTACACTGAATAAAACATAGACTCAATGACTTCTAAGGTCCCCTCCCAGCCCCAAAAGCTTACAGTTCTGAACCGCCAACATCCCTGGATCTGGGACTCCTAGAGAATGCAATAAGACAGGTCTGGATGTGTCATCTATTTCTGTTAAGACCATCAAAGACAGATCCTGGCTGAATGTAATTCTGTTTGTTTTACATACAAAGCTGGAGAGCCTTCAAGAAGGATTGCTATCAGAGTTCTGGTTTGGCCACTTTTTCACTTGCGGTCCTGGAGTGTGGGGTGAGAGGAACAGACCATGTTTGGGGCATCCCATGAGGGAGCTCTTGGCTAGATTTCAACCACTGGAGTTTCAATTATTTCTCTTAGAATCATAGAATTGTAGAGTTGAAAGAAACTTCAAAGGCAATCCAGTTCAGTCTCTATCTGCTATGCAGGAAAATGTTAGCGTGGGGTGCAGGGTGTGCGCCGGGTGGGTTTCTTCAAACTCCATCAATCATCTGCTACAGCACCCTGATGAATTGGTTGCAATCGTCTGCCTCACCAATTCCTGTTCAATGTCAGACTCAAAGACATCTCTAGTCTAAAGTCCAAACATTTATTTCAATATCTACAAACATATTAACAAAGCATAGCAAAAGCCATTGCTCTGAGCTGGCATTCTTCTATTGCCTCTTCGCTCGGCAAGCACCAGCTCAACACACACAGAGATAAGAAAGCACATTCCTCAGTCCAAAGGAAGTTCCCGACCTCCAAAGCCAGAAACCATGCCTGATAGGTCATAGCAATCACAACAGGCTGTCAGTCAAAACTAGCCTGCTGTTAACTGTTTCATTGCTGAAACACACACTCTTGCAAAACAGCAGAAACACTTGATTTACATTTCATACACATACAACCATAATGCAACAGAAAACACAATCAAAGTTTCCCAGACAGATGGCCATCCAGCTTCTGCTTAAAAACTTCTAGAGAAGAAAACTCCACTACATTTCCAGGCAGCATATTCTACTGTCAAACAGCTCTTACCATTAGGAAATTCTTCCTAATATTTAGTGGAAAATTTTCTTTCCTGCAATTTGTATCTACTGCTCCTTTGTGTCTTAGTCACTAGAGCAGCAGAAGACAATGTGACATCCTTTCCTCCTCAATGCAACATCCTTTCAAAAATTTTAAAAGGCCCCCCAAGTCCTTTCTTCACCTTCATTTCTCCTAGCTAAACAGACCTAGCTCCCTAACCTGCTCCTCATAGGGATTTATAGTTTCCAGAACTTTAACCACTTTGGTCACCCTTCTCTGGTCACCTTCCAACTTGCCAATATCCTTCTTTAGTGGTGGTGCCCAGAACTGAATACAGTATTATTTCAGGTGAGGTGTGAACAAAGCAGAACAGAGTGAGACCATGGCTTCTCTTGATCTAGACCAGGAGTCCTCAAACTTTTTAAGCCAAGGGCCGGTCCACAATCCTTCAGACTGTTGAGGGGCCGGATTATCATTTGAAAAAAAAAATACAAACAAATTCTGATGCACACTGCACATGTCTTATTTGTAGTGCAAAAACAACAACAACAACAATGAAAGAATAATACAATATTTAAAAATAAAAATAATGTTAACCAACATACATTTATCAAGATTTCAATGGGAAGTGTGCTCCTGCTTCTGGCCAATGAGATAGTCAAGTTAATTAGGGTTGTTGCTGCTGCTGCTGTTGTTGTTGTTGTTGTTGTTGTTGTTGTTGTTGTGTGCCTTCAAGTCATTTCAGACTTTGGGCGAGCTTAAGTCTAAAATGTATCCTTCAGACTGTTGAGGGGCCGGATTATCATTTGAAAAAAAAAATACAAACAAATTCTGATGCACAGTGCACATGTCTTATTTGTAGTGCAAAAACAACAACAACAACAACAATGAAAGAATAATACAATATTTAAAAATAAAAATAATGTTAACCAACATACATTTATCAAGATTTCAATGGGAAGTGTGCTCCTGCTTCTGGCCAATGAGATAGTCAAGTTAATTAGGGTTGTTGTTGTTGTTGTTGTTGTGTGCCTTCAAGTCATTTCAGACTTTGGGCGAGCCTAAGTCTAAAATGTATTTATTTATTATTTATTTATTTACTGCATTTATTTACTACATTTGTATCACACCCTTCTCACCCCAAAGGGGACTCAGAGTGGCTTACAAATTATATGTACATAGCACAATATTAGCATTATATATTACTTTATTGAACTATACCACTATACTGTAATATTATTAGTAATATTATATGTAATATAGAATATATAATTAATATTATTATATGGTATTATTATTAGTGTTATACTGTATTACATTATAATATTATTATCAATATTATATGTATATACAATATATTATATTATAAAACTGAGGGCGGGGGCCAGGTAAATGACCTCGGAGGGCCGCATCTGGCCCCCGGGCCTTAGTTTGGGGAACCCTGATCTAGACATTATCCTCCAATTGATGCAGCCTAGAATCACGTTGGTCTTTTTAGCGGTCACAGCACACTGTTGACTTATGTTCTTCTTGTGGTCTACTAAGGCCACCAGCTCTCTTTCTCATGGACTGCTTTCAAACCAGATGTTACCCATCCTGTCTCGGTGTGTTTCATTTTTTCTGCACCATACAGTCTCCCCACTGAAAGTCATTTTGTTAGTATTGGCCCACCTTTTTCTAGGTTTGCAAGGATCTAGCCAACACCCTTTGCAGAAGCTCAGCAATCACTGATTCGGATCAACTGTCCCTCCTTGTGGTATGACTTTGGTCACCAGTCCATATTCAAAAGATTTTGGAGACACCATGGAATACATGACTGAAGCTCAGCTTTCATCTGTTTATATTCTTTGGGCCTAGGTGCCTCGAAGAAAAAGGTTTTAAAAGGATGGCTTAAGGGAAACCTATTGATTTAAAAAGTTAAAAGCATTCTTTAAATGACCTACAAGCAGACAATCAAACCAGCAAATCCCCTGGTTTGAAAGCCAGGCTCATGGATTTTCCAATGCACAAGTAAGGATGTTGCTACAAGAGTGGAATATTTGCAGATACTTTTTCCCCTTATGAGCTTAACTCAGGAACTGCACTAAGAATGAAATTCTCAGGGTCATCTACACTGTAGAATTGATGCAGTTTGATGTCACTTTTGCTGCCATGACTCAATGCTATTGAATATTGAGATTTGTTGTTTGGTGGTGCACCAGCACTCTTTGAAAGAGAAGGCTAAAGACTTTTTAAAACTACAACTCCCATGAATCCATCGCGTTGAGCCATAGCAGTGGTGTCAAACTGCATTTATTTTATAATGAAGATGTGCTCCCAGAATGGAAACAAAAAAAAAAAAAACATGGAAAGTCAGAAGCTTTCAATGGAGTTTATAGTGGAAGGAGATTACAAGTTGAGAATGGAAAATGCTTGGAAAGAAACTGCATAATTTAGACAATTTCAAAAATGCACTTCTGTTTGTACAATTTCTTTTCGGCTTTGATTTCTCCATCATGTAACATCAAAGCATTTAGGAAACGAGATTCAAACATTGGCTCAAGGATATTAATAAAGATGCCACAACTACTTTTCTTTTAAAAAAAAATAGATTTTAGCAGTAGACTAAAAAGCTAGAAAAGACTGTGTAAAAATGTGGACATAATAGTTATGTATGCATCTTTTTGTTTGCTTCAAGATTTGTAGCTTTTACTTATTTTTTGAACTTAGATCCCTCTTTCTCTTAAAGCGCAACCTCCAAGTGAGTGTAGATGTTCTATATCAGACAAAAGCGATGTCCGGTTGCTTCCATAGTCAATTTTACTCATGTATAAGAGTGCAGTTCGAAAACATGCCAATGTGAGTAGATCAATAGGTACCACTCCGGCGGGAAGGTAACGGCGCTCTATGCAGTCATGCTGGCCACATGACCTTGGAGGTGTCTACAGACAACGCCAGCTCTTCGGCTTAGAAATGGAGATGAGCACCAACCCTCAGAGTCGGACATGACTGGACTTAATGTCAGAGGAAACCTTTACCTTTACCTTTTATAAGAGTTTTATACATAGCGGAATGAATGCAGTTTGACACCACTGTAATTCCCATAGCTCAATCTTATGGAACCACAGAAGTTGTAGTTTTACAAGATTTGTCCATCAAAGAGTGCTGGTACCTCACCAAAGTACAGCTCCTAGGATTCCATACCATGGAGACATGGCAGGTAAAGTGGTGTGATATTGCATTAATTCTACAGTGTTGACGCACCTGTGCTGGTACGGCTGTACCAGAAGCTCCAACTTTATTTTCTTTCTTCTAATGTTTGCAGTCATAGGGCAGGCTGCCTGTCCATCATCATTAAGTTTGGTTCCGCCCCTTGTTCAGGGCTCTGGGAGGGAAGGAGCCATTTTTAAGTCAGTCTCACTTAAGGAAGTTAAGCTATAAGACGTAGACCAGCTCGTCCCGTAGAAAAGCTTTACATCTCAAGAACATCTGGGGATATAGAACATCTGAGGAATCAGAAACAGAAATTCCAGGGGAAAGGTCCCAATGGTTCTGGCAAAGAGCTCACAGCCCCTCAGCCTCACAGCTCCTGAGGGAAACAGCCCTAAAGTTTCCAAAGAAATCTCGGAGAGGGAACAGCATCACAGATCCACGGAACCCCAGCTGAAACATCTGCAAGCCTTGGTTGGTAGGTCCACTCGATACCCAGACCCATTTGGTATCGGTAGTGGGTCCCACGTCAGCTAGGCCCATATAATAGACAGCCTGGGAGAGGTTATAAGGGGGTTTTCTTCTTATAGAGAAAGCACAGTTATCCAAAGCCAATTGTCTGTCCCCTGAGGACGAGACTGAAAAGGCCAACAGTTTATTAAGGGAACCTTGAAGTGTTATTTGACTCCTTGAAGATTTATTATTTGTTCAATAATAAAGACTTTGTTATCTCATTAAAGACTCAAAGGACTATCCTTTTCAGGAAAATCCTCAAGAACCTCTCTTTGAGGTGCCCTAGCTTCCCGCTGGGCATAAAATATACGTCCTATACAAAGGCAATAGCTACAGACCCAGCGTGTGACAGAACAGCACCCTTCAACACCAACAGAATTCCAGCCCATATCAATATTTATTAAAAATGTGGGGAAGTGGAGAATGTGTTGGTGTAATAGTTATTTTATCAGATGAGGGCTGAAATCCAGTACAGGCAGTCCCCAAGGTACATTTCTTAAGTATCACTCCATATAAGTGGCTTGAGGTTCCGGGTTTTAGCCTACCACTTTTGGACTCCCGCTTGCTGAGGTGTTCCTGTGAGTATCTCTGTAGATCTTAGAAAACTATTTCTTGATTTAAGGCATTGGCATGCTGGCTGATATCTGAACAGGGGATGGGCTGGAGATGTCACTTGGTCCTTTCATTCTGGGCGGCTACTTCCTGGAGGATGTCAGGTGGTGCAATGCCAGCTAAACAGGATAATTTCTCCATTGCAGGGTGTAGACATCCTGTGATAATGCGGCATGTCTCATTAAGAGCTACATCCACTGTTTTAATGTGTTGAAATGTGTTCCACACCGGGCATGCGTACTCAGCAGTAGTCGTAGCAAAGTGCAAGGGCAGATGACTTCACTGTATCTGGTTGTGATCTCCAGGTTGTGCCAGTCAGCTTTCCTATGATTTTTTTTAGCACTAATTTTTTGCTTGATATTCAAACAGTGCTTCTTGTAGGTCAGAGCATGGTCCAGGGTAACTCCCAAGTATTTTGGTGTGCTGCAGTTCTCCAGTGGGATTCCTTCCCAGGTAACCCCCAGGGCTAGAGATGCTTGTCTGTTCTTAATGTGAAAAGCACACGTCTGTGTTTTAGATGGATTAGGAATCAACTGTTTTTCCCTGTAACAGGCAGTAAGAGCACCTAAAGCTTTGGAGAGCTTCTGTTCAACCATTTCAAAGCTCCCTGCTTGGGCAGTGACGGCACGATCGTCAGCATAGATGAAACTCTCTGTCCCTTCTGGCAGTGGCTGGTCATTTGTGTAAATGTCAAACATTGATGGAGCAAGTACGTTCTCCTGAGGCAGGCCGAAATGTACAATATGCCCCACTATATTATACTAGTCTGCTGGAAATTTAAATATCTTATTACATGGTGAAGAGAGCCCAATTTGTGGTACTCAACTTTTTCTAAATCCCACTGCTGCCTCCAATTGAGGAGATGTGTGCGCGTGTGAGAGGGAGGGATGGAGGATGTGTGAGTGTATGACAGGGAGGATTTAGGGATAAAGAAGGATAACAGAACTGATGGGTTTAAATGAGTAGAGATGGTAACTTATATAGGAAAGTATGGTAACTTATATAGATAGGTACGGTAACTGCCACCAACGTGAGGTAACAGGCTTACAGAGAGGCAAGGAGATTGATCTTTGTGAACAATAACAAAATTCACTCTTTATTTGTACATAAGCGTATGGTTCCAATACATAAACGTTTCAGGATCTTAAGTTACAATGTAGTCTTTCTTGAATGGATATATCTTAAATAACTTCTCTTCGAACAGTAAATAAAACACCTGGTCAACTTATATCACCAGCCTTTCCCCTGCGTGAACAATAAGCTGCCGTCCTTAGCTGATTTCCACAGCTCCTAATCTTTCCAAAACCTAACAGCCACTGTCCTTTTTAAACCCTCACAGCAACTCCTTTTTAAAAAAGAGGGAATATACTCTAACTGTCAACTTAGCCACGCCCCCTTTTTCTCCCAAGGGAAGCTGTGTTACCATGGCAACCTACCAAATGCTGCTTCCAGCTAGTTTTCATGTTAGGCTTTTCCTTGCTAATATATAACTCTTTTTTCTTTAACAAACAAATAAATAAAATCATATCAATAATCTCTGTTTAACACATAATTTCTCTACACATGGTATTTTGTACAACTTAACAGCCTCCAAAATGTGGTGCCTGGGATAGGACACAGTATTCTAAATGAGGTCTGACCAAAGCAGACTAGTGTTGGATAAAGTCTAGGCAATTGAACCTATGTTGGGACAGAGGCTCATCAAGTGCCCATCTGTACCATGCCAAAAATGGTACCAGACTTTGTTACCTGTTGGTGATATTTTCTCAAATGTATACATTTGATCTGGATTAAAAGCATTTCACCTTTAGTAAAATGTTGGAAAGTGTGTGGCTCCACTCCTGTACGGTTGATTAAATGCCTGTACTGCTGTGCCTTCAGGGTTGATTAGAGATCTTGTGAGATTTTTAATGTCAAAACCAGATCACAGCCCTGCCCCGTTTGAAAAGGAAAACCTCAAGGCTCCTTTCTCTGTTTCTGAAACAGATTGAATTAATCACTAAAGCGACTGCTTTTTGACAGGTTTCCAAACACGAAGAAAGAAAGAAAAGTCACACGCTGAATTTTCCATAGCAGGTGTTTGCATTCTGTTCTGCCGAAGAGTGATGGCGAAATCATTTTTATTTCCAGTATATATATATGTATGAGTTGGTGACTAAACCTTTGGTCCCACCCAGAGAGTAAGAACATATAGACGCATTTCCTGAAAGTCTGATTGAGGGATTGAGACCAGGCTGTATCCAATCTATCCTGCAGAATTGTAGCCGTTTGGGCACCACATTAATTGCCATGGATCAGTGTTGTGGAACTCTGGGATGTGTAGTTTTGGGAGATATTTACTTGTCTCTGTTAGAAAGCTCTGGTGCCACAGCAAACTGTAAATCCCAGAATTTCATAGCTTTAGGCCATGGCAATTACTGCAGTGTCAAACTGCTATAACTCTGCAGCCTGGATGGGAAGACATGTTTTGACTATAACTCCCAGAATGACCAAGTCAGCATATTTGCTGGGAGAGTTTTGGGAGCTGTAGTCAGAATTTTGAAATCTGTTTTCTTTCCCCTTCTTTCCTTCCTGCCTTCCTTCCATTTGACTTGGCTCATCCTTGCAGAAATTCACAGGATTGCTTTCGGTGTCCGGTTGACCAAGGCCATCCTTTATCGTAAGGAATTGTTTTAGGAAACTCAGGGAGCAAAAGAGATCCTCTCTGTTTACAGTCAGTAAGAGCCCATATCGCTCCTCCATTGTGGAAGTGCTTTGCCAATCTGACAAGGTGCTTTTCAAGCCTTAGCGATGTTGATATTACCTTTCCCTCTGTCTATAAACAGAAGGTTTGGACGGGATGACTGAAAACCCTTTGCTATCTGGAGATGAAAGGCCCTGCAGGGATGATGATGATAAAAGGGCAGCAGCCAGTGGCAATGACCACTAAGGAGATGGAGAATCAATGGAAGAGTGGTTGTTCTGGCTTGCCATTCCATACCTTCCAGGACTTCACAGCTAAAAAACCAGGACATGTGTGGCCAAGTCATATCAAAATGTTGTCAAGGTAGAGGTCTTTATATAGGAGGAAGAACTCACAAGTTCGGAAAGGCTTGCTGGGAAGGGCAAGATGGCACTTTTCCTTTTCTGACAAAACATCTTTGTACTCAGATTGAAGTAAGGTGAGGGCAAAATGGGGAGAGCAAAAGGGATGGAGGCACTTTTCCACTGATCGTTTTGGCGAAATGGTGCATGGAGCTGATTCAGATTAATGTTTGGTCACGCTTCTTGGACAGGTCCCAGCTTGTCCATATCCTTCTTAAATTGTGCTCAGAACTGAATACAGTATACTATCAGGTGAGGTCTGATCAAAGCAGAATAGAATGGAACTATGACTTTCTTTGCTCTAGACCAGAGTTTTTCAACCCTGGAACCACTGGGGTGTCAGCGGGGTTGCCAAAGACTACCAGAAAACATGTATTTCTGATAGTCTTAGGAACTTCTTTGGCAGAGAAGGCTGGATATAGGTGAACTACAACTCCAAAACTCAAGGTCAACGGCTACCAAACCTTTCCATTATTTTCTGTTGGTCATGGGAGTTCTGTGTGCCAAGTTTGGTTCAGTTCCATCTGTTCAGTTGGTGGAGTTCAGAATGCTCTTTGATTTTAGGTAAACTATAAATCCCAGGAACTACAAGTCCCAAATGACAAAATCAATCTGGAGTCTTAACACGCACCTTTTTTTGGCTAATTACATCACTAAAATTGAGAATTGCGTACCAAAACACAATATCTCTAGGAATCTTTAGGTCCTCCAGTGTGAGTTGTAGTTTTGCTATATAACCAGATCAGCTCCATGCACCATTTATAGTCAGAGGGAAAGGTAATATCAATATCAAGGTCTTCAACCTTCTCTGTCAAAGAGTTCTGGTGTCTCACCAAACTACAACTCTCAGTTGTAGGCACAACCATTAAAGTGGTGTCAAATAACATTAATTCTATAATATAAAAGGTAAGGGTTTTCCCCTGACATTCAGTCCAGTCATGTCTGGCTCTGGGGGTTGGTGTTCATCTCCATTTCTAAGCCGAAGAGCTGGCATTGTCCGTAGACACCTCCAAGGTCATGACTGCATGGAACGCTGTTACCTTCCCACCGGAGCGGTACCTATTTATCTACTCACATTTGCATGTTTTCAAACTGCTAGGTTGGCAGAAACTGGAGCTAACAGCGAGCGTTCACTCCGCTCCCCTGATTTGAACCTGGGACCTTTCGGTCTGCAAATTCAGCAGCTCAGCACTTTAACACACTGAGCCACCAAGGTTCCATAATATAATAATATGATAATATTAGCCACCCCGAGTCGCTGCCGGCAGATGGTGGTAGGATAGAAAAATAAAGTTACTTACTTACTTACTTACTTACTTACTTACTACCCAGACTTTTGAACTATAAGTGATTTGAATTCTGTTCCAAAGTCTAGGGAACTGTGGCATATCTTTGGATCATCTTTCAAATTGTGTCAGATTTTTAAAGTGCTATTGTGATCCTATCTATCGGTTCACACAGTGGCAGGAAAAACTATAGGCAATATGTGAATGTGGCTGGATGCACTATCTCACACTCTTGTATGTTTAATTCTCTTTTAATATTTGTAGGTTGTGGATTTTAGCATTGAGGCATGACAGTTAATTCAACAGTGTACATGCACCCTATGTGTCTTGTCAGGAGGGCATAGCATTGAATTATGACCCTGGAACCAGGTTTCAATTTCTAGCTGGAACGTGGAAGCCTATTGAATAACCTTAGTCACATACTCTCAGCCTCAGAAAACCCTGACATTGAATAAAACTATGTGGTGGATATGGGATTTTTTTAAATGAAATATGAATTGGGAAATTTGCTGGAACTGCAACTTTGTATAGATTAACCTGGGGTAGAGTCTGGAATCAGTCAAATAAATGTACAGTAGTTACAAATAAGAAGGTAATATCACAGAATATATAACTATTAGATACATATAGAATTTGTGCTCAGGTATCTAAGAATAATATGAGTAGACAATGAAGATAATGAGAACTGAGAAGGCAAAGTTGAAAGTGTTGTCGGAGGCTTTCACGGCCAGAATCACTGGGTTGATGTGAATTTTCCGGGCTGTATGACCATGTTCCAGAAGCATTCTCTCCTGACGTTTCACCCACATCTATGTGGGCATCCTCAGAGGTTGTGAGGTCTGTTGGAAACTAAGCAAGTGGTGTGGGAAAAATATCTGTACTGATTTACTGTATAGGATGTGTTTATGTTGATAGTGTATGGATTGCTTACTGTGTTTATTCATAGATTTGTTATTGTGTAATTAATAGGCTTGCTCAAATAATTCGTTTTCCCCGTTAACCATTATTAATTCGTTATTTTCGTTTGTTTTGAAGCAATATACGGCATTGGTTGTCCACACGTCTGGATATCGCGGTTTCGAATCGCGAGAGGCCGTTTTTCGTTATGTCGTCGTTTTTTTTCGTTAGGAAAAAAAAGCTTTTGCAAATCACCCAAACTCCCACCATTCAGGCCCTTTCCTTTTGCCCCTCAGCAAAAGGGGCGTCACGGGCTCAGCCAATGGGAGGGGGCGAGGGGGAAGGAGGCCGAGGAGGAGGAGGAGGAAGACGGAGGGGGAAAATGGCCGCCGCCGCCTCGCCTCAGCTCAGGCCTGGTGTCTCTCTGTGAGGCGGGAAGGTGGCGGATGGAGCCGGGAATGGAGAGACCGAGAGAGACAGAGAGGGGCCCGGCGGTGAGGTTTTGACGTCTGTGCGAAGCTAGGCAAGTGGGGTTTATATATCTGTGGAAGGTCCAGGGTGGGAGAAAGAACTCTTGTCTGTGGGAGGCAAGTGTGAATGTTGCAATTGGTCACCTTGATTAGCATTGAATAGCCTTGCAGCTTCAAAGCCTGGCTGCTTCCTACCTGGGGGAATCCTTTGTTGGGAGGTATTAGCTGGCCCTGATTGTTTCCTGTCTGGAATTCCCATTTTCTGGGTGTTGTTCTTTTACTGTCCTGATTTTAGCTTTTCTGTAGCTAAAAATGCATATAAAATTGATTCTATAGGGAGGATAAATGATTGGATTTCAACTCCTACAGCTTAGCTTTCTCTGCCAATAATGGTACCATATCAAACTAAACCTCCCAAGATTCTGTAGCAGTGAGCCATCTTGGATATTGTAAGGGATTTTTATTATTATTATTATTATTATTATTATTATTATTATTATTATTATTATTATTAGACCTTGCTCCCAGGAAGGTGCCTTCGCTGTGGCTCCCAACTTATCTATCTACCTTTCCACATATTCTCCACATTGTGTGTATGTGTATGTATATTATATATACATGAGCCCTGATGGCGAAGTGTGTTAAAGCACTGAGCTGCTGAACTTGCAGACCGAAAGGTCCCAGGTTCAAATCCCGGGAGCAGAGTGAGTGCCCGCTGTTAGCTCCAGCTTCTGCCAACCTAGCAGCTTGAAAACATGCCAATGTGAGTAGATCAATAGGTACCGCTGTGGCGGGAAGGTAATGGCACTCCATGTAGTCATGCCGGCCACATGACCTTGGAGGTGTCTATGGACAACACTGGCTCTTGGGCTTAGAAATGGAGATGAGCACCAACCCCCAGAGTCAGACATGACTGAACTTAATGTCAAGGGATACCTTTACCTTTACCTATATATACACACACACATTATGCAGGGACTATATATATATTATATATACACAGTATATATCACACACACACCAATTTAACAAAGTTTCAGCCACAAAAACAAAGTTTCTGAAGTAGAACAATGACTTTCACAGTAAAGACAACCCAATTTAACAGGAAATAAGACTTTCAAACCAGGAACAGATTTCTGCAATTATTAAAAAATGGTTTATTATAAAAGCTATGAAAATTCGCTAAAAATCAGAGGATAAGGGAAACGTTCTAAATTTTGGTGAGCTATCAGTGTTAAATGTGTTCTACCACTGTACCAAGTTGGAAGAAGATCACTCAAAAAATGAGGGTGGGAGAGTCCTGTAAAGTCCTCTCCCTCTGTGCTGTTTTTGGGAATTGCGCATGCGCGTCCGCCATTAACGAATTAATTTAGAAAATAACGAATTTTCGTTAATTTCGAATTTTTTGGGGGGCCAAATTCGGAAATACCATCAGAAATGAAAAGCTGCCCCCCTCTAGTTTTGAAACGAGTTTAGAATCAAATTTTTCGTGGATCGATCAAGCCTAGTAATTAATAAAAATGACTGGAAATAGAAAACCCAACAACAACAACAATAGCAACAATTACATGTGACTTGTATGTAACATTTGAATAGAAGTGAACTTCAAATGTGGCAGGATTTTCCCCCTTGCACTGCTTACTGGCTGAGACCCATTTCAAGTAAATAAATGTCCCTCGAAATAGCAGAAAGGGAAACGTTTGGAAGCCCTATCAAAAAGGCATAAATCTTTCCCGAATGGGGATACGCTTGCTGGATGTAAGCTATTGTTCCCAGCTTTCAGAGCCTGTTGTTGGCTGAATAAGAGTTTCCTCTCCAAGTTTCTAGGACACCCACAGGGGAAAGGATTGGTGTCAAGAGGCCCCGTAATGGCCGGATTTGGAGCTGTCAGTGGAGGACGGAGAGCCATAAATTGTTTTCTATAGCTGCTCTCTTAGTTACAAAAGGGATGCCAACTTTTCCATAGGCCTCCATGGCTAGTGCGAGGCTACTGCGGCTAGTCCAAAGTCCTCAGAATATGGAAAGAGCACACAAAATGCCATGATAATAATAATAATAGTAATAATAATAATGCATCATTTATAGGACATCTTTTCCCAATATAGCATGAGCACCCTATAATTTTATTCATGTTCAATGAAATATGTCCTCTCTAAGCATTTTTAAGGTCCTCCTTTGCTACTGTGGTATTTTTGGCAATAAACCCTTCATTTCAATATGGTTCACTATTATCTGCAATTTTGCACATCTCCAAAAAGTATCCCCCTTTTTGGGGGGAGAAGGCAACTCAACATGTATTTATTTTTAATTCTGTTCCTATTATGTGGTAATGAGGAATAGGAATAGGAAGCCCCAGTGGCATTGTGGGTTGCGGTCAGAGGTTCGAATCTAGAGAGCGGAGTGAGCTCCCGCTGTTAGCCCCAACTTCTGCCAACCTAGCAGTTTGAAAACATGCAAATGTGAGTAGATCAATAGGTACCGCTCCGGCAGGAAGGTAACGGCCTGTTGGAGGTTCGAATCTAGAGAGCAGAGTGAGCTCCTGCTGTTAGCCCCAGCTTCTGCCAACCTAGCAGTTCGAAAACATGCAAATGTGAGTAGATCAATAGGTAACGGCGCTCCATGCAGCCATGCCAGCCACATGACCTTGGAGGTGTCTACGGACAACGCTGGCTCTTCAGATTGGAAATGGAGATGAGCACCAACCCCCAGAGTCGGACTCAACTAGACTTATTGTCAGAGGAAAACTTTTACCTTTACTAATGAGGAATAGGTCTCGCAAATGGCAATTTGCATTTCTAATAGTATGGTCGTGATTATTTTTTAATGATCTTTACGGTGCTGCTTTTTTTAAAAAATAGGGATTTTATGTGTTGCCTAGGCTCTGTTGATTGTAATAAGGGCTATTGTAGGTGCACTATCCTCTTCCCACAAAATTGATTTGTGCAGGGTACAAAACACTTGAATCTCTTCAAATGTGCAAAGGACATCCAGGAAAAACCTTTTACTACCTGTCTCAAATGATTGCTCACATCTAACTACTTGTACTCCAAGAACAGAACCTATATATTTTATACCTCTCTCTCTCTCTTCTTCCAATGCCATGCTAGATATGCTGCTGATCATTTAATGGTTCTCTTAGTAAAGGTAAAGGTTTTCTCCTGACATCAAGTCCAGTTGTGTCTGACTCTGGGGGTTGGTGCTCATCTCCATTTCTAAGCCGAAGAGCCATCGTTGTCCGTAGACGCCTCCAAGGTCATGTGGCCGGCATGACTGCATGGAGCGCTGTTACTTTCCCACCAGAGCAGTACATATTGATCTACTCACACTTGCATGTTTTCCAACTGCTACGTTGGCAGAAGCTGGGGCTAACAGCAGGAGCTCACTCCACCTCCCCAGATTCGAACCTACGACCTTTCGGTCTGCAAGTTCAGCAGCTCGGCGCTTTAACACACTGAGCCACCGACACCGTAGACACCTCCAAGGTCATGTGGCTGGCATAACTGCATGGAGTGCTGTTACTTTCCCGCCAGAGCAGTACCTATTGATCTACTCACATTTGCATGTTTGTGAACTGCTAGGTTGGCAGAAGCTGGGGCTAACAGCAGGAGCTCACTCCACTCCACAAATATGAACATGCGACCTTTCGGTCTACAAGTTCAGCAGCTCAGCTCTTTAACACTTAGGAACTTAGGAACTCTTAGGAACCATGAAATGATCCACCCATCCCTTCCCTTTGCTTCTTTCTCCTTTCCCGGTTCCTTTCCCTCCCCAGCATCTGCTTTCCAAGCCCTTCCAGCTTCTGTCTGGCACAGGCACAACTCTGAACTTCTTCCAAAAACCTTGCACAGCTTATCAACCCCGGCCCTGGACATTACGTATATTCTGTCTCAGTATTCCGGCACACAGCACAAGCAAGGCCTCTGTTTGCACGTGATGGATCAGTCTCAGGCGGCCTTTGCATGTGTCACATTTAAATCTAGGACAGAGCAAGGACAGGCACTTTTCCTTCTCTTGAACTGCTTCTGTTCCATTGCTTCATACTTTTAACAGATTGTTCAAATCCTAGCAAAAGGTTCATCTGCACCAGGTATGGGCAAACTTGGGCCCTCCAGGTGTTTTGGACTTCAACTCCCACAATTCCTAACAGCCGGTAGGCTGTTAGGAATTGTGGGAGTTGAAGTCCAAAACACCTGGAGGGCCCAAGTTTGCCCATACCTGATCTACACTGTAGAATTAATGCAGTTTGATACCACTTTAACTGCCATGGCTCAGTGCCCTGGAATCAATGAATTTGTAGTTTTACAGACTTGTTTCTAAGAACGCTAGTGTCTCAACAAACAAAATCCTAGGATTCCACAGCATTGAGCCAGAACAGTTAAAGTGGCATCAAACAGCATTAATTCTACAATGTAGAGCCTCTCAGATGTAGAACTTGGGGCTGTTGTGTTTTTTGAACAAAGCTCCCCAGATCCCATTGCCATAAGGCATGATGTCCAGGGATGGTGGGAGTTGCAACCCCAAAGGTCACTTTACTGTGTTCTTCTCCTGCATCTCGCTCCTTCTTTGGAGGCTTTTAAACAGAGGCTGGATGGCCATCTGTCGGGGGTGCTTTGAATGCAATTTCCTGCTTCTTGGCAGGGGGTTGGACTAGATGGCCCATGGGGTCTCTTCCAACTCTACTATTCTATGATTCTATGATTCTCGCAAATGGATGCAGTGTATGTTGAAAATAGCAACCTCGCAAGCCTCTCATTATTTATTTGTTAATGTTTATATTTGCTAAGCTGTATTCTATGTGTATGTTGATTGGCCAGGTTGACTTGCCTCTTTGGTGTGGGAGGGGTTATAGACATGTGATTGTACTGAGCATGTTTAGATTCAGGACTCCATTTTGTATTCAATCTTGCATGAGACCTCAGTGGAAGTGGATGCATGTACAGTAGAGTCTCACTTATCCAACATAAACGGGCCAGCAGAATGTTGGATAAGTGAATATGTTGGATAATAAGGAGGCATTAAGGAAAAGCCTATCAAACATCAAATTAGGTTATGATTTTACAAATTAAGCACCAAAACATCATGTTATACAACAAATTTGACAGAAAAAGTAGTTCAATACGCAGTAATGTTATGTTGTAATTACTGTATTTACGAATTTAGCACCAAAATATCACAATGTATTGAAAACATTGACCACAAAAATGCTTTGGATAATCCAGAATGTTGGATAAGCGAGTGTTGGATAAGTGAGACTCTACTGTACTTATTACTTAAAGACTATGGACTATTAATTAAGACTGATACCCTGTGTTCTCAACACAGAGAAGAATTACATCCTATCTGTAACTGAAATTCAATAAAAAATGTGCCTGTATGGTGAATTAATACAAGATGTTTATGAGTGAACAAGATATTTTATTTTTCAAAGAAGACTTTGGTTTTTTAAAAAAATCTCTGAGTGCATATTTTAACTCAGAGGTTTAAAGGGAGTGTACATCTTTTGGGCAACTACAACTGCAAAGAAACATCTTTAAAACTCTGCTAACCAAATATATTTTTGTTGTTGAAGGCTTTCATGGCCGGGATCACAGGGTTGTTGTATGTTTTCTGGGCTGTATGGCCATGTTCCAGAAGTATTCTCTCCTGACGTTTCGCCCACAGCTATGGCAGGTATCCTCAGAGGTTGCGAGGTATTACACCCTCACACCCTCTGAGGATGCCGGCCATAGATGTGGGCGAAACGTCAGGAGAGAATACTTCTGGAACATGGCCATACAGCCTGGAAAACATACAACAACCCCCAAATATATTTTTGTAGTGGCATGTCTTTATCCTTGGCAGTTTAAAGACATGGTTCTTCAGTTTAACAGCTGAGTTACCTGTGTGCCATTACATGAATGCATGTGAATATATATCACTTGTTCTAAGAGTTGTAACAAGGTCATGTTTTTCTTGACTAGTGGTTTTCAAAAGATGGTCTCCACATATTCATGGAAATTCACATTTGTCAAAAGGATATGAGCCGAGAAATTGGGTGCAGTTATGTTGCAATAGGTTAAGGAATTTTCAATAGTGTGTTCATGGGAATCCCTTTCCAGCAGAAGTTAGGTAGTAACTTTTAGCTCAGATGTAACTAGGGGCCCTTCCACACAGCCATATAACCCAGAATATCAAGGCAGAAAATCCCACAATATCTGCTTTGAATTGGGTTATCTGAGCACACTGCCATATAATCCAGTTCAAAGCAGGAAATGTGGGATTGTATTCACTGTGTGGAAGAGGCCTAGAATGTCTGTCTTGAAACCCTTTGTAGTGGGATTTGGGCTGGAAGGATCTTTAAAGAGTCTGCGCATGACTTTCTCAAACTCAGTTTGGTGCTCTCATTCAACTAAATGGGAGAATAGGCTTGTTTGCACTAACATTGTACGGGGCGAGGCTCCCTCTCGTGGTCAGTTACATGAATTAACAGTGAGCCCTCAAATCCATATTAAAGTGGACATTGGTCTGTCCACATTTGTGGAATTCAGGGGCACAGGGCCTCTGCAAAAATGTGAAAATCGTGAATATAAATAAAAATGGCAAACATTACTTCTTTAACTTGGGATGACACTTAAAACGAACTGCCTCCGTTTTAAACTGAGCTATTTTAATTTCTCCTATCTGTTTGTTCAAATTGATTAAGCTTCCATTTTTATTATTCTTACCCAGTTTCTGAACCATTGATCTAGTTGTATACTCACTTTAGAACAGTGGCTACCATAATGTTGTGAGGGAGGACCTAGCAAAATGCATCTCTGATGCATTCATTCATGTTCAGATTTCACAGTAGGCTTTCCATGTGCCCAAATATGTTTTCAAATTCATGTTCACACTTCACAGTAGACTTTCCATGTGCCCAAATACGTTTTCAAATCCAGAAATTAGAATCTACCAAACAAAGGTCTTATAGTGTTTCTGATATGCACTGCAATGATAAAGGTAGTCAAAGTAAAGGAGGAATCAGAGAAACTGTCGATATAAAATTGAACAAACAGTATATGGGTGATTGCTGGCGTTATCTGAAAAATGAACATACAGAGTAAGATTAGAGAGAGGAGAAATAGAATTATTTATTTATCTATCTATTTATTTATTTATTTATTTACAGATTTATATTACGTCCTTCTCACCCCGAAGGGGACTCAGGGCGGATCACATTGTACACATATAAGGCAAACATTCAATGCCATATAACATAGAACAGAGACAGAGACAGACACAGAGGCAATTTAAACCTTCTCCAGCTTCCAGCTTCCTGAGGGTATGCTTGATTCCAGCCACAGAGGGAGCAGTTGCTTCATCATCCACTGCGGCGGCACTTCCTCATTCCAACGGCGGCTGGATGATTTCTTTATGGAGTCATAAAAGTTAAATCATCCTCCCCACTTTATAAGTGGTACCTTAATTTCCTTCTTGATAGATGCAACTATCTTTCGGATTGCTAGGTCAGCAACGAGCAGGGAGAAAGAGAAGATAATTTGTTCGAGTTGAGTGATCCCGTCTCCGTTTACTTTTCTCCCCACTCCAGTGCCTACAG
The DNA here is from genome assembly GCF_035594765.1 of Anolis carolinensis. Lineage (NCBI taxonomy): Eukaryota > Metazoa > Chordata > Lepidosauria > Squamata > Anolidae > Anolis > Anolis carolinensis. Next base: position 7,060,426 of record NC_085841.1, read on the forward strand.
AGTATTTTGACGATTACAGCGAAGGCCGGGAATGCGTCAACTGTGGAGCCATGTCCACCCCACTGTGGCGGAGAGACGGCACTGGCCACTACCTGTGCAACGCCTGCGGACTCTACCACAAGATGAACGGTATCAACCGGCCGCTGATCAAGCCCCAGAGGAGGCTGGTAAGGCTTGGCTTAGGCTGGCCCAAGAACATGGCCCATGTCTACAGCTGTGTCTACAGCTATGGACTGCTGTCATCGCATGTGTTCAGGCAGAATCCCGACCTACGATGGGCAGAAGAAATAAATCTATGCCGTGGATAGCCACGGTGCAGCCTGTAGTTATGTGTGGGCCCTAGGAACCTATTTTGCAGCCCACTCATAGATTTTGGAGCCTCCAGATCACCCATATTTTAAAAATTCAACCCCAAATTATCAGGAGACATTCAAACAATCACACTCGTCTCCAGATGCTCAAGATCAGCTAGCTATCTCTGCATCTAGAAGTGACACCTTGTGTTCAATTTAAGAATGACAGTGTAGCCCAGGCATGGGCAAACTTGGGCCCTCCAGGTGTTTTGGACTTCAACTCCCACAATTCCTAACCGCCTACCGGCGGTTAGGAATTGTGGGAGTTGAAATCCAAAACACCTGGAGGGCCCAAGTTTGCCCATGCCTGGTGTAGCCCATGGGGTGGATCTGGGAGGAACTGGCCCCCAATTATCTGCAGCTAAGATCTTTAGGCTACTACAGGGGTCCCCAAACTAAGGCCCGGGGGCCGGATGCGGCCCTCCAAGGCCATTGACCTGGCCCCCACCCTCAGTTTTAGACTTAGGCCCGCCCAAAGTCTGAAATGACTTGAAGGCACAACAACAACAATCCTACTTGATGATCTCATTGGCCAGAAGCAGGCCCACACTTCCCACTGAAATCCTGATAAGTTTACAGTATGTTGGTTAAAATTATTTTAAAATATTATATTGTTTTTTTTCATTTACCAATATTGTAAATGAAATATTGTAAATGAATGATATGGTAATAATATAATATATTGTGTATACATATAATATTTATAATAAATATTATAATGTAGTACAATATAATATTTATTTATTTATTACAATATTTCAACCTGCCCTTCTCACCCAATAGGGGACTCAGGGCGGCTAATAATAATAATAATAATAATAATAATAATAATACAAAATAATAATATTGTATAATATAATAATATTAATTATATATTATATATTAAATGTAATATTACTAATAATATTACGGTATAATGGTATAGTAAAATATAGTAATATATAATGCTAATATTGTGCTATGCTATTAATATATTATATTGTATGTACATACAACTTGTAAGCCACTCTGAGTCCCCCTCGGGGTAAGAGAGGGTGGGGTATAAATATAGCAAATAAATAAATAAGTAAATGATTGTTGTTGGGTTTTTTTTTGCACTACAATAAGACATGTGCATAGGAATTAGTTTGTTTTTGTTTTTTTCCAAATGACAATTCGGCCCCTCAACCATCTGAGGGACCATGAATCGGCCCTCCACATGAAAAGTTTGAGGACCCCTGGGCTACTAAATCCAGTGTTAATACTCTGATTTCTCATCAGATTGTATAAATTCAGTGTTTGCAGCCACATGAAAATCACTTAGGGACAGATCTGTGGGATGCATATAGCTTGACACCACTTTGGCTCAAAGCTGTGGAATCCTGGGAGGTGTAGTTTTGCAAGGTCTAGAGCCTTGCAAAATATTAAATGCATTTGATTATAATAATAACATTAAATAATGATAATGATGACGATAATTCTCTGGCTGCAATCTCATTTCCTGCAATAGCACTATTACCTCACCAAACTAAAACTCCCACATTGCCCAGTTTTATAGATGAAGCTTCATTACAGCTCACCACTCACTTGATCCTCCCAAACCCATGGTTTTGCTGGGACATCTAACTCTGAATAGTGGGCAGAGAATATAATGTATTAGATGGGCATCTGGCTGCATCCCATAGGTCAATGATGGGCAACCTTTTGCACTTGGTGTGTCAAAATTCACCATAAAACCTAGCATGACTTGGGTAGTGTGTCACTTCGGGGAAAAAACCCATAATTTCACAATATGTATAGTTTAAATAACAAAAATGTATAATTGTAATATATAACTATTTAATAAATCAAAAAATATTTATTATCACTATTTCCATGTACAACAATCTATGCTACCTCTTGCAGTTTCCATGCTGATTTCTCTCTATTCTAGTTTCAATGTAGTCATGAAAAATGAATAATATAATAATAATATAATAGTAATAATATGATAATATACTACAATAATAATAGAATAATAATAGAATGAGATTATATATATGTGTGTGTGTGTGTGTGTGTGTAAAATGTGCATAATTCCCATGGAGTAAACAACAAAACCACTGGACCAAATCACATCAAATTTGGCCACAAAAGACATTAGTCATCCAATCAATCTGCATGCGGCAGCTTGTCAGCAAAAATGGCTAGGCGTGTCAGTGCTGACACGCGTGTCATAGGTTGGCCATCACTGCCATAGGTAGACGCAGACCCAAAACCATATTCTTCCAAGAACTACAAGAAGTAGTCCTAGCAGTGTTTAGAGATAGATCTTTGGTGACGTTTAATATCTCTTCGTTGTCCATCCAACACCATACCCAATACTTGACACAACAAGGAATATGATGACCTTTTCTGCCGCAAGCCGAACAGGCACAGCCAACCATTCTGGTTATTCTGGAAGGTGGAAGAGAATATCAACTTCTATAGTGAATAAAAAAGGCATGTGCAGATATCTGGTGGCTCTATATTACTCGAATTACAAGAAGAGAGATTCCACTTAAACATTGGGAAGATTTTCCTGACAGTAAGAGCTGCTTGGCAATGGATGATGTTGTCTCAGAGTGCTTATCAGGAGATTTTTAAACAGGCTGATGGTCATCTGTCGGGAGTGCTTTGATCATGTCTTTCTGTATGGCAGCAGTGGGTTCAGCTGGATGGCCATTGTGGTATCTTCCAAATCTGTGTTTCTTATGGATAATTTCCAAGAGAGGTTGACGATGATTGCTCAAGGTTACGATTGGATTAGGGGCTGTGGTGGTGAAGTGGGTTAAACCACTAAGCTGCAGAACAAACAGGTTTCCTTCCAAATAGAAATGTAAAAGATAGTGTAAGAAACATCTTAGATATTTCTGAGTACAGTAGAGTCTCACTTATCCAAGCTAAACGGGGCCGGCAGAAGCTTGGATAAGCGAATATCTTGGATAATAAGGAGGGATTAAGGAAAAGCCTATTAAACATCAAATTAGGTAAGGATTTTACAAATTAAGCACCAAAACATCATGTTATACAACAAATTTGTCAGAAAAAGTAGTTCAATACGCAGTAATGTTATGTTGTAATTACTGTGTTTACGAATTTAGCACCAAAATATCACGATATATTGCAAACATTGACTACAAAAATGGCTTGGATAATCCAGAAGCTTGGCTAAGCGAGGCTTGGATAAGTGAGACTCTACTGTATTATGAAATCAATAAAACAAAACAAATTGGTATTGATAGCCTTAGATGCAGAAAAGGCTTTTGACAACTTTAATTGGGATTTTTTTCAAATGTTAATGAGAGAAATGTGGACATGGGTTACCATTTTTTGGATGCAATCCAAGCAATCTATGATCAACAGGAAGCAAAAATTACGATTTATGGGCATGAGGTCAGAAGCATTAAGGTAAAAAACAAAGATACAAGACAAGGCTGCCCTTTATCTCCACTAATCAACAGTTCCAATCTGTGGGACAGGGTGAGTTCCCATTCTTAGCCCCAGTTTCTGCCAACCTAGCAGTTCGAAAACATGCAAGTGTGAGTAGATTAATAGGTACTGCTTTGGTGGGAAGGTAGTGGTGCTCCGTGCAGTCATGCCAGCCACATGACTTTGGAGGCATCTATGGACAATGCCGGCTCTTCGTCTTAGAAATGAGATGAGCACCATGCTTCAGAGTCGGACTCATGTAGACTTAATGTCAAGGGGAAACCTTTACCTTTATCTTACTGTTGAATTAACTGGCAGTTGTTCTTGCTTTTGGACTCTTGTTCCCACAGTCGGCCTCCCGTCGGATTGGGCTCATGTGCGCCAACTGCCAGACAACTACGACCACCTTGTGGCGCAGGAACGCGGAAGGCGAGCCGGTCTGTAATGCCTGCGGTTTATACATGAAGCTCCATGGGGTAAGAGCAGCTAAAGTGAAACATTATATAATATATGTCCCTTGCAGACTTCCCTGGAACATCGAATGTGTAGTCAGAGGGAACCTTCTGCAATTAGCTATTTAGTTGGTGCAGCAGATGAGGGGAATGGACTGAAGACCTGAATGGAGAGTGTTTTATGTTAAGGATTGTAGATGATGTTAAATAAAAGCTCTTACATCCACCCTTCAGGGTAATGATGTGCCCCTCAGCTTTGTAGAACAATTAACAGGAACTTTGTTGACTTCAAAATGATCAAACAGAGCAATAATATTTACAGTAGTCTCTCCGATTGATTGCTTACGGAGAACAGAAGAGATAAATAGTCCTTTTAAAGTCCATAAAATTGCCTCAGTGCCTTCGAAATAACGGCCTCTGAGAGCCGGCAGCCATCTTCTCTCCTGGCTGTTTCCAGTCAGCATACACACACTCACTCTGAGGTAAACCTGGTCAAACCAGTTGCCCAGTAGCATGGCAGAGAAAATAACCAATCAGATTCTCAGCTGGGTTGTTGTATGTCTTTCGGGCTGTGTGGCCATGTTCCAGAAGCATTCTCTCCTGACGTTTCGCCCACATCTATGGCAGGCATCCTCAGAGGTTGTGAGGTATGGAGAAAACTAAGCAAAGAGGTTAATATATATCTGTGGAAAGTCTAGGGTGAGAGAGGTCAGTGTGAATGTGTAGTTAATCACTTAAATTAGCATTGAAAAGCTTATCTGCTGTCTTCTTCCTGCCTCTAGGGCATCCTTTGTTTAGAGTCGTTAACTGCCCTTGGTTGATTCATGTCTGGAAACCCTCTGTTTTCAGAGTATTGCTTTTTATTTACTGTTCTGATTTTTGAGTTTTGTAATACTGGTAGCCAGATTTTGTTCATTTTCATGGTTTCTTCCTTTCTGTTGAAGTTGTCCACATGCTTGTGGATTTCAATGGCTTCTCTGTGTAGTCTGACATGATAGTTGTTAGAATGGTCCAGCATTTTTGTGTTCTCAAATAGTATTCTGTGTCCAGGCTGGTTCATCAAATGCTCTGCTATGGCTGATTTCTCTGGTTGAATTAGTCTGCAGTGCCTTTCATGTTCTTTGACTCTTGTTTGGGCGCTGCGTTTGGTGGTCCCTATGTAGACTTGTCCACAGCTGCATGGTATCCGGTAGACTCCTGCAGAAGAGAGAGGATCCCTCTTGTCCTTCGCTGACCGTAGCATTTGTTGGATTTTCTTCGTGGGTTTGTAGATAGTTTGTAGGTTGTGCTTCTTCATCAGCTTCCCTATGCGGTCAGTAGTTCCCTTGATGTATGGTAAGTACACCTTTCCTCTGGGTGGATCTTTGTCTTGACTCTCATGGCTTGTTCTTGGCCTTGCAGCTCTTCTGATGTCTGTGGTGGAGTATCCATTGGCCTGTAGAGCCCAGTTTAGGTGGTTGAGTTCACCTTGGAGGAGGTGAGGTTCGCAGATTCTTTGTGCACGGTCTGTCAGGGCTTTGATTGTGCTCCTTTTTTGACTTGGGTGATGGTTGGAGTTTTTATGAAGGTATCTATCTGTGTGTGTAGGTTTTCTGTAAACTGTGTGGCCCAATTGTTGATTGGGTTTGCGGATGACCAGAACATCTAGAAATGGCAGTTTTCCTTCCTTTTCTTTTTCCATGGTGAATTGGATGTTTGGGTGGATGCTGTTAAGATGGTCCAGGAACTTGCTGAGTTCTTCCTCTCCATGGCTCCAAATCGTGAAGGTGTCATCTACGTATCTGAACCAAACAGTTGGCTTTTTTGGTGCTGTTTCTAGGGCCTGTTTTTACCAAAGTCCCAGTAGCTGACACCCTCACACTAATCAAACAAAACTTCCCAGAAGACATCACAGCCCTGTTTCACCATTGCCTCACCACTAGCTACTTTCAGTGGGACACTGGATTCTATGAACAGAAGGATGGAGTGGCCATGGGGAGCCCTCTCAGCCCAGTAGTAGCAAATTTCTATATGGAATACTTTGAAAAACAGGCCCTAGAAACAGCACCAAAAAAGCCAACTGTTTGGTTCAGATACGTAGATGACACCTTCACGATTTGGAGCCATGGAGAGGAAGAACTCAGCAAGTTCCTGGACCATCTTAACAGCATCCACCCAAACATCCAATTCACCATGGAAAAAGAAAAGGAAGGAAAACTGCCATTTCTAGATGTTCTGGTCATCCGCAAACCCAATCAACAATTGGGCCACACAGTTTACAGAAAACCTACACACACAGATAGATACCTTCATAAAAACTCCAACCATCACCCAAGTCAAAAAAGGAGCACAATCAAAGCCCTGACAGACCGTGCACAAAGAATCTGCGAACCTCACCTCCTCCAAGGTGAACTCAACCACCTAAACTGGGCTCTACAGGCCAATGGATACTCCACCACAGACATCAGAAGAGCTGCAAGGCCAAGAACAAGCCATGAGAGTCAAGACAAAGATCCACCCAGAGGAAAGGTGTACTTACCATACATCAAGGGAACTACTGACCGCATAGGGAAGCTGATGAAGAAGCACAACCTACAAACTATCTACAAACCCACGAAGAAAATCCAACAAATGCTACGGTCAGCGAAGGACAAGAGGGATCCTCTCTCTTCTGCAGGAGTCTACCGGATACCATGCAGCTGTGGACAAGTCTACATAGGGACCACCAAACGCAGCGCCCAAACAAGAGTCAAAGAACATGAAAGGCACTGCAGACTAATTCAACCAGAGAAATCAGCCATAGCAGAGCATTTGATGAACCAGCCTGGACACAGAATACTATTTGAGAACACAAAAATGCTGGACCATTCTAACAACTATCATGTCAGACTACACAGAGAAGCCATTGAAATCCACAAGCATGTGGACAACTTCAACAGAAAGGAAGAAACCATGAAAATGAACAAAATCTGGCTACCAGTATTACAAAACTCAAAAATCAGAACAGTAAATAAAAAGCAATACTCTGAAAACAGAGGGTTTCCAGACATGAATCAACCAAGGGCAGTTAACGACTCTAAACAAAGGATGCCCCAGAGGCAGGAAGAAGACAGCAGATAAGCTTTTCAATGCTAATTTAAGTGATTAACTACACATTCACACTGACCTCTCTCACCCTAGACTTTCCACAGATATATATTAACCTCTTTGCTTAGTTTTCTCCATACCTCACAACCTCTGAGGATGCCTGCCATAGATGTGGGCGAAACGTCAGGAGAGAATGCTTCTGGAACATGGCCACACAGCCCGAAAGACATACAACAACCCTGTGATCCCGGCCATGAAAGCCTTCGACAACAGATTCTCAGCTGTTTGCAGGCTCAGCCAATCAGCTTCTTACACGTACTTTTCCAGTTAACCCATTGCATCATGGTGTCTTTACAAACCATTTCGGAACATGCCTTCCTGGCACCTTTAGGGAACAGTACACTTGGGTTGCATCTGCATGGTAGAATGAATGTAGTTTGAAACCACTTGAACTGCCATAGCACCATGCTATAGACAGGCAAACTTTGGCCCTCCAGGTGTTTTGGACTTCAGTTCCCACAATTCCTAACAGCTGGTTTGCCCATGGCTGTTTTGAATAATGGGAGTCATGATATAACAAGGTCTTTAGCCTTTTCTGTCGAAGAGTCCTAGTGTCTTGCCAAACTATAAATCCTAGGATTCCACAATATTGCGTAATGACACTTAAAGTGGTGCCCAACTGCATTGTCGATACACTCTAAAGACCTTGTATTCCCAGAGGTAACCAGATGTCTAATTCCAGTTTATATTTCCAGTCTTTTCTGGTCAGTTTTAGGCTGGTATAGAGGCATTTGTTGGTTGGGGTGACTTCACTTTCCCCACCATTGCCCTTAACCAGTTTGGAATCTCCCTTTGTAGGTCCCTAGGCCTTTAGCGATGAGAAAAGAAGGGATCCAAACCAGGAAACGTAAACCCAAGAATGTCAACAAGTCTAAGACAAGTGCAGGTGAGTGGAATGTATTTTGTTTTTTAAATTATGGTGTATTTCTTCTATTATTTTTTTTTCTAAGGCATCTACATATCACTTCTCCAACCCCATATTGACCTCAAGACTTTGCACAAAAGACAAGAATTCTGTAATCCAAAATAATCCGGACTCACGGGTGGCTGAGATGGTGATACCTCGGCTTTCCGATGCTTCAGTGTACATCAACTTGGTTTCATGTACAAAATTATTTAAAATATTGTATATAAAAGTATAGCTACTTATAAGGCAACAATAGCATGGAGAGTGGATTCTTTGCTCCGTGAATGTGGAGCAGCTCCAACCACGTCATTTCTCAGATAGAATCTGGTTTATGGAATCATAGAGTTGAATCACAGAATCATAAAACCCTTGAGTTGGAAGAGACCCCAAAGGCCATCCAGTCCAACCCTGTGCTGTGCAGGAACACACAATCAAAGCCCTCCTGACAGATGGCCATCCAGCTTCTGCTTAAAACCTCCAGAGAAGGAGACTCCATAACACTCTTAAGGTTTAACAAGAGTACCTCTTTCCCTTTCTTGTCCTAATTCATACTTAGGATCATCCAGTAATGCCGAAAACCTTACTCCAGCCAACAGCTCAGCAGCCTGCACCAGTACCACAACCACGACTGCCACCGAAGAAATGCGACCCATCAAGACGGAACCGGGGATTTCATCTCATTATGGGCACCTCAGCCCTATTCCCCAGGTGGATCCTGTTTATTGTTTATTGTTTCATAAAAGTATTGGTGGGATTTCAGGTCAGGCACCTTAAACAGCAAACACTATAAGTTCTCCAGATCAAAACATAAATTCTCTAATAATAATAGTAATAATAATAATACTTTATTTGTAACCTGTCTTATCTTGGGCCGGGCTGTGGTGCAGCTGGTTAATAGCCAGCAGCAATATATCACTGACTGAAAGGTCATGAGATGGAAGCCCGTGGACGGATTGAGCTCCCAATTGTTTAATACGTAGCTTGCTGTCCACCTAAGCAGCTGCAAGTAGAGAAATTAGGGACCACTTAATGTGGGGAAGTTAATTCAATTTAATTTACGACACCATAAAACTGCCGGTGAGTGAAGAGCGAGGAGGAAATACTACGATCAAAGGACTCGGCGTCATAGTGGATGAAGCGACAGCTCCCCTGTGGACAGAATCGAGCATAAACTCCTAAATCAGGAATTTGGAAAAATATTAAATCACCTCTACTGTCTGTTTGTGTGTTGTATGTCTAATAATGGCATTGAATGTTTGCCATGTATATGTGCATTGTGATCCGCCCTGAGTCTCCTTCGGGGTGAGAAAGAAGGGCAGAATATAAATACTGTAAATAAACAAACAAATAAATCTCCCTGAGGGGACTTAGAATCATAGACATGGAAGAGATCACACAGGCCATCTAGTTCAACTCCTTTCTGCCAAGAAGCAGGAAAAGCACAATTAAAAGCCTCCAAGGAAGGAGCTTCCACCACACTCTGAGGCAGAGAGTTTCACTGCTGAATAGCTCTGACAGTCAGGAAGTTCTTCCTAATGTTCAAGTGGAATCTCCTGTCCTGTAATTTGAACCCATGGCTCCATTGAGTCCTAGGACTTCATCACACTACAGCATGTATCCACTTAAATCTGGTTGTTGCCTCCTGCAGAGTTTTGGGGTTTGCAGTTTAGTGAGGCCTAGGAACACTGGCTAAGCAGTTTAAATTGCTCCCTAACTTACAAACTGCAGAATTCTGCAGGACACATAAACCAGATTTAAAGTGGATAAATGCTCTAGTGTGATGAAGTCCCTAGTTGTCCTGTTTTGTCTTTCAAGAACAGCCTTAAAACAATGTGGTAAGTAAATGAAAATGGCTTTACTTCAGCAAAATATAAATAACAGCACACACAGTGGTATAATGCGAAAGAAAGCAAGGAAGTCTTAGGGCAACACAGTTCTTAAGTCTCTGATAAATTCCCAAATCAAGTAGCAGTCTTACTTCAGACAAAGAAACAGCAATAAATCTTTAGGAGCAGTTTCCCAGATGCAGACTCAAAGCAGGCACAAGGTGAGCGAAGGCTTAGGCATTAAGAGTCAGTTTGTTACCAGAAAAAGCTGACTGCACCTGCTTCTGCTTTATAGCCCCGAGTTCCCTCACAGCTGCTAGGGCAGTTCCCAATTAGCTGCATTTCTGGCAGCTATTCTAGCTGAACGAGGTCTCTGCTCTGTTTCCTTTCGTCTCTCCTGAATTGTGGGAACTTGCAAACTCTCCTCCTCAGATTCCAACTGCCCCTCTGACTCATGAACACTTTCCTGTTCCCCTTCCTCTTCTGAAGAAGAGGAATCCCTAGTCTCCGAGGCAACAGAAAACAAGCCTTCTTTTTCTTCTTTATGACATCCTTTCACTTATTTATAAATGGCAATTATGTCTCCTCTCAACCTTCTCTTTTGCACATTAAACATACTGAGCCTGTGAAATGTTGAAGGGTATCCTATATCCTCCCTTCTTCTATTGACCAGTTATGTCCTTCTTTCTCCTTCCCAGGCATTCTCACTCTCTACAATGTCCGGACACAGCTCTGCTCTTCACTCCGCCATGTCGTCCCTCAAGCTTTCCCCACAAGCTTACCAGCCGGTCGTCAGCCAGGCCAGTGCCAAGCAAGACTCATGGAACGGCCTGGTTCTAGATGAAAACCACGGTAACATCATCACAGCATAACCGCATTCTGCCCTCCATGGGGCTCATGACGTAGAGACAAGCTACAAGGACAGAACCACACCATGTTGCTTTTCTCCTTGTAAAAAAAATGTCTCTGCCCATCATCTTGAAAGGTATCCTGGTCTTAGTAGAAGAACCATTCCAACCCATGACCTTCAGAGATGGCTTTCTTTTGCAGGCCAAAGTGTCCATCTTTGGTTGGCCACCAAACCTCAGAACAACTGAAAGCAATGGACATGTTTTGGCTAACTGTGAAATCAGAACTACCTTCAGTACAATGGAGAGATACTACTAATTCATTCTGCTCCTTTTCCTGACATTCATTGTTTGTTCAAGATTTCTGCATCAGTTGGCACGTTTTGGACAACAATCTCCTTGGACTGGTCTAACTTGGAAGCGGCTCACTCCAAGATCAGCTCCTTTTTAAAAACATTCAGTGTGATTTTTGTCATAAAAATCACACAGAAATGCATGAAAGGACATGAACATTTCTCACTCCATTCCCAAAAACACCCTACTACATCTTCCAGACAACTCCTTTTCCTTTTGCAATCCTTCTCAAAAGGATGACCAAAAGTGATGCAATGTCACTCTTGGTCCTACCATTTTGAGATGCCCTGCAGAGAGAAACAAGGATATGTGGGTTTAGTCTGAGGATTTGCCCGTCCTAATGCAGAATATAAGATAAGGAGGTTCTGATGTGTAAGAGCAAGCTGGAGAACCCTGATATGAAGTGAAATGTGCATGAAGGCATCATTCGCTGATCTAAAACTCCTCCTCTCGCTTTGCAAAGTATGATGGGCACAAAGTAAGGCTTTTTAGCCAGGGAGCCTTGAGTCACCACAGGTTGCAAAAACACAAACCATTTGAGCAGCCCATAACTTCATACCATACATAATAGCAGTAGGATGCCACTTACCACAATGAATCTTGGGGCCTGAAATTTATGGATGGAGGCATTACAATTCTCAAGACAGAGAGCTCTAGGATCTCACTAAACTATAAATCCCAGCATCCCATAAGAAGCTACTATGTGCAGTTGCCAGGGTAGGTTTTCCCCACTTTTGTAAGGAAGATGGGATATAAACAAAGGGTTAAATCAGAGTTGTCAAACTTGTGGCCCTCCAGATGTTTCAGACTAACTCCCAGAAGCCCTAGCCTGCTTGTCCAATGGCCAAGAATCCTGGAAGCTGAAGTCCAAAGCATCTGGAAGGCCACAAAGCTGACACCACTGGGTTAGATGAATGGAATTGTAAGGCTAAAATTGTATAGGGTGAGTGGGCACAAGCACCATGAAATTGGGCTTTGTGAACTGTGCATCTCCAGATGTGGTCGGACTCTTAACTCCCAACTGCTTTGGCCAGAATAGCCAGTGTGTTGGAGATGTTGAGAGTTGCAAACCCATGCCCTCTGAATGACATCTCCTTGTGGTGAAAGTAAAATAGAGAAAACGGGACAGTCAGCCTTCTACATTCACTGGGGTTAGTGGTGCAGGACTCTCACGAAATTGGAAAAACTGCAAATATAAAACACTTTTTAAAACCCGAGAACACACATCATTAGGAATCTCAAGGTCCTCCAGCACAACTTCTGCCAGAAACTAGAATCAGATTGAAGGACCTAAAAATCCTTATTGGTGCTTTCTCTAGAGGACCTAGAGATCCCTCAAGAGAAGATTTTAATCACATCCTTGAAAAATCAAATCTGGAAAAAGTTGAACCCATATAAGCGGAGAGCTAATTGTAGTTGCGTATGATCCAACAATGTCTCAACCTGCCTTCTTAGAGTGTATGTGTGATGTTTGCCTGCCCATTTGCCAATGCTGGAGGCAAAAGATGGATATTGGCAACAAATCCACTTTCAATGGACGATGCATCCAGACTGGCTGCCCACCTGGATTCTTTTGTTGCTTCTTCTGATGGAAACATTTCTGGAAAACTCAACAGACTTGCTTTCCTTAGTGTTCACCCTTGGCTTCCCCTTTTGCAAATCAAGGACCGGGTTTTCTTAATAAGCTACAATAAAGCCTCATAATAAATGGAAAACTGAGGACTTTTAAAAAGAGAAAAGGTCTGCAAACCTTTGGACACTGGTTTCCAGCTCCAGGCATAATTGTGATTGCAACTTGCGGGTTCCACAAATGCCTTGAGGATCCTATGGATCTAGAGATCTGGCAGCTCCCGGCAGCGTGTGCCAAAATGTTAAATTCACTGCATTTCTGTTACTTTGATTATTTCCCCCCGCCTTTCTGTTCCTAATGATGAATAAAATTTTCCTTATTTTTGAAGTTGCCCTAACAGAATCCCTTACCTGGCATCAGACTGAAGGGAGGATTTAATTTCTACATCTATTGAATTCTTTTGTTCTTCCTCAATTCAAGCGGAGTTTGAAAGAGAATATGGAAAATTGCAAATATGGTAAACTGGATAAGCTGAAACATTTTCCACACGGCAAGCAAAGCCATTTTTAAAGCCCAAACTCAGCCACCTTTCCCATGCTTTTTACATGGGAGTTAAAAGGAGATGGGTGCACACAACTCAGCAGTTGGGTTGCCATTGTCTTCATTGTCTGTCTACATTTATGGGTGAAAAAAAAAGGCTCTTGGTGTTTAGATAGCATGAGGCACGAAAGGCACAAGAACTGCACAGGCTCATTTTTAGCTCTGGTTAGTTGGCAAACCCACCTCATCCTATGTTATTGGGCAATTCCTGTCTAAATGATAGGATTATGCATTCCACATCTTGGGTTAAATTCCTGTCTTTTTTGAAAGAAAAGAACAAGAAAAGACAGGAGAAAGACCAGGCAATGGGCGAGGGCTTAGGGCCATTTTGCACAGACATACCGTGTTTCCCCGAAAATAAGACAGTGTCTTATATTAATTTTTGCTCCCAAAGATGTGCTAGGTCTTATTTTCAAGGGATGTCTTATTTTTACATGGAGAAGAATTCACATTTATTGTTGAATTAAAAAATGAACATTTATTATATACTGTACAGTAGTTGTCATCACAAACCAGCATAACCAGACAAACTGTGAATCCTATCAAGAATTTCTTGTTACTACCATTATTTCCATGTACAACTGGTACGTACATTTACCAATCCTGTATGCTCTGGTGTTCTGTTTGGCAGATGCTGGGCATGCTTCCAAACAAAAACTATGCTAGGTCTTACTTTTGGGGGAGGCCTTGTATTTAGCAATTCAGCAAAACCTCTACTAGGTCTTATTTTTCGGGGATGTCTTATTTTCGGGGAAACAGGGTATAACCTAGAATATCAAGGCGAAATAACCCACAATATCTGCTTTGGATTGGGTTATCTGAGTCCACACTGTTCAAAGCAGATAGTATGGGATTTGATTTGGCTGTATGGAAGGAGCCTTAGAGTGCATCTGCATCATAGAACTCCTGCAGTTTGACATCATTTTAATTGGCATGGTTCAATGCTTTGGAGGATGTAGTTTTACAAGGTCCTTAGCCTTCTTTGCCAAAACTATAAATCTCAGAAATCCACAGCATTGAATCATGACAAAGTGGCATCAAACATCATTAATTCTACAGTGAAGATATGCACTCAGATGTATTGCACATTATTGAGCAGGAAAGTTAATTGTTTTTGGACTATTTTTGCCGGTATCTCTAGCTGGGAAGATAAGCAGCAATGCTGACAATGGATTGTGGGGATTGTCTGCCAAAAGCAGTCAAAAACCTTTTAAAAACTAAAGTGGAAAGCCCAACTAGACATTTTACTCTTTTCTTTGGCTGTGGAGAGGATGTTTTCTGGGAGTTTCAGCCTTTGCTCTGATAAAAGAATTTTTCCTTGAGAGCCCAAACGGTGGATGAGGTTGGCTGAGATTCCTTGAGCAGCTTATTATTTCCAAGGCCAGGAGGCTCTACATCAAATTGTTTTTCACCATACTGTTCTCATGACATTTTTCTCCCCCTTCCTCCTTAAAAATAATGGGAATTATGAAGTGGAATCTTTTGCTGATTGTTTACATCTCCATTCCTAGAAATGACTGGCCTCTGTATGAGGCAGCTGTGGTCACTCCTACACATTTAAAGATATTGTGATGTCCGTGGGCAGGTTTCAGCCGAAATAAATTATGTCTTTACCTATCTCAGATCAAGTGGAATTGTAAAATGGCACAATAAAGTGGAATCCTTAAAAAAGTGGGTGTGTTTGATGCTTGAACTTCTACATCTACAATTAAGCATGGTGTCTAACTGTTTTGCCCAGGACTGCAATCTGGATGCAATTTAATCTTTCATAGCATAGAGTCATAGAAGTGGAAGAGGCCCCCAAGACCATCAGGTCCATCCCCTTCTGCCATGCAGGAATACACAATCAAAACACTCCTGACAGATGGCCATCCAGCCCCTGCTTAAAAATCTTGGAAAGGAGACTCAATCACATTTCCAGGCAGTAGCATATTCCGCTGTCAAAATACTGTTAAGGTCTTCTTCCTAATGTTGACATGGAATCCTTTATTATGCAGTGTGAATCCATTGCTACTCTATGTACTAGTTTCGGTCTAGAGCCGTGGTTCTCAACCTTCCTCATGCCACGACCCCTTAATGTCAGAGTAATTCGCAGTGTAGCAGCAGTTGTATGTTGTCAAATGGAGCGCAGAACGAAGAGACGTCAGAAACTATGTTTAAAAATATATACAAAGCTTTACTTTACAAGACAAACAGAATTGCAGACGAACACAGGCTTGGCTTTCACTCTAGGCAGACACAAACTAGAACAGAGCAAGATCTCAACTGACGCAATCAGTAATGTACAAACACACTTGAGTCTGGATACTCCCCAGACACATCAAGGTCAACACAGCTTCTCAGTCATTAACTCTTTACAGACTATAGCATACTCTGGATGATGCAACCTGTATGCAATACATGCCAGACACAAATTTCATTTAAACACTACCAATACACAAATCCCACATTGACACTTAATACAGTTCCTCATGTTGTGGTGACCCCCAACCATAACATTATTTTCATTGCTACTTCATAACTGTCATTCTGCTACTGTTATGAATCTTAATGTAATATCTGATATGCAGATATTTCTATTTTTATTCACTGGACCAAATTTGGCACAAATAGCCTATGCACCCAACTTGGAAAACTGGTGGTGTTGCGGGGTGTGTATGTGTGTGATTTTGTTATTTGGGAGTTGTAGTTGTTGAGATTTATAGTTTACCTACAATCAAAGAACATTATGAACTCCACAAACGATGGAATTGAACCAAACTTGGCACACAAAATTCCCATGACCAACAGAAAACATACAGGTGCATTTCTTGTCAGGTTAAACTTCAGAACGTTTCAGTTTATATCTTTAACTTATAATCTTTAAGAGTCTCTTCAAAAACTGTATTGCATTGTACAGCTCTCTTCAATAACAGTCTACTTCCAAAGAAACACAAGCCTCAACACTATGTTCTAACTCCTAACACTGGCTTCTGCACTCTTAACAGACTTCTGTACTAAAGGCTCAACTGACATTACTAGCTGTTATCTTTTTAAAACGGAGCGTTCTAAACCAGTGGTTCCCAACCTTTTTCTGACCAAGGACCACGTTGAGCGGGGACCACAGTGACCAGGGACCATTTTGACCACTGGACCACTCTCCAACATTAGTACCAAAGGGGTTATGAATCAGTTTTTGGTCAATTTTAGATTTCGTTTGGTTATTTGGGGTGCTGATTCAGAAAACTGCATTGGATAGACCACATCAGCTCTAGTTTCTGATACAGAACATATGCCACCCAGTAGTCACCATCTGCTTGCCCACAGCAAACCATATTTAATCATCTAGAACTGATGTGCTCTATCCAATGCAATTTTCTGAATCAGCACCCCAAATAACCCCAGGAACAGGCCTAAAAACGAAGACACCAAGGCGACCCCGCTTCCAGGCACCACATGGAATGGTTCCACTTGGAGGAGGGAGGAGGAGAGAAGCAGCAGTCAGGAGGCTTGTTGTCGCACCTTTTGTGGGCCATCAGCCTCTCTCCTCCCAACATACACGTTGCCTTGGCACTATAAGTTTCGTGAGACCAGGTGCTCTCGTTACAACAGTGTAGTAACAGTGAGGCCGCGGACCATATTTTAATTCTTGCAGACCACTGGTGGTCCATGGACCACAGATTGGGAACCATTGTTCTAAACCGTCACTGAACCAGTCACATGGTTTGCAGCCCCTCTCACTGCTTTAAGTACATAGAGATAAAGAAACTGCAAACCACAGAAGACATAAAAGTAAAGGTTTTTCCCTGACATTAAGTCTAGTTGTGTCTGATGGGGGATGGTGCTCATCTCCATTTCTATGCCGAAGAGCCGGCGTTGTCCGTAGACACCTCCAAGGTCATGTGGCTGGCATGACTGCAAGGAGCGCTGTTACCTTCCCGCCGGAGCGTACCTATTGATCTACTCCCATTTGCATGTTTTTGAACTGCTAGGTTGGCAGAAGCTGGGGCTAACAGCAGAAGCTCACCCGGCTCCCTGGATTCGAACTGCTGAACTTTCGGTCAGCAAGTTCAGCAGCTCAGCGGTTTGAAATAAACCGACACGTTATGAAACAGACAAACATCAAATAGAGGAGGCTTGAGAAGTTTGCTCCGGTCTCTCCAACCCACTAAGTTCTGACAAGTTTCTGTAACAAATTAATTAAGCCTTGGGAATTGGGATAAGCACCTGCTCTGCTAGCTAATATTAAAGCATCCTACTAAAGCAATTTGGTGAGGCACCACCACTCTTTGGCAGAGAAGGCTAAAAACTTTGGAAAACTACAACTCCAGTGATTCCAGCAGATCGATTGTTCTGCAAAGATGCTGCTGCTCGGCGCTCGATTGATGTGGTCTGCCTTGAAGAGCTGACCCGGGAAGAGTTTTTGGAAAAGTTTTGTTGCCTCTTTATCCAGGGAAAGCAATTGGAAGGGCATTTGTGAAGACCTAGACAATATGCTGCAAAGGTTTATTATTATTATTATTAATATTAATATTAATATTTATTTATAACCTGTCTTATCTTCCCAAAGAGGACTCAAAGCAGCTTGACATAAAAGCATTTCTATACAGTTGGGTTGCTGTGAGTTTTTCAGGCTGTATGGTCATGATCCAGTAGCATTCTTTCCTGACATTTCCGATTTCTTGACTGCAGTCTTCATTCTGATGGGAAAACTTTAAACTAGCTCAATGTCATTCACTGTCTAAAGTTATGTAAACCATCTGTGGTCATTTATTTAAATGTTGAATTGTAAATCTTACTTTCTTCTAAGACTTGTTTCTCTCTTTGATATACTTTACAGTTTTTAGTTTGACTGCCAGAGTCTCCGGACATCAGCGGGCCCCTTGGCTGTTTTGATTTTTTCTGCAATGCCCGAAGGCCCATCCGTCAAGAAGTTCCAACTGCTTTGCTCTCCCTTTGTGGGGCAGACAGTGATTAAGGTGGGAGGGAGCACAAAGCAGATGACACCCAATGATGTCAAAACTCTGGTGCTGTCCGATGCTCAGGTGAGTCTGGTTAACTCTTCTAGTATGAACCTGTCCAGAGTAGGGTTGCCATAATCCTGGTGCATCCAGTCAACCCCCTTAGGCCATGCAGATGACAATACAGCATCTGTAGTAGTAGTAGTAGTGATGATGATGATAATAATAATAATAATAATAATAATATTTTTTCGTGTCAGGAGCAACTTGAGAAACTGCCAGTCGCTTCTGGTGTGAGAAAATTGGCCATCTGTTAGGACGTTTCCCAGGGGATGCCTGGATGTTTTGATGTTTTTTTTACCATCCTTGTGGGAGGCTTCTCTCATGTCCCCGCATGGAGCTAGGGCTGATAGAGGGAGCTCATCCGCACTCTCCCCAGGTTGGATTCGAACCTGGCAGCCTTCAGGACAGCAACCCAACCTTCAAGTCACAAGGCTTTAAACCCACTGTGCTACCAGGGGCTCAATAATAATAGTAATAATAATAAAAATAATAATAGGAGCAAACTCAGGGGCCATCCTAGCCAACTCTTTTCTGCCATTCAGCAAAAACACAATCAAAGCATCCCCAACAGATAGCCACCTAGCCTTTGTAATAATAATAATAATAATAATAATAATAATAATAATCATCATCATCATCATCATCATCCCAGGGGCCATCCAGTTCAACTTCTTTCGGCCATGCAGAAAAAGCATAGTTTCAGAACCCCTGGTGTAGTGGTATGTTTTTCCTGGAAGTTGCCATAGAGTTACATGGAAGGACCATGCAAATGTATTTATTTATTATTTACAGCATTTATATTCCTGCTTTCTCACCCTAAGGGGGGACTCAGGGCGGATCACAGAACATACACATAGCAAACATTCAATGCCATTTTAAACATAAAGGACAGAGAAATGATAGAGGTTTTATGTTGGCATTTTTCCAGCTTCGGCATCCTGGGGTTTGTGCTCGATTCTGGCCACAAGGGGGTGCTGTCGCTCTAACCACTATGACTATGACGAGCCCTTGATCACAAACTTTCCTCTTGTTCTTTGAGCCCCAGTATTTCTGGTATTCCTTTTATGGTGCCGTAAAATACCTCCCCACTTAAGCAGTACCTAACTTCTCTACTCACAGCTCACAGTTGTTTTCAAATGGTTAGGTGGACAGTGAACCAGGCTGAAGGTTGAGTGCTCGCTCCAACCCGGGCTTCAAACTGCCAACCTTTTGGTTGGTAGAGATCTATTGCTGCTGGTAATTAGCCAGCTGTGCTAAAGCCTGGCCCACATTCCTAGGATGTATCTCTTGGAATCTTTAAAACTTAGAATGAAGTTCTATGACATGCTGGGTCCAGAAACCAAGTAACGTAATAGTATTCAGTATTATCCATGGTTTTGTATAGCTGAGAACATATCCCGCCCGCGGAAATGAAGTGTTGAGGTTTGTAGAAATAAATAAATAGAAGCTTCACCACAGTTTCTGAATCAAGATAAACCCTGCAGTATAATAAGTTGTCACTCAGGCTTGTATAACATGTAATAGTAGCTTTACTTCAGTTCAAAAGTTCAAACAGGGCAATGAGATATATATATATATATATATATATATATATATATGTATGTATGTATGTATGTATATATATGTATATATAAGGTAAATGTTTCCCCTGACGTTAAGTCCAGTCATGTCTGACTCTGGGGTGTGGTGCTCATCTCCATTTCTAAGCCAAAGAGCCGGCGTTGTCTGCAGACACCTCCAAGGTCATGTGGCCGGCATGACTGCATGGAGCGCCGTTACCTTCCCGCCAGAGCGGTACCTATTGATCTACTCACATTGGCATGTTTTCAAACTGCTAGGTTTGCAGGAGCTGGAGCTAACAGCAGCAGCTCACGCCGCTCCCGGGGCTTGAACCTGGGACCTTTTGGTCTGCTGCTCAGTGCTTTAACGCACTTTGCCACCGGGGCTCCATATATATATATATATATATGAATTCACACAGAGAATATAGTGAATAAACAGTCCCTTTAATATATGCCTCATTTGCCTTATAAATAATTAGGCTTCGGAGAGTATGACAGCCATTTCCTTCCTGACCAGTTTCCAGTCAGCTGCTCTCCTCCCTCTCTGAGATGAAAGTGGCAGTTAAAACCAAGCTAGAGACAGCAGCCAATCGAAATTCTGGCTCCTGACTGGCTCAGCCAATCAGCTATCGACACGTGCTCTTTCCAGTTAACTCACCACCTCATGGTGCCTCTTTTACAAATCCTCACACGGAGGACTTACCGTAATTGCAGGAAAAATAATGTGTTTTCTAGGTCCATGGAAAGAAGTTGTTTCTGGCGTTTGGCCCCCCCCAGAAAGGGACGACGGGCTCCAGGATTGAACATTCAGAATCGCCAGCGGGTCAAGGGTTGACAGATAGCGGGAGCAGTTCTTTTCTCATGAGGCAGGAAGGAAAAGTGGCCGATACCCATGATCTGAAAGACCATCTGCAAGAGGAACATGATGTGGATTGGCCATCGCTTGCCGAAGACAATGCTGACGGCCCTCGGAAATGGCTGCGTTTCCAGTTTGGCCTGTACGGAAGCATCCGAGCCAACGAGTTCGCAAGAGCCAATAAGGCAAACAAGCGAGGCGACTGGAGAGACCCGGTTCCCAGGTTTGAATTGTGGGTTTTGCATTTGTTTTAAAAGAAAGCAGAAGAAGGAAGATGGGCCTTGGGCCACCTTAGGCAGAAGAGACTAGCAAAAATGGATGGCCATCTGTCAGGGGCACTTTGATTGTGCTTCTTCAGTGGTTTTCATTTTATGCCTGAGGCAGTGCTGCATACCTCCCAACGTTCATGCAAAGTGTATAAGTCATATATGAAACATAGATTATTATTATTATTATTATTATTATTATTATTATTATTATTATTGACACAACGACGTTGTATGACACAGCAAACAAGATAGATATGCTGGATTTCGTATCACAAAATCACAAGTTGAACACTTCCCTTGTTGTTATTGTTGTTGTTGTTGTTGTTGTTGTTATTACTAGATACACAGCAAGATTAGTACTCAGCAAACAAGATCACTATGCTGGCTGTTGTATTGGCTCATACATCAGACAGTTCCCAAGTGTTTAGGACTGTGATGTATCGGCGAATAATGTGTGCAGATATCATTATTATGTTTATTTTGTTTATTGCTATATTTATTCATACCCTACTTTTCTCTCTACAAGGAGACTCAAAGCAGATTGAATAAATGCATTTCATTATTAGACTTGGGTTCCATCTCCAAGATATTTTATTATATGCATATATTGAAGTCCCCGCTGGTGCAGCAGGTTAAACTGCTGAGCTGCTGAACTTGCTGATCAAAAGATTGATGGTTCTAATCCAGGGAGAGGGGTGAGCTCCCACTGTCAGCCCCAGCTTCTGCTAACCTAGCAGTTCAAAAACATGCAAATGTGAGTAGATCAATAGGTACCGCTTCAGCGGGAAGGTAACAGCGCTCCATGCAGTCATGCCAGTGGCCACATGACTTTGGAGGTGTCTACAGACAACGCTGGCTCTTTGGCTCAGAAATGGAAATGAGCACCAACCCCCAGAGTCAGACACGACTACATTTAATGCCAGGGAAAAACCTTTAACCTATGGAAAGGCAGGCTTTCCCAAATTCCTTTTTTCAAAAATCAAAAACACTTCAGAACCTAAGCATTATAGATAAGGGTGACTCAACATGTAATCGTCACAATTCTTTACCATTGGCAGCATTGGGAATTCTGGGTCACATCATTTGTAGGAACAAAAATCCCCCTGCATGTCCCATGCTCTCCTATGGAGACTTTGGTTTATTTTCCTTCTTAACCAACAAAACTACTTATGTTCTTTTCAAATCAAGAAAGCTTTTATTTTATGTTTAGGCTGATTCTGAATTTTGAGGGCGGAGGTTTCCTTGTCTTTTATAACTGCCGCATTCAGCCGTGTTCCTCTCCTTCCAATGAGCCATCAACTGACATCCTGAGCCCAGAGTTTGATCGCGGAAAAGCTTTGGAGGCTCTTTGCAAACCCACTCCTGTGTGCTACACACTTCTGAACCAAACCTATTTCTCAGGGCTAGGTAAGTTTAGTGTTGCTTCAGTTTGTTTCCCCTTTGAGATGTGTATTGTGAAGATGTGCAGAGTAAAAAATTGGAAGGGGAATGTTTTCTAATTTTTATCTCATCCTATTATTCCTCCAAAGAGCCAGAGACATCCCTAAGGCTATTACAGCCAGGCATAGCCCTACAACTTCATGCTTCTAGAGCTGAAGTTTAATGTATAAGAAATAAATGGATTTCTGGCAAATGTATAATGAAACCGTGGACCTCAATGCCAAAAGAAATAATGATGGCTTTTAGTTTGGATTCAGCAAGGCATTAGATAGATTCATAGAGATGACTAAGTATTATCTCCAGTGTCAGAGGTAACTTGTTGATGTTATGTGCCTTCAAGTTTTTTCTGACTTATGCCAACCTAAGGTAAACTTATCATGGGGGTTCTGGGCTGAGACAGTGTGAGAATCTCTCAGTGGGTTTTCATGATTCATGGGGAGCCAAACCCTAGTTACCAAAGTTGTAGTCCGCAACATGTAAGCTTTATGTATTTGTATCAGTTACTAAAGAATGTAAGATGAAGAAAGCAATAGTTTGCATGAATTGGTTGAGAGTTCATTGTAGATAACTACATGTCCATCATGTGATCAAAATGGTGGATTTTCCACAGGCCTTTTAAAAATTTCGGACAACCATTATGATGTTTTCCTTAGCTTCATTGTTACTAGACAACAAGCAAGTAACATATATGCTTTTAAATCCTATGCTAACTTATAGGGAAAGCATCTGGCTACGACCCCGAAACTAGACGCAATAGTCAGGACTATTGTCATTATTTTGCACTGGTTGTGGGGATACAGCCAGAGACTTTTCCTATATGATCTAGCTATGCTCATTTCACACCTGGAATGATAATAAAGGGCAACTTTATCGTTAGGTTGGCGTGAGGATATGTGGCTCAGTATAAAATAGTTTGCAAGTAGTTATTTATGGTATGCTGAGATGTAAGATTGAGGCCAATGAGTGAAAATTAAACTCTGGACCTCCAGCACTTGCTAATTTCTATGATAACAGGACGGTACTTGATTAATCTCACTTCTCTTGATTCCTTTTCTTTTATCCCTTACTCCAGGTAACAGAATTAAGAACGAGGCTTTGTATCTCGCTCGAATCCACCCACTCTCCCTTGGATCTCAGTTGCCGTCTTGCGATCTTGAAAGCCTGCTGGACTCTGCTGTTCAGTTTAGTTTGGAGTGGCTTCAAAGCAAGCTGCAGAAAAAAAGTGTACAAGTGCACATTTATATGAGAGACAAATGCCCAGCAGGGCATGAGGTGAAGAAGGAAGCTTTGGGGCCTCCAGATGGATTGAAAAGACTCACCTGGTGGTGCCCACAGTGCCAACCTCAGGTGTCACAAGGAGAGATGGACATGCCCTCTACAGAGAGCAACTGATGTGCCAAGTTGCCTTCCCCAGTAAACACTTTGTTTTTAAAGTTGGTTGTGAAAAAGATGTAAAGTTAGATTTTTGTTTGAGATAAGAGATAGGGCATATATATATGCTTATAGTTGCCAAAAAAACTACCCAAATCCAGCATTTCTCATCCTGTTTTTTCAGGTTTGGAAGCACTTTACTCCTTGCCTGCTCTCATCAGGTTGCTGCAAGAAGAACAACTCATGGTGGGAGTTGTCTCATCCAAAATAAAAGATAACTGAGCTGCCCTTAACAAGAGCATTTTGGGACCCCAACAAGTCATCTATGGCAACATCAGTGTTGAATTGGCAAGAGCTTACATTTTTTTCAGATTCTTTTCATAGCATAGGAATGTATAGCAGAATCTATGTAGTTGAACTGATAAATGTGCTCTGGATTTTAGTTTGAACTTTAAAGGCACTTTAAAGATTGCAAACATTTTTAGAGGTTTAAGGGTCAATATCTTGGGTAGTTCCTTTAAAGTTTGGACTAAGACCTGGAACAGATTCACCACTTCACTGATATCAAACCACTTATGTTCTACCTATGCATGATTTCAAATGATTACTACTTATTTAAGATATTGGAGCAAGTAAAGGAAACAATGATGGTCAACTAATAACTGTGAAAGCATAGTTTCTTTTAAGTAGAGTTTTTTTATCGATTTGTTAATCTATGTAGTTATAGCTCAGACAGGAGGTACTCAAAATTCTGTTTTGAAAATGATTGTCTTGTTAGATTTTTGGATTTTATTAAAGGTTGGCTTGAACAAAAATGTATTGTGGAAATTTCTTCACGGATCTCTAACAAAGATTTCACTGCACCTCACCACATCATTTTAAATATTCATTGTGAAGAAGCCATAGATTTCCAAGAAGTATGAAGTGTTGCGAGTATAGATAGGGATTTACTGTTCACTACCAATTACGGAAGGACCGGAGGAGGAGGAGAAGGAGAAGGAGGAGAATGAGAAGAAGAAGAAGACGACTTTCAGACTTGATACCATCACTTCCTTGATGGAGTCTATCTACCTGTAGTGACATATCCCTTTCCTACTGCTTTTCGTGTTTTTGTCATTTTTATTGTGTACCTTCAAGTTGTTATGGCAATCCTAAGGCAAACCAATTGTGGGATTTTCTTGGCAAAGATTTATTCACAGAAGGTTTGCCATTGCCTTCCCCTGAGAAAGTGTGACCTGCACAATTTCCCCCAGTGAATTTCATGGTGAAGAAGGGACTTGAACCCTGGTCTCCAGAATCTTAGTTCAATTTTCAGCCACACCAAGCTGGCTCTCACCTTCTTCTTTTACCAAGCATCATTGTTTTTTTCTAGTATTTGTACATGATAGCCATGTACAAATACGTGAAAGGAAGTCATAGGGAGGAGGGAGCAAGCTTGTTTTCTGCTGCCCTGCAGATTAGGACGCGGAACAATGGCTTCAAACTACAGGAAAGGAGATTCCACCTGAACATCAGGAAGAACTTCCTCACTGTAAGGAGAGCTGTTCAGCAGTGGAACTCTCTGCCCTGGACTGTGATGGAGGCACCTTCTTTGGAGGCTTTTAAGCAGAGGCTGGATGGCCATCTCTCGGGGGTGCTTTGAATGTGATTTCCTGCTTCTTGGCAGGGGGTTGGACTGGATGGCCCATGAGGTCTCTTCCAACTCTATTATGCTATGATTCTATGATTCTATGATTCTAGTGTTGCCTTGTCCCATATTAAAAGCTTTCCTTCAGCATCACATTTCAGATGGGTTGCTCTTCCTTCTAGCTGCTTCTTTGTTATTCCTCCCACTTACTAGTGAGTGCATTCACCATCAGTCTGGTCTCCCTTGTATCACTGACCCTATTGTTTCCCCTCTCCCCTGAAAGCAGAGCCGGCCCAAGGTAATTTTCAAGTGTAAGCGAACAGAATTTTGGTGCCCCCCCCCAATGGGGGAATTCACATTCTGAGAAAGCATTGGATTGTTTGGATTGTTGTAGGTTTTTCGAACTGTAGGTTCTTCCCCAGTCTCCAACAGACCTCAACCTCTGAGGATGTCTGCCATAGATGTGGGCGAAATGTCAGTAGAGAATGCTTCTGGAACATGGCCATATAGCTCGGAAAACTCACAGCAACCCAGTGATTCTGGCCATGAAAGCCTTTGACAACACATTATTATTATTTTATGCCAAAGAGTGCTGGGATCTCATCAAACTGCAGCTCCCTTGATTCCATAGCATTGAGCCATGGCAGTTAAAATGGGGTCAAACCACATTAATCCTACAGTGCAGATGTCCCCAAAAAGAGAGAGAAAGAAAAAAGAAGCAGAGTTCTATGTCAAAGGGATGAATAAACTGGTTTTTGGCAAATGCTGTGTGTCTCTGTACATTAAATATCTATATAATGTCCAGGGTGGAAGAAAGAACTCTTATCTGTTGGAGGTAAGTGTGAATGTTGCCATTGGCCACCTTGATTAGCACTGAATGGCCTTGTACCTTCAAATAGGTAATATTGTATGTATATGATGCTCTAAATTACATAGTGCAACTCATGTTTTGAAACTTTATAGTATTCGCTTATCTTTTTAAAAAAAAAAAAAATTATTAGGTTTTCAACTAAAAAGCTTACAGTGAAAGTGTGAGAACAATGATTTCCAAGGAAAGAGGTGAAGGGAAGGGAATAGACTACAAGAAAAAAGAAAAAGAAATAATAATAATAATAATAATAATAATAATAAAAATAGAGACTTCCATCTCATACACAATTACTTTATAGAGTTTGTTTTTCTTCTTTTTAGTCATTTTTACTTCTTCTCTCTACTAGGTGACAGCGTCTTCTTTGCCTTCGCTTTGTATCTACAAACCTTCTATATAGATTAAATTAGCACCTTCATTCGTATTTCTGTCAAATAGTTCTTTACCGGATCCCAATTTGTTTGCTTTCTTGGAATTCCATAGTTATGTTTTAGTAAGTATGTCAATTTGTCCATATTCATTATTTCCAAAACCTTTGTTAGCCAGCAACTTAACTTGGGAATTTCCTTCTTTTTCCAATATTTAGCATATATTATTCTTGCCGCCGTAGTGAGATAATTAAAAAGAATCTCTTTATTTTTATCGTTTTGAATATTAAGCAGCCCCAGGAGAAAATATTTTGGATCTAGTTTTATTTTAATCTGCAACATTTTTTGTATTGCCTGGTGGATCACCCTCCAATAATTTTTGGCTTTTTTGCAAGTTCACCAGCAGTGATAAAAAGTTCCTACTTGGTCATCACATTTCCAACATTTATTTGAGATTTTTTAATAATAATTTGATATTTTTTGAGGGGTGAAATACCAGCGATAAAACATTTTAATCCAATTCTCTTTCAATTCTATTGCATATGTGATTTTTAGTCTGGAGTTCCAGGCCCTTTCCCATTCCTCTAAATAGATTTTTTCACCCAAATTTTTGGCCCATTTTATCATACTGTCCTTTATTGGTACCGTTTCCATCTCCCATTCAATTAATTTCTTATATATTATGGATATATGTTTTCTTTCTGCTTTCATCACCTTATCCCAGAATCTTTCTTTCTCTTCGAATCCCAATTTTTTATCTTTATTATAATACTCTTTTAGTTGTATGTATTGGTACCATCCCACATTGTGGAATTTGTGATTAATCTCTTCCTGGCTTTTCATAATATAAGTCCCATTTTCTTTAGTTAGTATGTCCTTATATCTCGGCCAAATTTCTCCTCCTGTTTCTCTCCTCTGGCATGCTTCTAAGGGGGAAATCCATCTTGGGGTTTTCAAATATAATTTCTTTTTGTAGTTGTCCCAAATTTTTAGCAGTGAGGATCGCACAAAGTGATTACCAATTTTTTTTTCCTTTAATTTTTGGTCATACCACAGGTATGCATGCCACCCTGCCCTTAAGTCTATTCCTTCTAGTGCTAAGATTTTGGCATTCCCAATGTGGACCAATCTTTCACCCAAGGAAGGCTGCACGCATCGTGGTAAATTTGGAGGTCTGGGAGGTCTCTAAGTCTTTCTGTATTTCTTTCCAATTAGGGTCATAGTTATTTTCTAGTAATTGTGAGTTCTTCGCTGTTATTGAAATACCTAGGTATTTTATTTTCTTATTTGCTTATCTTTTTGACATAGAAAGAAGATAGCTCTATACTCAGAGAGGTCTGACTATTTCTGTGGCCTTTGCAAGATGCTCTAATATACACATCTCTTTTTATGTTTTGAACCTTTATAGTGTTTGCTTATCTCTTCGACATTGTCTAGTATAGACATTGTGTGTATTTATCATTATCTTGTACCTTCAAAGCCTGGCTGCTTCATGCCTGGGGTAATCCTCTGTTGGGAGGTGTTAGCTGGCCCTGATTGTTTCCTGTCTGGAACTCCCCTGTTTTTTAGTGTTGTTTTTATTTACTGTCCTGATTCTAGAGTTTTTAAATACTGGTAGCCAGATTTTGTTCTTTTTCATTGTTTTCTCCTTTCTGTTGAAGGAGGAACACCTCCCAACAAAAGGATTCCCACAGGCAAGAATCAGCCAGGTTTTGAAGCTGTAAGGTTTTTCAATGCTAATCACGTGCACGAGCAGGCCTCCCTCCCCCACCCACCCTCCTTCCCAGACGGGAGATTACCACCAGGCTGTGGGTGCCCACGTGCGTGGGGAGGAGAAGAGGCAAGGATAAGGAAGCGGCACCATTCAATCCATCTCAACAGATGACCATCCAGCCTCCCCTTAAAGACCTCCAGAGAAAGAAAATCCACCATACAGTCTATAATTTAATTAGACTTGGAACGGAAGGGAACCCCAAAGGCTATTCAGACAGACCCTGTGGTGCAAAAGAGGAAGGCACCATTCAATCCCTCCAGACAGATGACCATCCAGCCTCTGCTTAATAATTCCATTAGACTTGAATGGGAACCCCAAGAGTCATCTATCCCAGCCCTTTTCTGCCGGGCCGGGACAGGCATGAATCAATCAATCATAGAATTACAAGAGTTGGAAGGAAACCCTGAAGGTCATCTAGTCCATTCAGTCCAACCTCCCTTCTGCAATAGAGAGACACACCATTAAATCCCTCCAGACAGACGGCCAACCAGACTCTGCTTAATAATTCCATTAGAATCTAATGGGAACCCCAAGGGTCATCTATCCCAGCCCTTTCCTGCCGGGCTGGGACAGGAATGAATGAAACAATCATAGAACTACAAGAGTTGGAAGGGAACCCTTAAGGTCATCTAGTCCATTTAGTCCAACCTCCCTTCTGCAATAGAGAGACACACCATTCAATCCCTCCAGACAGATGGCCAACCAGTGCCTGCTTAAAGACCTCCAAAGAAGAAGACTCCGAGACAGTTTCTATTCCATTATAATTGGGGGGACCCAAAGGTCATCTAGTCCAACCACGGATTGCAATAAAGGAAGGCACTAACAACATGTATCTACCCATGTCTTGGTGTGATGGGAATCCTATTCATTGGCTCCTTGTTTTTTCTTTTGCTGCAAGAAAAGCCACAAAGAGAAGCCGGCTTTAAGTTTCACCTGCCTTTACTTGCAAACCCCAGATCCTGCGGATTTAAGCTGGGCTTTTAAGGGGTTTAGATGTTGGGGAAGAAGAAGCACAGAACAAGCTCAGAACTGAAGTCAAGACCCAAATCTCAATCTGTCTTTGCAAAGATTCATCATTGTTGTCCCCGCCAAGCACCATCTAGTCTAACCTTCTGCCTTTCAAAGGCTAGAAGCCGAACTGCATTTTTATGATTCTGCACCAGCTGAATAATATGAGCCTGCAGTGGCCACACTGACCATATAACATATGCCAGTGTTGATGGGGCCATAATCAGAGTTAGAAGGGGACCCCCAAAGGCCATCTAGTCCAACCCCGTCTTTCAAAGGCTAGAGTCAAACTGCATTATATATATATATATATATATATATATATATATATATATAGTTAATAATAATAATAATAATAATAATAATAATGGGGTTGTTGCATGTTCCTAAAGCATTCCCTCCTGACATTTCGCCCACATGTATGACAGGCATCCTCAGAAGTTGTGAGGTATATGAAGAAACTAAGCAAGGAATGTTTATGTGGAAGTTCCTGGGTGGGGGGGAAACTCTTGTCTGTTGTAGACCAGTGTGGTTGATGTAATTAATCACCTTTGTAAGCATTAAATTGCCTTCCCAGCCTCACCTCCTGGCCTGGGGGAATCCTTTGTTCAGAGTGGTTAGCCAGGAATAACTCAGGGGCAGTCCTTCCTCTCTCCCCCCCCCCCCCTCCTTTCCAGCTGAGGGTTTACCAATCTGCTTGAGTGCCCACTGCACACGAACGTGTGGGAAGGAGAGGAGAGGGGGAGGAAGCCCCAACACAGAAACAGTCAGTGGCTGCAACAGGTGAGCATCAAGGGAGAGGAGGAGGTGCGGGGGGGGGGGGGGAGGGGGGTGCGCGCGCAAAGGGATGCATGCGCGCGCACTCCCCCTGCGCTTCTCCTGCCAGGATCGCGCGATCCTGGGACTGGGACTGGGACTGGGAGGAGGAGGAGGCAGGGGAGTGAGTGTGCATGCATCCCTCGGAGGATGCATCTGCGCTCGCACACACACACACCCCGCGCCTCCTCCTCTCCCGGGATGCTCACCTGTTGCAGCCACTGACTGTTTCCGCTTTGGGGCTTCCTCTCCCTCTCCTCTCCTTCCCACACTCCCTCCAAGATCGCAACAACTCTGGAAGGAGGAGGCGGGGTGTGCGTGCGCACGTGCGCTCCCAGGGGCGCCTCAATGGCGCCCTCTGCGGCCACGTAGTCCACGTATAGCTTTGGACCGGCCCTGCCTGAAAGACAGTTTTCTTGTTGGATTTGGCCCAGGTCTTTCTGCCTCTATGAGTACCTTCAAAGACTTAATCTCCGTCTTGATCTTTTCTCTCCTATTCTTCTCTGAGGAGTGTTCGACATTTCTGATCTCATGGGCTATTAAGCTCACCCAACTTGCCTCTTTGGAACCATGAAAACAGATGTAGAAAGACCTCTGTTCTGGCTTTGAACATCCAGGGGATTCTATGTGAGATGGGAGTGGTAGAGATACCCATGGAATATTTTTCACTTGCTTCTTGGATGGGGAGGGTGGGAAGGAAGAATGAGGGGAATGCTTCTGGGTCAGAATGCCACCAAGGGGTTCCAGGACAATACATGAATGCACCACCTTCCCTTAAAACTCCTTCCCTTAATTATTCAATAACGGAGGTTCAGCCCAAACTTTTCATCTCCTCCCATTGGTTCAGCAGATTCTTCACAAATAACAGACCAAATGCTTCATCCAGTGTTCTAAATTGGACTATGTGTTGTCTCACTACAAAAGATCTAGATCAGACTCTCCTCACGAAGGATCTTTTCCTTGATCTTTCGGTTGACCTGCTTGCTGCTGTGATCCCTGAAGGTTGAAGGTAACTGTCAAGGGGGATCATTGCTGTGCTTTTTATGGGATGGTGGCACGTGGGTTGGATTCAATCTTGCTTGTTTGGATGCACATCTCTGTGCAATGCAGATGAATGTCCATGGGCAGGTGCTGTCATGTGCAGTGTGCTGCATGTTTACTTGTACTTTACTTCAAGTTGTTTCTGATATGACAACCCTAGGGCCCATCACATGGTTTTGTTCAGAGGGGTTTTGTTTTTGTTTTCCATAGTCACTCATTGGGCTTCCATGGTCAAATGGGGAATTGGATCCTCTTCTCTACTCATAGGGTGCATCTACACTATAGAATTAATGCAGTTTGACACCATCTCTAACTGTCATGGCTCCATGCTGTTGAATCTGGGGTTTGAAGTTTGAGGAAACACCAGCACTCTTTAGCAGAGAAGGCCAAAGAGTTTGCAAAACTACAACTCTTATGAATCCATAGCATTGAGGCAATTAATGGCAACCAGAGTGATGTCAAAGCACAATAATTCTACAGGTTAGATGCACCCATACGGTAGTCCAATTCTCAAACCACTTCAACATGCTGGCTCCTACCACTCTACTTGCACTACCTTAAACAGAATACTGCCATTTTGAATCAGACTAAAATGTATAATTACACTGGATTTTATTACTAGAAGTAGTGATGGTTTTTAGATGGGATGGATTCAAAAAGGCATTGGATAGATTCATGGAGATGGGTATACATTACTTCCAATATCAGAGGTAGCTGCTTGTTGTAAGAAATAAAATGGTTGTTGATGTTGCATGTCTTCAAGTCATTTCCCACTTAAGGAGACCTTTCAGTTTCGGAGGGCTGAGAGTGTTCAACTTGCTTAAGGTCATCCAGTGAATTTCCATGGCTAAGTGTGGAATTGAACCCTGGTCTCCAGAGTTGTAGTCCAACACTGAAAACAGTACATCATGCTGGCTAGCTATGCCTGAGTATATCAGTTGCTAAGTAATTTGAGTTGAAGAAACCACTAGTCTCTAAGCCTTTGGGTTCTCCATGTACAACTATAGATTGTCCAATGTGTAAACAAAATGCCTTGGGGATGATTTAGGGCAGGTGTATCAAACTTATTTATTTACTTTGTTTTATGTCCCACCCTCTCTCTCTCATAGAGGGACTCAGAGCAGCTAACAATCAGCAACAATTCAATGCCATTCAAACATAAGACAATATCAACTCAAAATGTTGGATTATTGTTGTGTGTGTATGAAATGTGAATCAAGCATTTTTGCTGTTTTGCAAGTGTGTGTTTCAGCAACGAAACAGTTAACAGCAGGCCAGTTTGATTGACAGCCTGCTGCAGCCTATACGACATACTTTCTGGCCTGAGAGGACGGTTCTTCCTTCAGACTGTGGAATGTGTTTCTTATCTGTTGACTGTTGAAGAGAAGCATGTCTGCTTCTAGCGATGGACTTTGCTGTTTGTAAATATCTATGTACATATTGAATAAATCTTTGAACCGCTGACTTCAGCAGATGTCGTTTAGTCTGTACTGCTTCTCCAAACGAGCGAGCAGTCTGACGGAGGAGAATTGGTCAGGGTCAGAAGATCACAAATTAATCAGGGTGATGTGGAACTGATTGATGATCAATAGTTTTTGAAGAAACCCTACACCCTGTCACAAAATACATAGCAATCGCATATATAAAAATGATAAGGACGGTGCATGGTAAAATAATAATAACACCAACAATATTTAAAACCAACTTCATCTCATTGCCATAATCGAAATCCATTGCCATTTAACACAGTTAGTCATTGTCTTCCCCAAAGGCTTCCTTCCAGAGAAAAGTTTTTATTTGCTCTCTGAAGAACAACAGGGAGGGAGCCATTCTTATTCCCATGTCCTTAGGGAAGGCATTCTAGAGTCCATGGGTCACTGTGGAGAAGGCCCTTTCTCTCGTTCCCACCAGCTGTACCTGAGATATGGGGTGGGACAGAGAGTAGGGCCTCTCCAGAAGATCATAGTGCTCAAGCAGGCTCCTATCAGGAGATGCGGTCGAATAGATAGGTTTGGGCCTGAACTGTTCAGGTCTTTAAAGGTTAAAACCAACACCTTGAATTGTGCCTGGGAGCAAACTGATTGTCACTGGAGCTGCTGCAACAGGGGGGTTGATCATTCCCTGTACGGCGGTCCAGTGAGCAGCCTGGCTGCAGATCTTTGAACCAGCTGGAGCTTCTGGATGGTCTTCAAGGGTAGCCCTATGTAGAGTACATTGCAGTAATCCAGCCTGGATGTGACAAGGGCATGGACCACTGTGGCCAGATCAGACATCTCAAGATATGGGCGCAACTGGTGCAGAAGCTTTAACTGTGCAAAGGCCCTACCGGCCATCGTTGACACCTGGGCCTCTTCAGGGGGAGTGTATCTTCAGGGGGAGTGTAACCCTGACTAACACAGACTGTAACCCTACATCCTGATGGACCTTCCAACTGACCAGGAGGACCTCTGTCTTGTCAGGATTGAGTTTCAGTTTGTTTACCCTGATGTAGTCTGATACTGCTGTCAAGCATTGGTTCCGGATCAGGACAACTTCCTTGGAATTGGGTGAAAAAGAGTAGTAGAGTTGGGTGTCATCTGTATATAGGTGACACTGCACTCCAAAACTCTGGATGATCTCACCCAGTGGCTTCATGTAGATGTTAAAAAGTGTGAGGGATAGAACAGACTACTGAGGAACCTCACAGGACAAAGGCCAGGGGTTCGAACAGGAGTCTGCTATCGCTTAGAAAATGCCAGGTAATTTCCAAATCCTGACACCCTCTGCTTAACTTTTATAGCATATATACTGATAAATTTAAAGGTCAACACTGAGCTGCCAACTTGGGATGAACCTCTCTTCTCTCACACTAGAAAGCTATCTTGGGAGGACCTATATTCTTCAACAGCTTTAAAACCCACTATACCTAGTATGTGTTGGACTCTGGAGCTCAAGTCCCATGTAATTGAAGAGCTCAGGTTATGATAAGTCTCTCTTAGTATAGATAAGAAGGTGGTCTGGTAATGAGAACAAAACGTACTGCTTTATAGAATACCAACATGTCTCAGTTTGTCAAAATAAATGCATGAGAAATATGTGGAGTTTTAATCAATTTTTTATTTTTTAATGGGAGGAGAGAAAGATTTCTTAATCAATTGCCGATGAGATGGCTGCCATATTTCTTTCCATTGGTTCTCCAGGTGCTCAGCCTTTCTTGTGAGGCCGTGGTGGTGGTACCCAGTGATGTTTGTGGTGCTTTGGTGGTGGTGGTGGTGGTGGTGGTGGAGGAGGTGGTGGTGGTGGTGGAGGAGGTGGTGGAGGAGGAGGTGGCGGTGGAGGAGGTGGCGGTGGTGGTAGGCAGCACTGATATCCATATCCTTGGGCAGCACAGGCGCAGTTTGCAGCAGCATTGACACCATGAGCACAATGTTTTTGACAATATCCATGATGACAGTGAGCGCCGCATTTGCCTTTGCTTGGATAAGCTGCAAAAAAAGTCCAAGGTTAGGCCATGCAGAGACTAGGAAAAGGCTTTCAAGAAGAGCTGAGAGCTGTCATGGATTCATCAATGAAGTGACTCAGCTGAGGCAGTATCTACTCTGACATATACACTGCATTTTGAAACTCCATTATATGATCAGTGTGGACCCCTATAATGCAGTTTAACAGCATTGGACTGCATTATATGGGCCTACACTGACCATATAATACAGATTCAAAGTGCATTGCATGGTACTGTAAATACAGCATGAAATTGCTGGCTGGGGACTTGCATATCAGTTGGGAGGGGAAGCCATTCCAGGTTTTTAGGAGCTCTCCAGAATGCTGGATGCCATTATAGATGCCTTCAATTGTTAACATAATTTTATATTTGTAGAGCACATTACACTCTCAAAGATTGTCAAAAGGTATTCTCTCATTACCAAACAGAGATCTCAGGACATTAGAAGGGAACATGGCATCTGACTGTACTCCACATAGTAGGTACAAGCTTTGGCAAAAACCACATTAGTGATTATTTATTTTATTTATTTACAGTATTTATATTCCACCCTTCTCACCCCAAAGGGGACTCAGGGCGGATTACAATGAACACATATATGGCAAACATTCAATGCCAACGGACAAACAACATATATAGACAGACACAGAGACATTTAACATTTTTTTTCCAGCTTCACGATTCCGGCCACAGGGGGAGCTGTTGCTTCACTGTCCACTAGCGGCTGTACTTCCTCATTCCTTTCCTCGTGTTTTGCTGGCAGTTTTATGGTGTTGTAAATTAGTTAAATTAGCCTCCGGCATAAAGCGTACCTAAATTTCCCTAATTGACAGATGCAACTGTCTTTCGGGGTTGCATAGGTCAACAGCAAGCCGGGCTATTTAATGGTCGGGGGCTTAACCCGACCCGGGCTTCGAACTCATGACCTCTCGGTCAGTAGTGATTTATTGCAGCTGGTTACTAGCCAGCTGTGCCACAGCCCGGCCCTGATTGTTGCATTTGCTTCTATAGGTTGCAAAAGAGATAGCACAGGATTAGAATCATAGAGTTATAACGCTGCAAGAGACCATATGTGCCATCTAATCCAACTCCATGCCTTATAGGAAAAACATAATGATAAATTATTTCTTTGAGTATTAATGTACATTTATTTATTTAGAATGTATTTATACACCCCTGTTTGTCCATGAAGACTTTCAGAGTGACAGTTTCCTTCTCTTACCTTTGCAGGAAAATATGTCAGCTTCTATGCATTAATCTTTGAATTGACCCACCAAGTCTTCCCTATGTATTAGACAGTGTTATCAAAACAGGATAAATATTGTTACCCAACCTGCAAGCCAGAATGTTTAGGTGGATTCTCATTCCATTCCTCCCCTTCCTAGCTCCGCCATTCAGAGATATGGAATTTATACCATTATAAATTTGATGTGGGGAGCGAAAGAGTGTGATAAACTTATGTGGGATTGAATTTCATAATTTTATATGCCATCTTAAAAGAATAAATAAGAGTTAGAAGGACTGATTTTTTTTCAGAAAAAGTTATGTCTAAGTTTAGTCAAAAGGGTCAAAATTTGAAAATGAGCAAAATTGTTGATAAAAATACCTAGCTATTCTGTTGATACAACCACAGTTTCCAAATCTCCTTCAGATTAATAGTCATTAGAACAAGACTGGTAGACTTGTCAAAATGCGCATTAAATGTATGTACATCTTTCAAAGGTCCCAACATACATCTGGGACCAACGAATAGAGCTATCCAATTTTTTTGCACTGCTATGGGATTCCAATGAATAGAAGCTCTGGGCTGGATTCCATAATATACTTCTCTCCTCCTTCTACATAGCATGCTTTTAGACTCTTCTAAAGAGTAATAGACTGGAGACTCGTTTTAAAGAGACTGGAGAAGAGAAGTCTGAGAAGTCACACGATAGCCATTTAAAAAATATCTGTAGGGATGTCATGTAGAAGATAGAGCAAGCTCACGTGGTGCTGGTCTAGAGCATGAATCAATGCATTTAAATTACAAGACAAGCAATTCAATCTAAAATCAGGAAGAAACTTCTTGACCTAAGAATTATATGACAGTAGAATGGACTATCTTGAAGTTTGGTAGACTCTCCTAACCTAAGTTAGTTGCACATTACTGCAAGGCACTGGGTCTGACTAATTGTCGCTTGTGGTTCCTTCCTTCCAATTCAACGATTCTGTGATTCTGCAATTCTATAATTAATTTGTAGAGAGGTTGGTAATGTTTGATGTGTTTTGGTCTTCCTTCCTGAGCACTCATGTAGGCCATGTGTAACTCTTCTTAGCCTCAATTTTGGGTCACATTTATTTAGTGAATTTTTAGAAAGATGAACCCCATTCTCTATTCTTATAACAGTAACATCATTTAAAAGTGGTGATGAGCAGTGGTAGCATTTGTGGCATTTGCACCTTATAATTCCCTTCAGGCCTAGCCAATAACCAGTAGTAAGATATTATTCAGTGAGTATACCGTGTTTCCCTGAAAATAAGACAGCGTCTTATATTAATTTTTGCTCCCAAAGATGTGCTAGGTCTTATTTTCAGGGGATGTCTTATTTTTCCATGAAGAAGATTTCACATTTATTGTTGAACCAAAAAAAAAAAGAACATTTATTATATACTGTACAGTAGCTGTCATCACAAACCAGCATAACCAGACAAACTGAATCCTATCAAGAATTTCTTGTTACCACCATTATTTCCATGTACAACTGGTATGTACATTTACCAATCCTGAATGCTCTGGTATTCTGTTTGGCAGGCATTAGGCATGCTTCCAAACAAAAACTTTGCTAGGTCTTACTTTTGGGGGAGGCCTTATATTTAGCAATTCAGCAAAACTTCTACTAGGTCTTATTTTTCGGGGATGTCTTATTTTCGGGGAAACAGGGTAGTATCTCACCTTTATTTGAGGTCTTATCAACACTACTTCACAATGCAGTTTGAAACTGACTATATGATCACTGTAGACTCATAACTGCATTGAAACTATAATGCAGTTTCAAAATGCATTACAGTATAGATGGGACCTTCAAGATCCCTTACCTCTTCTCTGAAAAGAAATTAAGAGAGTAGCATGCCTTTTCTTTCCACAATTTCTGACCTTAGTATTTCTAAAGGAACCACCCTGTCTTAATGAATTGTGCAGAGCCTGGAAATGTTACTCCAGTGCCTCTTGGAGCTGAAGTCCAAAAATTACCATGTCAAGTTTTTTTGATATATTAAAAGAGAGATGACCCTATCCTTCAGGAAAGTTCCTCAATATACAACCTTTGGGATAAAAAGGAAACCAGAAAATCTCTTGCCCAACCTTGTTAACCTTCTACAAGGAAACCATTGAGTCTCCCATTCTCCCATTTACCTTCTGTGGCCACGATGTACAGCAGGACTACTGCTAATGCAAGGAAAACGGTCCTCATGATAAAGCTCGAGTTGGAAGATCCAGTGAAGGAGAAGACAATCACCAGTCTGGATGAAGAGTAAGGTCCAGAGTCCTGCTATTTATGGAGGGTTCAATGAATGAAGGCGGAAAGGCTTGGAGTTGAGTGACGTCTGGTCTTTTGTCTTTGGTTATCACGGTGTCTTCCTGACCTCAATGAGAAACACAAGAAGAAATTTTCATGATATTCTCTTCTCACTTTCCATGAGGAGTCCACTTGGTGCCAGGTGACAGATTGTGCCATTGTCAATATCAGATTCTGCTTTTTCAAAGAGATAGAGTTGATCTTAATGGCACTGCAATCAAGCACGTCAAGTGCAGAGAGAAGAATGAGAAATAAAAGATTGATATCAAGTTGATAGCTATCATGATGAATCTGGAACAACATTTTAATTGGAGACAATGGAATCATTGAAGGCCTCTCTCCCTGCTCCCAGAATCCTTTGCTTTATTTTTAAAAAGTTCTCAGAACCTGCCCTGGAATAGAATTATGCTGAAGCCCAACTCATATCTTGAAGAACTGCTATGTCAAATATTTTGATGTGCCTTTGAAAATGAACAGAAAACTTCATATATTGGATTGCTTGCACTGCCTGAATCCCCTATTTTAACAGCTCTGCTACTTACCAGATGTAGTTTTACGTAGTTTTGAGTCTTAAATCCCTAAAGAGTTTAGTTTGAAGGCATCTCCTTCTGTATTTGCTCCATCAGTCGTGGAGACTTACATGTTACCAGAGGCTAGATATGTTTTTTGTACTTCATCTCTCAGAACCTTTCATCTAACATGGCCACTAGATATGCCGGCTAAGGTATTCTTGCAATTATTTATTTATTTATTTATTTATTTACAGTATTTATATTCTGCCCTTCTCACCCCGAAGGGGACTCACATTATATACATATAGGGCAAACATTCAATGCCCATATGCACATAGAACCAAGACAGAGACAGACAGACACAGAGGCAATTTAACCTTCTCCTGAGGTTCGATTCTGGCCACAGGGGAGAGCAGCTGCTTCATCATCCACTCTGACAGCACTTCCTCATTCCAACGTTGTAAATTAGTTAAATTTGCCTCCCCACTTTTTTATAAGTGGTACCTTATTTCCTACTTGATAGATGCAACTATATTTCGGGTTGCTAGGTCAGCAACAAGAAGGGGCTATTTTTTATTTTTTTAATTGATGGGTGCTCACCCCGCCACGGACTGGCCTCGAACTCATGACCTCATGGTCAGAGTGATTTATTGCAGCAGGCTGCTCATCTGCCTGCGCCACAGCCCGGCCCAAAAACAATATGTCCATGTGAGCCCAAAAACAATATGTCCATGTGAGGACCTACTGGAAATTCCACCTTTGAATGTTGACTTCCAAAACTTCCACAGAAATCATGCCTCTGGTACTTTATACTACTGCTTTTGCTGTAGTTGGGAATTCAGGAGAAACAATAGCAGCTACAACAAAGCCACACTCTTTCTTGCCTCTCTATGAATCTCTAGATACTCAGAGGTGACTTTATGATCAGCTTCTACTGGAAGAATCACCCTGGAGGACATAGAGATTTTAGAGTAGTGATCTCTCAAGGAATGCCAAGATCAGTGGTTTTCAAAGTGTGCTCCACGGGAGGGTTCCACAGTGTTCAAGTAAAGGGGGTATAGCAACATGTAGTAATGGAAAGCAGAACAGAGCATCAGAAAAGTTATTAAGCCATTTAAAGGGATGTGTAGGCAAGAAGGAAGATGGAAGCATGGAGAGAGATAAGCATGTACTTTTGCTACTTTTGTTCAGTTATTCTTGCAGCAACCTAAGCCGAGTATGATTTCCCCCATTTTTGCACAAATAAGTGTAAAGCTGAGTAAAGGTGTTATGTGATTTCAGTTCTGCTAAAACCATGGGTTTGAGGCCTGGAGTGCTAAGTTTCCAAGGACCAGATAAAACTTTGCTGGGTTGAAGGCAAAATCAGAGGTTTTATTCTCAGTGGTCAGAGAGGATGTCAGTGGAGACAGCACTTGAAAGAACTGACATACAGCCACTGCAAACATACATTTTATTTATAGTATTTTGACAGGGATTCAAGACTGCCACACTGGCTCAAAAATGTGTCTGGCTAGAATCCATTCTGTGATTGCTCCAGGGGTCCATCTAATGTTATCAGTAGTTGGTCCCCGCCATGACGGGAAAGTTTAATAAATAATTTGATTATTTTGAAGATTGTGTTCATTTATTAATCCACTTCAGAGAAGGGTGCAATTGGAAAGATATGCAGTGCAGCAATAATGAGCTGAAATAATAATAATAATTTTATTTTTTGCCCTCTATTTCTTTCCTTGTGACTTGAAGTGGGTTACAACATAGTGGTCCTGATATATTTGCTCCAGTCAATACAATAGGTGACAGTCCAGAGAAACAAAGGGTGCTTTAGGGTGTTGGCAATTTTCAACAGGAACCCCATGGAGAAGTCTGGTTTAGTGAAAGGGATGAGGAAGCATTCCCAGGAATAACTCAGAACATATCAGAGTGAGATAGGAAAAGACCCAGAGGTTCTAGCACAAACCCATTGTGTGTCTTCTGAGTCTTCCAGATGCACTGTGAAGGGATTTCAATTATGGGATTACATCCTGAAGTCTGAGGTGTGGTGGGGTAACAATCCAGGGAAATTCATGGAAGGTTATTATAGAACAAATGGAAAAGGTAATGTGGGCTCACTGTATGATCTGATGGAGTCACATCTCATAATTCACAATTTTGTGGTGTGAGTAGTTCATTTTAAATGTCTTCCTTAAAATGTATATGTTTCCTGCATGAAAACAGGGCAGACTCCATGCTGAGTAAAGTGGACTCTTGGTATTCACTAGAATTTCATCCAGGACACACACTGTGAACAACAAAATCTGTGAGTGCTCTAATCCTATTATAGTATACCGTATACTCGAGTATAAGTTGACCCGAATATAAGCTGAGGCACTGTTGCACCCCAAGGCAGCGCGAGCACTCGAAAACCAGGCAGGAGCCAATATAACACACAAGCTGTTTATTGAAGCAGAGTAAATATATAGGTCTATGCGCATTTAAGGTGGAAAGTCAAAGTAAGAAATAGTCCATAATATATATTCTATTGCAATTCAGAAAGAGTTCATCAATGTCCAATTTGTAATCCACAAGTGAAGCTCGATAGCTTCCCTTAGTATCACAATTTGTCCATGAAACAATAGTGGAAAATAAGCACTGCAAATCCGCTTGAAAAGTCCCGTAGCAAAGTCAAAGAAGCAAGGTAAACAAAGCAAAGTCAATCTCAATTCAGGAACAAGGAAATCGCGGTAACAAGGCAAGGTCTACCTGGGAGTTGTGGCTCTGTGTGGCTCTCCTGGAACTGGAAACTCAGCACAGATTCGGAAGACAAGGCAAGGAGTTGGAAACTGGAACCTTTTCTGAGGAAAAGCAATGTTGACACCACAATGAGAATACAGTGCAGAGTACTTTTAACAGAATCCCAAGTCTGTAAGAATTAGGGAGTACAGGGCCCACAAAAAGTTCTCATGGG
The DNA here is from genome assembly GCF_035594765.1 of Anolis carolinensis. Taxonomy (NCBI): domain Eukaryota; kingdom Metazoa; phylum Chordata; class Lepidosauria; order Squamata; family Anolidae; genus Anolis; species Anolis carolinensis. Next base: position 7,102,385 of record NC_085841.1, read on the forward strand.
AAAACTAATCATTATCTAGTTTGAGAGCGAGTCTTTGACTTCTTCTCAATCCTTGTTTTCTACTTCTATCTTGGGTAACAAAATCTCTCCGATTAAAACTTCCATTCTCCCCCAAGTCTGTACCATCTGGTGTAGTTAACGCTGGAGAGAATTCGGAATGTTTGGCAATTAGCGTATCCGGCACCTGCAAGGCCATGGGGCCTGAATTCTGAGCAGGAATGTCTTCGAATTCCACCTCCTCATCTGTTTCTGACTCCAACTCTCAATGAAACCTGGCTGAGCCACAACAGGCACCTAATTTTACCACAAAAAAAACTGGGAAAACTTATTGACTCAAATATAAGATGAGGGTGACAAATGCAGCAGCTACTGGTAAATTAAAAAAAAAATAGATACCAATAAAATTACATTAATTGAGGCATCAGTAGGTTAAATGTTTTTGAACATTTACATAAAACTGTAATTTAAGATAAGACTGTCCAACTCTGATGACCGTATATACCAAATATAAGCCGACCCAAATATAAGCCGACCAGGACACTCTCTCGAATATAAGCCGAGGGGAGCTTTTCGGCCCTAAAAAGGGTTGAAAAACTTGGCTTATATTTGAGTAAATACAGTATGTAATGGTGTAGTGAAATGTCCCATAAAATAACCCTGTCAAGTCCATTATAAAATGCTGAATTGGCACTTATTGTCTTGCTCTGGAACTGGTTTCTTCTTCTATTTTACGTGTGGAATCTGTTTTGTGCCAGATGATAGCATATGCCAATCTCTTGGCTTGGCTGTGAGATTTTAAAAAGATATAATGGACAAAGCCTGCCTTAACAGCTGCTGGGATCAAAAACGTCAGGCTCGCCTCCAAAGAGAGGAGTAAGATTGATATCAATACTGCGGCCTTTGAAGAAGATGGTGAAACTGGAACCTGGAACAATTTTTTCATCAGAAGCAAACAAATGTTTATGGTCTCAGTTTTTTCAGAGGAACAATGCAAATGTCCATTGGAATCAATCTAGGAATGAAAATTTGTACAGAAGTTTAAAAAAATCTACAAGTTTTGAAAATTATCTAATGTCTTGTTTATAACTGTCTTTAAAAGTGATTTCAAAACATGATGTGCTCCAGGGTATAAAATGCAAACCAATGGATCCACATTACAAGTAAAGAGGTTCCATTTAAACATCAGGACAAACATCCTAACAGTAAGAGCTTTTTGACACAAGAGGACATCCTTTGGGGTTACTTCGGTTGTGTTATTCTGTATGAAAGGAGGTTAGAGTAGATGGCCTTTGTAGTTCCTTCCAACTCTAAGGTTCTATGAGTCTATGGGTGCATCTACACTGTAGGTGTAGGAGTTTGATATCTCCTTAACTGTCATGGGTCAATGCTAGGGAATATTGAGAGCTGTAGTTTGGTAAGACACTAACACTCTTTGGCAGAGAAGACCTCATTAAACTTCAGCCTCCATGGTTCCATAACATTGTCCCATGACAGTTAAATAGTGTCAAGTTGCATTCATGCTGGAGTATAGATGCACATTAAGACTCCATGACCGCCTTTGAGGTACAGGCAGTTCCCGAGTTAGAAACATCCAACTTAGAAATGACTCATAGTTAAGAACAGGGCTCAGACAAAAGGAAGTGAGAGAAATCTACCTCCAGGAAGGGAAATTAACTCCTGAAAGCCTCATCATGGGGAAACTGAAGCTTTATCACCAACCCTTGTTTCCAAACAAGCCAAATTTTTCAAAATCCAATTATCGAAGGTAAAGAAAGTTAAATGAAATCTTCTGAACAGGAGCACAGACAGCAAAACAAACACCAAAAGGGTGTTAATCTTTCCCTATGCTCCCTCTCCCTCTCCCCCCCCCCTCTCTCTCTCTCTCTCTCTCTAAATATATATATATGGAATGCGATTTCCTGCTTCTTGGCAGGGGGTTGGACTGGATGGCCCATGAGGTCTCTTCCAACTCTACTATTCTATGATTCTATGATTCTAAGGTTTTCTCTTGACATTAAGTTTAGTTGTTCCGACTCTGGGGATTGGTGCTCATCTCCATTTCTAAGCCAAAGAGCCAGCATTGTCTGTAGACACCTCCAAGGTCATGTGTCCACCATGACTGCATGGAGCACCATTACTTTCCTGCTGGAGCAGTACCCATTGATCTACTCACATTTGCATGTTTTCGAACTGCTAGGTTGGCAGAAGTTGGGGCTAACAACAGGAGCTCACCCTGCTCCCCGGATATGAACCACCGCCCTTTCAGTCAGCAAGTTCAGCAGCTCTACGGTTTAATCCTCTGTGCCACCGGGTGCTCGATATGTATGTGTGTGTATGTATATATACACATATACATATACATGTACATATACATATACATAGGTGTGTGTGTGTATAGCTGGTGAACAAAAGGGTACTCAGGGTGTTGGGAATTTCAATGGAGACCCCAAGGAAGGGGGGCGATTTGGTAACATGAGAGATGTTCCCAGGAAGAGAATCATATCATATCAGAGAAAACAGCAAAAGACCCAGTGGCTTACTCATAAGACCATTGCGTGCTCCGTGTGTCTTCATGGGATATTGTGAAGGATTATGCTAACTAAGATGTAGCCATCTTAAGGTCTAAAGTATGCACAGTGAATGTACAACATTCTCAGGGTTCAATGAAATACAGCATGAAGCTGTGAATGAAGTCAATGTGGGCTCCCTAATTCATCACTATGGAGTTGATCATTATGGGCTCCAGTTTTCAACTACATAATGAGTACTACCCTATTTTCCCTAAAATAAGACATCCCCAGAAAATAAGACCTAGTAGAGGTTTTGCTGAATTGCTAAATATAAGGCCTCCCCCGAAAGTAAGACCTAGCAAAGGATTTTTTTTGGAAGCATGCCCGCCAAACAGAACACCAGAGCATGCAGGATCGGTAAATGTACATACCATAGATTGTTGTACATGGAAATAATGGTAGTAACAAGAAATTCTTGATAGGATTCACAGTTTGGCTGGTTATGCTGGTTTGTGATGACTAAATGCTCTTTTTTTTTGTTCAACAATAAATGTGAATTCTTCTTCATGAAAAAATAAGCCATCCCCTGAAAATAAGACCTAGAGCATCTTTGGGAGCAAAAATTAATATAAGACACTGTCTTATTTTCGGGAAAGCACGGTACCAATGCAGGTAATTCACAGCTACACCATCCCTGACAAATCACTGGCATCAACTTAACTATTACAGCACATATATTGTTAAGATTAAATGATAACACTGAGCATCCATTTTAGGATAAATCGCTGACACTGGGAAAACATCTTGTGAGGAACCTGTACTTGCTAACTGTTCTAACAGTTGCTAACAGATGGACTGGATGAGGGTTAACAAGCTGAAATTTAATCCAGACAAGACAGAGGTTCTCCTGGTCAGTTGTGAGGCCGATCAGGGTATAGGTTGGCCACCTGTGCTCAAGGGGTTGTGCCCACCCTGTAGACGCAGGTCCACAGTCTGGGGGTCCTTCTGGATTTAGCACTGATGCTTGATGCTCAGATGTTGGTGGTGGCTGGGAGGGTCTTCACACAGATAAAGCTTGTGCGCCAGCTGTTGACCATACCTCGAGATGCTTGTAGAATCATAGAATCATAGAATAGTAGAGTTGGAAGAGACCACATGGGCCATCTAGTCCAACCCCCTGCTAAGAAGCAGGAAATCGCATTCAAAGCACCCCCGACAGATGGCCATCCAGCCTCTGCTTAAAAGCCTCCAAGGAAGGAGTCTCCACCACGGCCCCGGGGAGAGAGTTCCACTGTCGAACAGCCCTTCTCACAGTGAGGAAGTTCTTCCTGATGTTCAGGTGGAATCTCCTTTCCTGTAGTTTGAAGCCATTGTTCCGTGTCCTAGTCTGCAGGGCAGCAGAAAACAAGCTTGCTCCCTCTTCCCTATGACTTCCCTTCACATATTTGTACATGGCTATCATGTCTCCTCTCAGCCTTCTCTTCTGCAGGCTAAACATGCCCAGCTCTTTAAGCCGCTCCTCATAGGGCTTGTTCTCCAGACCCTTCATCATTTTAGTCGCCCTCCTCTGGACGCTTTCCAGCTTGTCAACATCTCCCTTCAACTGCGGTGCCCAAAATTGGACACAGTATTCCAGGTGTGGTCTGACCAAGGCAGAATAGAGGGGAGCAGGACTTCCCTGGATCTAGACACTATTCCCCTATTGATGCAGGCCAGAATCCCATTGGCTTTTTTAGCAGCCGCATCACATTGTTGGCTCATGTTTAACTTGTTGTCCACGAGGACTCCAAGCTCTTTTTCGCACACACTGCTGTCAAGCCAGGCGTCCCCCATTCTGTATCTTTGATTTCCATTTTTTCTGCCGAAGTGAAGTATCTTGCATTTGTCCCTGTTGAACTTCATTTTGTTAGTTTTGGCCCATCTCTCTAGTCTGTCAAGATCGTTTTGAATTCTGCTCCTGTCTTCTGGAGTGTTAGCTATCCCTCCCAGTTTTGTGTCGTCTGCAAATTTGATGATCGTGCCTTCTAACCCTTCGTCTAAGTCGTTAATAAAGATGTTGAACAGAACCGGGCCCAGGACGGAGCCCTGCGGCACTCCACTTGTCACTTCTTTCCATGATGAAGACGACGCATTGGTGAGCACCCTTTGGGTTCGTTCGCTTAGCCAATTACAGATCCACCTATCCGTAGTTTTGTCTAGCCCACATTTTACTGGTTTGTTTGCCAGAAGGTCGTGGGGGACTTTGTCGAAGGCCTTACTGAAATCCAGGTAGGCTACATCCACGGCATTCCCTGTATCGACCCAACTCGTAACTCTATCGAAAAAAGAGATCTTGGCCATGGTGGTCCATGCCTTGGTTACATCCGGATTAGATTATTGTAATGCACTCTACATGGGACCGCCTTTGAAGATGGCCTGGAAACGGCAACTGGTGCAGCCTGGTCCCAATTCAAGGTGCAGGTTATGACTTACAAAGCTCTAAACGCTTTGGGCCCCGTCTATCTTCATGATCACATCTTCCCCATGAACAGATGCGGGCTCTCAGATCTGCCGGGGAGGCCCTGCTCTTGCTTCCACCATCGTCAAAGGCATGATTGATGGGGATGAGGGAGAGGGCCTTCTCAGTGGTGGCCCCAGGGAGATCAGGCAAACCCCCACATTGTCCTCCTTTCACAGGGGTCTTAAAACCTGCTTGTTCCAGCAGGCATTTGAGAACAATTAGTCTCTTGTCACAAATCCCCAGTCCCTAGGTCACCAGATAATACTCTATTCTCTGCACCTTATCCATCTCCCCGGCCCTATAGAACATTGCCTAGCACTATCCCATGCCCAGCCTTTTATAGCCTAGTCACGTCCATTTTGTATCTATGTTCATTGGTTTTTTTTTGTTGAATGCTGTCTGATGGAGACTCAATGCTGCTGTTTTCTGTTATGCTTAATTGTGTGTATACGGATTATCATATTTTATGATGTTTTATTTTATTTTATTTTATTTTATTTTATTTTAATGGTACAGTAGAGTCTCACTTATCCAAGCTAAACGGGCCAGCAGAAGCTTGGATTAGCAAATATCTTGGATAATAAGGAGGGATTAAGGAAAAGCCTATTAAACATTAAATTAGGTTATGATTTTACAAATTAGACACCAAAACAACAAATTTTACTGAAAAATTAGTTCAATACGTATTGCGCCAAATTGCTATGTGTGTGTGTGTGAAGAAATCCTTGCAAAGTTGCTTGCAAGCCACGCCTCAAACAATGTATCAGTTTGCTGGCAGATGGCTGGGTTTGTCAGTTGGGAATCTGGGCTTGCAGGGAGAGCACAGAAAGGACAGGCTCTCTAGCTACGGTCAAGTAGCAGTTTGAATATGCCATGCTGGGTATATTGAATGCTGATTGATTAGTTATTGATCCTGTGCAACTGCAAGGACATTGTACGATTGCTGAACTGTTTATCTAACTTCAACTCAACAAGTAAAGTTTCTTTTGTTCTTTCAATTCCTCTGCCTGGTGTGAGTCTTTTGCACATGGTGTTAACTGGACGCTGCTGGATTCCGCTATACTCGCTAACAATACGCAGGAATGTTATGTTTTAATTACTGTATTTACGAATTTAGCACCACAATATCATGATATATTGAAAACATTGACTACAAAAATGGCTTGGATAATCCAGAACCTTGGATAAGCGAGGCTTGGATAAGTGAGACTCTATTGTAGTTTTGTTTTAATGGTATGCTTGCTTTTATATCTGCTGGACTTACTGTCCTGTATGTAAGCCGCTCCGAGTCCCGTTGGTGAGATGGTGGCGGGGTATAAAACAAAGTTGTTGTTGTTGTTGGTATTATTATTATTAAAACCTATCATTCATACTATGTGTTAATCACTACAGTGTTAGTGAAATGCATCTGAAAAGTTCCGGTTGGACACAGCTCTTACAATAGAGATAAGAGGAGGTTCTGGTAATAATTTCTAAAACTACTGCTTTACAAAATGTTGAGTTGTCTCAGTTCAAAAGAATGGAATACACTACAAAGATATTGAGTTTTTAAAACTTTTTATTTTTTCAATAGAAGGAGAAAAATATTTATTTTGCAACTGCTGAAGAAATGGCTGTCACATTCCTCTGCATTGGTTCCCAAGGTGCTCAGCCTTTCTTGTGAGGCTGTGGTGGTGGTGCCCAGTGATGTTTTTTAGGAGGCGGTGGTGGAGGAGGAGGTGGTGGTGGAGGAGGTGGTGGTGGTGGAGGCGGAGGTGGAGGAGGAGGTGGTGGCGGTGGAGGTGGTGGCGGCGGTGGTGGGAGGCAGCACTGATATCCATATCCTTGGGCCGCACAGGCACAGTTTGCAGCAGCATTGACACCATGGGCACAATGTTTTTGACAATATCCAGGATGACAGTGAGTGCCGCATTTGCCTTTGCTTGGATACGGATAGGCTGCAAAGGAGAAAGTACAAGATTAGGCCATGCAGAGACTAGGAAAAGGTTTTCAAGAAGAACTGAGAGCTATCATGGATTCATCAGAGACAGATTCAGCTAAGAGCAGCAGCTTGTGGCTTCCATATTGATTGGGAGGTGGAGCATACAACTGAATTTTACAGTTTTATATGTCAACTCTAAAGGAATCAATAAAAGTTAGCAAGACTGTGTTGTCAAAGGCTTTCATGGCCGGAATCACCAGGTTGCTGTGAGTTTTTCAGGCTGTATGGCCATGTTCGAGGAGAATTCTCTCTTGACAACCTCTGAGGACAATATGGAGAAATTTTCATCTACCTTTCATGAGCACTCATATATGTGTTGGTTACCTCTTCATATCTGTAATTTGGTGCCCTCACATTTCATATTTATTCAGGGATTTAGAGAAATAAGCAGTCACTTTCTCTATCACTAACCCAATACATTAATTTTAAAATAGAGAAAATATTAAAATATTTTTCTGCCTAAAAATATCATCAGGTCTAGATAACAAAGAAAGTAATAAGAAATTCTGGAGGTTTTAGTTAAAACACAGCTCCCCCATTATTTTAAAGTGTTTACTACAGAAACCAATTAAGAAAGCCTTCCCTATTCACAATTTCTGTAGTTATACAGCAACCATGATACCATAAAGGGTTCTACAGGATGTGGAAATGCTACTTTTGGGGCTCTAATTTACCCCACTGACTAGGCTGAGTGCAATTCTATGAGCTGATATACAAAAAGTAACATTTCAAGCTTTAAAATATTATGACAAAGGGAGAGATGACCCTGACCCTCAAGGAAGTAACCCACTAAACTATCTTTGGATAAAAGAGAAGCCAGGGAAGTCCATCCTTGCTATCCTTCTACAAGGAAACCACTTAGTTCCCCATTCCCCCCATTTACCTTCTGTGGCCACAATGCACACCAGGAGTACTGCCAAGGCAAGGAAAATGGCCTTCATGATGAAGCTTGAGTTGTAGGATCCAGTGAAGGAGAAGTCACTCACCAGGTTGGATGAAGAGAGTGGTTGAGAGGACTGGTATTTATGGAGGATTCACTGAATGGAAGGGGATGGGCTTCATGGTAAGTGATTTCTGGTCTTTTATCTTTGAGTTCCACTGTGTCATCTTGACCTCAACTGAAGAACACAAAAAGAAAGTGTCAGAGCAGTATCTTTTTCACTTTCCATGAGGAGCCCCTATTGTGCCAGGTGACAGCAAGTATAACTCCCAAGATTGGGTTCTGCTGTTTCAAAGTTAACAGCTATTGAGATCAATAAAAACAAACAGGAAATAATGAGAGAGACAAGAGTGAAATCAAGTTGATGACTATCATCAAGAACCTGGAACATTTTAGTTCGAGACAATGAGGAGAAGGGCTAAACATGTTGAAGGCCCCTGCCAGACTGCTTTGCTTTGTTCTCAGAATCTAACATGGAATAAAATCATGCAGAAGTCCCTCTCAGATCCTAAAAATGACCTTAAAACATTTAGAAGTGCCTTTCAAAGTGGTCTGAAATTGGCATTTGTTCCATAATTGAGATAGACCTATATAATCCATTCTACCTGCTGTACCACCTCCCAATTCATTTCTGGTTATAGTTTTCATTTTGACCCTGAAACCCCTAAAGACTTGAATGTCTGGTTTGAAGGCATCTCCTTCCATATTTGCTTCATCAGTGATTATGATCGATTTTGCTCATTAGTTCCTATACATTTTTATCCAGCATGGCCACTAGTCATACTGGCTGGAATATTCTTGGAGTGAGAGGCCAAAATCTTTTCTATGTGATGGTCTGCTTGAGATTCCAGCTTTCCTTTAATGTTGACTTCTGTAACAACTGCATGCCTCTGGTATAGTACTGTGTGCTCTTCACTTTTATGAAGTTTAGGGTCCCAACAATACCCACAAATATGGGGAAACTGTGAACAAAAACATGGAGAGACATTTTCAGTCCTCCAAGGTGAATATTTGATCAACTTCCTATAGAAGCTGACCATAGAAGCATCCTAGAGGTTCTGTAGATTCCTAGAGTAGAGTTCTCTTTGTGAAGCTCTAGACTCTTCAGTGAAACTCTATGGTATTGGTTAGCTTTGAGCAGAGGTTGGTGATACAGTCACCCTGGAGGGCCTAGAGATAATTAAAGAGAATATATTGATCAGACCCTTGAATAACCAAATCTGAAAAAGTTCAAAAGTACTAAACAAGAAGGGGGTTCATGATAGATGGAAGTTTCTTGAAAATGAGATAGTAAAGGCACAATTTCAAACAGTTCCAATCAGGATTGGAAATATTTAAAGAAAAAAAATAGATATCTAAAGAACTTACAACTGAATGAGCTTTTTTGGTTATGTTAATAGCAAAATGAAGAATAAGAAAATGATAGGATAACTAAATGCAGAAGATGGTGAAATGCTAACAGAGGACAGAGAAAAGGCAAATTACTTAACATCTTATTTGCCTTGGTCTTCTAAAAAGAAAAACATTGCTCACCCTATGGGAAATGAAGCAGATACTTGATTATAGGAAATGAAGCTCAGAATAAGTAAAGAGATAGCAAAGCAATACCTGGCTAGTTCAAATGAATTCAGATTTCCAAACTCAGATGAACTACATCCAAGTCTATTTTAAAAACTGACAGAAGTAATCACAGAACTATCAGCAATAATCTTTTAAAGTTCCTGAAGAACAGAAAAAGTCCAAGCAGACTGGCGAGGGCATAGGAGGAGGGGAAGACCCAAAAAAATACCACTGGTTTGCCTGACATCTACAACAAAAATATCTAGAGCAGATGATTATTTAGACAGTCTGTGAGCACTTAGAAAGGGATGCTGTTAACAGGAGACTTCATCACATGCAATAAGATCAGTGTTTCTACACACTTAAGAAACTGCAACCGACATTGCCCTTTAACATGTGATAGTAATTCCTCCTTACCCATTTGTAAACATAACGATGACATCACTATGGAGGGAAGAGCTGAGATGGACAATATTGATTTCTTTCTTCTGCTATTACTGCTTTGGGACTGAGGAGGTATAGAAAACATTGAAATATATTCAAAACATTCAGGAGAAAATAGCTAGCATTCTTCTAGAGTCTCCAAAACCTTAGCAAGCTCCCTCTTTCAACATTCCTCCCTCTTCCTGTGTTGGTCATAAAAGTCCTTTTGAACTCTTGCCTCTCTGAAACTCCTGCTGTGCTGTCAGGCTTTTGTTTTGCCTATCAAAAGGTTAGCAGAGAGAGACATATAAGAGAGCTAAAGCCTCATTTCCCCCCCTCCCTCCTGTTCTCAGTTCCACATTTTTCAGGCTGTGTCCGAACTCCTGAGAGAGAGTTCACCAAAGAGAGAAGTTTTTTTTAAAGGAAAATGGGGAATGGACAGTGGGGGGAACAAGTCTTTATTTATTTATTTACTACATTTATATACCGCTTTTCTCACCCCTGGGTGGACTCAAAGCGGTTTCCAATATAATAATGGCAAAATTCAATGCTGAACATACATGTGAAAACCAAATCATAATATCTAAACAATAACATATAGCTATAAACTAAAACCAATTAAGACCATTTAAACATGAAACATAAGCAACATTTAAACATTAAGACATAGAATTAAAACATACTAGTATAAACATTAAAATCACATAATCCAAAATCCTAAACCAAAGCCATTTCATTTGTCAATTGCACATATCCCCTATTTATTTCTCGCACTGCATTACTTTAGTAGCCAAAGGCTTGGTCCCACAGCCATGTCTTAGTTTTCTTTCCGAAAGGCCAAGAAGGAGGGTGCTGATCTATCCTCACTGGGGAGAGAGTTCCAGAGCTGAGGGGCCACCACTGAGAAGGCCCTGTCTCTCATCCCCACCAACCGCACTTGCGAAGGAGGTGAGACTGAGAGCAGGGCCTCCCCAGAAGATCTTAACTTCCGTGATGGTTCATAGAGGGAGGTACGTTTGGACAGGTAAACTGGGCTGGAACTATTTAGGGCTGTATAGGCTAAAACCAGCACTTTGAATTATGCTTGGTAGCAGTCTGGCAGCCAGTGGAGCTGACATAACAGGGGGTTGTGTGCTCCCTGTACGTTGCTCTGGCAAGAAATCTGGCTGCTGTCCATTCAACCACTTGAAGCTTCTGAGCAGTCTCCAAAGACAAACCCACATAGAGCTATTCGAAATGTAACAAGAGCTTTTGATCACCATGACGAAGTCTGGCTTCTCAAAGTACTGGAGCAATTGGCACACAAGTTTTAATTGTACGAAAGCTTCCCTGGGCACCACCAAAACCTGGGGTTCCAGGCTCAGCCATGAGTCCAGAAAAACTCCCAAGCTGCAAACCTGTGTCTTCAGAGGGAGTGTAACCCCATCCAGCACAGGGTGTAACCCTATACTCTGTTTAGCCTTTTAACTGACCAGGAGTACCTCTGTCCTATCTGGATAGCAAATCAAATGGATAAATCCTAAATAAATAAAGTCGAGAATCCCATTCTCACCCTCCTGCGGAGCCGCAGTGAAGTGAAAATGAGTGGAGGGGGCGACCGGAGCCCGAGGGGGGCAGAGGGCCCCTTGCCAGATGTTCGGCCGCTGGGAGAGGAAACGCTACAAGCCATCGCTTCCTCCACCGGCTACCCCAGACCGAATGGAGTGACCCAGAGGATCCCCAGAGGAGGGAGAGGAGTCTCGGCGGCTGCGGAGACCAGTCGGGGGTCCGGAGGGAGTATGCCGGAGACCGTGGCACTACGGTTGTCCATCTTAGAGACCAACTTGTCACGGCTGTCGGAAACCGTAGGAAGATTGGTGCCGTTGTTGGAAGAGAATCTCCAGAGGGAGCCCACCCAATACGGTACCGAAAGAGGACCGTGCAAGGACGAAGCTTGGAGCCAAAGGGGCCAGCGCGCGTCAACGCAGAGCCCAACAGCAGCAGGCGGCGATGGAGATGAGGAGTATTGGCAGGAGCTGGAGTTCCGAGAAAGGATGGCGCGCGAGGTGGATCGCCAGCGAGCCTTGGGAACCCTGAGACCGCCAACCCCAACAGGAATCCCAACCCCCCGAATTGGTGTCGGAGTCGAAATACCGCTAGGACCAGGGATCGGGTCCAGTGGGTTGGTGGAGGAGGGCGGAGAGGAACCGGAAATCCACGGAGATGGAGAGGATGCGCCATCCGACGACGGAAGACGGAACGAAGGGGCTACAGCAGGGCCTACGTTTAGGTGGATGGAAGGGCCGACGGCAGCGTCGGAATTCCGAGGACCGCGGGGGGCAACCGCCGGACTGGGGCGCGGCGTGGCCAAAGGGTCAGTTCAGGGGAACCTGATGCAACCCCTCCCCATGCCACCCGTTCAAAGGCAACATACCGCAGAATGGATGCCTAGGAGAGAGGAGCTTAAACTGGAATACGGAGGGGAATCATCCGAGCTGAACTTTTTCCTCATTGGCATCAGGGGATACATGGAGGATAACGCGCATACATTCCCCTCCGAAGGAAGCAAGGTTCGGGCCATCGGAAATACCCTCAAAAGGGGGGCGGCCAGCTGGTATGTACGATTACACGCCAGGCACGACCCGTGCTTGAGATCAGTGCCCCGATTTCTAGCCGCACTGGAGAACCGTTTTAGAGACCCGCTGGAGCAATTAAGAGCTCGCGACCAATTAAAAGTCGTAAAGCAAAGGGACAAGACGGTACCCGAGTATGCAGAGGAATTCCTCCATCTTGCGGAAAAGGTACCAGAGTGGTCCGAAGTGACCAAAGTGGAAATATTTAAAGAAGGACTGCGCCCAGAGATATTTAGCTGGGCGGCGCACAGAGATGATCCAGAGACGTTACAGGGTTGGATTCAGCTGGCAGGGCACGTCGAATCTACCCTGTCCCAAGTAAAGCGCTACCGGAGCGGCGGCGCCCAGCAGCGACCGACAGCGAGGGGTCGTGGAGAAACGAGGAAACAAGAGCGACCCGGGGGGCGGCCCGGGATCCCCTCCAAAGGCGACGATAACAGAACCAGGCAAGGATGCTTTGTGTGTGGGAAGACGGGCCATCAGGCGGCAGAATGTTGGGCCCGGAAGGGAGAACCGCCAAAAGCCACGAAACCCACGCCCGCAGCCGGGAGACGAGCAGAGGAGGAGGTGCAAGCCCCAGAGCCTCCGGAGCAGCTGGTGAGTCAAGACAAACGCATGTTGGTAGTGCCAATCTGCTTATCGGGACTAGAGAATCGAGCCACCTGTAGAGCATTCGTGGATTGCGGTTGCTCTAGGAACATTATAACTCCAGAATTAGCAGAGGCGCTAAAATGCCAGCAGACTGCACTTAAAGTTCCGATTGCGTTCTCGCAATTGGATGGATCGGTTGCTGCTGGGGAAGTATCCACGAAAGAAATACAGGGGATCCCATGTAAAATAGGCAAATGGGAGGGAAGAATATCCTTTGTAATATCCCCTATCGCCACGTATAATGTAATACTGGGGATCCCGTGGTTAGAGCAGGCAAACCCCGAAGTAGATTGGAAGGGAAAGAGCATGTCTTTTAAAGAACAACAAACGGAATGGGAGATAAGCAAGATAGCAGAGGAAGAGAGCGAGGGAGATGAGTCGGAAGAAATAAGCCAAGAACTATTGCCCCCGGAATACAGGGACTTTGTGGATGTGTTTAATCAGAAAGAAGCAAGCAAATTACCTCCCAAAAGGAATCTAGAAGTGGGAATCGAAATATCCCCAGGGGCAAACTTACCAAAACCCAAAGTTTACCCCATGTCTGTTCAGGAAAAAGAGGAATTGAGGAAATATATTGATAAAAATCTGGCACGGGGATTCATTAAGCCCTCCAACTCCCCTTTGGGGGCCCCCGTGTTATTTAGGAGGAAGAAAGACAATTCGTTCAGACTATGCATTGACTATCGAAATTTGAATGCAATTACAAAAGATAACAAATACCCTATGCCCTTAGTGAAGGACTTAATTACCGTGTTGAAGAAAGGGAGCATATTTACGAAGATTGATTTAATCATAAATTAAGAATCAAGCCCGAGGACACTTGGAAAACTGCATTTTCCTGCGCTTTCGGACTTTTTGAATATTTAGTTTTGCCTTTCGGATTAAAAAATGGCGGCTCCTGCTTCATGCAGCTCATAAACGAAATCCTACGCCCACTGTTATACCGGGGGGTATTTGTGTTTTTAGACGATATCCTTATTGTGAGTGAGGATAGAAAACAACACATCGAACTGGTCCGGGAAGTCTTACAAAAGCTAAGGGAAGCTAAGCTATATGCAAAATTTTCCAAATGTGAATTCAACAAAACACAAATTGATTTTTTGGGGTATCGGATATCTTCAGATGGATTAGCCATGGACCCGTCCAAAGTATCGGACGTAAGGGAATGGGGAGTCCCTCAAACAAGGAGACAATTACAATCATTCCTGGGATTCGCAAATTTCTATAGGTTGTTCATAAAAGACTTTGCTCAACTCGCGGCGCCCCTTACCGAACTTTTGAAGACGAAAGGGAAAGGGGAAATGGCAAAAGTAAAAGCCCCTGGCGCTAAACTGATTTGGACGCCAGAATGCCAAAAAGCTTTCGAAACTCTAAAAGGACGCTTTACGGAAGAACCCATCTTAAAGCACCCAGACATGCAGAGTCCTTTCATAATACATTGTGATGCTTCAGACTGTGCCTATGGGGCAGTATTATTACAAAAGGACCAAAATGGGAATTTGAAACCATGTGGGTATTTATCACGGAAATTTAGTGAAACTGAAAAGTGCTGGCCCATATGGGAAAAGGAAGCGTTAGCAATACTGAAGGCATTAGAATGCTGGAGGCACTTCCTAGAAGGGAGCGAAATTCCATTCGAAGTCTGGTCTGATCATAAAAATCTCCAGTACTTAAAATCCCCACGAAAATTATCTCCAAAACAAATTAGATGGGCACAGTACTTCAGTAGATTTAATTTTCAATTGAAATTTTTCCAAGGGAAACAAAACATTCTGGCCGATGCCCTCTCTCGCATGCCCCAACATGAGAACATAACCACAGCCAAGGAGGGAACTTTATTTTCTGAGAGACAATGGGGGTTAGCAGTCAAGACGAGGGCACAAACGGAAAAAGAGAACTTGGCTGCGGTCAAAATTAACGAAGGCAGTATTTGGGAAAAAGAACTTGCACAATCGTATGAAGGGGACCAATGGATTTTATCTAACACAGAAAAAGGGGAACAAAAGGGGGGATTATGGTTTGTGAAAAGGAAGTTGTACATTCCTGCAATACTAAGGGCCAAAATTTTACATCGTTTTCATAATAACCAGAGCGCGGGACATATGGGGATTACAAAAACTACCAAAACTGTAGCAAAACATTGTTGGTGGCCAGGGATGAGAAAGGACATAAAGACTTATGTTACCCAATGTGACGATTGTGCCATGAATAAATCGCGGGGAGGGAAACCAACGGGACTATTGCAACCAGTGGCAGAACCTACCAGACCCTGGGAATGTGTGGCCATGGACTTTGTGGGGGAATTACCTGTCAGCAAGGGTCATCGTTATATATGGACTGTATTAGACTTGTTTTCCAAACAGGCTCACTTTATAGCACTTGCAAAGCTACCATCAGCAGAGAAACTAGCCAATTTATACATCAACCACATTTACAAGCTACACGGATGTCCTAGCCGGGTGGTCAGCGACAGGGGTGTCCAATTCACAGCAAAATTCTGGGGGAAGTTTTTAGAAATGTTAGGAGCAGAAAGGAGCATGAGTTCTGCTTTCCACCCTATGACTAACAGTGCAGTGGAACGTACCCAACAAACACTTGGGCAGTTCCTTCGCATATATTCGAACAAAAGGCAAAACGATTGGTCTAGGTGGCTAGCATTTGCTGAACTAGCGTTTAATTCTACAATCCACTCCGCAACTAATAAATCTCCATTTGAAGTAATTTATGGGCAAGAAATTCAGCCTTTGCCCCAATTGCCAAAGTGGCCGGAGAATGGAGAAACAGGGGCGGGGAAGTGGAAAGCTCAGATGCAAGAATGTTGGGACCAAGTGACTGCGTCTTTAAAGGAAGCGCACAAAAAATACAAAACCTTTGCAGATCGGAAAAGAATGGAGGGCGATAAATTGGAAAAGGGGGACTTAGTATGGCTAAGTACAAGAAACATAAAACTGGGTCTGCCCTCGAAAAAGCTGAGCCCTAAGTTCATTGGACCCTTCAGAATACAGGAAATTATAAACGAAGTAACTTTCCAATTACGATTGCCAAAAAGTCTAGGGAAAATACACCCTGTATTCCATCGTAGCTTATTAAAAAAGTATATGGGTACTTTGGATAAAATGGATACATAGTGTTCATGTCTATTCTGTTTCAGAGTCAAGGCGACCGAGGTACAGAAGAAGAGATCGGTGGAAGGGGGAGCACCATGTCATGGGACCGATTCCAAGAGCTGAGTCTGCAAGCTCTTGAATCGGAGCCATAACAATTCGCACTCCTCTATAGCTCCTACGGACACCTGGCAGCAAAGCATGGGAAATTCTGGAGAGAGAATCAAAACAATTTTAATGAGTAGTTTGTGTTGTAGTGATGATAATGATACATGGGGTGGGGCTTGGGTGATGATATTTACGTGTGGTGTGACGTTGTAGCGAAGGTAATAAAGATGATTGTATGTAAACATTATGTCATTCTCGACTTTCCCAAGTCGTGTGTTCTTCAATAAAGATTCCGTTTGATAGCAGCTGCCTTTGGTCTGTGTTCATGCGGGTCGTTTGAAGTAAGCGTGACAAATAGGCTTTAAAAAAGTTACAATTATAATGTTGCCAGACTTGCCTTAGAAGTAAAAAGAGTTGAACATCCTGACCTTCCAGTTTGCCAGCTTAAGAAAAATATATCTTCCGGCAGTCGCAAGAAAAAAGAACACCAGGAAAAGAATGATCAAATTCCCAGATTACCCGTCATAAAGATTTTTGTGATTGGTATCTCCCTGATCAATGTCACGACCCAGGCTACAGAGCACCAATAACCATACGCAGAGGCCAGATTCTATCTAATATCTTTATTAAGGAAATATATAAAGTTAGTAAAAGCAAATGTAAAAGTTAGTCCAGAAGCAGACCTTTCAGGAAAGGTCAAAATTAGTCCAAAGAAACAATGTCCAATATGAAATATTAAGGTCCAAAGTTGTAATCCAATAACCGAAACACTCACTTTGCCAGGCAAAGTGAGGGGAGATGACAAGGTCCTTTAGTCCATGAACTTGAGCAAGGCTAGGAGATAACTTGATACTTGAAAACAAGGCTTGAATCGTGGAACAAGGTAACGAGGAACAAGAACAAGGTCCGTGGAATAACTTGGTAAAATCCGTGAAACAAGGCAAGGTTTAGTCCTGGGAAACAAGGCAAGGTTTAGTCCTGGGAAACAAGGCAAGGTCCGTAGGTAAACAAAGGCTGGGAAGCAGGAGCGAAGACAGGAAACAAGGACAAGGCTTGAGCAGGAACGAGGCTTGAAACGGAGCGCGCTGTCCAGACACAACTCGCTCCGGAGGCTGACGAATTGACTCCGCAAAGTTACTCCGCGGGTAAAACACCTATATAGAGTCTAACTTTCCCGCCGAGAGCAGTTCTCTGGGAACCAGAAACGAAAGCTAATCTCTGAGACCAGATGTTTGACTCCTTAAAGATTCTCATGGAAAGCAGGCTTAATTGGCAAATTCTTAGCAATTATTCTCGCACTCCTGCGCGAGGCTGCTTCCAAACCTCTCTGTTGTTTACAAAACTCATGGCGAGAAAACACTGGAGATGTAGCCTCAGTATTTGTTTGACATACTTCTGGAACATAATCCTCTTGCAGGTGCAAGGTTCCCAGATCTGGCTGGGAAGAATCTGTCTGGGAAGAATCCAGTTCTGACTGGGAAGGTAAAAAACCCAAGTTTTCTTCTTCATCAGGCATCACAATGTCATGAGCAGGACTACAAGGCCCATGGGTCATCACAATCAACGACTACAGCAGAAATTTTGTGCATAATGCTTCTGAAAGTGAACTTGACAGGCTTTCTGAATCAAACCAAAATGGTCTATTTAGTAGTCCACTTCTTGCATGGCACTTTATGAGTCCAAACCAAAACCTAGAGCCAGAAATGTATTGACAAGTCGTACACTGAGTTTAAAAGGGGATACATGACAATGTATGCAATGCAATGTATTAAATTTTCAGGAATATTAAAATATTAGACAGTTCAGCTTTTTGAGAACTGAAATAGACTTGGGCAAAATTGTTTTCCAGGGCTGATTGTGTGATTTTTGTGGGCACCAGGCCGGGGGGAAATTCAACACATTCAGCATTTCTCTCCTTTGTCTCCAGATTTTTCACCTTGATTTCAATCCTTTCCCTCTCATCCTATTTATCGCAGGTGTGCTTGATGTGCTAGATTGCCCTGGCTGATCTACCATATTTCATTGAAACAGCAGAACCCGATATAGACAATGGTATCTTCTGTCACCTGGCACAAAATGCCCTCTTCATGGAAAGTGAGATGAGATTGTCAGGGAGCTTTATTCTTGTGTCCCTCCACTGACATTAAGATGGCACGGTGATATTCAGGAACAAAAGACCCAGGCGTCACTCAACTCCAAGCCCACTCCCTCCATTCATTGAACCCTCCATAAATACCAGGACTCTGGACCTTGCTCTTCATCCGATCTGGTGAGTGTCTTCTCCTTCATTGGATCCTGTAGCAGAGCTTCACCATGAGAGCCATTTTCCTTGCTTTTGCAGTACTACTGCTGTGCATCGTAGCCACAGAAGGTAAAAGCGAAATGGGGAGCTTCCTTGTATAAGGATTGTATTATTTATTGTTGGGTTTTTTTTTATCTTACCTTTTTCCTGATAGAGAGACTCAAAGTACTAGGGCCAGGTGCACAATTAGAAAAGTGATTTTCTGGTTTGCTTTTTATCCCAAGGATTGTGTAGTGGGGAATTTCTTTGAGGGACAGGGTTATCTCTTCCATGGTGCTTTCATCAAACTACCCCAAAGTTGGAATGGTACTTTTTGGACTTCAGCTCCCAGAATATCAGTTTAGTCACTGGAGTGAATGAATGCCCCAAGAGACCACTACGGACCTCCAATTCCACTCCATTTTCCAAAGAAGTCCTGGAAGATATAAATCCAACCTGTATTTAGAGACCTTCATAGGGTCTCTCCCTATGAAGGTCTCTAAACAGAGTTTTGATTTAGCTCTGAAATAGACGTACCGCTCTCAAAGGCAGTAATTCTACTCATCACTCTTTCTCATTGATACTCTTTTCTTGTGAATTGAATCCAACAGAAAACAAGTTTGCTTCATCTTTGGCATCACATCCCTGCAGATATTTTTTAAAGGACTATCATGTCACTTCTTCTCCAGTCTATTACTCATTTGAAATGTATGCTTGTATGGGGATGAAAAGAGTACATTGTTCGAATACATTCTATGGATTACTTACTTTACTTAGGCGATCCCTCATTGTCTGAGTATGATGGCCTTCCAAGTGCAGTGTCTTGGTGGTGGATACGTAGGTGACTGTAGAGCCCTATTCTTGACACGCATGTTCTTCCACAGTGAGGAAATCGGTTTCCAGATGGAAGGCAGTCCTGGTCAGGGTTGTCTTGACATGCCTTCCTCTTAGCACATTTCTCCCTTTCGCTCTTCATTCTTGCCTTTTCAAATTCCACAGCACTGGTGGTCACAGCTGGCCTCCAGCTCAAGGTCCAGGGCTTCCCAGTTCTCAGTGTCTACGCCACAGTTTTTAAGGTTAAATTTAAGCCCATCTTTAAATCTCTTTTCCTGTCCACCAACATTCCGTTTTTCATGCTTGAGTTGGGAATATAGTAACTGCTTTGGGAGACGGTCATCAGACAAGGTGGCCAGTCCATTGGAGTTGATGGCATAGGAGCATCACTTCAGTGCTGGTGGTCTTTGCTTCTTCCATCATGCTGACATTTATCCGACTGTCTTTCCAAGAGATTTCCAGGATTTTTTGGAGGCAATGCTGACGGAATCGTTCCAGGAGTGGAATGTGATGTTTGTAGATAGATTCCATGAATACTAGCCAATAGGGACCTATATCAGTGGAACAAGGCATGCACAGCTCCATTCATTTGGTCCTAGCTGTTCACTTACTTTGTAGATGGAGATGCATCAATGGTGCGAGGCTAGAGGTCACCAACATGTTTCCTTAAGACTTGGTTAGTAAAACAAAAAATTATGTTAATAATTGAAGGTTTCTATAATTAAGCACAGCACCTTGTATAGCTTCTGAAAGCCTGGAATGGTTCTATCTCCCAACCAAGTAACGACTCTGTGGAATCAGTCCCTGATGAATCCATGATAGTTCAATGATAGTTAGCCTTGAAAACTTTTTCCTAGTCTCTGCATGGCCTAATCTTGTACTTTCTCCTTTGCAGCCTATCCGTATCCAAGCAAAGGCAAATGCGGCACTCACTGTCATCCTGGATATTGTCAAAAACATTGTGCCCATGGTGTAAATGCTGCTGCAAACTGTGCCTGTGCAGCCCAAGGATATGGATATCGGTGCTGCCTCCCACCACCGCCGCCACCACCTCCTCCTCCGCCTCCGCCTCCACCACCACCTCCTCCTCCACCACCACCACCACCGCCTCCTAAAAAACATCACTGGGCACCACCACCACAGCCTCACAAGAAAGGCTGAGCACCTTGGGAACCAATGCAGAGGAATGTGAAAAACATTTCTTCAGCAGTTGAAAAATAAATCTGTTTCTCCTTACTATTCAAACAATAAAAAGTGTTAAACTCAAAATTTTTGTTGTGTGTTGCATTCTTCCAAATGGAGACAGCCCAATATTCTGCAAAGCAGTACTTTTTGTTATCATTGCCAGAAACCCTCTTATTGTGACGCCTCTAGGCTGCGAGAGCACAGGGAACCAGACACGGAGGCCAATAAACAATCTAATATCTTTATTAAGGAAATAAAAGTGTCAAACAAAAATAAGCAGAGTATATAGTCCAGCAATAGTACTTTTAGGAAAGGTCAAATATAGTCCAGTAATGTGAAGTTAGATGTCCAGTATTAGAGTTCAAAGTTTTAAATCCAATAACCGAAACACACTCAAACTTCCAAGCAGTTTGAGTGGGGAAATAAGCAAGGTCTTTCAAGGAGTCCCAGGTTCAATGTCCAAGGCTAGGATAACAAAGCAAGGTAAGGTTGGTCATGGTGGAACTGAAACGCAGTCCAGACTTGGCAGGGAGAAGAGACGCAACGCTCAGTCTACTCGAGAGTAGCGGCCCCAGGAACTGGAGACGGTGTTGGTTTCCCAACTGACACGCTGACACTGCAAAGGCCAGCCTGTGCGCAGAACTTTTATGGGACTTCGAATCTCCCCTCAAACCAGGTGCCTGAACTCTTTTTCCCAAGGGAAAACGGACTGAAGACAACAACTTGCCAGATGCAAACCTCCCTGGGAACTCTCAAGGGAATTGGTTTAATTAGCGTTCGCTCTCTCCGCTAATCTCGCGCTTTTCCTCCTATTCTGCTTCTCAGAGCGGGATATTTCCCAAAACAATCTCCTATCAAACAGAGCACTCTCCGGGGAACCAGGCTCCGTTTCAAGGGCTTTTGTAATTAACTGTGGACTAAAACTGTCAACAGGGGACATCTGGAAAGGAGCAGAATTTTGCTGAGTTGGCACAAACCCCATATCCTCTTCAGTCTGATCCATAATGGCTGCGGGGTCATGACTCAAGGGTCCCTGAGACATCACACTTATCTCTATTATGACAGTCTTGTCAACCTGAACTTTTCAAATAGTTCATTGGACTAAACCTGCAGTCCAACACATGCTAGGGTTAATAAGTTTTAAAGCTGTTGGAGAATAAAGATTCTTCCCAAGATGGCTGCTCTGTTTTGTCTTTTAACTCTATCAGTACATATGCTATCGTACTGTTTTCCCAAAAATAAGACCTACCCTGAAAATAAGACCTATTATGATTTTTCAGCATTTCTGAGGATGCCTGAAATATAATGAAATATAAGCCCTATTTAAAAAACAAGCCCTAGATATAGTTCACTTAAAAAGTCAATTTGGAAAAATAAGACTGCTCCTGAAAACAAGTCCTAATACGTCTTTTGGAGCAAAAATTAATATAAGATCCTGTTTTATTCTGGGGAAAATGGGGTAGTTAAGCATACAGTACTGTTTATCAGGGATGGCATAGCTCTAGATTGCCTGCATTAGTAGTACAGAGAGTTACAATATAAATACTTCTAATAGATGGCCATCCAGTCTCTGCCATGGATCGAGGCATCTGCATATTCCCATGCTGAACAGCTCTTTCTGTCAGGAAGTTTTTTTTTTAAAAAAAATAATTTTATTAAGCGCTTTTGTGTTTTTTTTTTATATATATATATATAT
Source organism: Anolis carolinensis (assembly GCF_035594765.1). NCBI lineage: Eukaryota > Metazoa > Chordata > Lepidosauria > Squamata > Anolidae > Anolis > Anolis carolinensis. The sequence continues at coordinate 7,124,770 of NC_085841.1, forward strand.
AGAAAGAGTGAGAACATGTTTTATAGGAAAGTAAAGAAAAAATATAGTAAACGAGAAAAAGAAGAGAAAAAAGAAAAAAGAGGGGAAAAAGGTTTGTTGGGCTTCCGTTCTGCTTCCTTCTGTTTATTTTTTCTCAAACGTTTGAGTTCATTATTTTCTCTCCCCTTTTGTTCAACTCTCCCCTTTTTGTTCAATGTAGTTCACATTTATATGTGCGCCGGGCTGTGGCGCAGCTGTTGAGCAGCTGCCTTAAATCACTCTGACCATGAGGTCATGAGTTTGAGGCCAGCCCGTGGCGGGGTGAGCACCCGTCAATTAAAAATAAAAAATAGCCCCTGCTCGTTGCTGACCTAGCAACCCGAAAGATAGTTGCATCTATCAAGTAGGAGATAAGGTACCACTTATAAAGTGGGGAGGCAAGATTAACTAATTTACGACCTGGAATGAGGAAGTGCCATCAGTGTGGATGATGAAGCAGCTGCTCCCCCCTGTGGCCAGAATCGAACATCCCCTCAGGAGAAGGTTAACTTGCCTCTGCGTGTCTCTCTCTGTCTCTGTTTGATGTGTTTATGGGCATTGAATGTTTGCCCTATGTGTGTTATAATGTGATCCGCCCTGAGTCCCCTTCGGGGTGAGAAGGGCGGAATATAAATACTGTAAATAAATAAAATAAATAAATAATAGTCCTCAATTGTTGACCAGTCAGTCTTTTTTAAAAAGTTAGTTGATCCATATCTTTTAAAAAGTTAGTTGATCCATATCTTTTATCTCCATGACTTTATTTAATCAATCCTCCTTCTCTGGTATGTTGTCTAACTTCCACTTCTTAGCAAAGACCATTCTTGCTGCCGTTGTTAAGAAAATAATTAGTTTTTCTTTGTTAAGGTCAGTGAACACCTCTTTCTCCAAAATTCCCAAGAGATAAGATTCTGGTCTGATTGAATAATCCAATTTTATTTTTTTCTGACATTCTCTGTGTATCATATTCCAAAAATCTCTTGCTTTTTCACATGTCCACCAGCAATGGTAGAATGTTCCCTCCTTTGTTTTACATTTCCAGCATTTGTCATTAGTTTGTTTATACATAACACTCAATTTTTTAGGGGTTAGGGACATCTATGAATCATTTTTAGCCAGTTTTCTTTTAAGTCCATTGCGTATGTAAATTTCATTCTTCTTGTCCATATTTCTTCCCATTCTGACACGAGAATTGATCTTCCTATATTTTTGGCGCAATTTATCATCAAATTTTTTACTTCTTCCATTTCAGTTTTCCATTCCAACAATTTATTGTAAAATTTGGTTATTAATTTCTTTTCTGTTTTTAGTACATTATCCCAAAAGTCCCACTTTTTCCCGAATCCTAATATTTTATCTAAGTTGAAATGTTCTCTTATTTGACAATATTGTAACCATGTCACTTCTTTATAATCACTTTTAATCGTTTCATGACTTCTCAATTTATGTCGTTTAATTCCTCAAACAGTAGTTCTTTATAGGTAGCCGAGTAAGCACCTTTGGTTGGCTTCTAGGATGGATAGCCATCTTGGTGTTCTCTCGTAAAAGTCTTTTATATCTTTCCCAAACTCGGATCAATGAGGAGTGCACAAAGTGATTTCCAAAATTTTTCTCCTTAGATGTCCTCCCATATCAGATGCATGAGTGCCACCCCTTTCGTAGATTGCAATTGTGTAAAGTGTGGTTCAGATTTTCGACTTCAGAGGCACCACAGATACATAGTCTTTATTGGTGTGGAATGTGATTAAATCTGCCTTATCTCTCCATGGACTCCATTTGTTCGAATCTTGCCCTGGTGAAAGCGATTCTTAGGTGTCTTGGCATACCCATGAGTAGCAGCTTAAAGAGCTGGGTCTGTTTAGTTGAGCGGATAGTCATGTTTAAATATTTCTAAGGATGTCATAAGGAAGAGGGGGCAAGCTTTTTTTTCTGCTGCCCTGAAGACTAGACTCAGAGCAATGGCTTCAAATTACAAGAAAGGAAATTCCACCAGAATATTAGGAGGAATATCAGAGCTCCTCTACAGTGGAACTCTCTGCCTCGGAGTCTGTTGGAGGCTCCTTCTTTGGAAGCTTTTAAACAGAGGCTGGATGACATCTATCAGGTATGCTTTGATTGTGCTTTTCCTGTATGGCAGGGGGTAGAGCTGGATGGCTATTGTGGTCTCTTCCAACTCTATGACTTTATTTATTTATTTATTTATTTCCAACATTTATATCCCGCCCTTCTCACCCGAAGGGACTCAGGGCGGCGTACAAAATTGGCAACAATTCGATGCCTATACATAATTAAAACAGCTATAAAAATCCAATAAAACAATAAAAACAATATAAAAAATATAAAAACATATGATTAAAATCCATTCCTCCGAAATCCTCGTGCTGTAGCCGTAAATCAGTCCGGGTCGTCATTATCGTTTAATCTTCAAAAGCCTGGGCACATAGCCATGTTTTCAGGGCTTTTCTAAAACTCAAAAGGGTTTATGATTCCATATTCCATATTTTTACTGTTTTTGAGATCCTATCATTTTGAAATATGCTCAGTGGAATGCTTCAGATAAATTCATAAATCCTGCTCAGGAATGTACATTGGCATTTATTTTTGCTCTATTGTTGAGAAATGTACTGATCTTAATGCCTTAGAAAGCTTTCTAGGAATGTTGCCTGTTGTTAATTGCTGTCACATTGTCGTCAATTTGCGTAACCCTCTGAATGAATGACCTCTAAACTACATTGCCTGTTTTGTCCCTGATGGGAACACCACATTGCCACAAATGCTCCCTATCAGTCTCCCCTGACAGATTTGACAGCCATTCATTGGCTGCTGATAGATGATGTGTGTTCCCAGGGTGGGGATGATACAGAACAGGGAGGGGAGAGAAGAGGATCCCTTAGGTTGGTAGAATATCTGAAAGCAGAAACACCTTGAGAGAGAGAGAACAAGAGGAAGGCCACAGGTAAGTGTAGTCCTCACTGGGAAGAGAAACCTACCAACAGAGAATTGCCAAACAGAGCAGAAAATAAAATGGGGAGGATTAAGAACTGGAACAATTTATAGACCATTGGTATGGGTGGGAAAGAGTAGGTAGGCAATGTAGAAAGAGGCAATTTTAATTTTTCCCATTAGGTAGAATTACACCCTTGCTTCTTCCTTCCTAGGACACCTCAAATTTTCAATCTGAGGCCATGGAAGTGTTGAAGAACTGGCTAAGTCACCCCAAGGAGCTCTACAACTTGGTGCGGTTCAAGATCAATGATTACTTGATGCCCAAGATAGAACAGGTAACTTGTTGCGTCTCTGTGTCACTCTGTGTCTGCTCCCCCTTTTAAGTTGCTTATTAGTCTTTTTTTTTCTCATAAAACAGGTAAAGGTTTCCCCTGACGTTAAGTCCAGTCATGTCTGACTCTGGGGGTTGGTGCTCATCTCAATTTCTAAGCCAAAGAGCCGGCATTGTCCGTAGACACCTCCAAGGTCATGTGGCTGGCATGACTGCATGGAGCGTCATTACCTTCCTGCCGGAGCGGTACCTATTGATCTACTCACATTGGCATGTTTTCGAACTGCTAGGTTGGCAGGAGCTGGAGCTAACAGCGGGTGCTCAAGCCACTCCCGTGATTTGAATCTGGGACATTTCGGTCTGCAAGTTCAGCATCTCAGTGCTTTAACGCACTTCGCCACCGGGGCTCCTTATAGCTTTATACTATTATTGATGGTTAGTTATTCATTCATATATATATATATATATATATATATATAGAGAGAGAGAGAGAGAGAGAGAGAGAGAGAGAGAGAGGGAGTTTGCACCATTTCAGGTGACTGGACTCAATTTTCCTCCCACTGGCCTGACTGGCTGGGATTTTTTGGGGAGGAGAAGTGCAGGTAAACCATTCATCCGTTCTTTTTTCACTCACTGTGGATGAGCATATATGTGTTCAGGACTGTAAAGGATTTTGTTAAGCAAGGTAAATGTAAAGGTTTTCCCTTGACATGAAGTCTAGTCATGTCTGACTCTGGGGGTTGGTGCTCATCTCCATTTCTAAGCTGAAGAGCCGGCGTTGTCCGTAGACACCTCCAAGGTCATGTGGCCATAGGCATGACTGCATGGAGCGCCATTACCTTCCCGCCAGAGTGGTGCCTATTGATCTATTCACATTTGCATGTTTTTGAACTGCTAGGTTGACAGAAGCTGGGGCTGACAGCAGGAGCTCACCCTGCTCCCCAGATTCAAACCACCGACTTTTTGGTCAGCAAGTTCAGCAGCTCAGTGGTTTAACCAGCTGCGTCACCAAAGGCTTCTTTTGTTAAGCAAAGAATCCAAAAAAATAGTTTAGTCCGTTCCTTCCTATGATCTACACTATCCTAGGTATATTTTAGAGGAAGGTCATGGTAAACCGTCTCTGAGTATTCCTTTGAGAAACCCTCTCAAAGTTTTCGGGATTAGCAAAAGGCCATTTGAAGGTGCAGACACGAATGTCAGCTCACTCCAGCCGCTCGAGAATGAAGACGCGAGACCGGTGCGTAAACAAGGTGAACGTTTACTGAAGGATAACTGATGCATAAGAAGCCAAGAGTGCTGGGTGATGCCCTCGGGTCCCTTTATATACCCTCCTCCCACATTCAAACATGCAATTCCCGCTCAGTGAAAAACCCGCGCATAGTGCCCGCCAAAAACCCCCTTTGTCCGTTGGTGTCTCAAGGCCAGCCTCGGCCTGCTTATCAGTCCAGGAATGTGCGGGAATGTCAGGGGCCTGATTCCCGGCGCCAATGTGAAGGCCCGGGAAACATGGGTCCTGACATGGTGTCCTCCTCCTCTTCTTCCTCCTCCTCCTGGAAAGAAACAACCAACACATCTACGATTCTCCGTTGTCCAATGTACCCCTGTATTTCTTGAGCAAGCTACAATGGAATACCGGGTGTACCTTCCCTAGATCCTTTGGTAGTTTCAGTTGGTAGGTGACCTCGTTGATCCTCTTTGAGACTCTGAAGGGGCCTATGTAACGCGGGCTCAACTTTTTGGAGGGGAACCCCAGACTCAAGTTTTTTGTACTCAGCCAAACCAAGTCCTCCTCCTCAATTGTCTCCCCCTCCCTGCGCTTTCGGTCAGCAAATAGTTTGTACTTTCGCTGCGTTTCCCTCAGTGCCGCCGCCACATCCTGCCACCCAGCCCTGATCCTCGTTTGCCATTCCCTGCCTTCGAACTCCCCCTCCTCTTTCCACTCGGGCAGCTTTGGGAACGGCGCCACTTCTTGGCCGTATACAATCTCAAAGGGGGATCTCCCCGTGGCGGAGTGCGTCGCCCCGTTAAAGGCTACCTCAGCGAAAGGTAACAGTTCGGCCCAGTCGTTCTGCCTGCGGTTGGAATATATTCTCAGGAACTGCCCCAGCGTCTGCTGCGTGCGTTCGACCCCCCCGTTGGTCATAGGGTGGAACGCTGAGCTCAGGCTCCTCTCCGCCCCCAGCATCTGTAAGAACTTCCCCCAAAATCTCGCCGTGAACTGGACCCCCCTATCGCTAATCACCTTCTCGGGGCACCCATGCAGGCGATAAATGTGTTTAATATACAGCTCTGCAAGTTTCTCAGCCGAGGGGAGTTTCTGCAGCGGCACAAAGTGGGCTTGTTTGGAAAACAGGTCCAAAACAGTCCAAATGTATCGACACCCCCGGCTAGGGGGTAGTTCGCCCACAAAATCCATCGCTATGCATTCCCACGGTCTCGTGGGTTCTACTACAGTTTGTAACAGCCCTTGTGGTTTCCCTGGGGTTGTTTTGTTTTCTGCACACAGGTCACATTTGGTTATGTGTGACTTCACATCCCCCCTCATCCCCGGCCACCAACATTGCCTTGCTAATAGCTTTATGGTTTTTGTAAGCCCCAGATGGCCTGCCCCTTTGCTGTCATGATACCGTTTCAACATTTCTGGCCGCAACCTTTCAGGAATGTACAGCTTTTTGTTGACAAACATCAAACCTCCATGCAGTTCCCCCTTCCCCTCATTGGAAATCAACCAGGCATCCCCCGATACGCTTGCTTTAATTCCTTCTCCCATGTTTCCCCCTCCGCCTTGACGGCCGTGAGTTTATTTTCTCTTTCAGCTTGTGCTCTGGTTGTGACCGCTAGGCTCCACTGTTTGTCTGAAAATATCCCTCCCTCGGAGTCTTGGGGCCCCACCTCATGCTGAGGCATGCATGAGAGCGCGTCAGCCAGTACATTATGTTTCCCCTGGAAAAATTTCAATTGGAAGTCGAATCTACTGAAATATTGGGCCCATCTCATTTGTTTGGGGGACAGTTTGCGAGGGGACCTCAGGTATTGTAAGTTTTTATGGTCAGACCACACCTCAAAAGGGGTCCCGCTTCCTTCCAAAAGGTGCCTCCAGCATTCCAGTGCTCTCAAGATGGCTAGTGCTTCCCTTTCCCAAATCGGCCAGCGCTTCTCTACATCATTGAATTTTCGCGACAGGTACCCGCATGGTTTTAGGTTACCCTCCCGGTCCTTTTGCAACAGGACCGCCCCATACGCACAATCGGAGGCGTCGCAATGTACAACAAATTGCTTGGACATATCAGGGTGTTGCAACACCGGTTCCTCTGTAAATTTTTCCTTTAGGGCTTCAAAGGCCTCTTGGCATTCCCTCGTCCACGCCAGCTTGGCCCCCGGGGCCTTTACTCTGGTCGTTTCCCCCCTCCCTTTTGTCTTTAGCAGATCTGTCAGTGGTAGTGTCAGTTGTGCAAAGTCTTTCACAAACGTCCAGTAGAAATTCGCAAACCCAAGGAAGGACTGCAGTTGTTTACGGGTTTTAGGGGCCTCCCACCCTTTTACATCCTCCACCTTTGCGGGATCCATGGCTATCCCTTGGGATGAAATTCTGTACCCCAGGAAGTCTATTTGGTCTTTGTTGAATTCGCATTTAGCTATCTTGGCATAGAGTTTTGCTTCTCTTAGCTTTTGGAGTGCTTCCCTCACCAATTGAACATGCTGCTGTTTGTTTTCCCCTCTTATTAATATGTCATCTAGGAAGACATAGACTCCCCTGTGTAACAACGGGTGGAGTACTTCGTTAATTAGCTGCATAAATACGCTTCCTGCATTTTTTAAACCAAAAGGGCACACTCGGTAGTTGAATAATCCATAAGTACAGGAGAAAGCAGTCTTCCACCTGTCTTCTGGCTTGATCCTTAATTTGTGGTAAGCCTCAATTAAGTCCAATTTCATGAATATTTTCCCCTCTGACAGTTGGGACAATAAATCCTCCATTAGGGGTAATGGGTATTTGTTATCTGTGCTGATTGCGTTAAGATTTCTATAATCAATACATAGCCTAAGCGAATTGTCCTTTTTACGCCTGAACAACACTGGGGCCCCCAGGGGGGAATTCGATGGTTCTATGAAACCCCGCGCCAAGTTTTTGTCAATATACTTCCTCAGTTCTTCCTTTTCCTGCGCAGACATCGGGTAGATTTTGGCTTTGGGGAGTTCTGCCCCTGGCACTAGTTCGATCCCTACTTCTACTCTCCTTTTGGGCGGGAATTTATCGGCTCCCTTTTCGTCAAAAACATCAACAAAGTCACGATATTCCTCGGGTAATTGCCTAGCCAGTTCTTCCAACCTGCCAAGTTCTTCCTCCCCCTTTTTGTCTATCTCCTTCTCTATCTTTTTGAAGAGTAGGCTCCTAGCCTCCCAATCAATAAGTGGATTGGCCTGTTCCAACCATGGCATGCCCAATATTACGTTATAGGTCGCCATTGGAGATATGACAAACGACACCTCTCCTCCCCAGGTTCCTATCTGGCATTTGACCTTCTCTATGGAGTGTTTTGCCACCCCTCCTGAGGCCAGGGATCTATCGAGCTGCGAGAACGCAAGCGGTGTCTCAAGTGCCACCGTCTCGCATCCCAATTCCCCTGCTAGTTCGGGTGTAACGATGTTCCTTGAGCACCCGCAGTCGATAAAGGCTTTACATGTGGCGCGTTTGTCCTTCCCCTCTATTCTAATTGGCATTACTAGCATTCTTTTGTCATGACTTACTAGCTCATCAGGTCGGCTTCCTCCCGGAGTTTCCTCCTCTGCCCGCTTTCCGGCCGCAGTCTTGGGTTTGGGCTGGTTGCCCCCTTCCCCTTTTCGCTGCCAACATTCAGCAGCCCGGTGCCCTACACGCCTGCACACGAAACATCCGCTCCGTGCCTTGTTGTTATTTCCTCTTCCCTCGGTTTGTTTCCCGGAGGGGGGTCTCTCCGGCCTCCTGGTCCCTCCGCTCGGCTGGGATTGCTGTCGTTGTGGTCTTCCGCCTCCTCGTTGTCTCCTCACTTGAGCTAGCGTTGTCTCGACGCACCCTGCCAGCTGAATCCAGCCTTGTAGCGTCCCTGGGTCATCTCTGTGTGCCGCCCAGGAGAGGAGCTCAGGACTCAGCCTCTCCTTAAAGCACTCCAGTTTCGTCACGTCGCTCCAGTCTCTAACCTTTTCTGCTAGGCTCTAGAATTCTTCCGCGTACTGGGAGACTGACCTCTGCCCCTGGAGGATGGTTCTCAGCCCCTCCTTCGCCCGGAGTTGCTCCAGCGGATCGCGGAAACGGCCTTCCAGAGCTGCCAGGAACTGCCGTACAGAGTTCAGGCAGGTGTCGCGCCTGGCATGTAGTTGCACATACCAACCCGCAGCTGCTTTCCTCAAGGCGGCTCCTATGGCCCTAACCCGACTGGCTTCAGATGTAAAAGTCTGTCCGTTGTCCTCCATGAAGCCTCTGACGGTGGTCATGAAAAAGTCCAGCTCAGAGGGTTCCCCCTCGTACTCGATTCTCAACTCCTCCCTTCTCTGCTGTGGGAATGGGGCAGGCGGTCCCCACAGCCCGGCGCGTTGCATGTCCCCTGGGGCTCGGTGATGATGCCCCGCCGCTTCCCCTCGATGGCTAGTGCCGCGCCCGGGGGGGGGAATCCGACAACTCTCTCTGGGGTCTTCCTTTGTCCTCGCTACCGCTGTCATCGCCCCCCTCCATCCTCGCGAGTCCCGTTTGGGTTTTGGCGCGGGCCCCCATGTCTCTCTGGGTCCCCTGGGCCCATTCCTCGCCCGTCGTCTGCCTGGACTCGGCCCGGGCCGTTTCCTCCCAGCTTGCCGCGAGGAGAGGGGCGAGGCGCTCCATCGCTTTTGACATGACATCAAGCGTGGTTTCGAGGGCGCCCATTCTCTCCTCCAGGAACTCTAGTCTTTGTGGGGATACGAAGCTCAAATCGCTTCTGGGCTCCGCGTCGTCCTTCCGCGCCCTCTCTCGTCTGCGGGTGACCCCGTTAGGGTGCGCATATGCGGTAGAGGCCGCCACGGCGGCAAACCCCTCAAACTGTTCGGAGAGGGACATGCCCCCCTCTGCTCCGATCAAAGTTTCTTCCTCTTCGTCCATTTCCATGCCTCACTGTAACACAGGATGGCGCCAGTACTCTTGGCTTGCCTGTCAGCTCACTCCAGCCGCTCGAGAATGAAGACGCGAGACCGGTGCGTAAACAAGGTGAACGTTTACTGAAGGATAAGAAGCCAAGAGTGCTGGGTGATGCCCTCAGGTCCCTTTATATACCCTCCTCCCACATTCAAACATGCAATTCCCGCTCAGTGAAAAACCCGCGCATAGTGCCCGCCAAAAACCCCCTTTGTCCGTTGGTGTCTCAAGGGCGACCCCGGCCTGCTTATCAGTCCAGGAATGTGCGGGAATGTCAGGGGCCTGATTCCCGGCGCCAATGTGAAGGCCCGGGAAACATGGGTCCTGACAAACGAACACACAGAGTTTTCAAATTACAGAAGCATTGTCAGCCCCTAATGCTTCATCATACTTTAATTTTATTCAAGTTAGAATATTAAGTATGCTATGATAAATGACAGACAGCTCTCTATATTTTGTATGTACAAATTCAACCATCCATTAATTAATAATTCCAAAAACAAAATCTTGATTTTGCCATTTTGTATAAATTACAAGATTTCCTATGCTGTTGTATTTAATGGGGACTTGAACATCCAGAGATATTGGTATCTACGGGAATTCTTGGAATCAAATCCCACTGAACTACCTTTGTTCACCACCCCTCCATTCACATCACATTCAATAATGCTATTCTGTGTTCTGACTAGAGTATTGAAACATACCTTACTGTATTTTGTGTATGTTTTCTTTCAAAGGCTATGCATACAAACACAGTGTTGACATACAAAAGTTACTTAATTGCTCCAGTTCTTAATGACCATCAACAATGATCTATTTCTGGGCCACCTTGCTGGGATGGGATTTCAAGCGGATGCTTTTATGATGGCTTTGTTCTTTCTTGGATGGGCAAACCTTGAAAATGGATCTTGGGGGACTTCTAATTGACCACAAGCTTGGAGGGTTACTCAGAGCTTGGTTCCCTACCCCCCAATCTGCCATACTATTTTTATCATATTTATGAAACTTCTGAACGTGCGAAGTTTTGGGGTTCAGTGCCATCAGGATGCGGATGACATCCAAAGCTACCACTCATTTCCACCACAAAGCAGGGAGCTGTTTTCACCCCAACTCAGTGACTGCCATCTGTGGTGGATTGGATTAAATCAAAATTTAATTCAGACAAGATGGAAGAGGTCTTGGTCAAATTAGGGAACAGGGATTAAGTTTGTGCTGGGTAGGGCTACACACTCCTTGAAGATGCAGGTTCTCAGTTGGAGAATGCCCATGGATTCAACAGGTTTCAGCAGTGGCCAGGAGTGCATTTGAACAGTTAATGCTCACAGATCAGCTGCACCCACAGGAGATATCAGATCTGGCCACGATGACACACACCAATGTGACCACCAAACTCAATGGGTGCTTATCAAATGGCTCTTCTTCATCCTGGGAGAAGTGACGAGTAGGGTGGTGCAGGGTTCTGTCGTTCCTTGTGCTATTCACCACTTTTATCAATGACTAACTAAAATCAAAACACGCTACATCCACAACAGCCCCTTCATATACCAAGATTGTAACTCTATTAAAAAACATATACGTAAGATTACTCTGTCATGACTTTTTTTGCACTTTAGTGACAACAAAAATCATTTAAATGATTACAGATGATCTGTTTAATGATCTAGCATCTTTTCTAATGTTTAGGTAAGACTGACTGAGCAGAAAATGATTAAGTGCTATTTTTGACTCTTTTTGAAGATGGGGACATTTGCCCTCCTCCAGTCTGCTGAAACCTCAATTTTCCAGGAATTCTCAAAGCTGATAGAGAGTTGTTCTGAAATTATTCCTGCTAATTGTTTTAATACCCTTGGATGTAGTTCATCTGACCCTGGATTCATTTAGATTAGCTAGATATTCCTGCACTATCTCTTTAGATATGCCATGTGCTGCATTTCCCATCAGCTCAATTTTCCTCAGGTAGAGCACTATTTTCTTTGGAGTGATGATTGCGGCAAATAAGGTGTTGAAGAGTTTAATATTTCACTGTTTTCCCTTTGCAGCGGCCCTGTCATTTCCTTCTTAATTTTCCCATGGATATAATAATAAAAACCCTTTATATTGTTTTTAACCTCTCTAGTTGCCCCAAGCTTCTACTATAGTTTGGCTTTTCTGACTTTTTCCCAGCACAAGTTGGGAAAGAAACCTTATACAGTAGAGTTCCAGTTATCCGTCTTAAACGGGCGGGCCCAATCTCGGATATCTGGATCTGTCGGATAACCGGATCTGTGGAAGCGCAGGGCATACTGCTTCTTAGTGACACGCTCTGCACTTCTCAAAAGGCCCAGGCCTCAAAGGTGAGCAAGTGAGGTGCGGGGAGAATATGATGCGCCACAAAGCCCCTGGCGGCGCATTGGATAATACGGAGTGTCGGATAAACGGAGCTCGGATAAGCGGGGCTGTACTGTACCATGAACAGGAAATTCTGCCACCTATCTTTCCTTCCATATCTCTGATTTACACAACATGTGTAGGAATATTCTAGTAGCTCCTTTGGAGAGGACGACTCCATACTTGGTCAAGTTGTTGGATGACGATCACAAAGTGACCCCATCCTTCAAAATTGCTGGGAGCCAGGAGTGGTAGCACTTTGTAGACATGCCTGGTTGTACTCTTCAGGCTAATCTTCTCATAATATAATATAACGTGCATTTATGATAAGTCTATATTTCATTAAGGCTAGTAATAAATCATGTTCTTATTCCTAGAATAGTATATTTTTGCTTTTTAGTACATTAAGAATACTTTTTAATGTACTCACTTTCTGACCCTCTGGACCAATGCTGCCTTTTCCCACTGTCTATGTTCTACATGTAGGATTCGCTCAGCAAAAGCCTCTGTCTCTGTTACCGGTACCTCTACCAGAGCAGTCAGAACTATGCTACAGTCATCATCCAGACTCTCAATGGGGAGTTGCGGTGAGTTGGGGCATGTGTGTGTATCTGTGAACTTGTCTTGGGAAGAAAGAGGGAGAATTGACACCCTTTGTGTCAATTGGGTCTCCAAGGGAAGTATATTCTACAACCAGGGTGTCACAGTTCAAAGGTTTTTCTTCTCTGTCCTTCCACAATATTTCCCCAATGTCACTAGGCTGCTTATAATGCAAGCTTGTTGAATGCAGTTTCAGTTATACATGAAAAGCTTTGAACACCAAAGGATTATGCTGAAGGACCTAGCAATGCCCAGGAAACTGTTGGTTTTAGGCCTCCAGCGCAATTCTATAGTCTACTTTCACCTGAAGCTGGCCACAGAATTGCACTTGAGACTCAGGGAGAACATTCCTTTAGGCTTCACTACCTCCTCCAGAGCAATTCTATAGAGCAGGGGTCCTCACACTTTTTCAGCGGAGGGCCGGTTCATGGTCCCTCAGAAGAATGGGGGGCCCAACTATGCTGAAATAGTCCAAAATTAGGATTGTTGTTGTTGTGTGCCTTCAAGTCGTTTCAGTCAACCCTAAGTCTAAAGTTTAGGACAGGGACCAGGCCAATGACCTTGGAGGGCCTTAGTTTGGAGACCCCTGATCTAGACGATCTCATAAGACCATAGGTAAGCAAAAAGACCTCCAAAGACCATCTACATGATCTCATAAAACCATTGGTAAGGAAAGGGACCCTCAAAGGCCATCTAAATGATCTCATCAGGTCATCAGAAGACCATAGATAAGGAAAGGGACCCTCAACGACCATCTAGATGGGCTCATAGGCCCATAGGTAAGGAAAGTGACCTCCAAAAGCCATCTAGATGGTCTCACAAGGCCGTAGCTAAGCAAAGAGACCTTCTCAAAGACCATCTAGATGATCTCATAAGATCATAGGTAAGCAAAGAGATCTCTAAAAACCAGGTAGACTTAGGTCAACCCTAAGTCTAACGTTTAGGACAGGGACCAGGTAAATGACCTTGGAAGGTCGCATCCGGCCCACAGACCTTAGTTTGGGGACCCCTGATGTAGAGGGTGTGTGTAGAGTAAAGGTGTATGGGGAGTCATTGAGTGTGTTTATATGCCTTCAAATTACTTATCATGTAAGAAAGCGGAAAAATTTTGGAGCGAGATATACAGAACAATGGAAACAATATTACAAAGGAAATTTGAGTTAAAACCAGAATACTTTCTGTTAGGGCTTACAGATTTTCATATGGATTTAAACACAAACAATCTATTCATCTATTTTACAACCATTGCGAGGCTATGCCTAGCCAAACTATGGAAAACTCAAGAATTCTCTCCACTTAAAATTGGATATTAAGAATCCTAGACATAAGGAATATGGACTCACTGACACAAATGGCGCAGAATAGACCACACAGACAGTCGACAGATTGGAGCAAACTAAGACTTTATTTGAAGAATGAGAAAGTAGAACTTTACTAAAGATGGAATTAAAATAATCCTCGGACAGATAGATTACAAAGTCCAATGTTGACATAGGAAAGAGATTAAGAAAACACGATCTGCAACTCAGGAAATCTGGAAGTACGACTAAATTTTTTTTCTTGTTTTTTTCTTCTTTATTTTATTTTTTTCTTTTATTTTTTCCTGTCTTTTTAACACTATTATTCCCCTCCAACTCCCCTCCCTTATTTTATTTTATTTTATTTACAGTATTTATATTCCGCCCTTCTCACCCCAAAGGGGACTCAGGGCGGATCACATTATATACACATAGGGCAAAGATTCAATGCCCATAAACACATCGAACCGAGACAGAGACAGACAGACACAGAGGCAATTTAACCTTCTCCCGAGGGGATGTTCGATTCTGGCCACAGGGGGGAGCAGCTGCTTCATCATCCACTGTGACGGCACTTCCTCATTCCAACGTCGTAAATTAGTTACACTTGCCTCCCCACTTTTATAAGTGGTACCTTATTTCCTACTTGATAGATGCAACTATCTTTCGGGTTGCTAGGTCAGCAATGAGCAGGGGCTATTTTTTATTTTTAATTGACGGGTGCTCACCCCGCCACGGGCTGGCCTCGAACTTATGACCTCATGGTCAGAGTGATTTATTGCAGCAGGCTGCTCACCAGCTTGCGCCACAAGGTCACTCTCTCACCTATCCTTATTCCAACTTTCTCTTTCTATCAATTGTTCCACCACTTTTATTGTAACTTCAAAACCAAAAATAAAATGTAAAAAAAAATTCTGTCTGAGGGTTACTTTAATTCCATCTTTAGTAAAGTTCTATTTTCTCGTTCTTCAAATAAAGTCTTAGTTTGTTCCAATATGTCGACTGTCTGTGTGGTCTATTCTGCACCAACGTTTGTGTCAGTGATCCTATGAATTTCATAGGTTTTTTCTTAGGCAAGGAATGTACTACGACTCCTATCTTTACAGGGGATACAATCCTATACATTGGGTGGTTATGCGAGTCTGCAGATAATAGTGAACACTACTGAAAAGAATGACCTCTAGCCCCAGAGAGCCTAGAAAGTACCTAGAAAGGATGCATTTTTGGGGGAAATGGATCAGTAAAATTGTGGATAACAGTCCTGAGGTTGTTGTATGTTTTCTGGGCTCTATGGACATATTCCAGATGTATTCTCTCCTGATGTTTTGCCCACATCTATGACAGGCATCCTCAGAGGACAGCCCGGAAAACATACAACAACCCTGTGATCCCAGCCATGAAAGTCTTCAACAATACATAGTCCTGAGGTTATAAGTGTTATACTGTACTCTTAAGTAGTTTTGATAGTTACCGTATATACTCAAAGATAAGCCGAGTTTTTCAACCCTTATTTATGAGCTGAAAAAGCCTCCTCCGGCTTATATTCGGGTTAAGGTCAAGCCAGCAGCAGAGCCTGGAGACCACAGTATATTTTCTTTTCCAAAACCTCTCTTCTTCGCTTCTCCTCCCAGGCTGGTTATCTTACTATTTTTTTTTGAGAGAGAGAGAGACAGAGACAAGAAGTGAATTTTTTCAAAAGCGAAAGGAGACTGAGAGAAACCCTTGCAAGCCAGATTGCATGGGTAGAAAGGGGAGAAATAAAGATATTCTTGCAAATTTGCACGATTCATTACTATTACTATTATTATTATTACTACTACTACTATTATTGCAAGAACATTTGAGTCCAAAGAGAGGGAAGGAGGGAAAAGAGAGCAACAGAAGGTGTGTATTTCTTTTTATTCCTAAGGAAACAAACATGAGGTGGGTTTTTTTGGGAGGGGGAGAGAAGTTTAAAAAAACCTTTTCTGGCTACTTTTAGAGTTTGAAAAAGGGAGAAAGCAAAGAGGTGGGAAAGGGGAGGAGAAAAGAGGACACACAAGTTGTTTTTAGGGGGGCTTTGCTTGCATTTCTTCCTTGGGTAAATGCATGCCCCAAAGCTTCTAAATATTGATATAGATGTTCCCCCTACAAATACATTAATATATGAATTTTCCCCTCATATGTTTACAGGTCTTTGCAAATCCTATGTAAATATAGATAACTAGAGATTTCCTGTATATCTGTTCCTATATGTATACATTAATTTTATATATGAATTTTATATGGATTTTACCCTCACATGTTTGCAAGTGCAGGGGGAAAATGTGCATAAATAGGGCTTGGAAATTTTGCAGGAGGAAAATGCACATAGAGAGAGATTTGCAAAGGTTTCAGGGGGAAACACACATGTGAAATTAGTATATATAATGACAGATTTATATCTAGCTCTGCATTGTTTATGTAGGCATTATATGTTTGCCTGTTACTATGTTGGAAGCTGGCCTGAGTCCACAGGGGGAGAGAGATAGGGCAGGGCACAAATGAAGCTGTTGATGATGATGATTATTATTATAAAGTTATTGTTGCTTTTCCACTTATAGAGTTAGTTTACTGTTTTTCTTTGAAATACAGTAAATATTCAAAACATTTAACCCACTAATGCCTCAATTAATGTAATTTTATTGGTATCTAATTTTATTTTTGAAATTTACCAGTAGCTGCTGCATTTCCCACCCTCAGCTTATACTTGAGTCAATACGTTTTCCCAGTTTTTTGTGGTAAAATTAGGTGCCTCGGCTTATATTCGGGTCGGCTTATGCTCGAGTATATACGGTACTCTGAAATATTGTCTGCAGCATGTGGTATTTGTTGGCATCCAAGTCACAGATGATCTTCTTCCCTCTCAATCTTCTCCCCTAGCGACGCGGTTTGCATCTTCTATTTGGTCCTCCGGGCTCTGGACACTGTGGAGGATGACGTGACGATCAGCTTGGAAACCAAGGTCCCCATGTTGCACAATTTCCACTCCTATCTTTATCAGCCAGATTGGCGGTTCATGGACAGCAATGATAAGGACAAGCAAGTGCTAGAGGATTTCCCAGTGGTGAGCTATTGCCCCCATGCTTGAATCTTAAGTTTATATAAGTATGCCTATGAAGACTGGAAACTTTAGCTGGTACAAAGAGTTGCAGCAAGATTGGTAACAGGAGAATCTACAAGGAGCACACAACCCCTCTGTTGCAACAGTTCCTCTAGCTTCCAGTTTGTTTCCAGGCACAAACTGGTTATATGGTTCAGGTCCGGGCCACTTGGCAGATCATATCTCCAGGAACAAACCATCCAAGGCCTGAGATCCCCAGGATAGGCTAAAACCTTTCTTTTCAGGCAAACATTTTAAAAAAATAATTTAAGACTGAATCAAGGGTGATGTGTAGTGTTTTATTGTTAGTAGATTTTAATGGTTTTAATATTTTATTTTTAAATAGTTTTTGGTTTAATGCTATTGTAATATTGATAATATTGAAGAAAGAATGTTGAAATGCAGTAAGATTAATCTAGATTAAAGGAATCATAGAATAGTAGAGTTGGAAGAGACCTCATGGGCCATCCAGTCCAACCCCATTTTGCCAAGAAGCAGGAAATCGCGTTCAAAGCACCCCCGACAGATGGCCATCCAGCCTCTGCTTAAAAGCCTCCAAAGAGGGAGCCTCCACCACACTCCCTCCGGGGCAGAGAGTTCCACTGTCGAACAGCCCTCACAGTGAGGAAGTTCTTCCTGATGTTCAGGTGGAATCTCCTTTCCTGTAGTTTGAAGCCATTGTTCCGCGTCCTAGTCTGCAGGGCAGCAGAAAACTTGGATAAGTGAGTCTTGGATAAGTGAGACTCTAATATATAAGAAACCGTATGGAAAACGTAGAATCAGAAAGAATAGTTTCAGCTATTAAGAAAGCTTATAAGTGAAATGCAGCTTTCCTATTAGTTAGTGAATTGGTTAGTTAAAATTTCCAAGTGGTATTTGGTCATGGTTTGGAGTTCAGATATTGTTATTTTAAATTTTTTAATCGATACATTCTAATCAAAATATTATTATAGGAGTGTTTGCATTGATTTATGTTTCCCTTCTCTCCAAACTGGGGTGAGCAACATTAAATCAATGTTTGACATGATCTTGAGTTGAGTCTTGATAGTCTGTTTTGGGAATTAGCAGTTTTCCCTTGTGCCCTAGATCTCTTTGGAATTCCGCAAGCTGAAGAAGGTATATCAGGATGTCATTGCTGACATTTGTCGCAAGATGGGCCTCGGGATGGCCGAGTTCTTGGAGAAGAAGGTGGAATCTGAAGAAGACTGGGATAAGGTCAGTGGCAATCCTTCATGATGGACGAAACTCTTCGATTGGCTGAAGTGGGGTGGGAAAGGGACATACTGGACTTTCCTGGAGGGCTGTGTCCCTCTCTGCCCTAAAACTTGACTTTTTTGAACCTCTCTAGTACTGCCACTACGTCGCTGGTCTGGTGGGGATCGGCCTCGAACAACTCTTCTCTGCATCCAAGCTGGTGGACCCTGTTGTTGACCAGGACACAGAGCTTGCAAACTCCATGGGGGTTTTCCAGCAGAAAATCAACATCATTCGGGATTACCATGAAGACCTACTTGTGGGCAGAGAGTTTTGGCCTCGAGAGGTAATGAAAATGAGTGCGAGGCAGACACCAGGGAAGGAGGGCAAATTTATTTATTTATTTATTTACAGTATTTATATTCTGCCCTTCTCACCCCGAAGGGGACTCAGGGTGGATTACAATGAACACATATATGGTAAACATTCAATGCCAACAGACAAACAACATACATTAGACAGACTCAGAGGCATTTTTAACATTTTTCCAGCTTCACAATTCCGGCCACAGGGGGAGCTGTTGCTTCACCGTCCAGAAGTGGCTGTACTTCCTCATTCCTTTCCTCGTGTTTTGCTGGCAGTTTTATGGTGTTGTAAATTAGCCTCCCGCATAAAGCGTCCCTAAATATCCCTAATTGACAGATGCAACTGTCTTTCGGGGCTGCATAGGTCCAGTAGTGGCTGTACTTCCGCATTCCTTTCCTCGTGTTTTGCTGGCAGTTTTATGGTGTTGTAAATTAGCCTCCCGCATAAAGCGTCCCTAAATTTCCCTAATTGACAGGTGCAACTGTCTTTCGGGGCTGCATAGGTCAACAGCAAGCTGGGGCTATTAATGGTCGGAGGCTTAACCCAACCCGGGCTTTGAACTCATGACCTCTCGGTCAGTAGTGATTTATAGCAGCTGGTTACTAGCCAGCTGCGCCACAGCCCGGCCCCAAATGGAGGATTGTGACTGAGTGGTCGATGGTGTGATCTTGTGTTCGGTCTAGAGCATCTTGAGTCACTAGCTTGCTTATTTCTTCAGAAGCGATTTCCTGCTTCTTGGCAGGGGGTTGGACTGGATGGCCCATGAGGTCTCTTTCAGCTCTACTATTCTATGATTCTATGATTCAGTTCATTCAGAAGAAATAATGTTGCCTTGAACACCCTGATTTTAGAAGCTAAGCAGGATCAGGCCATGATGGAAAACCAGAAACATAATTAAAGAAGGGATCTAAGAGTCTCAGTAGACCACAAGCTGAACCCAATGCGATTCTAAGTTGCATCAATAGGAGTATATTGTCTAAGCTCTGTTCTGCTTTGGTCAGGCCTCATCTGAAATACTGAAATTTCTAAGCAACACCATTCAAGAAAGATATTGTCAAACTGGAATGTGTCCGGAGAAGGGCAACAAAACGGTCCAAGGCCTGGAAACCATAATCCCTATGAGGAGTGGCTTCGGGATTGGGGATTTTTGGCTTGGAGAAGAGAAGGGTGAAAGGGGACATGAAAGCTAAGGTTAAATATTGAAAGGATGTCACATTGAGGAGGGGCCAAGCTTGAGTACGGAGTTGATGGCTCTTCCACTGCTATGATTCTGCAAAAAGAGGTTGTTGTTTATTCGTACAGTTGCTTCAGACTCTTCGTGACCTCATGGACCAGCCCACGCCAGAGCTCCCTGTCAGCTGTGGCCAACTTCAGTTCCTTCAAGGTCAAGCCAGTCACTTCAAGGATAAGATCCATCTATCTTGCCCTTGGCCTGCCCCTCTTCCTTTTTCCTTCCATTTCCTTCCTGTCTCCTCATGATGTGGCCAAAATACTTCAGCTTTGCCTCTAATATCCTTCCCTCCAGTGAACAGCCAGGCATTATTTCCTGGAGGATGGACTGGTTGGATCTCCTTGCGGTCCAAGGCACTCTCAGGATTTTCCTCCAGCACCAGAGTTCAAAAGCGTCTCTCTTCCTTCGCTCAGCCTTCCTTATGGTCCAGCTCTCGCATCCATAGGTTACTACGGGGAATACCATTGCTTTTACTATGCGGACCTTCGTTGCCAGTGTGATGTCTCTGCTCTTCACTATTTTATCATTGAGGTTGGCCATTGCTCTCCTCCCAAGAAGTAAACATCTTCTGATTCATAGAATCATAGAATCATAGAATAGTAGAGTTGGAAGAGACCTCATGGGCCATCCAGTCTAACCCCCTGCTAAGAAGCAGGAAATCGCATTCAAAGCATCCCCAACAGATGGCCATCCAGCCTCTGCTTAAAAGCCTCCAAGGAAGGAGCCTCCACCACGGCCCCGGGGAGAGAGTTCCACTGTCGAACAGCTCTCACAGTGAGGAAGTTCTTCCTGATGTTCAGGTGGAATCTCCTTTCCTGTCGTTTGAAGCCATTGTTCCGTGTCCTAGTCTGCAGGGCAGCAGAAAACAAGCTTGCTCCCTCCTCCCTATGACTTCCCTTCACGTATTTGTACATAGCTATCATGTCTCCTCTCAGCCTTCTCTTCTGCAGGCTAAACATGCCCAGCTCTTTAAGCCGCTCCTCATAGGGCTTGTTCTTCAGACCCTTAATCATTTTAGTTGCCCTCCTCTGGACGCTTTCCAGCTTGTCAACATCTCCCTTCAACTGTGGTGCCCAGAATTGGACACAGTATTCCAGGTGTGGTCTGACCAAGGCAGAATAGAGGGGGAGCATAACTTCCCTGGATCTAGACGCTATTCCCCTATTGATGCAGGCCAGAATCCCGTTGGCTTTTTTAGCTGCTGCATCACATTGTTGGCTCATGTTTAACTTGTTGTCCACGAGGACTCCAAGGTCTTTTTCGCACACACTGCTGTCAAGCCAGGCGTCCCCCATTCTGTATCTTTGATTTCCATTTTTTCTGCCGAAATGAAGTATCTTGCATTTGTCCCTGTTGAACTTCATTTTGTTAGTTTCGGCCCATCTCTCTAGTCTGTCAAGATCGTTTTGAATTCTGCTCCTGTCTTCTGGAGTGTTAGCTATCCCTCCCAGTTTTGTGTCGTCTGTAAACTTGATGATCGTGCCTTCTAACCCTTCGTCTAAGTCGTTAATAAAGATGTTGAACAGAACCGGGCCCAGGACGGAGCCCTGCGGCACTCCACTTGTCACTTCTTTCCATGATGAAGATGACACATTAGTGAGCACCCTTTGGGTTCGTTCGCTTAGCCAATTACAGATTCACCTAACCGTAGTTTTGTCTAGCCCACATTTTACTAGTTTATTTGCCAGAAGGTCGTGGGGGACTTTGTCGAAGGCCTTACTGAAATCCAGGTAGGCTACATCCACAGCATTCCCTGTATCGACCCAACTCGTAACTCTATCGAAAAAAGAGATCAGATTAGTCTGGCATGACTTGTTTTTGGTAAATCCGTGTTGACTATTAGCAATGACCGCATTTGTTTCTAAGTGTTCGCAGACCACTTCCTTAATGATCTTTTCCAGAATCTTGCCTGGTATCGATGTGAGGCTGACCGGACGGTAATTGTTTGGGTCGTTCTTTTTTCCCTTCTTGAAGATAGGGACCACATTCGCCCTCCTCCAATCTGCTGGGACTTCTCCCGTTCTCCAAGAACTCTCGAAGATAATTGCCAGTGGTTCTGAAATAACTTCCGCTAGTTCCTTCAGTACTCTTGGATGTAGCTGATCTGGCCCTGGGGACTTGAATTCGTTTAGAGAGGCCAGGTGTTCCTGGACAACTTGTTTCCCTATTTGGGGTTGGATTTCCCCCAATCCTTCGTCCATTCCATGTTGCTGAGGTAGAAGATGGCTTTCTTTTTGTGAGAAGACCGAGGCAAAGAAGGCATTGAGCAGTTCTGCCTTTTCCCTGTCCCCTGTCGCCATCACCCCATCTTCTCCTTGCAGAGGCCCTATCGCCTCCTTTTTCTTCCTTTTTCTACCAACGTAAGCAAAAAAGCCTTTTTTGTTGTTTTTTATGTCCCTGGCAAGCCTGAGCTCATTTTGTGCTTTAGCCTTGCGAACCTTTTCCCTACAGGTGTTGGCTATACGTTTGAATTCTTCTTTGGTGATTTCTCCCCTTTTCCACTTCTTGTGCATGTCACTTTTGAGCTTTAGCTCAGTTAGAAGTTCTTTGGACATCCATTCTGGCTTCTTTGCACTTGTCTTATTTTTCTTCTTTGTTGGCACTGTTTGCATTTGCGCCTTGAGTATTTCACTTTTGAAAAACTCCCATTCATCCTTAACTCCCTTGTTTTTTAATATTGGTGTCCATGGAATGCCGCTCAGTAATTCCTTCATTTTTTGGAAGTCAGCTCTCTTAAAGTCGAGAATGCGTGTTTGACTTGTCTTAGTTTCAGCATTCCTTTGTATTGCAAACTCCAGGAGCACATGGTCACTTGCCCCTAAGGATCCAACCACTTCAACTGTATTGATCAGGTCTTCCACATTTGTTAAGATTAGATCAAGAGTTGATTTCCTGACTGCAGTCTGCGTCTGCAGTAATCTTCGTGTCTAGAAACACAAAGTCTGTCAATGCCTCCACATTTTCTCCCTGTTTGCCAGTTCTCAATCAGTCTGGTTGCCATAATTTTTCATTTTTAATTGCAACCCAGCCTTTGCCCTTTCTTCTTTCACCTTGATTAGAAGGCGCCTCCACTCCTCCTCACTTTCAGCCATCCGAGTGGTATCATCTGCATATCTGAGGTTGTTAATGTTTCTTCCAGCAATTTTAACTCCAGACTTAGATTCACCAAGCCCCTCACATTGCACGATGTGTTCTGCATACAAGTTGAATAGCTAGGGTGAGAGTATACAGCCCTGTCATACTCTTTGTTGTTCCGTGGTCTGCTCAAAAAGAGGAGGCAACAGTTTTGTCCTCATATTTTTCCAGCTTTAAAGAGAAAACCACGTGAGACTGGGGATTAATTGTTGCAGGCAATGTAGGAACTTGCCAGAAAATCCTCCAGGATAACACAGGCAATGTATGAATATTGTTTTTATTTTCTTTTTAAATAAAAGTATAGCAAGAAACATTACCATTTCATGATTGCCTTTTTCCCACCAGGAGGAGCCCTTGCAGAAGGAGAGGGTGAGAAACAGGTGGCTCTTCTGAGATGGCTCTTCTGATGGCCTTCTCCCCTTTCTAGCTCAACTATTGAAAGGATCCTATCCGTCCTTTTGAGGCACCACTTTCCATGGGATCCTTCATTTCCCCTTAAGCCTCTTACACTAAAAGAGTCAGGCATCCTTTCTGTTTTGGGTTCCTTTCTCCTTAAGTTCCTAAACAAAAAGAGATGAACACTTTTAAAAACACTTCTTTCAATGGGACCCACACCATCTTTAAACCACTCATAAGGTAGGTAAAGGTAAAGGTTTTCCCCTGACGTTAAGTCCAATCGTGACCGACTCTGGGAGTTGGTGCTCATCTCAATTTCTAAACCGAAGAGCCGGCGTTGTCCGTAGACACCTCCAAGGTCATGTGGCCGGCATGACTGCATGTAGCGCCGTTACCTTCCCGCCGGAGTGGTACCGAGTTTTAACTGAGTGTCAGTGCGGCCTGCCCTGTTATATTGCTCTTTGGATTTTGTGTTGTACTGTATATGATTCTTTATTGTATTGTTGTAATTGTATTATGATATGTTGTTTTTATATTGTGTTGTATTGTATTTTTCCCGGGCATGGCCCCATGTAAGCCACCCCGAGTCCCCATTGGGGAGATGGTGGCGGGGTATAAATAAAGTTTTATTATTATTATTATTATTATTATTATTATTATTATTACCTATTGATCTACTCACATTTGCATGTTTTCGAACTGCTAGGTTGGCAGGAGCTGTGGCTAACAGCGGGTGCTCATTCCGCTCCCGGGATTTGAACCTGGGACCTTTCAGTCTGCAAGTTCTGCAGCTCAGCGCTTTAACACACTGCACCACTGAAATGTCACAAAGTAATCAGACAAATCCACCACTTCCTACCACAAGGAAAAATACTAATTTTCAAGCTTTTCTATGCTCAGGGAAAGGACTGGATTCAAAAGCCTTCCATTTCTACACACTGTAGTGATGGAATCCCATGAGCAACCACCAGAAGCAATCATACATCATTTGATGGGCTCTGTGGGAGTCTGTCTTTGAAATGTGTAGAAATGGTAGAAACAGAGGAAAGGTTTCATATGATGTCAGACATTATTTGGACATCCAGCGGCTGTGTAGTTCTTAAAAAGGCAGGAAAAAATGCAGCCCACCTAGAATCATAGAATCATAGAATCATAGAGTTGGAAGAGACCTCATGGGCCATCCAGTCCAACCCCCTGCCAAGTAGCAGGAAATCACGTTCAAAGCACCCCCAACAGATGGCCACCTTACCTTACCTAACTTACCTTAGTTAGGCAATAAGCATTTTGGGTTGGACTGAGCCAGATGATTGAGTTCCCTTCAAATTTTGACATCTGTGAACACTTGGAGAAAATGCTAGAGGAATTTGACGGCCTTTCTCTATGGAGCTGGAGGGTATTTTAGTATAGGATTTGCTCATATTATTCATGCGGGGACATGAGAGAAGCCTCCCACAGGATGGTAAAATATCCGGGCATCCCCTGGGCAATGTCCTTTCAAACTGCCAATTCTTTCACACCAGAAGCAGCTTGCAGTTTCTCAAGTCGCTTTTGACACAAAAAATCCTCATACTATTGGGCAAAACTTCTGAAAATTGTGCTAATTTGTTTAAAAAATGTTTTTCTTGGGATTGTGAAATTTTGGGGAAGCATCAAAGGCCATCATGGACTGTAGAAGTTATGTTGAAAGTCTACATGTGGCCAGTGAGCCATATTTTGCCCACCCTTGTCTGGTCATGTGAGTGTTGGATGAGGACTCTGCAAAACCATGATTCAAATCTCCATTCAGCCATGGAAATCCATTGGGTGATTGTCAGTAGAAGACAGTGGAAAACCTCTGAAGTAATCTTAGCAAGCATGCTCCACAGAAAGATCACCACATGACTGAGTCAGCTTAAAGGTGCATGATAATAAGACAAGACAAAATGCATTGTGCAAACTAGAATGGTTGAACTCCTTGGTCTCAATGTTTATTGGGGAAAGGGATAAAGTGGCAGACTTCCAGTATGTCATTGCAACATCCCACCCAGACCTAGTTGGCCAGCATTTCTAACCCTTTGAGTGTTTCCAGGTGTGGAGCAAGTATGCAAAGACGATGTCGGATCTGGCCAAGCCTGAGAACATTGACAAAGGTGTCCAGTGTCTGAATGAGCTCATCACCAATGCTCTGCATCACATCCCTGATATCTTGACACATCTGTCACAACTGAAGAACCAGAGTGTGTTCAAGTTCTGTGCTATCCCCCAGGTAGGTTGGACAGTCCCTGAGGGATTTTGCACCTTGGGAGGACATTGCACAGTGACAACATTATGATTCTCTTAACTTCAATGGTTGCCCCTTATAGAATACTGGATTTGAAATTTATAGAATCAGTACTTTTCTCTGGCTGAAAATGTAAGAATTCAAAATTCCAGAAACCCCATCGCCATCAAAGTGGAATCATTATTCTAGAATTGTGTAGTGTGGAAATCCCAGGGATTTCATAATGGCACTGGTGTAATATCTCCCTTCAAAGAGGTTCTGGTATGTGAATCCAGTCTCCTTTACACTGTACAGTGTACATCCTTTAAACCAGTGGTCCCCAACCTTTTCTTGACCAGGGACCACTTTAACTAGGTCCTGCTTGACCGGGGACCACTTTGACAGGGGCCACTCTCCAACATTAGTAGCAAAAGGCTTACAAATCAGTTTTTGGTCAACTTTAGATTCTGTTTGGTTATGTGGGGTGCAGATTCAGAAAATTGCATTGATAGACCATATCAGGTCTAGTTTCTGATACAGAATATATGTCATCCAATAGTCGCCATCTGTTCATCCACAGAAAACCATATTTAATAATATAGATCTGATGTGGTCTATCCAATGCAATGGTCAGCTTTGCGGAAAGGAGTGGAAATAAATAATGAAATAAATAAAGAGGAAGGAGGTTCACGGACCAGATTTTAATTCTCACAGCCCACTGCTGGGCTGTGGTCTACAGACTGGGAACCACTGCTTTATATGAAATTGAAGAATTTTGCCCAGCTAATATCTTTTGGACTGAGGCTCCACCTACACTGCCATATGATGCAAACTGCATCATATGGCAGTGTAGATGGGTCTTCCGTTTTCTAGGAGTCTTCAGCACCAATCTCTATATAGAGTCCTGTCAGATACAAGCTCACTTTGAGATATTAAAGCTTTATTAAAGAAAACAAAGGCAGGCTACTACTGTATATTCCAGTTAATGTCAGAACTGCCAAGCACTGCAAGCTTCATATATTTATAGGTAGCACATTTTTTGCATAATATTCCCTCATTAATCAGTATGAGGTATATATTTTTTCTTGGTAATCAAAGAGCAGGATCAGGCCTAGTTAGTTCTTGGATGGGAGACAAGCACAGTTTTTGGCTATATTTCATTGGAAGGAACTGGGAAAACCACCACAGAGTATTTCTTGCACCCCCCCCCCCCAAATGGATGACCTTTTGGGCCAAATTTCAGCAGGACCCTTTTTTGTGGTTTCTGACACCTTCTTCCCTTCCAGGTGAAGGGCATTGCCACCTTGGTAGCCTTCTACAACAACCCGCAGGTCTTGCAGGGACTGGTGAAGATCCGAAAAGGGCAAGCCGCCACTCTAATGATGGATGCCACCAACATCCAGGCTGTCAAAGCCATCACATTCCAGTACATGGAAGAGGTGAGTTGAAGTCAGTGACAGAGTCACTGACTTAAAAAAAACAAACACATTGTAGTAAACGAGTAGATCCACTAAATCACTTGTGGAACAGAAAGTGTCATTTACATTAATCCCATGCATTCCCTCTACTTTGTTCTTTCTAGTTGGGTTTCCCAATAGAATCTCGTCTATCCCTTTCCTTTGTTGCCAGTGCCCAGACTGAATTGTTGTTATTTCTGTATGTGTTCAGTACCATTTTACAGTGACTTCTAAGGCTAAGAGTGTATGGGTTTTCATGGCTCAATGGGGATTTGAATCCTGATTTCTTGAGTCATAGACCAATACTCAAACTACTATCCTACTCTGGCTCTCTTAGGATCTCACCACATTCATGAGGTCCAGTGTCATGATTTGCTAGCCTCCATGGTGAATCTGGGTGGCAGGAAGTGGCAGTAGACCAATTGCTCCTTCTTTGGAGGCTTTTAAGCAGAGGCTGGATGGCCATCTGTCGGGTGCTTTGAATGCGATGTTCTGCTTCTTGGCAGGGGGTTGGACTGGATGGCTCATGAGGTCTCCTCCAACTTTACTATTCTATGATTCTATGTGTAAAGATGTCAGAAAGGGGGAGAAATCCTTTTAAAAATCCCACCTCTGCCACCAATTGTGGAGAAGGATGATGTTTTTATTAAATTATATATAACTATATCCGCTGTACCCAGTTATTAAAGATGTTTTTATTTAAAAGCTGCCACCAAATGTCAATGTCTTTATAATGCTGCCACCAGATGTCAAGGGGATCATCAACTCTTGCCACCACTATAGGGATACATAACCACTAGCTACTTAGAGAGGGGACTTTTAAATTTTGTTTTTCTTTCTTCTTCTTGTTTATTCTTAATGTGTGTATATATGACAGAGACTGAGATGCTTGAAGGAACAATAACACGTTTATTCAGGCACAAGTTTAATAGTTACAATTCTCACTTAGAAGCACTTTCCTTAACAGTTGCAAAGCTATATTGAGGTGTTTCAAACTTTAAAATACCACTTCTTTCTCTCTTCTGCCTTTAAACTTGCAGTCACCCTGTGAATTCCAATCACAGACCATCTGTTCCTTATCTAGACACAGACTACCTTTAAATAAGCCACCAAACTTATTTTAAAATGACTCAAAATCAAACATTTGAGTCACCCTGATCCCTTCACTGAGGGTCAGCCTTCTCTGCACCTCCTCAGGCACATACTAACCACTAATTTTTCAAACCTACATTTCTCCACACAAAATGACCGTTGGCTCCGCCCCCTTTTCCATGGCAACCAACTCATGAGTGCAGAGTAACTGAAATATTAACCCTTTTAAAACACAATTAAACATGGCATTTGTAAACTAAAAAAAAAATCACACTTCATTACACTATGATTCTATGATCCTGGGCCCTGGACACCCATCCCATATAGGAAAGTGTCTCCACTACACCGAAGCCCCGTTGTTCCTAATGGAACGTGGGCAGCTTCTGTGTTGTCGACAGCAGAGTCTCACCATGCTGCCACCCCATTTCACCCATGGAACCCCATCAGAAGTTGCCTTAAGTAGTACAATGGGCTCCATGGGGCTCCATGGGTGAACTGGAGCAGAAGCATCATAGGACACATCTTCTGTCCCAATCGATAAGTCTAACAGACATAATTACAACTCAGGGAATATAGCTGGAATATAGCCCAATAAGTGTTAAATGTTGCCCTGGGAAGTTTGCATCTTAATGGATGTTGTCTCTTCTCTTGGTAGATTTACCAGAAGATCCCCAGCACGGATCCTTCCTCCAGCAGAACCCAACAAATTGTCACTTCTATCTGTTCAATGTGTTCACCCGGAAGGACCCTGGTCCCACGAACCCATTACTCCTTAAGTTACTTGTCTTGCATGATGGTTTTAGCAGCCCTAGCCTGGCAATATCTGAGCATAATGTTCAAGGCAGCTTAGGAAGACTGTCAAGAACTGAGGAGGCAGA
Source organism: Anolis carolinensis (assembly GCF_035594765.1). Taxonomy (NCBI): domain Eukaryota; kingdom Metazoa; phylum Chordata; class Lepidosauria; order Squamata; family Anolidae; genus Anolis; species Anolis carolinensis. The sequence goes on from NC_085841.1 coordinate 7,153,581, forward strand.
GATGGTTTTATTTTTAAAATTCATTTTATTGGGTCTTCAAAACGGTTAACTTAAACCCAACAAAGTGAAAATAAAGTAATAAAAACACAGATACTAAAATATTTATTATTTATAGTATTTATATTCTGCCTTTCTCACCCCGAAGGGGACTCAGGGCAGATCACAATGCACATATACATGGCAAAACACTCAGTGCTATTATTAGACATACAACACACAGACAGACAGACAGTAGAGGTAATTCAACAATTTTCAACTTCCGAAAATGAAACAAAAGGATCAAATACAGAAGTCATAGCATTCTTTCCATACCACTTCCCTCCACATTTACCAAGTAAAACCAACAAATAATCCCTGCCCCACACATTATTTTATTTTATTTTATTGTGTCAGAAGCAAATTATATTGTATAGAAAGTAACAAACAAAGTTAAAAACTTGGCACTATACAAAATGTCCTTTGACCAGAAGATGGCCACTCGGAAGGCCTCTGGAGTCGCTGTAAGAAGGCCCGCCATTGTGCATGTGGTGGGGCTCAGACTGCATTGTAGTCAGTGGTGAGTGGTTTGCTCTTCTCCACATTCGCATGTCGTGGACTCCACTTTGTAGCCCCATTTCTTAATATTGGCTCTTCCTCTTGTGGTGGCAGAGTGCAGTCTATTCAGCGCCTTCCAAGTCATCCAGGGTTCTGTGTTCCCATGGGGGAGTCTCTCATCAGTATCAGCCATTGATTGAGGTTCCGGGTTTTAGCCTTCCACTTTTGGACTCTGGCTTGCTGAGGTGTTCCTGTGAGTATCTCTGTAGATCTTAGAAAGCTATTTCTTGATTTAAGACATTGTTTACTGGCTGATATCAATACACAGGGTGGGCTGGAGATGTCAATGCCTTGGTCCTTTCATTACTGGCTTAAAAGATAAAAAATAAAAACATTACAAACTTACTCATGAAGAAAAGGCTGATATCAAAGTATTATAATGCACTACTGTTCTACTTAGTTGCCTTGGAGTTGAGTGACGTTGGTCTTTTGTCTCTGATGTCATCTTGACATCAATGGATCACAAGAAGAAAGATCCACTTGTCCCTTTTCTTCTTTCTGTGTGGAATCTGTTTGGTGCCAGCTGATCGTATATGCCACACTCTAGATCTGAATCTGAGATTTCATTAAAAATATATAGTGGACAAAGGCTGCCTTAACAGCTGCTGGGATCAAAATGTTAAGTGTACCTCCAAAGAGTATAATGGGAGGGAAAAGATTGAGATCACTGGGGGAAAAAAATCATTTGAGACAAAGGAGTCGTGGATGGCCTCTTATCCCTGCATAGGTCCTACAGTGCTTTGTCCCAGTCCAAATGTCCCTCAGAAACAGTCTTGTAGAAAAAATTCATACCAGTTTATAAAAACCTCTTAAGTCTTGACAAATGAAAATGATGTATTGAATGTTTTGAACTCCTGAACCTAGAAGACAAAGCGGTGAATTTAAATACAGTAGAGTCTCACTTATCCAAGACTCGCTTATCCAAGGTTCTGGATTATCCAATGCATTTTTGTAGTCTATGTTTTCAATATATCATGATATTTTGGTGCTAAATTCATAAATACGGTAATTACAACATAACATTACTGCGTACTGAACTACTTTTTCTGTCAAATTTGTTGTATAACATGATGTTTTGGTGCATAATTTGTAAAATCATAACCTAATTTGATGTTTAATAGGCTTGTCCTTAATCCCTCCTTATTATCCAAGATATTCACTTATTCAAGGTTCTGCCAGCCCGCTTAACTTGGATAACTGAGACTCTACTGGAGCAAGAAAGGTGGTTCCTTGTAAAATTAACACAATTTAACTGTTGTGGAATCATGAAGACTGTAGGTTTTTTAAGGGACTGGTATTATTTAGCAGAGAAGGTTAAAGATTTTGTAAAACTACAGCTCCATTTTATAAAACAACAGCTCATCAGCCAAAGGTCTGAAAACAGAGGCTCATGCAAAACATATTGGTAAATTATGGTCCACTTACAGTAGTACCTGCAATTCTGCTGATTTCTTCTTTCTCTGCCATTTAGAACCATATGGAAGCAGTCCCTGAGTTACAAACATCTGATTTACAAATGACACATAGTGAAAAGGGGGTGAGACAACAGGAAGTGAGAAAAACCCACTCCTGAAATTGTTATCATAGGGAAAAGGTGTCTCGGCTGAAGCTTTTTCACCTATTCTTGTTTCTATAACAAGCCATTTTTTTTCAAAATCCAATGATCACAGGGACAGAAAGTGAGGTGAAATCTTCTGAACAGAAGCACAGACAGCAAAGTTGTGACTTACAAACAAATTCAACTTAAGACCAAACCTACAGAACCTATCTTGTCTGTAATTTGGGACTGCCAGTAGTCTGGTTAACCAGTGTGTTTTTCTAGCCCAAGGGTGGGCACAGTACAGCCTGTGGGCCACATGATGTGGGTCATGCATTGTGTTCTTTTCCTTGAATTTTGTATGTAAAACATCCCTTAAAATTGGAGGCTCAAATTCAGCCCATGAGAATTGGCAACCCGAGTGGCAATGTATCTAGGTCTTCAAAGGCTCCCTATCTCTTCCTAATGGATTTACCCAAATGGTTTGTCATGGGAAAAAAATTATGGATAAATTCATCTGCATTGGCAACATATGCTACCTCTACTTCCCATTGGATTATAAGGTTGGAGGAGAATCAATATAATGTAGTTTTGTGTATTACCAATGTTGAAATTCCACAAAAACATCCCTAATGAAATGTCACCTCCCGCTTAGCTATTTTTGATTTATTTACAGTGTTTATATTCTGCCCTTTATGCCCCGAATGGGACTCAGGGTGGATCACAATGCACATTCAATGGCAAAAATTCAATGCCATTATTAGACATACAACACACATACAGACAGTAGAGGTAATTCAACATTTTTCCAACTTCCGGCTTCAGGAGGTTATGCTTGATTACGGCCACAGGGGGAGCTGTCGCTTCATCTACTATGACAACGAATCCTTTTTGATCGTAATATTTCCTCCTTGCTCTTCGCTCGCTGGCAGTTTTACGGTGTTGTAAATTAAATTAACCTCCCTGCATTAAGCAGGCCCTAATTTATCTACTCACAGCTGCAGTTGTTTTCGAACTGCTTAGGTGGACAGTAAGCTAGGCTATTAAATGGTCAGTGCTCAATCCAACGCAGGCTTTGAATTCATGTTCTTTTGGTCAGTAGTGATCTATTGCTGCTGGCTATTAACCAGCTGCACTGCAGCCCGGCCCTATTACACCACCTATACCAATAAAGTTAGATGACAGTTCTGAGCAGCAATCTTGGGAGGGATTTTGATTATCCAGTAGCTTTGAAAGTTGTCATCTCTCGTATGTATTAGACTCTGGAAGTCTAATCTCTAAAAGGCAGAACTACTTATTGCCTTCTTTGCCTCAGTCTTCTCACAAAAAGAAAGCCATCCTCAACCTCAGCAACATGGAGTGGACGAAGGATTAGGGGAAATCCAACCCCAAATAGGGAAACAAGTTGGTCATGGATACCTGGCTTCTCTAAACGAATTTAAGTCCCCAGGGCCAGATGAACTACATCCAAGAGTATTGAAGGAACTAGAGGAAGTTATTTCAGAACCACTGGTAATGATCTTTAAGAGTTCTTGGAGAACGGGAGAAGTCCCAGCAGATTGGAGGAGGGCGAATGTGGTCCCTATCTTCAAGAAGGGGAAAAAGGACAACCCAAAGAATTACCTTCCAGCCAGCCTCACGTCGATACCAGGTAAGATTCTGGAAAAGATCGTTAAGGAAGTGGTCTGCAAACACTTAGATCTCTTTTTTAAATAGAGTTAAAAGCTGGCTTGATGCAGGGAACACCATGGATGTAGCGTATCTGGATTTCAGTAAGGCCTTCCTTTGACAAAGTCCCCCATGACCTTCTGGCAAACAAATTAGTCAAATGTGGGCTAGGCAAAACTACGGTTAGATGGATCCGTAATTGGCTAAGCAAACAAACCAAAAGGGTTCTCACCAATACGTTTTCTTCATCCTGGAAAGAAATGAGGAGTGGAGTGCCATAAGCAGGGTTTCGTCTTGGGCCCGGTTCTGTTCAAATCTTTATTAATGACTTAGATGAAGGGTTATAAGACATGATACCAAACTGGGAGGGAGAGCGAATGCTCCAGAATATAGGAGCAGAATCCAAAACAATCTTAACAGAGATGGGCTAAAACTAGCAAAATGAAGTTCAACAGGGACAAATGTAAGATTTTTCACTTAGGCAGAAAAAATTGAATGCAAAGATACAGAATGGGGGACGATGCCTGGCTCAACAGCAGTACATGTGAAAAAGATCTTGGAGTCCTCGTGGGGAACAAGTTAAACATGAACCAACAGTGTCATGCGGTGGCAAAAAAAATTCAAAAATCTAATGGGATTCTGGCCTGCATCAATAGGAGTATAGCATCTAGATCCAGGGAAGTCATGCTCCCCTTCTATTCCCCCTTGGTCAGACCACACCTGGAACACTGTGTCCAATTCTGGGCATTACAATTGAAAGGAGATGTTGACAAGCTGGAATGTGTTCAGAGGAGGGAGACTGAAAGGATCAAGGGTCTGGAGAACAAGCCCTATGAGGTGGGCAAGTTTAGCCTCCAGAAGAGAAGGCTGAGAGGAGACATGATGAGGGCTATGTATAGTGAGGGGAAGTCATAGGGAGGAGGAAGCAAGCTTGTTTTTTGCTTCCCTGGAGACTAGGATGTGGAACAATGTCTTCAAACTACAGGAAAGGAAATTTGCACCAGAATATTAGAAATAACTTTCTCACTGTGAGAGCTGTTCTGCAGTGGAACTTGCTACACCAGGGGTTGGTGGAGGCTCCTTCTTTGGAGGCTTTAAAGCAGAAGCTGGATGGCCATCTGTCCGGGGTGCTTTGAATGCTATTTTTCTGCTTCTTGGCAGGGGTTGGACTGGTCCACGAGGTCTCTTGCAACTTTATGATTCTATGATTCTAATTCAGTGCATCTGAATAGTTTAGGTTGGAGAAGACTGTCGTAATAGAGATAATAGGAATTTCTGCAATGATACCAAATCGTTCAGCTTTATAGCATACTGATATGTCTCAGTTCAACAAAACAAAACACATGTAAAAGATGGTGAGTTTTTACCAAACTTAATTTTATTTATTAAAAGGAGAGAAACATTTATTTATCTACTGCTGACAAAATGGCTAGGACATATCATGCCATGCCTCTCCATTGATTCTCCAGGTGCTCAGCCTTTTTTGTGAGGCTGTAGTGGTGCCCAGTGATGTTTTTTAGGTGGCGGTGGTGGTGGTGGTGGAGGAGGAGGTGGTGGTGGCGGTGGCGGTGGTGGTGGAGGAGGTGGTGGTGGAGGAGGAGGAGGTGGAGGAGGTGGTGGCGGTGGGAGGCAGCACTGATATCCATATCCTTGGGCAGCACAGGCGCAGTTTGCAGCAGCATTTACACCATGGGCACAATGTTTTTGACAATATCCAGGATGACAGTGAGCGCCGCATTTGCCTTTGCTTGGATACGGATAGGCTGCAAAGGAGAAAGTCCAAAATTAGGTCTTACAGAAACTAGAAAAGGTTTGCAAAAAGAGTGCTGCATTTGCCTTTTCTTGGATAGGCTGCAAAAGAGAAAATCCAGAATTAGGTCATGATGATCTTTAGGAAAAGTTTTTCAAGGTGAAGTTTGAGCTCCCTTGGATTAATCAGGGAGTGAGTAAAGCGAGAGTGGTGATTGGTTGGGAGATGGAACCATTGAAGGCTTTCAGGCTCTATCCAGGGTGCTGAGCTTAATTATACAAACCTTCAATTGCTAACATAATTTTTGTACCAACCAGAGCATATTCACTTGGATAGCCAAAGACAGACAGTGCCTATAGTTATTTGCCAGTTTCCTGACAGTGATTTCAGGACTTTGAGGCATTGGAGGGTATACAGCTCTACTGATCTGGCTCAGATTTGGCCACAAATGTCCCTCCGTCTCCAAGCAGGCTAGAGGATAAATCTGAAAGAAACATATTAATTGTCTATACCATTGATGCATGTGGCTCTTTCAAAGAAATCAAATGGCTGGAACAGAATGGATGGAGGTGGACAGTCCTTGTTCCACTGATATAGTGCCCTATCAGCTAGTAGAGATGGGCCGGAAATTTATTTCATCTGTTTCATCTGTGTTTTCGTTTAGTGCCATTCATTCATTTGGCACGACATGAGAGACCCCTTTCCAAATGGAAGAAGTAGTTAAATGAAAGGAAAGTGGGAATGGTAACTGTTTGGCTGCCTGGTTTTTGTCCCATTGGTGGAAATGGGTGGCCTTCCCACACTCCTCTTCCCCTCAGTTTGAGGGCTAGAGGGTCTCACCATTTCACTGTTCCTGAGGCTCTCTCCAACATTAATTTGGTGGGATAAACCCCTAATTCTGAAACCATAAAGGTAAAATGCAGTCTCTGGCTCATTGGTGCTGTTTTTGCAGCCCTTGGCTGTCCTTCAAGCTCCATTATCTTTTTAAACGGGTAGCAATGCCCTCCTGTACTTTTCAACACACAGTAACTTGGAAAGAGATTCTCTTCAAGAAAGTGTGTGTGGCCTGCAGGCCCAAAGGCTCAGCCACTGCCAGGACTTGCAGCTGAGTGCCGAGTGCTGAGCGGAGCACGGAGCACCTCTTACTAGGCACTTTGCGCTCGGCACTCACCTGCAAGCCCTGGCCATATGAATGAAACAAACAGAAACGGATAGCGATTCTATACAAAAGCACAAGACTATTGGCTAGTATCCATGGTGTATATTCTATCAATACACCTTTTTCCTCTTTAAATACAACATACTCTTTTACAATGGAAAAGAAAGAACAAATTTGTTTTCTGCTGTTCTAGGGCCTGGAACACAAATCAACAGATTCAAATTACAAGATCAGAGTTTGTATCTGCAAAATAGAAATACTGATTTCACAGCAAATCGGTCTGCCTTTGAGAGTGGTATTCTTCTATGGAGGTCTTTAAACAGGTTGGATTGACATCTTTCAGGATTTCTTAGCTTGCATTGCAGAATGGGTTGGACTGGATGGACACGGGTGCCCCCCTGGGACATGCATTCACTCCAGTGACTATACTTACAGATACTCTGGAAGATGAAGTATAAACACTAACACTCCAACTTTGGAATATTGTGACAAAAGCACTTTCCCTCATAGAAGTAACCCGCTACACAACCATTGGGATAAAAAGCAAGCCAGTAAATCCCTTTTCTAATCCTGTATTTGATCGTAACCACCATGAATATCTCTATGAGGAGAAAGGCAGGATAAAAATAAAGTAAATATCAACAATAAACAATATAAGCCTTCTACAAGGAAACCTCAGAGTTCCCCATTTCCCCTTTACCTTCTGTGGCCACGATGTACAGCAGGAGTACTGCAAAGGCAAGGAAAATGACCCTCATGGTGAAGCTCTGGTTGGAGGATCCAATGAAGGCAATGATCAAAAGTTCAGATGAGAAGCGAGGTCCAGAGCCCTGGTATTTATGAAGAGTTCAGTAAATGGAGGGGGATGTGCTTAGAGTTGAATGATGCCTGTTCCTTTGTCTCTGAATATCACAGTGTCATCTTAATCTCAGTGGAGGAACACCAGACAAAAGCTTCCTGGCAATCTCATCTCACTTTCTATGAAGAGGACATTTTGTGCCAGGTGACAGAACATACAGTTGTCTATATCAGATTCTGCTGTTTCAAAGAGATACAGTAGATCTTAACAGCCTGTGTGATCAAGCACATCTAGCGCACCTCCAAGGGGAAGAATGAGAGAGAAAAGATTGAAATCAGTGATGCCTATCATGAAAAATCTGGAATATCTTAAAATCTCTCCATCTTTAGCTGGAAATGAAGGAGAGAAAAGCTAAACATGTGGAGTGTCTCCTGCCAACCTCCCAGTAGGTTTTCCTTTAGTTAAAGAAAAATTACAGAATCTGCCCTGACATACAGTTATGCTCAAGTCTACCCCAGGTCTTGAAATATGTTTATATTCCCTTGGAAATGATCTGAAAACTTCATATGTTGCTTTGCTCACAACATCATGTATCCCTTAATTTATCTGCTGTACCACCTGTCAATTCGTTCCTGGTTCTAGGTTTGGGTCTCTGGTTTGAAGCACCTCCTTCCATAGTTACTTCACAGTGGTGGAGACCTAAATCTCTCACCAGATGCATATACTTCAGCTTCCAGAACTTTCCAGCTGTCGAATACTAGATATTAGCAGCATTGATATAGGCATATTCATGGAAAGACTACTATGCATGGTCTGTCTTGGAATAGTATTTTTTAACAGAGAGAATGCCATTCAGATCTGCCCATTCCAATAGATCAGGACTGTCAAAATGTTTTTGACTGTTCATTTCTCAAATTTACTAGTATTTACCGATTTGCTTGGTATTCTGATGTCTTCCATTTTTACTATGTCTGTACTCATTTTATGCTTTTAAATGAGTTTTATGATCATTGTAATGTATTGTTTTATAGTGTCGATTTTATTGTGGTTTTATTTACTGTAATGTGTTTTAACTGTTGTATTTGTTTTCTTAGTGCCCCGAGTCCCTGTCGGGAGATTTATTTATTTATTTATTTACAGCATTTATATTCCGCCCTTCTCATCCCGAAGGGGACTCAGGGCGGATCACATTACACATATAGGCAAACATTCAATGTCTTTTAACATAGAACAAAAACAAGACAAACATAGGCTCTGAGCGGGCCTCGAACTCATGACCTCCTGGTCAGAGTGATTCATTGCAGCTGGTTGCAGCTGGCTTGCTCTTCAGCCTGTGCCACAGCCCGAGATGGTGGCGGGGTATTAGAATAAAGTTACTTACTTACTTGTTTTCTTTTATAAGAGGGATATAGATGACATAGCTAGAGATAAAGATATTGATCTTTATCTTGAAGAGTATCAGATTATGATTTTGGAGAGCACAGCTTGAATTTCTGCATCGCTATTAAATCCACTGGGTGAACTAGGGCAAGGCACACTCTTTCAACATATGAGTAAGGGAAAGGCAAACTTGCTCTAAGCAAATCTTGCCAAGAACACTCCATGATGATGATGATGATGACGACGACGACAATGACTTAAGGTGGGTTACAACACAATTAAAACACCCAGATTGAACACAAAACCATTAGAATGCATACAGTAAAATGCATAGCACAAAAATTAGCACATGATACTAATAGATCTCAAATTTTAAATTCATAATTTAACATCCACTCTCTCCATTGGATGAATGCCTAGAATCTGGTATTAGTATACTAAGAAACTAGGGGTGCATTTACACTGTAGATTAACACCACTGTAACTGCCATTACTCAATGTTATGGAATCATGGGATTTGTATAAAGTCTTTAGCCTTCTTTGTCGAAAAAAGTTGATGCTTCACCAAACTCCAAAACACAGGATTCCATAATAGCTAATTTATGACTTTGTTATGACCAAAAATACAGAACAGTTATGGAGAAGTAAATCAAGTAACTGATAAGGTAAAGGTTTTCCCTGACAATAAGTCCAGTCGTGTTCGACTCTGGGGGTTGGTGCTCATCTCCATTTCTAAGCTGAAGAGCCGGCGTTGTCCGTAGACACTTCCAAAGTCATGTGGCCATAGGCATGACTGCATTGGAGCACCATTACTTTCCCACCGGAGCGGTACTTATTGATCTACTCGCATTTGCATGTTTTCGAACTGCTAGGTTGGCAGAAGCTGGAGCTAACAGCGGGCGCTCACTCCGCTCCCTGGATATGAACCTGGGACCTTTCAGTCTGCAAATTCAGCAGCTCAGCGATTTAACACACTGTGCTACCGGAGGCTCCATAACTGATAAGGGAGTGCAAACCTTTGGACCTCCATTTCATAATTCAGATTCGTATGACTTGTTTAAACGAATCTCTAAATTACCCTCTGAAGCATTTACGAATCAAAACAACAGCCTCCGAAAACTTTCTCTCCCCAACTTTACAGACTTTAACTATCAATGGATAGACTGATTGTTCTGAAACTTGGCAGCCTTGCTGCCCTGCTCATGTTATCTCGCTGTGCCACAATTTGAGTGGATCCCTCTTGTAATTTTTTTAAAAAATAATTTTTTAACTGAAAAACTTTTTAAATTTTCTAGAAATCAGCAGATGCATGAATCTTTCTGGAACCTTTTAGGATTTATGCCCTACTTATCTAGTCTCATTGTGCAAAAATTCACAATGAGTAGTTTTTTTAAAAAAAACTATTTGTAAAAACTTTACAAATTTCCTAAAAATTACTGAATAATCAAAATGTTCTGAAACTTGGCGGGCTTAAAGTCATAAATGTTGCCTACAAGTTTGTCAAGTTTCATCCTGATAGTCATAAAAATGACAGAGCAACAAGCCTTGCACTTTTCCCCATTGTCACTAATGGAACAATTTTTAACGAAGCAATTACAAAGCTTTGGAGATTTGGATTACGATCAGAACAGCTCTCTTCTGACTCTTTACTAGTTAAAGCAGGGGCCATCTGAATCTCTGAAATGAATTATTAATCAGATTTCAGCCGTTTCACACGTCTCTAGTAACTGATAAAGGATTCTGGACATAAATTGAATAGTACTCAGTGATGCAACTTCATGAATGTGCTCCAGTATCCCTTTGAAAGCATTCAGATTTCTGGTCATTCCTGCTTATTGTGATAGTGACTTCCACAAGATCAGGAATTTACACCTTCTTTTAAATTTTCTTCTGGAAGAAAGATGAAGTATTGACTAAAGTTTAAATTCTGTGAAGAAGACTTACATTCAATCAGTTCGAAACTTCCCACTTGAGTGAATAAATATACTAGATTTCATTTTTAGATTACAGCTCACACAATCTCCCAAGCAATATTTTTACATTGATAACTAAAACTAGAACCAGGGTTGGTCCTTGGAAAGTAAGGACACATCTACATTGTAAAAATAAAAGTTTGACACCACTTTAACAATAATAGCTCAATTCTATGGAATCAGGGGAGACGTAGTTTCTAAATATTTAGCCATCTCTGTCAATATAATAATAATAATAATAATTTTATTCTTATATCCCGCCCCATCTCCCCGGAGGGACTCGGGGCGGCTTACATGGGGCCATGCCCAGACACGACAGCACAAATCAGATAAAACATTAAACCGAGCAGTAAAACTTCAACATGATTAAATGATGTCAAGGAATGCTGATGTCTTATTGTTGAGTGATTTCAGCTCTGCTACAATTGTGGGTTCGGGGCCTAGAGTGTCAAGCTCTCAAAGAATTGATTGATATATAGACGGGTTAAAGGCAAAATCATAGGGTCATTACTTCTGTACAATGAATCATTGGCTTCCCTCTCCCCATATTTCCTGCTGCCTTAAGAAAGCTCGGAGCATTATTGTGAATCCACCCCACCAAGGGATATTCTTTTTTGAATTATTGCCATCAGGCAGAAGGTACAGAGTGACAAAGACAAGGACAAACAGACTCAAGGATAGTTTTTATTTTAAAGCTGTGCCTATGTTGAATTCTGTGGTTTCCCAGTGTTGTGGCATTGGGGGCTGTGTGGTGGTGGTGGTGTAAAGGGATGGAGGTGTTGTTTTGTGATGTGTGCGGGGGAAGGCATGTAGTTTCATTGTGTAACAGCACAATGACAAATAAAGCTATTCTATTCTATTCACTTCTAAGACTGACATACCTCAATGCAAACATACAGAAAGACCTTGACATCAGTTTGAAACAAAGGACTTCTTCTGCCCTGAACGTTGATTGGTCCAGATTTTGGCAGGCTAGGATTTGCAGGCCAGTTGGCTGGGATACACTGTCTGTTCTTATTGCTGATTGGTCATAGGGAGGAGGGAGCAAGCTTGTTTTCTGCGGCCCTGCAGACTAGGACACGGAACAATGGCTTCAAACTACAGGAAAGGAGATTCCACTTGAACATCAGGAAGAATTTCCTCACTGTGAGAAAGGCTGTTCGACAGTGGAACTCTCTCCCCGGGCCGTGATAGAGGCTCCTTCTTTGGAGGCTTTTAAACAGAGGCTGGATGGCCATCTGTCAGGGGTGCTTTGAATGCGATTTCCTGCTACTTAGCAGGGGGTTGGACTGGATGGCCCATGAGGTCTCTTCCAACTCTACTATTCTATGATTCTATGATTCTATGGTCTCTGGGTTAGGAGGGCAATTTAATACAATATCATTGATATATCTGAATGCTTGTGTTTGTTTATTGATCTACCCAGGAGAAGGGTGAGGGCAGAAAGGAACGTGGTTGGGCTAGAGATAATGGGTTTTGATGTTTCTGTTTCAGTAAATACAATGGGTGCCAGTAAGGTAGACAAAAGGGTGCTCAGGGTGTTGGCAAATTCAATGGAGACCCCAGGGAGGGGGCCTGATCTAGCAATAAAGATAAGGAAACATTCCCAGGAATAAAATCAGATCGTATCAGGAAAAACAGAAAAAGACCCAGCGGCTCTATCTTAAGCCCGTTGTATGTTTTGTGTGTCTTCCCAAGGAATTGTGAAAAGATTATGCTAACTAATGTGTGGTCATTCCCTGAGATCTGAGGTGTGTATATTGTTTGTGCAACATTCTATTTATTTATTTATTTATTTATTTATTTATTAGACTTGTATACCGCTACTCCCAGTTTGGCTCGGAGCGGTTTACAGAAATAGATTAAAACAATACACTTAGCTTTAAAATAACAATAAAAACAATAAAAACAACAATAAAAACAGACATAGCCCTGAGTTTTTCACCCATCGAAAGCTTGTCGGAAGAGCAAGGTTTTGCAAGCTTTCCGAAAGGCAAGTAGGTCTCGGATAGTTCGAGTTTCAACTGGCAAGGCATTCCATAATTGAGAGGCTACAATCGAGGAGGCTCTCTGCCTAGTAGAAGACAAATGACTAGCCCGTATGTTAGGGACTTCAAGCAAATTTTGGTCTTCGGACCGAAGTAATCTCTGGGGTTGGTAGGGAGATAAGCGGGCCCTCAGGTACGCTGGCCCCAAACCATGTAAAGCCTTAAAGGTTAGGGGTTTTTAAAAATGAAAGTTGTCTGGAAAATAAGAATGTGGCCCATGCAGGCTCCCCTATCAAGCCCTATGGAGCCATGAACTCTGGAGTTCATCCTTTTTGGGGTCCAGTTTTCAATAACATTGCCATACTACAAATTTCAGGAATCCATACCACCTTTGAGTCTTTTTTTTAAGAAAGGAAAGCAGAATGCAAATAAACAAAGTAATAAATAATCAAGTTTATATTTTGGATATTTAATAGGTTTTAAGGAACAGGCACACAAAGGAAGCACATGACTCAATCCGTGTGGTTTTAACACTTTTTTTATTATTGTTATTCAAAAAGAGGAGACACAGCTTTTTTTTTTCATATGCTGGAGAGATGTTTTTACATTCCCGGGACTGCCCTTCTTGTTTGGTTCTCCAGGTGCTCAGCCTTTTTTGTGGGGTACTACTGGTGCTTTATAATGTTTATAATGTGGTGGTGGTGGAGGAGGAGGAGGAGGAGGAGGAGGTGGTGGAGGTGGTGGTGGAGGAGGTGGAGGAGGAGGTGGTGGAGGTGGAGGTGGTGGTGAGAGACAGCAGTAAGGTCCACCATAACCAGCGTAGCCACAGGCACAGTTTGCGCTGGCATCCACACCGTAAGTGCAGGATTTGCTACAGCCTCCGGCGCACTTGACACCACATTTTCCTTGACTTGGATATGGATAGGCTGCAAAAGAGAAAGTCCAGGGTTGGTTCCATGCTAACACTGGGAAAGGGGTTGAAAGGAGTAATGCAATTTTCTAGCAGGAATTGTTTCAACTGTTACCCTCGTGTAGATGGGGGTCAGACAAATCCCCAGAGCTAGGAATACTGAAGAGCAGAAATCTGAAAAGTTTCCCACTTCGCAGAGATTTTAAAAAATGGTGAAAATAGTTGAGGTAAAGGGCCCTGAAGTTTTCTCAAATTTCAAAAATCCAATTTATTGGCAATGACGTCAGGGTGGAGTCTCAATTCAACCATCAACCATGTTTAGTCCTCAAGGGACTGAATTTCACTGTAGGGTTAGGCATGCAGGACTACCACAAAAGTGAAAAAACAAGAACAAACACCCCACACCATTTTTATGTATTTCTAGCTCCTCCACTGCAATTCTTTGGTCAAGTTCTGCTGGAAATTGACCATAGAACCACACTGGAAGAACTGCAAATGCCTTGAGAAATGTTCTCTCTAGGAATCTCTAGGTCCTTCAGTACAATTCAATGGCGGAAGTTGACCATAGAGTCATGTGAAGATGTCCTATGTAGAACATATTAATTAAACTCTTAAATAATCTAATCTGCAAAAGTGAAACTTGCAAATGCTCGGGCTGTGGCACAGGCTGGAGAGCAGCTGCAATGAATCACTGCAATGAATCACTCTGACCAGGAGGTCATGAGTTCGAGGCCCGCTCGGAGCCTATGTTTGTCTGTCTTTGTTCTATGTTAAAAGGCATTGAATGTTTGCCTATATGTATAATGTGATCTGCCCTGAGTCGGATGGCTGACTGTATTTGATCTCTCATATTAAAATGGTCAGTAAAGGCAGTTGTTCTGTTAAATACATGTTGGCAGGGTTAACATTGTGAAAATAATTGTCTTCAAGTTTCAGATCAAAAGCAATATTTGAAAATACTTCAACATTTATATGCATTCTCAAAAAAATATGCTCTCTGGGGCAACTTTATTTGGGACACCTAAATCGTTTATTTATCTTTGAATATCTTGCTGGTCCTTCAGCAAAACTATGCAGGAAGCTTGCCCTATCAGGTAATTAATAATTTTTAATTTTTAATAATTTTTTTATCAGGTACCTCTTGGTTAGTATTTGTGCCCTGCTAACCAAAACATCCTCAAACATGTTTTAAGACTCTTTTGATGAGTTTTCAACCTGTAACTTTTGTTTTGCTGTATATGCCCCTGTTCAGATTACCTCTCATTTTCTGACTCTGTGAAAATTGATTCTGAAAATTTTGACTGGTCATGGAAACAAAGATTGGTGAGAAAGCTTCAGTGGATACAACTTTCCCCTTGATAATTCTTCCAGGTTTTTCTCTCACTTCTAGATGGTCACCTGGAGCTATTTACTTTTTAAAACATTTTGGCCTACACTTCCCATCAATACTAGCCAGTATAAGCTTATAATAAGGGACTATGGCAATTATAGTCCACTACTATACTGGCCATCCTGATCTTAAAGAATCGCCACTCAAAAGCATGAAGAAAGCACACAGTCCTCATCCAGAAATCATCTACCTCATCCTCTACATGTCTGTAGCCAAAGGCAAGGTGTAAAGCACCATACAGAAGCCAGGAAGATTATCTTTTCAGGCTATATCTGCAATATTTAATGGTGATAATTGCTGATTAGCTCTAAGTATTATCATCTCCAAAGTATTATCCCCAAATTCTAGAACACTGCGGCTGTCCAATTAAGGAAGCAAATCCCCATTCATTCAAATCAGTAATGTCTTCAATAATATATAACTAATTCAACCTTGTAATGGCAGTGGGTTGGATTGGATGGCTCTTCTTGTCTCTCCCAGCCCTATGATTCTTTGTTTCAAAGATACGCCAATAAATCCCCACCAAACTTACCTTCAGTGGCCACGATGGACAACAGGAGCACCACAAAGGCAAAGAAGATGGCCCTCATAGTGAGACTCTGGTTGAGATCCCCTTCAGTGCGTCCTGATGACAGCTGATCCAATAGAGGAGTCACCCACAAGATCGGATGAAGACCAAGATCTTGAGCTCTGGTTTTTATAGAAGACTCAGTGGATTGAAAGAAAGAGACTTGGGGTTGAGTGACGCACAATATTTTAACTCACAACACTATTGTTTCCTTTTGACTTCAAAAGAACACTGTAATAATGCACTGCAGTCAACGTCCTTCTGAGATCCATTTGGTGCCAGTTTCTCAACTGTCATTGACATCAAAAACATCTAGCATGCCTTCAAAGAGCATAATGGAAGGCAAAAGGCCAAGACAGAGATTATAGTCTTGAAAGAGACTCATCAAGTTAGAGTCAGGAACATAATTTTCATCAGAGACAATTGAGACTGTCTGGATAACTCCGTCATTGAACCCTCATCCTCATGTGCAGCTTCAAGATGCTTTGTCTCAATCATTGTCTCAGTACCTGTCCTGAAGGAAAAGTTCACTGACATTTGACAAAGACTTCATCTTCATCTTCAGGGGAAGCTCTCCTGTCGCCACTGCCGATATCTCAGGCCCGCCTTGTGGGAACAAGGGAGAGGGCCTTCTCTGCTGTGGCCCCCCGATTGTGGAACTCACTGCCCATTGAGATTAGGCAAGCCCCCACATTAGTAGCCTTCAAGAAAGACTTGAAAACATGGCTCTTCTGCTGTGCTTTTGGAGAGTAACTACTTTATATTTCTTTTCCGTTGCTCCCTTCTAATATTTATCCTCTAAACTGCACCACTTTCTTATGACCCTGTTTTCTGTGGTTTTATTCTTATGTCTTTCTCACCCCAAGTTTTAACTTAATGTTCATGTGGCCTGCCCTTGTTTTTATTGTTTCCTTGATTTTGCATTGTAATGGATATTATTATTTATTGTATTGTTCACTGTGTTGTGATGTGTTGTTCTTTTATATGCTGTTTATATTGTATTGTTCTGTGCATGGCCCCATGTAAGCCACCCCGAGTCCCCATTGGGGAGATGGTGGCAGGGTATAAATAAAGTTTTTTATTATTATTATTATTATTATTATTATTATTATTATTATTATTATTATTATTCATGATCCTGAAGAACTACCGTATATACTCAAAGATAAACCGAGTTTTTTTATCTCTTTTTGGGGGCTGAAAAAGCCTCCTTTGGCTTATAATGGGGTCAAGGTCAAGCTGGGCAGCAGAGCCTGGAGGCCACAGTATGTTTTCTTTTCCAAAACCTTTCTCCTCCACTTCTCCTCCCAGGCTGGAATTATCTTTTAAAAGAGAGAGAGAGAGAAGAAGAAGAAGGGAATGTTTTCAAAAGTGAAAGGAGAGTGCAAGCCTTGCAAGCAAGGAAGAAGAAAAAGATTGCATGGTGGAAGGGGAAGAAAAAGAGAGACTCTTGCAAATTTGCATGATTTATTATTATTATTACTATTATTATTACTACTATTACTACTACTACTACTATTGCAAGAACATTTGAATCAAAAGGGAGGGGGAGGGAAGTTTTAAACAGGCTTTTCTGGCTACTTTTAGAGTTTGAAAAAGGGAGAAAGAAAAGAGGTGGGAAAGAGAAAGAGAAAGAGAAAAGAGGCCAAAGTAGTTGCGGGGGGGGGGGGGGGGGTTGTGCTTGCATTTCTTCCTTGGGCAAATGCATGACCCAAAGCTTGAAAATAATATATAGATTTCCCCTCTACAAATACATTAATTTAATATATGAATTTTCCCCTCATATGTTTGCAGGTCTTTGCAAATCCTGTATACATATAGATATCTAGAGATTTCCATGTACCTGTATATCTGTAGCTATATGTATACATTAATTTTATATATGAATTTTCCCCCTCACATGTTTGCAAGTATTTGCAAGTCCTATATAGATATAATTATCTATATATAGAAAGATGTCTAGATAGATATAAACATTGATAAATAGGGCTTGCAAATATTGCAGGAGGGAAATGCACATAGGGAAATGCAAATGTGAAATTAGTATATATAACTATAGATATATAACTAGCTATGCATTGTTTATATAGGCATTGAATGTTTGCCTGTCACTATGTTGGAAGCCAGCCTGAGTCCCCATGGGGAGATAAATCGAGCAGGATACAAAGAAAGTTGTTGTTGTTGTTGTTGTTGTTGATGATGATGATGATGATGATTATAAAGTTATTGTTGATACCACATTGTTTTCATTGACCCAACTTTTCCACTTATAGAGTTAGTTTAATGTTTTTCTTTGAAATACATTAAATATTCAAAATATTTGACCCACTGATGGTAATTTTATTGGTATCTATTTTTATTCTGAAATTTACCAGTAGCTGCTACATTTCCCACCCTTGGCTTATACTTGAGTCAATAAGTTTTCCCGGTTTTTTGTGGTAAAATTAGATGCTTCAGCTTATATTCAGGTCGGCTTATACTCAAGTATATACAATAAATCAAATGATCAAATGTTTAGAAGTGCCTCAGAAACTTCATATTGTTGAAAATACAAACTGAGTATCCCTTATTAGGAATTCCAAAATATGCCCAAAACTAATGACACCTTTGCTTTCTAATAGTTCAGCATGCACACACTTTCTATGCGTAAGATGATTAATAATATTGCATAAAATTACCTTCAGGTTATGTGTATAATGCATATATGAAACATGTCAGGGAATCGACAACCCCGATTAATTGATGAGCCAGGTCTCACCTCAGTTCACCAGTCAGACCACTCTGCAAATGGCAAAAGTGGCTAATTAACCAAAGCTATCAGGACACATGTTGCATCCACAAGATCAAACATGGCACATGTCTGTCTCTCTCAAAGTCCGTTCTCTGTACACTGAAGCACCTCCTTTGCATTCCACAGCCTGTGATGTATCTTCCTGTCATGTAGCACAAACTGAAGTCTTTTCCATTTGCCTTTCCAGCAATCAATCAGGGCTCGCTGCAATTAACCTCTTGACTGCTGGAATGCTTGCCGGAATGAAATACGTACATTTCCACAGCAACAATAGATTAAACATTTTACTCAAAATCACAAAAACACTAACAAAACATGGGTGCATTTCATGTTTAAATTTGGCTCCCATCTCTAAGCTATCCAGTTCTGTACATATGTGCAAATATAGGTATTACAGAATAATAACAAAAAATATGAAACCCACAACATATCTGCTCCCAAACATTTCAGATAAGGGATATTCAATCTGTACCACAGACAATGCCAATTTTGAAACAGCTCTGGTGCCTCCTAGTTCATTTCTGGGCCCAGTTCTGGTTTGGCAATTCTAGCACTCAGAGTGCTTGAACCATGATTTGAAGTCACCTGTCTCATCAGGAAAATGCTTAGAAAAATTATTTTTAGACTATAACGTAATTGTAAAATTCTGAAAAAAATATAATTGCATTCAGCTTGTATCTTTCCTTTTGTTAATCTGTTTGGACCTCCATTTCATAATTCAGATTTATATGACTTGTTTATATGAATCTCCAAATTACTAATCAGAAAGGGGCCCTCCGAAGCATTTACGAATCAAAACAATAGCCTCTGAAACTTTCCCCTCCCAAACTTTAAAGTCAGTTCTCTTAAAACTGCAGCCCCATTCTACTGGCATGAGCAGAATTCTTGGAAATGTAGTTTGGAAAGGCTAGGACTTCTGTAGCAGAGCATTCAAAAGGCCCCACCCTGAACAACATTTCCCAGAATTCTGCTCACATCAGAAGAATGGAACTGCCCATGTTAAATCCCCAGTGTAGGTTAAACACATGTGCATATATTGAAAAAAGACTTAAAAATCACAGATGGTCCATTCTCCGATGAAGAAATGTTTCTGAATTTGTTCTGTAACTTGGCAGTTTTGCTGTTCTACTCATGTTATCTCATTGTGCCACAATTTGAGTGGATGCCTCTTGTAGTTTTTAAAATGCAATTTCTTAACTGAAAAAAAAAACGTTTTGAAATTCCTAGAAATCAGTAGATGAATTAATGAATTCTATAACTTTATAGGATTGATGCCCTGCTTATGTAGTCTCATTGTGCAGAAATTCACAATGAGTAGTTTTTAAAAAAAATTATTTGTAAAAAATTTACAAATTTCCTAAAACTCATTGGATAACCAAAATATTCTGAAACTTGACAGGCTTAATGTTGTAAATGTTGCCTACAAGTGTGCCATCAAAATGACAGAGAAACAAGTCTTGCAATTTTCTCCATTGCCACTAATGAAACGAATCTTAATAAAGCAATTGCAAAGCTTTGGAGATTTGGATTACGATCAGAACAGCTCCCTTCTGACTCTTTACTAGTCAAAGCAGGGGCCATCTGAATCATTGTAATGAATTATTAAATAGATTCCAGCTATTTTGCACGCCTCCAGTGACTGATCCAGGATTCTGGCCATAAATTGCATCGTACTCAGTGATGCAACTTCATGAATGTGCTCCAGTCTCCCTTTGAAACCATTCAGATTGCTGGTCATTCCTGCCTATTGTGATAGTGACTTCCATAAGATCAGGAACATACAAATCCCTTTAAATATTCTTCTGGAAGAAAGATGAAGTATTAACTAATGTTTAAATTCTGTGAAGAAGACTTTCATTCAATCAGTTCTAAACTTCCCATATTTCTCATGAGTGGATAATTATACTAGATTTCATTTTTACACTAAAGCTCACACAGTCTCCCAGGCAATATTTCTACCTTGATAACTATAACTGCTTTCTGGTCCTTGGAAAGTAAAGACACATCTACACTGTAAAATTAACAATAACAGCTTAATTCTATGGAATCATGGGAGACGTAGTTTCCAAATCTTTATCCGTCTGTCAAAGAGTACTGATGCCTCACTGTTGAGTGATTTCAGCTCTGCTAAAATTGTGGGTTTGGGGCCTGGAGAGTCAAGCTCCCAAAGGATCAAATGATACCCAGATGGGTAAAAAGTAAAATCAGAGGCATTCACCTTGATCAACGTGGATGTCAGTGGAGTCTGCGATCCAAAGATTGAACTACCTCAATGCAAACATACAGAAAGATTTATAAGAGCTTGAAACAAAGGGCTTCTGCTGCCCTGAGTGTTGATTGGTTCAAATTGTGGCAGGCTTGGATTTGCAGGCTTGTTGGCTGGGATGCACTGTCTGTTGTTGTTGCCAACTGGACTCTAGGTTTGGAGGGCAATTTAATAAAATATCACTGATATATCTGAATGCTTGTGTTTGTTTACCCAGGAGAAGAGTGAGAGCAGAAAGGAATGTGTTAGCTCTAGAGATAATAGTTTTAAATGGGTTTTGATGTTTCTGTTTTGGTCAATACAACAGGCGCCAGTCACATAGACAAAAGGGTGCTCAGGGTGTTGGCAAATTCAATGGAGACGTTGGGGAGGGGGTCTGATCTAACAATAAAGATAAGGAAATATTCCTAGGAATAAAATCAGATCGTATCAGGAAAAACAGGAAAATAAATAAATAAAAATAGATAAATAAAATAAATAAATAAGACCCACCGGCTCTATCTTAAGCCCATTGTATGTTTCATGTGTCTTCCCAAGGAATTGTGAAGAGATTATGCTAACTAATGTATGTTCATCCATTGAGGTCTGAGGTATGTATGTTGCTTGTGCAACATATTGGGGTTTTAAAAAAAATCAAAGGTGTCTGGAAAATAGGAATGTGGCCAATTCCCCTATCAAGCCCTATGGAGGAATTAACTTGGGAGTTCATCTTTTTGGGGGTCTGGTTTTCAATAACATCGCCATACTACAAATTTCAGGAATCCATACCGGCTTTGAGTCATTTTTTAAAGAAATGAAAGCAAGATGTAAATAAATTAATAAATAATCAAGATTATATTTTGGATGTTTAATAGGTTTGAAGGAACAGACACACGAAGGAAACACATGACTTAATCCATGTGGTTTCAACACCTTTTTATTATTATTCAAAAAGAGGAGACACAGCTTTTTTTTCATGTGCTGGAGAGATGTTTTTACATGCTTGTGACTGCTCTTTTTGTTTGGTTCTCCAGGTGCTCAGCCTTTTTTGTGGGGTACTACTGGTGCTTTATAATGTTTATAATGTGGTGGTGGTGGTGGAGGAGGAGGAGGTGGAGGAGGAGGTGGTGGAGGAGGTGGTGGAGGTGGAGGTGGTGGTGAGATACAGCAGTAAGGTCCACCACCATAACCATCATAGCCACAGGCACAGTTTGCGCTGGCATCCACACCGTAAGCGCAGGATTTGCCACAGCCTCCAGCGCATGGAACACCACATTTGCCTTTACTTGGATATGGATAGGCTGCAAAAGAGAAAGTTCAGGGTTGGTTCCATGCTAACATTGGGAAAGGGGTTGAAAGGAGTAATGCAATTTTCTAGCAGGAATTGTTTCAACAGTTAATACCTTAATACAGGACAGGAGAGGCTTCTCTATACAATTGTCTTACCAGAAATGAGTCTCCACCAAATAGTTCAGAGATGACAAAACAGCTTGAAGCCTAGTCTAGGAATCTCTCTTGCTTGCCACTCAAAGGAAGAGGACAGGTTGGCGGGCACTCCCTAAGTCCTCTGTCAAGACATAGCTTCTCAAATCCAAGAGCCCTCAAGAAGAATTTGGAATTGAACATTTCTGTCCAGGTTGTAGTATGTTGTGCTTTTATTGAGATAAGACATTTTCACCTTCCCTGTAGACCAGGGATCAGACAAATCCCCAGAGCTAGGAATACTGAAGAGCAGGAATCTGAAAAGTTTCCCACTTCATGGAGATTTTAAAAAATGGTGAAAATAGTTGAGGCAGAGGGCCCTGAAATATTCTCAAATACTTCAAAGCATGGATGGGAAGTCAAAGCACCCCCCTTTTATTTTTATTTATTTTCTTCTCCTCTTATTGCATATATATATATATATATATATATAATCCTATTGTCATTTTTCTCTCTCTGTCCCTCCTTCACTTCCTCTCTTTTGCTACTATTCTCCATTATCTAGTCTGTTCCCCCACTTTCGATGTATCCTTATCTTTAAGAAATAAATAAAAACTATATTGCAAAAAAAAAAGTATTCTCAAATTTCAAAAATCCAATTTATTGGCAATAATGTCAGGGTAGAGTCTCATTTCAACCAAGAACCATGTTTAGTCCTCAAGGGACTGAATTTCACTGTAGGGTTAGGCATGCAGGGCTACCACATAAGTGAAATGAATAAGAAACAACTTTCTTTGTATCCTGCTCGATCTATCTCCCCATGGGGACTCAGGCTGGCTTCCAACATAGTGACAGGCAAACATTCAATGCCTATATAAACAATGCATAGCTAGATATAGATCTATAATTATATATACTAATTTCACATTTGCATTTCCCCCTTGAAACGTTTGCAAATCCTCTCCCTATGTGCATTTCCCTCCTGCAATATTTGCAAGTCCTATTTATCGATGTTTATATCTATCTAGACATCTATCTATATATAGATAATTACATCTATATAGGACTTGCAGAAATCCTTTACCTCATCTTCTACATATCTGTAGCCAAAGGCAAGGTGTAGAGCACCATACCGAAGTCAGGAAGTTTATCTTTTCAGACTATATCTGCAATATTCAATTGTGATAATTGCTGATCAGCTCTAAGTATCATCATCTCCAAAGTATTTCCCCCAAATTCTAGAACGCTGTGACTGTCTCATTAAGGAAGCAATTCCCCATTCATTCAAATCAGTAATGTCTTCAATAATATATATGAAATTCAACCCTGTAATGGCAGTCGGTTGGAGTGGGTGGCTCTTCTGGTCTCTCCCAGCTCTATGATTCTTTGTGTCGAAGATACGCCAATAAATCCCCACCAAACTTACCTTCAGTGGCCGCAATGACCAACAGGAGCACCACAAAGGCAAAGAAGATGGCCCTCATGGTGAGACTCTGGTTGAGATGCCCTTCAGTGAGTCCTGATGACAGCTGATCCAATAGAGGAGTCACCCACAAGATCGGATGAAGACCAAGGTCTTGAGCTCTGGTTTTTATAGAAGACTCAGTGGATTGAAAGAAAGGGACTTGGGATTGAGTGACGCACAATGTTTTAACTCACAACACTATTGTGTCCCTTTGACTTCAAAAGAACACTGTAATGATGCACTGCAGTCAACTTCTATGTGAGATCCATTTAGTGCCAGTTTCTCAACTGCCATTGACATCAACTGCCAGAGCACACCTTCAAAGAGCATAATGGAAGGCAAAAAGCCAAGACAGAAATTATGGTCTTGAAAGAGACTCATCAAGTTAGAGTGAGGAACATAATTTTCATCAGAAACAATTGAGATTCTTTGAATACCTCCGTCATTGAACCCTCATCCTCATGTGCAGCTTCAAGATGCTTTGTCTCAATCACTGTCTCAGTACCTGTCCTGAAGGAAAAGTTCACTGACATTTAACAAAGACTTCATCTTCAAGATCTTGAAGGACTAAACTGAATAATCAAATGTTTAGAAGTGTCTCAGAAACTTCATATTGTTAATAATACAAACATCCCTTATTAGGAATTTCAAAATACCCCCCAAATCTAGTGACACCTTTGCTTTCAGATAATACTTTTCATGCACACGATTATTCATAATATAGCATAAAATTACCTCCAGGCTATGTGTATAATGTATATATGAAACATGGTCATTTCATGTTTAGATTTGGCTCCCATCTCTAACCTATCCAGTTCTGTACATACGTGCAAATATCGGTATTACAAAGTAATAAAATAGTAAATAGTAAAATTATTTTTGGAGTATAACCTAATTGCAATATTTTGAAAAAAATGTAATTGTCTGCAACTTGTGCATACCCTTTTGTTAATTTGTCTAGCAATTCCAAACCTGTTATATCTGTGCAGAAATTTGGACCTCATGAGTTTGTGCTGCTTCTTTCCCAACTGGTGAAAATATAGCTAAGAGGAGTCTCATGGGAAGGCATGCCATGATGTTGGAATCAAGATCGTTATGGCTGTCATGCCAGATAACCTTACTTCCACAAAAGGTGGGATCTCAATCAGGGCTTCACATGTGCACCTTTTTTTTTTGCTTTTTTATTGTTGTATGTGTGTGTGTGTGTGTGTGTGTGTATATATATATAGCTGTGCCCGGCCACACGTTGCTGTGGCGAAGTCTGGTGGTATCGGAAATAAAGTATTGAGGAATTGGTGGTAGTTAAGGTAAAAGGTAAAGGTTTTCCCCTGGCATTAGGTCCATTGTAAATGGGTTATATAGCTGTGTGGAAGGGCCTTGAGTCTACACTGCCATATAATCCAGTGCAAATCTGATAATCTGTGGAAGAGGCCTAAGTGAGGCCTAACCCGGCCTGTCCCCTGGGCTGAGTGGGTTGCTAGGAGACCAAGTGGGCAGAGATTAGTCCTCTAACTGGCAGCAATTGGATAAAAACAATTATTCCTTTCCCTCTAATTAGGACTTTACTTTTCTTTTCTTTTTGTTGTATCAACCTAGAGGCGTGGATGATGGGTTGTGTTGTCAAATTTCGAGGTTGGGGGGCCTGTAGTTTTGTTGTTTTGTTGGTCGCCGTGATGCCATCATTCATTTATATATATAGATATATATATGTATACATACATACATACATACATACATACACATAGAGACATAGAATCATGATATTCCACAATCAAAATACCAGTATGTGAACCTTAGAAATTTTCCTTTTTTTGGATTATCCTTCTAAAACACCCATGCTGACTGATGACACTGGGGACTTAAGTCCCAAAAAGAACTTCTGAAGTTCTATTCACATGAGATAAGTTGCATCTCTAGTGAGGCAGATATGGTAGGAGAGACTCTCAAATCAAAACTATTTGTGGAATGAAGATCAGAAGTGGGGCCCAGAAAAAGAAATGATACTTCAAGTATAGGGGTTATCTATGATATTTTTTTCCACATGAGAGATGGAATCGTATGGGAGTTGTATCTCCGCAGAATGGCATATGTGGGAATTAGAAGCAAGCTGTTTCATAACATACGCATCTAGTGGTCTAGATCCAGTGGCCAACAGGAAACTGAAAGTTACTTGGGAAGGCCAAGAGCTCGAACACTGTTTCCATCCTAAATATCTTGGTGTGACCTTAGACCGAACACTAACATATAGGAAACACTGCATGAACACCAAGCACAAAGTAGCTGCACGCAACAACATCCTGCGGAAACTGACTGGCAGCGCATGGGGAGCAGACCTACAAGTAATAAGAACATCAGCCCTGCCCTTGCCTTTCTCAACTGCTGAGTATGCCTGTCCTGTCTGGCACAAGTCTGCCCATGCGAAGCAGGTGGACATAGCACTGAATGAAGCATGCAGAATCATCACAGGATGCCTTAAACCTACACCTGTTGATAAACTTTACAAGTTAGCTGGCATTGCCCCTCCTGATGTGCGACGGAAAGTTGCTGCTAACGGTGAGAGAAATAAGGTCGAACATTGTGAAAGCCACCCACTGCATGGCTATCACCCTCCTCCCACCAGACTCAAATCAAGGAAGGGCTTCATGAGAACCACCACTCCTTTTGATGTTCCTCCATCAGCAACAAGGGTGTCTCTCTGGGCAGCTAAACCTGGCAATTCTAACTGGATGGCCCCCCATGAGCGTCCTCCTCCAGGGGCAAACCAAGAATGGGCAACTTGGAAGTCCCTAAACAGACTCAGAAGCGAAGTGGGCAGATCAAAAGACAACTTGGCAAGATGGCACTACCTGGAGGAATCCTCCACCTTGTGTGACTGTGGAGCAGAACAAACAACTCCTCATATGTATGCTTGCCCACAATGCCCTGCCTCATGTACGGAGGAGGAGTTGTTTAAAGCTACAGACAATGTGGTTGCTGTTGCCCGCTTTTGGTCCAAAACTATTTAGTTGCTTGTGATTTCTTTTCTTTTTTCTTTTATTTCCATTATTTGAAATGTATTTGCTGTACCAATGCTTTTGACACGAAATAAATAAATCTAGTGGTCTGATTTTACATATCTATTGGCCTATCTACAGTGGCTACTTAAGCCTGTGTCAGTCTGGAGTAACAGGGCAACCACCCATACTGGGCCCAAACCTCAGAGGAGTCATCTTGCCATCTAGATGGTCCACTTGGGATGAAACTGAGTCCTTCTTGCTAATCATGGGTTCCCCATTCCAACTTTGGCAGATACGACCACATCAACCTGATGATTGTAGGGAGCTCTGTGGCTGGTGGAAAGCAGCAGCGGTAATCGAGGGATGACCTTTCCCCTTCCTTTGGGATAATCAGCATCAGGAAAGTATAATGGCAGCTGTGGTGTCTGCATGGACAGTAGATCTGGACAGAATTGACCTATTCCAGCTGTCCAGAAAGTTGTGAAACTTTGGTGTGTCTCCTGACTTTGTTTAAAGTTGATTAACGGCGCTCCATGCAGTCATGCTGGCCACATGACCTTGGAGGTGTCTATGGACAACGCCGGCTCTTTGGCTTAGAAATGGAGATGAGCACCAACCCTCAGAGTCAGACATGACTGGACTTAACAGCTATATGCACAGATGTCTATTATATACAGCAAAACGGGGGGGAAATGGAAAAGTATGGTATATACAGTAGAGTCTCACTTATCCAAGCCTCGCTTATCCAAGTTTCTGGATAATCCAAGCCATTTTTGTAGTCAATGTTTTCAATATATCGTGATATTTTGGTGCTAAATTTGTAAATACAGTAATTACAACATAGCATTACTGCGTATTAAACTACTTTTTCTGTCAAATTTGTTGTATAACATGAAGTTTTGGTGCTTAATTTATAAAATTATAGCCTAATTTGATGTTTAATAGGCTTTTCCTTAATCCCTCCTTATTATCCAAGATATTCGCTTATCCAAGCTTCTGTCGGCCCGTTTAGCTTGGATAAGTGAGACTCTACTGTGATATACTATAAAGTAAGTTATAGTTCTATACTTCCTCAAGTGATATAATCACTTATATATTATGATTGTAGTATCAGTTTATATATTCCAACTGTACAGATATGTACATGATTTACTTTGAATGAGTTACTATTGACATGGAACTTTGATTTACTTTGAATGATCGATTTTGAAGAAGAGACCTTGAGAATATTATCAAGACTATAATAAGACTACTTTATGTACCAATAATTATGTTTGTTAAAATTGGACATTGAAATATGTACTTATCTGTACAGTTGGAATATATAAACTGATACTACAATCATAATATATGATTATATCACTTGAGGAAGTATAGAACTATAACTTACTTTATAGTATATTATATACCATACTTTTCCTTTCCCCCCTGCATGACTGGACTTAACGTCAGGGGAAACCTTTACCTTTTATGGGCAAAAAAACAAACGAAATAAAATTCAGAATACTTAATCAGAAGTCCTTCTTTCCCATAAACACTGCCAGCACCAGATTGAGGTCGAGTACAGTTATTTTTGTTATTGTGGATAACCCCTACATAGGAGGAGCTTGCAAAGTGAGCCATGCGTATTGGGTTCAATGCACAATGGGATCCCACCATTGCCAATATGCATTTGTAATGTCCCATTATGCAGTGTCTTAATGTTTCTGCTACATAGTGAAGTATGGTGTGACTTGCATATCTCTAGGGCTGGTATCTGTGGGGTCATTTATCCACAGACAACAAAACATTTAATCTCTAAGCATTTTCTAGTACCTCTAGCTTGCCTCTATGGCATTCCTGTGCTGGATGCCCCTCATTTTGACAAGCTTCAATACTCAAGATAGTTTTGAGCATCCAAGTGAAGTATGAGAATGTATCCCTTCTGGATACAGGGTTCATAATGTATATATAAAGTTATATTGCATAGAGTAGGGGGTCCTCAAACTATGGCTCTCAGGACAGGTCCTTCACGCAAGGCAGTTTTCCAAGCCCCCAGCCCCTCCGGATGAAGATACGCAAAAAAAGAAAGAGACTTGTATTACTTGTTATGACTGGCAGTAACAAATGAATTTGGACATTGACTGTCTCATCAGCCAAATGCAGGCCCACACTTGGTATTGAAATACTGTTAGGTTTATGTTAGTTAACATTTTCTTCATTTTAAATACCAAGTTTTTCCACTACAAATAAGATATGTGCAGTGTGAATAGGAATTTGTTCATGTTTTGTCAAACTAAAGTCTGGCCCCCCAGCAGTCTGAGGTATTACTGTATATGCATGTATTTAACTAAGTTTCTGTGGGATCACTACTTGTGTATGTGTGTGTTAAGGGAAAAACACCTGGTCCATTACAACTCATAGTTGAATAATTAGAACAATCAAGGCTAACAAGCTTGAACCACTCCCTGAATGGGGTATAACTTTGGGAAATGTTTGTAATGTCTTTTGGGGTCTTACTGAATACTTGCTGAGAGCCTACTAGGAAGATGCATGAATTTAATGCAAGGAACTTTATGTGAGTTTTGTTGCTGGAAGTTTTATTGCGTTTCTTTTTGACTCTGCTACCTAAGAGTAAATTTTTGATTTTTCTTCCATTTTCCTGGCTTGTTTTCTTTTGCTCATTGTGGATGCAACAAAAGGCTGGATAAGTCTGGACAGGACTGCACGCAGTTTGTTTTTCAACAAACCCATAACATGAGGGACTGTGAACCAGATCTCTGTTTGAGGACCCTTGACATTTTGGCCAAGGTTTGTAGGTCATTTTCAAAGACAGTTGTCAACATTTGTCAGGGCACTTAAACTTTCCAAGGCACTTATTTTTACAAGTCTGGGCAAAATTGATATTCTAAAAAATTACCAGTGGAGACAAAGCATTCTGAAGGTTACAGAGGAAGCTAAGATCTT
Source organism: Anolis carolinensis (assembly GCF_035594765.1). NCBI lineage: Eukaryota > Metazoa > Chordata > Lepidosauria > Squamata > Anolidae > Anolis > Anolis carolinensis. Next base: position 7,183,162 of record NC_085841.1, read on the forward strand.
TAACCACAAAGCTATTACAAAATCCTCAAATGAAAATTTTGTTCCAGGTTCTCATTTGATGATGCTCTCCAAAGGACACAATCATGATTTCAATCTTTCTCTACGTATTCCTCTCCTTCAAAATGATGTCTTTGATCCTACAGGTTATTAAGGCATCCTTTGTCCATTATAGTTCTTTGAAGCCATGCATCTCTGGGCTGATACTTTCTACCTGGGAAATTGGAGGGGGGGGGAGTGATGTGTTTTTTAAATCATGGCCTGTTGAGGTTAGGATGATGGTATTCCAAGACAAAAGATCCTACGTTACTCAGCTCCAAGCCCCTCCCTTTCACTGCCTCAATTTTTGCATAAATACTGGATCTGTAGACCTCGATCTTCATCCAGTCTTGTGTCTCCATAGAATCACTGAAGGGGATCTGAAGCAGAGTTCCACCATGAAGGCCATATTCCTTGCCTTTGTAGTACTCCTGGTGACCATCATGACCACTGAAGGTAAGTGTCAGGAGAGAGGTAGAACTCAGAAGTATATCTTTGAGAGATTGCAGAGGTGGGCTAGATGTCTTCAAGAATATCTTCTAACAGAAAAATGTGTAGATGTGCTTGACATTTTAGAGCTCTAAGGTTGTCTGGAAAGGCTCTTCTCACCATCTTCTCAGGCTTTTGGTGGGAATAAGGGAGAAGGCTTTCTCGCTGGCTACTACCAGACTCTGGAAATCCCTCCCTAGATAAGCCAGGATCCTCTCTCTCCTTCCATTGCCAGTTAAAATAATTTTATGTCATCAGGCAGACTTTACAAGTGGACTGAGATTAGGCTTTGCATTTTCTAAGACATCTATATAGTTGAATTGTGTGTGTGTATTTTTAAAAACTATGATATATACTGTATGTTTTACTTTTGCATTGCATAGCATTAAAAATATGTTATTAGCTGCCTTGGAAGGCAGGAAAATAATAATAATAATAATAATAATAATAGACGAAAAACAACAGGAAAAACTCAGCCGCTATCAGGACCTCAAGATTGAACTTCAAAGACTCTGGCAGAAACCAGTGCAGGTGGTCCTGGTGGTGATCGGCACACTGGGTGCCGTGCCAAAAGATCTCAGCTGGCATTTGGAAACAATAGACTTTGACAAAATTACGATCTGCCAACTGCAAAAGGCCACCCTTCTGGGATCTGCACGCACCATCCGAAAATACATCACACAGTCCTAGATACTTGGGAAGTGTTCGACTTGTGATTTTGTGATATGAAATCCAGCATATCTATCTTGTTTGCTGTGTCATAATAAAATAATAATAATAACCTTTACATCAGTGGTTCCCAACCTTGGCTCCTCCCAACGATTTTGAACTTTATTTCCCAGAAACCTCAGCTAACATGGCCATCAGTTAGGAAATGAAGTCCAAAATATCGAAAGGAGCAAGGTTTGGGCAGTACTGCAACATTATAGAGGATTTATGCCTTCAGAGATAAAGGCAATGGTACCCTGAGCATTATATATTCAAACTATTTCGGAACATGGAAAATTTAGTTCTAGAATTACAATTCTTAGCTTTCCTCACTCACCATTGTCATTGATTATTACAGATGAAGCCCCAAAAGACAATGTTTTCAAGCTCTGTTTTATCCTTTACATCCTGCAACTATCTGTGGAAATATAAAGGATGGGGTAGAGAATTATGGCATGAGAAAACTTAATGTTCTCCAAATTATTACGGAAGGGGCTTAAAGTCAGTATTAGCCAGCCATGATTTCTCTATGACTTCCTCTTCATAGGTATAATAGCTAGGACTGATGGGAATTGTCAGCCAAAAAGCTCAAGGAGTACATCCTTTCTTTCCAGTAGATCCTCAGATCCAAGAAAGAGGGATTGCAGAGTTTTTGAAATTAGCTAAATATCAGGGCATCAGGGTAACCAGATGCTCTGGATTCTTGGGGAGTATTCAGAGCAACCTGTGACTTTGTTTAATGTGGTTCAATGCCACATTAATGTGACCATGGCCTGCATTAACCCATGCATCATTTAGCCACCCCAGAGCTGATTCACCAGCCTTTCACGATACGTGATCAATGGATAAGATTTTCTGACTGAGAAGTTATCACACAGTTTGGTTTTGATTTTAAACTTGGAGATAACTATTTTTCAAATATTCAGCTCAGCTGAAAGGTATTGATTATTATAAGTTAAAAGACAAAATAACAATATCCAATCCCTTGATGGCTTATTGCTAATCAACCCATATGCCTAAATCTGAGAGTGGGGATGAAGAAAGATGGGATGTCCTTGACTATAACCTGGATTTTAGTATTTGAGAGCACCTCAATGTGTTTCCCAATGGCTATTTTCACATTTTCTTTTAATCTCTGTGAAGTAAAGTATGTTAGTTTTCTGTAAACTTAGTGTCAAACCGCATCCATTCTTCAGTGAAGATGATTTCCCAGATTCTGAACTTTGTGAGTTTGATTGACCCTTTGGTCTATTAGGAAGTGGAAAACATCTTATTTGAATTAAAGAAAGCCCAGCCTTCTTGGAGATGATTATTTTCAAAATGTTCAAAATTGCTGAATGTTATTGACTATTTTCATCTGGGAGATCAAATAGTGATCCCTGGTCCCTTGAAGGATTAGCATTTGACAAAAACAACCATGAATGTTGGAGTAATAATGGGAAAGGATGGAATGAAAATCTACCATGACATCACTTTCTGTAAATTGACTTTTTATAATTTAAGAACACTTCATTGCTTTCTATCTCAACCATTTTCACATGGGAAGGGTTGGAAAGGGGCTGGGACTATGAGTTTGTGTCTTGACAGAGTACTGAGAGTGTACTACCCAACCTGTCCTCTTCCTTTGAGTGACAGGTAGGAGAGACATTCCTCTTATACATGCTTCAAGTCCACTTGTAGCCTATAGGCCTGGCCCCACCTCACTCCTCTGCATCACTAGGGATTAGCTGTTGAAACAATGATCTCCTAGGAACTAGCATCTCTCCTTGCAATCCCTTTCCCAGTGTTAGCATGGAACCAACCCTGGACTTTCTCTTTTGCAGCCTATCCATATCCAAGTAAAGGCAAATGTGGTGTTCCGTGTGCCGGAGGCTGTGGCAAATCCTGTGCTTACGGTGTGGATGCCAGCGCAAACTGTGCCTGCGGCTACGATGGTTATGGTGGTGGACCTTACTGCTGTATCTCACCACCACCTCCACCTCCACCACCTCCTCCACCACCTCCACCTCCTCCTCCTCCTCCTCCTCCTCCTCCACCACCACATTATAAACATTATAAAGCACCAATAGTACCCCACAAAAAAGGCTGAGCACCCATAACACCAACAGAGAGGAGCATTCTCAGGCATGTCAAACCACAGCACTTGAAAAAAATGTGTCTCCTCTTGTTGTAATAATAATAAAAAGTGTTTTAACCACAACCACTGAGTTATGCATTTCCTTTTCTTGAGTTTTCTGCCAAACACATTTTTTGCCTTCGACCTTTCCAGTCCTGTCTGTCATCTTTCCTCTTGTGGCCAGCCAGATGTCTTTGGATTAGATTTGGAATCCAATAGGCCCTCAAGTTTGTTGGATATTGTAGATGTTAAATGGAAGCTCTTATGTGTGTCTGAGAACCCAAAGTCAGGGTAATGACACACCACTCAGAATTGTAGAACAAATAACACAGGAACTTTACTAACTTTGAGAGCTATGGTATTTACAGTAGTCCCTCTGATTGCTTACAGAGATCAGTAGTCATAAATAGTCCTTTTAAAGTCCATAAATCTGCTTCATTGCCTCAGAAATATCAAGGCCTCGGAGAGCAGGCAGCCGTTTCCAGGCTGTATCTCAGTAAGCTTACAAACACTCTCTCTAAGGTAAACCTGCTCAAACCGGTTCTTCAGCAGCAAGACAGAAAAAGTATCCAATCAAATTCCCAGCTCTTTGCAGGTTCAGCCAATCAGCTTCTTCCACATGGTTTTCCAGTAAACACATACATCATAGTGTCTTTACAAACCATAACAAAGTTTGGGCAGAGGTAGCCTGAGGACTAAAATCAAATTTCTCAAAAAAGTCCCATTAAAAACTTCTTGCTCTTCTCAGTTAAATAATAATGATAATGATAATATTTTTCACTTTCCTCTCCTCATGGCTTGAAGAGGTATAGAACGCAATTTAAGAAGAATAGTGATAATATAACTCACTACTACTCTTTGTTTTCTTATTTTAAAATCAATATTGTTTTGCTCTTGTAGGTACATTCCCACTGCCATACTTTATATAAAGAATCTTGTTACAGTGATACATTTATTTTAAGCCCTTTCCCAGAGCACAGCTTGGGAATGTGTTCTGGTCCAAAGTGCTTTTCTCAAATAAATAAATAAATAAATAAATAAATAATTTGCTGGAATGGTCTAACATGGTCAGAATGTAAATAGCAGAGGTGCTATGTGCATTCCAAGGCGCATAATGGGATGACAGCAAGAGTTCTCTAATGCCTATTGGAAAGTACCAAAGAACATCAGCATCTTTTGGGTATTGGTTCCAATCTGCATCCATACCATTGTGTATTGGTTCTCTTGCATGCTGGTTCCTTTACTTAGTAATGTCATTCAACCTCTAGTTGAATATAGATACGTTTGGAACTGTCTGCAAACATGAAGTTGACTTATGAAGACACAAGTCCCTAATTACATTCCGGGCCTTGTAACACATGACCACATTGACTGAGGCAGTTCAAGAGTTAAATCCAGAATCAGAAATAGAGAACTGGAAAAGACCTCCAGGGCCATCCAGTCCAACCCTCTTTTGCCATGCAGAAATACAAAATTCAAGTCTTTAATAATAATAATAATAATTATTATTATTATTATTATTATTATTATTATTATTATTATTATTTTATTCTTGTACCCCGCCTCTATCTCCCCATAGAGACTCAGGGTGGCTTACAAATGCAAGAGTATACATACAAAAACATCAAATACCGAAAACGCACAAATGAAAAATTAAAACATACGATTAAAATCAAACCATTAATAAGACAAAGTTAAAACACATCAATAAAAACATAAGGATGGACTGATCAAAGTGCACTAAGTGAGACTTGTAAACATAGAGGAAGTTAAAAGTGCTATAAGAACATGGGGAAGAACCCAAAAGTGAGTTGAACCATGAGGCTATTTATTTATTTACTTAACATTATTTTTACCCTGCCTTTTTCCCCTGTGTGGGATTCAAAGTGGCTAACATGTCTTTACACAATGCTGTAAAATTTAAAAACAAGGCAAATGCATATAAATATGAAAATAAACATAAAACAACCCAAATATTTGTGTCATGTATAAAAAATAAAACCCAATAAAATAATTAAAATTAAAATTAAAAATAAATAGTTTCCCAGGATCCCACTCACAGCATCTTCATCAGTTCATTAAATGCCTGATGGCAGAGGTATGTTTTCACCTACCTGAGAAAGACCAACATGGATGGGGCCATACTGGTCTTCAGGGAGGGAGTCTCCACTCCCAGTTTTTCTTAAGATTTATGACCTAATCACAAAAGCCAGGCAAAGCTTCCCCCTTCACCTGGCTTCATGGAGGAAAGAGAGATGCAGCGGGGCAAATCCATCACCCCACACGCAGCTCCCTCTTGGCAATGGTTTCCCCATCACACATGGGAAGTAGGCATGAGCGATCAATGAAAAAAATGGTTCTAAACTTGCTTCTAAAGTAGGGGGTGCCGGCGCTTCGTTTTAGAATCTATTTCCGATTTTTCCCCTCCAAAATTTCAGATATTTCTGAAAATTCGTAATGCTCTAAATTGGTTTGTTAATGGCAAATGCACATGCGCAGTCACAAAAAAACAGGCAGGAAGCAGCCAGGCTTTGAAGCTGCAAGGCCATTAAATGCTAATCAAGGTGGCCAATGGCAACATTCATACTTGCCTCAGACAGACAAGAGTTCTCTCTCCCACCCTGGACATTATTCCACAGATATATATATATATAAACCCCACTTGCCTAGTTTCCAACAGACCTCACAACCTCTGAGGATGCCTGCCATAGATGTAGGGGAAACGTCAGGAGAGAATGCTTCTGGCACATGGCCAGGCAGCCCAGAAAACTCACAACAACCCAAAATCCACATTGTTTGCTTTAAAGTGGATTATCTGAGTCCAAACTACCATATAATCCAGTTCAAAGCAGATAATCTGGATTCTGTATGGCTGTGTGGAAGGAAGCAGAGAAAGTGAAAGATGTTGAAAAAGGGAAAAAAGGGTAAAGAGAAAGGGAGAGGAAAGGAAGGAGAGAAAAGCAAAGGCAAAGGGAAAGAAGGAAGGAGAGAAAGGAGAAAATGGAAAGGTAAGAGAGGGAAAGGGGAAGGAGAGAAAGAGACAGTGAGAGGGTGAGAAAGAGAGAAAAAAGAAATCACGGAAAGGTAGTGAGGGGAAAGAAGTAGGAAAACATCTTTTTGCACACAGACTCACAAACTTCATCAGGCACACTTTAAACTAGATCCACTGGGGGAGGGGAACAACAGCCTGGCAAACACTATGTTACCCACGACCACAGGGAACTGCCAAAAGGCTAAATGGAGGGCTGCACAAACACAACAAGGACCAACTACCGAGAGCACAATAATCCCAAATAAACAGCTCAAGGGGAGGTCACAGGGGCTTACATGTCTTTACACTAATGCACAGAGCATGGGAAATAAGCAAGACGAACTCCAACTTTTAACACAGCACCACACGTACGACGTCATAGGCATCACTGAAACCTGGTGGGATGACTCCCATCACTGGAATGTAGCCATTGAGGGCTATAACCTCTTTCACAGAAATAGAACAAAGGGGAGAAGAGGGGGAGTAGCTTTATATGTCAAAAACAGTTACGTTGCAGAAGAAATGCAAGACTGTAATCTGGGAAACCAGCTTGAAAGCATCTGGATAAGAATCAAGGGAACCGGGACTCAAAAAGATCTCGTCGTGGGTGTCTACTACAGACCTCCGAACCAGGATATAGAACTTGATGAAGCCTTTTGTCAACAGCTGACCAAACAGGCACAAAGAAAAGATATAGTAGTCATGGGCGACTTCAACTATCCTGATATCTGCTGGAAAACAAACTCGGCCAAGAGCACAAAGTCCAACAAATTCCTCACTTGCCTTGCAGACAATTTTATGGTCCAGAAGGTAGAGGAGACAACAAGGGGATCAGCAACTCTTGATCTAATCTTAACAAATGTGGAAGACCTGATCAATACAGTAGAAGTCGTCAGATCCTTAGGGGCAAGTGACCATGTGCACCTGCAGTTTGTGATACAATGGAAGGCTGAAACTAAGACAAGTCAAACACGCATTCTGGACTTTAAGAGAGCTGACTTCCAAAAAATGAAGGAAATACTGAGCAGCATTCCATGGATGCCAATATTAAAAGACAAGGGAGTTAACGATGGATGGGAATTTTTTAAAAGTGAAATACTCAAGGCGCAAATGCAAACAGTGCCAAAAAAGAAAAGAAAAATGGCACATGCGAAGAAGCCAGAATGGATGTCCAAAGAACTTCTAACTGAGCTAAAACTCAAAAGTGACATGCACAAGAAGTGGAAAAGGGGAGAAATCACCAAAGAAGAATTCAAACGTATAGCCAACTCCTGTAGGGAAAAGGTTCGCAAGGCTAAAGCGCAAAATAAGCTCAGGCTTGCCAGGGACATTAAAAACAACAAAAAAGGCTTTTTTGCTTACGTTGGTAGAAAAAGGAAGAAAAAGGAGGCGATAGGGCCTCTGCGAGGAGAAGATGGGGTGATGGCGACAGGGGACAGGGAAAAGGCAGAACTGCTTAATACCTTCTTTGCCTCAGTCTTCTCACAAAAAGAAAGCCATCTTCAACCTCAGCAACATGAAATGGACGAAGGATTTGGGGAAATCCAACCCCAAATAGGGAAACAAGTTGTCCAGGAACACCTGGCCACTCTAAACGAATTCAAGTCGCCAGGGCCAGATCAACTACATCCAAGAGTACTGAAGGAACTAGCGGAAGTTATTTCAGAACCACTGGCGATCATATTTGAGAGTTCTTGGAGAACGGGACAAGTCCCAGCAGATTGGAGGAGGGCGAATGTGGTCCCTATCTTCAAGAAGGGAAAAAAGAACGACCCAAACAATTACCGTCCGGTCAGCCTCACGTCGATACCAGGCAAGATTCTGGAAAAGATCATTAAGGAAGTAGTCTGCAAACACTTAGAAACAGATGCAGTCATTGCTAATAGTCAACACGGATTTACCAAAAACAAGTCATGCCAGACTAATCTGATCTCTTTTTTCGACAGAGTTACGAGTTGGGTCGATACAGGGAACGCCGTAGATGTAGCGTACCTGGATTTCAGTAAGGCCTTCGACAAAGTCCCTCACAACCTTCTGGCAAACAAACTAGTAAAATGTGGGCTAGACAAAACTACGGTTAGGTGGATCTGTAATTGGCTAAGCGAACGAACCCAAAGGGTGCTCACCAATGCATCGTCTTCATCTTGGAAAGAAGTCACGAGTGGAGTGCCGCAGGGTTCTGTCCTGGGCCCGGTTCTGTTCAACATCTTTATTAATGACTTAGACGAAGGGTTAGAAGGCACGATCATCAAGTTTGCAGATGACACCAAACTGGGAGGGATAGCCAACACTCCAGAAGACAGGAGCAGAATTCAAAACGATCTTGACAGACTAGAGAGATGGGCCGAAACTAACAAAATGAAGTTCAACAGGGACAAATGCAAGATACTTCACTTCGGCAGAAAAAATGGAAATCAAAGATACAGAATGGGGGACGCCTGGCTAGACAGCAGTACATGTGAAAAAGATCTTGGAGTCCTTGTGGACAACAAGTTAAACATGAGCCAGCAATGTGATGCGGCTGCTAGGAAAGCCAATGGGATTTTGGCCTGCATCAATAGGGGAATAGCGTCTAGATCCAGGGAAGTCATGCTCCCCCTCTATTCTGCCTTGGTCAGACCACACCTGGAATCACACCGTGTCCAATTTTGGGCACCACAGTTGAAGGGAGATGTTGACAAGCTGGAGAGCGTCCAGAGGAGGGCAACTAAAATGATCAAAGGTCTGGAGAACAAGCCCTATGAGGAGAGGCTTAAAGAGCTGGGCATGTTTAGCCTGCAGAAGAGAAGTCTGAGAGGAGACATGATAGCCATGTACAAATATGTGAGGGGAAGTCATAGGGAGGAGGGAGCAAGCTTGTTTTCTGCTGCCCTGCAGACTAGGACACGGAACAATGGCTTCAAACTACAGGAAAGGAGATTCCACCTGAACATCAGGAAGAACTTCCTCACTGTTCGGGCTGTTCGGCAGTGGAACTCTCTCCCCCAGACTGTGGTGGAGGCTCCTTCTTTGGAGGCGTTTAAACAGAGGCTGGATGGCCATCTGTCGGGGGTGCTTTTAATGCGATTTCCTGCTTCTTGGCAGGGGGTTGGACTAGATGGCCCATGAGGTCTCTTCCAACTCTACTATTCTATGATTCTATGATTCTATAAGAAGGAGAGAGCTACAGAGAAGGAAGGAAGGAAGGAAGGAAGGAAGGAAGGAAGGAAGGAAGGAAGGAAGGAAGGAAGGAAGGAAGGAAGGACGGAAGGAAAGGGGCACAGAGAGGGAGAGAGAGTCCGCCCAGAGTGCTGGCTGGCCGGCCTTCCTCCTCATCTTCGTCCTCTGCCTCTTTCTGCCCCGTTCCTCCCCCTCTCTCCCTCCGCCTCCAAGGCAAGAATGCATGCGCTCCCAACAGAGAGCAAAGTTGGGAGGCACTTGGAAAAGGGGTGCATTTCTTTGGGCAAAGCAGAAGAGGAGAGGGAAAAGGGGAGAGAGAAAGAGAAGGAAGGAAGGAAATAAAGAGGGAAGGAAGGAAAGAGAGAGTGAGGGAGGGAGGGAGGAAGGAAGGTGTGAAGGAAGGAAGAGAGAAAGCAAAACAGCAGCCGGTGGGGTGGCTCTGCCCACCCACGTGTGGGGAGGAGAGGAGAGGAGGAGGAAGCACCAAAGCGGCAATGGTCGGCAGCTGCCTACAGCAGGTGAGGATCAGGGTGCGATCCTGTGGGGAGGAGGAGGCAGGTGGTGTGTGCGCACATGCATCCCTCTGAGGCAGCCCAAACCAGGATTTTTATAGAAGAAGAATGCATGGGCACGCAGAGGACGTTAGCCCCCACCCTTGCGTCCACCATGGAGTCCTGTGATTGGTTGGGGAGCCGAGGCCCATTTGGCTGTGCTGCACTCCCAAACAAGTTCAGTTGCATTAAAATAATAATAATTTTTTTAAAAAAAATTTAAAAAAACATTTTGGGGCAAAAAAATTACGAAAAAATATACGAGACATAACAAGAGGAGGGCTACAATGCCTTGAATTAACAAGCTTGATGGGCCATGATACCCCGAGTCGGATACTGCTTCAAAAAGTGGGAACAATCTGATTTTAATCCGATATAAGAATCATTTCGATATTTTGCCCATGACTAATGGGAAGCATCACCCTTCTGGGGAGGATCTGTGCTGGAGGTATGTGTTAAGATTTAACTTTATACTTGCACAGTCTCAGCACCTTCCAGTAGCTTACACCTGCTCAGTACTTTCAGTCTTCCAGTCTGCTTCCACAGTAGACACTTGAGCACATGCCCGGCCATTGTCAGTTTTTACTACTGTCTTTCCCCTAGTCTAGATGATATTACAGACTCACCACAGTACGTAGTATCTTGTCATAGTAGACAGGTTTAATTGCATATAGACTTCACTACATCAAAAAAAAAAAGGGGGGGGGAATACACTGAACATGGTTCCTTATATACAATACATTTACACATAGTAATCCTTGATTGATTACCAACTAATTGACCCAACCCAAACTCAGGATTGCATCATTGACAATCACTTGGAGTAAGCCCAAACACATTCCCCAAATGATTCCCCATATACAATCAATCAACATTCCCAATAGAAGCCCATTAGCAGTGCATGACTCAATACATTGTAAAGCCTAACAGTATGACTAGTATGTGAGGGAAAAAATTACAATTTTGACACCTCAAAAATAGGGATGCAACTATTATGCACTGGAGTCTATTGTGCAATGAAATACAGTACATGTTGTGTGAAAGGAACCATCACTAAAAATGATGGCCCAGATGCAATGCCGGCTTACCTGCCTCATGTGATGATGACCTAAGGCACTGCTGGCCATTATGCTCACCTCGCAGCTGCCTTGATCCTGACATATGATGTATGGTCCCTTTAGCAGTAGAAGTTCTCCTTAAAGGGATCTTATGTGATATTCCAAAACTCACTTGTTCTGTTCTATTCTGTTGCTCTCGCACCTCAGGTTAGCTTCACCATGATGAAAACACCAGACTCTACACAGGTTGAAGTCTTTTGTAGTTTATTAGGAAATAGAAAATAAATAGTTCTTAACAAGCAAAAGTAAAGATCCCAAAGATTGTTGCAAAACCAAGGCTATAAAGAATAATCCAAGAAAACATAAGGCATAAAACAAGGTTCCATGAATGCTTGACAAAGTCCCATAACTTGAATACACAAGGCTGCAAGGTAATCCAGGAAAGCAAGAGCTAGCTTCTATACTCCAAAACGAGATGTTGTTTTTGACAAAAGTTTGTCTCTCAGCACACCCTTTAATATTCCCTGCATAGCATGAACACATTTCTTTGGCCTCTGACCTCTCTCTTGTTTGCTATTCTGACACTCCTGCGAACTCAGAATTCCAAACGGCCAGCTCCTTCCAGAGATGCTATTTGGTCAAGGCCAGACAGCTCGTTAGCAGCAGCCTCTGTCTGCCTGCTGTCTAGCAGGGAGCTGTCCTCCCTTTGCACCTGGCTAGCTTCAGTATCATCTCCACCATTCCCTGCCGTGGGAATGCCTCCCTGCTCCTCATCTCTCACAACAGGGACACTCTGAACCTGAATCCCGTAATTCCCATCAGAGTCATCATCTTGAACCAGAATCCCATCATCTTGAACATCTGGAACGTGATTCCCACAATCCCCATCAGAGTCACTCTGAGACTCCAGCTGAGACACAACAGTTGCTTTATTTTGTTGAATGTGAACATCTAGATCAGTGGTTCTCAACCTGTGGGTCCTCAGATGTTTGAAAAGGGGAACCAAGGTGAGTGACAGGAATGCAAGTGTTTGAAACTATGGGATCAGCCCGGAGAAGGGATCCATGACACTAGGGATCTGTCAACATTAGGGACCTCAAGCTGTAGAAATGTGTTTATGGAAAGTAACAATAAAAGATTAACTTCATGCTGATCTGTTCTAGTGAGCCTAATCTTGACAGTAGCGGACATCTCCCTTTGGACTGTATTGTGATTTATGCTATGCTAGGAGTGCTCTGACTGCAATATCATACACCAAGGACCAACAACTAGAAGTTGTGATTACATACAGTACCAGATTCAGAGAACATTTGTATCAACACAGACCTATGTACTAGTCATATAGACCTCAGATAATGATCGCCATATATGCATTAGATATAGAAAACTAGTTTGTTCATGCACACTTTTCCATTATTTGCATAACTGATGTTTATAAAACACTGATGCTTGGAATAAACTTTATCTATGCTGTGAGTAGGTTGGAGTGAAAATAGCACTGGGTCCTGGTGAATCCTTTGACCAAAGTTATTGTTTGTTGTCAGTTTGCCTTTCTGTTAAGTTTTAGGGCTCATTCTGCCGCCATTGTCTCACAAGGGAGATACTGTAGGACTCATATTTCAATAACATCCAACAAATATTTGCTGGCTGAGCTAGGAAAACTGTCTTCACTTTGCCATCTCCTACCTGATGTTCAGTGGTCTGAATCTTCTCATCTACATGGGCAAACCTACATGAATACTTAAACCCGATTTGGGGCTGGGTACTAGGCTTGATCGATCCACGAAAAATTTGATTCTAAACTCGTTTCAAAACTAGAGGGGGGCAGCGTTTTGTTTCTGAAGGTATTTCCGAATTTTGCCCCCCAAAAAATTCGAAATTAACGAAAATTCGTTATCTTCAAAATTAATTCGTTAATGGCGGACGCGCATGCGCAATTCCCAAAAACAGCACAGAGTGAGAGGACTTTACAGGACTCTCCCACCCTCATTTTTTGAGTGATCTTCTTCCATCTTGGTACAGTGGTAGAACACATTTAACACTGATAGCTCACCAAAATTTGGAACGTTTCCCTTATCCTCTGATTTTTGGCGAATTTTCATAGCTTTTATAATAAACCATTTTTTAATAATTGCAGAAATCTGTTCCTGGTTTGAAAGTCTTATTTCCTGTTAAATTGGGTTGTCTTTACTGTGAAAGGCATTGTTCTACTTCAGAAACTTTGTTTTTGTGGCTGAAACTTTGTTAAATTGGTGTGTGTGTGATATATACTGTGTATATATATATAGTCCCTGCATATGTGTGTGTGTGTTTGTGTGTGTGTGTATATAGGTAAAGGTAAAGGTATCCCTTGACGTTAAGTTCAGTCATGTCTGACTCTGGGGGTTGGTGCTCATCTCCATTTCTAAGCCCAAGAGCCAGTGTTGTCCATAGACACCTCCAAGGTCATGTGGCCGGCATGACTACATGGAGTGCCATTACCTTCCCGCCAGAGGAAGGTAACTCACATTGCCACATACACTCACATTGGCATGTTTTCAAGCTGCTAGGTTGGCAGAAGCTGGAGCTAACAGCGGGCACTCACTCTGCTCCCGGGATTTGAACCTGGGACCTTTCGGTCTGCAAGTTCAGCAGCTCAGTGCTTTAACACACTTCGCCATCGGGGCTCATGTATATAATATACATACACATACACACAATGTGGAGAATATGTGGAAAGGTAGATAGATAGATAAGTTGGGAGCCACAGCGAAGGCACCTTCCTGGGAGCAAGGTCTAATAATAATAATAATAATAATAATAATAATAATAATAATAATAATAATAATAATAATAAATCCCTTACAATATCCAAGATGGCTCACTGCTACAGAATCTTGGGAGGTTTAGTTTGGTATGGTACCATTATTGGCAGAGAAAGCTAAGCTGTAGGAGTTGAAATCCAATCATTTATCCTCCCTATAGAATCAATTTTATATGCATTTTTAGCTACAGAAAAGCTAAAATCAGGACAGTAAAAGAACAACACCCAGAAAATTGGAATTCCAGTTAGGAAACAATCAGGGCCAGCTAATACCTCCCAACAAAGGATTCCCCCAGGTAGGAAGCAGCCAGGCTTTGAAGCTGCAAGGCTATTCAATGCTAATCAAGGTGACCAATTGCAACATTCACACTTGCCTCCCACAGACAAGAGTTCTTTCTCCCACCCTGGACCTTCCACAGATATATAAACCCCACTTGCCTAGCTTCGCACAGATGTCAAAACCTCTGAGTATGTCTGCCACAGATGTGGGTGAAACGTCAGGAGAGAATGCTTCTGGCACATGGCCATAGAGCCCGGAATACATACCACAACAGTGTGATCCCGGCCATGAAAGCTTTCGACAACACAACCACAGTATCCATTCAAGTTCATGTAGCGTGGTATGGAGACCTGTATTGGGGGGAGGGAGGGTGCGAATCTGGGCCCCTGGGAGTCGTACTCCTCCCTCCCTCCCTCCCCGGGAGCAGCCGAGGACGGGCCTGGCCCACACCCCCTCGCATCCCGGGCCTCTTCCTCCTCACCGCCGGGCCCCTCTCTGTCTCTCTCGGTCTCTCCATTCCCGGCTCCATCCGCCGCCTTCCCGCCTCACAGAGAGACACCAGGCCTGAGCTGAGGCGAGGCGGCGGCGGCGGCCATTTCCCCCCTCCGTCTTCCTCCTCCTCCTCGGCCTCCTTCCCCCTCGCCCCCTCCCATTGGCTGAGCCCGTGACGCCCCTTTTGCTGAGGGGCAAAAGGAAAGGGCCTGAATGGTGGGAGTTTGGGTGATTTGCAAAAGCTTTTTTTTCCTAACGAAAAAAACGACGAAATAAGAAAAAACGGCCTCTCGCGATTCAAAACCACGATATCCAGACGTGTGGACAATCAAGGCCGTATATTGCTTCAAAAGAAACGAAAATAACGAATTAATAACGGGGAAATCGAATTATTTGAGCAAGCCTACTGGGTACAAATCAGCTTAATGGCAGCTGTAGTCTTCATGGAGCTGATTCGGTCACATATTGTGCCCTTGAACTGCATTAATAAAACTTGCAGATTGCTTAGGAGTTTTCCCGAGACTCTGGAGCATTCCACAACTAAAATTACTATTTTACAGAATACTAAGCTCAGTTCACCAAAATTCAAAACATGACAAAGATGTTGAGATTTTACAACTTTTATTATTTTTTTTAATAAAAGGAGAGAAACATTGCTTTTTTAATGCTGACTAAAAGGCTGATGCCATTCCTCTCCATTGGTTTCCCAGGTGCTCAGCCTTTTTTGTGAGGTTGTGGTGGTGGTGCCCAGTGATGTTTTTTAGGTGGCGGCGGTGGTGGTGGAGGAGGTGGTGGTGGTGGTGGCGGTGGTGGAGGAGGTGGTGGTGGTGGAGGAGGAGGAGGTGGAGGAGGTGGTGGCGGTGGGAGGCAGCACTGATATCCATATCCTTGGGCAGCACAGGCGCAGTTTGCAGCAGCATTTACACCATGGGCACAATGTTTTTGACAATATCCAGGATGACAGTGAGTGCCGCATTTGCCTTTGCTTGGATACGGATAGGCTGCAAAGGAGAAAGTCCAAAATTAGGTCTTACAGAAACTAGAAAAGGTTTACAAAGAGAGATATGAGCTTTCATGAATCAGTCAACAGAGAGTATGGTCTGGGGGCTCCCATGCTACTTGGGTAGTGCAGTCATCCAGGATTTTTGGAGCTATCCAAGGTGCTGAATTTGATTTCTCAAATTGCGATGTATGGGTGTCTTTTAATGTACTGATCATGAAACCCAAATAGAGTGGGAGCAGGGATATATAGATTTAGTTCTTCTTTTGTTGGCACCAGTTGGCTATTATCTGTGCCTAGTAAACTACAATATAGTTTTATTTATTTATTTATTTATTTATTTATTTATTTATTTACAGCATTTATATTCCGCCCCTCTCACCCCGAAGGGGACTCAGGGCGGATCACATTGCACACATAAAGGCAAACATTCAATGCCATGACATAGAACAGAGTCAGAGACAAGACGCAGGCACCGGGCTGGCCTCGAACTCATGACCTCTTGGTCAGAGTGATTTGTTGATTTGTTGCAGCTGGCTTGCTTTCCAGCCTGCGCCACAGTTTTTTCTTCCTGTGTTTAGTATGTGTTCAGGCGCTTTAAAAAAAGCTACTTTATAGGCATGCGGTAAATTCTCATAATTTATAAGCACATTTATAAATGACTTTTTAAAACAGTAAGAGCCCATATCCATGGCTTAAATTAACTATTCCTGGAAGAAAATGGTTTTAAGAATTTGATAGCCCCCCCCCCCCCCCCCCACCGGGTGATTCTATATTATGCTTTTCTTGGAATTTACCATTAGGGGGTGTGAATTTCTGGCAGTCGATTTGGACTGCAGCAAAATTTGGTGATCCATAGATATGGACTTCCAAAACAAAATACTGGAAGGCCAAAACAGAACCAAAACAGAACAAAACAGCTCCCCACCCCAAAATTCTGGGGAAGGATTGTTAGGTTCATTTACATTCTGACTATTTATTCCCATAGTTGAAGCAGCGTTGGGGTGATGAATCACATGGTCTGATTCAGTCAATGATAGGCTGGTTTCCATTGTCCTGGACTTCAGGTCCCAGAATTCCCTGTTTTTTTTCCCTGCAAGTTGTCTCCTCCTTCTCAGTAGGAGAGAGAGAAAATTAAAAAAAAATTCAAAACAATCAGTGGATGAGCAGATCGTTCTGAAACTTGGTAGAAATCATGCCTACTCCTGTTCTGCTGCTGTGGAGAAATTCCGGGGGGATACATCTTTTGGTTTTGTTTTTAAAAAATGTTATTGGTAAAAAAAAAAAACTTTAAATATGTCCTAAAAATCAGTGGATGAGTAAAATGTCATGACTTGCAGTCATAAACGTGCCCTACAAGAGTGCCAAATTTCATCCCGATAGCTCTAAAAATGATGGAGAAAAAAGCCCCTCTGAATATTTTTGAATGCAGCCTATATCCTGTTTCTCAGCCAATCACAGGCTGGTTCTTTCCATTCTCCTTTCCTGTGCACTGTTTGGACTTCAAATCCCTGTTGTAGTTATTTTTTAATGTAATTAATAATTTTTTAAAATTTTTTCCACAAAAATCAGGGGATTAAATTTGGCAGATTTGCAGCGATAAATGTGTCCTACAAGTGTGGCAGATTTCATCCTGATAGCCCTAAAATGACAGAGAAATGAGCCTCTAAATTTTCTCCATTGGTACCAGTGGACCGAATCTCACCAAACTGAAAATGGAACTTAGGGCTCAGAATGAATTAACAGTATTCTTTGTATTAATCTACCGGATTAATCTCTTCCGCTTAATCTACTGGAATCTTCCCAAAAACAGAATGGGGGACAAATGGACCCAAATTTGAAACAAAACAGAACACACCCCTAGTTAGCATAGAGTTGCAGTGAAGGGCTCAGCAAACTCCTAGAAAGAATATTTCTCTAGGAATCACTAGATCCTCCAGGTAGATTGTATGGTACGCTGGCACTGGATGTCAGGTAATTTAATGGAATTTGGTCATATAAGGGATATTTGAATTTTAAATTCTTTATGCTTGCAAATGAACCAGAAATTCACTGGCGTTTTTATAAGCCTTAAAGTAAACTCCAATTTATGACGATTCTATCATAGTGTTTTCTTGGCAAGATTTATTCAAAGGTGATTTGCCATCATCTTCCCATGGGACTGAGAAAGGGTGATTTGCTCAAGATCACTTAGTGGGTTTCCATGGCTACATGAGGATTTGAACCCTGGTCTCCTTGAGTCCTAGTCCTAGCCAGGCCAAGACATCAACCTGGTGCTGAAAAATTATCTACTCTATTACATTGTATCCTAAATAGTATACCTTAAGGGTACCAGGATCTCTCCACTCTTGGAAGCTCAGCACTTTGAAGAGAGACCACCAACAAATACCAGGTACTGTAGGTTATATATTCACAGGAAAGTAAACCTACTTCTGAAGATTGTTTGCCTGAAAAAGGCCTATAAAATTCACAGGGTCGTTTTAAGTTGACAGGTGACTTGAAGGTTCATGATATTTCTACCTGCATCATCAAGATTCAAGGAATAGTATAGAGCTTGGAATAACCTCCTTTTGGGAGCCCAATTCTGAGTCAGTGGATAAGATGGATGAGGATATCTTGGAATTGAACTCCAACAGGTAGTGTTATGCAGGTCAGAAATAACATGGCTACAGCACTACTATAGAAGTCATCCGTGTTCCTCAAGGAGTCCATCCTGAACTCAACCCTTTGGTTGCACATCTTCTCGGGAGGCATGTCACCCAACCCAGATAGCACTTCACAACACACCATTAAATTCCACCCTATTCCGCTTACCTTCAATGGCCATGGTGGCCAGCACGAGTACTGCAAAGGCAAGGAAAATGGCTTTCATGGTGACGATCGGTTTCAGATCCCACTCAGTGAGTCCCAATGATCCGATGAAGGAGAAGTCACACTCAAGATTGGATGAAGAGTGAGGTCTAGAGCCCTGGCATTTATGGAGGGTTCAGTGAATGGAAGAGGAGGACTTGGAGTTGACTGACGCAGGATCTTTTGTCTCAGAATAGCTCATGTCATCATGACCTCAATTGGGCACAAGAAGAAAGATTCAATACCATCTCATCCCACTTTCCATGCAGAACTCATATGGTACCAAGTGATGGACAATAACACTTTCTAGATCTGGTTTCACTGATTCAAAGACATTCAGGGGAGAAAGGTGATTTATCAAGATGACAAACGTCAAGCAGAACTTCAGAAGGGACCATGGAAGGGAAAAGATTGCAACCTAGATTAGGGTCTTTGGAAATGATAATGAAATCAGAAATCAGAACAAATGTTTTCTTTGAGACAAAGAAAGTATTGGATTACATTAATTGTTCAAAGCTCAGTCAACTGCAAGACTCCCAGAATGCTTCGCCTTTGTTGGAAAGATTCAATCCTGGGATAATAACTTGTTCAGATTATTATTATTAATATTCATTTTAAAACCTGAACTTTTCTGCCCTCAGAAACTTAAATTGACTGATTAAATATTCAGCACGATGTATAAACTTTCTTTGGTGGAGAAATTTGCTGCTTACATCAGGTTTGTGTGTGGTCTGTTAGGGAATTCTCTATTGCCTCCTTGTCTATTTCTGTCCCCAATTTTGATTTCCCAAGCCCAAAGGAGACCCCAGTTGAAGAGAACCATTCATTTCTTCATCAGGATTGGCACGAATTCCTATGTGAGCGATTCTCAGAAACGTTACTTTATACACTGCAGTTCCCCATACTTTCCAACATTTCATGGATAGAACAAGGATACACAGGGCCAAGCAACAGCAGAATATGGTCAAGCTAAAAGTTAATGTGGAAGCAGTTTAGATTTTCCTGAGCTTACTGGGAAGGGATAGATTGCTAAATTAACTGATATGAACTACGTTTGTTCTTTGAGCTCAATTTTCAACTGGGATTAAAGGGGGAATATGGGAAGAAAAGAAAAAATTGAGACATTTTGAAAGATGAAAAAGTGGAATGGCAGAAGATGAATTGGGACTGTTGCTACCAAGTCAGGGCAGTTAGAGGGCATTTGTTTGAAGAATGTTTTGCTGGGAAGTGTGTTTCTGGAAGTTGTAGTATAAACAAGTATGTTTTTTTCCCCAGATTTGCTTCTGAAGCTTTCCTCATCCTGCACCCCACCAAATGATTCCCATTCCGCACTGGGTCCTGTTTTTTTCTGCCAGGGAGAATGGAGGGTGAGGTTAAAGAAGGCTGTGATAAACATTCAGATGCCCAATTTATTTCCATCACAGTATAAAACATAACGGAGCCCCCGGTGGAGCAGCAGGTTGAACTGGCTGAGCTGCTGAACTTGCTGACTGAAAGGTCGGTGGTTCAAATTCGGGGAGCAGGGGTGAGCTCCTGCTGTTAGACCCAACTTCTGCAAACCTAGCAGTTTGAAAACATGCAAATGTGAATAGATCAATAGGTACCGCTCTGGATGGAAGGTAACAGCGCTCCATGCAATCATGCTGACCACATGACCTTGGAGGTGCCTATGGACAATGCCGGCTCTTCGATTTAGAAATGGAGATGAGCACCGACCCCCAGAGTCGGACACGAGTTGACTTAATGTCAGGGGAAAACCTTTACCTTTGCCTTGTAAAACATAAATATTAAACACTATTGTTATTATTGTGTGCCTTCAAGTCATTTTTAATATGAGCTTCTCACTGGGTTTTCTTGGCAAGCTTTGTTTAGAGTGTGTGCGCCTTTGTCTTAGGTTGAGAGAGTGCGACTTCTTCCAGGTCACCCAGTGGGCTTTTATTGTCAAGCCGGATTTCAAAACATGGTCTCCAGAGTCTAACAACAGTATCACATTAGAGATGAAAGAGTAGGCAATGAGTATGCATCCCATCTGAAATCCTGTGGTTCCTCTTGCAGAATTCTGGGGTTTGCAGTGAGACCCAAAGCCGCTCTTTTTTGAGAATTTTAAAGGCCTCTCCCTAAACTACAAGCCCTAGAATTCTGCAGGAGGCTGCCACAGGATTTCAGATGGGATGCATACTATTTGCCTACTCTTTCAGCTTTAGTGTGATAAGGCTCACAGTTCAACATTTTTATCCACTAAAAGAGACTGTGCAAGATTTACCATATATTTAGACATTCCAAGAGAGATTTTGGCAGACATTGATCATAGAGTCATTTTGGAGCATCAGGTGATTTCTACAGAAGTATCCTTTCAGTTAAAAAAGTGAAGTGTTTTGTTTGCATTGTTTTCACTTTCACAGGGGATTTCAGCCCCTAACAGAAGAGAGCCTACTGTACTGTTCCAGAGGCACGCTGCAGTTGTCAAGGGGGTCAAAATTCAGGAGAGGTGAGTCTCAAGCAGCCCATCATGAAGAAAACTTGCCCATATTTTGGACTGTCACTCTATGAATGCTCCAGCCAATTTGACCAGTGGCCTTGCTGACTGAAACGTTCTGGGAGCTGAAGGACAAGACCAATTTTCCAGCCTCTTGTGACATATAGGTGGTCAATTACTAATGAAACAAATACAGAGGGAGATGCCTTCAGACTAGAGTTCTAGTTCTTTTTTGTGTTTAGAAGTCAAAATCAAAAGTAGACCCAGAAATTAATTGTTAAGCAGGGAAAATAGATGCTGTTATGTGAGCAGTGTGCTATATTAGGGTTTCAAACCATTTTCAAAGGCACTTCTAAATGTGTGACAGGTCAATTTTTCAAGATTCGATGTGGACGTGAACATAATTGTATTCCAGGGCAGATTCTGGTGAGTTTTGAACTGAAAACAGGCAGGGAGGCTTTAATACATTTAGCTTTGCTCTCCTTTGTTCATAATGAAACTGTTGTTCCAGATTCTTCATGATAGCCTTGATTTTAATCTTTCTCCTTTCATTCTTCTTCTGCTTAGGGGTGTGCTTGATGTGCTTGATCACAATTGCTGGTAAGATCTACTGCATCTCTTTGAAACAGCAGAATCCGATCTAGAAGCACAAAACAGATTCCTCATGGAAGAGACTATTCTGAAGCTTTCTTCTTGTGTTGCTCCATTGAGGTCAAGATGACACAGTGGAATTCAGAGACAGAAAAACAAAAACACCAAAATAGGCACCAATCAACTCCAAGCTCATCCCCCTCCATTCTTTGAACCTCCATAAATACCAGGACTCTGGGCCACACACTTCATTCAATCTGGTGAGTGACTACTTCTTTGTTGAATCCTCCAACCAGAGCTTCACCATGAGGGCCATTTTCCTAGGCTTTGCAGTACTACTGCTGTTCATCGTGGCTACAGAAGGTAATGGGGGAAAGGGGGATCCAACTGCTTTCCTTGAAAAAATGGTAACAGGATTGATAAGAGGTTTGCTGGCTTCTTTTATATCAAAGGTTGTGTAGTGGATTACTTCCTTGAAAGACAGGGCCATTTCTCCCTTAGAGGTTTCCTCAACAATATCTCAATGTCGGAATGGTAAATTTTGCATGTCAGCTCCTGGAATCTCAAACACCAAAATTACTAAAGTGAATTAGTATCCCAAAAGACCACCATAGGCATCTAGTTCAATCCCATTCTGCTCTGCAGGAATACACAGTTAAGATGTCCTGAAAGATGCCCATGTAACCTTCATTTAAAGACCTCCAGAGAAGAAGACTTTATCACTCCCCAAGACAGTCTATTCCATTGTCAAACTGTTTTTCTGTAATGTTCAGGTAGAATCATTTTCTTGGAACGAGAATCCATTGGGTTGTTGTATGTTTTCCGGGCTGTATGGCCATGTTCCAGAAGTATTCTCTCCTGACGTTTAGTCCACATCTATGGCAGGCATCCTCAGAGGTTGCGAGGTATGGAGAAAACTAAGCGAAGAGGTTAATATATATCTGTGGAAAGTCTAGGGTGAGAGAGGTCAGTGTGAATGTTGTAGTTGGCCTCTGGGGCATCCTTTGAATCAACTGCCCTTGGTTGATTCATGTCTGGAAATCAGACATGAATCAACCAAGAGTGTTGCCTTTTATTTACTGTTCTGATTTTTGAGTTTTTAATACTGGTAGCCAGATTTTGTTCATTTTCATGGTTTCCTCCTTTTTGTTGAAGTTGTCCACATGCTTGTGAATTTCAATGGCTTCTCTATGTAGTCTGACATGATAGTAATTGGAGTGGTCAAGCATTTCTGTCTTCTCAAATAATATACTGTGTCCAGGTTGGTTCATCAAGTGATGATGGTTCATCAAGCTATGACTGATTTCTCTGGTTGAGTTAGTCTTCAATGCCTTTCATGTCCTTTGACTCGTGTTTGGGCAATGCTGCGTTTGGTGGTCCCTCTGTATACTTGTCCACAGCTGCATGGTATCCGGTAGACTCCTGCAGAGGAGAGAGGATCTCTCTTGTCTTTTGCTGACCGTAGCATTTGTTGGATTTTCTTTGTGGGTCTGTAGATGGTTTGTAAGATGTGCTTTGTATCTATGCCCTAGAGCAACAGGAAAAAAAAGTCAGTTCCATCTTCTAAATGATATCCTTTCAGATATTTACAGATGGCTATCGTGTTACCTCTTCTTCATGCAATGAAGGAGTATGTTGTGTACTGGGAGAATGGAAATGATTCTTGGAATCCAGTCTATGGATACTAGCCAATAGGGTGCCATATCAGTGGAACAAGGACTGTGCGTCTCCATTAATTTGGCCCTAATTGTTTCCATACGATGAAAGATGTAAATGCAGCATTGGTATGGAGTTAGAGACTGTCATCACCTTTCCTTCAGACTATGGGCCTCATCACATGGAGGTCCAGAAGCCTGGGGATAGTGGGGGACAGTGTGGTAAACCCCCAGTCAGTACCCAGCTTCATGCTCTTACTGCGGTTGGTTGTGGGCTACCATCCCATGATGGTTCCCCACTGACCCCGACTTCATCAGACGAGACGAGTAGACAGTGAATCTGCTCTAGTTGCCACAACAGCAATTTGTTTGCAATTGCAAGGCTGCTATAATTAAACTCAACATGCTGGGCAGCTCCTGAAAGTCTGGAATGGCTCAACCTCTCAAACAATATGGGAGCCATCAGCTACTAGTATCTGTTGAGTCAGTCCTTGATTAATCAATGCTAACTCACACTTTCCCTTACAAACCTTGTCCTGGTCTCATCATTACCTAATTCTGAACTTTCCTTTTTGCAGCCTATCCAAGCAAAGGCAAATGCGGCACTCACTGTCATCATGCATATTGTCAGAAACATTGTGCCTATGGAGTAAATGCCGCTGCAAACTGCGCCTGTGCTGCTCAAGGATATGGATATCAGTGCTGCCTCCCACCACCGCCACCTCCTCCACCTCCTCCACCACCACCGCCACCACCTCCACCACCACCTCCTCCACCACCACCACCACCACCGCCTAAAAAACATCACTGGGCACCACCACCACAGCCTCACAAGAAAGGCTGAGCACCTGGAGAACCAAGGGAGTAGAATGGCATCAGACCTCTATTCAGCAGTAAAAAAGTAATGGTAAAAAAGTAAACAATAAAAGTTGTAAAATCTCAACATCTTTGTAATGTGTTGCATTTTGGTAAACTGAGTAGTACTTTTAAACATCACTGACAGAATTCAATTTTATATATAATTGATAATTATGATTCTGAAAAAGCTAACAAAACATCTACAAACAAATATAAAAAGGAAGAATGCAAGTCATAACACAAGATACCAAGACAGCAAAAGGAGAAATGCATTTTCCTAATATAAAAACCCACTAGTACAACAACCATTAGACTTTTCCTATGTACAGATCTAATGTATCTTATTTAAGGGTAGGCTTGTGCAATTCGGCTGGAGGGCGATCCGTTTTTGGTATCCAAATTTTGTTGGGTACTCAGACCCCTTTTTCGAGATCCTCCCAAAAATTGGTTAATGGGAAAATCTGTTTTTCGCTAGGCAGCCAAAAGATCCTGGAAGATCCGGCCCATTGGTGGGAATGGGAAACTTACAAGGCCCTGGGATCCTTTCCTTTCTTCCTTTCAAGGAGACCTGGGTTTGAGGAATGGGGTTAGGGAATCACCCTTTCTGGGATCCTTTAGTTTCTTCCTTTAAAGGGAGTCTGGGTTTGAGCAACGAGGTTAAGGAAGGGCCATTTCTGGGATCCTTTCCTATCTTCCTTTCAAGGGAGTCTGGGTTTGAAGAACGGGTTTAAGGAAGCACCCTTCCTTAGCTCCTTTTCTTTCTTTCTTTCAAGGGAGCCTGGGTTTGAGGGTTAAGGAAGCATCCACAGTGTGCTTCCGAAGAGAAGAAGCTGTGCCCAGCAGCCATGTGGGCTGTTTTGTGCGAAAAAACATGGCGGCTGAGCCCTTACCTTTACAGCCATCCAAAGAAGCAGTATTGGCCGAAGGGAAACTGGCCAAACCGAATCTGTGAACAAACCTATCTAAGAGCTTTAGGTTCTCTGCCTGGTGGTTTAATTTCTTCAATTTTCCATGTCCATTAAAAAAAGAAATACGGAAAAAGCATTTTGGCGACGATGTGCAGCTGCGGGAAGGGGTGACCAGCTAGTTGAGGACGCAAGCAGCAGAGTTTGGTGGGGAAGGAGTTGCCAAGCTCATTCATCACTATGATAAGTGCCTAGATCTGAATGGCGACTACATGAGATGTGGTATTTGGGTGTGGCTTTCAACTGCATATGGTAAATGTTTTCTCCTATACTTTGTTCATTTTTAATTCCAAAACGTAATCTACTTTCTGGATAACCCTCGTATCTGGGACACACAATAAAAATGGAAAAATGGGAGATGTGGAATTGCAAATTGAACTATACTTATTCTTATGATCTCAAAGAAAATTGGGAAAAAATGATGTACCAGTGGTACATGACCCCCCCCCCCCCCCCCCAAAGTTTGCTGTCTGCTTTGCTCTTGTCCATTATAAGGAACTTTGGGTTAGTTGATTTTGTGTAGCTTTTATTCCTGCTGGTAAGTTTGGCTTCATGGAGAAAGAACAAAGAGAGGGAGGCAGGCTGGAATTAATACAGTATGAAGAAAAGGATGCTTCTTCCTCTTCGATTTGTGCTTTGTGCTTCCTTGCCACAACTTTGTGCTTCTACCATTGTGCCACAAATTTGTACTTCCAAATTTTTAAAGTTGATCTTTCTCTTTTATTGTTCCATGGGAATGCGCAGGTTTTGCTTTGCTGTCATACTGGCTAACACACATTTTGTTGCCTAAAATGTGCTTCCTTGCCACAACTTTGTGCTTCTACTATTTTAAAGTTGATATTTCTTTTTTTATTGTTCCATGTGAATGTGCATTTATACATTATTTGTTATGTATGTTATCTAAATATTTTCTCATTTAAAAACCCTTAACCAAATAAATGGGGGGAAGGCGGGGGGAGAACTGATTAGCATTTCAATGGGAAAATTCACTTTGAGATAAAAGCATATTGAGTTAAGAACTCAGTCAAAGAAGGAATTGAACTCTTAACTCAAGATATCACTACAGTATGATCTACAGCCAAGAGCATTAAAAAATTGGCAGGAGTCATCATAGAACTACTGGGAATCATCTTCGAGATGCTCAGACTGTAAATCCATATTCTAGCATCTCCCTTCCTCTCCACTTTCCGATAAATATATAACACTGAGATGGACATTGAATTCAGGACTTTAAAGATGACAAAGAATTTGTACAACATGATAGATACAGCCTTGCCAAGATATTCTTTCAAAAACATTTATTGGATTATAATAATAATAATAATAATAACAATAATAATAATAATAATAATAATAATAATAATAATAATAATAATAATCCAGACTGACAAAGTTCTGGAACACAACACACCAGACATCACAGTTGTGGAAAAGAAAAAGGTTTGGATCATTGATGTTGCCATCCCAGGTGACAGTCGCATTGACGAAAAACAACAGGAAACCTCAGCCGCTATCAGGACCTCAAGATTGAACTTCAAAGACTCTGGCAGAAACCAGTGCAGGTGGTCCCGGTGGTGATCGGCACACTGGGTGCCATGCCAAAAGATCTCAGCCGGCATTTGGAAACAATAGACATTGACAAAATTACGATCTGCCAACTGCAAAAGGCCACCCTACTGGGATCTGTGCGCATTATCCGAAAATACATCACACAGTCCTAGACACTTGGGAAGTGTTTGTCTTGTGATTTTGTGATATGAAATTCAGCATATCTATCTTGTTTGCTGTGTCATAATAAAATAATAATAATTTTTTTTGTGTCAGGAGCAACCGGGATTGCTTCTGGAATGAGAGAATTGGCAGTCTGCAAGGACGTTGCCCAGGGGACGCCCGGATGTTTTGATGTTTTACCATCCTTGTGGGAGGCTTTTCTCATGTCCCCACATGGCGCTGAAGCTGATAAAGGGAGCTCATCCACACTCTCCCCGGGTGGGATTCGAACCTGGTAGCCTTCAGGTCAGCAACCCAACCTTCAAGTCACAAGACTTTTATTCCCTAGGCCACTGGAGGCTCCAATAATAATAATAATAATAATAATAATAATAATAATAATAATAATAATAATAATTTGTTTTATTTATTATCCACCTCTCCTGATGGCTCAAGTCAGGCACAACAAGATAAAAACATATGAACATAAAATATATACAATAAATTACATAGAAAAATATACAAAACTATAAAAACTTGCACCAAACACCGATACAAAATTGATATATAGCAGCAATAGAATGTAAATCAAAATTCATGATTGAAAGTTGACTGGGTAAGCCTGCCAGAAGAGATGTGTCTTCAACTGCATTTTAATTTCTGACACCTCCTTTAGCTGTCAAATCTCTTCTGCCAGGTCATTCCACAGTCTTCTTGGGACAGCTGATGAAAAGATATTCTGGGTGATGGTTTCCAGCTGGGTTCTGGCTGGTTGGAGAAAGCGTCCGTCAGAGGACCTCAGTGTCCTAAAGGGTGGATTGTGCAGGAGAAGGACATCTTGTAGGTAACCTGGATCCAAACCATGTAGGGCTTTAAAGGTCAAAACCAACACTTTGTACTTTGAAACACAGGTGCAAATAAACATAGCAAGAAAAAAGAGAAATGAAGTGTGGGAAAACACATAGGAAATACACATGGGCTAAGCAGGTAGTTAAAACTAAGTAGACACTAGGTTAGTCCCATTTGTTCCAGTATACCTTTAAATCATTTATATCCAATGGTGATTTGTTCAGAGAGCCTTTGCATTTTTCTAAGGCTGAAAGAGTTTGGTGTGCCCAAAAGTGTCCTGTGGGTTTCCATGTTGAGTGGAGATTCATCTCTTACACAGGAAATCACCAGATATCATGAAGACATCCAGGATTGACTTCTGGGCCACTTTAATTTTGTGGCCAGTGTAGACAAATTCTCTAAATACTGCTGTCATCAACCTCACTCTTCATCCCATCTCCTGAGCAACTTCTCCTTCAATGCATTATCAAACCAGACGTTCACCATGAGGGCCAGTTTCCTTGCTTTTGTAGTACTCCTATTGACCATTTTGGCTACAGATGGAAATTGTATGTGTGTGGTATTCATTAATGTGTTTTGAGGGGTAGCAGGTTTCAACTAGATGTATCCTGGGATTTCACTGAATCAAAAGTATGCATAGAAAATTGCATCTTATGCGTCAGGGATGGTCTGAAATGGTCTGAAATGACACTCCTTGCATGACTTCAGGAGTGTTGCTAAAGAGTTGTTTCTGCACTCCAGCTCAGTGTGGGAAAGAAAGCAAATCACAAATAAAAGCCAGTTTGGGGACATAAAACTGCTTCTAGGTATAAGGGGTCAAGGATTATCCACATGAGCAAATATTTGTGGCTCATGTGGGCACACCTATACTGACCACTTAGGTCATTTTCAAACTGGTATAGAAGAAGGCAGTTTCAATGTACAAATCCTGGAATCAGTTTGAGACCAGGTGGTGATTACATGCAATGTAGAAGCTAGCCTAAAACCACTTCTAGAATCTGCAGTATCGATAGCTTGAGACCTATGAAGAATGTATTTTTAAAAACCTCCCTCCTCTGGAAAGTGAATGTGCATGCTTTAGGTATCCACACAGTGATTTATATTCTGTGGAGCCGAGCTTGCCATGTGATGTAGTTTGCAGTAAAGGACACTGATGCTCATTAAGGGCTCAATCTTGGGCTATTCCACAGTTTTGCTTATCTTGGATTATAGGTTTAAGGTGTCTTACAGCATGCTTTTGTGATACACATTGTCTAGCTGGTGATAGAGTTTATTAGTTTTAGTTGGTAAGGTAAAGGTAAAGGTTTTCCCCTGACATTGAATCTAGTTGTGTATGACTTTGGATGTTGGTGCTCATGTCCATTTCTGAGCTGAAGAACCAGTGTTGTCCATCGCTGTCTCCAAGGTCATGTGGCTGGCATGACTAAATAGAGCACCATTACCTTCCTGCCAGAGCGGTACCTGTTACATTTTCAAACTGCTAGGTTGGCAGAAGCTGGAGCTAATAGCGGAAGCTTACCCCGCTCTCTAAATTCGAACCACCAACCTTTCAATCAGCAGGTTCAGCAGCTCAGCGGTTTAACCCACTGTGCTACGGGGGCTCCCTTTAGTTAGTAGGGGCAGGGAAAAATATGGGGAGATAATACATGGGGTCTATTTTTGTATTTGCTTTTTAGATTTTCTTTTCTTGGTTAATGTCTGTGTTTTTAATGTTTTTATTTTCAATTTGCTGGATCTAAATTACATTTTTGAAAACCCTCAGTTCTCAGCTATGTATATGTCTTCATCAGCCCCCTTGGAGACCATGTTCAGATACTGCCAGGCCAGGACAGCTAAAACCATCACACAGGACATGTAGATGGCGTAGTAATGGGTTTGTGGGACGATTGTCCTCCTGGGTGAACACAAGGAGCAGACAGAAGTGACAATTTGTTGGGTTCTGCTGGAGGAAGGATCAGTGCTGGGGATCTTCCGATAAATCTACCAAGAGAAGAGAAAAGATCCAGTAAGAGTCTGTCTCTCCAGAAAAGGCTAACATTGAGCAATTATTGCAGTGGTTCTCGACCTGTGTGTTCCCAGATATTTTGGCCTTCAACTCACAGAAATCCTAACAGCTGGTAAACTGGCTGGGATTTCTGGGAGTTGTAGGTCACAACATCTGGGGACCCACAGGTTGAGAACCACTCACTTATTGGTTCTAAAGAAATATTCAAGAAATAGAAAGTCCCTATTTGAGCAATTCAACATCCTGATTATGACTCATAATGGAAGAAAAAATATATACAGGCAATTGCATTATAACCTTTTGCAATGTGACATCATATGTTTACTGGGTTTTTAAGTAGGATCTATCTATCTATCTATCTATCTATCTATCTATCTATCTATCTATCCATCCCCTGAAGAAAGCCTTCGGAGTATAACCATGCTGAAGTGCACCCAGCTTTTTCACAAATAATACAACCATTTCTTGAGCATGTTCATCTTCAGTTTCTTTTGGGTATGGTCTATCATCCCTATATAGCTATAGTCATGTGCTGTCTTTTCATATACAGGTCTGTCTGAGCATAAGAATTTCAGAGGAGACCCTTCTATTGGTGCCATCATCCTCATGGGTACATCTGGCAGGAAAATCAGTGGAAACCTCTTTGGCGTCTCCTCCTAGACCAGTGGTTCTCAACCTGTGGGTCCCCAGATGTTTGGCCTAGAACTCCCAGAAATCCCAGCCAGTTTACCAGGATTTCTGGGAGTTGAAGGTCAAAAACATCTGGGGACCCTCGGTTGAGAACCACTCTCCTAGACTTTATTGAAACAAACTTTCGAGAAGTTCTACCACCTACTTCACTTTAATGTGCAGATGACTTTCGATTCTTATCCCAGCAAAGAACAACCTTTGACAGGTTTAACCAATCAGATACAGCTTCAACAATATTTGCAACATGCAGGGCATTTGGTGTCAACTTTCAGGAGTGAACCAACAGATACACAGATTTTGGGAAAATTATTCTACAATCCCCCAGTCAACATGGGAGTTTTAGTCCTCCTTCCCCCATTTTCTGCTAGGCTGCAAGGTATTTTCATGTTATAAAATTAAGACAAGTTCCCTGGAACCCACATTTAAAAAGTTATGTTCCAGTGGCACTGCTGCCATTTTCTTTGTATGATACGGAACCAAAGAAGTATAAGCAATTTAACACTCTGTTAATGGGGTTGAATGGGGTGAAATAATTCTTAATTGCTGCCAAACTGATTTCAACTGAAGCTGATCCTATGTCTGAGAAACCACCAAGAATCCTGGTCATCAACTGCTCTGTTCAGGTCTAGCAAATTCAGACTTCCTTGATTAAGATTATCCACCATCAATGAAATATTTTTCTTTTCTTACCTTTCACCTTATTAAACATTATTGTCATTGTTAATGAGTCTTCTCATGGTATGGCCTACAGATACCATGGACTGTGATATGTCCATGATATATAAAAAAAGGCAAAGGTTTCCCCTGACGTTAAGTCCAGTCATGTCTAACACTGGCGGTTGGTGCTCATCTCCATTTCTAAGCCAAAGAGCCGGCGTTGTCCATAGACACCTCCAAGGTCATGTGGCCACTGGCATGACTGCATGGAGCGGCGTTACCTTCCCGCCGGAGTGGTACCTATTGCTTTACTCACATTGGCATGTTTTCGAACTGCTAGGTTGGCAGAAGCTGGAGCTAACAGTAGGCACTCACTCCGCTCCCGGGATTTGAACCTGGGACCTTTCAGTCCGCAAGTTCAACAGCTCCGTGCTTTAACACACTTCGCCACTGGGGCTCCTCCATGATATATATATAGATATCAAAATGTTTATGATATGTTCAACAAATACCATGGATTGCCAGAAAGAGAAATTGATGGGTAGATATCAAGCCTGAAATCTCTGAATAAGCCAAAATGACCACGTTCTGCCCCCACGGTATTTAACTGCTTGGAAGGTGAACTGGTTGTACAGTGAACAGATGGAGGATGCTTAGACAAACAGCCAACAAGGACTTAATAACTGATACCTCTTTCATCAACCCCTTTCTCCTCCCTGGCACAGTACTCTGAAGAAAGATAAAGTTCTCGAGAGAGAGTCTCTAAATTACTTAACTTCTCTGATGTTCTTTTTTCTTTTTGGTGTCTATCTGGCTCTGGAGTGATTTCTATATTTGAATTGACTTTGTAATAACTCTGACTTGACTCCAATGTGACTCTGTCTGTGAAATGCTATTTTGTGGATCTTCCTAGCCTTCCATTTGTAAAATGGCTGATTTTCCAAGGAACAAGAAGGGTTTTGCCTGAGGTTCCACCCTTGAGAGGATACTTAAAGGAGAAAGGAGGGGGTGGTTTAAAGAGAAAGGGGCTATCGAAACTGACCCCCCAAAACTACACAAAATGCTAATTCCTTCTTACTAAAGAGGTTGAAATAGGGGAAACAATGAGGGTTCTCGCGGTGGCATGACAAACTATATTATTGTTTTTTGTGTATTTCAAGAGAAGACATGGCTAATTAGAAAAGGCAAGGGTGCTTACAAAGATAGAAGGAAGTAACAAAAGAAGAAGACCAAATTACAAATACAGTAGATATAGGATACATTAATTCCAGGAAGCCTAGCCATGAATTTGCAAGATACTGTATATACTCGAGTATAAGCCTAGTTTTTCAGCCCTTTTTTAAAGACTGAAAAAGCCCCCCTCGGCTTATACTCAGGTGAGGGTCCTGGTTGGCTTATATTTGGGTCAGCTTATACTCAAGAATATATGGTACATTTATTATTTTTCTCTTACTATTGGTATTATTACATTTATTATTTTTCTCTATTATTGTTGCTACTATTACATTTATTTTACTCTGTTTTTATTATTATTAATACATGTATTATTCCACTCTGATTGTATTATTATTATTACATTTATTATTTTACTCTATTTATTACTAAATGTATTATTTTCCATTATTATTATTATTATTATTATTATTATTATTATTATTATTATTATTATTATTATCGCATGTATTATTTTACTCTATTATTATTAAAAGGATATATAAGCACATTGTTATGATTGAGCCTCATGGCTCTGTTACTGACAGACATGGGCGTAAGACTCCTCGAGAGTCAGATACTCTCGAGGAGCGAGAAAGAAAAAGACTGCGAGACATTTTTGCAGCACCATCTGACGAAGAGTCTTTTGAGGGGTTTACGGAGAGAATGGAAGAGGGGCTGGTTACCTCGGAGGAGGATGAGATGGATTGGACTCGGGTAAGGGAGGACTTGGGTGCCACTGGCCATGATGGGATAGAAGATGAATGGGGACCTTCAGGATTAGACCCATGGCTCAGCTGGAGGGATGGGACGGGATCCACAGCTGGAGATGCTGTGGGGCGTAGTCAGAGGTGTTCCAGCTCTGATGAGGAAAGTGATGAGGAAACGCCCGGGTTAAGGAGGACAGCTGACAGTGATGAGGATTTGTAACTGGCATAAAATGGGGCTTGGGAGCAATTGCAAATTGCGTTGGGCAAGGTAATCGGGACAAACGCTTGGGATCTGTGTGGGACGCTTTCCTGAAGACTGGTGTGTTTTCCTGTGCTGAGACGTAAGTTGTTTTGGAATTCAGGGTCAGACGGCGGGAGGAATTGTGTGGGCATTTGTTTGTGCAAACCTGTGCTTACTCTTATTAGCTTGACCTTCCGTCGTCTTCTTGACGGACGCCATCTCCTGCTTTGAAAACTCGGACTGAACTGACCACGGCTTGTCTTCCCCCTTCTTGGACTTGGAAACTACAAACGTCTGCTTCTGGCTTTGATCTACGGAAAGGAACTGGGTCTACTCTTCTGCTACAATCCTTGGCTGATCTGTTCGTGTTGGAAATCCTGTCTGCTGTGTGTGTGGGAGCGACGCAAGTTACTCTAAGCACAGTGTTGGCAGCAGAGAGGAATCTGCTGCCAATTAGTTGCATTCTTTTGTATCTTTTGTTCCTCGGCTTTTGTTTTGTTTATCCCCAGGCTGAAGCAAGCAGTTTGTTTTTACCCGGATTAAACTCCGGTTTAATCCGGTTTATCTTTTGAACGTTTTTCCTTGTCCCTTTTTGCTCCTAAAGGCCAAAATTGCCTGGCCCTTGTATTTTACGGGCATTTTTGAGTTCTGTAATCCAATAAACTCTGTTATCTTGAACCTTGTGGCGTTCTGTCCTTGACAGATTGCCCAACGCCATAAAAAGTTTATTGCAGCAATAAACCCGTCAGGAAGACGATGGAGGAGTTAAGGGCCAAATTTGACCAATTACAAACGGCTTTTACCGTCAGCCAAGCTGCTCATGCTGTGAAAGGACATGTTTTGACTCCTGAACGCTTTGACGGGACCAGGTGCAAGTTGCTAAACTTTTTGGCACAAGTGGAGCTTTATTTTTCCCAGCTCAGTGCTCATGCTTTTCCTACAGACACTAGCAAGGTGGCATTTATTTTGAGTTTGTTGACCGGTCCCGCAGGACAATGGGCCACTAATTTAATTTTGGGAAATGACCCAGTCAAAGACAATTTGGATAATTTCAAAAAGTTATTAATTGACACTTTTGGGGATCCTCTCCGCACGGAGAATGCTGGGTGGGCCCTGTATCGGTTGAAACAGGGAAAGGGGACTGTTTTGGATTACTTAAATAAGTTTAACTTGTATCGCCACCAGCTGGATTGGGGGGAAAATGCATTCATGCTTTTATTTACTGCCGGGTTAAGTGATATGCTCCAGGATGAATTAGCACGCTTGGAGCCGGCTGAAAATTGGGATGCCTTAGTAGCTAAGGTGCTGCGTTTAGACGCAAGGTTCGAGGCTCGTAAACACTCGAAAGCAATGTGTGCGCCACCCATGCATATTACCAGGGCACCTGTGGTGATGGGGGAAGAGCCTATGGAGCTTGGGGTCTTTAAAAAGCTGTCTACAGAGGAAAAGAGCCGTAGGAGGCAGCTGGGTTTGTGTTTGTACTGTGGGAATGCGGGGCATTTTGCCAAAAACTGTAATGTGAAACCTTCCCAGCTTTCGGGAAAAAGGCCAGCCCTAGTGCGACGTGAGTCCAACGCATTAGGGCTCCTCAAGCAGTCAACTGAGGGGAGGAAGCATGTTTTCATACCCATTACATTATCTGTTGGGGGAAGGGAACTTGTTTCTACTTTGGCACTGCTGGACTCAGGGGCTACGGTCTCTTATGTAGATATTGAGTTTGCTAAGAAGCATGGCATTCCTAGAGTGCGCAAGGCATGCGACGTGTGGGTGGAAGGAGCAGATGGGAGACTGCTGGAGACGGGGGTGGTTAACCATGAAACCTCAGCAGTAATGTGGGAGGTGCAGGGAGTAACGGGAACGTTTGTGTGGGATATTACGAGCTTGCCTAGATATGATGTGATCCTGGGGATGGATTGGCTAGCTGTAGTAAACCCACAAGTAGATTGGGCGACACGTAAAGTAACCTTAAAGAGGCAGGACTGTTGCATTCTGAATGTTACTCAATCTGATATGGAGGGAGTGCCTGCTGAGTATGGGGAGTTCTCTGATGTATTTTGTAAAAGAGAAGCGGACAAATTACCACCGCACAGGCCATATGATTGCGCCATCAAGTTAGCAGAAGGTGCGAAATTGCCAGCAGGAAGGCTGTATGCCTTGACTGTACCGGAAAGGCAAGCTTTGCGGGAGTTTCTAGATGAAAATTTAGCCAAGGGGTTTATTCGCCCATCTAGTTCACCAACTGCGGCACCAGTATTCTTTGTAGCCAAAAAGACTGGGGAACTTAGGCTGGTCTGCGACTATCGGATCCTAAACAAATACACCATTCGGGATAGGTACCCGCTACCTTTAATCTCGGAACTGTTATCAAGGGTGCAAGGGGCTAAGGTCTTTACCAAGCTTGACCTGCGGGGGGCATATAACTTAATCCGTATACGGGAAGGGGATGAATGGAAGACGGCATTTAACACGTGTTTCGGATGCCACGAGTTCCGAGTCATGCCTTTCG
The DNA here is from genome assembly GCF_035594765.1 of Anolis carolinensis. Lineage (NCBI taxonomy): Eukaryota > Metazoa > Chordata > Lepidosauria > Squamata > Anolidae > Anolis > Anolis carolinensis. The sequence goes on from NC_085841.1 coordinate 7,218,860, forward strand.
GACTTTGCAATGCTCCTGCGGTCTTCCAGAGGTTCATGAACGATGTGTTCAGGGACCTAATTGACCAATTTTTAGTGATTTATTTGGATGATATCTTGATTTTTTCTAAGGACGAGAAAGAACATCGTCAACATGTCAAGCAGGTTCTGCACCGTCTGCGGGCTAATGGGCTTTTCGCCAAGGCTTCCAAGTGCGTCTTTCATGTGCCTGAAGTGGAGTTCCTAGGTCATGTAGTGTCAGGTAGGGAACTTAAAATGGACCCACATAAGGTTGACGCCGTCAACTCATGGCAGGAGCTTAAGACTAAGAAGGATGTACAAAGGTTCTTAGGTTTCGCTAACTACTACCGGGAGTTTATTCCGAATTTTGCAAAGCTCACGGTACCTTTGACGCAGCTCCTGCGTAAGAAACAGCCATTTGTGTGGGGGCGGGAAGCTCACGATGCGTTTCTACAACTTAAGTCTAGTTTTCAATCGGATAACATACTAACACATCCTGATGTTGACAAACCGTTCGTGGTAGAAGCGGACGCTTCTAGCTACGCGTTGGGGGCTGTATTGTCTCAGAAGGATTCCTCAGGGACCTTGCGTCCCTGTGGATTTTACTCGCGGCAACTAACACCCTTCGAGCAGAACTATACCATATGGGAGAAGGAGTTGTTGGCGATTAAGGTGGCGTTTGAGGTGTGGCGGCACTGGCTTGAAGGGGCACGGCACCAGATCGTGGTCAGATCGGATCACAAGAACTTAGAGCACTTGCAAACAGCAAAGAAGTTAAACCAGCGTCAAATCCGATGGGCTTTGTTTTTCTCCAGGTTTAACTTCAAGGTGCAGTTCGTGGAGGGGAAGGCAAACTTGCGGGCCGATGCTTTATCCCGCAAGCCGGAGTTTAAGACCAATGAGCAGGTAGTATGTCAGACCATCTTGCCTACTGCCTCTCTATGTGTTGTAGATAATGAGCTCGGGTTACATGACCAGATCCTTGAGGCTCAGAGGGATGATGTGTGGACTCAGGAACAACTGATGTTGCTATCAGCAGGTAACTGTACAATACTGCCGCATCTACAAGATCAAGACGGAGTATTGGTACGCAGGGGGCAGGTCTACGTACCAGTGGGGGCCCTCAGGTTGGAGGTGATTAGAGCCCACCATGACGAACCCATGGCTGGGCACTTTGGCAGGTTCAAGACCATACAGCTTATCACCAGGAGCTACTGGTGGCCAAAGATGCGGCAAGACATTCTGCGCTTTTGTGACAGCTGCGCTGTTTGCCAGCAGAGTAAGACGCCTGTTGGGCGCCCTAGAGGGTTGTTGTCGTCTCTACCTGTTCCTGAGAGGCCATGGCAAATCATTTCCATGGATTTTATTTCGGATTTGCCTAAGTCTGGGGGTTATACTTGTATTTGGGTGGTGGTGGATTTATTTAGCAAACTGGCTCATTTTATTCCTTGTTCAACCATTCCGGCGGCCCCTACGTTGGCCTTACTATTTACTAAGCACATCTATCGTTTGCACGGAGCACCCGAGGTGATTATTTCAGATAGGGCTCCGCAATTTGTGTCACGCTTTTGGAAACACTTCCATGAGTGCTTAGGGACTAAGTTAAACGTTTCTTCAGCCTTTCATCCGCAAACGGATGGACAGTCGGAACGGGTTAATGGGCTCTTAGAGCAGTATTTGCGTTGTTTTTGCTTGGATCAACCCACGGCTTGGGTGAAGTGGTTACCGGTGGCGGAGTTCGCTTACAACAATGCGGTGCACGCGTCTAGTCAGCATACGCCATTTGAGCTAACTTATGGTTTTCACCCACGGGGAGGTGTGGCGCCGTCGACCAATGTGGTCTCTTCGGACCCTGTGTACCGCTCTTCGGAAATGGCTGCATTGCATGATGTTGCCCGTCGCTTACTGTTGGAAGCTAAGGCAACGCAAAAGACTCAGGCTGACCGCCACAGGCAGGCAGGGGAGGAGTTGGAAGAAGGGGATTTGGTGTGGTTATCTTCCAAACATATTAAACAGGCTGGGGGAAAGTTTGCGCCTCGGTATTTGGGTCCCTTTCCTATCGTTAAAAAGATTTCTTCCGTTGCGTTTCGTTTGCGTTTACCGTCTAGTTTAAAGGTCCATCCAGTCTTCCATCGTTCGCTGTGGAAACTAGATACCTCTAGTCGTCGTGGTGCTATAGCGGAGGGTATCACTGCCACTTCTCCGCCATCGGGGGAGGAGGCCTTTGTGAGAGGGGATAGTGTTATGATTGAGCCTCATGGCTCTGTTACTGACAGACGTGGGCGTAAGACTCCTCGAGAGTCAGATACTCTCGAGGAGCGAGAAAGAAAAAGACTGCGAGACATTTTTGCAGCACCATCTGACGAAGAGTCTTTTGAGGGGTTTACGGAGAGAATGGAAGAGGGGCTGGTTACCTCGGAGGAGGATGAGATGGATTGGACTCGGGTAAGGGAGGACTTGGGTGCCACTGGCCATGATGGGATAGAAGATGAATGGGGACCTTCAGGATTAGACCCATGGCTCAGCTGGAGGGATGGGACGGGATCCACAGCTGGAGATGCTGTGGGGCGTAGTCAGAGGTGTTCCAGCTCTGATGAGGAAAGTGATGAGGAAACGCCCGGGTTAAGGAGGACAGCTGACAGTGATGAGGATTTGTAACTGGCATAAAATGGGGCTTGGGAGCAATTGCAAATTGCGTTGGGCAAGGTAATCGGGACAAACGCTTGGGATCTGTGTGGGACGCTTTCCTGAAGACTGGTGTGTTTTCCTGTGCTGAGACGTAAGTTGTTTTGGAATTCAGGGTCAGACGGCGGGAGGAATTGTGTGGGCATTTGTTTGTGCAAACCTGTGCTTACTCTTATTAGCTTGACCTTCCGTCGTCTTCTTGACGGACGCCATCTCCTGCTTTGAAAACTCGGACTGAACTGACCACGGCTTGTCTTCCCCCTTCTTGGACTTGGAAACTACAAACGTCTGCTTCTGGCTTTGATCTACGGAAAGGAACTGGGTCTACTCTTCTGCTACAATCCTTGGCTGATCTGTTCGTGTTGGAAATCCTGTCTGCTGTGTGTGTGGGAGCGACGCAAGTTACTCTAAGCACAGTGTTGGCAGCAGAGAGGAATCTGCTGCCAATTAGTTGCATTCTTTTGTATCTTTTGTTCCTCGGCTTTTGTTTTGTTTATCCCCAGGCTGAAGCAAGCAGTTTGTTTTTACCCGGATTAAACTCCGGTTTAATCCGGTTTATCTTTTGAACGTTTTTCCTTGTCCCTTTTTGCTCCTAAAGGCCAAAATTGCCTGGCCCTTGTATTTTACGGGCATTTTTGAGTTCTGTAATCCAATAAACTCTGTTATCTTGAACCTTGTGGCGTTCTGTCCTTGACACACATTTACATTGAAGATGATGAGAATAATGATTTAATCAGAGTTGGACTATCTTATCTTAAATTTGAGCTTTATGTAAATATTCAAAAACATTTAACCTACTGATGCCTCAATTAATATAATTGTATTGGTATCTGTTTTTATTTCTGAAATTTACCACCCTCAGCTTGCACTGGAGTCAATGTTTTCCCAGTTTTTTTGTGGTAAAATTAGGTGCCTCGGCTTATATTCAGGTCAAGCCGAGGTCCCCAAAAGTTTGGGGACCCCTGCTGTATATACTCGAGTATAAGCCATACTCGAGTATATACAGCAGGGGTCCCCAAACTTTTTAACCAGGGGGCCAGTTCACGATCCTTTGGACCATTGGAGGGCCGGACTATAGTTGGCCACTGAGCAATAATAATAATTAATAATAATAATAACAACAACAACAATTAAAAAAGAGGGTTGGGAGAGACCCTTTGGGCCATTGAGTCCAATCCCCTTTCTGCCTCTGTGCACCAAAAGCACAAGCAAAGCATCCCTGACAGATGGCCAACCTGCCTCAATGTTAATAATAATAATAATAATAATAATAATAATAATAATAATAATAATAATAATGGGTTTTGGAACACAATACTCCTGACCTCACAATCGTGTTAAAAAACAAAGTATGGATTGTCGATGTTGCAATCCTAGGTGACAGCAGGATTGAGGAAAAACAACTGGAAAAGCTGACACGATATGAGGATTCAAAGATCGAATTACAAAGACTCTGGCACAAGCCAGTCAAGGTGGTCCCAGTGGTAATCGGCACACTGGGTGCAGTGCCTAAAGACCTTGGCCTCCACTTAATACAATCGGCGCTAACAAAATTACCATCTTCCAGCTGCAGAAGGCACACATTATTCGCCGATACATCACACAGTCTTAGACACTTGGGAAGTGTCCGACATATGATCCAATACAACAGCCAGCAGAGTGTCTGCTGTGGACTCATCTTGTTGTGTTTCAAATAATAATAATAATAACAACAACAATAAAAATAATAATCCAGCATCTATCTTGTTTGCTATGTCATAATAAAATAATAATAATAATAATAATAATAATAATAATAATAATAATAATAATAATAATAATAATAATGGTTTTAAGAGAGGAAGAGACCCCTTGGGTCATTTAGCCCAACCCCCTTCTGTCCTTGTGCCGTGGGGGCCGGATAAATGGCTTCGATGGGCCACATCTGGCCCCCGGGCCTTAGTTTGGGGACCCCTGATATACAGTATAAGCAAGGCTGTTAATAACAGGGTTACTTGGAGCTCACTCTTTCATGGATTCAATAAACATTGACACCACGTTGATGGCAATGAATGACAACCATAAAACCTATTTGGAGTCTACAGAAGCAGTTAAAAGGGAGGTAATAAGCTAATGCAGCTACAGAATCCAGTGGAATGCTACTTTCTTTTCAGATGTGAAATGTGAACCAGATATATTCCCCTCAATAATAATTTAGTCTAAGAGAATCAGTGTGGCATAGTGGTTTGTGTTCTCAATTATGATTCAGCAGAACAGGATCAGAATCCTTGGCCAGCTATGGAAAAACACTGGTTGACAATGGGAAAGTGCTATACTTTTAGTTTTAGAAAACTCTGTAGGAGGATCATCTTCGGGTAAGTTGAAAATGACCTGAAGGCACAAAAAAAAGAACCATTCAACTTAAGGGGGATCAACAACAAAAGATGTGAACAGGTAGGCCTGGATTCTCTTGGGAAACCCACTAGAGGAAACAAAGTAGATGGATTAAAATGAATTGATGTAAATGTTGACTCTCCATTCCACACATGATTTAGTGGATATACTCTGTTGCTACTAGCAATAGGATTCCAGCTCGAATATTTACTAGAGTATTTTTTAAATCCCATCACACTACCATTGATGCCAATTCACCTCTTCCATATACTGGTACACGATGGCTTTGACAGCTTGGAGGTTGGTGGCATCCATCATCAATGAAACATCTTGCCCTTTCCGGATCTTCACCGGCCCCTGGAAGACCTGTGGATTGTTATAGCAGGCTGCCAAGATGACAATGGCTCTTACCTGGAAGGAAGGAAGGTGTAAAAATTAGGGAAAAAGAGACTTGCTTAAATTTGGCAAAAAGATTTTATCAGTGTTATGTGTGTGCACATGTATGAGTGCTTACATATGGGCTTTCCCTTTACCTGTCAAGTTATGGTGACCCTATGAATTTTGCAGGGTTTTCTTAGGCAAGAAATACTCAGAAGTGATTTTTCTAGTTCTTTCAATTCTTCAATTCTTGAAATTTTATCTTTTATTTATCACATCAATATTCTCCTCAAATTTCCTTTTTTATTTAGATTGATTTTATTTTGTATAATGTCTTATTATATTTCCATATTTATACTCAATATTTTTATTTAATCAATCCACCCCCACTATATAAAAAGTCTTGATTTTTTTTATTCTGCCAGAATTCTCTGTTCATTTATCCCAGTCCATTCTCAAGATTCTTTTACACTAGGCCATTACTTCAGAGAAAAATGTCTATTTTAGTTTAAAGTGTTTCTCTGTCACGACCCAGGCTGCAGAGCACCAATAACCATACACAGAGACCAGAATCTATCTAATATCTTTATTGAAGGAATATATAAAGTTAATAAAAGCAAGTATAAGAAATAGTCCAGAAGTAGACCTTTCAGGAAAGGTCTAAATTAGTCCAAAAAAGCAATGTCCAATATGGAATATTAAGGTCCAAAGTTGTAATCCAATAACCGAAACACTCACTTTGCCAAGCAAAGTGAGGGGAGATGACAAGGTCCTTTAGTCCATGAAACTAGAGCGAGGCTAGGAAGCAACTTGGTTCTTGGAAATAACAAGGCTTGATTCAAGGCAACAAGGAACGAGGAGCAAGAACAAGATCCGAGGCATTTACTTGGTAAAATCCGGGAAACAAGGCAAGGCTGGGTCTTGGAAAGCAAGGCAAAATCCGTGGAAGAACAAGGCTGGGAAACGAAGGCTTGAATCAGGAACAAAGGCTTGGAAGCGGAGTAGCTGTCCACACACACTACTCCAGTTGCTGACGAATTGACTCCGCAAGATTCCTCCGGGAGCAAGGAACCTAAATAGCCTTGTTTTCCCCACCAGAGAACACTTCTCTGGGGAACCAGAAACGAAAGTCAATCTCTGTGTCCAGATGTATGACTCCCTAGAATTTCTCATGGGAACAGGCTTTAATCATCTGAATGCTTTGCTGCTATTCTCAAACTCCTGCGATTAGCCTGTTGCACTCCTTTCTGCTGGAGAATGTAATTACGGCGCGAAAAAGGGGGGGAACTTGACTCCGGGCTTGTTTGGGAGATTTCTGGAAGACAAGCCTCCTGCAGGTGCAAAGGCTCAATTTCTGGCTGAAATGGTTCCCTTTCTGGCTGAAATGGAGGAAAACCCAAGTTCTCCTCTTCGTCAGTCACAACAGCGCTAGGAATGGGACTACATGACCCATGAGTCATCACATTCTCCCATTTAAATGAACTCTCACACATACGAGTATTATATATGATTTATCTATCTGTTTGAACATCTTTTTTCTTTTGTTTCCTTTTTGCAATTTTTGTTATTCCTCAGCTTGAAGATAAGTTTGTATCCACTCTTCCTGGTTCAGTCACATCTCCATACACAGTTTGTAAACTGTTTGTTTCAAAGTGTTTGTGGGGATCCACTTTATTATTTTTCTCATTCTGTTTCTGTTTCTTTTCTTGTTGATGTTGTTATTGTTATTGCCATTTCTTCTCTTCTCTTGCTAATGATTGCTTTCCATGGTCAATCTGATGTACTAAGACTCCTTTTCTTCGTTGGATCTGTACAGCCTAAATTTTGATTGGATTATTAATTACTATTATTATTACCTTAAAGTTCTATTCAATTCTGTTTGCAGTTTGAGTCACCCCTTCCTTAAATTGCAATAACAATGATAATATCTACAGTTGTGACAACTTTTTTATAAAAAACAAATTAAAAGCAAAATATTGAGAGAGGATAATAGAACTTTCTAACAGCAACGTAACTGGCTTATTGCTTATCTCCACTTGGAATATGGACTGTTTTCTTCCCTTTGCTCTCTCATTTCAATAATTTTGATTTACAGTCATTATAATTCTGAGCATTTCATCTTGTCTTATCTTTGGGGTTGTCAAAAACTGACACGCAATTACAGTAGAGTCTCACTTATCCAACACTCGCTTATCCAACGTTCTGGATTATCCAACGCATTTTTGTAGTCAATGTTTTCAATATATTGTGATATTTTGGTGCTAAATTCATAAATACAGTAATTACTACATAGCATTACTGCTTATTGAACTACTTTTTCTGCCAAATTTGTTGTCTAACATGATGTTTTGGTGCTTAACTTGTAAAATCATAACCTAATTTGATGTTTAATAGGCTTTTCCTTAATGCCTCCTTATTATCCAACATATTTGCTTATCCAACATTCTGCCAGCCCGTTTATGTTGGATAAGTGAGACTCTACTGTATTAATAATGTAATTTTAAGCTTGCAGTTCAGTCTTCCTCTCTTCTATATCCTCCTCCCTCAAAATAATAATCTCATTCAAAATCCATAAAAGGTTTGTTATTAGCTAAACAAAATTGCTCAATTTTCCTCCCAATTTTGGAAAGTGTTCCCAAGACTGTTGGGGATCCAATAAGCCCAATAACCACAAATTGATGGTCAAACAGAAGGAGTAAATCAGGTTCTTGAACAATTCTTATGGTGCTATATAATCTGCTATATAATCTTTCAATAAGACATTTGGTTGTGATTGCTTCCTTTTGCTTAGATGGCTTACCATAATTCTGTGCAAATCTACCTTGCACTGAGGCATTCACCGTGTGAAATTGTATATGGCCAAAATCTTCAGGCATTGTTAACCCTTGAGATCATCCAGTTTGACTCATGATTTTGTCAGAATAGGCACGTAAGAAATTAAGAATTACATGGTCTGGTTTCACAGAAAAGTTTTAGAACATGCCAAAAAGACATAAAAAAGTTATGTGGATAAGTAATGGGAAGGTAATGTGGACCCCCCTCCCTATTGCTACAAATGATGGACAACAACACTTGGAATTTTCTGACATACTAGATTTGTGGACTCATAAAGGAAAATTGCAATATTTTGTCAAATGGAAACATTTATCATCCAAAAAATTATTGAGCCCTCTCACATGACAAAATTATAGCATAATTCTTCACTGCGATGATCACAGAGTTTCTGGGATTTTGAATTTTTGGGTTTTCAATCAGAGAAATTACAGATCTAAGATCCTATAAGAGGTACCCAAGGGACAAATTCTGTCAGTGACAGTAGAACCTACCTGTGGGATAGCACAGAAGTTGAACACACTCTGGTTCTTCAGTCGGGACAGGTATGTCAAGACATCAGGGATGTGATGCAGGGCATTGGTGATGAGCTCATTCAGACATTGGATAGCTTTGTTGACATTCTCTGGCCTGGCCAGATCTGACATCGTATTTGCATACTTGCTCCACACCTGAGAACACCAAAGAGTTATAAATGCTGGGCGAACACCAAAGAGTTATAAATGCAGTTGCTTTCTGGGATGTTGGAATGGCACATCTAGAAGTCTGCCACTTCACCCTTTCACCAAAAAGACAATGATACTGAAGAAATCGGCCATTTTGGTTTGCACACATTATTGCTGAATTTGTTCATGTGTTAGTTTTATGTACCTTCAAGTGAACTCAGACTTATGGTCACTCTTTTGTGGGGTTTGCTTGCCAAGATTTTTTCAGGGGTTTGCCATTGTCTACTACGTACACAAGAAAGATGGTGACTTGCCCAAGGTCACCCAATGGATTTCCAGGGCAGAGTGGGAATTTGAACCCTGGTATCCCAGAATCCTCATCCAACACTGAAATGACCAGACCAGGCTGGACAAATTAGAATAATAGAATCATAGAATAGTAGAGTTGGAAGAGACCTCATGGGCCATCCAGTCCAACCCCCTGCCAAGAAGCAGGAAATTGCATTTAAAGTGATTTTAATGAGGGTTTCAGGCAATATAGTTGCTGTAGGGACTGAATGCAAAATAACACAATTTTAACTCAGCTGTGGTCCTTCCTGGGCTCAAACAGAATTTTCCTTCTTTCCCTATCATATATCCCACCTAATTTTTCTTACCTCTTGGGGCCAAAACTCTCTGCCTGCAAGTAGGTCTTCATGGTAATCCCGGATGATGTCGATTTTGTGTAGGAAAACCCCCATGGTGTTTGCGAGCTCGATGTCCTGGCCAACAGTAAGGTCCTCCAGTTTGGACACAGAGAAGAGTTGTGAGAGGCCGATCCCCAACTGACCAGAGGCATAATGACAGTACTGGAAAAGTTCAAAGATACGAAGCTTTAAGACATGGCTAGGAAAACACAAACTTTCAGTGTGGGTGTATCAGCAGTAAAAAAAAATGCAGTAAAAAGCTAGATGATCCTATTATTGCTTTGCTTGCCTGCATTCCCTAGAACCTTTTACTAAAAAAATATATGAACAACATAATAGAGAGAAATTGAGAGTGTAGATACTAGAGTTGTGCAAAAGTTTCAGAAGTATTGTAAGTTGCATTAAAATTCATTAAATCTGTACTTCCCAAGCGATATCCAACATGTGGGCATAGCTTGTACCTAGAACTTAAGAATCAAAACTTACCCAAATTTTTTTTGTTTTAATTTTGTAATGCTCGGAAGCTTCCCAAGGTCAATTTCATATTCATGGCAAGCAGCCCAAAAGGCTCACATTTAAATTAACGACCTCTTGCCATTAGAAAAGGGAAAGCAGAGTTCACTAGGAAAGAAAGCACAGAACTCTGGGAAATGGGTGGCTCTTGGAGGTCTCTTCCTACTCAATAGGGGAAGCATATTAATTAGTTTAGATGCTAAATGGCCATCTGTCAGGAGAGTTTTGATGGTGCCCTCCAACTCTAGGATTCTACAAAAAGGTAGAATTTGTTAATATTAGTTTCTATTGGTTAATATGAGAGACATTCAATGAAATAGCGGTTGTGGCTAAAAAAACATTTTTGTCGAAACATTACAAAATTTCCTAAAATATGTAGATGTATGAATATTTCTGAGAGTTGGAAGGAGTGATGCCCTGTTATATTGTGTTAAATAAAATGTAAGGAGATATCCCTTGTAGTTTTTTAAAATGTTGTTTATCAAAACTTTCAAAATTACCCAAAAATCAGTGGGTAAGTGAAATATTGTGACACTTGATGGTCTAAGTGGTAGAATCATAGAATCATAGAATAGTAGAGTTAGAAGAGACCTCATGGGCCATCCAGTCCAACCCCCTGCCAAGAAGCAGGAAATCGCATTCAAATCAACCCCGACAGATGGCCATCCAGCCTTTGCTTAAAAGCCTCCAAAGAAGGAGCCTCCACCACAGCAGAGAGTTCCACTGCCGAACAGTCTTCACAGTGAGGAAGTTCTTCCTGATGTTCAGGTGGAATCTCTTTTCCTGTAGTTTGAAGCCATTGTTCCACGTCCTAGTCTACAGGGCAGCAGAAAAAAGCTTGCTCCTTCCTCCCTATTGACTATCCTTCACGTATTTGTACATGGCTATCATGTCTCCTCTTAGCCTTCTCTTCTGCAGGCTAAACATGCCCAGTTCTTTAAGCCGCTCCTCATAGGGCTTGTTCTCCAGACCCTTAATCATTTTAGTTGCCCTCCCCTGGATGCTTTCTAGCTTGTCAACATCTCCCTTCAATTGAGGTGCCCAGAATTGGACACAGTATTCCAGGTGTGGTCTGACCAAGGCAGAATAGAGGGGGAGCATGACTTCCCTGGATCTAGATGCTATACCCCTATTTATGCAGGCCAGAATCCCATTGGCTTTTTTCGCCACCGCATCACATTCTAGGCTCATGTTTAACTTGTTGTCCACAAGGACTCCAAGGTCTTTTTCACATGTACTGCTGTCTAGCCAGGCATCCCCCATTCTGTATCTTTGATTTCCATTTTTTCTGCCGAGGTGAAGTATCTTGCAATTATCCCTGTTGAACTTCATTTTGTTAGTTTCGGCCCATCTCTCTAGTCTGTCAAGATCGTTTTGAATTCTGCTCCTGTCTTCTGGAGTGTTAGCTATCCCTCCCAGTTTTGTGTCATCTGCAAACTTGATGATTGTGCCTTCTAACCCTTTGTCTAAGTCGTTAATAAAGATGTTGAACAGAACCGGGCCCAGGACGGAGCCCTGCGGCACTCCACTCGTGACTTCTTTCCAAGATGAAGATGACGCATTGATGAGCACCCTTTGGGTTTGTTCACTTAGCCAATTACAGATCCACCTAACCGTAGTTTTGTCTAGCCCACATTTTACTAGTTTGTTTGCCAGAATGTCGTGAGGGACTTTGTTGAAGGCCTTACTGAAATCCAGGTAGGCTACATCCACAGCGTTCCCTGTATCGACCCAACTTGAAAACTTGAAAAAAGAGATCAGATTAGTCTGGCATGACTTGTTTTTGGTAAATCCGTGTTGACTATTAGCAATGACTGCATTTGTTTCTAGATGTTCACAGACCACTTCCTTAGTGATCTTTTCCAGAATCTTGCCTGGTATCGACGTGAGGCTGACCGGATTGTAATTTTTTGGGTTGTTCTTTTTTTCCCTTTTTGAAGATAGGGACCACATTCGCCCTCCTCCAATCTGCTGGGACTTGTCCCATTCTCCAAGAACTCTCGAAGATAATTGCCAGTGGTTCTGAAATAACTTCAGCTAGCTCCTTCAGTACTCTTGGATGTAGCTGATCTGGCCCTGGGGACTTGAACTCGTTTAGAGAGGCCAGGTGTTCCTGGACAACTTGTTTCCCTATTTGGGGTTGGATTTCCCCAAATCCTTCTTCCATTCCATGTTGCTGAGTTTGAAGATGGCTTTCTTTTTGTGAGAAGACCGAGGCAAAGAAAGCATTAAGTAGTTCTGCCTTTTCCTGTCCCTTGTTGCCATCACCCCATCTTCTCCTTGCAGAGGCCCTATTGCCTCCTTGTTCTTCCTTTTTCTACGAACGTAGGCAAAAAAGCCTTTTTTGTTTTTTTTGTTGAACATGGTAAATGTGTTCTAGCATTATAGCATTTCACCCCAATTGCTATATAAATGTTATTATTTATCCCCTTTATCTACATATTTATATCCCACCGTTCTCCCAACACAAGATCCCTGGTGAACTTATCAAGTCTAAAACAAGACAAAGCAAAAAAAAAAAAAGGGGGAAAATAAATTACAATGGAATGAATTACTGTATTAAAACATCATTAAATTTCAAAAGTGTAACAATATTTAAAAACATGATAATAAAATCAAACTGCTACATACACACACGCACAAAAAAAAAAAAAAAAACTCCCAAGGCTTCTTTCAATAAAAAGAGGCTTGCTTGCAGGTGAAGGCAACACAACACGAGATCTTGTCTAGTTCCCGAGGGAGAAAAATCCCAGTGCCCTGGAACAAGCACCAAGAAGATACTGTTCTCAACAGACAGGCCCTTCGGGATTGTGAGGCTCAATAAAGGGGAAATAATCTTTCAGATAGATAGGAATTAAGCCATACAGTGTTCCCTCACTACTTCGTGGTTCACTTTTCATGGATTCACTGTTTTGCGGTTTTTCAATAAACTCTAAAAGACTATTATAAATCATAAAAAATACAATTTACAGCCTAAGGAAGAGAGGAAGGAGAAGCCAAAGGGAGAGAAAAGGAGCCCAAGCGGCAACGGGAGGAGAAGGAGGCGATTTATCAACACACAATTGATTGATAAAAACTTAAAATAGTGTATAACTACTAAAATAATGTATAAATATTAAAATAAATATAGTGTCCCTACTTCGCAGATTTTCACTTATTGCGGGTGGTCCTGGAATGTAACCCCCATGATAAGTGAGGGAACACTGTACTTCCAATTTAATTCCTTTAGTTTACCCCACGATAATGGCTCCCTTTTATTACTCCTGCATAATAATACAAAGGAAATAGATTTCTGCCTTTAGTGGACAAATGCATAATGAATTGTTTTCAGGCAGTTAGAACTTTGTAATTACATGACTGCCATTTCAGATGATCAATGGGTCACATCCAGCATGAAGATTTTCCAGAGGAAACCACTGACCTTGTCCCAATCTTTCTCAGATTCCACCTTCTTCTCTAAGAACTCAGCCATCCCAAGGCCCACCTTGCGGCAAACGTCTGCAATTACGTCCTGATAGACCTTCGCCAGGTTCCGGAATTCTAAGGAGATCTGAAGCACAAATGGAAAATGGGCTAATTCTCAAAATAGTCCACCAAGATTTAAAATCCTGTCTTCCTTAAAATGTTTATTTAATATTGTTCACCAAGGGTTTTCAAATTTGGAGAGAAAGGAGGAATAAGTAAATGCGTACACATCTAGAATAATATGTTGACTTTTTTTTAAAAAAAATTTTTTTTATTAGTATTTAAACACAAAGGAAAAATTGGGATATACACTTACAAACAGAGCATGCAACATACAGAGACAGTAACAAACACAGAAGACAATGCATTCCCTCCATCTCCACACACGTGAACCCACCACCATGGATTTCCATCCCTGCTCACTAGGCTTGCTCAAATAATTCGATTTCCCCGTTACCCGTTATTAATTCGTTATTTTCGTTTGTTTTGAAGCAATATACGGCCTTGATTGTCCACACGTCTGGATATCGCGGTTTCGAATCGCGAGAGGCCGTTTTTTCGTTATGTCGTCGTTTTTTTCGTTAGGAAAAAAAAGCTTTTGCAAATCACCCAAACTCCCACCATTCAGGCCCTTTCCTTTTGCCCCTCAGCAAAAGGGGCGTCACGGGCTCAGCCAATGGGAGGGGGCGAGGGGGAAGGAGGCCGAGGAGGAGGAGGAAGACGGAGGGGGGAAATGGCCGCCGCCGCCGCCGTCTCGCCTCAGCTCAGGCCTGATACTCAGAGGTTTTGACGTCTGTGCGAAGCTAGGCAAGTGGGGTTTATATATCTGTGGAAGGTCCAGGGTGGGAGAAAGAACTCTTGTCTGTGGGAGGCAAGTGTGAATGTTGCAATTGGTCACCTTGATTAGCATTGAATAGCCTTGCAGCTTCAAAGCCTGGCTGCTTCCTACCTGGGGGAATCCTTTGTTGGGAGGTATTAGCTGGCCCTGATTGTTTCCTGTCTGGAATTCCCATTTTCTGGGTGTTGTTCTTTTACTGTCCTGATTTTAGCTTTTCTGTAGCTAAAAATGCATATAAAATTGATTCTATAGGGAGGATAAATGATTGGATTTCAACTCCTACAGCTTAGCTTTCTCTGCCAATAATGGTACCATATCAAACTAAACCTCCCAAGATTCTGTAGCAGTGAGCCATCTTGGATATTGTAAGGGATTTATTATTATTATTATTATTATTATTATTATTATTATTATTATTATTATTATTATTAGACCTTGCTCCCAGGAAGGTGCCTTCGCTGTGGCTCCCAACTTATCTATCTACCTTTCCACATATTCTCCACATTGTGTGTATGTGTATGTATATTATATATACATGAGCCCCGATGGCGAAGTGTGTTAAAGCACTGAGCTGCTGAACTTGCAGACCGAAAGGTCCCAGGTTCAAATCCCGGGAGCAGAGTGAGTGCCCGCTGTTAGCTCCAGCTTCTGCCAACCTAGCAGCTTGAAAACATGCCAATGTGAGTAGATCAATAGGTACCGCTCTGGCGGGAAGGTAATGGCACTCCATGTAGTCATGCCGGCCACATGACCTTGGAGGTGTCTATGGACAACACTGGCTCTTGGGCTTAGAAATGGAGATGAGCACCAACCCCCAGAGTCAGACATGACTGAACTTAACGTCAAGGGATACCTTTACCTTTACCTATACACACACACACACACACATATATGCAGGGACTATATATATATATACACAGTATATATCACACACACACCAATTTAACAAAGTTTCAGCCACAAAAACAAAGTTTCTGAAGTAGAACAATGACTTTCACAGTAAAGACAACCCAATTTAACAGGAAATAAGACTTTCAAACCAGGAACAGATTTCTGCAATTATTAAAAAATGGTTTATTATAAAAGCTATGAAAATTCGCCAAAAATCAGAGGATAAGGGAAACGTTCCAAATTTTGGTGAGCTATCAGTGTTAAATGTGTTCTACCACTGTACCAAGTTTGAAGAAGATCACTCAAAAAATGAGGGTGGGAGAGTCCTGTAAAGTCCCCTCCCTCTGTGCTGTTTTTGGGAATTGCGCATGCGCATCTGCCATTAACGAATTAATTTAGAAAATAATGAATTTTCGTTAATTTTGAATTTTTTGGGGGGCAAAATTCGGAAATACCTTCAGAAACGAAACGCTGCCCCCCTCTAGTTTTGAAACGAGTTTAGAATCAAATTTTTCGTGGATCGATCAAGCCTACTGCTCACTATGATATCTATACCTTATAATACCTACCCTTATGAATTCCTTCAATACTTGCATGACTGCTCAAGGGAAAACATTTTTTGCATTCACCTTTTCAACAGCTGAGCTGTGTAATTATAACAGGCTTTCTGAGATTTCCTCATAGTAGAAACTGCTCTTTAACAGAATTATCTCCATGACCTTCCCCGTTTGGAGTAAAATTACATATTTGTGTCAACTGCAGTTATTGTAGACTGTCAAAGGTCAGACGCCAACTGAGAGCAAAATATAGTTTATTTAAGTAACAACTCAAAAATAGCTCAGTAAATTGTCAGAGGCTTAAAACACTTAATCCTCAGTGTTATTAAGCAGTCAAAACAGAAAAAAACGCTAAAAACATGAACTGGCATATAATCCGGATTAACCAGAGATATAATCCGGATTTAACATAAAGTACTTGAACTCAGCCCAAACACACAAAATGGGCTTAAAATGGCAAAACAAACAAAGGTAAATCACCGCAAAGCCCCAAAACCTTCCCCAAAACCCAGGAGTACAGCAGCGATTCCAAACTGAGGAAAAAACCCAAACCGGGTTAAAAAGCTCTTCGCTGAAAGCGACACAAACAAACAGAACTGGAAAACGCTGATGAGTTAGCGGCAAACTGCTGCAGAGATGGAAGCCAGGCCAGGAGCCAAAGGAGCATAGCATTGTAGCGAAGTCGAGCCAGTCCGAAGTCGGGTTAAAGAAACAGCGTCAGGGTCAGGAACGAAGCGAGCAGTCAGCAACGGTAGACAGCCACGGAGATGAGAACGATGCCAAGCCGAGTTTGGGAGTGAAGAGATAAGCCAAGTCGAGATTCAGTCCAAGGTCCAAAGGGTGAAGTCATCACAAGAAGGTCCACATCAAGGGATGGCACAAAAATCCAAGACAATGAAGGCAAACAGCAGCTAATGCAAAATAGTAATAACAGTGCAGTCCAGGAAAACCCACACAGTTCCAGCCCTCCGTTGAAGAATAACCCTGATCAAACTTACATCTTTTGCAAAGTCCCAAGCCAGTCTTCAGAATCACATACAGTAAACCCAATGGCGCCCAGCAACACCTTGCCACACGCAAAGAATAGTGGCCAAAAATCCCCAATTTATTTAGGTTTCCTTGGGTGTCCAAACTTCCAACGTCCTAGGATCAGGTGTCCCAAGTTCCTCATCAGAATCAGAGCTCCAAACAGCCAACGCCCTAGGATCAGGCGTCCCAAGCTCCTCATCAGAATCAACATCATCCTGCCCACACCCAACTCTGTCCACACCTGTGGAACTACCCTCATTCCTCCAGGCAGACCATGTGGGATACCCAAGCCTCTCCAGCATCCACAGCCTCCATGGACCCAGATTCCTCCCCAAGATCCTCCGGAGCCCGTGCCCAATCTATGCCAACTTCCTCTGTCACCACCGGTTCCTCAGCATCCATTTCCAGCTCAAGATCCCCTCCCAAGTCCCCACATGAATCCTCCTCGGAAGACTCCCAATCAATCTCCCTGATTCTCTTCCTGTGTAAATCTTCCAGCGAGCCCTCCTTGCGAGGGTTCTTCCTTCCTCTCCTGATCACTCCATTATCATAGAATCATAGAATCATAGAATCATAGAATAGTAGAGTTGGAAGAGACCACATGGGCCATCTAGTCCAACCCCCTGCTAAGAAGCAGGAAATCGCATTCAAAGCACCCCCGACAGATGGCCATCCAGCCTCTGCTTAAAAGCCTCCAAGGAAGGAGCCTCCACCACGGCCCCGGGGAGAGAGTTCCACTGTCGAACAGCTCTCACAGTGAGGAAGTTCTTCCTGATGTTCAGGTGGAATCTCCTTTCCTGTAGTTTGAAGCCATTGTTCCGTGTCCTAGTCTGCAGGGCAGCAGAAAACAAGCTTGCTCCCTCTTCCCTATGACTTCCCTTCACATATTTGTACATGGCTATCATGTCTCCTCTCAGCCTTCTCTTCTGCAGGCTAAACATGCCCAGCTCTTTAAGCCGCTCCTCATAGGGCTTGTTCTCCAGACCCTTAATCATTTTAGTCGCCCTCCTCTGGACGCTTTCCAGCTTGTCAACATCTCCCTTCAACTGTGGTGCCCAATTATCACTCACAGCCTCAGAAGACTCATTCACAACATAGACTTTGGGACAATGCTGTTACAAAATCATTTATTTTGAATCTCAAAATGATGATCTAATAATGTGCATTCAGTAACATTCAACTTTGCTGACACTGACTATTTATATATATAAAAATGTAATGTGTGTTTTTCCCATGGAGTAAACAAAAAAACCATTGAACCAAATCACACCAGATTTGGCCACAAAAGACATAGTCATCCAAAATATGTCTTTCAAACAAAAACAAAAAACCTAGAAAAATAAAGTCCACATTAGAGGAAGAGGAAGAACTGTTTTTTCCCCTTGCTGCCAGTTAGAAGAGTAGGTTCCTATCTAAGAAAAAGTTAATACCAGAAGGTTCAAGCATAATTCCAGTTATAATGGAAAGGAAGTTCCAATTTTTAAAAAAATATATATAGTGAATAAAGTATTCAGGGGAAAAAAACCTAGACAAAATAGGGGACTGGACTAAGAGTGGAATTAAGAAGGAAAAGATAAAGGAGGAATTTGGGGAAATAAAACTGACATGGTTCCATGGTGTTCAGCTAGAGCAATGGTAATGGAATTGGGTAAAAAATAATACAGAGGGGAAGGAACCTAACCAATTTGAACAAATAATACAAAATGGAAGGGATACAGATGATTATAAAAAATTGAAAGGTGTAAATGGTAGAATCGATAGGATATTGGGTGGAATAAAAGGAGAGAGAAAAAAATACCACTCTTAAGGAAATATGGGAGGAGGAGTTAGAGATGAAAATAAATGAAATGGAATGGTCGCAATTGTGGAAGCAAAGGCACTTGAAAAATTTATCAGTAAGAGTTAAAGAAACTTATTATAAGATAATTTGGAAATGGTATTTAACACCATTAAAAATGTCAAATATTAATAAAAACCATCCAAAAAATTGCTGGAGAGGCTGTCAGGAAGTGGGAACATATATACATATGTGGTGGCATTGTAAATATGTAAGGAAATGTTGGTATAAAATATTTAAAGAGATAGAGGATATAATGAATATCAAATTGGAAAGAAGCCCTGGTATTGCATTATTATCAATTTATAATAACAATAAGATGGATAAAAAAAGAAAAAGAAGCAATAACAAATTTATTGACAATAGCAAGATTGCTTATAGCAAGGAACTGGAGAAAAGTAATAAATGTTCTGTCAGTCTTCACTCCCAGAGAACCTCATAAAGGTATCACTAGTTGTTGGTGCCTCACAAATAGCTTGCACTTCTCTTATCTTAGTCCAATCCATGGTGTCTCCTTCTTCTCCTTCACTCATTGACCCATCGTCCCCAGAGAATCCCTCAAATGACTCTTCATCAAATGACCCTTTTTCCCCTTCTGGCACCCATACTACTGTTTGTAACGTTACCCACAGGCTCTACTACAACAGGGATTCAGGTATTAGTTCCATTGTTTTACATTTGTAGAAAAGCATTACAATCAACAATCTATATATATAAAAGAGTGATGGCATCAGGGCAGCGGACAAAACAACAAAACTACAGGCCCACCAACCTCGAAATTTGACAACACAACCCATCATTCACGGCTCTAGGTTGATACAGCAAAAAGAAAAGAAAAATAAAGTCCTAATTACAGGGAGAGGAATAATAGTTTTTATCCAATTGCTGCCAGTTTGAAGGCTAAGCTTCTTCAAGGGGGGCCGGGCTGTGGCGCAGCTGTTGAGCAGCTGCCTTAAATCACTCTGACCATGAGGTCATGAGTTCGAGGCCAGCCCGTGGCGGGGTGAGCACCCGTCAATTAAAAATAAAAAAAATAGCCCCTGCTCGTTGCTGACCTAGCAACCCGAAAGATAGTTGCATCTATCAAGTAGGAGATAAGGTACCACTAATAAAAGTGGGGAGGCAAGATTAACTAATTTACGACCTGGTATGAGGAAGTGCCGTCAGTGTGGATGATGAAGCAGCTGCTCCCCCCTGTGGCCAGAATTGAACATCCCCTCAGAAGAAAGTTAACTTGCCTCTGCGTGTGTGTCTCTCAGTCTCTGTTTGATGTGTTTATGGGCATTGAATGTTTGCCCTATGTGTGTTATAATGTGATCCGCCCTGAGTCCCCTTCGGGGTGAGAAGGGCGGAATATAAATACTGTAAATAAAAATAAATAAATAAGCTCCGCCCACTTGGTCTCCTAGCAACCTACTCAGCCCAGGGGACAGGCACAGTTAGGCCTCACTTAGGCCTCTTCCACAGATTATCAGATTTTAATTGGATTATATGGCAGTGTAGACTCAAGGCCCTTCCACACAGCTATATAACCCATTTAGAATCTTATATTATCTGCTTTGCACTGGATTATCTTGACTCCACACTGCCATATAATCCACTTCAGTGTGCATACTAAACATAAAGACAACCATACAACAGACATTCAATACCACCACTACCTCAACAATTTCTTACCAACACCACCAGACAATGCCACAGCAACGCGTGGCCGGGCACAGCTAGTCATATACACACACACACACATACATACACACACACACACACATACATACATAAAGGTAAAGGTTTCCCCTGACATTAAGTCCAGTCGAGACCGACTCTGGGGGTTGGTGCTCATCTCCATTTCTAAGCCGAAGAGCCGGCATTGTCCATAGGCATCTCCAAGGTCATGTGGCCGACATGACAGCATGGAGCGCTGTTACCTTCCCGCCGGAGTGGTACCTATTGATCTACTCACATTGGCATGTTTTCGAACTGCTAGGTTGGCAGGAGCTGGGGCTAACAGCGGGCGCTCATTCCGATTCCCGGTATTTGAACCTGGGACCTTTTGGTCCGCAAGTTCAGCAGCTCAGCGCTTTAACACACTGTGCCACCAGGGGCCCCATACATACATACACACAAGTATCTATGGTATCTAGTGATAGTTGAGAAACATGTTGAACAGCTGAATAAAGCATATATATACATTCAACATACAAGCAGAGAGGCAGAGGCTCACCGTTGGAAAATCCTCCAGCACATGCTTGTTCTTGTCATTGCTGCCCATGAATCGCCAATCCGGCTGATTGAGGAAGGAATGGAAGTTGTGTAAAATGGGAATCTTGGTTTCCAAGCTGATTGTCATATCATCCTCCACTATGTCCAGAGCCAGGAGAACCAGGTACAGGATGCAAACTACATGGCTGGGTAAGGGGAGTGGGAGGGTAAAAATCATCTGTAACAATTACCAGGAGCAGTAGGCAACATTTCAAGGGAAGGAACTAACAAAACTACTTCTGCACCATAGCACTTGGTGCTATTCTATAGCCAGAGGTTCTTTGTTTGAATAGGGTTCATTATTATCCACAGTTTCATATATTCATGTTTAATAAATTCTAGAAATTCATAAGTTTGTGATAACTTGACAAGTGACTTAAAGGCATACAAACACATCAAATTCTCCCTATATGCCCTTTACCTATCTATACATACCTTCCAGATGCTCAGTGATGTTTCCCAAGGGGTCACGTATAAGGCACTTTGATATGCTTCTATCTCTTATGTCCCAGGGCATTGCTCTAACCGTTACTGCACCTTGGCTCTGCTACATCTCAGTTTGTCTCTCTTCTTGCTACCTTTAATTACAACAAGCCACTCTGTGATAATAATGTATCTTATTAGTAAAGGTAAAGGTTTTCCCCTGACATTAAATCTAGTCGTATCCGACTCTGAGGGTTGGTGCTCATCTCCATTTCTAAACTGAAGAGCCGGACTTGTCTGTAGACACCTCCAAGGTCATGTGGCCGGCATGACTGCATGGAGTGCTGTTACCTTCCAGCCTGAGCAGTACCTATGTATGTACTCACATTTGCATGTTTTCAAGCTGCTAGGTTGGCAGAAACTGAGGCTAACATCAGGAGCTTACTCCCCGGATTCAAACCGCCGAACTTTTGGTCAACAAGTTTAGCAGCTCAGCAGTTTAACCTGCTGCACTATCGGGGGCTTCTATTAATGTATCTTATTAAGCAGCACTAATATGACAGGTCAGTGTTTAAACTGCAGTAATGCTTGCTTTCCAGGACTAGGAGTCTGGTCAGCTTAGCCCTAGGCACCTTTCTCGCTTCCTTTGCATAAAGATTAATAGGCAGGAAAGAGAAATAACTTCAGAATCCAGAAATCTTGCCAAGAGCCTTGTTCCTGGGGTTTAATCTACTCTGTTTTAAACATCTATATAGTACTATGCAAGAGGTCATTTCCAAGATCCTTTGTGTTATAGTGTTACCTCCCAATCCTCCAAAGAGGTACAGATTTAGTTCAAGATACAGACAGCCAAATGTGATATATTCGGTCACATCATTTAATCAGAATACAGAGATTCACAAGCTTGTGGGTGGAAACAAATTGGGACACAAAGTAAGGGAATCAGCATTTTTATAGCTTAGTCTTACACATATGGCATGAGAAAAGATATATACGTGGGCCAATTGCTAACAGCCACCCAGGTGAATGAACACAAGCCCTGTGATTTGCTTGTGCTTTTCCTACATAATATACTGTATATACTCGAGTATAAGCTGACCCAAATATAAGCCGAGACACCTAATTTATCATAAAAAGCTGGGAAAACGTATTGACTCGAGTATAAGCCGAGGGTGGGAAATGCAGCAGGTACTGGTAAATTTCAAAATAAAAATAGATACCAATAAAATTACATTAATTGAGGCACCAGCAAGTTAAATATTTTTGAATATTTACCTTATTTCAAAGAAAAACAGTAAACTAGCTCTGTAAGTGGAAAAGTAGGGTCAACAAAAACAATACGGTATTAACAATAACTTAACAACAACAACAACAAAACTTCATTTGTACCCCACCCTATCTCCCCATGGGGACTCAGGCCATCTTCCAACATAGTAACAGGCAACATTCAATGCCTATAGAAACAATGCAGAGCTAGATATAGATCTATAATTATATATACTAATTTCACATATGCATTTTCCCCT
The DNA here is from genome assembly GCF_035594765.1 of Anolis carolinensis. Taxonomy (NCBI): domain Eukaryota; kingdom Metazoa; phylum Chordata; class Lepidosauria; order Squamata; family Anolidae; genus Anolis; species Anolis carolinensis. The sequence goes on from NC_085841.1 coordinate 7,241,816, forward strand.
GAGACTTTTGCAAATCCTCTCTATATATGTGCATTTCCCTCCTGCATCTATCTAGAAATCTCGATATGTGTGTGTGATTTTTCCCCTCTGTAGTATTTCCAAGCCCTATATATTTATATTCATATATATCTATCTAGACATCTCTCTCCATATAGATAATTATATCTGCATAGGATTTGCAAAGACTTGCAAATATGTGAGGCAAACATTCATATATATAAAAATAGTGTATACACATAGATACAGATATACAGGTATATGGAAATCTCTAGATACCTATATGTATATAGGATTTGCAAAGACTTGCAAACATATGTGGGGGAAATCATATATAAAATTAATATATAGAGAGATACAAATATTTAGGTGTCAGAACCCTGCTACTAGAGCCTGGATGTGGCTCTGAGTTTCAGGGTCACTGACATTGATAAGACACCTGCGTCCCAGGACTCGGAGGAGAAACGGCTGATGGACTTGGCGGGGAATTTGCGCGGGGTTTTACTGAGCGGGAAGAGACTGTTCAAATGAGGGGGAGGGTATATAAAGGAGGGTTGGCCGGAGCCTCCCATTCTTGGCTTTTCTGATGTTCATGTTTCCTACAGTAAAAGTTCCTGGTGATACCACAAAGAGTCTCGTGTGTTCATTCAGGAGCGGCTGTGGTGAGCTGACACTAAGCCAAGAATACGGACACCATCCCGCTGTAGCGGTGAGGTGTAACATGCAAGTGGAGGATGAAGAGCTCTTGGGCGCAGGAGGAGGAAGGTCGGAAAGGGCCACTCCCGAGACGGACGCTGAGTTCCACCAGCTGGCGGCCCTGGCGTCATCCACCGCTTATGCCCAGCCAAATGGGGTAACCCAGAGGCGTGGAGTGGTGCGGGGAGACAGCACCGGAGGAGAGGAAGGTTCACCTTCCCCAGGCCCACAAAGGATGGTGTTTCTGGAGGAGAGGATGTCGGCGATGAAGACCGTCTCCCAGGGGCAGAGGTCGGTATCTGAGTATGCGGAGGAGTTCCAATGCCTCGCTGAAAAGGTGCCGGAATGGTCTGCAGTGACGAAGATAGAACTCTTCAAAGAGGGGCTCAGGCGGGAGATCCTCTCCTGGGCGGTGCATCGTGATGAGCCTGACACACTGCGCGGATGGATTCAGCTGGCGGGGCGCATCGAGACATCGCTGGCCCAGGCGAGGAGGCACCGAGGAGGGCTACAGCAGCGGCCGCAGATGAAAGAGGGGAGCCGGAAGGAGGGATCAACCCCAGCCGGGAGGAGAACGGAGCCGACAGGGAACGTGAGCACCAGCAGGAGGGGCTGCTTCGTGTGCGGCCGTTTGGGCCACAGGGCTGCCGAGTGCTGGCAGAGAAAAGGGGAAGGCGGAGGCCCGCCCAAACCAAGAGCCGTGGCAGGGAAACGCGCCGAGGAAGAACCACCGATGAGGCACCACTCGGGGGGGTTGGTAAGTCAGGACAAAGCCATGATAGTGGTCCCCATTCAGCTGGAAAGTGGCAGCAAACAAGCAACCTGCAAAGCATTTGTGGATTGTGGATGTTCCAGGAACATCATCTCCCCTGAATTAGCCGAGGGATTGGGATGCGAAAGAACGAACCTAGAATCCCCAATAGCTTTCTCGCAGTTGGACGGATCCACAGCATCGGGATCATTAGCTGAGTACAGTGCCGAAGATGTAAAGTGTAAGATAGGGAGTTGGGAAGGAAAGGTGTCATTTGTGATATCACAAATAGCCAGCTATAATGTTATACTAGGCATGCCATGGCTGGGGCAGGCCAACCCGCAAATCAACTGGGAGGATAAGAGCATGATTTTCAGGATGAAGTTGGAAGGAGGGAGCCAGGAAGTGGAAAGGGAGCCGGGGAAAAGGGGGGAGGAAGACTCTATCAGGATAGCAGAACTGGCAGATAAATTACCCCCAGAGTATCGGGATTTTGTGGACGTATTTGATGAGAAGGAAGCAGACAGTTTCCCACCGAAGCGGAGAGTTGAAGTGAAGATAGAGCTAGTCCCAGGAGCAGAGCTTCCTAAGGCAAAAATATACCCAATGTCGGCTAGGGAAAAGGAGGAACTGAGAAAATACATTGATAAAAACCTAGCGAGGGGTTTCATAGAGCCCTCAAATTCCCCTCTAGGGGCGCCTGTGTTGTTCAGGCGCAAAAAGGACCAAACGCTGAGGCTCTGCATCGACTACAGGGGCCTGAATGCAATCAGTTCTGGAAATAAATACCCCCTACCTTTAGTGAAGGACTTGATCGCCCAGTTATCGGAGGGACAGATATTCACTAAATTGGACTTAATTGAAGCGTACCATAAATTGCAGATTAAACCAGAGGACAGGTGGAAGACGGCCTTCTCCTGTGCATTCGGATTATTCAATTATCGTGTGCTCCCTTTCGGTTTGTGCGGCGGAGGCGCCGCGTTCATGCAATTAATCAACGAAGTGTTGCATCCATTGTTGTACAAGGGAGTCTTTGTTTTTTTAGATGACATATTGTTAGTATCTCGGACTAAGGAGCAACACATAGAACTAGTCAGGGAAGTCCTGCAAAAGTTGAGAGAAGCAAAACTGTATGCGAAGCTTGCCAAGTGCGAGTTCAATAAAGACCAGATAGACTTTCTGGGGTATAGGATTTCATCACAGGGAGTGGCGATGGACCCTGCGAAGGTAGAAGACGTGAGGGGGTGGGAAGCCCCCAAAACACGGAAGCAGCTGCAATCCTTCCTAGGGTTCGCAAACTTCTATAGAACATTTATCAAGGACTTTGCGCGCCTCACTTTGCCATTAACGGATTTGTTAAAGACTAAAGGCAGGGGAGAAACAGCCAAAGTGAAGGCCCCAGGGGCCAAACTGACCTGGACAATAGAATGCCAGGAAGCTTTCGAAGCCCTTAAGAAGCGTTTTACGGAGGAGCCTGTCCTACAGCACCCTGATATGTCGAAAGCCTTTGTATTACATTGCGATGCGTCAGACCGGGCATATGGGGCAGTTCTGCTACAGAAAGACGAGGGGGGGAACCTGAAGCCATGTGGCTATCTGTCAAAAAAGTTTAGCGATACAGAAAAAAACTGGCCGATTTGGGAGAGAGAAGCCTTAGCGATTCTAAAAGCACTAGAGTGCTGGAGACACTTCCTGGAAGGAAGTGGAACACCGTTTGAGGTGTGGACTGACCATAGAAATTTACAGTATCTAAGATCCCCTCGTAAACTATCAGCGAAGCAAATTAGATGGGCCCAATATTTCAGCCGTTTTGATTTCAAACTCAGATTCTTTCAGGGGAAACATAATATACTCGCTGACGCTCTCTCTCGAATGCCTCAGCACGGGGGAGGAATTCAGGAATCTGAAGGGAGTATTTTTCTTGATAAGCAATGGGGCCTGGCAGTACTAACTCGAGCACAAGCGGCCAAAGAAAACAAACGTACTGCCATTTCCACGGGGGGAGGAGAAATATGGGAGGAAGAGTTGAAGCGAGCGTATGGAATGGACAAATGGTTACAAACAAACAAAGAAAAGGGAGAATTGTGTGGGGATTTGGTGTTTGTAAATAAGAAATTGTATATTCCTGAATGTTTAAGACGAGAAATGTTAAGGAAGTACCATGATAACAAGGGTGCGGGTCATCTAGGCCCCACCAGGACTATTAAACTGTTGGCCAAACAATGCTGGTGGCCCGGAATGAGGAAAGACGCCAGGGGGTACGTCACGCAGTGTGAATTATGTGCAGAGGGAAAAACACCACCGGGGAAGCCCCAGGGGCTATTGCAGAAGGTGGTGGAGCCCATGAGGCCATGGGAATGCGTAGCCATGGATTTTGTAGGCGAACTACCCCCCAGCAGAGGCCACAGATACATTTGGACAATATTGGACCTATTCTCAAAACAGGCACACTTTGTGGCTCTGCCAAAACTTCCTTCAGCTGAAAAACTTGCTGATTTGTATGTGAAGCATGTATATCGCCTACATGGGTGTCCCGACAAGATAATTAGTGACCGGGGAGTCCAATTTACTGCAAAATTTTGGGGAAAATTCTTACAGCTGTTAGGAGCAGAAAGGAACCTGAGCTCGGCCTTTCATCCCGCGACCAACGGGGGGGTCGAACGTACCCAACAGACACTGTGCCAATTCTTAAGGATGTACACCAATTATAGACAGGATGATTGGGCGGACCTTCTTCCGTTTGCTGAGATGGCTTTTAACGGGGCCGTACATTCGGCCACAGGTCGTGCCCCATTCGAAATAGTATACGGACAGGAGGTGGCACCTTTCCCCAGGCTACCCGAGTGGAAGGAAGGGGAGGGCCAGACCGACGAGGAATGGCCGGCCAAAATCAAGCAAGGGTGGCAAACCGTGGTAGAGGCATTGCGGGAAACACAAAAGAAGTACAAGCTCTTTGCGGATCGTAGGCGCCGAGAGGGGGACAAATTGGGCGAAGGAGATCTGGTTTGGCTGAGCACAAAAAACCTGAAATTGGGGTTCCCATCCAAGAAATTGGCTCCACGCTATATAGGGCCATTCAGGGTAGCAAAAAGAATAAACGAAGTGACCTATGAGCTGAGGCTACCAAAGGACCTAGGAAAGGTACACCCGGTATTCCATTGCAGCCTGTTAAAAAAGTATAAAGGAACTCTGGACAGCGGAGAACAATAGTTGTGTTTAATCTTTTCCTTCCAGGACGAAGGGGAGGAGGACGCCATGTCAGAACCCTGCTACTAGAGCCTGGATGTGGCTCTGAGTTTCAGGGTCACTGACATTGATAAGACACCTGCGTCCCAGGACTCGGAGGAGAAACGGCTGATGGACTTGGCGGGGAATTTGCGCGGGGTTTTACTGAGCGGGAAGAGACTGTTCAAATGAGGGGGAGGGTATATAAAGGAGGGTTGGCCGGAGCCTCCCATTCTTGGCTTTTCTGATGTTCATGTTTCCTACAGTAAAAGTTCCTGGTGATACCACAAAGAGTCTCGTGTGTTCATTCAGGAGCGGCTGTGGTGAGCTGACATTTAGGTATATAGGGATTGCAAAGGCTTGCAAGTGGAAGTGCCTACATATCTGTAGCAGAGATTAACAAATATTTCAGGGGAAAATTCTTTTATAAGGTTAATGGGTATATATATATATATATATATATAGTCTTCTTCCTGACTTGCAAGGGCTTATTTTTCTTTTCAAAACATTCCCTTGGTTAAGAGAAAGGGAGGCTTTGGAAAAACAAACACACTGATAAGGGAGGAGAGAGATATATCATATATTGCAAGCAATGGCCTCCAGGCTCCGCTGCCCGGATTGACCATTATAAGCCGAGGGAGGCTTTTTCAGCTGATAAAAAGGGCTGAAAAACCCGGCTTATCTTTGAGTATATATGGTAATATATAAACATTTCTTGGGGCTCCACAGGAAACATTTGCTTCAAACAGTGCTCTGCGGCTGAAAAAGTTTGAGAACTCCTGCTCTAGTGTGATGAGGTCCTCCAGCATAATCTACAGATACAAATAAAGCCTTTCACATCTGATAAGCTTGTATTATAAGTTGCCTAATATGCCGTGCCCTTCAGAATAATTTCCATTCAAGATGATGAATGGCAAAATGACCACTCATTAAAAAAACATAGGGGAAAGGTTGTGTAAGGACATGGAAGAAATCCTTCTCAGCTCTGCTACCGGGGCTGGGCTGTGGCGCAGGCTGGTTAGTAGCCAGCTGCAATAAATCACTCTGACCAAAAGGTCATGAGTTCGAGGCCAGCCCGTGGCGGAATGATCACCCAACCATTAAAATAAAATAAATAGCCTCTGCTCGTTGCTGACCTAAGCAACCCGAAAGATAGTTGCATCTATCAAATAGGAAATTTAGGTACCACTTATATGTGGGGAGGCTAATTTAACTAATTTATGACACCCTAAAAATCGTCCAGCAAGTGTTTGGAATGAGGAAGTTGCCGTCGCAGTGGATGATGAAGCAGCTGCTCCCCCTGTGGACAGAATTGAGCATACCCTCAGGAAGTTGGAAGCTGGAGAAGTTTAAATTGCCTCTATGTCTGTCTCTGTTCTATGTGTATATGGCACTGAATGTTTGCCAATTATGTGTATATTGTGATCCGCCCTGAGTCCCCTTTGGGGTGAGAATGGCGGAATATAAATACTGTAAATAAATAAATAAATACCTTGAAGGCCCAATTTGCACACATAGTGTCTGTCTGGGACTCCTCCCCAGCAGTTGTGACTCTCCCTCCTCCTTCTCGAGGCAAATCCATAGACACACACACACACACATACTCTGACTCACCGCAGCTTCCCATCAAGCATGTGAATGATAGCCGAGTAGCTCTGACTACTCTGGTTGACATACCGGTAGCAGAGGCAGAGGCTTTCACTGAGAGAGTCCTGCAAGTAGATAGAGCACAGGCAGAGGGAAGAGAAGGCAGTCTTGGTTCAGTGGGTCAGAAAGAGAGGCCACAAAGATGACAGTAAAGCAGTAAAGATGGTGGAGTGAGAGATGCCTGGAAAAGGTGAGTTTCAAGCAGATAACTTAAAGGTGGAGGCCATGTAGAAAAAGTAGGTGTAGCATGTAACAAGTGTAAAATGAAGTTCAGCAGGGACAAATGTAAGATACTCCACTTAGGCAGAAAAAAATGAAATACAAAGATACAGAATGGGGGACGATGCCTGGCTCGACAGCAGTACGTGTGAAAAAGATCTTGGAGTCCTTGTGGACATGTTAAACATGAGCCAACAATGTGATGTGGCGGGGAAAAAAAGCCAATGGGATTCTGGCCTGCATTAATAGGAGTATAATGTCTAGATCCAGGGAAGTCATGCTCCCCCTCTACTCCGCCTTGGTCAGACCACACCTGGAATCACACTGTGTCCAATTCTGGGCACTGCAGTTGAAGGGAGATGTTGACAAGCTGGAAAGCGTCCAGAGGAGGGAGACTCAAATGATCAAGGGTCTGGAGAACAAACCCTATGAGGAGCGGCTTAAAGAGCTGGGCATGTTTAGCCTGCAGAAGATAAGGCTGAGAGGAGACATGATAGCCATGTATAAATATGTGAGGGGAAGTCATAGGGAGGCGGGAGCAAGCTTGTTTTCTGCTGCCCTGCAGACTAGGACACGGAACAATGGCTTCAAATTTCAGGAAAGGAGATTCCACCTGAACATCAGGAAGAACTTCCTCACTGTGAGAGCTGTTTGGCAGTGGAACTGTCTGCCGCGGAGTGTGGTGGAGGCTCCTTCTTTGTAGGCTTTTAAGCAGAGACTGGATGGCTATATGTCGGGGGTGCTTTGAATGTGATTTTCCTGCTTCTTAGCAGGGGTTCGGACTGGATGGCCCATGAGGTCTCTTCCAACTCTATGATTCTATGATTCTATGTGCAATAGAACTGGAGTGTTCAGTGATTGGCAAATGCTTAGCCTGGGCCACCATAGCCCCAATCTTTTGACATCAAGAATGGAGAAATCAGTTTGCCACCACCCGTTTCTTGGCCATACCAGCAATGCAGACAGTGGAGAGAAGCCAACCCACCAACACGACTTCCTTTCCCTGAGCACTTTCTTTCCCCAGCCTTGGAAATATGTCTGGATCCCAAGGAGTATTAACTCTCCCTTTTCCAGAAGTCGTAAGAAAATAGATGGAGGATGTAATAAAATTGTTGTTTGAGGCCTTCCAAACAATGGAGACGTGTCCTACTTGTATCAAAATGGATTAAGGTCTCAAAATTTGGAAAATTCTGCTTTTATAACTTTCCGATTCCTCCAGTTTGCAGGAGGGGGTGAATTTCAGACCCTCTTCCATGACTTCTCACATTTCATAGACCTTGAGAAGGGCAGGTTGCTTACCTATGAATGCAGCTCTTTGAATGATTGGGTTGTTGTGTGTCTTTCGGGCTGTGTGGCCATGTTCCAGAAGCATTCTCTCTTTCGCCCACATCTATGGCAGGCATCCTCAGAGGTTGTGAGGTAATCATTCAAATAATCTTTGAATGATTATTTGTGACCTCATAGTAATGGGTGATCTCCACCTGTGTAATGCATAATTTGTAATCTTCTAGAGCAGTGCAATATGCATTTTGGTGCTAGCCCCAGTTTATTGGATGCCAAAGCCACTTTAACACCTTTGCAGAAGCATTTGAAAAGCTTGGCCTCTCACAACATCGAGAAAAACAAAGTGCTTTACCAAGAGGCATCATCCAATCCCTCTGCAATTCCAGAAGGAAACCTTAATGGTGTAACTATAGAAAATGTTAACATCAGTGCTGAAATAAAGCACTGTCTGAGCTCTGCGAGTGCAACATTTTTTCAAATGAAGCAGAGAATGAGGATTTGGACATTCATTGGGATGCCAAGATACTTGTTTATGAAGCTATTGTCCTCCCAGCTTTTTTGTATGCCTGTGAAACATGGATCATCTACAAATGTGACTCATTAACTGATTCTGTCCTCATAGATAAAGGAGTTAAACAAGGTTGCTTGTTGCACCATCGCTCTTCAATTTATGTCTGAATAACATAATTCCAATATTGTCTGGCCCAATAATTTTTTTCTACCCTCAGTTTGTTAAAAGTCTGTTGCCTGTTGTTTTATATGCTGATGATATGGTTTTAATTGCACTTGCTTGTATAGGTCTGAGAAGTGCGTTTTCTAAGCTCAGTGTTTTGTTTTTGTTCTAGGGGAAAGCTGGACATACCAAAACAAAGATAATTGTGTTTCAGTTTCCTGTTAATGGTCACCGAGTGAACAATGCTGACAATTTAAGTAGCTGGGCATTCTTTTTACAGAAATGAGGAGGAGTTGTTTAAAGCTACGGACAATGCGATTGCTGTTGCCCGCTTTTAGTCCAAAACTATTTAGCTGTTTGTGATTCCTTTATTTTATCACTTTTAAACTTATTTATTATGCAATGCTTTTGACACGAAATAAAAAATAAATAATTTTACAGAAAGCCTCTCCTGAAATCTCCATATAGAAGCTGCAAGAAGATTGCCCTTGAAATATATTGGACCAATTTTTAGATTTTACCAAACTGCAGGGTTTTCTGAGTCCTAAAAATATTCCAGGGTAAAGTCATTACACAGATTCTGTACGGTGCTGGGCATGGGATGGCTCTCGAGTGGCTAAACTAACTAAAATAGCTTCAGTGGCCGGAGGTTATGGATATCTTTAAATGGTGCTTGCTGTAAGTTTTTAAATTGTTTATTTCATATGTTTATTGGGTTTTTATATCAGGTTATGATGTTTTAACTGATTATGTATTCTGGTCAGATGTATTTGTATGAATTTTATATGCGGCTTTGAATCCCACCCATGGGAGAAAAGTAGGCTAGAATGAAATAATAATAATAATAATAATAATAATAATAATAATAATAATAATAATAAATCCAGCAGATAGATCTCGTTTGCTGTGTCATACTATGTCTTTGTGTCAATAATAATAATAATAATAATAATAATAATAATAATAATAATAATAATAATAAACTGTTTATCTGGCAACATTCAATTTTCCAAGTGTAAGCAAGCTTCTACAACCCCTCATATTTGTACCATGCCTACAGCCATTCTCATTCCCCCTTGGGCCTCCATTTGAGTATTTGTGGAGCATCAGAAATGGATGATCTATCACATTACATGCTCTCCTACTCATTATATTCAGAAATAAGAAGCAAATACTTGTGATCTATTCTGTCTTACCTACATTCAAACAATGTGTCACAAAAGATTTTGTATCTTCTGTGTGATATTACTGATTCTATGGTAACTAGCAAGGCTTTTTTCACGCTGGCAGCAATGAAAATTCAGGCTAATTTTATTCCTAATATGGGCAAGCAGTCCATGATAAGGATGATGATGATGATGATGATGATGATACAACCTAGCGCTATTCAAACAAATTAGCCTACAACTTGTCAATCACCATGCAGACAAGTTTGATGGAATATATAGCCCAACACAGACATCACCAGGACATGGAAGATGCAATAAACATAATTTATTTATTTATTTACAGTATTTATATTCCGCCCTTCTCACCCCGAAGGGGACTCAGGGCGGATTACAATGAACACATATATAGCAAACATTCAATGCCAACAGACAAACAACATATATAGACAGACACAGAGGCATTTAACTTTTTTTTCCAGCTTCACGATTCCGGCCACAGGGGGAGCTGTTGCTTCACTGTCCACTAGTGGCTGTACTTCCTCATTCCTTTCCTCGTGTTTTGCTGGCAGTTTTTATGATGTTGTAAATTAGTTAAATTAGCCTCCCGCATAAAGCGTACCTAAATTTCCCTACTTGACAGATGCAACTGTCTTTCGGTGCTGCATAGGTCAACAGCAAGCCGGGCTATTTAATGGTTGGGGGCTTAACTCGACCCGGGCTTCGAACTCATGACCTCTCGGTCAGTAGTGATTTATTGCAGCTGGTTACTAGCCAGCTGCGCCACAGCCCGGCCCTGGTAGCTAGAGTAATCAAGTAGCTTCTGTATTTCAAACCTTGATGGGAATGTATATGTGCATACAGGACACATCCTTTAAAAGGCAATGGACACAAAACACAATAAGATGTGTTTCAATAATCTGATCAGAACACAAAATAACATTTATAGAGTGGGATGTGTGTTGATGGGTGGGTGGTAAATAAAGATATTACAGTGGGCACGTGGTATCCTCTGGGTTTGGTTCCAGGACTACTTGTGGGTACCAAAATCCATGGAAGCTCAAGTTCTATTTTTAAAGTCATGAATGGTTGAATCTAAATATGCAAAATGCATGGATACAAAGGGCCAAGTGTAATATATTATTACACATTGAATGTTTTTACTTTAGTAAAATGCATGTACAATTAGGTATTAAGAGCTGATAAATCAAGAAGCTTTTGCAGTTTTAAACTCTTCTTTGTGTGTGTGTGTGTGTGTGTGTGTGTGCACATGCACTTTCAAATTGCCTTTTGATGACTTTGAGAGAGTTTCTTAGGCAAGGAATGCTGACAGGTGACCTGCCAATGCCTTCCTCTAAAATATACCTTGCAGTTTAGAGGAAGAAATAGACAAAACCACATCTGAGTATTCTTTGTATAAGAAAATTCATGAGGTCACAAAAACATGACAGGCAGCTTGAACATGACAGGCAAATGCACCCACACCCAGTGAATGGGGAAAAAAGAGGATGGTTGGTACATCTACCAGCCCTCCCAACAACAACAACAACAACAACAACAACAACAACAACAACAACAATTATTATTATTATTATTATTATTATTATTATTATTATTTTATTATTATTATGTCACAGCAAACAAGATAGATATGCTGGATTTCGTATTGCAAAATCACATGTCGAACACTTCCCAAGTGTCTAGGACTGTGTGATGTATTTTCGGATGATGTGGACAGATCCCAATCAGGTGGCCTTTTGCAGTTGGCAGATTGTAATTTTGTCAATGTCTATTGTTTCCAAATGCCGGCTGAGATCTTTTCGCATGGCACCCAATGTGCCGATCACCACCGGGACCACCTGTACTGGTTTCTGCCAGAGTCATTATTATTATTATTATTATTATTATTATTATTATTATTATCATTATCATTATCTGCATTTCTATACTGCTTTTCTCACTCCTGGGGGGACCCAAAGCGGTTTACAACATAATAAATGGCAAAATAAAATGCCTCACGTATGTATAAAAATATATCACATATCTAAATCAAAAACATCTAACTGTAGATTAAACCATTAAAACTATAAAAACATCAAACAAGCATACACATCAAACATGTAATTGCAGCAATTAATGTAGATCCTTTCTCTCCCCCCCCCCATCTCCCCATATATTATATTATAATTTTATATATGTACAGGCAATCCGACTTGCAAACAACTCCTAGTTCAGAACGTAGGGGCTGAGGCGACAGGAAGTGAAATGAATCTTAAGTTATATATTATATTATTATTTTATTTATATACAGGCAGTCCCTGAGTTACAAGCATCCGACTTGCAAATGACTCCTAGTTCAGAACATAGGGGCTGAGGCAACAAGAATCTTAATCTTATATATTATATTATTAGTATTATTATATTATACTACTACATTATACAACAAACCCAGCCACCCAGGCTAGTGAAAATAAAAAGACTCCATAGATCCCCTGGACATTTTTGGGGATTGTGGGTTTCAAATCTCAGCAAAGTTATGTAACAAAAACAACAACATATATATAAGAATAGTTAGCCAGCAATATTTCGATATATAAAAACTAGAAATCAAAGATGAACAACTAATTTAGAAAGGGGAACAGAAGAAGTGCCCAATGACACAGAACTCACCTGGTCCATCTTCGGCATCATGGTCTTGTAACCGCCCATCTTGAACCATACCAAGTTGTAGAGCTCCTTGGGATGTCTCAGCCATGTCTTCAACATCTCCATAGTCTAGGATAAAACAATTAAGGTGTGCTGAGAAGGTAAAATCATGGACATGATTCTATTTGCAAGAAAAAATAGAATTGCCTCCTCCTACATTTCCTATCTATATTTCCACCTCTAACAATGGTCCCTTAAATGCCCAAATTCTTACTATGGATTCCCATTCTCCAGATGTCTCCCTTGAAATGCTCCACCAACCTAAGTTACCCTTCTTTCTCCCCTCTGTGTTCTGTTTCATCTCCATCTTGGGAAGACACTTCACCTAGCAACAGGCATTGGTACACCTGTCTGGGAATACTGCTAGGGAGCCTTAGTGCCCATCCGTTCGGAGGGTTACCATAAAGACAATTTAACAGCGAATAACAAAAGACAGTATTTCTAGAAATTCCTTAATGCCTGAAGCATTAAGATCAGGATATTTCTTAACAACAGAACAAGATAGTACATTTCTTAACAACAGAACAAAAATAATTGCCAATGCATATATCTGAGCAGAAAAAGGTACAAGACCCCGACACATGTTGCGTTTCATTAATTTACGGATTTATCTGAATCAGTGCTTTTAGCACGTTTCAACATGTTAGGGTCACAAAGTGATTTAAACCATGAAATACATGAACATTTAATTTAAATACAGACTAAATGACTCCTTAAAATGAATAAAAATCAGCCAATCCTCCCACCTTCTTTCTGGTCATGCAGGTACTTCTGTTGATTTCAGAACAGGGAACCCGCAAACGCCAGTAGCGCAGCAACAGCAAGACAGGAGACGAGATGACTCACGCCTTCCCTTGAACACTGCCTCTACACTTCTCACTCCATTTTCTTTTTTATCTCACTTTGACTCATTGTGCCTGTCTTTCCCTTGCCTCCCACCTCTTTCCCCGATTCGCATCGCAATTCTCTGTCTTTTTCATTTCAACTTATAGCAACGTTCTGGATCTCCAAGCATCCTAGTCAGCAACAGCAATGCTCAGATCTTAGAAATTCAAGACAGCCATGCTTTGCTTGATGGAGTCAATTCATCTATAATGTGGTCTCTTTTCCTTCAGCTTCCTGTTTTACCAAACATTATCATCTTGTCCACTGAGTCATTTTGTCTCACAATATGTCCAAAGTATAAAAACCTCAGTTAAGTCACCTTGGCTACTACAGAGAGTCCTTAAAGTTAGTCTTATTTTGCCTATGCCTCATGTCCCCTCTTTCCACTTTGCCTCACCTTCTCTTCCAGCAACTCTCTTGCAGTAATGTTATCCATTGTGTTGTGACAAAGTTAATTACTTTTCTTTTAAGTAACAGCTCAATCTGCTCCATAACTTCTTAAGTCAAATATCCAGGCATGACAGTTGAGACTCACCCTGACTTGAGTCCAGGCAATCTTCATAATATTACTATACTTTCGGTGAATACTGTAGAATATCATTAGCTAAAACAGCTTTGGTCCCCTTCAGGCAAAGTTGGGGTATTATTGAGAAATCAGACCCCTCAATATGAATTATATGTTGTGTATTCGTTCCATCGCTTCTGACTTTTCGTGACCTCATGGACCAGCCCAGGACAGAGCTCTCCATCAGCTGTGGCCACCCCATCTTCTTCAAGGTCAAGCCAGTCTCTTCAAGGATGCCATCCATCCGTCTTGCCCTTGGTCGGCCTCTCTTCCTTTTTCCTCCCATTTTCCCCAGCATCATTGTTATACCCCAGCCGTCTTTGGGTTCTGAACCTGGTTCAGAAATGAACTTTGACCAGGATGAAGCTTATTCTGACTTTTTACCCAGTTCTTCTACGAGCTCCTTTCAATTACAGACCCCAGCTGTGGATAGCTCCAATGTTTCCTTAATTGGGAGAGATACTGAAAACATTACTTCCGTGGTAGAACCAGATGTCCCGAGTTCCCCAGAGAATGTATCCTTTAACAGAAGTGAGTTTTTGCATCAACAGAGATCACAGAAACAGAAGCTTCGAAGGAATCAACGTTTGGCTTCTAGAGGGGATAATGGATAGGAGATTGCCTTGGGAACCTTTGGGGAATTGGTTTCCCTTCGCTGTGATTAGATCTAAGTTCCATAAAAGTGTCTTGCACTGTGAACAATTCGTGTCAACGTAGCGACTTCTGAGAACACTTCACAGTTTCCAGTTCCCTGATTTCACCAAGCCAAGTCTCTTGTTCCTGGCGGCCAAGCCGAGCCGCGACTCCCGATTTAATCCGGAGTAAATTTACGTCCTTGCCTTGTTCCTGAATCCAGATTGCTTTCAGTTTCGTCCTCTGCTTGCCTCAATATCCAAGACTTCCTAGTGACTTTGGACCTTGTTATTCACTCCTGCTTTCTTCTTGTTTCCCCGCTCAAGAACTTCCCATCAGTTTTGAGCGTGTTTCGGTTTCTGGACTTTGGACAATAATATTGGACATATCTCTTCAACTCTTTGGACTAATTCATACCATTTCTTAAATGACTATTGCTCACTCATCCTTTCCACTTATTCTTTCCTGAATTTATTATTGTTTTAATAAAGATATTATATGATTATTGGTCTCTGTTTGGTTTCCAGTGCTCACGCTGCCTTGGGGTGCAACAATCATGATTTTTTCCAGGCTTTCCTGTCTTCTCATGTTGTGGTCAAAGTTCTTCATCTTTGCCTCTAATATCCTTCCCTCATGTTGTGGTGACTCCCAACCATAAAATTGTCATTTTGCTACTTTTATGAATTGTAATGTAAATATTTGATATGCAGGATGTATTTTCAGTCACTCGACCAAATTTGGCACATATACTTGATATGTCCAAATTTGAATATTGGTGGGGTTGTGTGGGTGGGATGATTTTGTCATTTGAGAGTTGTAGTTGCTGAGATTTATAGTTAACTTATGATCAAACCACATTCTGAGCTCCACCAATGATGGAATTAAGCCAAACTTGGCACACAGAACTCCCATGATTAACAGGAAATACTAGAAGGGTTTGGTGGGCATTGACCTTGAGTTTTGGAGTTGTAGTTCACCTACATCCAGAGAGCACTGTGGACTCAAACAATGATGCATCTGGACCAAACTTGGCACAAATACACACTATGCCAAAATTTGAACACTGGTGGAGTTTGGGGAAAATAGACCTTGACATTTGGGAGTTGTAGCTGCTGGGATTTATAGTTCACCTACAATCAAAGAGCTCCCTGAACCCCACCAATGATTGAATTGGGCCCAACTTCCCACACAGAGTCCCCATGACCAACAGAAAATACTGGTCTAAGGCGACCTCTCTGAACCCCCCTCATGACCCCCCGATTAAGAAACGCTGAGTTAGGTGAAACCAAGCTGTAGATGTATATGAGATATATGAGCCCTGACTACCCACTTGATACACAACACTGAGATAGTCTTTTAGTAAAGACTCAAAATGCCCACAAAGGAGGTATACACTTTATTGCAGAATGCACAAAGACAGCTTTATTAAGATGCTTATTTGATTTTTAAAATACAGATGCAAATAAACAAGTAAGAAGGAACAGAAATGTAACATAACATAAGCCAAAAAAGCAAGCGAAGGAAAATACATTGCAAATAATAATATACATTAACCTAAGCAGACATTGGCATTGGACAGACTCAATTGTCCCATTGAATTAATGGGTTTTATCTTAATAATTTATATACTGTATATACTCGAGTATAAGCCTAGTTTTCAGCCCTTTTTTAGAACTGAAAAAACCCCTCCTCGGATTATACTCGGGTGAGGGTCCTGGTGGGCTTATATTCAGGTTGGCTTATACTCAAGTATATATGGTATATTTATTATTTTTCTCTATTATTATTGGTATTGTTATATTTATTATTTTACTCTATTAATTATTATTAATGCATTTATTATTTTACTCTATTATTTTATAGCATTTATTTTTATTATCATTATTACATTTATTATTTCACTCTATTATTATTATTAAAAGGATACATAAGCACATTTACATTGAAGATGAAAATAATGATTTAATCAGAGTTGAACAGTCCTATCATAAATTAGTTTGATGTAAAGATTCAAAAATATTTAAACTACTGATGCCCCAATTAATGTAATTTTATTGGTATCTCGGCTTATACTGGAGTCAGTGTTTTCCCAGTTTTTTTGTGGTAAAATTAGGTGCCTCGGCTTATATTCGGGTCGGCTTATACTCGAGTATATATGGTATGCAACGAACTGGATCGAAGACAGGTTAGCTTTAGAATCCTTGTTAGCATCACAACCAAACAATGACAGCTGCACAATGTATGAAAGAACTTACATCTCTTACTAAATTTTTTGAATGCGCTTTGCATTGTTGTTGTTGTTGTTGTGTTATGGTCTTAAATTGATGTTATTGTACACTGCCCTGAGATCCTAGAACTGGTATTCCCAAACCTTTTAAACAGGGGGCCAGTTCACTGTCCAATGTCAGATCATTGGAGGGCCGGACTATACTTTTTTCAAAAACTCAATGTTAATAATAATAATAATAATAATAATAATAATAACAATAACAATAACAACAACAACAACAACAAAACATTGCATGGAAAGTTCCTTGACAAAATTGAAGGAAAAGCTGACAAGGAGAAGACATCACAGTTGTGGAAAAGAAAAAGGTTTGGATCATTGATGTTGTCATCCCAGGTGACAGTCGCACTGACAAAAAACAACAGGAAAAACTCAGCCGCTATCAGGACCTCAAGATTGAACTTCAAAGACTCTGGCAGAAACCAGTGCAGGTGGTCCCGGTGGTGATGGGCACACTGGGTGCCGTGCCAAAAGATCTCAGCCAGCATTTGGAAGCAATAGACATTGGCAAAATTACGATTTGCCAACTGCAAAAGGCCACCCTACTGGGATCTGCACGCATCATCTGAAAATACATCACGCAGTCCTAGACACTTGGGAAGTGTTTGACTTATGATTTTGTGATACAAAATCCAGCATGTCTATCCTGTTTGCTGTGTCATACAATATAATAATAATCAATAAAGAGGGCTGGAAGAGACCCCTTGGGCCATTTAGTCCAACCCTCTTCTGCCTTTGTACACCAAAAGCACAAGCAAAGCATCCCTTAATAATTAATTATTAATTAAATAAATAATTATATAATAATTAAAATACCGTAATAAAAAGCACAAGCAAAGCATTGGAAGGAGTGCACCGGGCAAGGGAGGAGGTGGGAAAGGTGTGTGCAGGGTGAGGGAGGAGAGAAAGGCGCATGCTTTTCCCTCCTTTTCCTTCGTGCCACGCGTGCCTTCCTCAGCGGAGGAGGGAGCCGCCACCACGGGGGCAGATAAATGGTTTCGGTGGGCTGCATGTGGCTTGCAGGCCATAGTTTGGGGACTCCTGTCCTAGAACATTCATTGTTGTTTGCTTTCAAGTTATATTTCTGACCTATGGCAATTCTTAGGTGATCCTATCATAGGATTTTCCTAGCAGGATTTGTGCAGAGGGGGTGGGGTCACCTTTGCGCTCCTCTCTGAATGAGAGAGTGTGGTTTTGTCCATTGGCACCCAGTGGGTTTCTATGGCTGAGTGAGAATTTGAACCCTGTTCTCCACAATCATAGCCCAACCCTCAAACTGTTATGCCATTCTGACATAATCTCTTACCAGTCACCAAACACATTCCACATGTATAATGGTAAAAGAGGACAGTGAAACTTTCTTCTTGTGTTCTGTAGATGTCAGGAGGACAGAATGGTCTTCAGAGAAAAAAGTTGTATGGAGAGGTATCGGAATTTAAAATAAATAACGACAAATCCAAATTTATTACAAAAAATATAGACACCAAAATGATTAGGAAGCTAGAAGTGGCTGCTGATTGTAAGATAGTCTCAAAGATAAAATATCTGGGAATTATGATCTCAAGCAAAAACAGTGACTTGTTTCAAGATAATTATGGGAAGATGTGGTAGAGCTCAAAGGGAAAAAATCCAGTATTGCTTCCAAGAATTTAATTGATAACAAAGAGAGGTTGGGGGGAACTAAATTTACTGGACCTAAAAACATACTATGAAGCTGCCTGCATGAGCTGGAACAGAGATTGGATACAAAGATACCAACTTAATTAATTTATAAGGAGACAGAATAAGATATGGGTGGCACACATATCTATGGTATGTAGAAGAGAGATTAAATAAGGCTTTTAATAAACATATAATTAGAGTAAGCATAATAGATGTCTGGAATAGGTACAAGTCAAGTATGGAACCAAAAATACCCCTGTGGCTGAGACCAATAGAAGCTTTTGCAAGACTCACTTCCAAGGATGATGTAAGAACATACGGGGAATTCCTTATTAGGCTTCATGGCCAATGGGCATTGAGGGGGAAAGATGTACTGGGTATCAAAAACTGGTTCCGCTATCACCAATTATACAAAAGATTCAAAAAGGACAAAAAAGGGGATTTGCCCCCAAAAAATCAAAACTGGAAATTATACTAGATAAAGGGGGAAAAGGTCTAATAGCCAGATTGTAAAAATATATCCTCTGTTACAACCTGGAAGATAATCGTGTAAAAACTTCCATGATTTCATAGACAAAAGAACTAGGGAGAAAAATAGATTTTGACATTTGGGAAAACCTGTGGAACAAAGGCTTCAAATTTACATTGGTGACTTCAGTTAGAGACAACTTATATAAGATGTTCTACAGATGTTATATAACCCCAGCTCTCCTAGCCAATAATAACCTTAGATATGCAGATGATACCACTCTGATGGTTGAAAGTGAGGAGGAGCTGAGAAGCCTTATCACCAAGGTGGAAGAAGAAAGTGCAAAAGCTGAGTTGCAGTTAAACATCAGGAAAACCAAGATCATGGCAACCAGAGTGACTGATAACTGGCAAATAGAGAGAGAAAATGTGGAGGCAGTGACAGACTTTGTATCTCTAGGCGCAAAGATGACTGCAGATGCAGACTGCAGCCAAAAGGAGAGCAATGACCAATCTTGATAAAACAGTGAAGGGTGAGACATCACACTGGCAACGAAGGTCCGCATAGTTAAAGCAATGGTATTCCCTGTAGTAACCTATGGATGTGAGAGCTGGACCATAAGGAAGGCAGAGCGAAGGAAGAGAAATGCTTTTGAACTGTGGTGTTGGAGGAAAATCCTGAGAGTGCCTTGGATGGCAAGAAGATCCAACCAGTCCATACTCCAGGAAATAATGCACGGCTGCTCACTGGAGGGAAGGATATTAGAGGCAAAGATGAAGAACTTTGGCCACATCATGAGAAGACAGGAAAGCTTGGAAAAGATCATGATGCTGGGGAAAATGGAAGGAAAAAGGAAGAGAGGCCGACCAAGGACAAGATGTGTTGTGTTGTGTTGTGTTGTTCTCAGTACTTGTCAGCATGCACATATTTCTCAGTCATCTTCAATGCTGTGCTCATATACTGCCAGGCCATAGCTGCTGAAAGCATCACACAGGACAAATAGATGGAAGAGTAATGGGTTCGATAGTTTAGCGTCCCCCTGGCATGCTCATGGAGTGGACAGAGGTGACAATTTGTTGGGTTCTGGTGGAGGAAGGGTCCATGCTGGGTATCTTGTGGTAGATCTACCAAAAGAAGAGACAATTTACAGTAAGAAGCTACCTTTACAGAAGAGGACATCCCTGGATAATACTGGGGTTAGAAAGAGATTCAATATATGAAAAATATCTACTTGCACAAGTCAAAATGCTAGCAATGACCTATAAAGAAGCAAAATCTAGGAAGCTTCCAAAGAAATCCATACAAAAAACCAGTAATGCACCCCATGGTTATAAAAAAATGACGGTCTTATTAGCCCCGACATGTGCAGATAATGAAATTATAATTTTCTGCAATGTGATATCATGTTTTTATGGGTTGTCCTTTTATGATTTTAGACAGCCCTTGTAGAAGGCCTTAAGAGTCCATGCTATATTTTTACCAAGGATTTTTCAGGATCAAAACAACAATAACTTACACATTTTGAGATATGTTTCTAGTTTATTCTGGGTATGGCCTATTATCCTATATGTCTAGGGTCGAGGGCTATATAATCCCATATAATCTTACTGACATATAATCCCACATAACCCTGGAGACTAGGACTTGGAGCAATGGGTTCAAATCACAAGAAACACTGATTTAATGGCAAATAAGTCAAAACCCTATTTGAAACCAACAAGAGCAGTTCATCATGGGCAATAATTCAGTGTAGACACAAAAGGGCAGTGGTGGGCTAGATTATTGTCAGATGTCAGATTTAAACATGCAAACACTGCACAAACAATTCAATCCAAGGGGTATCAAAAAAAGTGGAAATCTAGGCCTGAATTCTATTGGCAATTCTAAGTAGAAGGAACCAACTGGGGGGGGGGGGGGTTGAGAAATGGGATTTACAGAAGTGTTGACTATCCATTCCACAAGTGATTAAGTTGGTTTACTTTGTTTGGGTGGTACTAATAATAAGATTTCAGCTGGAATATTTATTACAGTTTTTTAAAATCCCATTATTCTGTATGCCCAACTCACCTCTTCCAAGTACTGGAACATGATAGCCTTGACGGCCTGGATGTTGGTGGCATCCATCATCAGCGTGATGGCTTGCCCCTTCCGGATCTTCACTGCTCCTTGGAAGACTTGCGGGTTGTTGTAGCAAGCTGCCAAGGTGGCAATGGCCATTACCTTGAAGCAAGAAAGGAGAAAAAAAATCACAGAAGGATTATAGTTTAATTCTGGCTCAAAGATTCAAAAATATTTTTGTATGTGTGTGCCTTCAAGTTTTATGGTGACCCCATGGATTTCTCAAGGGCAAAGAATACTCAGACGTGGCTTCATAGTTGGAAGAGACCACAAACGCCATCCAGTACAACACCGTGTCATGCAGGAACACGCAGTCAAAACACACAATCAGATCTAGTTGGTTCTTGGATGGAACACAGCCAAGGCATAGCAGGTGCTTTGGTTACATTTCAGATGAAGGTTTGTCATTGCTTTTTCTGAAACATAGAAAGAAGGTACCTGATATGCCTCGGCTATCTCCCGCCCAAGAATCAACTGGGTCTGATTGTGTGTTCCTGCATGGCAAGAGTTGGACTGTGTTGATGGTTGTAGAAATAAATAAATAGAAGCCTTACCACAGTTTCTGAATCAAGATAAACCCTGCAGTATAATAAGATGTCACTCAGGCTTGTGCAACAAATAACAGTATCTTTACTTCAATTCAAAAGTTCAAACAGGGCAACAATATATACAACAGTCTTTTGAATTCACACAGAGAACACAGAAATAAACAGTCTCTTTAAACAGCCTTTAAATATGATTCGTTAGCCTTATAAATGATCAGGCTTCGGAGAGTATGGCAGCCATTTCGTTCCTGACCAGTTTCCAAGTCAGCTGCTCTCTTCCCTCTCCTAGATGAAAGTGACAGTTAAAACCATTTGCCTCAGTACCATGCTAGAGGCAGCAGCCAATCAGAACTTTGGCTCCTGACTGGCTCAGCCAATCAGCTGTCGCCACGTGCCCTTTCCAGTCAACTCACCACATCATGGTGTCTGTTTTACAAACCCTCACAGATTGGATTTCTGTTGCAGTCTCTTCCAATTGATTAAATGATTCTGGTTAAAACTATGGTCCCAGTTAACATCCAAAATCAAATAGGACCCAGTGCCTTCAGATGTTTAAACTCTCTTCGTCTATCATTATCTGCTTTACATTCTAATATTTTAATCGATTTTAGTTCTGTTGAATGTTTAATTTCATACACCACACACAGAGGATGCTCTGTGTTTTGTATCTGTTCTAACTTGCAAGTAGCATTACATCCCAAAATAGGGAAAAGGTTGGATATAAATCATGTTAATTTAAACTATTTCTAGTTTCACTTATTACATTATTTAGCCCATCTAGTGTATTATATGTTGGGCCTAAATACCTTAAAGCATGGGTCTCCAGCAGGGCCATAGCCACAAAATAATTCGGGGGGGGGGGGGGGGCATCTTCTCAGCATAAGGACAGGGCCATCATGAAAGAGGAGGACCTGTTGCCTTGTTGACCGCTAAGGAGGACAAGCTCACACCATCTTGAGCTATGTGTTACAATGATCTTTTGCCGTGTTAATGAGTATCCTGATTAAATCTTAAATAGCTGCAAAATTCAACAACCTGAAAGAAAGCCTTCAAAGTATTTTTGGATGAAACCAAAAGTTCCAGTGTTTCATTAAAAGATAAGGTTCAGGAGCTGCAAGCGATGTAAGACTGGTAAAGCACCTGGCCTAGATGACCTGATGATGGAGCAAATCAAACACTTGGGCCCCAAAGCTGAAAACTGGCTTTTGAAATTCTACAATCAATGCCTGGCACACAAACAGATTCCTAGAGCATGGAGGAAAACTAAGACCATTGCCATCTTAAAACCTGGTAAAGATGCCTCCAATGCCAGGAACTACCGACCAATCTCCCTCTTATGTCATCTATATAAAGTCTATGAGAGGATGCTATTAAATCGACTAGGACCTGTAATCGAACCCAAGCTTATTGCACAACAAGCAGGTTTCAGACCAGGGAAAAACTGTACACATCAAATCCTTCATCTGACTGAGCATATCGAGGAAGGCTATGAGAAAGGCTGCATTATTTGTGGACCTTACGGCAGCCTATGACCTGGTGCAACATAGAAAAATGCTGCATAAAGTCTACCATATCACCCGGGACTTTGACTTTACAAAAACTGTCCAGACCCTCTTAGAAAACCGCAGCTTCTATGTGGAGTTTCAGGGCCAGAAAAGCAGATGGAGGAGGCAAAAGAATGGTTTACCCCAAGGCAGCGTTCTTGCACCAACCTTATTTAATATCTTCACGAATGATCAGCCACAACCTCCACTCACAAAGAGCTTTATATATGCTGATGACCTTGGCCTTACAACACAAGCAAAAGATTTTGAAACAGTTGAAAAGCAACTCACTAATGCCTTGAAAGATCTCTCCAGCTACTACAAAGAGAACCACCTGAAGCCTAACCCTGCCAAGACACAAGTGTGTGCTTTCCACCTACGTAACCGTGAAGCCAACAGGAAACTGAAAGTTAC
Source organism: Anolis carolinensis (assembly GCF_035594765.1). Classification (NCBI taxonomy): domain Eukaryota; kingdom Metazoa; phylum Chordata; class Lepidosauria; order Squamata; family Anolidae; genus Anolis; species Anolis carolinensis. Next base: position 7,265,302 of record NC_085841.1, read on the forward strand.
TTGGGAAGGCCAAGAGCTCGAACACTGTTTCCATCCTAAATACCTTGGTGTCACCTTAGATCGAACACTAACATATAGGAAACACTGCATGAACACCAAGCACAAAGTAGCTGCACGCAATAACATCCTGTGGAAACTGACTGGCAGCGCATGGGGTGCAGACCCACAAGTAATAAGAACATCAGCCCTGGCCTTGTCTTTCTCAACTGCAGAGTACGCCTGTCCTGTCTGGCAAAAGTCTGCCCATGCGAAGCAGGTGGACATAGCACTGAATGAAACATGCAGAATCATCACAGGATGCCTTAAACCTACACCTGTTGATAAACTCTACAAGTTAGCTGGCATTGCCCCTCCTGACGTGCGACGGGAAGTCGCTGCTAACTGTGAGAGAAAAAAGGTCGAACATTGTGAAAGCCACCCACTGCATGACTATCAGCCTCCTCCCAGTAGACTCAAATCAAGGAAGGGCTTCATGAGAACCACCACTCCTCTTGATGTTCCTCCAGCAACAGCAAGGGTGTCCCTCTGGGCAGCTAAATCAGGCAATCCCAACTGGATGGCCCCCCATGAGGGTCTTCCTCCAGGGGCAAACCAGGAATGGGCAACTTGGAAGTCCCTAAACAGACTCAGAAGCGAAGTGGGCAGATCAAAAGACAACCTGGCAAGATGGCACTACCTGGAGGAATCCTCCACCTTGTGTGACTGTGGAGCAGAACAAACAACTCCGCATATGTATGCTTGCCCACAATGCCCTGCCTCATGTACGGAGGAGGAGTTGTTTAAAGCTACGGACAATGCGGTTGCTGTTGCCTGCTTTTGGTCCAAAACTATTTAGTTGCTTGTGATTTCCTTCCCCCCCCCCCCCCATCATTTTGAAATGTATTTGTCGTGCAATGCTTTTGACACAAAATAAATAAAGGAGCGGCATCAAAATTTTCTCTGCTAATTGCTAAGTTGCTGATAAGAAGACTCTGCTGATGTTTGGCAGTGTTAATCTGCTTGCTTTGGAACATTGAGAAGGCAGTAATTATAAGTTATAAATTACATGCCTACCTGGCAGAGTTGTTGTAACTGCTGATCCTAACCCACGCTGACAACCTGATGGATATGCCTCTCCAGTGACAGGATGAATCTAAGAAATTATTTGAACTTTTCATTCTACACAATTATAGCATAATAATGTTTCTATTTTAATGGCAATGGAGATTCTGAGAATCAGAATTCTGGAATGTTCAGCCAGACATCTGTATTGTCTATCCAAACTATAAGCCGCATGATTCTATAAGGGGGGGGGGGGTCACAGTTAAGAAGGGAATCCAAAAGCCACAATTATATGATGTAAAAAGACCCATGAAATGCCCTTACAAGACCGGGGAACCTACCTGGGCGATGGCATAGAAGTTGAATATACTCTGGTTTTTCACTCGGGACAAGAATGTCAAGATGTTGGGGACATGATGCAGGGCATTGATGATCAGCTCGTTCATACACTGGACAGCCTTGTTGATGTTCTCAGGCTTGGCTAGATCTGATAACTTCTTTGCATACTTGCTCCACACCTGGGAACATTCCAAGAGTTATACAAGACTACCAAGAAGGACGTTTTGCAGTGCCATGGCTATAAGTCTCCCACTTCACCCTTTCCCTGAAAAGACACTAGTATTGAGAAATTCAGTTATTATAGTTTGCACAAATCATTGTTGCATTATTGTTCTGTTGCTCTTATGTACCCTCAAGCTGACTGAGTTATGTGGCCATCAACATAGGCACCTAAATCTAGGACCAGGCCACAGCATTGCTGCTTCAGATCAGCCCCAGGTCCAGCATAGGTGTTTGCATATTCTGTACCCAACCTCATCCGTGGCAGGAACATAATCCATTCTGTTTGGCTGGTCAAAGTAGAATTCAGTCTAGGCCAACAAGTACATGATAACTTTGCACAATTGCAAAAGAAAAAAAACAGCAAAACTTTACTCTTTACAGCAGAGTCCAAACATAAACTTGCATCTTTTGTTGCATCAAAACATAAATCTTACAGTATAACAAACTTACAAAGTCATTGTAAGCATTTCAAGATACAAGAAACATTGCAAAATGCTAACAGCATGGCTTCCTCAGCCTCTTCTTCCAAGAGAGAGCCAAAAGCAAAAGCGAAACCAAAAGCAGGAGCAGAAGCTAATGCACATACATGTCAGAGTAATTTACGCAGCGCAGCAGCAGTTGGATGGAGTCAGTGGAATGCAGAACGAAGAGACACCCAGAGACGTTGGTAAAACTACAGTAGAGTCTCACTTATCCAAGCTAAACGGGCTGGCAGAAGCTTGGATAAGCGAATATCTTGGATAATAAGGAGGGATTAAGGAAAAGCCTATTAAACATCAAATTAGGTTATGATTTTACAAATTAAGCACCAAAACATCATGTCATACAACAAATTTGACAGAAAAAGTAGTTCAATATGCAGTAATGTTATGCTGTAATTACTGTATTTACAAATTTAGCACCAAAATATCACAATATATTGAAAACATTGACTACAAAAATGGCTTGGATTATCCAGAAACTTGGATAAGCGAGGCTCGGATAAGTGAGACTCTACTGTATATACAGAGTTTTACTGAAAGCAGTAATAAAGACAAACAGACTTGCAGACAATGGACACAGGACTCAGCAGACAGTACTCTGCTGGATGATGCAATCAGTATGCAATACAGACAAGACACAAATTGCATTTAAACACTACCAATACACAAATCCCACATTAACAATACACACAGCCACACCCCACCCGGTGTGGTCCAAACTTAATTGCTTAACTGTTGACCTAGATTAGCTCCTGCATGTTATGATCAGCAGTGTAGTTTTTTTATTTAACACACAGTGCTTCATTATATCCTAACAAAATCTACTTCGGCCCCACTGGATCATCCGATTTCCTCTGCTGTTGTTTGTCACTTTGGCAGTGACTATGGAAATCCCACTGTCCCCTGCTTTTTTTCCCTTTTGATGTCAGCAATGGCACTTGGCAATAGTTAGGAGCTCTATAGAACTTTGTAGCTACAGCCATCATGACAAAAAACAGCCAAGATAAATTCCATCTCCTTTTTCCTGCACTGCAGAATAGTGTGTGGCAGCACTGGATTGTGTGGACAGGTGGATAGGTCTAAGTATCCACATCAACCCCTAAGTGCAGCTGTGGTCCTTCCCTGGCTCATGTGTCCTTTGCCCACCTTCCCTTCTATCTGCCCCACTCTCATTTCCCTTACCTCTCGGGGCCAAAACTCTCTGCCCACAAGTTGGTCTTCATGGTAATCCCGGATGATGTTGGTTTTCTGCAGGAAAAACCCCAAGGAGAGCACAAGTTCCACGTCCTGACCAATGACAGGGTCTTCCAGTTTAGATGCAGAGAAGATTTGGGATAAGCCAATGAATGCCAGGGCGGTGCCATAGTAACAGTACTACAGAGGTTAAAAAACACAAAATGTTAAGGCAGGGCTGAGCAAAGTGTGACCGTACAGATACATATGAATCTGACAAAAATGTAAGGAAATTTGTCACCATACCCTCAGTGTATGTGGGAGGGGGGCACATTTTTAGGGACAGGGGTAAAAGTACAGAAAAAGATGTAGTTTTGGGGGTCTACTACAGACCTCCAAGCCAGACAGGAGAACTGGATGACCAAACATGCAGAAAGAAGAGGTATAGTAGTAATGGGGGATTTTTACTACTCTGATATTTGTAGGAAAACAAACTATGCCAAGGGTACAAAGTACAACAAATCCTTCAGTTGCCTTGCAGACGATTGTATTGAACAGAAGATAGAAGAGGTAACAAGGGGATTAGATATTCTGGATCTGATCCTCACCAACATTGAGGACATGGTCAATGAAGTGGAGGTGGAAATGGTGGGATATTTAGGTGGGAGTGATCATGTGCTCCTGGAGTTTACGATACAACGGAAGGGGAAATTATTGTTGCTCAGCAGTCACAATAGCCAGAGGTTGATGAGTTCACTGATTATTTGGATTCAGAAGGGATGGTGGGCTTTCCTGGGATTTAAAATGATACAGGCCAAGAGAATGCCTTGGAGCTCAGACAGTGTTGAAAATCCGTGGGAAGCATCATGACTTCATGTTTGCTTATTAACAGCCAGTTGTTTACCCTGAATTCGGTTCACGCAAGGTTGGTGTTTGAGAGACAGCCTATGCCTGAATTCTTGTGCCAAGTCAAGCTCTGTGATTTGATTTAAGTATCTCGGAAAGTTTTTGCATTCTTGTTTTATGATTCTTGCTCAGGTTTTCTAAGGAGACCTGTTGCTTATGGATTTATGCTGCCTTTTTATGTTATGTTTTTATGTTTTTTGTGACCTGGGCTTGGCCCCATGTAAGCCACCCCGAGTTCCTTCAGGGAAATGGGGCGGGGTATAAAAATAAAATTATTATTATTATTATTATTTGAGATTTTTTGGATTTTTGTGTGGATATCACTTACTACTTAACCTGTTTTGTATTATTCATCTCCTTTCTTTATTACTGCTCTTTCTCATATATTTTTGTGTGTGTTTTACAATAAACTGTTTGCTTATACTCTAGACGCTTGTGTGGTGCTGTGGCCATAGGTGGCTCCAGGCCTGGGGTGCAACAGAAACTACGAGAAGTCAAACATGCATTCTAGACTTTAGAAGAGCTGACTTCAGGAAATTTAAGGAAATATTGAGTGTTATTCCATGGACATGAATACTAAAAAAAGAAGGGAGTTAATGATAGATGGGAGTTTCTTAAAAGTGAGATACTAAAGACATAATTGCAATCAGTGCCAGCAAGGAATTCCTCTTCATCCTGGAAAGAAGTGATTACTAGAGTGCCACAGGGTTCCATCCTTGGCCCAGTAATGTTCAACATCTTTATTAATGACTTGGCTGAAGGTTTAGAGGGTATGTTTATCAAGTTTGCAGATGACAAGTTTACAGGTGAAACCAAATTAGGAGGGACGAGGACGGGATCAGAATTCAAAATGATCATAACAGATTAGAGAGTTGGGTGAAAACTAACAAAATGAATTTCAACAACTGTAACATACAGAATGAGTGACACCTGTCACCTGGCTCAATAACAGTACATATGAAAAAGATCTTGAAGTCTTCGTGAACAACAAGTTGAACATGAGCCAACAGCATGCAGCAGTTAAAAAGGTCAATAAGATTTTGAAAAGAAGTTTAGTGTCTAGATCGATGGAAGTCATGGTGCGTCTCTATTCTGTTTTGGTTAGACCTCACCTGGAATACTGTGTCCAATTCTGGGTGCAACAATTTAAAAAAGATATTGACAAGCTAGAAGATGTCCAGAGGAGGGCAACTAAAAGGATCAAAGATCTGGAGACCAGGCCCTATGAGAAGCATCTTAAAGAGTTGAGTATGTTTAGCCTGCAGAAGAGAAGGTTGAGGCCCTTTCAACACAGCTGAATAAAATCCCACATTTTCTGCGTTGAATTGGAATATATGGCAGTATGGACTCAGATAATGTAGTTCAAAGCAGATATTGTGGGATTTTCTGTCTTGATAGTCTGGGATATATGACTGTGTAGAAGGGCCCAGAGAAGAGACATGATAGCCATGTGTAATATGAGAAATGATGTCATAAGGAAGAGGGAACAGACTTGTTTTCTGCTTCCCTGGAAACAAGGACTCGGTGCAATGGGTTCCAATTAAAGGAAAGGAGATTCCACCTGAACATTAGGAAGAACTTCCTGACTGTAAGAGCTGTTCAGCAGTGGAACTCTCTGCCTCCGAGTGTGGTGGAGGCTCCTTCTTTGGAAGCTTTTAAACATAGGCTGGATGGCCATGTGTCAGGAGTACTTTGATTGTGCTTTTCCTGCATGTCAGGGGGTTGGACAAGAGGGCACATGTGGTCTCTTCCAACTTTATTATTGTGTAATTTAAGAAGAAGCCTTCATATTGTTTCTAGAAGCTTTGAAATAAATTTACGGAAAGCAGACCTGACCAGGTCCTTTCATTTCAAATGTGCATGTTAGTCATTCTGAATAAAAAGATCTGCTGAAAAGCGTCAAATTACTTTTCGTTTTTGTGACATGGGAATTTCTCCCTAATACCAGCTATGCAATCTGCCTTTGGCACCAAATTTTCTGTTAAAGAAATAATGCCTAGGCGTAACATCCCTACCTTGTTAACAGAATGTAAGTAATTTTTCACAGAGAAACTTTTAATCAAATGTGCAGTATTTTTGCCAATTGACAGGTTATGACCACCATGAAGATTTTCTGGGGGAAGCCACTTACCGTGTCCCAATCTTTCATAGATTCCACCTCTTTCTCCAAGAACTTGGCCAATCCAAGACCCACTTTGGGGCAAATGTCAGCAAATACATCCTGATAGACCTTATCCAGCTTCCGGAACTCCAAGGAGATCTGAGGCACAATGATAAAATAGGTTAATCTTCAAAACAGATTTGAAACCTGAAAGTGCATGAAATCTGCATTTCAAGTATTTCAATTATGGTTTTAAATATGGAGAAATGGGGAAAGCCTAGCAGTCACCTACCAACAGAAATATTGAAGAAACAAAGTGTGCTGCAGTGCCATCATGTGTTTTAGCCAACACAACAATCCTTCTCATTGGGTAATTAACAATAAGTGAATATTTAACCCCTCCCCCAAATTAGCAAGAATTTTCATTGAAGAGCATTGTATATTCAGTCAAAATTAAGACAAGAATAGCTCTGATATTCTAGATCAGGGGTCCCCAAACTTTTTAAGCAGAGGGCTGGTCCACAATCCTTCAGACTGTTGAGGGGCCGAATTATCATTTGAAAACAAACAAACAAATTCCTATGCATACTGCACGTCTTATTTGTAGTGCAACAACAACAACGAAAGAACAATACAATATTTAAAAATGAAAACAATTTTAACCAACATAAACCTATTAGGATTTCAATGGAAAGTATGGGCCTGCTACTGGCCAATGAGATAGTCAAGTTAATTAGGATTGTTGTTGTTGTTGTGTGCCTTCAAGTCATGTCAGACTTTGGCCGAGCCTAAATCTAAAATTAATTATTTATTTACTGCATTTATTTACTACATTTATATCCCACCCTTCTCACCCCGAAGGGGACTCAGAGCAGCTGTATGTACATACAATATATTATATTATTAGCATAACACAATATTAGCATTATATATTACTATATTGAACTATACCACTATACTATTATATAATATGTAATATATAACATACAATTAATATTATTATATGGTATTACTATTAGTATTATATTGTATAACATAAGATTATTATCAATATTATATGTATATACAATATATTATATTATTAAAACATATAAAAATATTATATTATAAAACTGAGGTCGGGGGCCAGGTAAATGACCTTGGAGGGCCGCATCCGGCCCCCGGGCCTTAGTTTGGGGATCCCTGTTCTAGATCAACTGGCAATTTAAAAGATTCCAAGGTAAATGGGTGTTATTGGAACTTTTAAAAATGCCCAAATATTAATGAATTGAGGTTGATGAGAAAGGACTAATCAGCTGAAATGAAAAGATATATATAATTCTTTGGAAAAGCTGACCTGGAGAACTAACTCCAATGAATCAGAAACCAGTGAAACTTCATTTTGCTTTGTGAATGGGATGCAACCACATCAACACTATTATTTTTAGTCATTTAGGCTTTTAACTCTAAAATGATGTTATGGCGATCTGGAGCAAGAGGCCATGTGTTAAAAAAAGTTTAAGAACTACTGCCCTAAGATGTTTGCAAATCATATCAGGAATGTAGCCATCACAAAGTTACCACCCATAGGCCATGATGCAAGACCTTTATTGGGCAGTGGTCACTTTTATGGTCCACAGGGCTGGGAATAAAGTTCTTCTGGATGTTTCCTACTGGGCTCTGGGTCATGTGGCATTTCCATAACGTTTGGAAAGTCCCAGAACCTTTTATTTATTTATTTATTTACAGTATTTATATTCCGCCCTTCTCACCCCGAAGGGGACTCAGGGCGGATTACAATGAACACATATATGACAAACATTCAATGCCAATAGACAAACAACATTCAGTTTTAGACAGACACAGAGGCATTTTTTAACATCTTTCCAGCTTCACGATTTCCGGCCACAGGGGGAGCTGTTGCTTAACCGTCCATTGATGGCTGTTCTTCCTCTTCTTTTCCTCGTGAGCGTCCCTAAATTTTCCCTACTTGACAGATGCAACTGTCTTTCGGGGCTGCTAGATCAACAGCAAGCCGGGGTATTTTTTTTTTTTTATGGTCAGAGGCTTAACCCGACCCGGGCTTCGAACTCATGACCTCTCGGTCAGTAGTGATTTATAGCAGCTGGTTACTAGCCAGCTGCGCCACAGCCCGGCCCCTTTCCCTGATGCCAAAGTGTGTGTGTGTGTGTGTGTGTGTGTGTGTGTGTATATATATATATATATGCAAAGGAAATGTTTGTTTCTAAGTGTTTCCACATACAGTAGAGTTCCAGTTATCCGACCTACCGTATTATCTGACGTGCAGCCCAGAATGCTTGCTGGAGGGATGAGATGCAGCTGGAGCAAACTTTCCCTCCTGGCAAGCAACTGGTTTAAAGAAGCCCACCGCATGTTGCTAGGCAGCAACATGTGGCAGGGCTTCTCTAAACCAGTTTCTTGCCAGGAGGGATGAGGCTCGTCTCTCGCAGCAAGCACCCGGCGCTTTGGAGAAGCCCCGACGCATGTTGCTAGGCAGCAACATGCAGCAAAGCTTCTCTAAACCGGTTGCTTGCTTGCTGGGAGGGACGAGGCTTGTCCCTCATGGCAAGCACCCGGCCCTTCGGAGAAGCCCCGCTGCATGTGCTAGGCATCAACATGCGGCAGGGCTTCTCTAAACCAGTTTCTTGCCAGGAGGGACGAGGCTTGTCCCTCATGGCAAGCAGCCGGCCCTTCGGAGAAACCCCACTGCATGTTGCTAGGCATCAACATGCAGCAGGTCTTCTCTAAACCAGTTTCTTGCCAGGACGGACGAGGCTTGTCCCTCATGGCAAGCAGCCGGCCCTTCGGAGAAGCCCCACTGCATGTTGCTAGGCATCAACATGCAGCAGGTCTTCTCTAAACCAGTTTCTTGCCAGGATGGACGAGGCTTGTCCCTCATGGCAAGCACCCGGCCCTTCAGAGAAGCCCTGCTGCATGTGCTAGGCATCAACATGCGGCAGGGCTTCTCTAAACCAGTTTCTTGCCAGGAGGGACGAGGCTTGTCCCTCATGGCAAGCAGCCGGCCCTTCGGAGAAACCCCACTGCATGTTGCTAGGCATCAACATGCAGCAGGTCTTCTCTAAACCAGTTTCTTGCCAGGACGGACGAGGCTTGTCCCTCATGGCAAGCAGCCGGCCCTTCGGAGAAGCCCCACTGCATGTTGCTAGGCATCAACATGCAGCAGGTCTTCTCTAAACCAGTTTCTTGCCAGGATGGACGAGGCTTGTCCCTCATGGCAAGCACCCGGCCCTTCAGAGAAGCCCTGCTGCATGTGCTAGGCATCAACATGCGGCAGGGCTTCTCTAAACCAGTTTCTTGCCAGGAGGGACGAGGCTTGTCCCTCATGGCAAGCAGCCGGCCCTTCGGAGAAGCCCCACTGCATGTTGCTAGGCATCAACATGCAGCAGGTCTTCTCTAAACCAGTTTCTTGCCAGGAGGGACGAGGCTTGTCCCTCATGGCAAGCACCCGGCCCTTCGGAGAAGCCCCGCTGCATGTTGCTAAGTAGCAACATGTGGCAGGGCTTCTCTGAACCAGTTGCTTGCTTGCCAGGAGGGATAAGGCTTTTCTCTCCTGGCAAGCACCCGGCTTCCCGGAATGGATAATAGGGCCTTCCTATTATCCAACAGTTTCGGTTATCCAACATTCATCCCATCCTTTCATGTCGGATAACCCAAACCGTACTGTATCTTTAGAATGTCTCCATGTCCACAGCAGGGTGTTTGTGAGGTAGGGAATTTTGACATTAGGGGGAAGAAATGGGTGCAGTTCTCAAAGGAGTCCTGGGCAGGTGTTAATGTGGCCCTCTACTTTTTCATTTGCCCACCTTGGTTTATTCAGTCAACAAAATATAGTAGCCAACATTTCTTTTCACGTATTTACAAATGGAGCAACAAGCAGCTGCACGCTATTGCTGGAAAGATGTGTTTTGACCAGCGAAGACAACTCTGTTTTACTCCCTTTCACCTGCTACTGTACATACATATCTAGTTATAGTTGAGGAACATGGAGAATAGCTGAATGAAACATATAAGCTCAAGATTCAAGTGTGGAGGCAGTCGCTCACCGTTGAGAAATCCTCCAGTATTTGCTTGTCCTTGTCATTGCTGCCCATGAATCGCCACTCTGGCTGATACAGGTAAGAGTGGAACTTCTGTAAAATGGGAATCTTGGTTTCCAAGCTAATTGTCATGTCATCCTCCACTGTGTCCATTGCCCGAAGAACCAAGTAGAAGATGCAAACTACATGACTAGTGGGGACAGAAAGTAAGAAGATCATTTGTGACTTTGATGCCAATGAATACTAAGTGCTGTAGGCAGGGCCGGCCCCACTATAGAGGCCACCTGACGCCGCTGCCTCGGGCGCAGGTCCGGGGGGGCGCTGTCAGGCTGGGCGGGAGGCGGGGCACCACCCTGACGGTGCCCCGCCTCCCGCCCAGTGCGCCCTGGCCCGTCTGGCCTTTTCTAGCTGGCTAGACTGCAGCGGAGGTCCCTCCAGGCCGCAATCGTGGCCTGGAGGGACCTCCGCTGCAGTCTGGCCAGCTAGAAAAGGCCAGACGGGCGAGCGGGAGTAGCGTGGGAGGCGGGGCCAGCTCTGGCGCCGCCCCCCCCCCGGCCTAGCGTGCCCTGGCCCCGCCTCCCACGCAGCGTGGGAGGCGGGGCCAGGGCACGCTGGGCGGGGGGGCCAGAGCTGGCCCCGCCTCCCACGCTACTCCCGCTCGCCCGTCTGGCCTTTTCTACCTGGCCAGACTGCAGCGGAGGTCCCTCCAGGCCACGATTGCGGCCTGGAGGGACTTCCACTGCAGTCTGGCCAGGTAGAAAAGGCCAGACGGGCAAGCGGGAGTAGCGTGGGAGGCGGGGCCAACTCTGGCCCCGCCCCCCGCACTATTCGCCCTGGCCCCGCCTCCCATGCAGCGTGGGAGGCGGGGCCAGGGCACGCTGGGCGGGGCCAGGGCGCGGGAGGCGGGGCCGGTGGCGGGGGCGCTTTTCAGCACCCCCGCTTCACAATCAATATTATCTCCGGCCGGCCCTGGCTGTAGGCAATGTTTAAATTTACTGTTTTATTAAGAATGTCGAGGAGGAAGGGAGAAAGTTCTCCAAAATGACTGTTACTCTTGGGCCCCAAGTCATTCATTTCACCAGGGCTGCTGTTATCCATTCTTTTGTGTATTCCTAGGAATTCTGGACATATAGCCTTGCAGATAAAGAGATCATTCTCTATTTCTTGCCTGAAAAAAAAATACTTGATGACCTTGTGCATTTCACATTTTCTCAGCCACAAAGGAAGACCTCTTCTGAACAAAACTGAGAAAATCAGTTGAGAAAATCCTGTAATATGTTAACCCTCAGGCTGGCATAGGTTGGAAACAACTTGAAGGTATACAACTTCAACACTGCATTTTAAATGTGTTTTATACCATTTTAATCATTTTTTAAAGTTATTGAATTCTCTTTAACTTTGTATATTAACGTTTTAAATTCAAACTTGTTTTAAATTACTGTGAACTACCATGGTACCCTTCTCGAGAGAATGGCAGGGTATAAGCTCAATAAATAATCAGTCCAAGATGATATATGGAGTTTCAAAGTTCATCAGCAGCGAGAACTTCAGTCTTCCAAGTCCCAGTTCGTTGCTATAAGCATTGTGCCACTCTGACCCGGCTATGTGTCAGGTCTTCCTCTTTTCTTGCTATCTTTAAATACTGGAAATACTGGAAATACTTGTGTAATAACAAACAATCTTGTTAAGCAGCACGAATGTAGCAGGGTGGTGTTTACTTCCCAGTGATACTTGCTTTCTAAGAACGGCGCCTGGTCAGTTCATTCCTAGGCATCTTTCTGACTTCATTTTAATGACCATTAATTGGCTGGTGAGAGAAATAATCTCCCTGAACAATTCAGAATTCAGAAACCTTGCCAAGAGCCTTGTTCTTTGAGCCTTTACATTTTTGTAAAACTCTGCCGTTTGCGTCCTCAATCAGCCGGTCACCCCTTCCTGCAGCTGCGCATCATTGCCAAAAAGCTGCGTTGACAGCCATCTCCCCATTGAGGATGCAAGTGGCAGAGTTTTGTGGGGAAGGAGTTGCCAAGCTCATACATCGCTATGATAAGTGCCTAGATTTGAATGGCAACTATGTTGAGAAGTGGTATTTGGGTGTGGCTTTCAACTGCATATGGTAAATGTTTTCTCCTATCATTGTTCATTTTTAATTCCAAAAGACAAAACGTAATCTACTTTCTGGATAACCCTCATACTTGGACTCTTGGAAATTTTCCCACTACCTCAGTAGGTGATCCTGTTGGTGCTCTAGTCTCTCCCTGGAATTGAGAGATGACTACGGCAATTGACACGATTGCTCCGGAACGACCTAAACCAGCTCCTTGGTTCAATGAGAAGCTGGCAGCAATGAAGCGAAAGAGGAGGGAACTAGAGCACGCATGGTGCATATACTATCTTCTCTTGGACTTCTGGCCAAAGTAGAATATATATTTTCTGCACTGGGAAATTTAGAAAATACTAAGGGAAATATTCTCTCTAGCGATCACATCAAGTGGGCCGATTTGCCCATTGTGTATTGCATCACCTTCCTTTACAGCATGGAGCCCTTCACACAAGGTGCAGGCACTTCTGGCTGGGCTCCGTGCTGAAAAGGGAGGTGAAGCAGCACACGCCGCCACCGTAGCAACACGGGAGCCTTCTCATGTTGCCTTCCCTTCAATGGTGGAATCTGGGTTGCGACGCTTCCTCCCATGGGATGAGGGAGAAGGTAAGGTGGGCAATGCGGGGTGTGAAGTGTTGGGAATGGAAGAGCCGTTAAGCTCTATTTACCCTCTTTATGAGGTAAATTCCCATTAAAATAGCAGAGTAAAGAATTGCAGCAGCATGAGACTTATGCGGGTGTGAGTTTGGAAGGCCTCTGCATCATCAGGAAGGCAAAAGGGATGCAAAGTTAGCTTTGAAGTTTAAAAGCATTTATTGAGGTAAAAAGAAATCCATTGATTGATAGAAAAGGTTAGGACCTATCTGTGACACCTCAGGGCAGCGTGAGCACTGGGAATCAGACACGAAGGCCAATAAACAATCTAATATCTTTATTAAGGAAATAAAGGAGACAACTAAAAATAAGCAGAGTATATAGTCCAGCAGTAGACCTTTCAGGAAAGGTCAAATTTAGTCCAGTAATGTGAAAGCAGATATCCAGTATTAGAGTTCAAAGTTTTAAATCCAATAACCGAAACACACTCAAACCTTTAGGCTGTTTGAGTGGGGATTAAGGCAAGATCTGTCAAAGAGTTCCAGGGCTCAAATCCGAGGCTAGGATGCAAGGCAAGGCAAAGTTAGTCATTGTAAAGCTGAATCGCTGTCCAGGCTTCACAGGGAGATGAGATGCATCGCCGGTCTATTCAAGAGTAGCACGCTGCAGAACTAGAGTCGATGTGAATTCCTCAACTGACACGTTGAACACCGCAAAGGACAGTTGGCGCCCAGAACTTTTATGGGACTTCGTTCTCCTTTCCAGCCAGGTGTCTGAACACTCTTTCCCAAGGGAAAGTGGACTAAGTCAACAACTTGCCAGCTGCAATCCTCCCGGGAAACTCTCAAGGGAACCGGCTTAATTACGCTTGCTCTCTCTGCTAATCTAGCGCTTCTCCTCAAATTCTGTTTCTCCGTGCGAGATGTTTCCCAAAACAATTTGTGGTCAAACATAGCGTTCTCTGGAGAACCGGGCTGTGAGTCAAGGCCCTTTTTAATTAACTGTGGGCTAAAACTGTCAACAGGGGACAACTGGAAGGGAACAGAATCATGGGGAAATGGCAGAAACCCCATCTCTTCTTTGGTCTGATCCATAATGGCGACGGGGTCACGACTCAGAGGTCTCTGAGACACTACACTATCTAACTAGTCTATCCTGTTCTAATACACATAGAGGGATTAAAATAACAAAGCTCTAGATAGCCTACATCTTGACTAATAGAGGACAGAGGTGCGTCCTCTCTGGAACAAAGCAAGAAGCTGGAATGGCGGTCAGCCTCGTGGGTCGCTTCTTCTCTAGGGCCATAAACATTCCAAAGGACCAAATTGGGGAAGTTACGTCAAAGCCCTCGAAGAGATCACATTTCTAGGAACATCAAAGGGTGGGCTGACCTAAATAGGATGGGAAGCAGGAAACAATGGTGAATCCTATCTAGGCATGCTTTGGAAACGGGGAAAAGATTCCCTCAATCTAACTCTATCATCTATCTGACTACTTTTAGACTTGAATAGTCCAGGATGAATCCCAACAAAGTGCTGACTTCTCTACACCCTCCACTGGGAACGCATGGATTCGACACAATGCGGGGTGAATCCATGGGTTTTTATGGTAAGGACGTAGGTCTCCATGGTGATTCTATAGTCAACTTCTGAGTGTGAGCTTTTAAATGAAAGAATACTTTCCCACTACAAATGGCTAGAGCAGGGTGTTCTGAAGAATGCTGAATGTACCTGAGGGATATAGTCCAAAATGGAACTTAACACTTTGACTACAACCGGTCTAAGGAAAAGAACAGCAACTCTTGAACAACTCTGGAAAGGCAGGGGGATTCTGGGCACCATGGTGTCAAAATTGGTAGCTTTCCCCAAGCTCTCACTCTTTCATCCCAAGACAAAAACCTCTGCATTACAACTGTCTAGGAGAGGGCACTCTCGAAGTTTTGGTCCAAAATGAAATACTGAGCAAGTGGCTTCTGAGGCATACTGAGAAGAGCGGTGCCAAAGAAAAGAAATATTAATGTTGTTTATTGCAAGTATTGCTCATATTAGAGACAGTACTTTAATACTGCTTGGAGGATTGAGTTGAGGACACTCTGCTTCAGGTTGAAGAAATACATGACATTGACTCACCGGACTTCCTTGTCGAGCATCTGGATTACTAGGGCAGCAGTTCGCCCAGTCTGGTTCAAGTATTTATAGCAGAGACTTTGGCTCAGTGCATCCTATAGCAGGGAAGAAGAGGTAACATTGGTCTGGGAGTTAGAAGGCAAGGCCAGAAAAGAGATGGCAGAGCAGGAAGACAGGAGAAGGTTATGCCTGGATAAGGCCAGTATATGCTTCAAAAGAGACACAATTACCCTGGAGGGGATGGCCATGAAGAGGAATGAGGATCACCATGTGCAATGAGAGGTGGGATGCACAGCGAGTGGAACAAGACACTTCATGAGTTTTGTTGCCACACAGAGGCACATCTTCATTACTACTCACGCCAAAGGACTATTATGGCCAAAATTGGACACTACATGGTGGAAGGATGATAGTGGGCTGCATCAGCAGAAGCCATTTGAAAGGGGTTATTCTCTGCAGCCTGAGCATGCACCTTCAAGGTGGCATAAAGTTCTTCTAGAAAAGGGTTGTTGTATGTTTTCCAGGCTGTATGGCCATGTTCTAGAAGTATTCTCTCCTGACATTTCGCCCACATCTATGGCAGGCATCCTCAGAGGTTGTGAGGTATGCTCAGAGGTTGTGAAGTAAAGCTTTCGACAACACTTCCAGAAAAGCTTTAAGCATTGTGATTATGTTTGACCCAAGCAGTAATATCTTTTTATTCTGTCACCTGTCATAGAATAGGTAGGACTTGTGGTTGTTAAGTGGGTGTAATCTTCATTTGAAGTTTTGCAACTTTCGTTTTAGGTGTATCCACATTGCCACATCACACTGTCATATTCCAAAATGGTACAGTTTCCCAAGCTCAGGCTCTTTCCTAATATTACGATTTCACTTTTGATGCATGGGTGCATACTGTGGAATTCTGGAGACTTTAGTCAGGTACTAAAGGAGCTCTGTGTCTGAGAATTATAAATAACTCTGGAATAACTGCAAGTTCTAGGATTCCATAGGATCAAAATGAAATGTATACCTCTTGGGAAGAATTAGGGAGGCAGGCACCTGGTGCGATGTCTTTGGCAGACCAGTTCTCTTGGGAAGAATTGGGGAGTCCAGCACCTGCTCTGGGGGAGCTTATGAACTTCCATAAAAGTTTTGCGCTGGAAATCTTTGGCACGGTGTCAACTTAACTTCTGACTGGGAAGCATCGTCTCTTTTTCCTGATCTCCAAGTGGCCTGACGGTGCGCTTACTCTGGAGTAGACCGGGTGTTGGTTTACCTTCTTGCCTGAACATCTAGTTTTGCCTTGCCCTGAAATCCTGAATTGGACATTTATTCTAAAGGACTCTTCTTGCTCCCTGCTCTTTTCCCCACTCAAAACTCAGATGGAGTTTGAGTGTGTTTCGGTTTCTGGATTTTGAAATCTAATACTGGACATAAGACTTTATCTTATTGGACTAAAATTGATCTTTTCTGGAAGGTCAATTGCTACTTTTACTTTGATGCTTATTTCCATTTGGAACTTTATTTGCTTTAATAAAGATATTATATTGTTATTGGCTTCTGTGTTGGTTCCCAGTGTTCGGGCCACCCAGGAGTGTTACAGTTCCCAGACTGTAACCCCATTGAGCACAGGTAGCCCACCATAGTTGGCACAGCAATAGGGAACTGTAGCCCAACAGATCCAGAAGTCACTGTGATGACAGAGGGGTTGCTTCCAATGAGAACTGCCTGCACTGCACAGATTTAATTTAATTTAATTGCCCTATATACTCAAGTATAAGTCGATCTGAATATAAGCCGAGGCACCTAATTTTTATCACAAAAATTGGGGAAATGTATTGACTTGAGTATAAGAAAAGGGTGGGAAATGCAGCAGCTATTAGTAAATTTCAAAAATAAAAATTATCCAAGCTAAATGGGTCGGCAGAACCTTGGAAAAGTGAATATCTTGGATAATAAGGATTAAGGAAAAGCCTATTAAACATCAAATTAGGTTATGATTTTACAAATTAAGCACCAAAACATCAATCTACCTGGTCCATCTTGGGCACCACGGTCTTGTAACCTCCCATCTTGAACCACGCCAAATTGTAGAGTTCCTTGGGGTGACCCAGCCATTCTTTCAACACTTCCATGGCTTCAGATTGGAAGATTCAAACTTGGGGCTTGCTGGGAAAGAAAAAGCAAGGGCATAATTCCACCTGATGGGGAAAAAGTTAGAATCACCTGATGGGGAAAAAAAGTTAGAATCATGCCTTTCCCAACTTCTTTACCTTTGCTTTCTCACCAATGCATGCTGCAAGTTGCTTCTGGACACCAGACACAGTGAAGACATCTGCCCTTGCGCTTTGCTACACTGCTGCTGAGTACACATGCCCAGTGTGGAACACATCTCACCATGTTAAAACAGTGGATGTGGTTCTTAATGAGACATGCCACATTAACACAGGATGTCTATGCCCCACACCATAGGAGAAATTATACTGCTTAGCTGGCATTGCACCACCTGACATCCACCAGGAAGTAACAGCCAACAATGAAAGGACCAAGGCAGCAGAGCCGGCCCTAGGTATTTTTCAAGTGTAGGCAAACAGAATTTCGGTGCCCCCCCCCCAAACAATCACTGAAAAATAAAAGCGTTGGATAAGCGAAAATGTTGGATAATAAGGAGGGATTAAGGAAAAGCCTATTAAACATCAAATTTCATTAAGATTTTACAAATTAATCACCAAAACATCATGTTTTACAAAAAATCAACAGAAAAAGCAGTCTCGACTGCGCCCACGTATGTTTGGCGCCCGAAGCGACCGCTTAATTTGCCTCATTGTTGGACCGGCTCTGCAAGGCAGTGACATCTCCAGCCCATCCTCTGTTCATATATCAGCCAGCATGCCAACGCCTTAAATCAAGAAACAGTTTTCTAAGATCTACAGAGATACTCACAGGAACACCTCAACAAGCGAGAGTCCAAAAGTGACAGGCTAAAACCCAGAATCTCAATCAGTGGCTGAGACTGGATGAGAGACTCCCTTTCGAGCACACAGAAGACTGGGCGACTTGGAAGGCACTGAACAGACTGTGCTCCAGCACCACAAGATACAGTGGAGTCCACGAAATCCGAGTGTGGAGAGGAACGAACAAGAGACCACCTACTGCAATGTAATCTGAGTTTTGCCACATGCACAAGGGAGGACCTTCTTAAAACAACACCAGAGGCACTCCAAGTAGCCAGCTACTGGTCAAAAGACATTTAGCATAAATGTCTCGGGCTGTGGTGCAGGCTGGAGAGCAGCTGCAATGAATCACTGCAATGAATCACTCTGACCAGGAGGTCATGAGTTCGAGGCCCGCTCGGAGCCTATGTTTGTCTTTGTCTTTGTTCTATGTTAAAAGGCATTGAATGTTTGCCTATATGTGTAATGTGATCCGCCCTGAGTCCCCTTCGGGGTGAGAAGGGCGAAATATAAATGCTGTAAATAAATAAATAATGCCAAGTTTTAAAAACTTTGTGTTTTAAAATACATTATGCTTCTGAGACAATAAATAAATAATAAACCTATATGTGGCCTCACATTTCTCCTGTTTCATTTTTTCCTCCTTTGGCAAAACCCCACTGACAGTTTTCTAGTCCCAAGGAGGACCATTCCTACCTGTGGCTGCTCCTCCTTTGAGATGCTATACTCACTAAGGCATCTTCCACTCCTCCTATTTTATTTCTACTTTGAGAAGCCATATCATCCAGAAGCAGCCAATGGCGCCCGGCACATCAGTCTGGGGAGTCTGAAAGGGAGCCTTAGGGCCCATGCGGTGCTCACATCAGAGAGAAAACAGCTTGGTGAAAGGGTCACCATATATCGAGCTAGAAACCTTTAACTTAGCTGAGGCATATTCAAATGATTGAGGCAAAATAATAAGGGCAAAATAGTTGTAATCTGCCTTCTTTAGAGCGCGGAAAATGACCACCCACACAGAGATGAAACGTGACTTCAGTCAGGAAGCCTATAAACAGCTGTCATAAAAGAACTGCAAAAAAGCCCTAGCTAGATTGTATACCATTATCTATTTGGTGAAGAACCAGAAAATGATAAAAATGTGACAGTCCATTTCTAAATAGACCGGCTTACTCACACACTCCTGTCTGCTACCATCTTGCCTAGCCTCCCACCTCCCTGCTCCTTTTACACCTTTCCATAGTATGCCCGATCCCCAATCTTTCTTCCACTTTCTCTCACCTCATGTTGTCATGCTCCCCTCACATGCATCATGCACTTGCCGTGTCTCCCATCCTCTCCCCTTCAGTCCTCATGCCTCCTTTGCATCTTCCTTTGCATCTTGCCTTCTATTCTTCCTCCTCTCGGATGCTGCCTCTACCTCTACCTTCCTCTTACCTCACTTTGAATCTTTGTGCCTCTTTTCCCTTGATATTGCCTCCCATTCCTTTCCTGAACTCACATTGCCATGACTTGGTCCCTTTCCCTTAACAGTCAAGCTGTCATCAGCTTGTGGCAACCCTTGAATCAGAGATTTCCTAGAGTTTCAGTCAGGACAGCCCTGAATTATGTTGTATCACAATATGTCCAAAGTATGACAGCCTCACTTTAGTCATCTTGGCTACTATGGAGGGTCGGGCTTAGACGAAGGGTTAGAAGGCACAATCATCATGTTTGCAGATGACACCAAACTGGGAGGGATAGCCAACACTCCAGAAGACAGGAACAGAATCCAAAACGATCTTAACAGACTAGAGAGATGGGCTGAAACTAACAAAATGAAGTTCAACAGGGACAAATGCAAGATACTTCGGCAGAAAAAAAAATGGAATGCAAAGATACAGAATGGGGGACGATGCCTGGCTCGACAGCAGGACGTGTGAAAAAGATCTTGGAGTCCTTGTGGGGAGGAAGGAGAACATGAACCTACAATGTGATGCGGCTGCTAAAAAAGCCAATGGGATTCTGGCCTACATGAATAGGAGTCTAGTGTCTAGATCCAGAGAAGTCCTGCTCCCCCTCTATTCTGCCTTGGTCAGACCACACCTGGAATGCTGCGTTCCATTCTGGGCACCGCACTTGAAGGGAGATGTTGACAAGCTGGAATCCATCCACAGGAGGGCGACTAAAATGATCAAGGGTCTGGAGATCAAGCCCTATGAGGAGCGGCTTAAAGAACTGGGCATGTTTAGCCTGCAGAAGAGAAGGCTGAAAGGAGACATGATAGCCATGTACAAATATGTGAGGGGAAGTCATAGGGAGGAGGGAGCAAGCTTGTTTTCTGCTGCCCTGCAGACTAGAACGCAATGGAACAATGGCTTCAAACTACAGGAAAGGAGATTCCACCTGAACATTAGGAAGAACTTCCTGACTGTGAGAGCTGTTCTATTACACAGAATACAACAATGCTAACAGACAAATTATAATCCTTACAGGCGCATGAGTAATACACAAATACAAACTATTTATAGCATTACATCAAACATTATATTCATGTTTGTATGTTTTTTCAGTAACAATTAAGTCTGTTCTATAACTGAGTACAACACTTTAAATTCCAGTATTGTCCCACGTAGATAAACGTCTTAGAAATGCTTGGTCAATGGAGTAAACAACTATGTATTGTGGTTCACACTTTAGATAACTTTATCATAGTCCCATGTAAATTAATGTTTTGGAGATGCGCAAAAGGAATACAAACCATAAAGGAATGTAGAACAAAAGAATGTAGAAACAACAAGGATTCCCGGGTATTTTTTAACGTTTGTTTCTGGAGGCTTTTAAGCAGAGGCTGAATGGCCATCTGTCGGGGGTGCTTTGAATGCGATTTCCTGCTTCTTGGCAGGGGGTTGGACTGGATGGCCCATGAGGTGTCTTCCAACTCTACTATTCTTTGATTCTACCCTTGAATCCCTGACTCCTGCCTGACTCCTAGAGGCAGTGACGGAGTCAAGGAAGCATGGATGATAGCATGGGCACTCTTTTCCTCCAACCTCAGATCTTGGTGCTTTTCAAATAGCCTCTGAGAAAAAACTTTATATCTTCTTTTTTTCAGAAACAGATCAATTTTCTTCACCCATGAGCAAAAAGCTTCTGCTCTGATAAAATATTTAAATCACTTTTTAAAAATAAATGTAACTGCTACAAGTCTATAGGAAGAGAAAAAAACATAATAATATAATAATAATAATAACACTTTATTTATATTCCGCCCTATCTCCCCAAGGGGATTCAGGGTGGGTCAAAGTACACATACACGACAAACATTCAGTGGCATTTGGACAGACAGAACAGAACAAGACAGAGAGAAAGGAGGTACAGTAGAGTCTTGCTTATCCAACTTTCGCTTATCCAATGTTCTGGATTAACCAACGCAGTCCGCCTCCTGCCTGGATGCACAACTGTTTCTCTAGGCAGCAAGGATTGAACTTTTTATGGATTTAACTTTTGACAATGTTGTTACTGTAAGTTAATTTTATGCAATTCTATCTATTTGTAGTCAAATTTTTAGTAGTCAATGTTTTTGTAGTCAATGTTTTCAATTCATTGCGATGTTTTGGTGTTAAATTCATAAATACAGTACAGTAGAGTCTCACTTATCCAACACTCGCTTATCCAACGTTCTGGATTATCCAACGCATTTTTGTAGTCAATGTTTTCAATACATCATGATATTTTGATGCTAAATTTGTAAATACAGTAATTACTACATAGCATTACTCCATATTGAACTACTTTTTCTGTCAAATTTGTTGTATAACATGATGTTTTGGTGCTTAATTTGTAAAATCATAACCTAATTTGATGTTTAATAGGCTTTTCCTTAAACATTCCTTATTATCCAACATATTCGCTTATCCAACATTCTGCCGGCCCGTTTATGTTGGATAAGTGAGACTCTACTGTAATTACTACATTACGTTACTGTGTATTGAACGGCCTTTTTTTGTCATTTGTTGTAAAACATGATGTTTTGGTGCTTAATTTGTAAAATCATAATGTAATTTGACGTTTTAATAGGCTTTTCCTTAATCCCTCTTTATTATCCAACATTTTCTCTTATCCAACGTTCTTCTACCCGTTTATGTTGGATAAGCGAGACTCTAGGGCCTAACTTCTGAGGCAGTATTTTGTCAAAGAGCTCTTACTGTCAGGATTTCTTCCTAATGTTTAGGTCAAATCTTTTTTCTGTCATATCTATCCTTTTCACCCACTCCCCTCCTGAGGCAAGTCTGGGCAGAGGGTAATGTTTGTTTTAAGTTGCTGTGAAGAAAATGTGTGATTCCAGCACTGCCATGACCAGAAAATTTAATCCTTCTGCCATGCGAAACAGATGTATGGATAATAAAGCCCAGATGGCAGAAAGATTTACATCAAAGGGCAGTCAAAAGAGGGGACAAAGCAGCTGGAATAAATGGAATTGATTGAAATCAGGAAAAAAGAGACCTGCTTAAATTTGACCAAAAGATTTTATCAACGTTTTGTGTGTGCGGGTATATGTGGGCCATCCTGTTAGCTGTCAACTTATGGTGACCCAATGCATTTTGCAAAGTTTTCTTAGGCAAGGAAGGCTCTGATGTGACATTTTTAGTTCCTTCAATTCTTGCAATTTCAGCTTTTATTTATCACCTCAATATTCTCCTCAAATTTCTATTTTTATTTAAATTTATCTTATTATATTTCAACACATTTTTATATAATGTCTTATAGTATTTCCACCTTTATTCTTAATATTCTTATTTCACCAATTCACCCCACTATATAAAAAGTATTGATTTTATTTATTTATTTTTCCAGAATTCTCTGTTCATTTATCCCAGTCCATTCTCAAGATTGTTTTACACTAGGCCATTACTTAAGAGAAAATTGTCTATTTAAGGGGTTTTTTTGGAAATATTTTTATTGTGCAATTTACAAGCAACTTGTACATTTCTTGTTACGAAAAAGAAGAAATGGTATTCTTTTCTCGATTTAATAAATGCGCATCAAGATAACCACCACCAACTTGACAGAATAATGTGAAGGAGAGAAAGAAAGAAAAAACCCAAAACAAAACAGTTAAAATTTAAGTTTTAAGTTTTAAGTGTTTCTCCCATCTAAATGGACTCTCACACATTTTGTATATGATTTCTGTTTGAACAGAGCTTGAAGATGTAAACATCTTTTTCTTTCATTTCCATATAGTAATTTTGATTTACTTTCTAATAGCAAAGTAACCGCCTTGTTACTTATTCCCACTTGGAATGTGGACTGTTTTCTTCCATATAAATAATAAATAATAACACTTTATTTATATTCTGCTCTATCTCCCCAAGGGAACTCAGGGTGGATCAAGTACACCTATACAGCAAACATTCAATGCCTTTTTGGACAGACAGAACAGAACAGAACACACAGAAAGGAGGTACCGTATATACTCGAGTATAAGCTGACTTGAATATAAGCCAAGGCACCTAATTTTACCACAAAAAAACTGGGATAACTTATTGACTCGAGTATAAGCTGAGGGTGGGAAATGCAGTAGCTATGGGTAAATTTCAAAATAAAAATAGATACCAATAACATTTCATTAATCGAAACATCAGTAGGTTAAATGTTTTTGAATATTTACAGTATTTCAAAGAAAAACAATAAACTAGCTCTATAAGTGGAAAAGTAGGGGCAACAAAAATAATATGATATCAACAACATAATAATAATGATAATGATAACAACAACAACAACAACAACAACAACAACAACAACAACAACTTCATTTTGATCCCACCCTATCTCCCCATGGGGACTCAGGCCGGCTTCCAACATAGTAACAGGCAAACATTCAACGCTTATATAAAGAATGCAGAGCTAGATATAGATCTATATTATAGATACTAATTTCACATATGCATTTTCCCCTGAAACATTTGCAAATCCCCTTTGTGTGTGTGTGTGCGTGTGCGCGTGTGCGTGTGCTTTTCCCTCCTGTAATATAGGTAGGTAAGAATATATTCATATCTATCCAGACATCTCTCTTTATATAGATATTTGCAGAGACTTGCAAACATATGAGGGGAAATTCATATATAAAATTAATGTATATAGATAGATACACATATAAAAATACATAGAGATGGCAAAAGCTTGCAAGGGGTTAATGCCTATATATCTGTAGGAGAGTTTAACAAATATTTCAGGGGAAAATGCTTTCATAAGATTAATGAATATATATTTTTCTTCTTCCTGACTTGCAAGAGTGTTTCTTTTTTCAAAACATTCCCTTGATTAAGAGCAGGAGGCTTTGGAAAAGTAAACACACTGACAAGGGGAGAAGAGAGAAATAGATCACATATTGCAAGCACTAGCCTGAAGGCTCCTTGCCGGCCTTGACCTTGACCCGATTATACGCCGAGGGAGGCTTTTTCAGCTCATAAATAAGGGCTGAAAAACTCGGCTTATCTTCGAGCATATACGGTATGTTGTGTTTTGAAATCCAGTTTTGGTGCTTTGGAGGTTGTGCCTTGGAGATTGTGCTCGGATTCAGCCACGGGGAATGCTGTTGCTCCATTCTCTATGATGAAGAGCCATCAGGACTTCCTCCTTCCTTTCGGTCACCAGTCACCGGCATTTGATGGTGTCATAAAATACCTCCCCTGCTAAATTAGTGGGACCTCATTTCTCTACTTACAGCTCAGCTGATTTTGAACAGCTTAGGTAAACAGTGAGCAGGGCTTGACAGTAGAGTACTCACCCCAACCAGGCTTCAACTGGCCACCTTTCGGTTGGCAGATCTTATTACTGCTGGTGGTTTACCAGCTGTGCTCTCATTTCAATTATTGTTGATTTGCAATCATTATTGTTCTATTTTATCTTCTATGTCTTATTTTTGAGGTTGTCGAAAACTGCCATGCGATTATTAATAATGTAATTGTCAAGAGTCAGACGCCAATTTGAGAGCAAAACAGAGTTTATTCAAGATATAGCCCAAAAAATAGGCACAAACACAAAAGATGGCTTTAAACACTTAACTTTCAGTGTTTAAAGGCAGTCCAAACAAAAATTTATCAAAAAGTATGCTTTAGCAACCAAACCGGATTTATCCAAGCAAATAGTTCAGATAAAACAAAAGGTGCTTCAATTCAGCTCTAAACAAACTAAATTGGCTTGGAAAGGCAGCCAAAACAAAACGAAGACTTGGAAACTTCCCAAAAAACTCCCAAGAGTCACAAGCACAAGGCTCTAAACAGAAACTAAAACCGGGCTTGCAAACAGAGTCGGAGCCAGTGCAAAAGGGAAGGGATGGTTCCAAACCCCTTCTGTTGCAAGCAAGCAGGCTTTGGAGATTTAAAGGGGCAGTGCACAAAAGACGTCGTCAAACCGGTCCGGAGTCAAAATAGCAGGAACAGCAGCAAACTGCTTCAGGAGTGCAGGAAATGCCAGAAGCTCAAGGGACAAAGCGAAGAGACGTCATCAGATTGATCCAGGGTCAGGGCAGGAGACAGCAGCAGGGTACAGAAGCAAGCCAGAAGTCAAGAGCCGTGGGTAGACTAATCAGAGGGCGAAGGCAGAAACAGGGTCGAATTCCAGTCCAGGGTCAGAGGCTGTAGTCATCAATCCAAGGTCCACGAATTGGCACAAAGAGCCAAGGCAACGAAGGCAACCGCAGCTAAAAATAGTAATAACAGTGCAGTCCAGGAAAACCCACACAGTTCCAGCCCTCCGTTACAGAGCAACCCAGGTAAACTTACATCTGAAGCAAAGTCCCAGTCTAGTCTTCTTAACACGTACAGGAATCCCAATGGCGCCCAGCAACACCTTGCCACACGCAAAGTGAAGTGACCAAACACTCCCAATTTATCCCAATTCTCCCTGGGTGTCCAAACACCAACACCCAAAGAGCAAGTGTCCCAAATCCTTAATCAGAGTCAGAACTCCACACAGCTAAGGCTCGTGGATCGGACGTGCCTAATTCATCAGAATTCCAATCATCCTGCCCACACCCAACACCATGCACACCTGAGGATCCATCCTCCCTCCTCCAAGCAGACCAAGTGGGATCTGCTTCTGAAGATACCCAAGGTTCAGCAGTATCCATGGGCCCCAATACCCCAGGCATCTCCGGTGCCCGTGCCCAGTCAGTGCCCACTTCCTCAGCCACCACCTGTTCACCAGCATCCATTTCTTCCACAAACTCCCCATCTGAATCTTCCTCAGAAGACTCCCCATTGAGTTCCCTAATTCTCTTCCTGTACAAATCCTCCAAGGAGCCCTCCTCGCGAGGGTTTTTCCTTCCTCTCCTGATCCCACCACTATCATCCGCAATCCCTGAAGGTGCAGTCACAACAGTAATTTTAACCCCACAGTTCAGACTTCGTCTCTTCTATGTCGCACCTCCCACCACAAAAAAATAATGCCATTTTTAAAATCCAGAAGGAGAAGTTTGTTATTAGCTAAACAAAATTGCTCATAAATGCTCTAGGAAGATTTAAACAGAGCTGATTCGAGGAGTAAAAAGACTTGCATTTATATAACCATAATAAAGTTCCCAAATTTATTCAAGTGGACTAGTGCTTTTCTTGGAATTTATCTACCTTGAAAATGCGCAAATTACACAGAGAAGCTAAGATGGCTGAACTTGAGACATTGTCCTTTCTGAAACTACTATGCCCTTATGGAGCACTATTCCCTTATTCCCACTAAGGCAAATAATGGATCTTGTCAATAATACCTTGATTCCTCTATGCCCAGGGGAAATTTCTACTGGTTATGGAGCATCAAAATGAACTTTTATCTGTGAATTGTATCTCCCCCACATTGAGCTGATGTAGGAAAGATCCTCACCCCTGAAACTTTACTTTCAACATCCCTGGCCATTGCAATTTAGAGGTGTTGATGCCCCAAGAAAATTTAATCCAAAACCGATTAGCTGGGCTAAATTCTGCTGTATGTTCAATTTGGATCTAAAATGTTTTCTGGGGAAAGAAAAACTCATTGACAAACTATTTATTAATGCCGTTTCATGTGAATCAAATGCTGGACCCAGTTCACCTCTAAGCAAATCAAATGCATTATTGTATTAAAACAGCATTTAATTTCAAAAGTGTAACATCTTTTAAAAACATGACAGTAAAATGATCTTTTCTAGGCATTTTAGGTCCTCCAGTGCAACTCTGTGCTAGTCTATGGCCAGAGGTTCTTCATATGAATATTATCCACAGTTACACATATCCATGCAAAGCCCAGGAATATATACCCTGCATTTCTTGCCTAAGAAATTCTAGAAATTTATGGGTTTGAGATAACTTCACAATTGATTTGAAGTCAAACAAACACAACCAAAGGCTCCCTATACACTCTTTACCTATACATACCCTCCACACATCCTTACCAGATGCCCAATGTTGTCTCCCAAGGTGTCATATTTGGGGAACCTACCTGGGGGATGGTATAGAAGTTGAATACACTCTGGTTCTTCACTCAAGACAAGAATGTGAAGATGTTGGGGACATGATGCAGGGCATTGATGATTAGCCCATTTATATACGGGACAGCCTTGTTGATGTTCTCAGGCGTGGCTAGATCTGATAACTTCTTTGCATACTTGCTCCACACCTGGGAACATTCCAAGAGTTATACAAGACTACCAAGAAGGACATTTTGCAATGCCATGGCTATAAGTCTGCCACTCCACCCTTTCCCTGAAAAGACATTAGTATTGAGGAATTCAGTTATTATAGTTTGCACAAATCATTGTTGCATTATTGTTGTGTTGATCTTAAGTACTCTTAAACCGACTGAGTCATGTAGCCCATGTACACTGGGAACTAAATCTAGGACTAGGCCACAGGATTGCTGCTTCAGATCAGCCCTAGATCCAGCATAGGTGTTTACATACTCTGCACCCAAACCTCAGCAGTGGCAGGAACATAATCAATTTTGTTTGATCCGCCAATCTAATTCCCCCCCCCCCCCGGATCATACCCTTTCCTCTGCTGTTGTTTGTCACTTTGGCAGTGGCCGTAGAGGTCCCACTCTTCCCCCCTTTTTTCCTTTTGATGTCAGCAATGGTACCTGGCAATAGTTAGGAGCTCTATAGAACTTTGTAGCTACAGCCATCATGACAAAAAACAACCTAGATAATTTCCATCTCCTTTTTCCTGCACTGCAGAATACTGCGTGGCAGCACTGGATTGTGTGGACAGGTGGATAGGTCTAAGTATCCACATCAACCCCTAAGTGCAGCTGTGGTCCTTCCCTGGCTCATGTGTCCTTTGCCCACCTTCCCTTCTATCTGCCCCACTCTCATTTCCCTTACCTCTCAGGGCCAAAACTCTCTGCCCACAAGTTGGTCTTCATGGTAATCCCGGATGATGTTGGTTTTCTGCAGGAAAAACCCCAAGGAGAGCACAAGTTCCACGTCCTGACCAATGACAGGGTCTTCCAGTTTAGATGCAGAGAAGATTTGGGAGAAGCCAATGAATGCCAAGGCGGTGCCATAGTAACAGTACTACAGAGGTTAAAAACCACAAAATGTTAAGGCAGGGCTGGGCAAAGTGTGACTGTAGAGATACATATGAATCTGACAAAAATGTAAGGAAATTTATCACCATACCCTCAGTGTATGTGGGAGGGGGGGCACATTTTTAGGGACAGGGGTAAAAGTACAGAAAAAGATGTAGTTGTGGGGATATACTACAGACCTCCAAACCAGACAGAAGAACTGGATGACCAAACATGCAGAAAGAAGAGTTATAGTAGTAAACGGGGATATTTGTAGGAAAACATAGATATACTGTGGGATATCATTAGTTAAAACCGCTTTGCTCCCCTTCAGGCAAATTCGGGGTATTATTGAGAAATCTGACCCCTCAACAATATGAATTATATGTTGTTTATTCGTTGTGATGGCGCGAGTGGTGCCATCTATATGTCAAACTGTAAGTTGCAAGATTTGAATTGTATCATGCCTGATTTTGCCTTTACCCTGTAAATGTAGTTGGATTGATTGGTTATTTATAGCTGTCAATCAATGTTGTTTGCACCAGTTATATTGCTTTCTCAGCTCAATTGTTTGGCTCCACCTCTTCTTGGAGTAGGACAGTGTTTCCTTTTTTCATTCCACCATCAAACTCTCTATCAGATGGACGTGAGAGAGAGATTTGACTCTAAAAGCCCTTGATTAAGTTACCTCTCAGCACCAATTCTGAGGTTCTTACCCTTGAGACTTATGCTTCATGTTCAGGGCCAACCTGAACGATGTTGAGGAGTCTCAAGCGCCTTCAGATCAGTTCTTTGGCACCAGAGGAAATCTGTGTCTTCAAACATAGGCCATTTGGACTGAGGCTGAGGATTGCTCCAACATTCACAGCCATTGAGAAAGAGGGACCTGGAAAAGCTTCTCAGCTGCAGAGCTCCTTGGACTTAAGACAACCAAAGACTGTAATGTATATTTTCCTTTACCCCTTTGAAACTTCCATCTTATTGCCTTAAAAGGATAAGTTATTTACAGTGTTTTGGTCCTTGGGAGTTCCAGTTTCCCTAAAGGAGGGCAAGAAGCAATCCCCTGGGGAAAGATGTCACATCCATGCCTCTTTCGCTAAGAGTTATAGCCCCAGGCGCGATGGCACAGTTGTTCTGTTGCTTCTGATTTTTCGTGACCTCATGGACCATCCCCAGATCCTTCAAGGTCAAGCCAGTCCCTTCAAGGATACTGTCCATCCATCTTGCCCTTGGTCAACCTCTCTTCCTTTTTCCTCCCATTTTCCCCAGCATCATGATCTTTTCCAGGCTTTCCTGTCTTCTCATGTTGTGGCCAAAGTTCTTCATCTTTGCCTCTAATATCCTTCCCTCATGTTGTGGTGACTCCCAACCATAACATTGTCATTTTACTACTTTTATGAATTATAATGTAAATATTTGATATGCAGGATGTATTTTCATTCACTCGACCAAATTTGGCACATATACTCGATATGTCCAAATTTGAATACTGGTGGGGTTGGGGGGGGGGGGGGGGGTTGGAATGATTTTGTCATTTGAGTTGTAGTTGCTGAGATTTATAGTTTAATTACGATCAAACCACATTCTGAACTCCACCAATGATGGAATTAAGCCAAACTTGGTGCACAGAACTCCCATGATTAACAGGAAATACTAGAAGGGTTTGGGGGGCATTGACCTTGAGTTTGGGAGTTGTAGTTCACCTACATCCAGAGAGCACTGTGGACTCAAACAATGATGGATCTGGACCAAACTTGGCACAAATACACACTATGCCCAAATCTGAACACTGGTGGAGTTTGGGGGAAATAGACCCTGACATTTGGGAGTTGTAGTTTTTGGGATTTATAATTCACCTAAAACCAAAGAGCCCCTTGAACTGCACCAATGATTGAATTGGCCAAACTTCCCACACAGAATCCCCATGACCAACAGAAAATACTGGTTTAAGGTGACCTCTCTGAACGCCACTCACGACCCTCCCCCCAAGAAGCACTGAGTTAGGGGAAGCCAAGCTGTAGATGTATATGAGATATATGAGCCTTTACTCCCCACTTAATACACAACATTGAGATAGACTTTTAGTACAGACTCGGAAAGCCCACAAAGGACTATACACTGTATTGCAGAATGCACAAAGATAGCTTTATTAAGATGCTTATTTGACTTTTTAAAATACAGATGCAAATAAACAAGTAAGAAGGAAATGTAACATAACATAAGCCAAGAAAGCAAGCGAGGGAAAATACATGGCAAATAATAATATACATTAACCTAATCAGACAGTGGCATTGGACAGACCCAATTGTCCCATTGAATTAATGGGATTTATATGAATAATTTATATATGTAGCGAACTGGATCTAGACAGGTTAGCTTTAGAATCCTTGTTAGCATCACAACCAAACCGTGACAGCTGCACAATGTATGAAAGAAATCACATCTCTTAGTAAAATTTTTGAATGCTCTTTGCATTGTTGTTGTTGTGGTGGTGGTGGTGGTGGTGTTATGGTCTTAAATTGATGTTATTGTACACTGCCCTGAGATCCTAGAACTGGTATCCCCAAACTTTTTAAACAGGGGGCCAGTTCACTGTCCCTCAGACCATTGGAGGGCCAGACTATTTTTTTTTCAAAAACTCAATGTTAATAATAATAATAATAATAATAATAATAATAACCAATAAAGAGTGTTGGAAGAGACCCCTTGGGCCATTTAGTCCAACCCTCTTTTGCCTTTGTGCACCAAAAGCACAAGCAAAGCACCCCCTTAATAATTAATTTTTAATTAAATAAATAATTAAATAATAATTAAAATATGGTTGAGTGAGAATTTGAACCCTGTTCTCTACAATCATAGCCCAACCCTCCAACTGTTATGCCATTCTGACATAATCTGTTACCAGTCACCAAACACATTCCACATGTATAATGGTAAAAGAGGACAGTGAAACTTTCTTCTTGTGTTCTGTAGATGTCAGGAGGACAGAATGGTCTTCAGAGAAAAAAGTTGTATGGAGAGGTATCGGAATTTAAAATAAATAACGACAAATCCAAATTTATTACAAAAAATATAGACACCAAAACAATTAGGAAGAAGTGGCTACTGATTGTAAGGTAGTCTCAAAGATAAAATATCTGGGAATTACGATCTCAAGCAAAAACAGTGACTTGTTTCAAGATAATTATGGGAAGATGTGGTAGAGCTCAAAGGGAAAAAAATCCAGTATTGCTTCCAAGTATTTAATTGATACCAAAGAGGGGGGGGGACTAAATTTACTGGATCTAAAAACATACTATGAAGCTGCCTGCATGAGCTGGAACAGAGATTGGATACAAAGATACCAACTTAATTAATGTATAAGGAGACAGAATAAGATATGGGTGGCACACATATCTATGGTATGTAGAAGAGAGATTAAATAAGGCTTTTAATAAACATATAATTAGAGTAAGCAAGCATAATAGATGTCTGGAATAGGTACAAGTCAAGTATGGAACCAAAAATACTGCTGTGGCTGAGACCAATAGAAGCTTTTGCAAGACTCACTTCCAAGGATGATGTAAGAACATACGGGGAATTCCTTATTAGGCTTCATGGCCAATGGGCATTGAGGGGAAAAGATGTACTGGGTATCAAAAACTGGTTCCGCTATCACCAATTATACAAAAGATTCAAAAAGGACAAAAAGAGGAGATTTGCCCCCAAAAAATCAGAACTGGAAATTATACTAGATAAAGGGCGAAAAGGTCTAATAGCCAGATTGTAGAAATATATCCTCTGTTACAACCTGGAAGATAATCGTGTAAAAACTTTGACGATTTCATGGACAAAAGAGCTAGAGAGAAGTATAGATTTTGACATTTGGGAAAGCCTGTGGAACAAAGGCATCAAATTTACAGTGGTGACTTCAGTTAGAGACAACTTATATAAGACTAGCTGTGCCCGGCCACACGTTGCTGTGGCGTTGTCTGGTGGTGTTGGTGAGAACTTGTTGAGGTAGTGGTGGTATTGAATGTCTGTTGTATGGTTGTCTTTATGTTTAGTATGCATTAGGTTGTTTGTGTACTGTGAAAGTGGTGACAATAGAGGGGGTCTATGTGTGGAGCTTAGCTTTCTAACTGGCAGCAATTGGATAAAAACAATTATTGCTCTCCCTCTAATTAGGACTTTATTTTTCTTTTCTTTTTGGTGTATCAACCTAGAGGTGTGGATGATGGGTTGTGTTGTCAAATTTCGAGGTTGGGGGGCCTGTAGTTTTGTTGTTCGCCGTGATGCCACCACTCTTATATATATATATATAGATAGATAGATGTTCTACAGATGTTGTATAACCCCAGCTCTCCTAGCCAATATTAATCTTAGATATGCAGATGATACCACTCTGATGACGGAAAGCGAAGAGCAACTGAGGAGCCTTATCACCACGGTTAAAGAAGAAAGTGCAAAAGCCGGGCTGCAGTTAAACATCAACAAAACTAAGATTATGGCAACCAGACTAATGGATAACTAATTGGCAGATAGAGGGAGAAAATGTGGAGGCAGTGACAGACTTTGTATCTCTAGGCGCAAAGATTACTGCAGATGCAGACTGCAGCCAAGAGGAGAGCAATGACCAAACTCGATAAAACAGTGAAGGGTGAGACATCACACTGGCAACGAAGGTCCGCATAGTTAAACCAATGGTATTCCCTGTAGTAACCTATGGATGTGAGAGCTGGACCATAAGGAAGGCTGAGCGAAGGAAGAGAGATGCTTTTGAACTGTGGTATTGGAGGAAATCCTGAGACTGCTTTGGACGGCAAGAAGATCCAACCAGTCCCTCCTCCAGGAAATAATGCCCAATGGCTGCTCACTGGACGGATATTAGAGGCAAAGATGAAGAACTTTGGCCACATCATGAGAAGACAGGAAAGCTTGGAAAAGATCATGATGCTGGGGAAAATGGAAGGAAAAAGGAAGAGAGGCCGACCAAGGACAAGATGTGTTGTGTTGTGTTGTGTTGTTCTCAGTACTTGTCAGCATGCACATATTTCTCAGTCACCTTCAATGCTATGCTCATATAATGCCAGGCCATAGCTGCTGAAAGCATCACACAGGACAAATAGATGGAAGAGTAATGGGTTCGATAGTTTAGCGTCCCCCAGGCATGCTCATGGAGTGGACAGAGGTGACAATTTGTTGGGTTCTGGTGGAGGAAGGGTCCATGCTGGGTATCTTGTGGTAGATCTACCAAAAGAAGAGACAATTTACAGTAAGAAGCTACCTTTACAGAAGAGGACATCCCTGGATAATACTGGGGTTAGAAAGAGATTCAATATATGAAAAAATCTACTTGCACAAGTCAAAATGCTAGCAATGACCTATAAAGAAGCAAAATCTAGGAAGCTTCCAAAGAAATCCATACAAAAAACCAGTAATGCACCCCATGGTTATAAAAAAATGACGGTCTTATTAGCCCCGACATGTGCAGATAATGAAATTATAATTTTCTGCAATGTGATATCATGTTTTTATGGGTTGCTCTTTTATGATTTTAGACAGCCCTTGTAGAAGGCCTTAAGAGTCCATGCTATATTTTTACCAAGGATTTTTCAGGATCAAAACAACAATATCTTACACATTTTGAGATATGTTTCTAGTTTATTCTGGGTATGGCCTATTATCCTATATGTCTAGGGTCGAGGGCCATATAATCCCATATAATCTTACTGACATATAATCCCACATAACCCTGGAGACTAGGACTTGGAGCAATGGGTTCAAATCACAAGAAACACTGATTTAATGGCAAATAAGTAAAAAACCTAATTAGAACCAACAAGAGCAGTTCATCATGGGCAATAATTCAGTGAGGACACAAAAGGGCAGTGGTGGGCTAGATTATTGTCAGATGTCAGATTTGAACACGCAAATACTGCACAAACAATTCAATCTAGGGGGTATCAAAAAAGTGGAAATCTAGGCCTGAATTCTATTGGCAATTCTAAGTAGAAGGAACCAACTGGGGGGGGGGGGGGGGGTTGAGAAATGGGATTTACAGAAGTGTTGACTATCCATTCCACAAGTGATTAAGTTGGTTTACTTTGTTTGGGTGGTACTAATAATAAGATTTCAGCTGGAATATTTATTACAGTTTTTTTAAATCCCATTATTCTGTATGCCCAACTCACCTCTTCCAAGTACTGGAACATGATAGCCTTGACGGCCTGGATGTTGGTGGCATCCATCATCAGCGTGATGGCTTGCCCCTTCCGGATCTTCACTGCTCCTTGGAAGACTTGCGGGTTGTTGTAGCAAGCTGCCAAGGTGGCAATGGCCATTACCTTGAAGCAAGAAAGAAGAAAAAAAAATCACATAGAAGGATTATAGTTTAATTCTGGCTCAAAAATTCAAAAATATTTTTGTATGTGTGTGCCTTCAAGTTTTATGGTGACCCCATGGATTTCTCAAGGGCAAAAAATACTCAGAGGTGGCTTCATAGTTGGAAGAGACCACAAAGGCCATCCAGTACATCGTGTCATGCAGGAACACGCAGTCAAAACACACAATCAGATCTAGTTGGTTCTTGGATGGAACACAGCCAAGGCATAGCAGGTGCTTTGGTTACATTTCAGATGAAGGTTTGTCATTGCTTTTTCTGAAACATAGAAAGAAGGTACCTGATATGCCTCGGCTATCTCCCGCCCAAGAATCAACTAGGTCTGACTGTGTGTTCCTGCATGGCAAGAGTTGGACTGTGTTGATAGTTGTAGAAATAAATAAATAGAAGCTCTACCACAGTTTCTGAATCAAGATAAACCCTGCAGTATAATAAGATGTCACTCAGGCTTGTGCAACAAATAACAGTATCTTTACTTCAATTCAAAAGTTCAAACAGGGCAACAATATATACAACGGTCTTTTGAATTCACACGGAGAACACAGAAATAAACAGTCTCTTTAAACAGCCTTTAAATATGACTCGTTAGCCTTATAAATGATCAGGCTTCTGAGAGTATGGCAGCCATTTCGTTCCTGACCAGTTTCCAGTCAGCTGCTCTCTTCCCTCTCCTAGATGAAAGTGACAGTTAAAACCATTTGCCTCAGTACCAAGCTAGAGGCAGCAGCCAATCGGAACTCTGGCTCCTGACTGACTCAGCCAATCAGTTATTGCCACATGCCATTTCCAGTCAACTCACCACATCAAACTCTCACAGACTGGATTTCTGCTGCAGTCTCTTTCAATTGTATGATTCAATGATTCTGGTTAAAACTATGGTCCCAATTAACATCCAAAATCAAATAGGACTCAGTGCCTTCAGGTGTTTACACTCTCTTTGTCTATCATTTTCTGCTTTACATTCTAATATTTTAATTGATTTTATTTCTGTTGAATGTTTAATTTTATACACCACACACAGAGGATGCTCCGTGTTTTGTATCTGTTCTAACTTGCAAGTAGCTTTACATCACAAAATAGGGAAAAGGTTGGATATAAATCATGTTAATTTAAACTGTTTCTAGTTTCACTTATTACATTATTTAGCCCATCTAGTGTATTATATGTTGGGCCTAAATACCTTAAAGCAGTGGTTCTCAACCTATGGGCCATAGCCCATAGCAGGGCCATAGCCACAAAAAAATTGGGGGGGGGAAGCATCTTCCCAGCATAAGGACAGGGCCACTCATGCTGTCCTTATGCCAGGAGGAGGGCGAGACATGCTGTCATACCCCAGCCACCTTTGGCTTCTGAACCTGATCCAGAAATGAACTTTGACCAGGATGAAACTTATTCTGACCTTTTGTCCAGTTCTCTGAGCTCCTTTCACTTACAGCTGCCGATTGTTGATACTTTAGATGCTTCCTTAATTGGGAGAGATACTGGAGATGTTACTCCCGTGACTGAACCAGATGTCCAGAGTTCCCCAGAGACTGTGCCCTTCAACCAAAAGGAGTTTTTGCATCGCCAGAGATCAGAGAAACAAGGGCTTAGAAGGAGTAACCGCTTGGCATCTCGAGGGGATTGTGGATAAGAAGATTCCCTTGAGAACCTTTGGGGAGTTTGGTCTCCCTTTGTTGGGATCTGATCTTTGTTCCATAAAAGTGCCTTGCACTACAGACAATTTGCGGTGTCAACGTAGCGTTTTCCTGAGAACACTTCACCGACTCCAGTTCCCTGATTTCACCAAGCCAAGCCTCTTGTTTCTGGCGGCCAAGCCGAGCCGCGACTCCCGATTTAAACCGGAGTAAATTCATTTCCTTGCCTTGTTCCTGAATCAAGTTTGATCTTCGCTTCGTCTTGTTCCTGCCTTGATATCCACAATCTCCTAGTGATTGGAGACCTTGTTATTCAGCCTTGCTTCCTTGTTGTTCCCCGCTCAAACTTACCAACAGTTTGAGCGTGTTTCAGTTTTGGACTTTGGACAATAATATTGGACATTTTCCTTCATCTTTTTGGACTTATTCATACCTCATCACAAAGGACTATTTCCCACTCATCCTTTCTGCTTATGCATTCTTGAATTTATATTTGCTTTAATAAAGATATTAAATGATTATTGGTCTCTGTCTAGTTTCCAGTGTTCACGCTGCCTTGGCGTGCAACACATGCAGTGGCTGAGAGCACTCCAGAGGGATCTCAGCTGCTGTGTGCCTTCCTCTCTCGTCCTTTCTGCATAAGGATGCAGTGGCCCACCGTGTCCTTATGCGGAGAGGACAGGAAAAATGAGGA
Organism: Anolis carolinensis; assembly: GCF_035594765.1. Lineage (NCBI taxonomy): Eukaryota > Metazoa > Chordata > Lepidosauria > Squamata > Anolidae > Anolis > Anolis carolinensis. The sequence continues at coordinate 7,302,609 of NC_085841.1, forward strand.
GGGCCTAAGGTAAGTACCCAGGGGGCCACATCTGGCCCCTGGACCTTAGTTTGCCCATGCCTGATATCACAAGTGGATAGCATGTGCTCGATCCCTTCTCTTCCCCTTCTCCTTCTCTCTCATCATGGAGGAGGAGGACCTGTTGCCTTGTTGACCTCTAAGGAGGACAAGCTCACACCATCTCGAGCTATGTGTTACAATGATCTTTTGCTGTGTTTGTGAGTATCCTGATGAAATCTTAAATAGCTGCAAAATGCAAAATGCAACAACCTGAAAAGTATTTTTGGATGAAACTGAAAGTTCCAGTGTTTCATTAAGAGATAAGGTTCAGGTGCTGCATCAAAATTTTCTCTGCTAATTGCTAAGTTGCTGATAAGAAGACTCTGCTGATGTTTGGCAGTGTTAATCTGCTTGCTTTGGAACATTCCGCCCATGCATAGCATTGAGAAGGCAGTAATTATAAGTTATAAATTACATGCCTACCTGGCAGAGTTGTTGTAACTGCTGATCCTAACCCACGCTGACAACCTGATGGATGCCTCTCCAGTGACAGGATGAATCTAAGAAATTGTTTGAACTTTTCATTCTTCACAATTATAGCATAATAATGTTTCTATTTTAATGGCAATGAAGATTCTGAAAATCTGAATTCTGGAATGTTCAGCCAGACATCTGTATAGTCTATCCAAACTATAAACCGCATGATTCTATAAGAGGGGGTCATAGTGGTTAAGAAGGGAATCCAAAAGCCATGATTATATGATGTGAAAAGACCCATGAAATGCCCTTACAAGACTGGGGAACCTACCTGGGCGACGGCATAGAAGTTGAATATACTCTGGTTTTTCACTCTGGACAAGAATGTCAAGATGTTGGGGACATGATGCAGGGCATTGATGATCAGCTCGTTCATACACTGGACAGCCTTGTTGATGTTCTCAGGCTTGGCTAGATCTGATAACTTCTTTGCATACTTGCTCCACACCTGGGAACATTCCAAGAGTTATACAAGACTACCAAGAAGGACATTTTGCAGTGCCATGGATAGAAGTCTCCCACTTCACCCTTTCCCTGAAAAGACACTAGTATTGAGGAATTCAGTTATTATAGTTTGCACAAATCATTATTGCATATTGTTGTGTTGCTCTTATGTGCCCTCAAGCTGACTGAGTTATGTGGCCATCAACATAGGCACCTAAATCTAGGACCATCATAACAAAAAACAACCTAGATAATCTCCTTTTTCCTGCACTGCAGAATAATGCTTGGCAGCACTGGATTGTGTGGACAGGTGGATGGGTCTAAGTGTCCATAACAACCCCTAAGTGCAGCTGTGGTCCTTCCCTGGCTCATGTGTCCTTTGCCCACCTTCCCTTCTATCTGCCCCACTCTCATTTCCCTTACCTCTCGGGGCCAAAACTCTCTGCCCATAAGTTGGTCTTCATGGTAATCCCGGATGATGTTGGTTTTCTGCAGGAAAAACCCTAAGGAGAGCACAAGTTCCACATCCTGACCAATGACAGGGTCTTCCAGTTTAGATGCAGAGAAGATTTGAGAGAAGCCAATGAATGCCAGGGCGGTGCCATAGTAACAGTACTACAGAGGTTAAAAAACACAACATGTTAAGGCAGGGCTGAGCAAAGTGTGACCGTATAGATACATATGAATCTGACAAAAATGTAAGGAGATTTGTCACCATACCCTCAGTGTATGTGGGAGGGCGGCACATTTTTAGGGACAGGGGTAAAAGTACAGAAAAGATGTAGTTTTGGGGGCCTACTACAAACCTCCAAGCCAGACAGAAGAACTGGATGACCAAATATGCAGGAAGAAGAGGTATAGTAGTAATGGGGGATTTTTACTACTCTGATATTTGTAGGAAAACAAACTGCCAACGGTACAAAGTACAACAAATCCCTCAGTTGCCTTGCAGATGATTGTATTGAACAGAAGATAGAAGAGGTAACAAGGGGATCAGCTATTCTGGATCCGATCCTCACCAACACTGAGGACCTGGTCAATGAAGTGGAGGTGGAAGTGGTGGGTATTGTGGTGGACACATGTGCAGTATTTTTGCCAATTGACAGGTTATGACCACCATGAAGTTTTCTGGGGGAAGCCACTTACCATGTCCCAATCTTTCATAGATTCCACCTCTTTCTCTAAGAACTTGGCCAATCCAAGACCCACTTTGGGGCAAATGTCAGCAAATACATCCTGATAGACCTTATCCAGCTTCCGGAATTCCAAGGAGATCTGAGGCACAATGATAAAATAATCTTCAAAACAGACCAGATTCCAGATTTGTGCATGAAATCTGCATTTCAAGTTTTTCGATTATGGTTTTAAATACGGAGAAAGGGGGAAAGCCTAGCAGTCACCGACCAACAGAAATATTGAAGAAAGAAAGAGTACTGCATTGCCATTATGTGTTCAGCCAACACAGCAATCCTTCTCGTTAGGTAATTATCAAGAGGTGAATATTTAACCCCTTCCCCCAAATTAGCAAGAATTTTAATTGAAAAGCATTGTATATTCAATCAAAATTAATACAAGAATGGCACTGATATTTTAGATCAACTGGAGATGTACATGATTCCAAGGTAAATGGGTGTTAATGGAACTTTAAAAAGTCTGTGTACTACTCAAAACCAATTGAACAAACCCAAATGTTAATGAATTGAGGTTGATGAGAAAGGACTAATCAGCTGAAATTAAAGATATATATAATTTTTTGGAAAAGCTGACTTGGAGAACTAACTCAAATGAATCAAAAACCAGTGAAGCTTCATTTTGCTTTGTGAATGGGATGCAACCACATCAACACTATTATTTCAGGCATTTAGGCTTTTAACTCTTAAATGATGTTATAGAGATCTGGAGCAAGAGGCCATGTGTTAAAAAAAGGTTAAGAATTGTTGCCCTAAGATGTTTGCAAATCATATCAGGAATGTAGCTCTGCCATCACAAAGTTACCACTCACAGCCCATGATGCAAGACCTCTATTGCACAATGGTTACTTTTGTGGTCCACAGGGCTGGGAATAAGGTTCTTCTGGATGTTTCCTACTAGGATCTGTGGATGGCATTTCCATCAAGTTTGAAAAGTATCAGAATTTTTCCCTGATGTCCAAGTATGTGTGTGTATATATATATATACAGTAGAGTCTCACTTATCCAACACTTGCTTATCCAACGTTCTGGATTATCCAACACATTTTTGTAGTCAATGTTTTCAATATATCGTGATATTTTGGTGCTAAATTCATAAATACAGTAATTACTACATAGCATTACTGCGTATTGAACTACCTTTTCTGCCAAATTTGTTGTCTAACATGATGTTTTGGTGCTTCATTTGTAAAATCATAACCTAATTTGATGTTTAATAGGCTTTTCCTTAATGCCTCCTTATTATCCAACATATTCGCTTATCCAACATTCTGCCGGCCCATTTATGTTGGATAAGTGAGACTCTACTATATATATATGGCTTGTCCGATCGATGGAAAAAATGTTTCAATTCTCGTTTCTAAAGTAGGGGGTGCCGGTGCTTCGATATAGAAATTATTTCCGAATTTTTCACCCAAAATTTTCGGATATTTCCGAAAATTCGTAATGATTCTTAATGTTTCTAAAATGGCGGACACGCATAAATACAGTCACCAAAAAAAAAAGGAAACCGGGGGGGGACTTTTACAGGGCTCTCCCACCCTCATTTCTTGAGCTATCCTCATCAAATTTGGTACAGTGGGAGATCACTTTCAACACTCTTTGCTCAACAAATTGCAGAACGTTTCCTGTCTCCTATGATTTTTGGCGAATTTTCATAACTTTTTATAATACACTATTTTTCAATATTTGAAGAAACCTGTTCCTGGTTTGAAAGTCTTATTTCCTGTTCAATTGGGTTCTTATCACTGTAAAAGTCCCTCTTCTACTTGTGTAGACTTTGGATTAGAAACGCAGCACACGCCAAGCAATGCCTTGGCAGGAGTGCCACTGTCCTTTGGAAACTATAAATTGCTGTGGACCCTCTATTGAATCAAATCAATGTGTGTCTTTGTGATTGCTGCAATAACACTCAGCCCAAGGCTTGGGAATAGAAATGGAGCGTGAGGGAAGCAATGCCTTGGCAGGTACCCCACGTCCTTTGGAAACTATTTCTTCCAATGTACCCTTTAGGTTTGAAAACAATGTGTGTCTTTGTGATTGCTGCAATAACACTCAGCCCGCGGTCTTGGGATTACAAACAGAGCGGGAGGGAAGCAATGCACTTGCAGGAACGCAGACGTCCTTTGGAAACTATTATTTTCAAGTTCCCCCCCCCCCTTTCAAGATTGCAAAGAAGGGCTGATGTGGTGATTGCTAAATTCCAAAAAAGAAAACAGAAAGGCAAAGGGACTCCCTCTGGAGTAGAAAAGTAAAGCACCCCAACCTCTGCACTTGCAGGAACGCAGACGTCCTTTGGAAAATAAAATTTCCCTAAAGCCACAGCAAGGACTCTGCCACAAGCCCCAAGCCAATTTCCCAAAAACAAAACAAAACACAATATCGAACCAGCAACAACAGACAGACACTCTACCCCCTATAGCCAGAACAGTCACTTAGCCCTCTCTCCCCCAAGCAAGCAAGCAGCTTCCCAGCGCACGCAAACCACCCTCTCTGCTCGGTATCCTAGCCCAGAATGGCTTGACTCAGTTGGGGAGGGGATTTTTATAGAGATCCTCCACGTGGACATGGAGGACGCTAGCCCCCACCTTTTTCAGCCATCGTGGAAGTCTCTGATTGGCCAGGGAGCGGTAGCCATGTTAGGCTGTGCTAGGCTCCCATTCATGTTAGGTTGCAGAAACAAAAAAAATTAAAAAAATATTTTTAAAAAATATTAAAAAAAATTTTGGAAGGAAAAAATTTAACGAAAATTTTAAGAAACAATTAGAGAATGGGCCAACCATGGTTCGAATTACATTGCCAGTTGCGCCCAGGGGAAACATTTCAATACTCGTTTCAAAAAGCGAGAACAATCTGAAATAATTACGAAAGGAGAATTATAGCGAAAATTTGGACAACCCTAATTAATATATATATATATATATATATATATATATATATATATATATGGAAATGTTTGTTTCTAAGTGTTCCAAAATGCTCTTGGGAGGGCAGGAATGTTTCCACATACAGTAGATTTCTGGTTATCTGACTTCCGATTATCCAATCTACCATATTATCTGACGTGCAGCCCAGGGTGCTTGCTGGAGGGATGAGATGCAGCTGGAGCAAACTTTCCCTCCTGGCAAGCAACTAGTTTAAAGAAGCCCGCCGCATGTTGCTAGGCATCAACATGCGGCAGGGCTTCTCTAAACCAGTTTCTTGCCAGGAGAGATGAGGCTCATCCCTCACGGCAAGCACGCAGCCCTTTGGAGAAGCCCCGCCGCATGTTGCTAGGCAGCAGCATGCAGCAGGGCTTCTCTAAACCAGTTGCTTGCCAAGAGGGATAAGGCTTTTCTCTCCTGGCAAGCACCCGGCTTGCCGGGATGGATAATAGGGCCTCCCTATTATCCAACAGTTTCAGTTATCTGACATCTGATATCTTTTATGTCAGATAACCCAAACCGTACTGTATCTTTAGAATGTCTCCATGCCCACAGCAGGGTGTTTGTGAGGTAGGGAATTTTGACATTAGGGGGAAGAAATGGGTGCAATTCTCAAAGGAGTCCTGGGCAGGTGTTAATGTGGCCCTCTAGTTTTTCATTTGCCCATCTTGGTTTATTCAGTCAACAAAATATGCAACCAACATTTCTTTTCACGTATTTGCAAATGGAGCAACAAGCAGCTGTGTACTATTGCTGGAAAGCTGTTGTGTTTTGACCAGCGAAGACAATTCTGTTTTACTCCTTTTCACCTGCTACTATACATACACATCTAGTGATAGTTGAGGAACATGGAGAATAGTTGAATGAAACATATAAGCTCAAGATTCAAGTGTGCAGGCAGTGGCTCACCGTTGGGAAATCCTCCAGTATTTGCTTGTCCTTGTCATTGCTGCCCATGAATCGCCACTCTGGCTGATACAGGTAAGAGTGGAACTTCTGTAAAATGGGAATCTTGGTTTCCAAGCTAATTGTCATGTCATCCTCCACCGTGTCCATTGCCCGGAGAACCAAGTAGAAGATGCAAACTGCATGGCTGGTGGAGACAGGAAGTAAGAAGATCATTTGTGACTTGGATGCCAGTGAATACTAAGTGCTGTAGGCAATGTTTAAATTTACTGTTTTATTAAGAACTAGCTGTGCCCGGCCACGCGTTGCTGTGGCGAAGTCTGGTGGTATGGGAAATAAAGTATTGAGGAATTGGTGGTAGTTAAGGTCAAGGGTAAAGGTTTTCCCCAGACATTAAGTCCAGTCTTAGAATCATAGAATCATAGAATAGTAGAGTTGGAAGAGACCTCATGGGCCATCCAGTCCAACCCCCTGCCAAGAAGCAGGAAATCGCATTCAAAGCACCCCCGACAGATGGCCATCCAGCCTCTGCTTAAAAGCCTCCAAGGAAGGAGCCTCCACCACAGCCCGGGGGAGAGAGTTCCACTGTCGAACAGCCCTCACAGTGAGGAAGTTCTTCCTGATGTTCAGGTGGAATCTCCTTTCCTGTAGTTTGAAGCCATTGTTCCGTGTCCTACTCTGCAGGGCAGCAGAAAACAAGCTTGCTCCCTCCTCCCTATGACTTCCCTTCACGTATTTGTACATGGCTATCATGTCTCCTCTCAGCCTTCTCTTCTGCAGGCTAAACATGCCAAGCTCTTTAAGCCGCTCCTCATAGGGCTTGTTCTCCAGACCCTTAATCATTTTAGTCGCCCTCCTCTGGACGCTTTCCAGCTTGTCAGCATCTCCCTTCAACTGTGGTGCCCAAAATTGGACACAGTATTCCAGTTGTGGTCTGACCAAGGCAGAATAGAGGGGGAGCAGGACTTCCCTGGATCTAGACGCTATTCCCCTATTGATGCAGGCCAGAATCCCGTTGGCTTTTTTAGCTGCTGCATCACATTGTTGGCTCATGTTTAACTTGTTGTCCACGAGGACTCCAAGGTCTTTTTCGCACACACTGCTGTCAAGCCAGGTGTCCCCCATTCTGTATCTTTGATTTCCATTTTTTCTGCCGAAATGAAGTATCTTGCATTTGTCCCTGTTGAACTTCATTTTGTTAGTTTCGGCCCATCTCTCTAGTCTGTCAAGATCATTTTGAATTCTGCTCCTGTCTTCTGGAGTGTTAGCTATCCCTCCCAGTTTTGTGTCGTCTGCAAACTTGATGATCGTGCCTTCTAACCCTTCGTCTAAGTCGTTAATAAAGATGTTGAACAGAACCGGGCCCAGGACGGAGCCCTGCGGCACTCCACTTGTCACTTCTTTCCATGATGAAGATGACGCATTGGTGAGCACCCTTTGGGTTCGTTCGCTTAGCCAATTGCAGATCCACCTAACCGTAGTTTTGTCTAGCCCACATTTTACTAGTTTATTTGCCAGAAGGTCGTGGGGGACTTTGTCGAAGGCCTTACTGAAATCCAGGTAGGCTACATCCACAGCATTCCCTGTATCGACCCAACTCGTAACTCTATCGAAAAAAGAGATCAGATTAGTCTGGCATGACTTGTTTTTGGTAAATCCGTGTTGACTATTAGCAATGACCGCATTTGTTTCTAAGTGTTCGCAGACCACTTCCTTGATGATCTTTTCCAGAATCTTGCCTGGTATCGATGTGAGGCTGACCGGACGGTAATTGTTTGGGTCGTTCTTTTTTCCCTTCTTGAAGATAGGGACCACATTCGCCCTCCTCCAATCCGCTGGGACTTCTCCCGTTCTCCAAGAACTCTCGAAGATAATTGCTAGTGGTTCTGAAATAACTTCCGCTAATTCCTTCAATACTCTTGGATGTAGCTGATCTGGCCCTGGGGACTTGAATTCGTTTAGAGCGGCCAGGTGTTCCTGGACAACTTGTTTCCCTATTTGGGATTGGAGTTCCCCCAATCCTTCGCCCATTCCATGTTGCTGAGGTTGAAGATGGCTTTCTTTTTGTGAGAAGACCGAGGCAAAGAAGGCATTGAGCAGTTCTGCCTTTTCCCTGTCCCCTGTCGCCATCACCCCATCTTCTCCTTGCAGAGGCCCTATCGCCTCCTTTTTCTTCCTTTTTCTACCAACGTAAGCAAAAAAGCCTTTTTTGTTGTTTTTTATGTCCCTGGCAAGCCTGAGCTCATTTTGTGCTTTAGCCTTGCGAACCTTTTCCCTACAGGTGTTGGCTATACGTTTGAATTCTTCTTTGGTGATTTCTCCCCTTTTCCACTTCTTGTGCATGTCACTTTTGAGCTTTAGCTCAGTTAGAAGTTCTTTGGACATCCATTCTGGCTTCTTTGCACTTGTCTTATTTTTCTTCTTTGTTGGCACTGTTTGCATTTGCGCCTTGAGTATTTCACTTTTGAAAAACTCCCATCCATCCTTAACTCCCTTGTTTTTTAATATTGGTGTCCATGGAATGCCGCTCAGTAATTCCTTCATTTTTTGGAAGTCAGCTCTCTTAAAGTCGAGAATGCGTGTTTGACTTGTCTTAGTTTCAGCATTCCTTTGTATTGCAAACTCCAGGAGCACATGGTCACTTGCCCCTAAGGATCCAACCACTTCAACTGTATTGATCAGGTCTTCCACATTTGTTAAGATTAGATCAAGAGTTGCTGATCCTCTTGTTGCCTCTTCTACCTTCTGGACCATAAAGTTGTCTGCAAGGCAAGTGAGGAATTTGTTGGACTTTGTACTCTTGGCTGAGTTTGTTTTCCAGCAGATATCGGAATAATTGAGTCTTGTCTGACTCTGGAGGTTGGTGCTCATCTCCATTTCTAAGCCGAAGAGCCGGCGTTGTCCGTAGACTCCTCCAAAGTCATGTGGGATGACTGCATGGAGCGGCGTTACCTTCCCGCCAGAGCAGTACCTATTGATGCACTCACATTTGCATGTTTTCGAACTTCTGGGTTGGCAGAAGCTGGGGCTAACAGTGGGGGCTCTCTCCGCTCCCCCAATTCAAACCTGTGGCCTTTCGGTCCAGAAGTTCAGCAGCTCAGCGCTTTAACACGCTGCGGCATCAGGGGATATTATTTCCTAAAGGTTGTGAATATACAATATTTCTGATTGGTTTTTTTTGTTTGTTGGAGGCAAGTATGAATGCTGCAATTAGGAAAAATGATTAGGATGTAATGGCCTTGCAGCTTTAAAGCCTGGCTGTTTCCTCCCTGAGTGAATTTTTTGTTGGGAGGTGTTAGCTGGCCCTGATTGTTTCCTGTCTGGAATTCCCTTGTTTTCAGAGTGGTATTGTTTGCGATATTTTATGTGCTTCTACTGTCTGTGGCCCTGAGAAAACAGAGGATTTGCCAGACTTTGATGATGGGAATACTTTGTTGGGAGGTGTTAGCTGGCCCTGATTGTTTCCTGTCTGGAATTCCCGTTTATTTACTGTCCTGGTTTTAGAGATTATATTGTTCTGCATTATTCTATCCCAGTAATTATTTCATATTAAAGGAGAATCTCACTTATCCAACATTCGCTTATACAATGTTATGGATTATCCAACGCAGTCTGCCTTTTCATAATCAATGTTTTTGTAGTCAGTGTTTTAAATTCATTGTGATATTTTAGTGATAATTTGTAAATACAGTACAGTAGAGTCTCACTTATCCAACATAAACGGGCCGGCAGAACGTTGGATAAGCGAATATGTTGGATAATGAGGAATTAAGGATAACCCTATTAAACATCAAATTAAGTTATGATTTTACAAATTAAGCACCAAAACATCATGTTAAGACAACAAATTTGTCAGAAAAAGTAGTTCAGTACACAGTAATGCTATATAGTAATTACTGTATTTATGAATTTAGCACCAAAATATCAGGATATATTGAAAGCATTGACTACAAAAATGCGTTGGATAATCCAGAACGTTGGATAAGCGAGTGTTGGATAAGTGAGACTCTACTGTAAATACTACATAGCATTACTGTGCATGGAACTACTTTTTCTGTCAAATTTGTTGTATAATATGATGTTTTGGTGCTTAATTTGTATAACGATTACCTAATGTGATGTTTAATTGGCTTTTCCTGAATCCCTTCTTATTATCCAACATATTCACTGATCCTGCCAGCCTGTTTACGTTGGATAAGTGAGACTCTACTGTATATTGATAATCTTAAATTATCTGCTCAGAACTGGATTATATGAGGCTCCTTCTTCACAGCTGTATAAAATGCACACTGAAGTGGATTATATGGCAGTGTGGAGTCAAGATAATCCAGTGCAAAGCAGATAATATAAGATTATAAATGGGTTATATAGCTGTGTGGAAGGGCCTTGAGTCTACACTGCCATATAATCCAGTGCAAATTAGATAATCTGTGGAAGAAGTCTAAGTGAGGCCTAAATCGGCCTGTCCCCTAACTGAAACCTGGCTGTCCCTTGGTTGCTAGGCAACCAAGTGGGCAGAGATTAGCCCTCTAAACTGGCAGCAATTGGATAAAAAAATTATTGCTCTCCCTCTAATTAGGATTTTATTTTTCTTTTCTTTTTGTTGTATCAACCTTGAGGCGTGGATGATGGGTTGTGTTGTCAAATTTTGAGGTTGGGGGGCCTGTACTTTTGTTGTTTTGTGAATTGCCGTGATGCCATCACTCTTTTATATATATAGACTAGCTGTGGCGAAGTCTGGTGGTATGGGAAATAAAGTATTGAGGAATTGGTGGTAGTTAAGGTAAAGGGTAAAGGTTTTCTCCTGACGTTGTCCAGGCATGTCTGACTCTGGGGGTTGGTCTCATCTCCATTTCTAAGCTGAAGAGCCGGCGTTGTCCGTAGACTCCTCCAAGGTCATGTGGCCGGCATGACTGCATGGAGCACCGTTATCTTCCCGCTGGAGCGGGGAAGATATCTACTCTCATTTGCATGTTTTTGAACTTCAGGGTTGGCAGAAGCTGGGGCTAACAGTGGGTGCACTCTCCGCTCCCCCAATTCAAACCTGCGACCTTTCAGTCCAGAAGTTCAGCAGCTCAGCACTTTAACACGCTGCGCCATCAAGGAATATTATTTCCTAAAGCTTGTGAATATACAATATTTTTGATTTTTTTTGTCTGTTGGAGGCAAGTATGAATGCTGCAATTAGGGAAAATGATTAGGATGTAATGGCCTTGCAGCTTTAAAACCTGGCTGTTTCCTCCCTGAGTGAATTTTTTGTTGGGAGGTGTTAGCTGGCCCAGATTGTTTCCTGTCTGGAATTCCCTTGTTTTCAGAGTGGTGTTCTTTGTGATATTAATTAGATAATCTGTGGAAGAGGCCTAAGTGAAGCCTAACTCTGCCTGTCCCCTGGGGTGAGTCGGTTGCTAGGAGACCAAGTGGGCGGAGCTTAGCCTTCTAACTGGCAGCAATTAGATAAAAACAATTATTCCTCTCTCTCTAATTAGGACTTTATTTTTCTTTTCTTTTTGCTGTATCAACCTAGAGCCGTGGATGATGGGTTGTGTTGTCAAATTTCAAGGTTGGGGGGGCCTGTAGTTTTGTTGTTTTGTCCGCTGCCCTGTTGCCATCACTCTTTTATATACAGTAGAACCCTGGTAGTCCGAGTTAAACGGGCGGACCTCAACTCGGTCAACCAGATAACTCGGATTACCAGGCGGGACGCAGGCTGGATCGGGAGGCGCTGCAAACGCCTCCTGATCCAGTCCTCGTCCCCATGGAGAGGCCTCTCCATGGGGACAAAGGCTGGATCGGGAGGCACTGCAAATGCCTCCCGATCCAGTCCTCATCCCAACCGTGGGGAGGCCTCTCCGTGGGGACTAAGGCTGGATCGGGAGGTACTGCAAATGCCTCCCGATCCAGTCCTCATCCCAACCGCGGGGAGGCCTCTCCGTGGGGACTAAGGCTGGATCGGGAGGCGCTTGCAGCACCTTCCGATCCAGCCCTCATCCCCAAGGAGAGGCCTCCCCTCGGTTGGGAGCACCAGCGCAATGAAGGGGCTCTCCCTCCTTTTGGCGGAGGCCTGGAGCCAGGGAAGTGACTCCTGCTTCCCTGGCTCCAAGCCTTCGCCAAAGGAAGAAAGCCCCTTCGTTCGGCGGGTAGGTGAACGGGGAGGGCCGCAAAAGCCCTGTGCGAGCGCCCCGTGCATGTTGCTAGGTAGCTTGCTATCTACCTAGCAACACGCACGCCAGCGAGCAGGTGAACGGGGAGGGCCTTTGCGGCCCTCCCCGTTCACCTGCTTGGATTGCACGGAGGCTCAAACGAGCGGGACTCGAACGAGCGGGGTTTTACTGTATATAGATGTTGAGGAGGCAGGGAGAAAGTTCTCCGAAATGACTATTACTCTTGGGCCACAAGTCATTCATTTCAACAGGGCTGTTGTTATCCATTCTTTTGTGTATTCCTAGAAATTCTGGACATATAGCCTTGCAGATAAAGAGATCATTCTCTATTTCCTGCCTTAAAAAGTACTTGATGACCTTGTGCATTTTACATTTTCTCAGCCACAAAGGAAGACCGGCAAACCTCTTCTGAACAAAACTTGCTGCGAAAATCCTGTGATACGTTCACCTTCAGGCTGGCATAGGTCAGAAACAGCTTGAAAGCATACAACATCAACAATTCATTTTAAATGTGTTTTATACCATTTTAATCATTTTTTTAAAAAAAACGTTATTTAAATCTCTTTAACTTTGTACAATAACTTTTAAACTCAAACTTGTTTTAAATTACTGTGACTACCATGGTACCTATCTCAAGAGAATGGCAGGGTATAAGCTCAATAAATAATCAGTCCAAGATGATATATGGAGTTTCAAAGCTCATCAGCAGCGAGAACTTCAGTCTTCCAAGTCCCAGTTTGTTGCTATAAGCATTGTGCCACTCTGACCTGGCTATGTGTCAAGTCTTCCTCTTTTCTTGCTATCTTTAAATACTGGAAATACTGGAAATCATTGTGTAATAACAAACAGTCTTGTTAAGCAACACTAATGTAACAGGGTGGTGTTTACTTCCCAGTGATACTTGCTTTCTAGGAACGGCGCCTGACCAGTTCATTCCTAGGCATCTTTCTGACTTCATTTTAATGACCATTAATAGGCTGGCGAGAGAAATAATCTCCCTGAACAATTCAGAATTCAGAAACCTTGCCAAGAGCCTTGTTCTTTGAGCCTTTACATTTCTGTTATCTGCTCACCTTTTAAAATATTTATATAGTAGACCTGCGCATTATGTAAGGGATTTATCAGAGAATTCTTTGTGTAATACGAGGGTTATCCAGAAAGTAGATTACGTTTTGGAATTTAAAATGAACAAAGTATAGGAGAAAACATTTACCATATGCAGTTGAAAACCACACTCAAATACCACTTCTTAACATAGATGCCATTCAAATCTAGGCACTTATCATAGTGATGAATAAGCTTAGCAACTCCTTCCCCACAAAACTCTGCCGCTTGCGTCCTCAACCAGCCGGTCACCCCTTCCTGCAGCTGCGCATCATTGCCAAAACGCTGCGTTGCCAGCCACCTCCCCATTGAGGATGCGAGTGGCAGAGTTTTGTGGGGAAGGAGTGGCCAAGCTCATACATCGCTATGATAAGTGCCTAGATTTGAATGGCAACTATATTGAGAAGTGGTATTTTGGTGTGGCTTTCAACTGCATATGGTAAATGTTTTCTCCTATCATTGTTCATTTTTAATTCCAAAAGACAAAACGTAATCTACTTTCTGGATAACCCTCATACTTGGACTCTTGGGAATTTCCCCACTACCTCAGTAGGTGATCCTGTTGATGCTCTGGTCTCTCCCTGGAATCGAGAGATGACTAGGGCAATTGACACGATTGCTCTGGAACAACCTAAACCAGCTCCTTGGTTCAATGAGAAGCTGGCAGCAATGAAGCGAAAGAGGAGGGAACTAGAGCACGCGTGGCGCATATAGTCTGGTACACTATCTTCTCTTGGACTTCTGGCCAAAGCAGAATATACATTTTCTGCACTGGAAAATTTAGAAAATACTAAGGGAAATATTTTCTGTAGCGATCACATCAAGTGAGCCGATTTGCCCATCGTGTGTTGCGTCACCTTCCTTTACAGCATGGAGCCCTTCACACAAGGTACAGGCACTTCTGGCCGGGCTCCGTGCTGAAAATGGAGGTGAAGCAGCACACGCCACCACCGTGGCAACACAGGAGCATTCCCATGTTGCCTTCCCTTCAATAGAGGGAAATCTGGGTTGCAACACTTCCTCCCATCGGATGAGGGAGAAAGTAAGATGGGGGATGCGGGGTGTGAAGTGCTGACTTCTCTACACCCTCCACAGGGAACACATGGATTCAACACAATGCGGGGTGAATCCATGGGTTTTTATGATAAGGACATAGGTCTCCATGGTGATTCTATAGTCAACTTCTGAGTGTGAGCTTTTAAATGAAAGAATACTTTCCCACTACAAATGGCTAGAGCAGGATGTTCTGAAGAATGCTGACTGGACCTGAGGGATATAGTCCAAAATGGAACTTAACACTTTGACTACAAGGAAAAAGGACACTTTGTCTAAGGAAAAGAACAGCAACTCTTGACCAACTCTGGAAAGGCAGGGGGATTCTGGGCACCATGGTGTCAAAATTGGTAGCTTTCCCCAAGCTCTCACTCTTTCACCCCAAGACAAAAACCTCTGCATTACACCAGTCTAGGAGAGGGCACTCTCGAAGCTTTGGTCCAAAATGAAACACTGAGCAAGTGGCTTCTGAGGCATACTGATAGGAGCGGTGTCAAAGAAAAGAAATATTACCGTTGTTTATTGCAAGTATTGTTCACATTATAGACAGTACTTTAATACTGCTTGGAGGGTTGAGTTGAGAAACTCTGCTGCAGGTTGAAGAAATACATGACATTGACTCACCGCACTTCCCTGTCGAGCATCTGGATTACTAGGGCAGCGGTTCGTCCAGTCTGGTTCAAGTATTTATAGCAGAGACTTTGGCTCAGCACGTCCTACAGCAGGGAAAAAAGGTAACATTGGTCTGGGAGTTAGAAAGCAAGGCCAGAAAAACTCACTCTGCTCTTGGGATTTGAACCTGGGACCTTTCAGCATATATAATTAAAACAATAAAATAAACATTCATAAAATACATCAGCGGGTATCTGGACAAAAGATAGAACTATTAAAAATTGCAAAGGAAGGCAGACATGTGCAAAAACGCAAGCTAATAAAATTAGGAATAGAAATTAAAGTGTTGGAGATAAGGGCAGTAAACAATTAAGACTAGGTGGTAATAAAAGCACTGAGCTGTTAAACTTGCAGACCGAAAGGTCCCAGGTTCAAACCCCGGGAACAGAGTGAGCGCCCGCTGTTAGCTCCAGCTTCTGCCAACCTAGCAGTTCGAAAACATGCCAATGTGAGTAGATCAATAGATACCACTCCGGCGGGAAGGTAGTGGTGCACCATGCAGTCATGTCGGCCACATGACCTTGGAGGTGTCTACGGACAACGCCGGCTCTTTGGCTTAGAAATGGAGATGAGCACCAACCCCCAGAGTTGGACATGACTGGACTTAACGTTAGGGGAAACCTTTACCTTTATCTATTGTTTGAACATCCAAGTCTTCAGATTTTTGCGAAATGTGGCTAGGGTGGGTGCTAATCTAATATCAGGGGGGAAAGAGTTCCAGAGCTGGAGGGCAACTGCAAAAAAGGCCCCCTCCCTCGTCCCCACCAGACGTGTTTGGGACAGAGGTGGAAGCAAGAAAAGGGCCTCCCCGGGATACCTAAGAGCTCAGGCTGGTTCGTAGGGGAAGATACGGTCATGCAGATAAGCAGGACCTGGGCCTTTTAGGGCTGTATAGGTCATAACCTGCAATTTGAATTGGGACCGGAAAATTATCAACAGCCAGTGGAGCTGCTTCAAAAGAGGCATCGTGCGCTCCCTGTAGCTAGCCCCTGTTAATAGTCTGGCCACTGATCTTTGTACCAATTGCAGTTTGCAGGCCGTCTTCAAAGGCAGCCCCACATAGAGTGTATTCAAAGGCAGCCCCACGTAGATGGGCCGGGCTGTGGCGCAGGCTGGTAAGCAGCTGCTGCAATAAATCACTCTGACCATGGGGTCATGAGTTCGAGGCCAACCTGTGGCGGGGTGAGCACCCGTCAATTAAAAATAAAATAATAGCCCCTGCTCGTTGCTGACCTAGCAACCCGAAAGATAGTTGCATCTATCAAATAGGAAATAAGGTACCACTTATAAAAGTGGGGAGGCAAGTTTAACTAATTTACAACTTTGGAATGAGGAAGTGCCGTCAGAGTGGATGATGAAGCAGCTGCTCCCCCCTGTGGCCAGAATCGAACTTCCCTTCAGGAGAAGGTTAAATTGCCTCTGCATCTGTCTGTCTGTCTCTGTCTCGGTTCGATGTGTTTATGGGCATTGAATGTTTGCCTATATGTGTAATGTGATCCTCCCTGAGTCCCCTTCGGGGTGAGAAGGGCGGAATATAAATACTGTAAATAAATAAATAAATATTGCAGCAATCCAGTCTAGATATAACCAAGGCATGGATCACCATGGCCAAGTCAGGCTTCTCGAGGTAAAGTCGCACCCGGTGCACAAGTTCTAGCTGTGCAAAAGCCCACCCGGCTACTGCCAACACCTGAGTATCAAGTGTGAGCGCTGAGTCCAGGAGGATTCCCAGATTGCAGACTTGTGTCCTCAAGGGGAGTGTAACCCCATCAAGCACAGGCAGCCCACCATAGTTGGCACAGCAATGGGGAACTGTAGCCCAACAGATCCAGAAGTCACTGTGATGACAGAGGGGTTGCTCCCGATGAGAACTGCCTGCACTGCACAGATTTAATTTAATTTAATTGCCCTATATACTCGAGTATAAGTCGATCCAAATATAAGCCGAGGCACCAAATTTTTATCACAAAAACTGGGGAAATGTATTGACTTGAGTATAAGACGAGGGTGGGAAATGCAGCAGCTATTAGTAAATTTCAAAAATAAAAATTATCCAAGCTAAATGGGTCGGCAGAACCTTGGATAAGTGAATATCTCGGATAATAAGGAGGGATTAAGGAAAAGCCTATTAAACATCAATTTAAATTATGATTTTACAAATTAAGCACCAAAACATCATGTTATACAACAAATTTGACAGAAAAAGTAGTTCAATCCACAGTAATGTTATGTTGCAATTACTGTATTTATGAATTTAGCACCAAAATATCATGATATATTGAAAACATTGACTACAAAAATGCCTAGGATAATCCAGAACCTTGGATAAGCGAGTATTAGATAAGTGAGACTCTACTGTAATAATAAATTAATAAAATTACATTATTTGAGGCATCGGTAGGTTAAATGTTTTTGAATATTTATATAAAACTATAATTTAAGATAATAATAAGACGTTAATAAGACGAGACTGTCCAACTCTGATTTCCTAGCTACTCGAGTATAAGCTGACCCGAATATAAGCCGGCCAGGACCCTCACTCGAATATAAGCCGAATATAACCCTGAAAAAGGGCTGAAAAACTAGGCTTATACTCGAGTATATACAGTACTTTCTTTAAATACATTCATGTGGTAAGCCCAAGTCAACAAGCAACTTGTAGCTACACACACAGTGAAAAAAGAGATGAATGGTAAATAAGCACAGCAGCATCCCCATTTCCCAAAAATCTACCAATCAGGCCATGGGGACGGGATGATTTCATAGGTCATATAAACAGATGCAAAGTGCATTTTCAGATATTAAAGTTTCCAGAAAGTTTGCACACAAATGACAAATAAGTGTGTGAATAAGTATCAGTACTCATTCAGCTTAAACACAATCAGAAGGTGTTCAGAACAAAATCCAGCAACAACCAGATTTCAAAGAGAAGCCAAAGAGGTGAACCTGGAGATGGACCAACCTACCTGGTCCATCTTGGGCATCACGGTCTTGTAACCTCCCATCTTGAACCACGCCAAATTGTAGAGTTCCTTGGGGTGACCCAGCCATTCTTTCAACACTTCCATGGCTTTCTGGGAAGGAAAAAACAAGGGCATAATTTCACCTGATGGGAAAAAAGTTAGAATCACCTGATGGGGAAAAAAAGTTAGAATCATGGTTTTCCCAACATCTTTACCTTTGCTTTCTCACCAATGCATGCTGCAAGTTTATTTTATTTATTTCTGGTGTTTCTACCCCGCCCTTCTCCCCTGGGGGACTCAGGGCGGCTTACAAGTTGGCAACACAGTGCCATCACATCAACAATACAATAGGCATTAAAACTAAAAACATTTAAAACATCATTAAAACCAATATATAATAATAAACATTACCATGCACCGAGGTAATGTCCTTTCATGCTTCTGGACACCAGACACAGTGAAGACATCTGCCCTTGCGCTTTGCTACTCTGCTGCTGAGTACACATGCCCAGTGTGGAACACATCTCACCACGTTAAAACAGTGGATGTGGTTCTTAATGAGACATGCCACATTATCACAGGATGTCTATGCCCCACACCATAGGAGAAATTATACTGCTTAGCTGGCATTGCACCAGCTGACATCCACCGGGAAGTAACAGCCAACAATGAAAGGACCAAGGCAGCAGAGCCGGCCCTAGGTATTTTTCAAGTGTAGGCAAACAGAATTTTGGTGCCCCCCCCAAACAATCACTGAAAAATAAAAGCATTGGATAAGTGAAAATGTTGGATAATAAGGAGGGATTAAGGAAAAGCCTATTAAACATCAAATTACATTAAGATTTTACAAATTAATCACCAAAACATCATGTTTTACAACAAATCAACAGAAAAAGCAGTCTCAACTGTGCCCCCGTATGTTTGGCGCCCGAAGCGACCGCTTAATTTGCCTCATTGTTGGACCGGCTCTGCAAGGCAGTGACATCTCCAGCCCATCCTCTGTTCATATATCAGCCAGCATGCCAACGCTTTAAATCAAGAAACAGTTTTCTAAGATCTACAGAGATACTCACAGGAACACCTCAGCAAGCAAGAGTCCAAATGTGGCTAAAACCCAGAACCTCAATCAGTGGCTGAGACTGGATGAGAGACTCCCTCTTGAGCACACAGAAGACTGGGCAACTTGGAAGGCACTGAACAGACTGTGCTCCAGTACAAGATACAGAGCCAATCTTAAGAAATTGGGCCACAAGTGGAGTCCACGAAATCCGAGTGTGGAGAGGAACAAACAACAGACCACCTACTGCAATGTAGTCTGAGTTTTGCCACATGCACAAGGGAGGACCTTCTTAAAACAACATCTGAGGCAGTCCAAGTGGCCAGTTACTGGTCAAAAGACATTTAGCATAACGACAAGTTTTTAAAACTTTGTTTCTGAGACAATAAATAAATAATAAACCTATATGTGGCCTCACATTTCTCCTGTTTCATTTTTTTTCCTCCTTTGGCAAAACCCCACTGACAGTTTTCTAGTCCCAAGGAGGACTATTCCTACCTGTGGCTACTCCTCTTTTGAGATGCTGTACTGACTAAGGCATCTTCCACTCCTCCTATTTTATTTCTACTTTGAGAAGCCTTATCATCCAGAAACAGCCAATGGCGACAGGCACATCAGTCTGGGGAATCTGATATGGGCCTTTGGGCCCATGCGGTCCTCACATCAGAGAGAAAACAGCCTATGAAGCTTGGAGGTAATTTGTTCAAAGGTCACCATATATTGAGCTAGAAGGGGGTTTTCGGGCCTGGAAACCTTTAACTTACCTGAGGCATCTTCAAATGATTGAAATGAAATGATAAGAACAAAATTGTTGTAATCTGCCCTCTTTAGAGCATGGAAATTATCCACCCACACAGAGTTGAAAAGTGACTTCAATCAGGAATCCTGTAAACAGCTGTCATAAAAGAACTGCAAAAAAGCCCTAGCTAAATTGTATACCATTATCTATTTGGTGAAGAACCAGAAAATGATAAAATGTGACAGTCCATTTCTAAATAGACCGGCTTACTCACACACTCCTGTCTGCTACCATCTTGCCTAGCCTCCCACCTCCCTGCTCCTTTTACACCTTTCCATAGTATGCCCGATCCCCAATCTTTCTTCCACTTTCTCTCACCTCATGTTGTCATGCTCCCCTCACATGCATCATGCACTTGCCGTGTCTCCCATCCTCTCCCCTTCAGTCCTCATGCCTCCTTTGCATCTTCCTTTGCATCTTGCCTTCTATTCTTCCTCCTCTCGGATGCTGCCTCTACCTCTACCTTCCCCTTACCTCACTTTGAATCTTTGTGCCTCTTTTCCCTTGATATTGCCTCCCATTCCTTTCCTGAACTCACATTGCCATGACTTGGTCCCTTTCCCTTAACAGTCAAGCTGTCATCAACTTGTGGCAACCCTTGAATCAGAGATTTCCTAGAGTTTCAGTCAGGACAGCCCTGAATTATGTTGTATCACAATATGTCCAAAGTATGACAGCCTCACTTTAGTCATCTTGGCTACTATGGAGGGTCGGGCTTAGACGAAGGGTTAGAAGGCACAATCATCATGTTTGCAGATGACACCAAACTGGGAGGGATAGCCAACACTCCAGAAGACAGGAACAGAATCCAAAATGATCTTAACAGACTAGAGAGATGGGCCGAAACTAACAAAATGAAGTTCAACAGGGACAAATGCAAGATACTTCGGCAGAAAAAATGGAATGCAAAGATACAGAATGGGGGACAATGCCTGGCTCAGCAGCAGTATGTGTGAAAAAGATCTTGGAGTCCTCGTGGACAACAAGTTAAACATCAGCCTACAATGTGATGCGGCTGCTAAAAAAGCCAACATGATTCTGGCCTGCATCAATAGGAGTCTAGTGTCTAGGTAAAAGTAAAGGTTTCCTCTGATGTTAAGTCCAGTCGTGACCGACTCTGGGGGTTGGTGCTCATATCCATTTCTAAGCTGAAGAGCTGCCGTTGTCCATAGACAACTCCAAGGTCATGTGGCCAGCATGGAGCACCATTACCTTCCCGATGGAGTGGTAACTATTGATCTACTTATATTTGCATGTTTTTGGACTTTTTATTTATTTCATGTCAAAAGCATTGCATAACAAATACATTTTAAAAATGATGAAAAAAATAGAGAAAATCACAAACAACTAAATAGTTTTAGACCAAAAGCGGGCAACAGCAACCGCATTGTCCATAGCTTTAAGCAACTCCTCCTCTGTACATGAGGTAGGACATTGTGGGCAAGCATACATATGCGGAGTTGTTTGTTCTGCTCCACAGTCACACAAGGTGGAGGATTCCTCCAGGTAGTGCCACCTCGTCAAGTTGTCTTTGGATCTGCCCACTCTGCTTCTGAGTCTGTTCAGGGACTTCCAAGTTGCCCATTCTTGGTTTGCCCCTGGAAGAAGGAAAACCCTCGTGGGGGGCCATCCAGTTGGAATTGCCAGATTTAGCTGCCCAGAGGGACACCCTTACTGCTACTGGAGGAACATCAAGAGGAGGGAGTGGTGGTTCTCATGAAGCCCTTCCTTGATTTGAGTCTGGTGGGAGGAGGCTGATAGTCATGCAGTGGGTGGCTTTCACAATGTTCAACCTTATTTCTCTCACAGTTAGAAGCAACTTCCCGTCGCACATCAGGAGGGGCAATGCCAGCTAACTTGTAGAGTTTATCAACAGGTGTAGGTTTAAGGCATCCTGTGATGATTCTGCATGTTTCATTCAGTGCTATGTCCACCTGCTTCACATGGGCAGACTTGTGCCAAACAGGACAGGCATACTCTGCAGTTGAGAAAGACAAGGCCAGGGCTGATGTTCTTATTAATTGTGGGTCTGCACCCCATGCGCTGCCAGTCAGTTTCCGCAGGATGTTATTGCGTGCAGCTACTTTGTGCTTGGTGTTCATGCAGTGTTTCCTAAATGTTAGTGTTCGGTCTAAGGTGACACCAAGATATTTAGGATGGAAACAGTGTTCGAGCTCTTGGCCTTCCCAAGTAACTTTCAGTTTCCTGTTGGCTTCACGGTTACGTAGGTGGAAAGCGCACACTTTTGTCTTGGCAGGGTTAGGCTTCAGGTGGTTCTCTTTGTAGTAGCTGGAGAGGTCTTTCAAGGCATTGGTGAGTTGCTTTTCAACTGTTTCAAAATCTTTTGCTTGTGTTGTAAGGCCAAGGTCATCAGCATATATAAAGCTCTTTGTGAGTGATGGTAGTGGCTGATCGTTCGTGAAGATGTTAAATAAGGTCGGTGCAAGAACGCTGCCTTGGGGTAAACCAGTTTTCGAACTGCTAGGTTGGCAGGAGCTGGGGCTAACAGTGGGCGCTCATTCCGCTGTCCGGATTTGAACCTGGGACCTTTTGGTCCACAAGTTCAGCAGCTCAGCACTTTAACACACTGTGCTACCAGGGTCTAGTATCTAGATCCAGGGAAGTCCTGCTCCCCCTCTATTCTGTCTTGGTCAGACCACTTTACCTGGAATCACACTGTGTCCCATTCTGGGCACCACAATTGAAGGGAGATGTTGACAAGCTGGAAAGCGTCCAGAGGAGGGCAACCAAAATGATCAAGGGTCTGGAGAACAAGCCCTATGAGGAGCAGCTTAAAGAACTGGGCATGTTTAGCCTGCAGAAGAGAAGGCTGAGAGGAGACATGATAGCCATGTACAAATATGTGAGGGGAAGTCATAGGGAGGAGGGAACAAGTTTGTTTTCTACTGCCCTGCAGACCTGGAACAATGGCTTCAAACTAGAGGAAAGGAGATTCCACCTGAACATCAGGAAGAACTTCCTCACTGTGAGAGCTGTTCGGCAGTGGCACTCTCTTTTAAGCAGAGGCTTTTAAGCAGTGGCTGGATGGCCATCTGTCGGGGGTGCTTTGAATGTGATTTCCTGCTTCTTGGCAGGGGGTTGGACTGGATGGCCCATGAGGTCTCTTCCAACTCTACTATTCTATAATTCTTTGATTCTACCCTTGTATCCCTGACTCCTGCCTGACTCCTAGAGGCAGTGACGGAGTCAAGGAAGCATGGATGATAGCATGGGCACTCTTTTCCTCCAACCTCAGATCTTGGTGCTTTTTTATAGCCTCTGAGAAAGAACTTTATGTCTTCTTTTTTTCAGAAACAGATCAATTTTCTTCACCCATGAGCAAAAAGCTTCTGCTTTGATAAAATATTTAAATTACTTCTTTAAAAGAAATGTAACTGCTACAGGTATATAGGAAGAGAAAAAAAATAACATAAGAATATAATAATAATAACACTTTATTTATATTCTGCCCTATCTCCCCAAGGGGACTCAGGGTGGATCAAAGTACACATACACAACAAACATTCAGTGGCATTTGGACAGACAGGACAGAACAAGACAGAGAGAGAGGAGGTACAGTAGAGTCTCGCTTATCCAACCTTCGCTTATCCAACATTCTGGATTAACCAACGCAGTCTGCCTTCTGCCTGGATCCACAGCTGTTTCTCTAGGCAGCAAGGGCTGAACTTTTTTATGGATTTAACTTTCGACAATGTTTTTACTGTCTATCTATTTGTAGTCAAATTTTTAGTAGTCAATGTTTTCAATTCATTGCGATGTTTTGGTGCTAAATTCGTAAATACAGTAATTACTACATTGCGTTACTGTGTATTGAACTGCCTTTTTTGTCATTTGTTTTGGTGTTTTATTTGTAAAATCATAATGTAATTTGACGTTTAATAGGCTTTTCCTTAATCCCTCTTTATTATCCAACATTTTCTCTTATCCAACATTCTGCTAGCCCATTTTTGTTGGATAAGCAAGACTCTACTGTACATTGGAGGTTGAGCTTGGATTCAGTCACGGGGGGCGGGGGGGGGGGGTTGTTGCTCTATTCTCTATGACGATGAGCCCTCAGGATTTCTTCCTTCCACCTCCCTTTTGGTCATTGCATTTCTGGTCTTGTTCTTGATGGTGTTGTAAAATACCTCCTTTGCTAATTAGTGGTATCTAATTTCTCTACCTATAGCTTTAAGCTTTTTTCAAATTACTTAAGGCTTGATGGTCGAGTGCTCACCCCGGCCGGGCTTCAAACTGGCCACAGCAGGTACCTCCCCACCACCAACCAAGATATATTCTTGCTTTTTTCCACTTTCACAGGGGCCCTGTATCTGTTACCCCAATGAAAGTGGAGGGACGACTACAGTGCTGGTTCTTTACCAAACTATAATACACATGAGTCCATATCATTGGACCATATCATTAAAGTGGTGTCAAACTGCAATAATCACACAGTGTAGATGCACTCTCAAGATGCACTGTCATATAAAGTCCAGATTATTTGAACTAAATTATATGGCAGTAAGTTTACCTTTGGGGACCCTGGTGGCACAGTGTGTTAAAGCACAGAGCTGCTGAACTTGCGGACCGAAAGGTCCCAGGTTCAAATTCGGGGAGTGGAGTGAGTGCCCGCTGTTAGCTCCAGCTTCTGCTAACCTAGCAGTTCGAAAACATGCCAATGTGAGTAGATCAATAGGTACCGCTCCGGCGGGAAGGTAATGGCACTCCATGCAGTCATGCCATCCACATGACCTTGAGGGTGTCTATGGACAATGCCGGTTCTTCGGCTTAGAAATGGAGATGAGCACCAACCCCCAGAGTTGGTCACGACTGGACTTAACGTGGGGAGGAGCCATGCTGCAGGAGTAGCTGGACGCGGACGCGTCGCCTTATCCTCCAACTTAATGGATTTAAAAACCTTTCCCTAAGAAATATTTCAGGAATTTAAAAGCAAAAAGATTATCTGCTAGGGACTGGCAAAACAAAGAGCTCATTAAAATAATGAGAAGTGTCCTGGACGCAGATAAATCTTAAAGCCACGGGCAACAAGCTGGGAGCCAGGAAAACAAAGAGGAGTCACTCGGCTGCCTGAGTTCAACATCCACTGATAACCATGGTGACATTTGCAGCAGATAAGGTACCCCAAAATCCTAAAGGGGATAACCTCGAACAAAAGTTAGATTTATTAATGGACATTATGCGGGGAATGGAATCTTCCCTCCGTGAATTATCTACTGCCGTAAGGGAATCACAGGCTCAGGTGTCACAAATTAAATTGACACCTGACAAACAGCAAAAAAGAATTGATGAATCGGAGCGGGAGGTTAAATGCCTTAGAGCCAAAACAGTTGATCTGGAGAATAGATCTAGACATTGAAACTTAAGGCTATATAACTGGCCCGAACAAGCCAAAAATGGTGGATTAAGTAAAATCTTATCAACATGGCTCAGTGACCTTGGAATTCCTCTGACAGAACAGGTCATTGAAAGAGCTCACATAGTCTTCCCTCAGAGTGGCTCTAAGAGTGAAAAAGCAAAATCAAATCAGATAATTATGGCCTTTACAACTGAGAAAACCAAAGACTTTGTTTTCCAGAGTCTAAGGAAAATAAGGAACCTACAGTATAAAGGCAACAAATTTTTTGTTTACCCAGATCTCTCCAGACAAACAATAATGGCAAGGGAGTCCCTTCGTCACATAACAAGAAGATTGGCTGCAGCTGGACTGAGATTCACTTGGGCTTTCCTGCCACAGTCATCGTATTCAAGGATGGTAAAAAATTTACAGCAACAACCCAAGAAGAAGGAGAGCAAATGTTAAAGGATCTAATCAACACTGCAGGGAAGGACAACAGACCAGTTCCAGAGGAAAGGGAAAACCAAGATGATCCCCCAGAAGAAGATATTGAGAAAAGGAAGAGACAAAAAACAGGGAATAAGGAAAAACAAATAGACCCAAATAGAATTGGAACTAGAAGTAGAGATAAATAAGACAGTGGAGATTACAAACATCTTACTCACTGTCTAAAGACAACATATATAAACTGTAATCTATATAGACAATTAGAAAGACTGGACTATTTTTACAAAGACAATTTTATAAAATACAGTCTAAACAATGAACCACAAATTGTGCAGATAATTAGATTAAATGGATATACCTCAATTATAAAGTCAGCCAGTGGTGTTAGTAGAACATGAATACCCTCCTGTCAGATGGGAAGGAACTTTGATACTAAAGCCAGTGATCCTGGCAAGGGAAGGCCTCATTTGTGGCCTATGGGAGTTTACATTAGGATTATTGGATAACTGATTGACAATTAATGGCAGAATGTCTATTGATATAATCTATTACATTTACTTTGATTTTTTTTTGGGGGGGTCTAATTGGAGGACAGGGAGGGGGGCAGGGAAGCTCATCCCCAGGGAGTTATCTGGATGAAGGCGAGTAGAATTTACTCAGCCATTCCTCCCTTAGTACAGGGGTGGGAATCAGAAGCTAGATGGGGAAGGGGGGATGGGAGATATGGGGGGTATGGGTTAAACGGGAGAAAAGGGAGGGATGGGAGGAGCGGGAGGGAACAGTTAAGAATAGAGAAGGAACATTGGTTAACAAAATCATGAGGAGACTGCTAAAAGATCAAACCAAATATGATGGATGAACTAAATGTTATGTCAGTAAATACGAATGGTCTTTCAACACCGGTTAAGAGACACAAATTATCCAAATTGTTAAAAGAAGATCAAGTACATTTAGCGTTATTACAGGAAACACAAAAAAAAAAGGATAAATCAAAATTGATAAATGATAGAAACTGGGAACTACAGTTCGAATCGAGGGGTACAAGTAAATCCAGAGGGGTGGCCATACTTATAAAGGACAACCTAAATTTTGAGTTAGAAAAAGTCATTAAAGACACTGAAGGTAGATTTATAATGATAATTGGTAAAATAAACAACACCCAGGTATCTATAGACCAGGGGTCCCCAAACTTTTTAAACAGGGGGCCAGTTCACAATCCTTCGGACCATTGGAGGGCCGGACTATAGTTGACCACCGAGCAATAATAATAATAATAATAACAACAACAACAACAGCAATAATAATAAAAAGAGGGTTGGAAGAGAACCTTTGGGCCATTGAGTCCAATCCCCTTCTGCCTTTGTGCACCGAAAGCACAAGCAAAGCACCCCTGACAGATGGCCACCCAGCCTCAATGCTGCTAATAATAATAATAATAATAATAATAATAATAATAATAATAATAATAATAAAAGAGGGTTGGAAGAGACCCCTTGGGCCATGGAGTCCAATCCCCTTCTGCCTTTGTGCACCGAAAGCACAAGCAAAGCACCCCTGACAGATGGCCACCCAGCCTCAATGCTAATAATAATAATAATAATAACAGCAATAATAATAAAAAAGAGGGTTGGAAGAGATCCTTTGGGCCATTGAGTCCAATCCCCTTCTGCCTTTGTGCACCGAAAGCACAAGCAAAGCACCCCTGACAGATGGCCACCCAGCCTCAATGTTAATAAAATAATAATAATAATAATAATAATAATAATAATAATAATAATAATAATAATAATGAGGGTTTTACTGTGGGGGCCGGATAAATGGCTTCGGTGGGCCGCATCCGGCCCCCGGGCCTTAGTTTGGGGACCCCTGCTATAGACTATAAATCTCCCACTACACCCTTTCCCTGAAAAGACACTGGTACCAAGGAATTCAGTCATTATGGTTTGCACAAATCATTGTTGCATTATTGTTGTGTTGATCTTAAGTACCCTCAAACTGACTGAGTCATAAAGCCCATCTACACTGGGAACTAAATCTAGGATGAGGCCACAGCATTGCTGCTTCAGATCAGCCCCAGACCCAGCATAGGTGTTTGCATACTCTGCACCCAAACCTCAGCAGTGGCAGGAACATAATAAATTTTGTTTAGTCCGCCAATCTAATTTTCCCTCCTGGATCATACCCTTTCCTCTACTGTTGTTTGTCACTTTGGCAGTGGCCGTAGAGGTCCCACTCTTCCCCCCTTTTTTCCTTTTGATGTCAGCAATGGTACCTGGCAATAGTTAGGAGCTCTATAGAACTTTGTAGCTACAGCCATGGTGACAGAAAACAACCTAGATAATTTCAATCTCTTTTTTTCCCTGCATTGCAGAAAAAAACATGGCAGCACTGGATTGTGTGGACAGATGGATAGATCTAAGGGTCCACATCAACCCCTAAGTGCAGCTGTGGTCCTTCCCTGGCTCACGTGTCATTTGCCCACCTTCCCTTCTATCTGCCCCACTCTCATTTCCCTTACCTCTCGGGGCCAAAACTCTCTGCCCACAAGTTGGTCTTCATTGTAATCCCGGATGATGTTGGTTTTCTGCAGGAAAAACCCCAAGGAGAGCACAAGCTCCATGTCCTGACCAATGACAGGATCTTCCAGTTTAGATGCAGAGAAGGTTTGGGAGAAGCCAATGAATGCCAGGCTGGTGCCATAGTAACAGTACTACAGAGGTAAGGTAAAGGTAAAGATTTTCCTCTGACGTTAAGTCCAGTTGTGACCAACTCTGGGGGTTGTTGCTCATCTCCATTTCTAAGCCGAAGAGCCGGCGTTGTCCGTAGACACCTCCAAGGTCATGTGGCCGGCATGACTGCATGGAGCACCCTTACCTTCCCGCCAGAGCGGTACCTATTGATCTACTCACATTGGCATGTTTTCGAACTGCTAGGTTGGCAGGAGCTGGGGCTAACAGCGGGCGCTCATTCCGCTCCTGGGATTTGAACCTGGGACCTTTCTGTCTGCAAGTTCAGCAGCTCAGCGCTTTAACACACTGCGCCACCACCAGGCGCCCACTAGAGGTTAGAAAACACAAAATTTTAAGGCAGGGCTGGGCAAAGTGTGACCTTACAGATGCATCTGAATTTGACAAAAATGTAAAGAAATTTCTCACCATGCCCTCAGTGTATGTGCGTATGTACAGAAGAAGTTGTAGTTGTGGGGGTCTACTATAGACCTCTAAGTCAAGAAGAACTGGATGACCAAACATGCAGAAAGAAGAGGTATAGTAGTAATGGAGGATTTTTACTACTCTGATATTGGTAGGAAAACAAACTGTGCCAAAAATACAAAGTACAACAAATCCTTCAGTTGCCTTGCAGACTATTGTATTGAACAGAAGGTAGAAGAGGCAACAAGGGGATAAGCTATTCTGGATCTGATCCTAACTAACACTGAGGACCAAGTAAATGGAGTGGAAGTGGAAGTGGTGGGATATTTAGGTGGGAGTGACCATGTGCTCCTGGAGTTTATGAATGATAGAATGGAAGGGGGAAATGCTCAGCAGTCACAACAGCCAGGGGTTGATAAGTTCACTGATTATTTGGATTCAGAAGGGATTGTGGGCTTTTCTGGGATTTAAAATGATGCAGGCCAAGAGAATGCCTTGGAGCTCAGACAGTGTTGAGCTCTAAGGTCAGTCACAGGAGCCGGAAATGACATGCCCATGGGAAATTTTCTATTGGTTATGGAGCATCAAAATGAACTTTTATCTGTGAATTGTATCTCCCCCACATTACGCTGATGTAGAAAAGATCCTCACCTCTGAAACTCTACTTTCAAAGTCCCTGGTCGTTGCAATTTAGAGATGTTGATGCCCCAAGAAAATGTAATCCAGAACTGATTAGCTGGGTTAAATTCTGCTATAAGTTCAATTTGGATCTAAAATATTTTCTGGGGAAAGAAAAACACATTGAAGGCACATTAATGCCATTTCATGTGAATCAAATGCTGGACCCAGTTCACCTCTAAGCAAATCAAATGCATTATTGTATTAAAAGAGCATTAAATTTCAAAAGTGTAATGTCATTTAAAAACATGACAATAAAACCATATTTTCTAGGCCTTTTAGGTCCTCCAGTGCAACTCTGTACTAGTCTATGGCCAGAGATTCTTCATTTGAATAGGGTTTGCTATTATTCACAGTTACACATATCCATGCAAAGCCCAGGAATATATACCCTGCATTTGTTGCCTAAGAAATTCTAGAAATTCATGGGTTTGAGATAACTTGACAAGTGATTTGAAGACATACAAACTCACCCAAAGGCTCCCTGTACACTCTTTACCTATACATGCTCTCCACATATCCTTCCCAGATGCCCAATGATGTCTCCCAAGGTGTCATATTTGGGGCACTTTGAAGTGCTTCAATCTCTCATGTCCCAGGGCATTGCTCTAACAATTATTCCACGTATGCTACGTTTCAGGATTTTTCTCTTTTTCCTATCTTTAAGTACACAAGCCTGAGATGGACTTTCAGTAAAGACTCCAAAAGCCCACAAAGGACATATACCGTACATTGTAGAATGCACAAAGACAGCATTAATAAGATGTCGTTTTTAAAATGTTTATTTGATTTTTAAAATACAGGTGCAAACAAACAAGTAAGAAGGAAGAGAAATGTCATAAACATAATCCAAAAAAATCCAACAAGGAAAAATACATTGTCAATTATAATATACATTAACCTAAGCAGACATTGGCATAAATATCAGGATTAGCCCCCACTAGAGTTGTTCTATTCTGTTGATGTCAGGATGATGCATTGGTGTTCAGAGACAAAAGACTACATCATTCATTTCTAAGCGGGATACACATGATGGGATAACCTGTGTCGTAACATGGTTCAAAAGTGACAAAACAAACGAATTGGATCCAACATACGACGGATTCAACTTTTTTGCCCTACCCGAGTAGATACAGAGTTGAGTCCATATTCCCCTTCCTAATCCTCGAGCGATGTTTCTGTATTCTGGTTCTTAAAGACCTGGTGGTCATGCTGATATACAATAAATTACAGGGACATAGGATGACATAAATTATATTTTCCGATGAACATATAGTGTAATTCTTTAGATTAACCTTAATGTTTAATGTTGGGTGTATAAATTGTTTTATGTTGGCTGTAAGCATGCAACAATCACAATGTCCACATTTGAAGTTCCCTGTGACAGGGCTCCTCATATCTATATTGGATCTTCTCAGCTCTTATGGGCTATAATAGGTGTATCCTGACAACCTGGAATGTCCTGTATGAGATGCCAAAGTCTAATTATTATTTTCTGTATATTAGAGGTCTGTGTGGTCAGAGTGAGGAGACAAACAATTCTGTTGTTTTGTGTCTTAGGCTGATACTTAAGTAAAGTGTTTCTGTCAATTTTTTGTGTTTTCTGGAGTGCTGTGTTAAGAATTCTTTCCGCATATCCTCTCACTTTAAGTTTATTTTTAAAAAAGTGTGCTGCAGTGAAGTAATCTTCTTGTTTGCTATTGTTACGTTTAAGTCTTAGCAATTGGGAATATGGTAAGTTTGATTTTAATGAATGATGGTGGAAGTTTTTAAAGTGTAAGAGAATTTCTATCAGTGGGTTTGATATAATTGGTTACATATAAACCTTGTTCATCCTGGTGTACCATTACATCCCAAAAAATTAATGTTAAATTTGTTGTGCTAGTGAATTTGATGTTTTGATGGATAGCATTAATTTAATTACTAAATAGTTGGGCTTTATAGTTGGATTTGAAAACTGTAAATACATCATCAATAAATCTTCCGTAGTATATCATGTCTGATAAGTATGGGTTCTGAGTCTGATTGAAAATAAACACAGTTTCTACATGGGAAATGAAAAGGTTTGCTACTGATAGTGCCAAGGGGCTCCCCATCGCTACACCTCAAATTTGTAAGTAATATTGAGTATCAAATCTGAAATAATTGTTTTCTAGAACTATGTCTAGTAAATCCATTAAGAAATGTGTCGGAGGTATTTGGAGCTCTCTCGAATTAAACAGATCTTCAATTACGGTTCTAACTTCATACAATGGGATATTTGTATATAAAGACACAATGTCTAAAGTCACCAAGGTGGATTGTCTTGGTATATGAAGAGATTCTATGGTGTTTATGAAATGGGTAGTGTCTTTAATATATGATTTGGTTTTTGAAACAAAAGTTTGGAGAAAATGGTCCAAGTGTTTAGCTAAAGGTTCTAATATGGATGATGTACCAGATACAATGAGTTGTCCCAGAGGTGGTGTAATACCTTTGTCTATCTTGGGGAGAATATAAAACACTGGAATTTTTGGATACTGATTTTGTAAAAATTTAAATACCTGTACTGTGATATAACCCATTGCTAGACTTTCTGAGCATACTACTTTGATAAGTGATTTGATTCTATGAATAGGATCTGACAGCAGTTCTTTATAAAAAGAACAGTCTGAGAGATGTTTGTTAACTTCAGTTAAGTAATCTGACTTGTTAAATAAGACTAAGGCCTCTCCTTTGTCCGCCGGTTTCCATATATAGTCTGGCATTTTTTATAGTTTTTTAAGTATGTCTAGATCACTTTTGGATATATTAGAGTGTAATGTAGTATTTTTCTTGGAAAGTTTGTCTACATCTCTAGTTACAACCTTTTCAAATGCTTTGATCATAGTGTTCTCTGTGTTGGGAAAAAATACTTTTCTGCTTAAAGGGATCTTGTTGTGTGTTGTCTATTCTATGTCCAAATTTTTTTTTAGTCTAATAATTCTAAACAGTTTGAATAGTTCTATTTTTGTACTGAAGACATTAAATCGGGGAGTTGGCACAATGCTTAATCCTTTATTTACAACAGAAATTTCTTGTGCTGAGAGAGGGTAGTTTGAAAGATTGACTACTAGGGACGAGTTTTTTTTGTGTGGACCCCTTTGAAAATGGGTTGGTGGTTTCGTGTATCTGATTCTATTTGATCTGCAAGGAAGTATGGGGGATGTTATGGAGCTATCCGTGTTTCTACCAGATTAATCTTCTGAGGTAGAATATGGGTCTGTAGTCTGTTTCAAAATGGACCTTTCTTTTTGGTATATGTGATTTATTACTCCAGTTATATACTTTGTTATTATCATAGTCATATTTGTCTCTATGAAATTTCTTAATTTTGTATTCTCTGATTTATTTGGCCAATTCTTTGCATTTTTTATCTATATCTATAACCCCTTCTGGATTTTCACAACCCCTTGGAAGACTTGTGGGTTGTTGCAGCAGGCTGCCAAGGTAGCAATGGCCATTACCTGGAAGCAAGAAAGGAAAAAAAAAATCACATCGAAGGATTCTTGTTGTGTAATTCTGGCCCACAGATTTCAAAAAAAACATTTTGTGTGTGCCTTCAAGTCTTATGACGACCCCACCCCATGAATTTCACAAGGGAAAAGGATACTCAGAAGTGGTTTCATAGTTGGAAGAGACCACAAAGGCCATCCAGTCCAACCCCCTGCCATGCAGGAACACACAGTCAAAACACACAAAGGGTATAATGAATTTCTTTACTACGATTGACATTGGCCCAAGATCGCACGCAGCTCCAGGAATAATATGGATTTGGTTGTCTCTGTCTGATATTTACTCCTTGAACATTATACCCTTTGTTGGATTATGACATGGAAATTGTAACTTTACTTTTGAGATTCTGAAAGTAATTTCTTTATATGTAACATAGTTTGAAGTAACTTACTCTCAGGTAAAGTTGTAGAAACCAGATTTGTGTTACATTCCTTGTGAGTTACACAAGAGTGTATATACACATACATTATTGTTCTATAATTATTCAGGTCAGTGAATAATTTAATAGCGGTCTTACAACTGCCTCCTTGAATCTAATTGGCATTATGCCTTGGGTCAAGGAGGCATTAACCAGCACCTTCACCCACTCTGTCAGTGCCCCCCCTCCCCCGGCTAATTTTATAAGCCAGGACGGGCAAGGGTCTAGAGAACAAGTAGTTGGCCTCATTTCTCCCAAGATCTTGTCCACGTCCTCGGGCCGAACTAACTGAAAGGAATCCATTGAACAGGGACAAGCAAATGCCTCAGTTACATCCACAGAAACTGCACTAATATTGGGTTCTAAGAGTGGATCCGAGCGACTTTATCTGCAAAGAACCTGGCAAATTTGTCACAATGAGCTGCTGATTGGTCAGGAGTCCCTGGATGGACAGGGTTTAAAAGTCCCCTGACCACTCGAAACAGCTCTCTTGGATGGTTCTTTGTGGATGCAATGTTGGTGGCAATGTCGGGGAAGAGGCTCTTAACTAAGTTCTAGACCGTGCTCGGTTGCACTTGCTGCGTGAAGTACGCCAATGCTGTTCTAGTCTCTGTTTCACTTGCTTCATCGCTGCTAGCTCCCTGCTGTACCAGGGGGCTGACTTGGACTTGCATTGCAAAAGAAGACGCTCAGGAGCGATTGTGTCAACTGCCCTGGCCACCTCCGTGTTATAGAGGTCTGCCAGGGTTTCGACAGAATCACCTACCAAAGTGGCAGGAAAATCCCCAAGAGCCGTCAGGAATCCATCAGGATCCATAAACATCCTGGGGCGGACCTTCCTAATCAGTCCTCCACCCCTGCAGAGATTTAGAGCCCCAGTGAGTCTAAACCTGACCAGGTAGTGATCATAGGCTATCCCTTGTGGCTGAATATGATTGCCTTCCAAGAGTACTATCTTGGCAGTGAGTCCGTAGGGGATTGTAGAGACCTATTCTGGATCCACATTTTTTTTTTTGCAGTGAGGACATTGATTTCCAGATGGAAAGCAGTAATGACAGGGGTTAGCTTGACACTTCATCCTCTTGACACGTTATCCCCTTTCACCCTCCATTCGTGCCTCTTCGAATTCCACAGCACTGCTGGTCACTGCTGACCTCCAGTTAGAACACTTGAGATCCAGGGCATCCCAGTTCTCAGTGTCTATGCCACCATTTTTAGGGTTAGCTATAAGCCCAATTTTTTCATTTCTTTTCCTATCCATCAACACTCTGTGTTCCATTCTTGAGTTGAGAGTACAGTACAAAATATGTGTCTCTTGCTACCTGCTGGATGGATATGCCTCTCCAGTGTCAGGATGAATCTAAGAAATTCTTTGACCCTTTCATTCTACACAATTATAGCATAACTAGTCTATTTAAATGGCAATGGGGATTCTGGGAATCTGAGTTCTGGAATTTTCAGCCAGATATCTGTATTGCTTATCCAAACTAGAAGACCCAGGATCCCTTAAGAGGCGACCATAGTAGTTAAGAAGGGAATCCAAACTATATGGTGTGGAAAGACTTATGAAATACCCTTCCAAGGAGCAAAGATCTTACAAGACTGGGGAACCTACCTGGGCGATGGCATAAAAGTTGAATACGCTCTGGTTTTTCACTCTGGACAAGAATGTCAAGATGTTGGGGACATGATGCAGGGCATTGATGATCAGCTCGTTCATACACTGGACAGCCTTGTTGATGTTCTCAGGCTTGGCTAGATCTGATAACTTCTTTGCATACTTGCTCCACACCTGGGAACATTCCAAGAGTTACACAAGTAGGACATTTTGGCAGTACCATACCTAAGAGTCTCCCACTCCACCCTTTTCCTGAAAAGGCACTGGTACTGAGAAATTCAGTCATTATGGTTTGCACAAATCGTTGTTGCATTATTCTTCAAAAAAACAACGAAGACCTATTTTTGCTCACTAACATATGGAGAGGAGGATTAGAGAGATCATTACCAGCTCCCTGGTGAATAATTATTTTGTATCTGGTCTCTGCTACTCCATGCCAGCCCAGTTACCGTCATTGGCCACACAACCAACCCACACAATTTTGTGAACTCTAGTTGGCTTCTGTAAATTAATGGGGATATTTGTTTATATTTTATGTCACTACATAATTTTTGTTTGACTATATTTGGTTTAATTTATTGATGTTATGCTTAATTTATTGTTGTTAGATTTAATTTGATGTTAGGTTTTAATGTTTCATATGTGGGTTTTTTCTAGGATTTTATTTCTTTGTTTTATGGAGGCATTGAATGTTTGCTGTTGTATGTTAGAATTCGCTCTGAGTTCCCCAGAGGAGATAGGGTGAAATATAAATAAAGTTGCTTTTATTTATTTATTTATTTATTTATTTATTTTGTTGTTGTTGTTGTTGTTGTTGTTGTGTTGCTCTTATGTACCCTCAACCAGACTGAGTTATGTAGCCATCAACACAGGCACCTAAATCTAGGGCCAGGCCACAGCATTATGGCTTCAGATCAGTCCCATATCCTGCATAGGTGATCTCCTCAGTGGCAGGAACAGAATCAATTTTGTTTGACCGGTCAATCTAATTTGCCCCCCAGATCATACCCTTTCTTCTGCTGTTGTTTGTCACTTTGGCAGTGACCATGGAGACAGAGGCGGTCCAACCGCCAGGCGAGGTAGGCTTTTGCCTGTGGCATCATCGTCCTGGGGTTCTATCGAGGCCCCAGGACGATGACACCACCCCCTGCCTCTTTCTCCTTTCTGGGCCTTCCCGCAGGGGGTGGGGCCACGCGGGGGCAGGGCTATGGGGGGCCAGGCAGGGGGTGAGGCTGCATGAAACGGTGGGCGGGGGCGTGCGGGGGCGGGGCTGTGCGGGTGGTGGGGCCAGGTCATGCGGCAGGAAGGTCCAGCCATGCCGCGGGGGGGGGGGGGGGGGGCAAAATTACCTTTGCCTAGTACAGAAAATTACTTAAGGATGGCTCTGCATGGAGGTCCCACTCTTTCCCCCTTTTTCCTTTTGATGTCAACTATGGTACCTGCCAATAGCTAAGAGCTCTAAAGAATTCTAAGGTCCAAGTGTCCATAACAACCCCTAAGTGCAGCTGTGGTCCTTCCCTGGCTCACGTGTCATTTGCCCATCTTCCCTTCTATCTGCCCCACTCTCATTTCCCTTACCTCTCGGGGCCAAAACTCTCTGCCCACAAGTTGGTCTTCATAGTAATCCCGGATGATGTTGGTTTTCTGCAGGAAAAACCCCAAGGAGAGCACAAGCTCCATGTCCTGACCAATGACAGGATCTTCCAGTTTAGATCCAGAGAAGATTTGGGAGAAGCCAACGAATGCCAGGCCGGTGCCATAGTAACAGTACTACAGAGGTTAAAAAACACAAAAGGTTAAGGCAGGGCTGGGCAAAGGGTGACCTTACAGATGGATATGAATCTGACAAAAATATGTGAAGAAATTTCTCGCCATGTCCTCAGTGTATGTGGGAGGAGGACACATTTCTGAAAGCAGGGGGGGGGGAGGGTAACATTTGAAAATTTTTGGGGAAATGGATACAATCCTCCAAAGTAGATCAATACTCCCATACACCACCCTGTGGGATAAGCAAAATAGGCAGGCAAGAACCAGCATCCCCAAAGAAATAGTGATAATGCTAAGAAAGAGGATGAATTAAGCTGAGAACTGGGTGATATAATAATAAAAGCACAGCTTACTTAACAAAGACAATGAAGCTCCTTTCAACAAGGGCTGTTTTGACAACTATCCAGTGCCAATATTCCCCCTGATCTTCTACTGAGCTAGAGCAAATCTTTTTTGCCTTGGGGCCGCATTGTGGGCCTGGCCAGGATGGCCGGGCCAGGAGGGAGGAGGGCTGGGCACACGCTGGGTGGGAAGGACCTGGGGGGGGCAGGTCCAGGAGGGGGCGGGGCAGGGCAGGGTCAAAGTCATCCTTAGGTTGACCTCCCAGCATAAGGGTGGGCTGCTCGCCCTGTCCTTATGCCAGGAGTGTTGTGACCCAGCCTCAGAGTGACTCTGATGAGGATTTTGGGATACAGGTTCAAGATGAAGGGATTTAGGTTCAGGATGAGTTTCAAGATGACTCTGATGGGAATTATGGGATTCAGGTTCAGGATGAGTTTCAAGATGACTGATGGGAATTATGGGATTCAGGTGCAGGGTGTTTCTGCTGTAGAAGATAGGGAACAGGGAAACTTTCCCATGGGAGGAAATTGTGTTGTTGATGCTGATGTTTCACAGGTGCAAGAAGCAGGAAGGGAGAGCAGCTCCCAGCCTGATAACACTAACGAGCAGTTTGGCCTTGACAATACAGCATCTCTTGGAATTCCAGCCACTTGGAATTTAAGGGGGGGGGGGGGTTGCAGAAGTTTTAGAATAGCAAATAAGAGAGAGGTCAAAGGGCAAAGAAATGCCTTCATGTTATGCTATTAAAACAGTCTGCTGAGAGAGGAATCTGTGTCAAAGCAATCTCTCTTTGAATCAAGAAACAAGTTCTGCTTTCCTGGGTTGTCTTGTAGCCTTGATGTATTCTCGCTCATGGGACTTTGTCATGTACTGAAAGGTTTTCTTTTCATGCCAAGTGTTTTTTTGGATTATTCCTTACAGCCTTGTTTTGCAACTATCTTTTGGAACGGAACGTTTGCCTTTTAAGAATGATCTTTTCCCCAATTTCCAATAAACTACAAAAGACTATAACCTGTGTACTGCCTGGTGTATTTGAGCAAGGTGAAGCTAACCTGAGGTGCGACAAGGAGGAAGATGGGGCACACGGCGACTGCACCGATTCTCCTCCCTCAATCCTCAGGCTGTCCTCTTGGTATTATGCCAGGAGGAAGGCAAGACCGGCAGCAGCTGAGAGTGCTCTGGAGGGCTCTTGATCGCCATGTACTTTCCTCGGGCTGTCCTCATGGCATAAGGATGGGGCAACTCACACTATCCTTGTGCTGGGAGGAGGGTGAGACACATAATGGCAGAGAGCGTTCCATAGGGCTCTCAGCTGCTATGTTCCTTCCTTCCCCATCTTCTTGGCATAAGGATATGGCGGGCCACTGTGCCCTTCTGCCAAGAGGACAGGGAAAATGAGGAGGGCCTGAGGTAAGGGCCGTATCTGGCCCCCAGCCTTAGTTTGCCCATGCCTGAGCTAGATACTTTTGAGCAACATTGGCACTGGAAGTACAGGAAATAAGGGCTAGAGGAACACAGACTTTTGGTGTTGGGTAGCAGGAGTGTGTTTGCAATGAACAATGCAATAAAAAGTTAGAGAAAGAAAAAAACAGGTTTCTGTTCCACATGACCCCACTTTGTGCCTGCATCCAAGGGGTACAGCACCTTTTCTTGGGATTCCTTTCACAATAGAACAAAACTGAGAGTATAGATAAACCTGCCTCATTCCTGCCATGCTTTTAAAAAGGCATAGATCTATAACTCTGGCCACAAAAATAGCAACCAGGAGGTTGCTGAAAGAAAAAGACATCTCAGGAGACATTTTAGAAGAAGCCTTCATTTTGTTGACAAGTTATGACCACCATGAAAATTTGCTGGGAGAGGACACTGACCTTGTCCCACTCTTTCACAGATTCCACCTTCTTCTCCAAGAACTCGGCCAATCCAAAGCCCACTTTGGAGCAAATGTCAGCAAATACATCCTGATAGACCTTCTTCAGCTTCCAGAACTCTAAGGAGATCTGAGGAACAATGATAAAATAGGTTAATCTTCAAAACAGACCACCAAGGTTTAATATTTCCCATCTTTCCTTCACTTTTTGCCTCCAAAAGAGAAGAGGAAGGGGAGGAAAGGGCAGGGAGGGGACTTGGGGAGAAGGCCCTCCCTCCCGGCCCGGCCACCCCACTCCAGCTTGCCAAGTTAGACAGTTTTGTGCTAGACCTTTACTGGGCAGTGGTCACTTTTGTGGTCCTCAGGGCCCTGCAGGGGTGGAAATAAGGTTTTTCTGGTTGTTTCCTACTGGGCTCTGGGTCATATGGATGGCATTTCCAACAAGGTCCCAGAAGCTTTTCCTGATGTCAAAGTAATTTTTTTGCAAAGAAAATGTTTGTCTCTAAATATTTCAAATGCTCTCGGAAGGGCGGGAATGTTTCCAAATACTTTGAAAATGCCTCCATGCCCACCGGAGGGTGTTTGGGTGATAGAACATGTTGATATTTGTGGGAAGGAACAGGTGCAGTTCTCAAAGGAGGCCTGGACAGGTGTTAATGTGGCCCTGTAGTTTTTGATTTGCCCTCCTTTTTTTATTCATTCAACAAAATCTAGTAACCAACACTTCCTTTCTCATGTGAGTACAGTAGAGTCTCACTTATCCAACATTCGCTTATCCAATGTTCTGGATTATCCAATGCATTTTTGTAGTCAATTTTTTCAATACATCGCGATATTTTGGTGCTAAATTTGTAAATATAGTAATTACTACATAGCATATTGAACTACTTTTTCTGCCAAATTTGTTGTATAACATGATGTTTTGGTGCTTAATTTGTAAAATCATAACCTAATTTGATGTTTAATAGGCTTCTCCTTAATCTCTCCTTATTATCCAACATATTCGCTTATCCAACCTTCTGCCGGCCCGTTTATGTTGGATAAGTGAGACTCTATTGTATTTACAAATGGAATAACAAGAAACTGAGCTCTACGGCTGGAATGTTGTTGTGTTTTAGCCAGTGAAGACAATTCTGTTTTATCCCCTTTCACCTGCCCCCAGTACATATACATCTAGTGATAGTTGAGGAACATGAAGAATAGCTGAATGAAACATGTAAGTTCAAGAT
Organism: Anolis carolinensis; assembly: GCF_035594765.1. Classification (NCBI taxonomy): domain Eukaryota; kingdom Metazoa; phylum Chordata; class Lepidosauria; order Squamata; family Anolidae; genus Anolis; species Anolis carolinensis. The sequence goes on from NC_085841.1 coordinate 7,342,830, forward strand.
ACAAGTGTGGAGGTAGTGACTCACAGTTGGGAAATCCTCCAGCACTTGCTTGTCCTTGTCATTGCTGCCCATGAATCGCCACTCTGGCTGATACAGGTAAGAGTGGAACTTCTGTAAAATGGGAATCTTGGTTTCCAAGCTAATTGTCATGTTATCCTCCACTGTATCCAGAGCTCGGAGAACCAAGTAGAAGATGCAAACTACATGACTAGTGGGGACAGAAAGTAAGAAGATCATTTGTGACTTTGATGCCAATGAATACTGAGTGCTGTAGGCAATGTTTAAGTTTACTGGTTTTGTTAATAATGCCCAGGAGGAAGAGGGAAAGTCCTCCAAATGATTCTACATATGTTATTCTTGGGCCAGAAGTCATTCATTTCAACAAGAATGCTGTTATCCATTTTGTGTGTGTATTCCCATGAAGTCTGGAAATATATCCCTGCAGATAAAAGGGTCATTCTCTATTTCTTGCCTTTAACATACTCTGGGGGATATAGTCCAAAAAATGGAACACAACATGTTGACTACAACTGGTCTAGGGAATTCTGAGGCATGCTGGGAAAGGTAGTTCAAAATGAAAGAACAACAACTCTTGAACAACTCTGGAAAGGCAGGGGGATCCTGGGAGTCATAGTCTAAAAATTGGTAGCTTTTTCCCAAGCTCTCCCTCTTTCACCCGAAGCCAAAAATCTCTGCATTACAACAGCCTAGAAAAGGGCCTTCTTGAGGCTTCAGTCCAAAATGAAACACTGGCCTGGTGGTTTTTAAGGAATACTGAGAAGAGCAGTGCCAAGGAAAAGACATATTACTTTTAGAGCACAACTGATGGGATTTTGGAAGTTGCAGTTCAAATGTGGGTAATTCCTTCCAAGGTCAAGGTCTTCTCAGGCAGTAGTGTCTCTCTTTCATTGATCCCCAGACCCAGTCCCTGACTCACCACACATCCTTGTCGAGTATCTGGATTACTGGCGCAAAGCTCCGTCCAGTCTGGTGCAGGTACTTATAGCAGAGGGAGAGGCTTTCGCTCAGCGGGTCCTGCAGCAAAGAAGGTAGCATTTGTCTGGGAATTAGAAGGCAAGGCCAGAAAGGTGATGGCAGAGCAGGAAGACAGTAGAGAGGTATGCCTGGATAAGGCCAGTCAGTATGTGCTTCAAGAGATACACGGTTATAATAAAACTTTATTTGTTGACTGCCCTGTCTCTCCAGAAGGACTCCAGTTGCGCTGATGGCCATGAAGAGGAATAAGGAGCATCATGTTCGATCAGAGGTGGGATAAACAGTGAATGGAACAAGACATTCCATGAGTTTTATTGCCACACAGATGTCTGGGAGAGGAACATCTTAAGTACCACTCATGCCAAAGAATACAGAACTATTATGACCAAAATGTGGCACTGCATGGTGGAAGGATAATAGTGGACTGCATTAGGAGAAGCCATTTGAGAGGCCCAAGTTACTTCTCCGAACGTATCTCCTCCTACGAACCAGTAAGATCACTAAGATCATCTGGAGAGGCCCTGCTCTCAGTCCCACCTGCCTCACAGGCGTGGCTGGTGGGAACGAGGGACAGGGCCTTCTCGGTGGTGGCTCCCCGGCTGTGGAAAACCCTCCCTGGAGATATCTGACAGGCTGGGTTTCAGAAGGGCCGTGAAAACATGGTTATGTGCCCAAGCTTTTGATGAGTAAATGATAAAAGTTGACATGGCCTGATTTAAGGATGAAGCATGAGGATCTCAGACGAATGGAATTAGTTATACATACGTGTGAGGAACTTATGAACGTCTAAGGTTCCTTCAGGCAGGGGGGAATCTTTTTATCCCACCGCTGCCACCAATTGTGAGTAACTTACAGGGCCGGCCGGAGATATTTTTTGATGTGAAGCGGGGGTGCTGAAAAGCGCCCCCGCCACTGGCGCCATGGCCCCGCCCAGCGTGCCCTGGCCCCGCCTCCCACGCTGCGTGGGAGGCGGGGCCAGGGCGAATAGTGAGGGGGGCGGGGCCAGAGTTGGCCCCGCCCCCCGCCCAGCGTGCCCTGGCCCCGCCTCCCACGCAGCGTGGGAGGCGGGGCCAGGGCACGCTGGGCGGGGGGGGGCGGCGCCAGAGTTGGCCCCGCCTCCCACGCTACTCCCGCTCGCCCGTCTGGCCTTTTCTAGCAGGCCAGACTTCAGCGGAGGTCCCTCCAGGCCGCAATCGCGGCCTGGAGGGACCTCCGCTGAAGTCTGGCCTGCTACAAAAGGCCAGACGGGCGAGCGGGAGTAGCGTGGGAGGCGGGGCCAGCTCTGACGCCGCTCCCCCCCCCCCGCCCAGCGTGCCTTGGCCCCGCCTCCCACGCTGCGTGGGAGGCAGGGCCAAGGCACGCTGGGCGGGGGGGGAGCGGCGTCAGAGCTGGCCCCGCCTCCCACGCTACTCCCGCTCGCCTGTCTGGCCTTTTGTAGCAGGCCAGACTGCAGCGGAGGTCCCTGCAGGCCGCGATTGCGGCCTGCAGGGACCTCCGCTGCAGTCTGGCCAGCTAGGAAAGGCCAGACGGGCCAGGGCGCACTGGGCGGGAGGCGGGGCACCGTCAGGGCGGTGCCCCGCCTCCCGCCCAGCCTGAAGGCGCCCCCCCGGGCCTGCGCCCGAGGCGGCGGCGTCAGGTGCCTCAATAGTGGGGCCGGCCCTGGTAACTTATTACGACTGCCACCAATTGTAAAGATGCCACCACCAAAGACTCAGGGAGGAGACCTTTTACTTTTACTTCTTTCTACTTCTTATTCACTTTATATGGTAGCTTAACTTGGTTTATAATATATACGACAGAGGCTTCAATGTTGGAAAAACAAGAACAAGTTTATTCAAGCACAGAGCTTAGTGGTTACAATATTGGTTCTCACGTAGAGGTATTCTTATTAACAGTTCCAATTCTAGAATAAGATGAATCAACTCTCTAAAGCAGGGGTCCTCAAACTTTTAAAGCAGAGGGCCGGTCCACAATCCTTCAGATTGTTGAGGGGCCGAATTATCATTTGGAAAAAAAAGGAACAAATTCCTGTGCACCCTGCACATGTCTTATTTGTAGTGCAAAACAACAACATTGAAAGAACAATACAATATTTAAAAATGAAAACAATTGTAACCAACACAAACTTATCAGGATTTCAATGGGAATTGTGGGCCTGCTTCTGGCCAATGAGATAGTCAAGTTAATTGTTGTTGTTGTGTGCCTTCAAGTCATTTCAGACTTTGGGCGAGCCTAAGTCTAAAATTATTTATTTATTCATTTACTACATTTATTTATTACATTTATATCCCGCCCTTCTCACCCTGAAGGGGACTCAGAGAAGCTGTATGTACATACAATATATTATATTATTAGCATAGCACAATATTAGCATTATATATTACTATATTGAGCTATACCACTATACTGTAATATTACATGTAGTATATATCATATAATGAATATTATTATATGGTATTATTAGTATTATACTGTATAACATTATAATATTATTATCAATATTATATGTGTATACAATATATTATATTATTTAAAATGCAATAAAAATATTATATTATAAAACTGAGGGTGGGGGCCAGGTAAATGACCTTGGAGGGCCGCATCCGGGCCCCGGGCCTTAGTTTGGGGACCCCTGCTCTAAAGTATCACTTCTTTTACCTAAGGTAGTTAAACCCTATTCCTTTGCCACTTTTATACTACAGTCACCCCTGTGATATGCTATCACAGATTCTCTGTTCCTTACCAGGACACAGATTATATTAAATAAGTCACCAAACTTATTTTAAATGGACTCAAAATGTACAATTGAGTCCCCTTGATCCCATCAACCTAGGATCAATTTTCCCTGTGCCTCATCCGAGCACAGACTGACTCTCTTTTTTTTAACTCTGCAGTTCTTCAACAAAACAGCAGTTGGCTCCTCCTACTTCTCCATGGCAACCAGCCTCTGAGTGCTGAGATGCAGTAACTGCAATACTTACACTTTTAAAACACAAACACACAATTAAACATAACATCTGTAAACCAAAAATTCGTAGTTCATTACAATACATTTTTAAGGTTTTTATCATGTGTTTTAACAATGTTATTAGTAGATCTATATGTATTGTTTTGCTTTTATGATTGCATTTTTGGGCATTAAATTTTGCCAATTTTTGTAAGCCTCCTGAGTCCCCTCGGATGAGAAGGGCAGGGTATAAATGTTGTAAATAAATAAATAAATTGAAAGGGATTATTCTCTGTAGCCTGAGTATTCACCTTCAAGGTGGCACAGGGTTCTCCTAAAAAGCCTTTAAGCATTGTGGTTATGTTGAACCCAAGAAGCAATATCTTTTAAATCTGCCATCTGCAATCTAATATGTAGGAATAATAATAATAATAATAATAATAATAATAATAATAATAATAAGGTAAAGGTAAAGATTTCCTCTGACATTAAGTCCAGTCGTGTCCGACTCTGGGGGTTGGTGCTCATCTCCATTTCTAAGCCAAAGAGCCAGCGTTGTCCATAGACACCTCCAAGGTCATGTGGCCAGCATGACTGCATGGAACATTGTTAATAATAATAATAATAATAATAATAATAATAATAATAATAATAATAATGTATATATATATTCCGCTGTATTGCTTCCGAGGGACTCGGGGAGGATTCCAAACATAAAAGGCAAACATTCAATGCTCAAATACAACAACAACACACCCATAATAACGAAACCCAACATATAAAAACCAATTATGACTTCATGACTAAAATTAAATTAAAAACACAACCTGTTATATCAGACAAAAAGCAAAAATCAAAACATTGAACAGAAGTTTTCCCAGTTCCTTGGGGGCAAATAGATTGATCATTGCTCACGATGTCTATTGAGCTGGTGGGGCGAACTGGGCACAGTTATTAATCCGAGGTATAATGGTAGTACAGTAGAGTCTCACTTATCCAACATTCGCTTATCCAATGTTCTGGATTATCCAACACATTTTTGTAGTCAATGTTTTCAATACATCGTGATATTTTGGTGCTAAATTCGTAAATATAGTAATTACTACATAGCATTACTGCGTATTGAACTACTTTTTCTGTCAAATTTGTTGTTAAACATGATGTTTTGGTGCTCTTGCGGGACTCCCGATGAGATGTCATATAACACCAATCTTACTGCAGCTGCACTGGTTACCAATTGATCACTTTCAAAGTGATGGTGCTTACCTTTAAGGCCTTACATGGTCTAGGACCAATGTACCTGAGGGACCGCCTCACCCCCTACCAACCCGAGATCCCTCCGTTCTGAGGACCAAGATCTATTGGAAGTTCCCAGTTTTAAGACCTTGTGTCTAACAGCAACTAGACGTAGAGCTTTTACATCAGTGACACCATCACTCTGGAACACTCTGCCGCCTGAAGTTCGTGCCTTGCGGGACTTATCAGTCTTCCACAGGGCATGTAAGACACACTTGTTTCGGCAGGCTTTTGATCTCCGTTATTGCTGTTTTTAAATTGCTTAGATTTTAGTTTGTTCTTGTAAGCCGCTCCGAGCCCTGGGGAGTGTTTTTAAGATGTTTTTAAATTGTTAGATTTTAGCCTGTTCTTGTAAGCCGCCCCGAGCCCTAGGGGAGTGGCGGCATATAAGTTTGAATAATAAATAAATACATAAATAAATAATTTGTAAAATCATAACCTAATTTGATGTGTAATAGGCTTTTCCTTAATCCCTCCTTATTATCCAACATATTATCCAACCTTCTGCCAGCCCGTTTATGTTGGATAAGTGAGACTCTACTGTATTATGGTACTATCTATTCCTCCTCCTCCTTGTAAGCCAGGGAGCAAAGTACATCTTCAGCTGTTTCTTGAAGGCGGGGAGGGAGGGGGCCATCGAATGCCTTAGGAAGGGAGTTCCAGAGGTGGGGGGTGGCCACGGAGAAGGCCCTTTCTCTCGTTCCCACCAAATGCGCTTGGGACAGGGGTGGGACCGAGAGCAGGGCCTCCTCCGATGACCACTGTGTCTGAGTTGGTCTATAGTGGGAGATGCGGTTCATGGCTTAATTTGAAGATTCGTAGCTTTCATTTTAGGTGTATCCACATTGCCACATTACACTGTTGTATTCCAAAAAGGTACCCTTTTCCAAGATCAGGCTCTTCCCAAGTGTTACAACTTCACTTCAGATGCATGGATGCATACTATGCAATTCTGGAGTTAGCACTTTAGTCAGGTATTAAAGGAGCTCTCGGTCTGAGAATTATAAATACCTCTGGAAAAATTGCAAATTCCAGGATTCCATAGGATCAAAACGTAAGGTATACCTTTGGAAATCAATAACTAGTAATTAAAAGGTAAAGGTTTTCCCTGACATTAATTCCAGTCATGTCTGACTCTGAGGGTTGATGCTCATCTCATTTCTAAGCCGAAGAGCCGGCGTTGTCCGTAGACACCTCCAAGGTCATGTGGCTGGCATGACTGCATGGAGCGCCGTTACCTTTCCGCCAGAGCAGTACCTATTGATCTACTCACATTGGCATGTTTTCGAACTGCTAGGTTGGCAGGAGCTGGAGCTTAATAGTGGGCGCTCAAGCTGCTCCCGGGATTTGAAACTGGGACCTTTCGGTCTGCAAGTTCAGCAGCTCAGCGCTTTAACACACTTCACCACCGGGGCGCCTTCTAACTAGTAATTAGAGAATGGTAAAAAGATCAAATATCATAAGCAATATAGATCAGAATCTTCCTCTATTGCTGCTGGTATTATTCTACATTAAGCATTAAGTAGTTGTAACTCCTAGGGATGTGCAATAGATAAAAAATATTTCAAACCCTATTACAAAATTAGGGGGTGCTGCCGTTTTATTTCTAAGGTGTTTCTAAAGTATCGTTAGTGAAAATTTCGTTACTGTAATGAAAGTAATGAAATTTAGTTACTCTTTCGTTATCGTAATTGCACAAGTAGGGAAACTTCAGGGGCTCCTTTCTCCCTCATATTTACAGCTATTGGGGTGAAACTTGGTACAATGGTAGAACACATTTACCACTGTTAGCCCATCAAGTTTCAGAACGTGTCACTTACCCACAATTTTCTGGGGAATTTCAAAGTTTTTACAAACAACATTTTTTTAAAAAAAACCTACAAGAGTTATCTCCTTGAATTTTCTATAAAATGATACAAGATAACAGGGGATCATTTCCCCCAGTGCTCAGAAATATTCATAGATCTACTGATTTTAAGGATTTTTTTTTTAATTGACAAAAATGTTTTTTTAAAGCCACAACAGCTATCTCACTGAAGGTCTCTGAGATAGCTGTTTTGGCTTTAAAGAAGTTTTTGTCAAAACTTTTAAAAACTTCCATGTAGGGATTCCTTCTCAGTACAGCACAAAGATTTACTTACTAGAAGTATCAGTCAGCACTCCTCTTTGCAGATTCAACAATTTATTGGAACTTTGGCTGGCTGCTGCTACAGTGGTATATTTCTCTCCTCTATCCTGATTGGGGCTTTCTGATGTTGAGCTGAATTCTGGATATGTAGTTTAGGGCATGGCCGTTTGAATTCTCTGGCACAGGGCTCCTCATCTTCCCAAACTACATTTCCCAGAATTCTGTGTTTTCTCAGTTTCTTTCCCAGTGAACTTTGCTTTCTCCTAATGGCGAGAGGCCATTAATTTAAAGAAGAAGGCAACCTTTTGGCTTTGCTTTGGTTGTTTGCACTGAAAATGAAACTACCTTTGGGACACTTTTGATGAAAAAGTATTGGATAAGTTTTTGTTGCAGGACATGCCTACGTGTCGGATATTGCATTGTAAGTACGAATTTAACAAATTTGATCCACCTTATGTGGGATAACAATAATTTTGCACATCTCCAGTAACTTCACATTCTAAATACAGAAGATGGTGCTTTTTTAAGTTCTTATGATAGATTAATATAGAAATATAATGACATGTACAATGCCAGAGTGAGAGGAAGGGAGGAATTACACATGCCCTTTCATATTTCTGAAACAGCTCACTCCAACATGTAGTGGTAGGCGCTGTTTGGGTCTTCAAGCTTCAGTCTGATTCAGCACTAGTTTGTCAGCCATCTGGATTTTTAATAAAAAATGAATGAGGGGTTGCTCCTGATGAGAACTGCCTGCACTGCACAGATTAAGACTGGCATGAAGTTTGCCTAAAAAATAAAGTGTCAGTACAAACTGCAAGCCCAAGTCAACAGGCAACTTGGAACTACACACATAGATATATATATATATATATATATATATATATATATATATATATATATAGTAAGCAAGCAGCATCCCCATTGCCCAAAAGCCCACCGACCAGGCCATTGGGACAGGATGATTTCATAGGTCATTTGAACAGATGCAAAGTGCATTTTCAGATACTGGAGTTTCCAGCAAGTTTGCACACAAATAACACATAATTGTATGAATAAGAACAAGTGGTCATTCAACTTAAACACTATCAGGAGGCGTTCAGAACAAAGTCGAGCAACAACCAGATTTAAAAGAGGAGCCAAAGAGGTGACCCTGGAGATGCACCAACTTACCTCGTCCATCTTGGGCATCACAGTCGTGTAACCTCCCATCTTGAACCACGCCAAATTATAGAGTTCCTTGGGGTGACCCAGCCATTTTTTCAACACTTCCATGGCTTCAGATTGCCAAAATTTGGGGCTTTCTGGGAAGGAAAAAGCAAGGACATAATTCCACCTGATGGGGAAAAAGTTAGAATCATGCCTTTCCCAACTTCCCTACCTTTGTTTTCTCGCCTATACATGGCCTCTCATTTCTCCTATTTTTTCCTCCTTTGGCAAAACCCCACGGTATCATCATCATCATCATCATCATCATCATCATCTTTATTTGTATTCCGCCCCATCTCCCCAAGGGGACTCAAGGTGGATTCCAACATACAATGGCAAACATTCAATGCCTCCCAGAGCCAGTCCAACAATGCAGCGAATTAAGCGGTTGCTTGGGGTGCAAAACATATGGGGATGCAGTTGAGGCTGCTTTTTCTGTTGATTTCTTGTAAAACATGATGTTTTGGTGCTCCTTATTATCCCTGCTTATTATCCAACATTTTCGCTTATCCAACGCTTTTATTTTTCAGTGATTGGTTTGGGAGGAGGGCACCAAAATTCTGTTCGCCTACACTTGAAAAATACCTAGGGCCGGCTCTGATGCCTCCACAAAACAAACAAATACTGACATAAAATCCCAGGAAAACCCTGCATATGACAACAGCATTTTAAACCTAACCTCAAATTAAAGCTAAGATCAACAAATTAAATCTAACATTAATAAAAGCTGTAAGCACTGTGTTAGAGCTAACAGAGGGTTATTAGGCCTGAGGTATATTCAAATGGTTGAGGCAAAATGATAAGAAGAAAACAGTTGTAAAATTTCCTCTTTAGAGAAGGAAAAGTTTCCACCCACATAGTTAAAACGTAATTTCAGTCAGGGAGTCTATAAGCAGTTCTGTCATAAAAGAACTGCAAAAACACTCCTAGCTAAATGTATACCATTACTAACAAGAGATGCTGCTCTCTTATCATACAACCATTTCATGAACTGGGCTGACGCAGCAAATGTATTTGGCCTGGTCATAAACATTTTTAGGACTTTATTGCACAAACTCTCTATTCCACTAGCATTCTGCTACCATTGACAGCAGGTTGAGCACCATCAACATTGCACCTCTCTTCTGTTGGGCAAATGCACCGATTTAACAATTTGTGATTCTGCAATTGAATTTCTAACCATCTGTACAACCTCACTTTTCTGCTATGCAGTTTAGGAATAGCAAGAAGGAGGGAGTATAGGAGAATCCTGCCTCCTGCCATCACTTTACTGCTGCTGTGCCAGTGTTGGGTAGGACAGGTGGGACATGGAGTTGGAAAGAGGCCTGAAACTGAGCAGGAAAGCACATCTATAAGAAACAATAAATTTGGTCAAATGATCCACCAAGTTCTAGCACTGCTTTCTGTTCAAACTCCTCACAGCACTGGCAGAATTTAATCCAAGCACCAATATTTTATAGAACTTTCAAGTTATACTGATAAAGAATGTAATAATAATAATAATAATAATAATAATAATAATAATAATAATAATGAGTTTTCTTGTTTTTCTGTCCAAATTGTCTCGTTCCACCTACGTCCAATTTATAATGCCAGCAGTATATCTTATGACAGGTATGGTCCAGGTGTTTATGGCCTTGATGGTGTTGCCTCCATTGAGCTTGCTTTTGAAAATTTTTCTGACCTTTTGAGAGTATTCTTTGCTGACCACAGTTTTCACATGTTCATGCTTGATGTTGTCCAGCTGTAGTATGCCCAGATATTTATAGGCCTCTGACTGGTGACGTTTTATCGTTTGGTCATTAGCCATATTTATGCCCTCACTTTCAATTATTTTCCCTTCTTCAATGCCACTGTCAAACATTTTTCCAGACCAAACTCCATGCTGATATCAGCGCTAAAGATTAGGACAGTGTTAGTCAGAGACTCGATTTCAGTTTCAGTTTTCTCATACAGCTTCAGGTCATCCATGTACATCAGATGTGAAATTAGGTGAGATTTCTTAGACATTTGATAACCTGCTTTAACCGAAGTCAAAAATCAGAAACTCCTCAAACCACAGACAAAGAATCAGTAGAAGAAAACTGCACTACGAACTAGAGCTGACAGCCAGCACAACAAAACATTGCATGGACAGCTCCTTGACAAAATTGAAGGAAAGGCTGATAAGGAGAAGACCTGGCTATGGCTCACGAATGGGACACTGAAGAAGGAAACAGAAGGCCTGATCCTTGTAGCCCAGGAGCAAGCCATCAGAAACAATAAGCATTGACAAAATCACAATCTGTCAACTATAAAAGGCCACCTTACTGGGATCTGCGCGCATCATCCGAAAATACACCACAGTCCAAAACACTTGGGAAGTGTTTGACTTGTGATTTTGTGATACGAAATCCAGCATATATATCTCATTTGCTGTGTCATACTATGTCTTTGTGTCAATAATAATAATAATAATAATAATAATAATAATAATAATTTTTATTGATTAGTCCTAAGACCATATCACAATATCAAACAAACAACAAGGCTTGTTAGGACTTGATTACACCCTATATAATAAGTTTAAATAAGACACTTATAACAATACAGTAAATAAATATGATAAAACTGAATATGTACATCATATTTTCTTATCACCCCTTCAATGTACCCTAATCAGCCCCACAAATGTGGTTCTCAAACGTATTGTTTTGCTTAAATACAGAGCTGTTTTATATGTTATTTTTGGGTCTCGGCCACACATAAAATAGGTTGGTCTGATGTGAGATTCCCAATACATGGTCCGTTTGATATCTGGACCAAGGTAGAAGTCTCTCGCTTTCTGATGAAATTTACAATCAAGTAATATGTGTGCTATATCCTCAATTCATCCAATGCTTTTGGGGTGGAAAGATCGGCCGCTTACAAGAAACGTTGCCCAGGGAACGCCCGACTGAATTCACTCAATTTTCGGGGAGGCTCTTTCCGTGTCCCCCAAATATCCATCCTAAATACCTTGGTGTCACCTTAGACCGAACACTAACATATAGGAAACACTGCATGAACACCAAGCACAAAGTAGCTGCACGCAATAACATCCTGCGGAAACTGACTGGCAGTGCATGGGGAGCAGACCCACAAGTAATAAGAACATCAGCCCTGGCCTTGTCTTTCTCAACTGCAGAGTATGCCTGTCCTGTTTGGCACAAGTCTGCCCATGCAAAGCAGGTGGACATAGCACTGAATGAAACATGCAGAATCATCACGGGATGCCTTAAACCTACACCTGTTGATAAACTCTACAAGTTAGCTGGCATTGCCCCTCCTGACGTGCGACGGGAAGTTGCTGCTAACTGTGAGAGAAATAAGGTTGAACATTGTGAAAGCCACCCATTGCATGGCTATCACCCTCCTCCCACCAGACTCAAATCAAGGAAGGGCTTCATGAGAACCACCACTCCTCTTGATGTTCCTCCAGCAACAGCAAGGATGTCCCTCTGGTCAGCTAAACCAGGCAATTCCAACTGGATGGCCCCCCACGAGGGTCTTCCTCCAGGGGCAAACCAGGAATGGGCAACTTGGAAGTCCCTGAACAGACTCAGAAGCGGAGTGGGCAGATCTAAAGACAACCTGGCAAGGTGGCACTACCTGGAGGAATCCTCCACCTTGTGTGACTGTGGAGCAGAACAAACAACTCCGCATATGTATGCTTGCCCACAATGCCCTGCCTCATGTACAGAGGAGGAGTTGTTTAAAGCTACAGACAATGCGGTTGCTGTTGCCCGCTTTTGGTCCAAAACTATTTAGTTGCTTGTGATTTCTTTTCTTTTCTATTTTATTTCCTTTATTTGAAATGTATTTGCTGTACCAATGCTTTTGACACGAAATAAATAAAATCCTCAATTTCATGTGCTCCACAGATACAAATCCATTCATTATAGGGGATGCTATTAAATCTATGCTATTATTGGAATTAGGGTGCCTGGGAGGCTATGTGTTTTTAGTTCAGATATTAGATTCAGGCACACCTTTGCTCTGAGTTTGCTCCTTTGATGATGAGAAGTTCAAGAACCTGTCTTGGAGAAATTTACTTCAAGATAAGGAATGATAAAGAAAGTGATTATGAGTTCCCACAGAAGTTGAGGAAGCAAGAAGTCACCTTTGCTCCTTTGCTCTAGCTATTTATGCCAGAGGCTGGACACAAGTGGCAAATGGGGGTCTCACAGAAGTTGAAGAAGCAAGAAGTCACCTTTGCTTCCTTGTTCTAGCTATTTATGCCAGAGGCTAAACTCAACCGGCAAATGGGGGTCTCACAGAAGTTGAAGAAGCAAGATGTCACCTTTGCTCCCTTGCTCTAGCTATTTATGCCAGAGGCTGAACTCAAGTGGCAGTTGGGTTCCCACAGAAGTTGAGAGGCTCACCAGGCTCCTCAAACCCCATCACCCTCCCCCCTCATGTTGATTAATGTAGGAACCAATGATACTGCTAGGCATACTTTTCAAAAGATCACATTATTTTTGAGCTCTTGGAACAAAGTTGAAACAGTCTAATTTATAGGTGGTCTTTTCACCCCTCCCCCCATTGTAAAACGCGAGGGCGAGAAAAACACAGGTCAATACCTGCCTTAGAAAATGGTGTCAGGAGAAATGCTTTGGCTTCCTTGACCATGGCCTGCTTCTCCAAGAAGATGGCCTACTGGCAAGGGATGGGGTGCATCCCACACAAATAGGAAAACACCTTTTTTGCTCACAGACTCGCAAACTTCATCAGATACACTACATTCAAGAGTATTGAAAAAACTAGCAGAAGTTATTTCAGAACCACTGGCAATCATCTTTGAGAGTTCTTGGAGAACAGAAATCCCAGCAGATTGGAGGAGGGCGAATGTGGTCCCTATCTTCAAGAAGGGAAAAAAGAACGACCCAAACAATTGCCGTCCGGTCAGCCTCACGTCGATACCAGGCAAGATTCTGGAAAAGATTATTAATGATTGCTAATAGTCAACATGGATTTATCAAAAACAAGTCATGCTAGACAAATCTGATCTCTTTTTTCGATAGAGTGAAAGGTTGGGTAGATGCAGGGAACACCATGGATGTAGCATATCTGGATTTCAGTAAGGCCTTCAACAAGGTCCCCCATGACCTTCTGGCAAACAAACTAGTGAAATATGGGCTAGACAAAATTACAGTTAGGTGGATCTGTAATTGATTAAGCGAACGAACCCAGAGGGTGCTCACCAATGCGTCTTCTTCATCCTGGAAAGAAGTGATGAGTGGAGTGATACTTGAGGCATAGGTTCCAATGAATCATTTGGGCCACATAGTTGTGCCTCTGTTTGTAGTCTTTCTGTGCAATTTTCTTACAGCAGCTGAGGATATGATCAATGGTTTCATCGGTTTCCTTGCACAGTCTGCACTTTGGGTCATCAGCTGATTTTTCGATCTTGGCCTTGATTGCATTTGTTCTGATGGCTTGCTCCTGGGCTGCAAGGATCAGGCCTTCTGTCTCCTTCTTCAGGGTCCCATTCGTGAGCCAGAGCCAGGTCTTCTCTTTATCAGCTTTTCCTTCAATTTTGTCAAGGAACTTTCCATGCAGTGTTTTGTTGTGCCAGCTGTCAGCTCTAGTTTGTAGTGCGGTTTTCTTGTACTGGTTTTTTGTCTGCTGTGCTTTGAGGAGTTTCTGATTTTTGACTTCAATCAAAGCAGGTTCTTCACTTTGCTTGACATATTCTGCCAGAGCATGTTCTTCTTCTTTGACTGCTTGTTTTACTTGTAAGAGTCCTCTGCCCCCTGATCTTCTAGGCAGATATAGCCGGTCAACATCACTGCAGGGGTGCAGGGAATGATGAATGGTCATGAGTTTTCTTGTTTTTCTGTCCAAATTGTCCAGTTCCGCCTGTGTCCAATTTATAATGCCAGCAGTATATCTTATGACAGGTATGGCCCAGGTGTTTATGGCCTTGATGGTGTTGCCTCCATTGAGCTTGCTTTTGAGAATTTTTCTGACCCTTTGTGTGTATTCTTTGCTGACCACAGTTTTCACATGTTCATGCCTGATGTTGTCCAGCTGTAATATGCCCAGATATTTATAGGCCTCTGGCTGGTGACACTTTATTGTTTGGCCATTGGGCATATTTATGCCCTCACTTTCAATGATTTTTCCCTTCTTCAATGCCACTGTCGAACATTTGTCCAAACCAAACTCCATGTTGATATCAGTGCTAAAAATTCGGACAGTGTTGGTCAGAGACTGGATTTCAGTTTCCGTTTTCCCATACAGCTTCAGGTCATCCATGTACATCAAATGTGAAATTTTGTGAGAATTCTTAGATGTTTGGTAGCCGATATTTGTTTTTTGTAAGATTGTTGACAGAGGGATCATGGCAATAATGAAAAGCAGAGGGGACAATGAATCTCCCTGGAAAATTCCTCTCCTGATGTTGACAAGTCCATAGCTTTCATTTCCAACAAACAGTTCAGTTTTCTAGTGCTCCATCATGTTTTCAATGAAGGTGCCAACGTTTTTACAAATCCCGATGGCGTCCAGGCACTTGATGATCCAGCTGTGTGGGAGTGAGTCAAAGGCCTTTTTGTAGTCAATCCACGTCATGTGAAGATTAGCTTTTCGGCTCTTACAGTTCTCCAGAATCATTTTGTCAATCATTAACTGGTCTTTTGTGCCCCTGCTTTTCCGTTTGTTGCCTTTCTGTTCATCTGGCAAGATGTTTTTTTCTTCATGATAGTCTTGAATTCTGTCAGCTATGATGCCAGTCAGTAGTTTAAACATAGTGGGCAGACACGTTATTGGCCTGTAGTTTCCTGGTGCTGCTCCTTTTGCTGGATCCTTTTGTATCAGGTATGTTCTTCCAGTTGTTAGCCATTCACTGATACTGCCTTTCTGCAGCATCTCATTGAATTGTTGGGCCATTTTTCCATGTAAACTAATCAGATGTTTGAGCCAAAATCCATGAAGTTGATCACTACCAGGCGATGTCCAGTTCTTGACTTTTTGCACTCGTTTGCTGATCATTTCAGTTGTTATTTCCATCAGTTCCATTTTGTTCTGTGAGAATTTTCCTTCAGACTCCTTTATCCACCCAGCGTTTTTGTTGTAGTTTTTATTATTTCCCCAAAGTTCTTTCCAGAACTTCGTTGTTGCAGTTTTCTCTGGCTTTATGGTTACTGTGTCTGTTGTTTGGTTCAGACTCCGGTAGAAGCATCTTTGGTCTGATTGAAACAGTTGATTTTGTCTGTACTGGATGATTCTGGCTTCATACCTTTCAATTTTTCTGGCTGTTGCTGTAATTTGTTCTTTCACGATTTCCAAAGCTTCTTTAATTTTTCTGGTGTTTAGCCAGTACTTTCGGATCAGGTATTGCTTGGTTTTGTCATTCTTCAGTTTCTTCTCTTTCATATTTTTGAGGTTACTTGCATCTGATCTAAGTTTCTTGATTTTCAACTCTAGCCTGATCTTCCACTTTGGTTTTCCAGTCGATTTTCTTTGGGGCTGCCTTGGTTGTAGGAGCCCAAGCTCTTCTGTTACTATCACTGCTGCACTGTAGGCATACTAGTTTGTTTGTTCAATTGATGTTATTTGGACAGTGGAGAGTACTGTATTCACATCTTTCATGAGAGGCGCCAGGTGTCTCTTGGGCACTGTTTTTAGAGTTGGGAGCCGTTTTCTTATGGCATTTGCTGCAGCATGAGCCATGATCTTATCCTTGAGCTCTTGTTGTCTTGCTGTCAAGGTTCCTGGTGGTTCAACGGGTGTTTCAAGTGCTGGTTCTTCAAATTCTTGCAAAATCTCCACTCTTTCTTCTGGTTCAATCTGTTCCACCATTCCAAGTGTTGCTGGAGTCTCTGCTGCTGTCTGTGCTGTGGTCTGATGGTGATTTACTTTGCAAATTTTCTGGATTTCTTCAAGTTCAACTTCACTGAACACTTTGTTTCTGATTATGAATCTTCGTTGGTCAGCCAGTCGGGGTTCTGTTATCTGTGAGTCAGGGTACTCTTGTTTCCACAGTTGATGCATCCTTTTTTGGTAGCCACGCCTTTGAGGTTCAGATTTGTAGTAGCATTTCATAATTGTGCGGTTTTCTGGCATTGTGTATTTCTGCCGCTTCTGTGACTGTTCATTTGGGTTTTGATGATTCCGTAGCCCACTTGTCGATGGATGTCCAGAATCAGCAGTATCCACCGCGGTCCTTTTTATCCTGGGCGACGACCGAGCCAGTATAGACTTCGTTTGGGTTTGATTCTCCATAATGCTAATGGGTTAGGTGCTCTTAGTTCTGCTCCTCAGCTGAGGCCTCTCTGGCTTGGTTGGACCTGCCGGTAGTTACACTACCGCCAGCACAGCCCTCAGTCATCATTGGAGCAGTTAAGCCCCCCCACCACGTCAAGGTGGCACCTGCGGGGGGGATTATTATTATTATTATTATTATTATTATTATTATTATTATTATTAACATTTAGGCTGGGTGGCCATCTGTCAGGGATGCTTTGCTTGTGCATTTGGTGCCCAGAGGAAGAAGGGGGTTGGACTAAATGGCCCAAGGGGTATCTTCCAACCTTCTTTATTATTATTATTATTATTATTATTATTATTATTATTATTAACATTGAGGCTGAGTGGCCATCTGTCAGGGATGCTTTGCTAGTGCTTTTGGTGCACAGAGGCAGAAGGGGGTTGGAGTCAATGGCCCAAAGCGTCTCTTCCAACCCTCTTTGATATTATTATTATTGTTGTTATTATTATTATTATTATTATTATTATTATTAATTATTAATTATTATTGCTTGGTGGCCAACTATAGTCCGGCCCTCCAACGGTCTGAAGGATCGTGAACTGGCCCCCTGTTTTAAAAGTTTGGGGACCCCTGGTTTAGAAGGCTGAGAGGAGACATGATGAGGGCCATGTATAAATATGTGAGTGGAAGTCATAGGGAGGAGTGAGCAAGTTTGTTTTCTGCTGCCTTGGAGACTAGGATGCAGAATAATGGCTGCAAACTACAGAAACGGAGATTCCACCTGAACATTAGGAAGAACTTCCTAACTGTGAGAAGGAGCCCCAGAATCCTTCTCTGGAGGCTTTTAAGCAGAGGCTGGATGGCCATATGTCTGAATGTGATTTTCCTGCTTCTTGGCAGGGGGTTGGACTGGATGACCCATGAGGTCTCTACCAACTCTATAATTCTGTGATTCTATGATACCTAATGCATACATGGTTATTCTTATCTGATGTTTATGTGACCTGCACATAATAAAATCAGTGCTTTAGGGGACACTTACAAGAATGTTTAAAAGGAAGTTCTCGGGGCCCAGCACAGTAGGTAATCATAAACTTGGGTTATTTGCCCTGGACACATAATATACTAGAGGGGCAGCATTTCTAGCAAAATAGAGGTTATCACATTTACAAAGAACGTTATCACACTAGAGTAGGACCTTTCAAATGTTTTCAGCTGTGGAGCCAGTTTTGAAGCAAAAGTTTATTATGGACCCCAATAAATGTTTATATATTAAAATTGTATATTATATTGTATTTTGTGTGTGTGTGTGTGTGTGTGTGTGTGTGTGTGTGTGTGTGTGTGTATATATATATATATATATATATATATATATATATATATATATCAGGCATGGGCAAAGGTTTTGACCAACATAAACATAGCAGTATTTCAGTGGAAGACCCCAGGAGCTATCCAGTCCATCTGCTTTGAACTGTTTTGTCTGAGTTTGTTTATTTATTTACAACATTTTTATGCCACCCTTCTCATCCCGAAGGGGACTCAGGGCAGCTTAAATATAATATGTACATACAATATATTCACACTGTCATATATTCAAGTTCAAAGCAAAAAATGTGGGATTTTATTCAGCTGCGTGGAAGGGGCCCCAGACTCCCCTTCCTGTGATTTTAGGTATCCTTTGTCCTTATATGCTTCCTTAAGACATGGATTGAAAGCATCAGATACCATTCTTTCTGCAATCCTTTCCCTTCTGTCTGTAGAGAAGATCGGGTTCAATGCTTCGTTAAAGCCGTTTCTACTCTAGAGGAGATTCTGTCATTTGGGAGTTGTATTTGCTGGGATTGATAGTTTATTTATTTATTTATTTATTTATTTACAGCATTTATATTCCGCCCTTCTCACCCCGAGAAGGGGACTCAGGGCGGATCACATTACACACATAAAGGCAAACTTTCAATGCCATAACATAGAACAGAGACAGAGACAGACACAGGTACAGGCACAGGCTGGCCTCAAACTCATGACCTTTTGGTCAGAGTGATTTCTTGCAGCTGGCTGCTAACCAGCCTGCGCCACCGCCCAGCCTTGTAGTTAACCTACAATCAAAGAGCATTCTGAACTCCACCAATGATGCAATCGTGCCAAACATGGCACACAGAACTCCCATGACCAACAGGAAATACTGAAGGGTTTGGTGGGCATTGACCTTGAGTTTTGGAGTTGTAGTTCACCTACATCCAGAGAGCACCGTGGACTCAAGGAATGATGGATCTGGACCAACCTTGGCATGAATACTCAATATGCCCAAATGTGAACACTGGTGGAGTTTGAGGAAAATAGACCTTGAGATTTGGGAGTTGTAGTTGCTGGGATTTATAGTTCACCTACAATCAAAGAGGCCCTTGAACCTGACCAACGATAGAATCGGGCAAATTGGGCTTTTGGTGGGAGGATTCACCATCTGTTTCCAATAACAGAATAGAATATAATAATAATTCCTTAAGATGCAGGCAGGCGCGTGCACTCTCTCTCCGTACAGCTTTATAAGGCATTATAACGAGGCCCAGGAAAAGAAGAGTGATGACCTGGAGTTTTCTACCCTGGGCTTGCTTTAAAAATCTCCTTTTTTTCTCTACTGCAGGCCCTGCTGGAGTGGCACACTTCAATCTCTTTTCTGCTTCAGGTTTAAGGCTTTCCTTTAAGCTGTTTCTACTTTCTACTCTAGAGGAGAGGTAACTAGGTGGTAGGAGTTGTTATTAAAAGGTAAAGGTTTTTCCCTGACGTTAAGTCCAGTCATGACCGACTCTGGGGGTTAGTGCTCATCTCCGTTTCTAAGCCGAAGAGCCGGCGTTGCCTATAGACATCTCCAAGGTCATGTGGCCGGCATGACTGCATGGAGTGCCGTTACCTATTGATCTACTCACAATGGCATGTTTTCGAACTGCTAGGTTGGCAGGAGCTGGAACAACAGCGGGCGCACATTCCGCTCCAGGGATTTGAACCTGGGACCTTTTGGTCCGCAAGTTCAGCAGCTCAGCACTTTAATTTAATTTATTTAATTGTTATCTTTTAGAAGTATTTTCTGAAGGAGAAAAAGAAGCTAAAACTCTCTAAGCCCCCAAACACGTGCACCCCACCCGGCCGTCCTCAAATCCCAATCAGTCCCACTAAATAAAAAGAATCAAGAAAATGAAAGAAAATAAAAAAAGATTCAACTCTGATGCCGAATAGGGGAGGAGGAGCCATGATCGGCTGTCTCGTGGTCCCGTTACGGATGGGAAATCCTGACGGCTGGGCCCTTGCCATTAAATTTCTTATTTAAGTTTTTGAGATTTGTCTTGAATGTTTTGTATCATTTGTAGTTGCAATATCTTTCTTTCTTCTTTAGCATCCATAAAGTTCTTTTCTATCATTTCAGATGAAGCCTGCAGATGCTGACTGCAGGCAGGAAATCAGAAGGCATTTACTTCTTGGGATGAGAGCAATGGCCAACCTGGACAAAATAGTGAAGAGCAGAGACATCACACTGGCCACAAAGGTCCACATAGTCAAAGCAATGGTATTCCCCATAGTAACCTATGGATGCGAGAGCTGGACCATAAGGAAGGCTGAGCGAAGGAAGATAGACGCTTTTGAGCTCTGGTGCTGGAGGAAAATCCTGAGAGTGCCTTGGACCACAAGAAGATCCAACCAGTCCATCCTCCAGGAAATAATGCCCAATGGCTGCTCACTGGAGGGAAGGATATTAGAGGCAAAGCTGAAGGACTTTGGCCACATCATGAGAAGACAGGAAAGCTTGGAAAAGATCACGATGCTGGGGAAAATGGAAGGAAAAAGGAAGAGAGGCCGACCAAGGGCAAGATGGATGGACGGTATCCTTGAAGTGACTGGCTTGATCTTGAAGGAACTGGGGGGCGGCGATGGCTGACTGGGAGCTCTGGCATGGACTGGTCCATGAGGTCACAAAGAGTCAGAAGTGACTGAACGAATAAACAACAACAAAATCATTTCACTTGACGTTTTTAATTCACTAGACCACTCTTGTGACTTTGTGCCATAGCTTCTGCTGTTTTTCCCTCCTCTACACATTCCTTTTGAAGTGTTCTTAAGTTGTTATCATTTTCTTATCATTATACGTTTCTTCGTACTAAAATTTTCTCTTGATTTTGTCTTTAATTCTATTAAGCTTTAACCACAAGGGGGCACCGATGACAGGGGAGGAATATTTCCTTTGTTCTATATGCCATTTTCTTTTGTTACTCAAATTGCTTTTTAATTGTTTTCCTTTTGTAAGAGACAGTCCTTATGTTTTTATGCAATAGTATGCTATTATTCAACAATCCACTTTTTTTTAAAAAAAAAAAATACCCTTGAAGAACTTCCTCACTGTGAGGGCTGTTTGGCAGTGGAACTCTCTCCCCCGGACTGTGGTGGAGGCTCCTTCTTTGGAGGCTTTTAAGCAGAGGCCGGATGGCCATCTGTCGGGGGTGCTTTGAATGCGATTTCCTGCTTCTTGGCAGGGGGTTGGACTGGATGGCCCATGAGGTCTCTTCCAATTCTACTATTCTATGATTCTATCATTC
The DNA here is from genome assembly GCF_035594765.1 of Anolis carolinensis. Classification (NCBI taxonomy): domain Eukaryota; kingdom Metazoa; phylum Chordata; class Lepidosauria; order Squamata; family Anolidae; genus Anolis; species Anolis carolinensis. The sequence continues at coordinate 7,364,225 of NC_085841.1, forward strand.
TAAGTGATGTTGAAACTTCTGCCTCATACACTACCAACAGAAAGCAATCTCTTCTTCAGAGAGTAGCAACTTTCTTTCTGACTCTGTTTCCAACAAAGAGGTTGGAAAGAGGAGAAGAAGATATGAGGCATGGTTCCAAAATGCCAGGAACTAAAACTTTGAATCAGCGTTTCTCAACTTGGGGGTTGGGACCCTTGAGGGGGTTGCAAGGGAGCTTTCAGAGGGGTCGCCAAAGACTGTCAGAAAACACATATTTCTGATGGTCTTAGGAACCCAAATCCCTCCAATATTTTGTGTTGGTCATGGAGGTTCTGTGTGGGAAGTTTGGCCCAATTCGATTGTTGGTGGGGCTCAAGGGACTCTTTGATTGTAGGTGAACTACAATGCCCATTATTTAATATCAGTCCTACCATTAAGTGTGTCTGCCTCTAATCAAAATATGACATGAGCGTGACAGTACATCAGCAGATAAGGAGGTTTTGGATCCTATGAATCCCATAGCTTTTCCTTGAACTCCCTTGCCCTGGGCATTCCCCTTCCAGCATATCTTCTTTTTGTGTGTGAGCACTCATTCCAGCTAAGAATTTTCTGCTCAATGAAGGAAGCCTCCAAGGGTTTCCTATTTCCTTTCTTGCAAGGTTATGTCCCCTCAACTTTAATAACTGGAAATAATGTTTTGGTCCCAACAACAATTAGTGCATAGCTACGCTTTTGCTACCTTCTCAGTAAAGCTTTTTTCTTTTGCTTGAAAGCAAGACTTTTATTTAAGAGACAGGCTAGGCCTACACTTAACAAGGATGGCATGCATGATATCCGCCAAACCCCAGTGGGATCACCAACCACCAGGTATAAAATTAGAGTTGGCCTTCTGCATACAGATTCCTCATCCATGGTTTCAATGGCCCTTTGAAGGGCTGGTGGGGCCCCTGATGAGAATGAGTTTGATGCCCTTGCCATAGATCAGTGGTTCTTAACCTGTGGGTCCCCAGATGTTTTGGCCTTCAACTCCCAGAAATCCTAACAGCTGGTAAACTGACTGGGATTTCTGGGAGTTGTAACCAGAACACCTGGGGACCCACAAGTTGAGAACCACTGCCATCGAGGTTAGCTCCGTCATTGCCCATCTTTCACTGTCAACTGAAGACATGGATGTTCCGGAGCGCGTTTGAATAAATAGCTCATCTGACTTGGTATCTACTCTTTGTTTACAACCTTAATGGCACTTTATCTTGTTCCTCACTCTACATGCTATAGCACTTTAAGTGAAATTGTTTCCTTGTTCCTTCTTTACTCATTTTGATTCTATTCTTGAACCTGGTGGAATGATGTATTAGTCACCCTCTGCTGTGCAGAACAATTTGATGTTCCGGTTTTTAAGTAGCTATTACTGTATATACTCGAGTATAAGCCTAGTTTTTCAGCCCTTTTTTTAAGAGTGAAAAAGCCCCCCTCGGCTTATACTCGGGTGAGGGTCCTGGTTGGCTTACATTTGGGTCAGCTTATACTTGAGAATATATGGTACATTTATTATCTTTCTTTATTATTATTGGTATTATTACATTTATTATTTTTCTCTACTATTGTTGCTACTATTACATTTATTTTACTCTATTTTTATTATTATTATTAATACATTTATTATTTCACTCTGATCTTATTATTATATTTATTATTTTACTCTATTTATTACTACATGTATTATTTTCCTGTATTTATTATTATTATTATTATTATTATTATTATTATTATTATTATTATTATTATATGTATTATTTTACTCTATTATTATTAAAAGGATACATAAGCACATTTACATTGAAGTAGATGAGAATAATGATTTAATCAGAGTCGGAGAGTCTTATCTTAAATTAGAGTTTTATATAAATATTCAAAATCATTTTACCTACCGATGCCTCAATTAATGTAATTTTATTGGTATCTCTTTTTATTTCTGAAATTTACCACCCTCGGCTTATACTCAAGTCAATGTTTTCCCAGGTTTTTTTTGCGGTAAAATTAGGCTTATATTCGGGTCAGCTTATACTCGAGCATATACGGTATGTTGTTTTTATCTTGTATTGCATTGTTTTTAAATCTCATTGTTTTAGTGGATCATGTGTATTGTATGCTATGTTGTCATAATCTCATTGTAAGCCGCCCTGAGTCCCCACAGGGAGATGGTAGCGGGGTATAAATAAAGTTATTATTTTTTATTATTATAGAGGATTCAATGAACTGAAGGAGAGAGAGGCTTGAAGTTGAGTATCATGTGGCCTTTTGTTTCGGAATACCATTGCGTCTTCCTGACATCAATGGGACACATGAAGAAAACTTGTGGAATTCCTTGTGGAATCTGTTTGCTGCCAAATGATCTAATATGGCAGGCTGTAGATCTGGTTTTGAGATTTCAGAAAGATATACTGAACAAAGGCTGCCTTAACATTAAGCACCCCTCCAAAGAGAATAATGAGAGAAGAAAGATTGATATCAAATTTATGGCCCAGAAAGGAGATGGTAAAACCAGAACCTGGAAGAGATTTGGATGCTGATGGCCTCAGATTTAATTGTCCTCACAATTAAAATTGATACAAAACATGCTGCTGCTGCTCAGTCACATAGTCGTTTCTGACTCTTCGTGACCTCATGGACCAGTCCATGCCAGAGCTCCCTGTTGGCCGTCACCGCCCCCAGTTCCTTCAAGGTCGAGCCAGTAACTTCAAGGATACCGTCCATCTCACCCTTGGTTGTCCTCTCTTCCTTTTTCCTTCCATTTTCCCCAGCATCGTGATCTTTTCCATGCTTTCCTGTCTCCTCATGATGTGGCCAAAATACTTCAGCTTTGCCTCTACTATTGGGCTCTATTGCCTCTACTATTGCCTCTACTATTGGGCTCTATTGCCTCTACTATTTCCTGGAGGATGGACTGGTTGGATCTTCTTGTGGTCCAAGCCAATCTCAGGATTTTCCTCCGGCACCAGAGTTCAAAAGCATCTCTCTTCCTTCGTTCAGCCTTCCTTATGGTCCAGTTCTCGCATCCATAGGTCACTATGGGGAATACCATTGCTTTGACTATGCAGACCTTCGTTGCCAGTGTGATGTCTCTGCTCTTCACTATTTTGTCAAGCTTGGCCATTGCTCTCCTCCCAAGAAGTAGACCTCTTCTGATTTCCTGGCTGCAGTCTGTGTCTGCAGTGATCTTCACGCCTAGAAATATAAAGTCTGTCACTGCCTCCACGTTTTTTCCTTCTATTTGCCAGTTATCAATAGGTGTGGTTGCCATAATCTTGGTTTTCTTGATGTTTAACTGCAACCCAGCTTTTACACTTTCTTCTTTCACTTTGGTGATAAGGCTCCTCAGCTCTTCCTTGCTTTCGGCCATCAGAGTGGTATCATCTGCATACCTAAGGTTGTTAATGTTTCTTCCAGCAATTTTAACTCCGGCCTTGGATTCCTCAAGCCCCGCACGTCGCATGATGTGTTCTGCGTACAAGTTGAATAGGGAGGGTGAAAGTATGCAGCCCTGCCGCACTCCTTTCCCAGTCTTGAACCAGTCTGTTGTTCCGTGATCTCTTCTTACTGTGGCTACTTGGTCTTTCTCAGGAGACAAACAAGGTGACTTGGTATCCCCAGACCACCAAGAACATGCCATAGTTTATTATCATCCACACAGTCTAAGGCTTTAGAATAGTCAATAAAGCCGAAGTAGATGTTTTTCTGAAACTCCCTGGCTTCCTCCATTATCCAGCGGATATTGGCAATTTGGTGTCTCGTTCCTCTACCTTTTCTGAACCCAGCTTGGACATCTGGCAACTCTTGCTCCATGTATTGCTGGAGTCTGCCTTGCAGGATCTTGAGCATTACCTTACTGCCATGGGAAATAAGGGCCACTTTATGGAAGTTTGAGCCTTCGTTAGCATTTCCCTTTTTTGGTACAGGGATATAAATTGATTTTTTCCAATCTGATGGCCAATCTTGTTTTTTCCATATTTGCTGGCATATGGCATGCATCACCTTGACAGCATCACCTTCCAAGATTTTAAACAACTCAGCTGGGATCCCGTCGTCTTCTGCTGCCTTGTTATTAGCAATGCTTCTTAAGGCCCATTCAACCTCACCCTCAGGATGTCTGGTTCTAATTCACTCACCACACCGTCAAAGGAATCTTCTATATTATTATCCTTCCTATACAGATCTTCTATACAAAACATACATCTCAGCAAAGATCACCAGAGTGGAAAGAAATGCTTGCCACCCAGCAATCAAACCTATCTCCCTCCCTGGAATCTAGATGTTCACACACAGTAATTCCAGCAACATAATAGATTTTTCTGGAAACTGCGATGAAGTGAGTTATAGAATATCACATGAAAACGTGTGTCAAAATAAAGAACTTTTGAGCCAAATCCAGCTTGCCATGTCATTTTATGTAGTCCTCCAGATGCTGGATTCCAATTCCTGTATCATTAGACATCATGACTAGAGTTGATGGGAGATGTGATAGAGTCACACCTGGAAGGCTGCAGGGGCCGGGCTGTGGCGCAGCTGTTGAGCAGCTGCCTTAAATCACTCTGACCATGAGGTCATGAGTTCGAGGCCAGCCCGTGGCGGGGTGAGCACCCGTCAATTAAAAAAAAAATAGCCCCTGCTCGTTGCTGACGTAGCAACCCGAAAGATAGTTGCATCTATCAAGTAGGAGATAAGGTACCACTTATAAAGTGGGGAGGCAAGATTAACTAATTTACGACCTGGAATGAGGAAGTGGCGTCAGTGTGGATGATGAAGCAGCTGCTCCCCCCTGTGGCCAGAATCGAACATCCCCTCAGAAGAACGTTAACTTGCCTCTGTGTGTGTCTCTCAGTCTCTGTTTGATGTGTTTATAGGCATTGAATGTTTGCCCTATGTGTGTTATAATGTGATCCGCCCTGAGTCCCCTTCGGGGTGAGAAGGGCGGAATATAAATACTGTAAATAAATAAATAAATAAAAATTGTCCTTTTTTGTCCGGAGGGTGGAGTTTGAATTTAAATGCAAGGCTTGTGGATTTCACATCAGACTTTCAAATATCAGAGCCATAAATGCTCTTGGGCTCCACACAGTGGATATAATCAAAAGTGGTGGGAGTTGTTGTTCAATTATGCCTGGAGACGCAAACTGGGTGCAAACTAAAGAACACCAAGCACTATGTTATAACATTATAGCTGGTCCTCCGGAGGCTAAACTCAAGCGGCAAATGGGGGTCTCACAGAAGTTGAAGAAGCAAGATGTCACCTTTGCTCCCTTGCTCTAGCTATTTATGCCAGAGGCTAAACTCAAATGGCAGTTGGGTTCCCACAGAAGTTGAGAGGCTCACCAGGCTCCTCAAACCCCATCACCCTCCCCCCTCATGTTGATTAATGTAGGAACCAATGATACTGCTAGGCATACTTTTCAAAAGATCACAAATTATTTTTGAGCTCTTGGAACAAAGTTGAAACAGTCTAATTTATAGGTGGTCTTTTCACCCCTCCCCCCATTGTAAAACGCGAGGGCGAGAAAAACACAGGTCAATACCTGCCTTAGAAAATGGTGTCAGGAGAAATGCTTTGGCTTCCTTGACCATGGCCTGCTTCTCCAAGAAGATGGCCTACTGGCAAGGGATGGGGTGCATCCCACACAAATAGGAAAACACCTTTTTGCTCACAGACTCGCAAACTTCATCAGATACACTACATTCAAGAGTATTGAAAAAACTAGCAGAAGTTATTTCAGAACCACTGGCAATCATCTTTGAGAGTTCTTGGAAAACAGAAGTCCCAGCAGATTGGAGGAGGGCGAATGTGGTCCCTATCTTCAAGAAGGGAAAAAAGAACGACCCAAACAATTACCGTCCGGTCAGCCTCACGTCGATACCAGGCAAGATTCTGGAAAAGATTATTAATGATTGCTAATAGTCAACATGGATTTATCAAAAACAAGTCATGCCAGACTAATCTGATCTCTTTTTTCAATAGAATGAAAAGTTGGGTAGATGCAGGGAACACCATGGATGTAGCATATCTGGATTTCAGTAAGGCCTTCAACAAGGTCCCCCATGACCTTCTGGCAAACAAACTAGTGAAATATGGGCTAGACAAAACTACGGTTAGGTGGATCTGTAATTGATTAAGCGAACGAACCCAGAGGGTGCTCACCAATGTGTCTTCTTCATCCTGGAAAGAAGTGATGAGTGGAGTGCCATCAGCAGGGTTCCATCCTGGGCCCGGTTCTGTTTAACATCTTGATTAATGACTTAGATGAAGGGTTAGAAGGAATGATCATCAAGTTTGCAGATGACACCAAATGGGGAAGGAGAGCCAATACTCCAGTAGACAGAAGCCTAAATCCAAAACGATCTACACAGATGAGAGGGATGCTTGGCCAAAACTAACAAAATGAAATTTAACAGGGACAAATGCAAGATACTCCTGAACTGCAAAGATACACTTGGAGTCCTCGTGGGGAGCAAGTTAAATATGAGACAAGAATGTGCTGCGGCCGCTAAAAAAGCCAATGGGACTTTGGGCTGTATAAATAGAGGAGTCTAATGTCTAGATGCAGGGAAGCCGTGCTCCCCCTCTATTCTGCCTTGTCTGACCACACCTGGAATACTGGGTCCAGTTCTGGGCACCACAATTGAAGGGAGATGCTGACACCAAGCTGTAATGTGTCCAGAGGAGGGCAACTAAAATGATCAAGGGTCTGGAGAACAAGCCCTATGAGGAGCAGCTTTAAGAGCTGGGAATGTTTAGAACAGGGGTCCCCAAACTAAGGCCCGGGGGCCGGATGCGGCCCATCGAAGCTATTTATCCGGACCCCATGGCACAAGGGCAGAAGCGGGTTGGGTTAAATGACCCAAGGGGTCTCTTCTTCTCTTCCCACTCTTATTATTATTATTATTATTATTATTATTATTATTATTATTATTATTATTGACACAACGACGTTGTATGACACAGCAAACAAGATAGTTATGCTGGATTTTGTTTCACAAAATCACAAGTTGAACACTTCCCAAGTGTCTAGGACTGTGTGATGTATTTTCGGATGATGCGTGCAGATCCCAGTAGGGTGGCCTTTTGCAGTTGGCAGATCGTAATTTTGTCAATGTCTATTGTTTCCAAATGCGGGCTGAGATCTTTTGGCACGGTACCCAGTGTGCCCATCACCACCGGGGCCACCTGCACTGGTTTCTGCCAGAGTCTTTGAAGTTCAATCTTGAGGTCCTGGTAGCGGCTGAGTTTTTCCTGTTGTTTTTCATCAATGTGACTGTCACCTGGGATGGCAACATCAATGATCCAAACCTTGTTCTTTTCCACAACTGTGATGTCTGGTGTGTTGTGTTCCAGAACTTTGTCAGTCTGGATTCGGAAGTCCCACAGTATCTTTACGTGTTCATTTTCCAATACTTTTGCAGGTTTGTGATCCCACCAGTTCTTTGCTGCTGGCAGGTGGTACTTGAGGCATAAGTTCCAATGAATCATTTGGGCCACATAGTTGTGCCTCTGTTTGTAGTCTGTCTGTGCAATTTTCTTACGGCAGCTGAGGAGATGATCAATGGTTTCATCGGTTTCCTTGCACAGTCTGCATTTTGGGTCATCAGCTGATTTTTCGATCTTGGCCTTGATTGCATTTGTTCTGATGGCTTGCTCCTGGGCTGCAAGGATCAGGCCTTCTGTCTCCTTCTTCAGGGTCCCATTTGTGAGCCATAGCCAGGTCTTCTCCTTATCAGCTTTTCCTTCAGTTTTGTCAAGGAACTTCCCATGCAATGTTTTGTTGTGCCAGCTGTCAGCTCTATTTTGTAGTGTCGTTTTCTTGTACTGGTTTTTTGTCTGCTGTGCTTTGAGGAGTTTCTGATTTTTGACTTCAATCAAAGCAGGTTCTTCACTTTGCTTGACATATTCTGCCAGAGCATGTTCTTCTTCTTTGACTGCTTGTTTTACTTGTAAGAGTCCTCTGCCCCCTGATCTTCTAGGCAGATATAGCCGGTCAACATCACTGCGAGAGAATGATGAATGGTCATGAGTTTTCTTGTTTTTCTGTCCAAATTGTCCAGTTCCGCCTGTGTCCAATTTATAATGCCAGCAGTATATCTTATGACAGGTATGGCCCAGGTGTTCATGGCCTTGATGGTGTTGCCTCCATTGAGCTTGCTTTTGAGAATTTTTCTGACCCTTTGTGTGTATTCTTTGCTGACCACAGTTTTCACATGTTCATGCCTGATGTTGTCCAGCTGTAATATGCCCAGATATTTATAGGCCTCTGGCTGGTGACACTTTATTGTTTGGCCATTGGGCATATTTATGCCCTCACTTTCAATGATTTTTCCCTTCTTCAATGCCACTGTCGAACATTTGTCCAAACCAAACTCCATGTTGATATCAGTGCTAAAAATTCGGACAGTGTTGGTCAGAGACTGGATTTCAGTTTCCGTTTTCCCATACAGCTTCAGGTCATCCATGTACATCAGATGTGAAATTTTGTGAGAATTCTTAGATGTTTGGTAGCCGATATTTGTTTTTTGTAAGATTGTTGACAGAGGGATCATGGCAATAATGAAAAGCAGAGGGGACAATGAATCTCCCTGGAAAATTCCTCTCCTGATGTTGACAAGTCCATAGCTTTCATTTCCAACAAACAGTTCAGTTTTCTAGTGCTCCATCATATTTTCAATGAAGGTGCCAACGTTTTTACAAATCCCGATGGCGTCCAGGCACTTGATGATCCAGCTGTGTGGGAGTGAGTCAAAGGCCTTTTTGTAGTCAATCCACGTCATGTGAAGATTAGCTTTTCGGCTCTTACAGTTCTCCAGAATCATTTTGTCAATCATTAACTGGTCTTTTGTGCCCCTGCTTTTCTGTTTGTTGCCTTTCTGTTCATCTGGCAAGATGTTTTTTTCTTCATGATAGTCTTGAATTCTGTCAGCTATGATGCCAGTCAGTAGTTTAAACATAGTGGGCAGACACGTTATTGGCCTGTAGTTTCCTGGTGCTGCTCCTTTTGCTGGATCCTTTTGTATCAGGTATGTTCTTCCAGTTGTTAGCCATTCACTGATACTTCCTTTCTGCAGCATCTCATTGAATTGTTGGGACATTTTTCCATGTAAACTAATCAGATGTTTGAGCCAAAATCCATGAAGTTGATCACTACCAGGCGATGTCCAGTTCTTGACTTTTTGCACTCGTTTGCTGATCATTTCAGTTGTTATTTCCATCAGTTCCATTCTGTTCTGTGAGAATTTTCCTTCAGACTCCTTTATCCACCCAGCGTTTTTGTTGTAGTTTTTATTATTTCCCCAAAGTTCTTTCCAGAACTTCGTTGTTGCAGTTTTCTCTGGCTTTATGGTTACTGTGTCTGTTGTTTGGTTCAGACTCTGGTAGAAGCGTCTTTGGTCTGATTGAAACAGTTGATTTTGTCTGTACTGGATGATTCTGGCTTCATACCTTTCAATTTTTCTGGCTGTTGCTGTAATTTGTTCTTTCACGATTTCCAAAGCTTCTTTAATTTTTCTGGTGTTTAGCCAGTACTTTCGGATCAGGTATTGCTTGGTTTTGTCATTCTTCAGTTTCTTCTCTTTCATATTTTTGAGGTTACTTGCATCTGATCTAAGTTTCTTGATTTTCAACTCTAGCCTGATCTTCCACTTTGGTTTTCCAGTCGATTTTCTTTGGGGCTGCCTTGGTTTTAGGAGCCCAAGCTCTTCTGTTACTATCACTGCTGCACTGTAGGCATACTAGTTTGTTTGTTCAATTGATGTTATTTGGACAGTGGAGAGTACTGTATTCACATCTTTCATGAGAGGCGCCAGGTGTCTCTTGGGCACTGTTTTTAGAGTTGGGAGCCGTTTTCTTATGGCATTTGCTGCAGCATGAGCCATGATCTTATCCTTGAGCTCTTGTTGTCTTGCTGTCAAGGTTCCTGGTGGTTCAGCAGATGTTTCAAGTGCTGGTTCTTCAAATTCTTGCAAAAGCTCCACACTTTCTTCTGATTCAATCTGTTCCACCATTCCAAGTGTTGCTGGAGTCTCTGTTGCTATCTGTGCTGTGGTCTGATAGTAATTTACTTTGCAAATTTTCTGGATTTCTTCGAGTTCAACTTCACTGAACACTTTGTTTCTGATTATGAATCTTCGTTGGTCAGCCAGTCGGGGTTCTGTTATCTGTGAGTCAGGGTACTCTTGTTTCCACAGTTGATGCATCCTTTTTTGGTAGCCACGCCTTTGAGGTTCAGATTTGTAGTAGCATTTCATAATTGTGCGGTTTTCTGGCATTGTGTATTTCTGCCGCTTCTGTGACTGTTCATTTGGGTTTTGATGATTCCGTAGCCCACTTGTCGATGGATGTCCAGAATCAGCAGCATCCACCGCGGTCCTTTTTATCCTGGGCGACGACCGAGCCAGTATAGACTTCGTTTGGGTTTGATTCTCCATAATGCTAATGGGTTAGGTGCTCTTAGTTCTGCTCCTCAGCTGAGGCCTCTCTGGCTTGGTTGGACCTGCCGGTAGTTACACTACCGCCAGCACAGCCCTCAGTCATCATTGGAGCAGTTAAGCCCCACCACCACGTCAAGGTGGCACCTGCGGGGGGGGGGGGGATTATTATTATTATTATTATTATTATTATTATTATTATTATTATTATTATTATTAATATTTAGGCTGGGTGGCCATCTGTCAGGGATGCTTTGCTTGTGCATTTGGTGCCCAGAGGAAGAAGGGGGTTGGACTAAATGGCCCAAGGGGTATCTTCCAACCTTCTTTATTATTATTATTATTATTATTATTATTATTATTATTATTATTATTATTATTAACATTGAGGCTGAGTGGCCATCTGTCAGGGATGCTTTGCTAGTGCTTTTGGTGCACAGAGGCAGAAGGGGGTTGGAGTCAATGGCCCAAAGCGTCTCTTCCAACCCTCTTTGATATTATTATTATTGTTGTTGTTATTATTATTATTATTATTAATTATTAATTATTAATTATTATTGCTTGGTGGCCAACTATAGTCCGGCCCTCCAACGGTCTGAAGGATCGTGAACTGGCCCCCTGTTTTAAAAGTTTGGGGACCCCTGGTTTAGAAGGCTGAGAGGAGACATGATGAGGGCCATGTATAAATATGTGAGTGGAAGTCATAGGGAGGAGTGAGCAAGTTTGTTTTCTGCTGCCTTGGAGACTAGGATGCAGAATAATGGCTTCAAACTACAGAAACGGAGATTCCACCTGAACATTAGGAAGAACTTCCTAACTGTGAGAAGGAGCCCCAGAATCCTTCTCTGGAGGCTTTTAAGCAGAGGCTGGATGGCCATATGTCTGAATGTGATTTTCCTGCTTCTTGGCAGGGGGTTGGACTGGATGACCCATGAGGTCTCTACCAACTCTATAATTCTGTGATTCTATGATACCTAATGCATACATGGTTATTCTTATCTGATGTTTATGTGACCTGCACATAATAAAATCAGTGCTTTAGGGGACACTTACAAGAATGTTTAAAAGGAAGTTCTCGGGGCCCAGCACAGTAGGTAATCATAAACTTGGGTTATTTGCCCTGGACACATAATATACTAGAGGGGCAGCATTTCTAGCAAAATAGAGGTTATCACATTTACAAAGAACGTTATCACACTAGAGTAGGACCTTTCAAATGTTTTCAGCTGTGGAGCCAGTTTTGAAGCAAAAGTTTATTATGGACCCCAATAAATGTTTATATATTAAAATTGTATATTATATTGTATTTTGTGTGTGTGTGTGTGTGTGTGTGTGTGTATATATATATATATATATATATATATATATATATATATATATATATCTCTCAGGCATGGGCAAAGGTTTTGACCAACATAAACATAGCAGTATTTCAGTGGAAGACCCCAGGAGCTATCCAGTCCATCTGCTTTGAACTGTTTTGTCTGAGTTTGTTTATTTATTTACAACATTTTTATGCCACCCTTCTCATCCCTAAGGGGACTCAGGGCAGCTTAAATGTAATATGTACATACAATATATTCACACTGTCATATATTCAAGTTCAAAGCAAAAAATGTGGGATTTTATTCAGCTGCGTGGAAGGGGCCCCAGACTCCCCTTCCTGTGATTTTAGGTATCCTTTGTCCTTATATGCTTCCTTAAGACATGGATTGAAAGCATCAGATACCATTCTTTCTGCAATCCTTTCCCTTCTGTCTGTAGAGAAGATCGGGTTCAATGCTTCGTTAAAGCCGTTTCTACTCTAGAGGAGATTCTGTCATTTGGGAGTTGTATTTGCTGGGATTGATAGTTTATTTATTTATTTATTTACAGCATTTATATTCCGCCCTTCTCACCCCAAGAAGGGGACTCAGGGCGGATCACATTACACACATAAAGGCAAACTTTCAATGCCATAACATAGAACAGAGACAGAGACAGACACAGGTACAGGCACGGGCTGGCCTCAAACTCATGACCTCTTGGTCAGAGTGATTTCTTGCAGCTGGCTGCTAACCAGCCTGCGCCACCGCCCAGCCTTGTAGTTAACCTACAATCAAAGAGCATTCTGAACTCCACCAATGATGCAATCATGCCAAACATGGCACACAGAACTCCCATGACCAACAGGAAATACTGAAGGGTTTAGTGGGCATTGACCTTGAGTTTTGGAGTTGTAGTTCACCTACATCCAGAGAGCACCGTGGACTCAAGGAATGATGGATCTGGACCAACCTTGGCATGAATACTCAATATGCCCAAATGTGAACACTGGTGGAGTTTGAGGAAAATAGACCTTGAGATTTGGGAGTTGTAGTTGCTGGGATTTATAGTTCACCTACAATCAAAGAGGCCCTTGAACCTGACCAACGATAGAATCGGGCAAATTGGGCTTTTGGTGGGAGGATTCACCATCTGTTTCCAATAACAGAATAGAATATAATAATAATTCCTTAAGATGCAGGCAGGCGCGTGCACTCTCTCTCCGTACAGCTTTATAAGGCATTATAACGAGGCCCAGGAAAAGAAGAGTGATGACCTGGAGTTTTCTACCCTGGGCTTGCTTTAAAAATCTCCTTTTTTTCTCTACTGCAGGCCCTGCTGGAGTGGCACACTTCAATCTCTTTTCTGCTTCAGGTTTAAGGCTTTCCTTTAAGCTGTTTCTACTTTCTACTCTAGAGGAGAGGTAACTAGGTGGTAGGAGTTGTTATTAAAAGGTAAAGGTTTTTCCCTGACGTTAAGTCCAGTCATGACCGACTCTGGGGGTTAGTGCTCATCTCCGTTTCTAAGCCGAAGAGCCGGCGTTGCCTATAGACATCTCCAAGGTCATGTGGCCGGCATGACTGCATGGAGTGCCGTTACCTATTGATCTACTCACAATGGCATGTTTTCGAACTGCTAGGTTGGCAGGAGCTGGAACAACAGCGGGCGCACATTCCGCTCCAGGGATTTGAACCTGGGACCTTTTGGTCCGCAAGTTCAGCAGCTCAGCACTTTAATTTAATTTATTTAATTGTTATCTTTTAGAAGTATTTTCTGAAGGAGAAAAAGAAGCTAAAACTCTCTAAGCCCCCAAACACGTGCACCCCACCCGCCCGTCCTCAAATCCCAATCAGTCCCACTAAATAAAAAGAATCAAGAAAATGAAAGAAAATAAAAAAAGATTCAACTCTGATGCCGAATAGGGGAGGAGGAGCCATGATCGGCTGTCTCGTGGTCCCGTTACGGATGGGAAATCCTGACGGCTGGGCCCTTGCCATTAAATTTCTTATTTAAGTTTTTGAGATTTGTCTTGAATGTTTTGTATCATTTGTAGTTGCAATATCTTTCTTTCTTCTTTAGCATCCATAAAGTTCTTTTCTATCATTTCAGATGAAGCCTGCAGATGCTGACTGCAGGCAGGAAATCAGAAGGCATTTACTTCTTGGGATGAGAGCAATGGCCAACCTGGACAAAATAGTGAAGAGCAGAGACATCACACTGGCCACAAAGGTCCACATAGTCAAAGCAATGGTATTCCCCATAGTAACCTATGGATGCGAGAGCTGGACCATAAGGAAGGCTGAGCGAAGGAAGATAGACGCTTTTGAGCTCTGGTGCTGGAGGAAAATCCTGAGAGTGCCTTGGACCACAAGAAGATCCAACCAGTCCATCCTCCAGGAAATAATGCCCAATGGCTGCTCACTGGAGGGAAGGATATTAGAGGCAAAGCTGAAGGACTTTGGCCACATCATGAGAAGACAGGAAAGCTTGGAAAAGATCACGATGCTGGGGAAAATGGAAGGAAAAAGGAAGAGAGGCCGACCAAGGGCAAGATGGATGGACGGTATCCTTGAAGTGACTGGCTTGATCTTGAAGGAACTGGGGGGCGGCGATGGCTGACTGGGAGCTCTGGCATGGACTGGTCCATGAGGTCACAAAGAGTCAGAAGTGACTGAACGAATAAACAACAACAAAATCATTTCACTTGACGTTTTTAATTCACTAGACCACTCTTGTGACTTTGTGCCATAGCTTCTGCTGTTTTTCCCTCCTCTACACATTCCTTTTGAAGTGTTCTTAAGTTGTTATCATTTTCTTATCATTATACGTTTCTTCGTACTAAAATTTTCTCTTGATTTTGTCTTTAATTCTATTAAGCTTTAACCACAAGGGGGCACCGATGACAGGGGAGGAATATTTCCTTTGTTCTATATGCCATTTTCTTTTGTTACTCAAATTGCTTTTTAATTGTTTTCCTTTTGTAAGAGACAGTCCTTATGTTTTTATGCAATAGTATGCTATTATTCAACAATCCACTTTTTTTTAAAAAAAAAAATACCCTTGAAGAACTTCCTCACTGTGAGGGCTGTTTGGCAGTGGAACTCTCTCCCCCGGACTGTGGTGGAGGCTCCTTCTTTGGAGGCTTTTAAGCAGAGGCCGGATGGCCATCTGTTGGGGGTGCTTTGAATGCGATTTTCTGCTTCTTGGCAGGGGGTTGGACTGGATGGCCCATGAGGTCTCTTCCAATTCTACTATTCTATGATTCTATCATTCTAAGTGATGTTGAAACTTCTGCCTCATACACTACCAACAGAAAGCAATCTCTTCTTCAGAGAGTAGCAACTTTCTTTCTGACTCTGTTTCCAACAAAGAGGTTGGAAAGAGGAGAAGAAGATATGAGGCATGGTTCCAAAATGCCAGGAACTAAAACTTTGAATCAGCGTTTCTCAACTTGGGGGTTGGGACCCTTGAGGGGGTTGCAAGGGAGCTTTCAGAGGGGTCGCCAAAGACTGTCAGAAAACACATATTTCTGATGGTCTTAGGAACCCAAATCCCTCCAATATTTTGTGTTGGTCATGGAGGTTCTGTGTGGGAAGTTTGGCCCAATTCGATTGTTGGTGGGGCTCAAGGGACTCTTTGATTGTAGGTGAACTACAATGCCCATTATTTAATATCAGTCCTACCATTAAGTGTGTCTGCCTCTAATCAAAATATGACATGAGCGTGACAGTACATCAGCAGATAAGGAGGTTTTGGATCCTATGAATCCCATAGCTTTTCCTTGAACTCCCTTGCCCTGGGCATTCCCCTTCCAGCATATCTTCTTTTTGTGTGTGAGCACTCATTCCAGCTAAGAATTTTCTGCTCAATGAAGGAAGCCTCCAAGGGTTTCCTATTTCCTTTCTTGCAAGGTTATGTCCCCTCAACTTTAATAACTGGAAATAATGTTTTGGTCCCAACAACAATTAGTGCATAGCTACGCTTTTGCTACCTTCTCAGTAAAGCTTTTTTCTTTTGCTTGAAAGCAAGACTTTTATTTAAGAGACAGGCTAGGCCTACACTTAACAAGGATGGCATGCATGATATCCGCCAAACCCCAGTGGGATCACCAACCACCAGGTATAAAATTAGAGTTGGCCTTCTGCATACAGATTCCTCATCCATGGTTTCAATGGCCCTTTGAAGGGCTGGTGGGGCCCCTGATGAGAATGAGTTTGATGCCCTTGCCATAGATCAGTGGTTCTTAACCTGTGGGTCCCCAGATGTTTTGGCCTTCAACTCCCAGAAATCCTAACAGCTGGTAAACTGACTGGGATTTCTGGGAGTTGTAACCAGAACACCTGGGGACCCACAAGTTGAGAACCACTGCCATCGAGGTTAGCTCCGTCATTGCCCATCTTTCACTGTCAACTGAAGACATGGATGTTCCGGAGCGCGTTTGAATAAATAGCTCATCTGACTTGGTATCTACTCTTTGTTTACAACCTTAATGGCACTTTATCTTGTTCCTCACTCTACATGCTATAGCACTTTAAGTGAAATTGTTTCCTTGTTCCTTCTTTACTCATTTTGATTCTATTCTTGAACCTGGTGGAATGATGTATTAGTCACCCTCTGCTGTGCAGAACAATTTGATGTTCCGGTTTTTAAGTAGCTATTACTGTATATACTCGAGTATAAGCCTAGTTTTTCAGCCCTTTTTTTAAGAGTGAAAAAGCCCCCCTCGGCTTATACTCGGGTGAGGGTCCTGGTTGGCTTACATTTGGGTCAGCTTATACTTGAGAATATATGGTACATTTATTATCTTTCTTTATTATTATTGGTATTATTACATTTATTATTTTTCTCTACTATTGTTGCTACTATTACATTTATTTTACTCTATTTTTATTATTATTATTAATACATTTATTATTTCACTCTGATCTTATTATTATATTTATTATTTTACTCTATTTATTACTACATGTATTATTTTCCTGTATTTATTATTATTATTATTATTATTATTATTATTATTATTATTATTATTATTATTATATGTATTATTTTACTCTATTATTATTAAAAGGATACATAAGCACATTTACATTGAAGTAGATGAGAATAATGATTTAATCAGAGTCGGAGAGTCTTATCTTAAATTAGAGTTTTATATAAATATTCAAAATCATTTTACCTACCGATGCCTCAATTAATGTAATTTTATTGGTATCTCTTTTTATTTCTGAAATTTACCACCCTCGGCTTATACTCAAGTCAATGTTTTCCCAGGTTTTTTTTGCGGTAAAATTAGGCTTATATTCGGGTCAGCTTATACTCGAGCATATACGGTATGTTGTTTTTATCTTGTATTGCATTGTTTTTAAATCTCATTGTTTTAGTGGATCATGTGTATTGTATGCTATGTTGTCATAATCTCATTGTAAGCCGCCCTGAGTCCCCACAGGGAGATGGTAGCGGGGTATAAATAAAGTTATTATTTTTTATTATTATAGAGGATTCAATGAACTGAAGGAGAGAGAGGCTTGAAGTTGAGTATCATGTGGCCTTTTGTTTCGGAATACCATTGCGTCTTCCTGACATCAATGGGACACATGAAGAAAACTTGTGGAATTCCTTGTGGAATCTGTTTGCTGCCAAATGATCTAATATGGCAGGCTGTAGATCTGGTTTTGAGATTTCAGAAAGATATACTGAACAAAGGCTGCCTTAACATTAAGCACCCCTCCAAAGAGAATAATGAGAGAAGAAAGATTGATATCAAATTTATGGCCCAGAAAGGAGATGGTAAAACCAGAACCTGGAAGAGATTTGGATGCTGATGGCCTCAGATTTAATTGTCCTCACAATTAAAATTGATACAAAACATGCTGCTGCTGCTCAGTCACATAGTTGTTTCTGACTCTTCGTGACCTCATGGACCAGTCCATGCCAGAGCTCCCTGTTGGCCGTCACCGCCCCCAGTTCCTTCAAGGTCGAGCCAGTAACTTCAAGGATACCGTCCATCTCACCCTTGGTTGTCCTCTCTTCCTTTTTCCTTCCATTTTCCCCAGCATCGTGATCTTTTCCATGCTTTCCTGTCTCCTCATGATGTGGCCAAAATACTTCAGCTTTGCCTCTACTATTGGGCTCTATTGCCTCTACTATTGCCTCTACTATTGGGCTCTATTGCCTCTACTATTTCCTGGAGGATGGACTGGTTGGATCTTCTTGTGGTCCAAGCCAATCTCAGGATTTTCCTCCGGCACCAGAGTTCAAAAGCATCTCTCTTCCTTCGTTCAGCCTTCCTTATGGTCCAGTTCTCGCATCCATAGGTCACTATGGGGAATACCATTGCTTTGACTATGCAGACCTTCGTTGCCAGTGTGATGTCTCTGCTCTTCACTATTTTGTCAAGCTTGGCCATTGCTCTCCTCCCAAGAAGTAGACCTCTTCTGATTTCCTGGCTGCAGTCTGTGTCTGCAGTGATCTTCACGCCTAGAAATATAAAGTCTGTCACTGCCTCCACGTTTTCTCCTTCTATTTGCCAGTTATCAATAGGTGTGGTTGCCATAATCTTGGTTTTCTTGATGTTTAACTGCAACCCAGCTTTTACACTTTCTTCTTTCACTTTGGTGATAAGGCTCCTCAGCTCTTCCTTGCTTTCGGCCATCAGAGTGGTATCATCTGCATACCTAAGGTTGTTAATGTTTCTTCCAGCAATTTTAACTCCGGCCTTGGATTCCTCAAGCCCCGCACGTCGCATGATGTGTTCTGCGTACAAGTTGAATAGGGAGGGTGAAAGTATGCAGCCCTGCCGCACTCCTTTCCCAGTCTTGAACCAGTCTGTTGTTCCGTGATCTCTTCTTACTGTGGCTACTTGGTCTTTCTCAGGAGACAAACAAGGTGACTTGGTATCCCCAGACCACCAAGAACATGCCATAGTTTATTATCATCCACACAGTCTAAGGCTTTAGAATAGTCAATAAAGCCGAAGTAGATGTTTTTCTGAAACTCCCTGGCTTCCTCCATTATCCAGCGGATATTGGCAATTTGGTGTCTCGTTCCTCTACCTTTTCTGAACCCAGCTTGGACATCTGGCAACTCTTGCTCCATGTATTGCTGGAGTCTGCCTTGCAGGATCTTGAGCATTACCTTACTGCCATGGGAAATAAGGGCCACTTTATGGAAGTTTGAGCCTTCGTTAGCATTTCCCTTTTTTGGTACAGGGATATAAATTGATTTTTTCCAATCTGATGGCCAATCTTGTTTTTTCCATATTTGCTGGCATATGGCATGCATCACCTTGACAGCATCACCTTCCAAGATTTTAAACAACTCAGCTGGGATCCCGTCGTCTTCTGCTGCCTTGTTATTAGCAATGCTTCTTAAGGCCCATTCAACCTCACCCTCAGGATGTCTGGTTCTAATTCACTCACCACACCGTCAAAGGAATCTTCTATATTATTATCCTTCCTATACAGATCTTCTATACAAAACATACATCTCAGCAAAGATCACCAGAGTGGAAAGAAATGCTTGCCACCCAGCAATCAAACCTATCTCCCTCCCTGGAATCTAGATGTTCACACACAGTAATTCCAGCAACATAATAGATTTTTCTGGAAACTGCGATGAAGTGAGTTATAGAATATCACATGAAAACGTGTGTCAAAATAAAGAACTTTTGAGCCAAATCCAGCTTGCCATGTCATTTTATGTAGTCCTCCAGATGCTGGATTCCAATTCCTGTATCATTAGACATCATGACTAGAGTTGATGGGAGATGTGATAGAGTCACACCTGGAAGGCTGCAGGGGCCGGGCTGTGGCGCAGCTGTTGAGCAGCTGCCTTAAATCACTCTGACCATGAGGTCATGAGTTCGAGGCCAGCCAGTGGCGGGGTGAGCACCCGTCAATTAAAAAAAAAATAGCCCCTGCTCGTTGCTGACGTAGCAACCCGAAAGATAGTTGCATCTATCAAGTAGGAGATAAGGTACCACTTATAAAGTGGGGAGGCAAGATTAACTAATTTACGACCTGGAATGAGGAAGTGGCGTCAGTGTGGATGATGAAGCAGCTGCTCCCCCCTGTGGCCAGAATCGAACATCCCCTCAGAAGAACGTTAACTTGCCTCTGTGTGTGTCTCTCAGTCTCTGTTTGATGTGTTTATAGGCATTGAATGTTTGCCCTATGTGTGTTATAATGTGATCCGCCCTGAGTCCCCTTCGGGGTGAGAAGGGCGGAATATAAATACTGTAAATAAATAAATAAATAAAAATTGTCCTTTTTTGTCCGGAGGGTGGAGTTTGAATTTAAATGCAAGGCTTGTGGATTTCACATCAGACTTTCAAATATCAGAGCCATAAATGCTCTTGGGCTCCACACAGTGGATATAATCAAAAGTGGTGGGAGTTGTTGTTCAATTATGCCTGGAGACGCAAACTGGGTGCAAACTAAAGAACACCAAGCACTATGTTATAACATTATAGCTGGTCCTCCGGAGGCTAAACTCAAGCGGCAAATGGGGGTCTCACAGAAGTTGAAGAAGCAAGATGTCACCTTTGCTCCCTTGCTCTAGCTATTTATGCCAGAGGCTAAACTCAAATGGCAGTTGGGTTCCCACAGAAGTTGAGAGGCTCACCAGGCTCCTCAAACCCCATCACCCTCCCCCCTCATGTTGATTAATGTAGGAACCAATGATACTGCTAGGCATACTTTTCAAAAGATCACAAATTATTTTTGAGCTCTTGGAACAAAGTTGAAACAGTCTAATTTATAGGTGGTCTTTTCACCCCTCCCCCCATTGTAAAACGCGAGGGCGAGAAAAACACAGGTCAATACCTGCCTTAGAAAATGGTGTCAGGAGAAATGCTTTGGCTTCCTTGACCATGGCCTGCTTCTCCAAGAAGATGGCCTACTGGCAAGGGATGGGGTGCATCCCACACAAATAGGAAAACACCTTTTTGCTCACAGACTCGCAAACTTCATCAGATACACTACATTCAAGAGTATTGAAAAAACTAGCAGAAGTTATTTCAGAACCACTGGCAATCATCTTTGAGAGTTCTTGGAAAACAGAAGTCCCAGCAGATTGGAGGAGGGCGAATGTGGTCCCTATCTTCAAGAAGGGAAAAAAGAACGACCCAAACAATTACCGTCCGGTCAGCCTCACGTCGATACCAGGCAAGATTCTGGAAAAGATTATTAATGATTGCTAATAGTCAACATGGATTTATCAAAAACAAGTCATGCCAGACTAATCTGATCTCTTTTTTCAATAGAATGAAAAGTTGGGTAGATGCAGGGAACACCATGGATGTAGCATATCTGGATTTCAGTAAGGCCTTCAACAAGGTCCCCCATGACCTTCTGGCAAACAAACTAGTGAAATATGGGCTAGACAAAACTACGGTTAGGTGGATCTGTAATTGATTAAGCGAACGAACCCAGAGGGTGCTCACCAATGTGTCTTCTTCATCCTGGAAAGAAGTGATGAGTGGAGTGCCATCAGCAGGGTTCCATCCTGGGCCCGGTTCTGTTTAACATCTTGATTAATGACTTAGATGAAGGGTTAGAAGGAATGATCATCAAGTTTGCAGATGACACCAAATGGGGAAGGAGAGCCAATACTCCAGTAGACAGAAGCCTAAATCCAAAACGATCTACACAGATGAGAGGGATGCTTGGCCAAAACTAACAAAATGAAATTTAACAGGGACAAATGCAAGATACTCCTGAACTGCAAAGATACACTTGGAGTCCTCGTGGGGAGCAAGTTAAATATGAGACAAGAATGTGCTGCGGCCGCTAAAAAAGCCAATGGGACTTTGGGCTGTATAAATAGAGGAGTCTAATGTCTAGATGCAGGGAAGCCGTGCTCCCCCTCTATTCTGCCTTGTCTGACCACACCTGGAATACTGGGTCCAGTTCTGGGCACCACAATTGAAGGGAGATGCTGACACCAAGCTGTAATGTGTCCAGAGGAGGGCAACTAAAATGATCAAGGGTCTGGAGAACAAGCCCTATGAGGAGCAGCTTTAAGAGCTGGGAATGTTTAGAACAGGGGTCCCCAAACTAAGGCCCGGGGGCCGGATGCGGCCCATCGAAGCTATTTATCCGGACCCCATGGCACAAGGGCAGAAGCGGGTTGGGTTAAATGACCCAAGGGGTCTCTTCTTCTCTTCCCACTCTTATTATTATTATTATTATTATTATTATTATTATTATTATTATTGACACAACGACGTTGTATGACACAGCAAACAAGATAGTTATGCTGGATTTTGTTTCACAAAATCACAAGTTGAACACTTCCCAAGTGTCTAGGACTGTGTGATGTATTTTCGGATGATGCGTGCAGATCCCAGTAGGGTGGCCTTTTGCAGTTGGCAGATCGTAATTTTGTCAATGTCTATTGTTTCCAAATGCGGGCTGAGATCTTTTGGCACGGTACCCAGTGTGCCCATCACCACCGGGGCCACCTGCACTGGTTTCTGCCAGAGTCTTTGAAGTTCAATCTTGAGGTCCTGGTAGCGGCTGAGTTTTTCCTGTTGTTTTTCATCAATGTGACTGTCACCTGGGATGGCAACATCAATGATCCAAACCTTGTTCTTTTCCACAACTGTGATGTCTGGTGTGTTGTGTTCCAGAACTTTGTCAGTCTGGATTCGGAAGTCCCACAGTATCTTTACGTGTTCATTTTCCAATACTTTTGCAGGTTTGTGATCCCACCAGTTCTTTGCTGCTGGCAGGTGGTACTTGAGGCATAAGTTCCAATGAATCATTTGGGCCACATAGTTGTGCCTCTGTTTGTAGTCTGTCTGTGCAATTTTCTTACGGCAGCTGAGGAGATGATCAATGGTTTCATCGGTTTCCTTGCACAGTCTGCATTTTGGGTCATCAGCTGATTTTTCGATCTTGGCCTTGATTGCATTTGTTCTGATGGCTTGCTCCTGGGCTGCAAGGATCAGGCCTTCTGTCTCCTTCTTCAGGGTCCCATTTGTGAGCCATAGCCAGGTCTTCTCCTTATCAGCTTTTCCTTCAGTTTTGTCAAGGAACTTCCCATGCAATGTTTTGTTGTGCCAGCTGTCAGCTCTATTTTGTAGTGTCGTTTTCTTGTACTGGTTTTTTGTCTGCTGTGCTTTGAGGAGTTTCTGATTTTTGACTTCAATCAAAGCAGGTTCTTCACTTTGCTTGACATATTCTGCCAGAGCATGTTCTTCTTCTTTGACTGCTTGTTTTACTTGTAAGAGTCCTCTGCCCCCTGATCTTCTAGGCAGATATAGCCGGTCAACATCACTGCGAGAGAATGATGAATGGTCATGAGTTTTCTTGTTTTTCTGTCCAAATTGTCCAGTTCCGCCTGTGTCCAATTTATAATGCCAGCAGTATATCTTATGACAGGTATGGCCCAGGTGTTCATGGCCTTGATGGTGTTGCCTCCATTGAGCTTGCTTTTGAGAATTTTTCTGACCCTTTGTGTGTATTCTTTGCTGACCACAGTTTTCACATGTTCATGCCTGATGTTGTCCAGCTGTAATATGCCCAGATATTTATAGGCCTCTGGCTGGTGACACTTTATTGTTTGGCCATTGGGCATATTTATGCCCTCACTTTCAATGATTTTTCCCTTCTTCAATGCCACTGTCGAACATTTGTCCAAACCAAACTCCATGTTGATATCAGTGCTAAAAATTCGGACAGTGTTGGTCAGAGACTGGATTTCAGTTTCCGTTTTCCCATACAGCTTCAGGTCATCCATGTACATCAGATGTGAAATTTTGTGAGAATTCTTAGATGTTTGGTAGCCGATATTTGTTTTTTGTAAGATTGTTGACAGAGGGATCATGGCAATAATGAAAAGCAGAGGGGACAATGAATCTCCCTGGAAAATTCCTCTCCTGATGTTGACAAGTCCATAGCTTTCATTTCCAACAAACAGTTCCGTTTTCTAGTGCTCCATCATATTTTCAATGAAGGTGCCAACGTTTTTACAAATCCCGATGGCGTCCAGGCACTTGATGATCCAGCTGTGTGGGAGTGAGTCAAAGGCCTTTTTGTAGTCAATCCACGTCATGTGAAGATTAGCTTTTCGGCTCTTACAGTTCTCCAGAATCATTTTGTCAATCATTAACTGGTCTTTTGTGCCCCTGCTTTTCTGTTTGTTGCCTTTCTGTTCATCTGGCAAGATGTTTTTTTCTTCATGATAGTCTTGAATTCTGTCAGCTATGATGCCAGTCAGTAGTTTAAACATAGTGGGCAGACACGTTATTGGCCTGTAGTTTCCTGGTGCTGCTCCTTTTGCTGGATCCTTTTGTATCAGGTATGTTCTTCCAGTTGTTAGCCATTCACTGATACTTCCTTTCTGCAGCATCTCATTGAATTGTTGGGACATTTTTCCATGTAAACTAATCAGATGTTTGAGCCAAAATCCATGAAGTTGATCACTACCAGGCGATGTCCAGTTCTTGACTTTTTGCACTCGTTTGCTGATCATTTCAGTTGTTATTTCCATCAGTTCCATTCTGTTCTGTGAGAATTTTCCTTCAGACTCCTTTATCCACCCAGCGTTTTTGTTGTAGTTTTTATTATTTCCCCAAAGTTCTTTCCAGAACTTCGTTGTTGCAGTTTTCTCTGGCTTTATGGTTACTGTGTCTGTTGTTTGGTTCAGACTCTGGTAGAAGCGTCTTTGGTCTGATTGAAACAGTTGATTTTGTCTGTACTGGATGATTCTGGCTTCATACCTTTCAATTTTTCTGGCTGTTGCTGTAATTTGTTCTTTCACGATTTCCAAAGCTTCTTTAATTTTTCTGGTGTTTAGCCAGTACTTTCGGATCAGGTATTGCTTGGTTTTGTCATTCTTCAGTTTCTTCTCTTTCATATTTTTGAGGTTACTTGCATCTGATCTAAGTTTCTTGATTTTCAACTCTAGCCTGATCTTCCACTTTGGTTTTCCAGTCGATTTTCTTTGGGGCTGCCTTGGTTTTAGGAGCCCAAGCTCTTCTGTTACTATCACTGCTGCACTGTAGGCATACTAGTTTGTTTGTTCAATTGATGTTATTTGGACAGTGGAGAGTACTGTATTCACATCTTTCATGAGAGGCGCCAGGTGTCTCTTGGGCACTGTTTTTAGAGTTGGGAGCCGTTTTCTTATGGCATTTGCTGCAGCATGAGCCATGATCTTATCCTTGAGCTCTTGTTGTCTTGCTGTCAAGGTTCCTGGTGGTTCAGCAGATGTTTCAAGTGCTGGTTCTTCAAATTCTTGCAAAAGCTCCACACTTTCTTCTGATTCAATCTGTTCCACCATTCCAAGTGTTGCTGGAGTCTCTGTTGCTATCTGTGCTGTGGTCTGATAGTAATTTACTTTGCAAATTTTCTGGATTTCTTCGAGTTCAACTTCACTGAACACTTTGTTTCTGATTATGAATCTTCGTTGGTCAGCCAGTCGGGGTTCTGTTATCTGTGAGTCAGGGTACTCTTGTTTCCACAGTTGATGCATCCTTTTTTGGTAGCCACGCCTTTGAGGTTCAGATTTGTAGTAGCATTTCATAATTGTGCGGTTTTCTGGCATTGTGTATTTCTGCCGCTTCTGTGACTGTTCATTTGGGTTTTGATGATTCCGTAGCCCACTTGTCGATGGATGTCCAGAATCAGCAGCATCCACCGCGGTCCTTTTTATCCTGGGCGACGACCGAGCCAGTATAGACTTCGTTTGGGTTTGATTCTCCATAATGCTAATGGGTTAGGTGCTCTTAGTTCTGCTCCTCAGCTGAGGCCTCTCTGGCTTGGTTGGACCTGCCGGTAGTTACACTACCGCCAGCACAGCCCTCAGTCATCATTGGAGCAGTTAAGCCCCACCACCACGTCAAGGTGGCACCTGCGGGGGGGGGGGATTATTATTATTATTATTATTATTATTATTATTATTATTATTATTAATATTTAGGCTGGGTGGCCATCTGTCAGGGATGCTTTGCTTGTGCATTTGGTGCCCAGAGGAAGAAGGGGGTTGGACTAAATGGCCCAAGGGGTATCTTCCAACCTTCTTTATTATTATTATTATTATTATTATTATTATTATTATTATTAACATTGAGGCTGAGTGGCCATCTGTCAGGGATGCTTTGCTAGTGCTTTTGGTGCACAGAGGCAGAAGGGGGTTGGAGTCAATGGCCCAAAGCGTCTCTTCCAACCCTCTTTGATATTATTATTATTGTTGTTGTTATTATTATTATTAATTATTAATTATTAATTATTATTGCTTGGTGGCCAACTATAGTCCGGCCCTCCAACGGTCTGAAGGATCGTGAACTGGCCCCCTGTTTTAAAAGTTTGGGGACCCCTGGTTTAGAAGGCTGAGAGGAGACATGATGAGGGCCATGTATAAATATGTGAGTGGAAGTCATAGGGAGGAGTGAGCAAGTTTGTTTTCTGCTGCCTTGGAGACTAGGATGCAGAATAATGGCTTCAAACTACAGAAACGGAGATTCCACCTGAACATTAGGAAGAACTTCCTAACTGTGAGAAGGAGCCCCAGAATCCTTCTCTGGAGGCTTTTAAGCAGAGGCTGGATGGCCATATGTCTGAATGTGATTTTCCTGCTTCTTGGCAGGGGGTTGGACTGGATGACCCATGAGGTCTCTACCAACTCTATAATTCTGTGATTCTATGATACCTAATGCATACATGGTTATTCTTATCTGATGTTTATGTGACCTGCACATAATAAAATCAGTGCTTTAGGGGACACTTACAAGAATGTTTAAAAGGAAGTTCTCGGGGCCCAGCACAGTAGGTAATCATAAACTTGGGTTATTTGCCCTGGACACATAATATACTAGAGGGGCAGCATTTCTAGCAAAATAGAGGTTATCACATTTACAAAGAACGTTATCACACTAGAGTAGGACCTTTCAAATGTTTTCAGCTGTGGAGCCAGTTTTGAAGCAAAAGTTTATTATGGACCCCAATAAATGTTTATATATTAAAATTGTATATTATATTGTATTTTGTGTGTGTGTGTGTGTGTGTGTATATATATATATATATATATATATATATATATATATATATATATCTCAGGCATGGGCAAAGGTTTTGACCAACATAAACATAGCAGTATTTCAGTGGAAGACCCCAGGAGCTATCCAGTCCATCTGCTTTGAACTGTTTTGTCTGAGTTTGTTTATTTATTTACAACATTTTTATGCCACCCTTCTCATCCCTAAGGGGACTCAGGGCAGCTTAAATGTAATATGTACATACAATATATTCACACTGTCATATATTCAAGTTCAAAGCAAAAAATGTGGGATTTTATTCAGCTGCATGGAAGGGGCCCCAGACTCCCCTTCCTGTGATTTTAGGTATCCTTTGTCCTTATATGCTTCCTTAAGACATGGATTGAAAGCATCAGATACCATTCTTTCTGCAATCCTTTCCCTTCTGTCTGTAGAGAAGATCGGGTTCAATGCTTCGTTAAAGCCGTTTCTACTCTAGAGGAGATTCTGTCATTTGGGAGTTGTATTTGCTGGGATTGATAGTTTATTTATTTATTTATTTACAGCATTTATATTCCGCCCTTCTCACCCCAAGAAGGGGACTCAGGGCGGATCACATTACACACATAAAGGCAAACTTTCAATGCCATAACATAGAACAGAGACAGAGACAGACACAGGTACAGGCACGGGCTGGCCTCAAACTCATGACCTCTTGGTCAGAGTGATTTCTTGCAGCTGGCTGCTAACCAGCCTGCGCCACCGCCCAGCCTTGTAGTTAACCTACAATCAAAGAGCATTCTGAACTCCACCAATGATGCAATCATGCCAAACATGGCACACAGAACTCCCATGACCAACAGGAAATACTGAAGGGTTTAGTGGGCATTGACCTTGAGTTTTGGAGTTGTAGTTCACCTACATCCAGAGAGCACCGTGGACTCAAGGAATGATGGATCTGGACCAACCTTGGCATGAATACTCAATATGCCCAAATGTGAACACTGGTGGAGTTTGAGGAAAATAGACCTTGAGATTTGGGAGTTGTAGTTGCTGGGATTTATAGTTCACCTACAATCAAAGAGGCCCTTGAACCTGACCAACGATAGAATCGGGCAAATTGGGCTTTTGGTGGGAGGATTCACCATCTGTTTCCAATAACAGAATAGAATATAATAATAATTCCTTAAGATGCAGGCAGGCGCGTGCACTCTCTCTCCGTACAGCTTTATAAGGCATTATAACGAGGCCCAGGAAAAGAAGAGTGATGACCTGGAGTTTTCTACCCTGGGCTTGCTTTAAAAATCTCCTTTTTTTCTCTACTGCAGGCCCTGCTGGAGTGGCACACTTCAATCTCTTTTCTGCTTCAGGTTTAAGGCTTTCCTTTAAGCTGTTTCTACTTTCTACTCTAGAGGAGAGGTAACTAGGTGGTAGGAGTTGTTATTAAAAGGTAAAGGTTTTTCCCTGACGTTAAGTCCAGTCATGACCGACTCTGGGGGTTAGTGCTCATCTCCGTTTCTAAGCCGAAGAGCCGGCGTTGCCTATAGACATCTCCAAGGTCATGTGGCCGGTATGACTGCATGGAGTGCCGTTACCTATTGATCTACTCACAATGGCATGTTTTCGAACTGCTAGGTTGGCAGGAGCTGGAACAACAGCGGGCGCACATTCCGCTCCAGGGATTTGAACCTGGGACCTTTTGGTCCGCAAGTTCAGCAGCTCAGCACTTTAATTTAATTTATTTAATTGTTATCTTTTAGAAGTATTTTCTGAAGGAGAAAAAGAAGCTAAAACTCTCTAAGCCCCCAAACACGTGCACCCCACCCGCCCGTCCTCAAATCCCAATCAGTCCCACTAAATAAAAAGAATCAAGAAAATGAAAGAAAATAAAAAAAGATTCAACTCTGATGCCGAATAGGGGAGGAGGAGCCATGATCGGCTGTCTCGTGGTCCCGTTACGGATGGGAAATCCTGACGGCTGGGCCCTTGCCATTAAATTTCTTATTTAAGTTTTTGAGATTTGTCTTGAATGTTTTGTATCATTTGTAGTTGCAATATCTTTCTTTCTTCTTTAGCATCCATAAAGTTCTTTTCTATCATTTCAGATGAAGCCTGCAGATGCTGACTGCAGGCAGGAAATCAGAAGGCATTTACTTCTTGGGATGAGAGCAATGGCCAACCTGGACAAAATAGTGAAGAGCAGAGACATCACACTGGCCACAAAGGTCCGCATAGTCAAAGCAATGGTATTCCCCATAGTAACCTATGGATGTGAGAGCTGGATCATAAGGAAGGCTGAGCGAAGGAAGATAGACGCTTTTGAGCTCTGGTGCTGGAGGAAAATCCTGAGAGTGCCTTGGACCACAAGAAGATCCAACCAGTCCATCCTCCAGGAAATAATGCCCAATGGCTGCTCACTGGAGGGAAGGATATTAGAGGCAAAGCTGAAGGACTTTGGCCACATCATGAGAAGACAGGAAAGCTTGGAAAAGATCACGATGCTGGGGAAAATGGAAGGAAAAAGGAAGAGAGGCCGACCAAGGGCAAGATGGATGGACGGTATCCTTGAAGTGACTGGCTTGATCTTGAAGGAACTGGGGGGCGGCGATGGCTGACTGGGAGCTCTGGCATGGACTGGTCCATGAGGTCACAAAGAGTCAGAAGTGACTGAACGAATAAACAACAACAAAATCATTTCACTTGACGTTTTTAATTCACTAGACCACTCTTGTGACTTTGTGCCATAGCTTCTGCTGTTTTTCCCTCCTCTACACATTCCTTTTGAAGTGTTCTTAAGTTGTTATCATTTTCTTATCATTATACGTTTCTTCGTACTAAAATTTTCTCTTGATTTTGTCTTTAATTCTATTAAGCTTTAACCACAAGGGGGCACCGATGACAGGGGAGGAATATTTCCTTTGTTCTATATGCCATTTTCTTTTGTTACTCAAATTGCTTTTTAATTGTTTTCCTTTTGTAAGAGACAGTCCTTATGTTTTTATGCAATAGTATGCTATTATTCAACAATCCACTTTTTTTTTAAAAAAAAAAATACCCTTGAAGAACTTCCTCACTGTGAGGGCTGTTTGGCAGTGGAACTCTCTCCCCCGGACTGTGACGGAGGCTCCTTCTTTGGAGGCTTTTAAGCAGAGGCCGGATGGCCATCTGTCGGGGGTGCTTTGAATGCGATTTCCTGCTTCTTGGCAGGGGGTTGGACTGGATGGTCCATGAGGTCTCTTCCAATTCTACTATTCTATGATTCTATCATTCTAAGTGATGTTGAAACTTCTGCCTCATACACTACCAACAGAAAGCAATCTCTTCTTCAAAGAGTAGCAACTTTCTTTCTGACTCTGTTTCCAACAAAGAGGTTGGAAAGAGGAGAAGAAGATATGAGGCATGGTTCCAAAATGCCAGGAACTAAAACTTTGAATCAGCGTTTCTCAACTTGGGGGTCGGGACCCTTGAGGGGGTTGCAAGGGAGCTTTCAGAGGGGTCGCCAAAGACTGTCAGAAAACACATATTTCTGATGGTCTTAGGAACCCAAATCCCTCCAATATTTTGTGTTGGTCATGGAGGTTCTGTGTGGGAAGTTTGGCCCAATTCGATTGTTGGTGGGGCTCAAGGGACTCTTTGATTGTAGGTGAACTACAATGCCCATTATTTAATATCAGTCCTACCATTAAGTGTGTCTGCCTCTAATCAAAATATGACATGAGCGTGACAGTACATCAGCAGATAAGGAGGTTTTGGATCTTATGAATCCCATAGCTTTTCCTTGAACTCCCTTGCCCTGGGCATTCCCCTTCCAGCATATCTTCTTTTTGTGTGTGAGCACTCATTCCAGCTAAGAATTTTCTGCTCAATGAAGGAAGCCTCCAAGGGTTTCCTATTTCCTTTCTTGCAAGGTTATGTCCCCTCAACTTTAATAACTGGAAATAATGTTTTGGTCCCAACAACAATTAGTGCATAGCTACGCTTTTGCTACCTTCTCAGTAAAGCTTTTTTCTTTTGCTTGAAAGCAAGACTTTTATTTAAGAGACAGGCTAGGCCTACACTTAACAAGGATGGCATGCATGATATCCGCCAAACCCCAGTGGGATCACCAACCACCAGGTATAAAATTAGAGTTGGCCTTCTGCATACAGATTCCTCATCCATGGTTTCAATGGCCCTTTGAAGGGCTGGTGGGGCCCCTGATGAGAATGAGTTTGATGCCCTTGCCATAGATCAGTGGTTCTTAACCTGTGGGTCCCCAGATGTTTTGGCCTTCAACTCCCAGAAATCCTAACAGCTGGTAAACTGACTGGGATTTCTGGGAGTTGTAACCAGAACACCTGGGGACCCACAAGTTGAGAACCACTGCCATCGAGGTTAGCTCCGTCATTGCCCATCTTTCACTGTCAACTGAAGACATGGATGTTCCGGAGCGCGTTTGAATAAATAGCTCATCTGACTTGGTATCTACTCTTTGTTTACAACCTTAATGGCACTTTATCTTGTTCCTCACTCTACATGCTATAGCACTTTAAGTGAAATTGTTTCCTTGTTCCTTCTTTACTCATTTTGATTCTATTCTTGAACCTGGTGGAATGATGTATTAGTCACCCTCTGCTGTGCAGAACAATTTGATGTTCCGGTTTTTAAGTAGCTATTACTGTATATACTCGAGTATAAGCCTAGTTTTTCAGCCCTTTTTTTAAGAGTGAAAAAGCCCCCCTCGGCTTATACTCGGGTGAGGGTCCTGGTTGGCTTATATTTGGGTCAGCTTATACTTGAGAATATATGGTACATTTATTATCTTTCTTTATTATTATTGGTATTATTACATTTATTATTTTTCTCTACTATTGTTGCTACTATTACATTTATTTTACTCTATTTTTATTATTATTATTAATACATTTATTATTTCACTCTGATCTTATTATTATATTTATTATTTTACTCTATTTATTACTACATGTATTATTTTCCTGTATTTATTATTATTATTATTATTATTATTATTATTATTATTATATGTATTATTTTACTCTATTATTATTAAAAGGATACATAAGCACATTTACATTGAAGTAGATGAGAATAATGATTTAATCAGAGTCGGAGAGTCTTATCTTAAATTAGAGTTTTATATAAATATTCAAAATCATTTTACCTACCGATGCCTCAATTAATGTAATTTTATTGGTATCTCTTTTTATTTCTGAAATTTACCACCCTCGGCTTATACTCAAGTCAATGTTTTCCCAGTTTTTTTTTGCGGTAAAATTAGGCTTATATTCGGGTCAGCTTATACTCGAGCATATACGGTATGTTGTTTTTATCTTGTATTGCATTGTTTTTAAATCTCATTGTTTTAGTGGATCATGTGTATTGTATGCTATGTTGTCATAATCTCATTGTAAGCCGCCCTGAGTCCCCACAGGGAGATGGTAGCGGGGTATAAATAAAGTTATTATTTTTTATTATTATAGAGGATTCAATGAACTGAAGGAGAGAGAGGCTTGAAGTTGAGTATCATGTGGCCTTTTGTTTCGGAATACCATTGCGTCTTCCTGACATCAATGGGACACATGAAGAAAACTTGTGGAATTCCTTGTGGAATCTGTTTGCTGCCAAATGATCTAATATGGCAGGCTGTAGATCTGGCTTTGAGATTTCAGAAAGATATACTAAACAAAGGCTGCCTTAACATTAAGCACCCCTCCAAAGAGAATAATGAGAGAAGAAAGATTGATATCAAATTTATGGCCCAGAAAGGAGATGGTAAAACCAGAACCTGGAAGAGATTTGGATGCTGATGGCCTCAGATTTAATTGTCCTCACAATTAAAATTGATACAAAACATGCTGCTGCTGCTCAGTCACATAGTCGTTTCTGACTCTTCATCACCTCCTGGATCAGTCCACGCCAGAGCTCCCTGTTGGCCGTCACCGCCCCCAGTTCCTTCAAGGTCGAGCCAGTAACTTCAAGGATACCGTCCATCTCACCCTTGGTTGGCCTCTCTTCCTTTTTCCTTCCTTTTTCCCCAGCATCATGATCTTTTCCATGCTTTCCTGTCTCCTCATGATGTGGCCAAAATACTTCAGCTTTGCCTCTACTATTGGGCTCTATTGCCTCTACTATTGCCTCTACTATTGGGCTCTATTGCCTCTACTATTTCCTGGAGGATGGACTGGTTGGATCTTCTTGTGGTCCAAGCCAATCTCAGGATTTTCCTCGGGCACCAGAGTTCAAAAGCATCTCTCTTCCTTCGCTCAGCCTTCCTTATGGTCCAGTTCTCGCATCCATAGGTCACTATGGGGAATACCATTGCTTTGACTATGCAGACCTTCGTTGCCAGTGTGATGTCTCTGCTCTTCACTATTTTGTCAAGCTTGGCCATTGCTCTCCTCCCAAGAAGTAGACCTCTTCTGATTTCCTGGCTGCAGTCTGTGTCTGCAGTGATCTTCACGCCTAGAAATATAAAGTCTGTCACTGCCTCCACGTTTTCTCCTTCTATTTGCCAGTTATCAATAGGTGTGGTTGCCATAATCTTGGTTTTCTTGACGTTTAACTGCAACCCAGCTTTTACACTTTCTTCTTTCACTTTGGTGATAAGGCTCCTCAGCTCTTCCTTGCTTTCGGCCATCAGAGTGGTATCATCTGCATACCTAAGTTTGTTAATGTTTCTTCCAGCAATTTTAACTCCGGCCTTGGATTCCTCAAGCCCCGCACGTCGCATGATGTGTTCTGCGTACAAGTTGAATAGGGAGGGTGAAAGTATGCAGTCCTGCCGCACTCCTTTCCCAATCTTGAACCAGTCTGTTGTTCCGTGATCTCTTCTTACTGTGGCTACTTGGTCTTTCTCCGGAGACAAACAAGGTGACTTGGTATCAGGGCCGGCCCCACTATAGAGGCACCTGATGCCGCCGCCTCGGGCGCAGGCCCGGGGGGCGGCGTCAGGCTGGGCGGGAGGCGGGGCACCGCCCTG
Organism: Anolis carolinensis; assembly: GCF_035594765.1. Lineage (NCBI taxonomy): Eukaryota > Metazoa > Chordata > Lepidosauria > Squamata > Anolidae > Anolis > Anolis carolinensis. The sequence continues at coordinate 7,397,935 of NC_085841.1, forward strand.
ACGGTGCCCCGCCTCCCGCCCAGTGCGCCCTGGCCCGTCTGGCCTTTTCTAGCTGGCCAGACTGCAGCGGAGGTCCCTGCAGGCCGCAATCGCGGCCTGCAGGGACCTCCGCTGCAGTCTGGCCAGCTAGAAAAGGCCAGACGGGCGAGCAGGAGTAGCGTGGGAGGCGGAGCCAGCTCTGACGCCGCCCCCCCCCCACCCAGCGTGCCTTGGCCCTGCCTCCCACGCAGCATGGGAGGCGGGGCCAGGGCACGCTGGGCGGGGGGGGGGCAGAGCTGGCCCCGCCTCCCACGCTACTCCCGCTCGCCCGTCTGGCCTTTTCTAGCTGGCCAGACTGCAGCGGAGGTCCCTTCAGGCCGCAATTGCGGCCTGGAGGGACCTCCGCTGCAGTCTGGCCAGCTAGAAAAGGCCAGACGGGCAAGCGGGAGTAGCGTGGGAGGTGGGGCCAACTCTGGCGCCGCCCCCCCGCCCAGCGTGCCCTGGCCCCGCCTCCCACGCTGCGTGGGAGGCGGGGCCAGGGCACGCTGGGTGGGGGGCGGGGCCAACTCTGGCCCCGCCCCCTCACTATTCGCCCTGGCCCCGCCTCCCACGCAGCGTGGGAGGCGGGGCCAGGGCACGCTGGGCGGGGCCAGGGCGCGGGAGGCGGGGCCGGTGGCTGGGGCGCTTTTTAGCACCCCCGCTTCACATTAAAAAATATCTCCGGCCGGCCCTGCTTGGTATCCCCATACCACCAAGAACATGCCATAGTTTATTATGATCCACACAGTCTAAGGCTTTAGAATAGTCAATAAAGCCGAAGTAGATGTTTTTCTGAAACTCCCTGGCTTCCTCCATTATCCAGCGGATATTGGCAATTTGGTGTCTCGTTCCTCTACCTTTTCTGAACCCAGCTTGGACATCTGGCAACTCTTGCTCCATGTATTGCTGGAGTCTGCCTTGCAGGATCTTGAGCATTACCTTACTGCCATGGGAAATAAGGGCCACTTTATGGAAGTTTGAGCCTTCTTTAGCGTTTCCCTTTTTTGGTACAGGGATATAAATTGATTTTTTCCAATCTGATGGCCAATCTTGTTTTTTCCATATTTGCTGGCATATGGCATGCATCACTTTGACAGCATCACCTTCCAAGATTTTAAACAACTCAGCTGGGATCCCGTCGTCTTCTGCTGCCTTGTTATTAGCAATGCTTCTTAAGGCCCATTCAACCTCACCCTCAGGATGTCTGGTTCTAATTCACTCACCACACCGTCAAAGCTATCTTCTATATTATTATCCTTCCTATACAGATCTTCTATACAAAACATACATCTCAGCAAAGATCACCAGAGTGGAAAGAAATGCTTGCCACCCAGCAATCAAACCTATCTCCCTCCCTGGAATCTAGATGTTCACACACAGTAATTCCAGCAACATAATAGATTTTTCTGGAAACTGCGATGAAGTGAGTTATAGAATATCACATGAAAACGTGTGTCAAAACAAAGAACTTTTGAGCCAAATCCAGCTTGCCATGTCATTTTATGTAGTCCTCCAGATGCTGGATTCCAATTCCTGTATCATTAGACATCATGACTAGAGTTGATGGGAGATGTGATAGAGTCACACCTGGAAGGCTGCAGTTTGTCCTTTTTTGTCCGGAGGGTGGAGTTTGTATTTAAATGCAAGGCTTGTGGATTTCACATCAGACTTTCAAATATCAGAGCTATAAATGCTCTTGGGCTCCACACAGTGGATATAATCAAAAGTGGTGGGAGTTGTTGTTCAATTATGCCTGGAGACGCAAACTGGGTGCAAACTAAAGAACACCAAGCACTATGTTATAACATTATAGCTGGTCCTCTGGATTCTTCATCCATGGATCTCATGGCCCTTTTAAGGTAGCCAAAAGGCTGATGTAGCCCTTGATGAAAATGAGCTTGATTCATCTGGTCTACACTGACCATGTAATACCATTTCAAACTACATTTTATAGCAGTGTAGATGGGACCAGAGTCTTCTGAACCTGGTGAAGAAGAGAAGGAAATGGGAGAGGACATGCTGTTTCTTGGCAATCCGCTTACTAGCATCCTGCAAACCTTTTCAGAACAAACAGACTCCAATGGAATGGGGGAATGCTGAGATGGCCTCAGTCTCAGGCTGGATTGCCATCTGTCTGGGGCGCTTTGAATGTGATTTTCCTGTTGCTTGGCAGGGGGTTGGGCTGCATGACCCATGAGGTCTCTTCCAACTCCACGATTCTATGATTCTTAAATGATTCTCAGCTTAAGCCATTTGCAGAATTGGTGTGATAAGACCTGAAATTGAGGAACAGGGAGCTTCTGTTGTGAGAGAATTGGCTGTCTGCAAGGACGTTGCCCAGGGGATGCCCGGGCGTCTTGATGTTTTTAACCATCCTTGTGAGAAGCTTCTCTCATGTCCCCGCATGGAGCTGTAGCTGATAGAGGGAGCTCATCTGCACTCTCCCCGGGTTAGATTTGAACTGTCAACCTTCAGGTAAGTGACCCAACCTTCATGTCACCAGTCCTGCCGGCACAAGGGTTTAACCCATTGCACCACCGGGGGCTCCTTATCTCTTTGGTGTGGGAGGCGTTAGACACATGTGATTGTACTGAGCATGTTCAGACTCAGGACTTCATTTTGTATTCAGTATGTGTTTGGTCTTCAATGAAAGCAGGTTGCTGTTTGGACTTCAATGGATGCATGTTTGCTTTTGGACTTCAGTGAGTACAAGAGTACAACTATACATAAAAACTATGTACAATTGATTAAGAATGATACCCTGTGTACTCACCACAGAGAGAAACCTACATTCTATCCATAACTGAACTCTAATAAGAAATGTATCTGCATGGTGAATTAATGCAAGATGTTTGTGAGTAAACAAGACATGTTAATTTTCAAAGACTTTATTTTTGAGTGCATATTTTAACTAAGAGCTTTCAAGGGAGTGTATATCTTTGGGGCAATTTCAACTTCAAAGAAACAACCATCCTCTGCTAACCAAATATATTTTTGTAGGGGCATGTCTTTATCCTTGGCAGTTTAAAGACATGGTTCTTCAATTTAACAGCAGAGTTACCTGTGTGCCATTCCATGAATATCACTTGTTCAAAGGGTTGACTTCTAACAAGGTCATGCTTTTTTTGACTAGTGGTTTTCAAAAGGTGGTCTCCACATGTTCATAGAGATTCACATTTGTCAAATGGATATGTGCCCAGAGACTGGGTGCAGTTATTTCAAATAGGTTATGGGATTTACAATAGTCCAAAAGAAAGCCCGTCATGTGCATCATTGCTCTGTGGTCTCTGCAGTCACCATAATTGACTTCATCACACAGGGCCTTTTTGACCAACAACTGAAGTGGAAGCATTGTACAATGCTTCCCTCAGAACATGGGATAATTCCCAGACAGGTGTCCTGATGGTCTAGTTTTTCTAAATCATTTCAAGTAAGATGGTGATCCTCTCCTTCCTACAGTCTTGGGGAACTCAATCCCCTCTATTGTGGAGATCCTTGTTTTTATGACCCCAAATAACTTTCTGGCTCCAACTTTTCTTCTTCAGTTGTATGTCATGGTTGATTTGCAGACTGATACAATTCAAGTCTGGTTTATCGCTCATAAATTACTTTCCTTCTCAGCTTAGATCTGAACAAGAACAAAATGCTTGGATACACTGTGCATTTCCGAATAGCATATATTCATTTAAGAGGACAGCTTATTCTCCATTTTATTTGATTGCCATAGTTTACTGGAAAGTACTTCCTACTGGGATGTTTATATATGATGCCTGATGAAGTAGAACACTCTAGCCAGTAGTTAAATATGTTGTTTGCATCTGAAAGGACATGGGACCGATTCATTGTTTTCTGCTAATTGTCAATCTTGCAAACAAAACACACTTTAACTGAAACCTACTAAAATCTGGGAACAGAGACTTCCTTGCTTAACTGTGAAGATAGCTGCCTCTTGTTGCACCAGGCTTGATGGCTCAGTGGAAAGTATTGAAAATTGATACCTGCATTGTATGGTGAATGGACAGTTAACAATCCAATTAGTTTATGTTTTGTCTAGAACTTTTCATTGGTCTACTCTTTGTGCTTCTACCACAAAATGTTCTGATTGTCATGGTTTTTCAATCCAGCATTTTCCCAGTTTCCTCTGGGGAGCACAGTTTTCCAAACAAGGAAGGACTTCCATCTCCATCTCTGTAGGATTTGAGAATTTCAAGCGCATCTAAGCAGACATGATATAATCCAGACATGAAGTGCTTCTACCTATGGTTTTTTCTCCTCCTCCTTCTCCCTTCTGAGGTAAGGTTTAGAGACATATCCTATGGCATGTGTATCAGAACCAATAACACAGTGACTGCTTTTTTGGTATCTTCTGGGTTTGGTTCCAGGACCTCCCTTAGATACCAAAAACTGTGGCCGCTCAAATCCCATTATAGACTATGGCATAGTAAAATGGTGGTCCCTTATATAAAATGATGGTCCCTTATACAAAATGGCAAAATCAAAGTTTGCTTTTTGGATTATTTTTTTGGTGGGGGAGACATTTTCAAGCTGTAGGTGGTTGAATCCATGGATGGTTGAATCCATCACCCTGGAGCCAAACCTCAATAGATATCAAGGTGCCACTGTGTCTCTTCTAGAAAGAATTCAGTTTGGTTTAATCTAATTAAATGAGAGTCAATTTTTGAGGGAAGGATGAGGTCTTTATGAACATTGTTATACATTTTTTTTGTTTTCTAAAACAGTATGTGCTTTACTGTAAAATATAGCAAAATGTGAACAACTTGGGGCAAGATACATTTGGATGAAATTCCACCATTGCAGAACAAGTTTGAAATAAAAGGTAAAGGTAAAGGTTTCCACTGACGTTAAGTCCAGTCGTGTTCGACTCTGGGGGTTGGTGCTCATCTCCATTTCTAAGCCAAAGAGCCAGCGTTGTCCATAGACACCTCCAAGGTCATGTGGCCGGTATGACTGCATGGAGCGCTGTTACCTTCCCTCCGGAGTGGTACCTATTGATCTACTCACATTTGCATGTTTTCGAACTGCTAGGTTGGCAGGTGTGATATCCCCTGAACCCTTGGGCCGTGATCCTGCCTCCATTATGGACCACAGTGACGAGGAAATGGGGTTTGTGCCGATTCAGCAAGACTCTGCCTCTTTCCAGATGCTCCCCATTGACAATTCTAGTTCACAGCTCATTAAAAAGGCCCTTGAAACGGAGCCTTCTCCCACCAGTTCCCCTCCCTTTGATAGACGAGTGTTTTGGGAATCTAGTAGGTTTGAGAAAGCTGGCAGGAGAAGGAGCGCGCGATTAGCAGCTAGAGAATCTGCTGATTAACCTGTTTTCCCCTGAGAATTCTCAGGGAGGATCGCATCTGGTTGAAGATGCTGTTTTAGCTCTTTTCCCAAGGGAAAAGAGCATTTGGACACCTGCTCTGTGAATTGATTTGAAGTTCCTTAAAAGTTCTGTGTGCTGGCTAGCCAGCGTGGAGTCAACGTGTCAGTTGGAGGATTAACTTCACTTCCAGCCAAGTGTGGACCGCGTTTGGATCCACTACCTTCCAGCCTAGCCATGCCTTACCTAGCCGTGTTTCCTTGCCTTGTCTCGCCGTGATTCCAGCCTTGCCTTGTCGTGTCGTGATTCCAGCCTTGTCTTCAATTCCTTGCCTTGGACTTGCTTTGAACTCTAGTAAAAGACTTGGACGTTTCCCCACTCAAACTGCTTGGAAGTTTGAGTGCGTTTCGGTTTTTGGATTACAAACTTTAAACTCTAATATTAGACATTGGACATTATATTCTTGGGCTATATTTGACCTTTCCTGAAAGGTCTATTGATGAACTATATCTTCTACTTGTTTTTGTTTTATTTCTTCAATTCTTTAATAAAGATATTAGATTGTTGATTGGCCTTAGTGTATTGGTTTCCAGTGCTCTCGCAGCCTGGGGTGTCACAGCAGGAGCTGGGGCTAACAGTAGGCACTCATTCTGCTCCCGGGATTTGAACCTGGGACATTTCGTTCTGCAAGTTCAGCAGCTCAGCGCTTTAACACACTGCGCCACCACCAAGGCCCAAGTTGGAAATAGCCATAGTCAAAAAATAGCATTACAAAATTATGGGGTGTTGGCGTTTCATTTCAAAAGTGTTTCTAAAGTATACTTAGTGATAATTTCGTTGCTATAACAAGAGTAATGAAATTTCATTACTTTTTCGTTATAGTAATTGCACAAGTAGGGGAACTTCAGGGGCATTTCCTCCCTCATTTTTACAGCTGTTGAGGTGAAACTTGCTACAATGGTAGAACACATTTACCACTGTTATCCCATCAAGTTTCAGAAGGTTTTACTTATCCACAGAGTTTTGGGGAATTTTCAAAGTTTTTATAAACAACATTAAAAAACACAAGAGCTATCTCATTGAATATTCTACACAATAACACAAGATAACAGGGGATCATCCTCCCCCACATCATACATCTACTGATTTTAGGGAATTGCTTAAATGTTGACATATTTTTTTAAAGCTACAACAGCTATTTAATTGACTGTCTCTCATATTAACCAATAGAACTTCCATTTAGGGATTTCTTCCCAGCCCAGCACACAGATTTACTTACTAGAAGTATCAGTCAGTCCTCTTCGCAGATTCAACAATTTATTGGAAGTTGGCTGCTACTATGAAGGAACAAATCTCTCCCCTATCCTGACTGGGGCTTTCTGATGCTGAGCAGAATTCTGGGAAATGTAGTTTAGGGCAGGGCCTTTTGAATTCTCTGCCCAAGGGCTCCTCACCTTTCCAAACTACATTCCCCAAAATTCTGTGCTTTTTCCCCAGCAAATTCTGATTTTTCCCTTTTGCTTCCCTCTCCTAATGGTGAGAGGCCATTAATTTAAAGAGAAAAGGCAGCCTTTTTGGCTTTGCTTTGCTTCCTTGCACCAAAAATGAAACTGACTTTGGGAGGCTTCCAAGGTTTACAAAATGTAAGTTTCAGTTCTTCGGTTTTTGGTGCGGATCAAGCCCACGTGTCTGAAATCACCTCGTAAGTATGAATTTAACTAATTTGATCTGACTTACGAGGACTAACTAAAAAATTGCACACCCTAATAGGTTTGCTGTGTGATTTTAATGTAGTGATGTGAGAATCCTTCTGTTGTGGATCCATGGCACATTCTCATTGGAGCCAACATGATGAAGTGAATATTCGGTGACTTTAGGATGCTAGATTGAAGGGAACTCTTTGCTTAAGGGTATGAATGGATATTTCTTGAAAATTGGTTTGCTTTGGGTTAGATGAATCAATGGTCTGAAGTTTTGTGAGACACATTGCTGTGAACTTTTCTTCTACTCTGCTGTACATGAGGAAGTGTCCGTTAGGAAATCAAAGCAGTTCATGCTTCAGACTTGTTACTCATTGTTCTTGTGGCAGAACTACAAAAGCGGATACACAAAGATCATCTCATTACATTTTAATAGCTATAGTTTTTAGAAGCTTGCATCTAATGTTCCTTCCAGCTTCTTCTAAAACCTGCTGTCTTCTAGAGACCTTTTAAAAAGAGAGATATCTTTGTGGGTTTTGAAAATTGAAATTGAAACCCACTAAAGGGACCATAAGCCAGAAAATAGTAAACTTTTGCCTATATATCTTTGCTTCTGCATATGCCCCTCCCTTTCTGTGAGCTGGTGCCTTTCCCCAGAAAGTTCCAAGGAGAGAAGAAAGCTCAGAGTAAACAAGTTAGGTCATTGATATCACTTGTGCCAAGTGGATGTGACAGGTGAGGAAGACCCTCAGCCATTGGTCAATTTTAGATAAGCCAAAGGTATATATTCTTTGTTAACTGCTCACAATTTGTGATGGCCATTTGCATGGTACGGGACCCATTGAAATGGGTGCCTATGGCTGTTTGCCTTATCATAGCTGTGATAATAAACTTTGCTTTTTGCATCTCTTATGAGACTGGGCTTCCTGCCTGATTTCCCTCCTGAGCCAGGACCCATTGAAGGTAATTGTCTTACACCACCATAGGTTCAGTTATAAATGATTTTCTTGACTATTCTAATTTTTGGCAAACATTTGTAGGAAACCCGGATGCTGAGAAGAGTGAAGAAGCTGATAGAACCCAAAGATGAACGTCTTATATCAAAGAGGACCACAGATGTATGGATTCCACGTGAGTAACTCATGATGGCGTAATGATGGGTCGGATGCACTGGAGATGGGAAAATCTCTTTCATTTTTCTGCTACATTTGAATTATAAATCAAATATAGGGTCCAATTAGACACGTTTCTCCCCACTACGTTATGTGATCTCTGCCACTGCATTATTACTCAGTCATAGTTTTCTGAGCATTGGGAAACTTCTTTATTTTGCCAGGAAACAAATAGTATAGTCACAGTTCACAATCCAGAACAGGTAAAACTTCATAACTCATCCACAAAACTTTGCTGAGGGCATCAAAAGTTTCCTTGTTGAAATACAATTCCCAGAAACCCTCAGCCATGTTTGGAATGGGATTCTGGTAACTGTACTACACAAAGTAACATTTTCAAGACCAAGCTCTTTGACTTGAACTGAAGAATAGTCTGACACAACCTGCTGTTGACACAATAGCAAAACGAAGTCAACAAATCAGATTTGAGGGTAATACCTATCCTTTTTTGTCACCACAAACATGTGTTTGGGAGACATAGTTGATAGAAGTTTGAACTATCAGCTTCTACATCTTACTGCCCTCCAGATATTTGGGACTCCAGCTCCCAGAATCCCTACCCAGCTTGTCCAATGTTCAGGAGCCTAAGTCCAAAATACCACAAGTTGTGCAGGCCTGATCTAGCATAATTCTTAACCACAACTCTCACCGTGTTTTCTCTTTTTTTATGTAATACATACCCAGAATACATCCCAGCCCAGTTCTGTCCTGGATCGTGCAAGAAAAAGTGTGCGACAGATGAAGAGCCAGAACCAAGAGTCTTATGCCAAGTGTCCTCCGACATCTACTGCTGTAAAAAAAAATTGTGAGAGGAAAAGATCACAAGATTATGACTTCTCAAAGCAAATAGCTGTGCCATAGAATTCAAATAACGGAAAGGAGAAAGATTTAAATAGAAGCAATAGAAATATTTCACATTTAAGTTACTTGATGGTTGGTTCACCAGTGGAGAGTTCCTTCCAAATGGAGGATATCTCCAGACGTAATGAAAAACCTCTAAACAGAAAAAAAAGAAGACCTAGTGACCTTTGTATACATCTGAGAAAGTTTTAGCTTTGCTTGGAGACAGATATGCGTGGAAGGAAATGAGACCATTGGAAAAGAACCTTTTGTATGAACACTGGGATTAAAGTCATTAATAGCTTGTACTGTGTGCATTCTTCAAACATACGTACTTTGCTCCTCCAAAAAGAATTATGTTCCTTTTGGATGCCAGCTTTCTTGTTGCCATCCAGAACATTCCCAAAAAGACACTACTGGCCCTAAATTTGCAGCAGAAGCAGCTTGACATTACTATGTGGCTAAAATTCATTCTCTCTCTTTCTAGTTTCTATCTTCTAAATGGGGAAAAAAACACAAGCTTGTAGAATCTGCAGCTGTTTGTTCTTGCCTGTCCCTACTAGTAAGGAAAATATTTGGCCACTTTGCTCTTCTCCCGCTGCTCTGGGCAGTTTTCTGCTGCCCTGGAATTGGAGCAATGGATTTGAATTACAGGAAAGGAAATTCCAATTGTACATTAGGAAGAACTTCCTGTCTGTAAGAAGAGCTGTTCAGCAGTGGAACTCTCTGCTCAGAGTGTGTTGGAAGCTCTTTCTTTGGAGGTTTTTAAACAAAACCTGGATGACAATCTGTCAGGAGTATATATTGAAAAAGAAGCCCTCAAACTGAAGACAAAGGAATATAGGGAAATGACCCTCCTTTTCTAGGGAGAATGAGACAACTTTTTGAGACCAAATACAGTTTAATCAATAACCAGAACGTCACTCTCCCAGGTCTGAGGTCAGTGCTCTTAACTGTAATGCCACCCTGGCTGTTATGTATTAAGTTTGCCTCTTTTCTTGCAAACCACAGTTTAGCCCTAAGTAATACTTACTTTCAAGGATTAGAAGTTGGGCCAGCTCAGCCCCGGGCATCTTTCTGGCTTCATTTTCATCAAGATTAACACATTAGCAAGAGAAATGATCTCTCAGAATTCAGAAATCTTGAAAAGATCATTTCATTTTATGTCAGGTACTCTGTTTTAAATATTTATACATGAGTCCAAGGTATTACACAAAGAATACATTCCAAGATCTTTTGTGTAATACAATGTTCACATTATTTTTGATCTCAAATGAATGATGTCCTGGACTTTTGGCTGAAATATACCACAGAACTGTGCTGGAGGAACTACAGTAGAGTCTCACTTATCCAAGGCTCACTTATCCAAGGTTCTGGATTATCCAATGCATTTTTGTAGTCAATGTTTTCAATATATTGTGATATTTTGGTGCTAAATTCGTAAATACAGTAATTACAACATAACATCACTGCATATTGAACTACTTTTTCTGTCAATTTTTTTGTATAACATGATGTTTTGGTGCTTAATTTGTAGAATCATAACCTAATTTGATGTTTAATAGGCTTTTCCTTAATCCCTCCTTATTATCCAAGATATTCATTTATCCAAGGTTCTGCCGGCCCATTTAGCTTGGATAAGTGAGACTCTACTGTAGTTGTTTATTTTATTTTATTTTTTTCCAACATTTATATCTCGCCCTTCTCACCCGAAGGGACTCAGGGCGGCTTACAACAAATGGCAACAAATTCAATGCCTACACATAGTTAAAAATCATAGCAGTAGATAGAATCAATTAAAAACTATTAAATACAATATAAACATTTAAAACATATGGTTAGATCAATTCATCCAAGAAACATCATGCTGTAGCCATAAATCGGTCCATGTTGTCAATCCGTTGTAGCGGATTGGTGATGATAAATGGAAGATCTTACGTGTGTCTGCGATCCAGAGTCACCTGCAGAATAATAACATGCCACTTTGGTTTGCAGAACAAAAATACAAGAACTTTACTGATTTCAATGTCACCACAATTTGGAAGCACCCCTGGCAGTGAGACCAGGGAGGTGCTGTTGGCAAAAACCCGGGCTGGTGTTATCAGCCCCAGCAATTTCAGCTCTTCAGCCAGGTTGCCCAGACGTTGAGAGCTCCATTGGCGAGCTAGGAAGACAAGCCAAAAGGAAAAACAGCTCTGGAAGCAGGAGTGAAATTCAGCCAATGATGATGATGATGATGATGATGATGATGATGATGATAATGCGTTATTTTTATACCCCGCTTCCATCTCCCCGAAGGGACTCGGGGCGGCTTACATGGGACCAAGCGTGGATAAAAACAGCAAACCAAACAAAAACATCCAAAAATACAGACACAGATATTAAAATTCAACACTCTAAACATAGCAAAAAGTATAAAATGATAATCATACTAAAACATGGATTTGGCACCCAAGTAGAGGGGGTAAAAATGAACTGGGCAAAGTGCAGAGTTTATTCACGTGAATAAGATGCTAGCTTGTGATTCCTCAGAAAGAAGTTAGAATATCAGAAACAGCAAGCAGTCTCCTTTTATACATTTTAATTTCAAAATTTCCCGCCACCTGGCATCAGGAAGTCTCGCGAGGGCAGGACCAGCTGGCGAGAGCGGGAAGCTGGTACCAGGACCAATCAGGAGCCCAGCCTCAGCCTCTCGACCAATCACAGAGAGGGGGCTTGACCGACAGCCGGGGATGGGGGGAGACAAAGGTTTAAGTGGCGGATAATGAGTCTCTTTATTTAAACAAGAAAAATAATAAACATGATTGAGGGCATCTTGGCCCTACCCAGAAAAGGTTATTGTATGCAGGATGAACATGACCATGCCCCATCAAGGGGGCCGACCCAGTGATTCCGGATCATGGCAGTTCTAAACAGTACATATGATACAATCATGCAAATTGCAGAGGCAAGGGGTTTTGGAGGAAGCAATCAGGTTTTCTTGCGAGCCGAAAGGTCCCGGTCACCAAGACACCTTTGTGTTGAAACGGTACTTCCCCGAGGTGGACGGGGAGAGGTGATGGGGCCATCTGCCCTGCCCGAATGGCTATGGCGTTACAGATGTCCAGATAATGTCCATAAGCTTGAGGCTGGGAGAGGCTGAAAAAAATCCCCTTAGCAAAGGTTTCGTCTTTGGCATGCAGACTCGAGGCAAAAACATGGAAAAGGGCCACAAAAGACATGGCCATCCGGACTGTGTTTAGACATAAAAAAAAAAACAAGAAAAATAAAGTCCTAATTAGAGGGAGATAAATAATTGTTTTTTTTCCCATTACTGCCAGTTAGAAGGCTAAGCTCTGCCCACTTTGTCTCCTAGCAACCCACTCAGCCATTTAAAGGCGCCCAGGGCCTCTTCAACCAGGCCTCTTCCACACTGCCTAAAAAATACAAACTATTTCCCCTTGACAGAAAACCCCCAAGCTCTGAAGCCATAAGGCTTCTCTGTCCCATACAAAGGATGCCCTATGTAGAAAGCGGCCAGGCTTTTAAGCTGCAAGACTATTCAGTGCAGATCAAGCTGGCCAAACAAGGATTCCTCTACTAAGGAAGTAGCCAGGCTTCAAAGCGGCTCTTTGATTGAGGGTGCTACTCCAGTTACTCCAGAAAACGGCCAAGCTTTAAGGCTGCAAGGCTATTCACTGCTATTCCACCTGGCCAACATATGATTCCCATAAGCCACAGCAACGAGTGGCCGGGCAAAGCTAGTCATATTATAAAACATAATATCAGGGTAGAAGAGTAATGCAAGGGAAAAACACGTTCGGGAAACTTAGCATTCACGAGATATATAGTTTCCCAAGTACTGTCACGACCCAGGCGGCAGAGGCACCAATAACCATACACAGAGGCCAGAATCTAACTAATATCTTTATTGAAGGAATATATAAAGTTAATAAAAACAAGTATAGAAAATAGTCCAGAATTAGACCCTTCAGGAAAGGTCAGAATTAGTCCAAAAAAGCAATGTCCAATAAGAAATATTAAGGTCCAAAGTTGTAATCCAATAACCGAAACACTCACTTTGCCAAGCAAAGTGAGGGGAGATGACAAGGTCCTTTAGTCCATAAAACTTGAGCGTGGCTAGGAAATAACTTGATACTTGAAACAAGGCTTGAACGTGGAACAAGGTAACTAAGAACAAGAACAAGGTCCGTGGAATAACTTGGTAAAATCCGTGAAACAAGGCAAGGATTAGTCCTGGGAAACAAGGCAAAGTCCGTAGGTAAACAAGGCTGGGAAGCAAGGCGAAGGCTGGATAGCAAGGCAAGGCTTGAGCTGAAGCGAGGCTTGAATCGGAGCGCGCTGTCCAGACACAACTCGCTCCGCAGGCTGACGAATTGACTCCGCGAAGTTGCTACGCGGGCAAAACACCTATATAGAGTCCAACTTTCTCACCAGAGCGGTTCTCTGGGAATCAGAAACGAAAGCTAAACTCTGAGACCAGATGTTAAACTCCTTAAAGATTCTCACGAGAACCAATGTTAATTGGCAACATTCTTAGCTGCTATCCTCGCACTCCTGCGCGAAGCTGAATCCAAACTTCTCTGTTGTTTACAAAACTCCCGGCGCAAGAACACGGGAGAAGTAGGCTCTGGGGTTGTTTGACATACTTCTGGGGCACAACTTTCTTGCAGGTGCAAGGTTTCCAGATCTGCCTGGGAAGTATCTGGCTGAGAGGAATCCAGTTCAGACTGGGAAGGTAAAAAACCCAAGTTTTCATCTTCATCAGGGATTACAATGTCCTGAGCAGGACTACAAGGCCCATGGTTCATCACACTATCCCCCTCCTCAGGGCCCCTCCCAAACTGGGGTCCTCTCCCCGAGGCGCGAGGTCGCGGTTTGGTGGGATAGGTCAGATGGAAGCGACGGGTTAGATCAGGAGCATGGACTGTGGAGGCGTCTTCCCAAGAGCGTTCCTCAGGCCCAAAACCCACCCAGTCAATGAGATATTGTAGGCGGCGGCGATGAAAGCGAGAATCCAAAATGTCCTCAACCTCGAACTCCTCCTCCCCATTCATCAAAACAGGAGGGGGGGCCGGTTGGTCTGTATCAGGACGCACACCATCCGCCGGAAGGAGCAGGGAACGGTGAAACACTGGGTGAATGCGCATTGAACGCGGAAGTTGGAGTTTGAAAGTCACGGGGTTTAATTGCGCCACCACTGGATAGGGGCCAATGAAGCGGGCATCTAACTTCCGGCATGGGCGGTGGGAGGGCAGAAAGCGAGTGGACAGAAAAACCCGATCTCCTACCTTGATTTCGGGGCCCGGCTGGCGGTGTTTGTCAGCGTGGCGTTTATAGTCCTCCTTGGCTTGGTCCAGTTGCTGGAGCAAAAGTTGTTGCACCGCTGTGAGTTCCTGCAGCCAATCCTCTGCTGCGGGAACTTCTGAAGTTTCAATGACAGGGGGAAAGAAACGTGGATGGAAACCGTAGTTTGCAAAGAACGGCGTTTCTTTTGTAGAAGCTTGAACTCCATTATTGTAGGCAAACTCAGACAGTGGTAACAGAGAAGCCCAATTGTCCTGTTGGTAGTTTACATAACAGCGAAGATACTGCTCCAAAGTGGCATTAGTGCGCTCCGTTTGCCCATCTGTTTGGGGATGATGAGCTGAAGATAAGCGAGAGTCTATGCCCAGTAGTTTTTGTAGTGCCTTCCAAAAACGAGAGGTGAATTGAGATCCACGGTCTGTGACTAAACTCTTGGGCAATCCATGTAGTCTGAAAACATGCTGAAGAAATAGATCCGCAGTTTCTTTGGCCGTGGGGAGGCCTTCGCAGGGAATGAAATGGGCTAACTTGGTGAATAGGTCCACCACCACTAAGATCGTGGTGAATCCACAGGAAGGTGGTAGGTCAGTGATGAAATCCGCGGAAATTATTTCCCATGGGCGAGATGGGGTAGGAAGGGGGTGTAAAAGCCCTGAGGGCTTCTCCCTTCGTATCTTGGAGCGCTGGCATACTGGGCAGGTGTTGACATATTTTTCCACATCCTTGCGGATCTTGGGCCACCAAAAATCTCTTAGGATCAAATGCATGGTTTTAAATAGTCCGAAGTGTCCTGCTGGTTTGCAGTCATGACACAGACGAAGCGCTTTTTCCCTGCCCGGTCCGGGTGGGATATAAACATGATTTCTATAGCAGAGCAGCCCATCTTTAAGCGAAAAGGGAAAATGCAGACCTTGGCGAAGTTGGTCCTGCGCCCAGGCATCTGCTTGCTGACTAGCCCTGATTTCTTGAGCACAGATGGGTCCTGGAGTAGGGGAAATTGAACCAATGGGACTGGATTTGGTGTTCCCCACTGTGAGCGTGGCAAAGTTCTCAGGTTGTAGCAGTTGGGATTCAAAGGTCTCCTTGCGTCCTGCAGCGTATTCCGGTTTACGTGACAGGGCGTCTGCTTGCTTGGTTTGAGCTGGGGTCACATAATGGATCTGGAAGTTGAAACGTTCAAAGAATAAAGCCCAACGTTGCTGCCTCTGATTTAGTTTGCGGGCAGTTCTTAGATGTTCTAGATTACGATGATCAGTGTGGACTTCAATGGGGAATTTGGCCCCTTCTAGCCAATGTCTCCAAGTTTCAAAGGCTGCCTTTATGGCCAGTAGTTCTTTTTCCCAAATGGTGTAATTCCTCTCTGGTGTGGTTAGTTGACGAGAATAAAAGGCACAGGGATGGAGGTGTTCTCCCACCGGTTGTAAGAGTACAGCCCCAATTGCCACATCAGAGGCGTCCGCTTGCACCACAAAAGGGGTTCCAGGATTTGGGTGCTGTAGAATTGGCTGGGAGGTGAATAGTTTCTTCAGTTGCTGGAACCCTTTCTCTGCTTGATCAGTCCAGCGGAAAGGCTGCTTTCCACGGATGCAGCTAGTGATGGGGTCGGACCAGCGGGCAAAATCTGGAATGAACTTGCGGTAGTAGTTCGCGAACCCCAAGAAACGCTGCACCTCTTTCTTGTTAGTTGGCGCCCGCCATTCCAATACTGCTGAAACTTTGGCTGGATCCATGGAAAGCCCTAGAGGCGAGATGCGGTAGCCAAGGAAATCTACCTCTTGTAGATCAAAAGCGCATTTTTCTAGCTTGGCATAAAGTCCATGATCCCGCAATCGTTGCAACACCATTTTGACGTGGTTCTCATGTTCTGATTGTGATCTGGAAAACACCAAAAAATCGTCCAGGTAGATTATCAAGAATCTGTCTAGATAGTCCTGAAAAATATCGTTGACAAAATGCTGGAACGTTGCGGGAGCTCCGCATAAACCGAAATTCATAACTCGGGACTCGAATAATCCGAATTTAGTCTGGAAGGCGGTCTTCCACTCGTCCCCTTCTCTGATGCGAACTAGATTATAAGCCCCCCGAAGATCCAGCTTGGTGTAGACCTTGGCTCCTCGAAGTCGGTCCAGTAGATCCGAGATTAAGGGCAGGGGATAGCTGTTCCGCTTGGTGATATTGTTCAATGCTCTGTAGTCCACCACCAAGCGTAATTCCCCTGACTTCTTCTTCACAAACATCACTGGGGAGGCGGCTGGGGATTGAGAGGGTCTGATGAACCCCTTGCGAAGGTTTGTCTCTAAGAATTCCCTGAGAGCTTCTTGCTCTGGTTCAGTCAGGGAGTAGAGATGCCCTCGCGGGATCGGGGCCCCCTCCACCAAGTCAATGGCACAGTCATAAGGTCTATGTGGGGGTAATTTTTCGGCTTCTTTCTCATTGAATACATCCCAATACTCGGAGTACTTCTTTGGCAAGGTGATGATGGGCTCGGAGTCTGTGGCATGGCATACCTTGGCTACGAGGCAATGGTTTTGGCAGTACGGTGAAGCAAACTGCAGTTCTCTGTTGGACCAGGAGATGTTAGGGTCGTGGAGTGTCAGCCATGGAATTCCCAAAATCACAGGGAAATGGGGAACCTCGGTAACAAAGAAGGAAATCTCTTCCATATGTTCCCTTATCCACATCCTGGTGGGTTCCGACCACTGGCTTACGGGGCCCGTCTTGAGGGGACGGCCGTCTATGGCTTGCACCACACGGGCATTCTTGAAATCATGATATTGTAATCCCAGAGAGTCGGCATACTCTCTATCGATGAAATTGTTGGTAGCTCCAGAGTCTATCATGGCGTGGATCATGACGGGTCCCCTTTTTGCTGACCATAATGTGACCACGAGAAGGAACAGGACCCCGGTTGGCGGCTCTTGGATGGATTTTTTGACCGGGTTGGCGAGCCTCTCTACACCCGGTCGTTGGCTTCCCCCGCCGGCTGTGTGCCAGTCGGCTCAGACGCCTTCGACTCCGTGGAGGACGCCGCCGCAAGACGGGCGGCAGGCTTCCCTTTGGCTGGGCACTCTCTGGCGAAGTGGCCCCCGTTCCCGCAGTACCAGCAGAGGTTCAAGCGTTGACGACGGGCCTTCTCGGCGGCATCTAGTCTGGGACGCACATTGCCCAACTGCATCGGCACCTCCTCGCCTCCTCTGGGGTATGGGGTTGGCGGCGGGGGTCTCCACACCGGACGTGGCTGAACACTGGCGGGAGCGGGGGGTTTTGCCCCGGCTCTACCGCCCTGGCCTCGAACCCATTGTTTCCTGTTGGCAATCATGACTTCAGCCCGTAAACATTGATCAATGAGTGCCTCGAGGGTCTGGGGAGGATCCACCTTGGAGATTTCTTCCAGCATTTCAATGTTGAGACCCTCCCGAAATTGTCCTCTGAGGGCTACATCGTTCCAGCCGGTGTTGTGGGCCAGCACGCGGAACCCGGCTATGTACTGAGACATGGGTCTGTCTCCTTGAAGGAGGCGCCGGAGTTTGTGACCGGCTGCCTCCAAATTGTCCTCGATTCCCCAGGTCTCCTTAAGGTGATCCAAGAAGCGTTGTGCTGAATTTAGGTGGGGGGAGGCTTGATCAAACAGGGCCGTCGCCCAGCTAGCCGCTGGTCCATCTAGAAGACTGTAGACCCACGCCACCTTGATGTCTTCTTGGGGAAACTCGGCATCACGGGCCTCTAGATAAGCTTGACATTGGCGGCGGAAAACATGAACCTTAGCAGCTTCCCCAGAAAACTTGGTAGGCAACGCCATGGCCGGGAGGCGAACTCCGCGCTCCCTCAACCCTTTTATTTCTCCATCCTGCGCGTTGAGTCTGTCACGGATGCGGTCCACTTCGTCCTTGCTGATGGTGTAGCTGAGCGGCTGTCCAGCCGGCGCGGCTCCGGTAGACATCCTGGCCTCGGTTAGTTGGTGCTTATGGGTGGCGGAGTCAAACTGTCACGACCCAGGCGGCAGAGGCACCAATAACCATACACAGAGGCCAGAATCTAACTAATATCTTTATTGAAGGAATATATAAAGTTAATAAAAACAAGTATAGAAAATAGTCCAGAATTAGACCCTTCAGGAAAGGTCAGAATTAGTCCAAAAAAGCAATGTCCAATAAGAAATATTAAGGTCCAAAGTTGTAATCCAATAACCGAAACACTCACTTTGCCAAGCAAAGTGAGGGGAGATGACAAGGTCCTTTAGTCCATAAAACTTGAGCGTGGCTAGGAAATAACTTGATACTTGAAACAAGGCTTGAACGTGGAACAAGGTAACTAAGAACAAGAACAAGGTCCGTGGAATAACTTGGTAAAATCCGTGAAACAAGGCAAGGATTAGTCCTGGGAAACAAGGCAAAGTCCGTAGGTAAACAAGGCTGGGAAGCAAGGCGAAGGCTGGATAGCAAGGCAAGGCTTGAGCTGAAGCGAGGCTTGAATCGGAGCGCGCTGTCCAGACACAACTCGCTCCGCAGGCTGACGAATTGACTCCGCGAAGTTGCTACGCGGGCAAAACACCTATATAGAGTCCAACTTTCTCACCAGAGCGGTTCTCTGGGAATCAGAAACGAAAGCTAAACTCTGAGACCAGATGTTAAACTCCTTAAAGATTCTCACGAGAACCAATGTTAATTGGCAACATTCTTAGCTGCTATCCTCGCACTCCTGCGCGAAGCTGAATCCAAACTTCTCTGTTGTTTACAAAACTCCCGGCGCAAGAACACGGGAGAAGTAGGCTCTGGGGTTGTTTGACATACTTCTGGGGCACAACTTTCTTGCAGGTGCAAGGTTTCCAGATCTGCCTGGGAAGTATCTGGCTGAGAGGAATCCAGTTCAGACTGGGAAGGTAAAAAACCCAAGTTTTCATCTTCATCAGGGATTACAATGTCCTGAGCAGGACTACAAGGCCCATGGTTCATCACAAGTACATAAACTGGCCAGGCTCTCTAGCATGGGGAAACTAAGGGGAACCTAGGGTGGAAGGCAGAGAGTATGTCATGAGGGAAGAAGGAAAAGACTCGGCATCTGGGGATCCTGAGGAGAGGGAGGGAGAGCACTGAGCTCATTATCAGGCGGCAAAGTGCTATCCTCCCTTTCTACGCCCTGCACCTGAAATTCCTCGTTAGAAACAACATCATGATTTATTCCCATGGGAACAACTCCCTGCTCTTCATTTCCCACAGCTGGAACACTCCTATAATTCCCAGCATCAGAGTCATCCTCGAATTCATCCTGAATCCCATCATTATGCACATATAACCCAGAATCTTCATCAGAGTCATGCAAAGGCACATTATAATCACACAACGGCAAAAGCTGAACCACAACAAATGCACATTTTTATTGTCAGGACGAGACGGAGGGCGAAGAAACAAAGTGAGTATTGAAGCGATCCAGGTGTATTACAACTCCTGGGGTAACTACCCCGGATTTTCATGCAACACCAAGAGATCAAAAAAAGGTAGTATTTACAATGGTCCCTCTGATCACTTACAGAAATCTACAGTCATAAACAATCCTTTCTCAGTCCACAAATTTGCTTCAGAGAAGAATACAGTCCTGGTTCTTCTCCCTCTTTCCTCAGCAGCAAAGTAGGCCTCAAAATAGTAAGGCCTCTCTGTATTCAGTCAGCACTGAAAACTTGTGCAAATATGTTCTGCAGCAGCAGAACAGAAACAGTATCAATTGATCCCCAGATCTTTGCAGGCTCAGCCAATCAGCTTCATGCACTTAATTTTCCAGTTAACACACACAGCACAGTGCCTTTGCGAACCATGACACTAGTGATGTCTGTAGAAGTCTCTCAAGACTTCCAGTTGAATTCTGTGGTCAAAATCTGGCAGAATTTGAACTTATAATTGCACTCTCAACCTGATGAGAACACTTCCCTAGGCATTAGCATGACTCTTTGGTATTCAAATATTTTTGTGAATACAGTAGAGTCTCACTTATCCAACATTCGCTTATCCAACGTTCTGGATTATCCAACCTTTTTTTGTAGTCAATGTTTTCAATATACCATGATATTTTGGTGCTAAATTCGTAAATACAGTAATTACTACGTAGCATTACTGCATATTGTACTTTTTCTGTCAAATTTGTTTTATAACATGATGTTTTGGTGCTTAATTTGTAAAATCATAACTTAATTTGATGTTTAATAGGCTTCTCCTTAATCTCTCCTTATTACCCAACATATTCACTTATCTAACATTCTGCCGGCCCATTTATGTTGGATAGGTGAGACTCTACTGTAATTGGAACTGTATTCAGTGAGATCACATTGTAAGATAGTCTAAGTGTTCAATGTCGTTCCAGACTGTCTCCATCCAACAAAGTGAATAGCAATATGGCCATATTTTAAAAGACATAGGAAAAAGGTTATGCAAGGAAAATGGAAGAAAGTATTTTCAGCTGTTACACCCTAGTTGTGGCATACCCTCCCCTTGGAGACCCAATTGGCACAGACAGCAGGTCTGGTTCTTCCTCTTTCCTTTCAAGGCACCAACACTTATCCTGACTGACTGCAACTCTCCACTGAGGGTCTGGATGACAGCAGCGAACTCCAGCTGGCCAAGTCATAGAATCATAGAATATCAAGTTGGAAGAGACCACATGGGCCATCTGGTCCAACCCCCTGCCATGCGGGAAAAGCACAATCAAAGCACCCCTGGCAGATGGTCAACCAACCTCTGTTTAAAAGTTTCCAAGGAAGAAGCTCCCACCAGACTCTGACGCAGAGAGTTCCACTGTTGAACAACTTGTATGGTCAGGAAGTTCTTCCTAATGTTCAGGTGGAATCTCCATTCTTAATTTGAACCCATTGCTCCAAGTCATCATCATTATCATCATCATCATCATCATCATTTAATTACTTATTAATCGCCCTCCATCCAAGATGCTCTAGGCGATTTACAAGATAAAATTGTAAAGGATAAAAATACATACATACAAATATTGATAAAATTAACATAGATTTTAAAAAGTCCAAGTTTCAAGGGCAGTGGAAAACAAGTCTGCTTCCTCTGCCTTATGAAACCCTTTGTCACGCCCAGGGCAACGAGAGCACTAAGAACCGACACACGGAGGCCAAAAACTATCTAATATCTTTATTAAGGAAATATGTAAGAATAATAAAAACAAGTAGGAAATATAGTCCAATAAAAGACCTTTCAGGAAAGGTCAGAAATAGTCCAAAATTATATTGTCCAATATTTTATATTAGAGTCCAAAGTTGAAGATCCAAACCGAAACACACTCTATTTGCAAGCAATAGAGTGGGGAAACGTCCAAATTCTTTCCAAAGTTCAGAGTAAGTCCACAGCAAAGTTAGAAACAAGGCTTGATACTAGGAGCAAGGTCCAAGGCTGGAAACAAGGCAAGATAGTTCTTGAATACTTGGCTAGACAAGGCAAGGCAAGGAACTGGAGATGCGGACTTTGCGAAGTCCACACTTGGCTGGAACCACGAAATCACTCCCGAAGTAGATCTGTTGACTCCGCACGGAATTCTTCGTGTCGGGCACTTTTATCCCGGTTTCATTTCTCTGCAAAGCAGGTGTCCAGCTTCCTTTCCCAAGGGAAAGGAGAACGAAACACATCTCCCTCCAGATGCGTTCCTCCCTAGAGTTTCCCAGGGGAACATGTCTAATTAGCGTCTTGTTTAGCTGTTATTCTCAAGCTCCTCCGAACCTGCTCTTTCTCGCTCCTGCCCATCGCATAGAACTGTTTCCTGGGAAAAGGAGGGGAGGCAGTGGGAAAGGCCTGGTCAAGGTCTTCCGTAATGGGCTCTCGGGCAGAAACATCAACAATAGGCATCTGGAAAGATTCCGGCTCTTGCTGAGCCGGCAAAAATCCTCTGTTTCCCTCCTCATCAGCCACAATGGCACTGGGATCAGGACTCTATGGCCCATGGGACATCACACCCTTTCACATATTTGTACATGGCTATCGTGTCTCCGCTCAGCCTTCTCTTTTGCAGGCTAAACATTCCTAGTTCTTTAAAATGCTCCTCATAGGGATTCATGGTCTCCAGACCTTTGATCATTTTAGTCGCCCTTCTCTGGACACCTTTGAACTGTGCTTCCCAGAATTGGACACAGTATTCCAGGTGAGGTCTGACCAAAGCAGAAGAGAGAGGCACCATGCCTTCCCTTGAACTAGACACTAGACTCCTTTTGATGCAACCCAAAATCCCATTGGCCTTTTTAGCTGCTGCCTCACACTGTTCAACTTAATGTCCACAAAGATTGCAAGATCCTGTCCACACGTATTGTTGTCAAGCCAGGCATCCCTCATTCTGTATCTTTGCATTTCATTTTTTTCTGCCTAAGTGGAGTATGCTATATTTGCCCTTGTTGAAGTTCATTTTGTTAGTTTTAGCCCAACTATCTTAAGCTGTTCTGCCAACCTAGCAGTTTGAAAACATGCCAATGTGAGTAGATCAATAGGTACCGTTCCAGCGGGAAGGTAACGGCACTCCATGCAATCATGTCGGCAACATGACCTTGGAGGACAACGCCGGCTCTTCAGCTTAGAAATGGAGATGAGCACCAACCCTCAGAGTCAGACATGACTGGACTTAATGTCAGGGAAACCTTTACCTTTACTTTATCTTAAGCTGTGGCATAGTTTTCCAACACACCTCACAACCCTGCCATAGATGCTGGCAAAATGTCAAGAGAGAATGCTTCTGGAACAGGGCCATACAGCCCGGAAAACTCACAGCAACCCAATGCAATAACACTTTAGGAAGAAGCCACTCACAAAACCTGTACAATTTCAAAAAAACTGAATTGGACAGTTCTCTTTCTAGTGTCCTTTTTCATTGCAAGTGCTGAAGGGCAGAGTATTATTTTCGTATTTTTCTCATATTGACAAACTTGAAGCTCAAGATTTTTTCCCTAAGGACCTTTAAAACAACAATTTAAAAAATTAAGACAAGCCTGCTAATTCTGAGAGGCAATTAACTCGACATACTTGTAAGTCTTTTCCTAAGGCTGCTAATCATGCTTGTTGTCTAATCATGCAATCACAAATTTAGTTTGATGTCTATCGTATATAGTATAGTATAATGTTTTATGGACAACCTCAGTGACCTGAGGCCCAGGGAATTTTAGTGGCACATGTCGTATTTCTTAAGCTTGTTATATATGGTTTACTAGCTGTGCCCAGCCACGTGTTGCTGTGGCGTTGTCTGGTGGTGTTGGTGAGAACTTGTAGAGGTAGTGGTGGTATTGAATGTCTGTTGTATGGCTGTCTTTATGTTTAGTATGCATTTGGTTGTTTGTGTATGTGAAAGTGGTGAGGGTAGAGGGGGGTCTATGTCCCTGTGTAGTATTGTATAAGCAGATAATATAAGATTATAAATGGGTAATATATCTGTGTGGAAGGGCCTTGAGTCTACACTGCCATATAATCCAGTTAAAATAAGATAATCTGTATTTTATAGGCAGTGTGGAAGAGGCCTGAGGCCTAACTGTGCCTGTCCCCTGGGCTGAGTAGGTTGCTAGGAGACCAAGTGGGCAGAGCTTAGCCTTCTAACTGGCAGCAATTGGATAAAAACAATTATTCCTTTCCCTCTAATTAGGACTTTATTTTTCTTTTCTTTTCTTTTTGTTGTATGAACGTAGAGGCATGGATGAGGGGTTGTGTTGCCAAGTTTAGTGTTTCTGGGATGTGTAGTTTTGTTGTTTTGTCCTAGGCCGAATTTTTTTTTATCCTTTTAGATAGATGTAATGTGTTATTTGTTTATCTGTTTTATTTGGGGTGGCACAATGGGTTAAATCCTTTTGCTGGCAGGACTGCTGACTTGAAGGTTGGGTTGCTGACCTGAAGCTTGCCGGTTCGAATCTGGGGAAAGCGTGGATGAGCTCCCTCTGTCAGCTCCAGCTCCCCATGTGGGGACATGAGAGAAGCCTCCCACAAGGATGGTAAAAACATCAAAACATCTGGGCGTCCTTTGGGCAATGTCCTTGCAGACGGCCAATTCTCTCACACCAGAAGCAACTTGCAATTTCTCAAGTAACTCCTGACACGAAAAAAAAAAAAATGGGGTCATGATGTTGTGCTTTTGTATCATGTAATTTCTGTTGCTTTAACCATTGTTCACCACTTTGAGTCCCACCCATGGGATAATAAAACTCCAACCATCACCCAAGTCAAAAAAGGAGCACAATCAAAGCCCTGACAGACTGTGCACAAAGAATCTGCGAACCTCACCTCCTCCAAGGTGAACTAAACCACCTAAACTGGGCTCTACAGGCCAATGGAGACTCCACCACAGACATCAGAAGAGCTGCAAGGCCAAGAACAAGCCATGAGAGTCAAGACAAAGATCCACCCAGAGGAAAAGTGTTCTTCCCATACATCAAGGGAACTACTGACCGCATAGGGAAGCTGATGAAGAAGCACAACCTACAAACTATCTACAGACCCACGAAGAAAATCCAACAAATGCTACAGTCAGCGAAGGACAAGAGGGATCCTCTCTCTTCTGCAGGAGTCTACCAGATACCATGCAGCTGTGGACAAGTCTACAGAGGGACCACCAAACGCAGCGCCCAAACAAGAGTCAAAGAACATGAAAGGCACTGCAGACTAATTCAACCACAGAAATCAGCCATAGCATAGCATTTGATGAACCAGCCTGGACACAGAATACTATTTGAGAACACAAAAATGCTGGACCATTCTAACAACTATCATGTCAGACTACACAGAGAAGCCATTGAAATCCACAAGCATGTGGACAACTTCAACAGAAAGGAAGAAACCATGAAAATGAACAAAATTTGGCTACCAGTATTAAAAAACTCAAAAATCAGAACAGTAAATAAAAAGCAATACTCTGAAAACAGAGGATTTCCAGACATGAATCAACCAAGGGCAGTTAACGACTCTAAACAAAGGATGCCCCAGAGGCAGGAAGAAGACAGCAGATAAGCTTTTCAATGCTAATCAAAGTGATTAACTACACAACATTCACACTGACCTCTCTCACCCTAGACTTTCCACAGATATATATTAACCTCTTTGCTTAGTTTTCTCCATACCTCACAACCTCTGAGGATGCCTGCCATAGATGTGGGCGAAACATCAGGAGAGAATGCTTCTGGAACATGGCCACACAGCCTGAAAGACATACAACAACCCAATTAATACATTAATGAATACATAAATAATATAGGTTTCCTAAATGGGCCATTCTTTAATTCCCATTTATGTTCTTGCTAACTCGCTCATTCACAAAATAAGAACATCTGTGGTGAATTTCACAAGGTGGTTATGTGGAGGAAAATAATCTTTTGGTGTCCCTTATAAATTAGAACTTAAAAAAAAATCAAAATCCGTGGGACTGATAAAACGGCACACACGAATGCTATCTCTTTAGATGTTGCAAGCTTGAAACCAACATGATGCAACAACCATGGAAAGCAGCAGGTAGGGCTGCTGTTTTGTATGGTTGGCTCGGTTTTAGACATCTGGTGTTTGCAATATCATGAGCTTGCCTTTTATCTTGACACCTTTGAGATGCCAAGATAAAAGCAAAACATTCAGATAGGCACCCTTCTGTAACAACGCTTCTGTTCTGCCAATGGCTGGGGCTACTGATAAGTCTGAATGACATTATGAGAAGTTTTGGAGATTTAAACTCAAGAGAGGCACCTGAGTTCTGCATTGTCGTGGATCGACACAGCTCTGGGCCATCTTCCTCTGCAAAGTGGAGTGAAGAGGAGAAAAATGATTGATAAGGAGGCTAGGAAAGGCTGCAAAACACATGGTTTTTGCATGAACTGACCGGGAAGAGCAGGATTTCCCCCTATTCTCTTCTCTCTTTGTGAGTATGTCATTTGCACTTTAAATTCAGTTTGTAGCAGTGGAAGTAAAGAAGGAAAGAGGGCAGAGGAGAGGAGATACAAACTAGAACATTTTAAAAGTACAGTAGAGTTCCAGGTATCCAACATAAATGGGGGGGGGGGGGTGTCAGATAACCGAAACTGTTGGATAATAGGGAGGCCCTATTATCCCTCCTTGCAAGCCGAGTGCTTGCCAGGAGGGAAAAGTCTCCTCTCTCCCAGCAAGCAATCGGCTTGGAAAGGCTCGCTGCTGCCTAGAAAAATTGCTGTTTTGCACAGGAGGCTTTTCCAAAAGCCCGCTGCTGCCTAGAAAAACAATGGGGATGCGACTATTCTGCGAGGAAAAACAGAAATACAGTAGAGTCTCACTTATCCAAGCCTCGCTTATCCAAGTCTCTGGATTATCCAAGCCATTTTTGTAGTCAATGTTTTCAATATATCGTGATATTTTGGTGCTAAATTCGTAAATACAGTAATTACAACATAACATTACTGCGTATTGAACTACTTTTTCTGTCAAATTTGTTGTATAACATGATGTTTTGGTGCTTAATTTGTAGAATCATAACCCAATTTGATGTTTAATAGGCTTTTCTTTAATCCCTCCTTATTATCCAAGATATTCGCTTATCCAAGCTTCTGCCGGCCCATTTAGCTTGGATAAGTGAGACTCTACTTTAATGTGGAGGTAGTTATTATGTGATGAAATTATGTGATGAAATACAGTATATATAGATATGTTTAGAAATGTGTTTCTCTATATATTGTACTGAAAGGAGAGGCAGGTAATAAATCTGTTCCATGCACACATATTATTATGCATATATGCAGATATTGCTATCTATATAAATATACGCACAATTGCTCATATGTGATATCGAGCAGATGTGTGTACATATAGGTATACTAGCTGTGCCCGGCCACGGTTGCTGTGGCATTGTGTGGTGGTGTTGGTGAGAAATTGTTGAGGTAGTGATGGTATTAAATGTCTGTTGTATGGTTGTCTTTATGTTTAGTATGCACACTGAAGTGGATTATATGGCAGTGTGGAGTCAAGATAATCCAGTTCAAAGCAGATAATATAAGATTCTAAATGGGTTATATAGCTGTGTGGAAGGGCCTTGAGTCGAAACTGCCATATAATCCAGTGCAAATTAGATAATCTGTGGAAGAGGCCTAAGTGAGGCCTAACTCTGCCTGTGCCCTGGGCTGAGTGGGTTGCTAGGAGACTAAGTGGGCGGAGCTTAGCCTTCAAACTGGCAGCAATTGGATAAAAACTATTATTCCTCTCCCTGTAATTAGGACTTTATTTTTCTTTTCTTTTTGTTGTATCAACCTAGAGCCGTGAATGATGGGTTGTGTTGTCAAATTTCGAGGTTGGGGGGCCTGTAGTTTTGTTGTTTTGTCCGCTGCCCTGACGCCATCACTCTTTTATATATATAGATATGCAGATATACACACACAAATATACATACATATATTATTATGCAGATATCGCTATCTATATAAATATTCATGCAGATATTTCTCATATAGACAGCTATCAAGCAGATATGTGTGTATGTGTGTGTCTATATACAGTAGAGTCTCACTTATCCAACATAAACGGGCCGGCAGAATGTTGGATAAGTGAATATGTTGGATAATATGGAGGGATTAAGGAAAAGACTATTACACATCAAATTAGGTTATGATTTTACAAATTAAGCACCAAAACATCATGTTATACAACAAATTTGACAGAAAAAGTAGTTCAGTATGCAGTAATGCTATGTAGTAATTACTGTATTTACGAATTTAGCACCAAAATATCATGATATTTTGTAAACATTGACGACAAAAATGCGTTGGATAATCCAGAATGTTGGATAAGTGAGACTCTACTGTATTATTATTATGCAGATATCGCTATCTATATAAATACAGTAGAGTCTCACTTATCCAACATAAACAGGCCAGCAGAACATTGGATAAGTGAATATGTTGGATAATAAGGAGGGATTAAGGAAAAGACTATTACACATCAAATTAGGTTATGATTTTACAAATTAAGCACCAAAACATCATGTTATACAACAAAGTTGACAGAAAAGGTAGTTCAATATGCAGTAATGCTATGTAGTAATTACTGTATTTACGAATTTAGCACCAAAATATCAGGATATTTTGTAAACATTGACTACAAAAATGCGTTGGATAATCCAGAACGTTGGATAAGTGAGACTCTACTGCATATTAAATGCATATATGCAGATATTGCTTATACAGTAGACTCTCAGTTAACCGGAACTCTCAAACAACTGGCAAAAAACTCATAATACAAAATACATATAAAATAATAAATATACATATTTAATAAATAAATAATAATAAAATACATATTTAATAAAGGAAAACTGTTACATTAAGTTCGTCTCAATTTGCATGTAATTGATGTATTTCAGTATTAGTATTAAGTCAATACAAAGCATGGTATAGCAAGGGGTATAATTTTACTTAGGGCTGTTTTTAATAGTAACTCTCAAGCAACCAGAAGCTATATTTATCTGGCATCCCTATGGGTGCCGGTTAACTGAGAGTATGAATATCCCGTTGTTCTGCTATATGCAGAAGCAGAAACCGCTCTGAGCCACATACATGTCGCAGCAATCCATATGTGAACTGCAATTCTTGCAATGGTGAGGCTGAAACCGGGAGTTTAGCAAACAATGGCACACAAAGGCGCTCGGCCCCTTTAAGAAACCCGGCAACTTGGTTTATGTTGGACCCTCCGCCTCCGCCTCCTGGGCTCCCACCAGCCAATCGCGGCGCACCGAGCGCCCGTCACACCAGCCCTGCTGGAACCGGATTGGCCGCCCTCTTCCTGGTGCGAGCACCGCGCGGCCGTCGAGGCCCGCCTATCCATGGCGCGCCGCCCGCCCATTGGCTGCTGCTAGGTGACGTCGGTTGACAGGGAGAAGATGAAAGGGGAGGAGGATGCCTCAGATGGGCTGAGCACCTGGAGAGCGAGGCTGAGGTAAGGCTGGCCCGCCTCATTGGGGACTAGGAGCTTGAATGGGCCAAAGGAGGGAAAATAAGACTGGGGAGGGTTATGTAAACAGACAAAATATCTAAAATTATATGAAATGATATATTATGAATTTTAGATGGCGTTCTGGTTGTTTGAATATGTATCCATGCTCTATGTACTTTTACACTTGGATGTATATATGTTGATATGTTTCAAATCACTGTATATGTTATATTTTAATGCCTCAATGAAATAACAATTAATATTATCGTTGTGTTGTCGAAGGCTTTCATGGCCGGAACCACTGGGTTGCTGTGAGTTTTCTGGGCTGTATGGCCACGTTCCAAGAAGCATTCTCTCCTGACATTTCGCCCACATCAATGGCAGGCGTCCTCAGAGATTGTGGGGCCTGTTGGAAACTAGGGAAATATGATTTATATATCTGTGGAATGTTTATACCCTGTTTCCCCTAAAATAAGACATCCCCAGAAAATAGGACCTAGTAAAGGTTTTGCTGAATTACTAAATATAATGCCTCCCCCGAAAGTAAGACCTAGCAAAGTTTTTGTTTGGAAGTATGCCCGCCGAACAGAACACCAAAGCATGTAGGATCGGTAAATGTACCTACCATAATGTTGTACATGGAAATAATGGTAATAACAAGACATTCTTGATAGGATTCAGTTTGTCTGGTTATGTGGTTTGTGATGACAACTACTGTACAGTATATAATAAATGTTCATTTTTTTTGTTCAACAATAAATGTGAATTCTTCTTCATGGAAAAATAAGACACCCCCTGAAAATAAGACCTAGCACATCTTTGGGAGCAAAAAATAATATAAGACACTGTCTTATTTTTGGGGAAACACGGTATATCTTGTCTTTTTGAGGCACGTGTGAATGTTGCAATTGGCCAACTTGATTAGCATTGAGTTGCCTTGCAGCTTCAAAGCCTGGCTGCTTCCTGCCTGGGGGAAGTCGACACAGGGACCACCAAACGCAGCATTGCCCAAATACAAATCAAGGAACATGAAAGGCACTGAAGACTAACTCAACCAAAGAAGTAAGCCATAGGAGAGCAATGTGTTGTCGAAGGCTTTCATGGCTGGAAAATTATACGAAATGATATGATACTATGAATTTTTGATGGTGTTCTGGTTGTTTCACTATGTATCATTGCTCTATGTACTTTTAAACCCATAGGAGAGCACTTGATGAACCAGCCTGCACATGGCATATTATTTGAGAACACAGAAATGCTCAACCACTTTCACAACTATCATGTCAGACTACACAGAGAAACCATTGAAATCCACAAGCAGGTGGATAATTTCAACAGAAAGGAGAAAACTATGAAAATAAACAAAATCTGGCTACCAGTAATAAAAAAACCTCTAAAATCAGGACAGTAAATAAAGAACAACAGTCAGAAAACAGAGGAATTCCAAGCATGAATCAATCCGGGGCCAGCTAACACCTCCCAACAAAGGATTCCCCCAGGCAAGAAGCAGCCAGGCTTTGAAGCTGCAAGGGTATTCAATGCTAATCAAGATGATTAATTGCAACATTCAGGCATACAAAAGTTCTTTCTCCCACCCTGGACATTATTCCACAGATATATAAACCCCACTTGCCTAGTTTCCAACAGACCTCACCGCCTCTGAGGATGCCTGCCATACAGGTGGGTGAATCATCAGGAGAGAATGCTTCTGGAACATGGCCATACAGCCTGGAAAACTCACAGCAACCCTATTATTATTATTAGTTAGGATTTTTTATTTCATTTCCACTACCTGAGATGGGAAACAACATATTAAACTGTTATTATTAGTTGTGATTTCATATTTCATCTCCCCATTACTGGAGGTGGGAAACAACATATTAAATTATTATTATCAACACAACGACGTTGTATGGCACAGCAAACAAGATAGATATGCTGGATTTTATTATTAATTGTAATTTTTAATTTCATCTCCCTTTTAATGGAGGTGGGAAACATCACATTGATTTTATTACTGTTATTGGTAGTCATTTCCCATTGTCTCTCCCTATTTATTGTGGCAGATAATATTTCACTGATATCTCTTGACTGAGATACAAAGCAGCTCACAGCATTAAAATCAAAAACAATCTGAAATCCACAACTTATACATAAACCCCGTTAAAATATTAGTTGCTGTTATTGTTGGGACACAAAGTGACTCAGTTAAAAACAGACAATATTTTAATATTGGTATTTTAGTTGTATAGCACCATGCACTGTAAAATTGTTGTTGATGATAATGCATTTTATTTGTTACCTGTTTCTTCTGAAGGGTTGAGGCAGGCATACAATAAAGTCAAAACAAACAGTAATAATTGGGATGATAGAGTACATCTATCATCTGTAGAACTGTACACTGTAGAATTAATTAATGCAGTTTGTCACCACTTTAATCTTCCATGGCTCAGTGCATTTGAATCCTGTTCTTTAGCCTTTCCTTCCACTAAACCACAACTCGCATTGTACTGAGCCAAGTGGTGTCAAACTGCATTAGTTCCACAGTGTAGTTGCACCCTGAGAATTTGAATGATTAAGAGGAATAGCAGTTGGTATTGGTGAGGAAGGATGGATTTTTTCCCCATTGGATTGAATCATGCTGCTTTCACCTTTCCAGCCTGCTCAGACTTTGCCAACCTGAGATCATGGAGGTGTTGAAGAAATGGCTGGGGCACCCTGAAGAACTCTACAACTTAGTGAAGTTCAAGATGGGCGGTTATAAGGCTGTGATGCCCAAGATGGAACAGGTAAGTTCATGTGTCTTTGTGTCACCTTGGCCCCACCTCTTTTCCTCTCCTTTTAATTTGGTTCTTAGGACCCTTCCACACAGCCATATAACCCATAATATCAAGGCAGATAATCCTGCAACATCTGCTTTGAACTGGGCTATCTGAGTCCATACTGCCACATATTCCAGTTCAAATGAGAATATGTGGGATTTTATTCAGTTGCATGGAAGGGGCCTTAGTAATTCCTATAATTGTTCTTGCTGGAACTCTAAACTCTGAAAAATGCACTTTGCACCAGTTCAGATGGCCTATAGATTGGGACCAGAATGTCAGTTGTGTAAACTCACAATTTCTCCCTCTCCCTCCTCCGTAACTGTTTGTGTGTGTAGCTTCAAGCTGCCTGTGGATTTGTGGTAACCCCATAGATTTTATAGGGCTTAAAGGTGGAAGTTGTGGTTCACAGGTCAAGAGTGTGTAAAAAGGATTTCTCCTCTCTCCAACTCTGTTGCCAAAAGATGCATGACTTAATATGTTTTTGTGTACATCTGTGATGTACACAAAAGAAGGTGCTTTAAAATGATGCATTCGGGCTATGAAACATAGTTGAATGAATGTGAAGTGACAAAGATAAAATACAAAAATAAGGATGAAATGTTTTAGAAAGTGAAATAAAATCCAACATGATGAAACATGAAATCTAGCATTATGAAACATGAGGGGCTAGCTATTTTTCAGTGGAAAATACAGATGGGCATCAACTGAGGTTAACTGGCTAGTAGCATCTTCCCTGATCTTGAGATCTAAAGATTCGAAAGGTTATTTGAACATGTGCAAAGTGCTTTTTTAAAAAAACAACAACTGAGATTAAAATTTCCAAATAGCTAGTCAGGCGTAAGATACAAGACCCAAACATTGCTTGCCAGTTTATTTATTTACGACATTTATACCCCACCTTTATCTCGGAGGGGTAGACACTATAAATTGTTTATTTCTACATTGATTTCAAACAGGAACACTGTTTGCTGCATTTAGAATACAAAGTTGCAGTTACTTAGCATAGGTTGACCATTGCTTAATGTGGAATAATAGTAGCAGGAATAGAAGAATAGATTCTGATCTATATCACTCATCTTTTCAACATCACCTAATTACTAGATGCTGCTTCTTCAAGGTACAAATGTCATCAGCCAGCTGGTTGTTAAATGTAACTGTTGTGAAGTAAGCATTGAATGACAATGAACTTTCACCAGTATGTTGGGTTTCCAAATCTGTGTATGTTTTCTTCATCTCTGTATACCTGGGGGCTGTTCTACGTGAAATATCCTCTCTATGTTATTGCCACAGGAGCATTGTTGCAAGTGCCTGTAAGGTCTTCCTCTTTGATTCTATCTCAAGAAACACCTAGGTGGTTCAACTTTATGATGTGGCTTGGAAAATTATCTTTAAATTGCTTATGTCCTGGACTCAGTACTATTCAATATCTTTATCACTAACTTGGATGATGGAAAAGAAAACATACTTCTCAAATTTGCTGATTACACCAAATTAGGAAGGATAGCTAGTCCCCAAAGGACAGGATCAGAATCTAAAATGACCGGAACAGATCAGAAAGCTGGCCCAAAACAAAATAAAATGAATTTCAACAGGGAAAAATGTAAGGTACTTCATTTAAGCAGGGGAGACATGAAATACACAGGTATTAGTCAGACTTACCCTGGAATAGCAGTGTCCAGTTCTGGGCACAATTCAAGAAGGATATTGACAAGAAGGAACCTATCCAGAGAAGGGCGACTAAAATGCTCAAAAGTCTAATGCTCAAGCTTTATGAGAAGCTGCTTAGGGAGCTGCGTGGAAAAAAAGGTTGAGAGGAGACATGAGACCATTGTCATGTCATATTGAGGAGGAAGAAAGTTTTTTTTTTTTTTGCTGCTTCAGAGACAAAGTGTGCATTACACCGTAGAATTAATATAGTTTGACACTACCTCAGCTGCCATGGCTCAATGTAATTTTACTAGTTCTTTAGCCTTCTCTGCCAAATAATGTTGGTGACTCAACAAACTACAAATCCTAGTATTCCCTAGCATTGATCCATGATAATTAAATAATTCCCTAAGATATGGAGCAATGGATTCAAATTGCAGAGAAAGAAATCCCAACTAAACATTAGGATAAATTTCCTGAAGATGACATCCTAGGATAAACTTCCTGGTGGTAAAAGCTATGTGATGCCCTTTCAGATATTTAAACATGACTCTCACGTCCTCTGTCAGCCTTCTGAAAATACCCAGCTTCCTCAGCTGCTCCTCATAGGCCTTGGTTTCCGAACCTTTGACCATTTTGGTTGCCCATCTATGGACATGTTTGTTTGTCCATGTCCTTCTTGAATTGTGGTGCCCAGAACAGAAAACAGGATTATTCCAGGTGAGGTCTAACCAAAGCAGAACAGAATGGGCCTGTGACTTCCCACAGTATCTGGATACTCGTAAAGGTAAAGGTTTCCCCCTGACATTAAGTCTAGTGGTGTCCAACTCTGGGGGTTGGTGCTCATATCCATTTCTAAGCCAAAGAGCCGGCATTGTTCGTAGCCACCTCCTAGGTCATGTGGCTGGCATGACTGCCTGGAGCGCTGTTACCTTCCCACCTATTGATCTATTCACATCTTTGCATGTTTTCCAACTGCTAGATTGGCAGAAGCTGAGGCTAATAGCGGGAGCTCACTCCGCTCCTCAAATTTAAACCGCTGACCTTTCGGTCAGCAAGTTCAGCAGTTCAAAGGTTTAACTTGCTGCACTACTGAGGGCTCTGGATATTATCTTGCTGCTAATGCAACGTAGAATTAGAACGGCTTTTTAAACTGCTGCCTCACTCGGATGACTCATATTCAGCCTCTGGTCTACATTGGGTTCCCTCAGGATCAAGTTTGGAAACTCGTTTGTTCAAAATATTGGCAGCCTGATTGATTTAAGAATGAACATAGCACACCTATATTAAAGTCACTCCATTGGTTGCCAATTAAGTTCTGGGCAAAGTACAAAATTGACATTTAAAGCCCTACATAGTTTGGGTCCAAGTTACCTACAAGATGGCCTTCTCCTGCACAATCTGCCCTTTAGGACACTGACGCCCTCTGGGCTTTCCATTAATTCCAACCAGTCAGACCTGACTGGTGACTGTCACCCAGAGGACCTTTTCATTGGCCGCCTTAAGATTCTAGAATGACCTGCCAGAAGAGATCAGACAGCTAAGTCAGCTATCAGTATTTAGGACAGAATTGAATTCCCATCATTCCGGCAGGCCTACCCAGTCAACTTTCAGTCATGAGTTTTGATTTACATTCTATTGCTACTATATATCAATCTGTGTTTGGTTCCCCTTTCTCATATCTGTGCACCTCACAGGTGCTTACCTGTTCGAATGTATCTCCCTCTATGATACACCTCAGATGGTAAAACTGCTCTCAGTTCCACCCCCCTCACAAGCACGGGTGGTGGGGATGAGAGACAGGGTTTTCTTGGTGGTGGCCCCTCATCTATTTATTTAGCACACTTATATCCCACCCTTCTCAACCCCGAAGGAGACTCAAGTTGCTTCTGAGACACACACAAATGCACAGTCTCCCCCCCAAAAACAAACAAACAAACAAACAACCAATTCAAACATAACTAGTCTGTGTAATTCCCTCCCCAGTGAAATTAGATCAGCTGTCTCCCTCCTGACCTTCAGGAAAAAAACAAAAAAACAAAAAACATGGCTCTGGGATCAGGCCTTTGGTCAGTAATGGGAGCAGAGCAATGAGAGACTACAATTTCATAATGACAACTTGGACTAGCCCTGGAACATGTAATTTTAATGGATGTTTTAATGTTATGTTTGAATTGTTGGTTTTAATGCTTTATTTATTTATCGATGTATTTTTATATGCGGCATCGAATTGTTGCCTTTCTAAGGCCACTCTGGATCCCCTTTGGGGTTAAGAAGGGCAGGATATAAGTGTGGTTAATAAATAAGTATTGCCTAAGTGCCCGGTGGGGCAGCAGATTAAACCACTGAGCTGCTGAACTTGCTGACCGAAAGAATCCAGTGAGTGGGGTGAGTTCCTACTCTTGGCCCCAGCTTCTGCCAACCCAGCAGTTTCAAAACATGCAAATGTGAGTAGATCAATAGGTGCCGCTTCTGTGGGAACGTAATGGCGCTCCATGCAGTCATGCCGGCCACATGACCTTGGAGGTGTCTACGGACAACGCCGGCTCTTCGGCTTAGAAATGGAGATGAGCACCAACCCCCCAGAGTCGGACACTCATACATGGTTTCTGTAGTCACTTGGTTTTTATGAAATTTGTATCGGATTGATGATGATAAATGGAAGCTGTTACTTGAGCCCACGATCCAAAATCACCTGCAGAACAATAACATGCCACCTAGGTTTGCAGAACAAAAATACAGGAACTTTGCTGATTCCAAGAGATCAAAAACAGTAGTATTTACAATGGTCCCTATGATCACTTGCAGAAGGCCATGGTCATAAATAGTCCTTTCTCAGTCCACAAATCTGCTTCAGAGACTAATACAGTCCTGGTTCTTCTCCCTCTTTTCTCAGGCCTCAAAATAGAAGACCTCTGAGTACACTGCTCTCTTCACCAGCAGTACTCAGCCAGGAACTGAAAACTTGTCCAAACTGGTTCTGCAGCAGCAGAACAGAAACAGTATCTAATCAATCCCCAGGTCTTTGCAGGCTCAGCCTTCATTTTCCAGTTAACACACACAGCACACCATGACAAAATTGACTCATGCATATTTGTAAGTAGTGTTCCTTCACTTATTGCGGGGGTTACATTCCAGGACCACCTGCAAAAAGTGAAAATCCATGAAGTAGTGACACTATATTTATTTTAATATTTATACATCATTTTAGTAGTTATGCACTATTTTAAGTCTTTATCAACCAATTGTGTGTTGATAAATCGCCTCCTTCTTCTCCCATTGCCGCTTGGGCTCCTTTTCTTTCCCTTCGGCTTCTCCTTCCTCCCTTCCTTAGGCTGTAAATTGTAATTTTTTATTACAGTAGAGTCTCACTTATCCAACACTCGCTTATTCAATGTTCTGGATTATCCAATGCATTTTTGTAGTCAATGTTTTCAATACATTGTGATATTTTGGTGCTAAATTCGTAAATACAGTAATTACTACATAGCATTACTACGTATTGAACTACTTTTTCTGTCAAATTTGTTGTATAACATGTTTTGGTTCTTAATTTGTAAAATCATAACCTAATTTGATGTTTAATAGGCTTTTCCTTAATCTCTCCTTATTATCCAACATATTCGCTTATCCAATGTTCTGCAGGCCTGTTTATGTTGGATAAGTGAGACTCTACTGTATTTATAATAATCTTTTAGTTTATTGAAAAACCGCGAAACAGAGAATCCGCAAAAAGCGAACTGCGAAGTAGTGAGGGAACACTACTGTAAAGTTTTTACTATTTTGATTCATAGGTAGGCAAAGGTTTCCCCTGACATTAAGTCCAGTCGTGACCAACTCTGGGGGTTGGTGTTCATCTCCATTTTTAAGCCGAAGAGCCAGTGTTGTCCGTAGACACCTCCAAGGTCATGTGGCCGGCATGACTGCATGGAGCGCCATTACCTTCCCACTGGAGCGGTACCTATTGATCTACTCACATTTGAATGTTTTCAAACTGCTACCGTGTTTCCCCGAAAATAAGACAGTGCCTTATATTAATTTTTGCTCCCAAAGATGCGCTAGGTCTTATTTTCAGGGGATGTCTTATTTTTCCATGAAGAATTCACATTTATTGTTGAACAAAAAAAATGAACATTTATTATATACTGTACAGTAATTGTTATCACAAACCAGCATAACCAGATAAACTTGAATCCTATTAAGAATTTCTTGTTACTACCAATATTTCCATGTACAACACTCTATGGTATGTACATTTACCGATCCTGCATGCTCTAGTGTTCTGTTCGTTGGGCATGCTTCCCAACAAAACCTTTGCTAGGTCTTACTTTCAGGGAAGGCCTTATATTTAGCAATTCAGCAAAACCTCTACTAGGTCTTATTTTCTGGGGATGTCTTATTTTAGGGGAAACAGGGTAGGTTGGCAGAAGCTGGAGCTAACAGCGGCCGCTCCCGGGGTTTGAACCTGGGACCTTTCGGTCTGCAAGTTCTTTAACACACTCAGTGCTTTAACACACACCGCCACTGGGGTCTCATGATTCATGGTGTCTCTGAATTGATTATTTTATGCGCATGTCTTTCAAAGGGACAGGTAGGATGGCTCTGTGAATTGGGTCTCAAACCCTTTCTAAGCCTCTTTTGAGCTACTGCTTTGTTTTCACCTCTGCTCTATCCCTGACTTTCTCTCCAATATTTATCAGTTTATGCGAATGTCTCCATTAGACTGGACTTAATATTAGGAGTGATAAAATAAAGGAAACACAAACAGCTAAATAGTTTTGGACCAAAAGCGGGCAACAGCAACCGCATTTAAAACTTATTTATTATTTATTATGCAATGCTTTTGACACAAAATAAATAAATATTAGGAGAAACCTTTATACCTTTACCTTTCTCCCTCTTGAAATTCATTGTGTTATTTTTGGCCCAGCTCTCGGCATTTGGACAAACTTGGGCCCTCCAAGGGGTTTTGGACTTCAACTCCCACAATCCCTAACAGCCTACCGGCTGTTAGGAATTGTGGGAGTTGAAGTCCAAAACCCCTTGGAGGGCCCAAGTTTGCCCAATGCCTGCTCCAAGTTTGCAACTTGATCTAATTGCGCCACCCAAGTCCTTGGTAAAGATATTGAATACTAGCGTTCAAGAAGCAGTTGTGGAAGAGGAACCTCCCCTTTGTAGTAGAAGTTGGAGGCGGGAGGGTTCTGGGAGTTGTAGTCCGCAACGACCCGCCCCCTTGGTCGCCCACCCCCACCCCCAGACCCAGCTTTGAATGCTGGAAAAAGCCTTGGAAAGGCGAGGGTTAAGTGGCTGCTGCTGGGGCGCAGAGGAGTTGCCCCGGGCGTTGTAGGGAAGGCTCTTCTCCCGTTTCTTTTAAAGCAGGGAAGCGGGGGAAGGGCCGAGGGGGTGGGCCAGGGGTTCCCCTTCCCCCCGGAACCGTTTTCCCCGGGATTGGGCTTGGTCGGCAGCCATGGGAGGCCTAGTTTAGCCGTGCGCTTTGGCCACTTTTACGCACGGCTTTTGCGCCCTGGCTGCTTTTACGCACGGCGCGCCCTGCCTCCTCTCCATGGCCACCGCTTCCAAAGCAGCTGTCTCTTTCTTTAAGCGCTCGCTGGCCCTGTCCCCGCCCCGAGGAGGAGGAAGGGGGTCCGGGCGTTGCAGCCACGGGGCGCCGGGGTCTTCCTTGGGCTCCGGAGGGGGCCTGGTGCGCCTCCAAGCAGCCTCGCCCTCGCGGCCCCGCTTCCTGACCGACGCGCCAGCCGCCAAGCCCTCTCCTCCTGCGCTCTTCTTCTTGCAGGACTCGCTCAGCCACAGCCTCCGCCTCTGCTACAAGTACCTCAACCAGACCAGCCGCAGCTTCGCCGCCGTCATCCAGGCCCTGGACGGAGAGCTGCGGTGAGTTTGGGTTCGTTCGAGTTTGGGGGAGCTTGGCTAAAAGGGGCCCACTTTTGGAGTGCAACTTTGGGTTTCCAGATCCTCCTCACCTTGCCACCTCCCATAGTTTCCTCTCCTTCCCATTGTTCTAATCTTGAGAACCCATTCTTCCAGGCCCAGAATCGTAGAGGGTTGTGTTTTCCAGGCTCTATGGCCATGTTCCAGAAGCATTTTCTCCTGACGTTTTGCCCACATCTATATTTAATTACAGTAGAGTCTCTGTTGGATAAGTGAGACTCTACTGTATTTGTTGTTGTGTTTCCCAGGCTCAGTGGCCATGTTCCAGAAGCATTCTCTCCTGACGTTTCACCCACATCTATATTTATTTATTTCAAACATTTATATCCCGCACTTCTCACCCGAAGTGACTCAGGGCAGCTTACAAGTAATGGCAGCAATTCGATGCCCGTACAAAATCAGTATCAAAACAATGCATAAGACGGTTAAAACTATTAAAAATACAATATAAATTACAGGGTTGTTGTATGTCTTTCGGACTGTGTGGCCATGTCCCAGAAGTATTCTCTCCTGACGTTTTGCACACATCTATGGCAGGTATCCATAGATGCCTGCCATAGATGTGGGCGAAACGTCAGGAGAGAATACTTCTGGAACATGGCC
This sequence comes from Anolis carolinensis, assembly GCF_035594765.1. Taxonomy (NCBI): domain Eukaryota; kingdom Metazoa; phylum Chordata; class Lepidosauria; order Squamata; family Anolidae; genus Anolis; species Anolis carolinensis. The sequence continues at coordinate 7,438,231 of NC_085841.1, forward strand.
ACACAGCCCGAAAGACATACAACAACCCTGTGATCCTGGCCATGAAAGCCTTCAACAATATAAATTACGATGTATAAATTTAAAACGTAAAATCAGATCCGTTCATCCTAGAGCAATAATGGGCAACCTTTTCCGCTTGGTGTGTCAAAATCACCAGAAAAACCTAGCATGACTTGGGTGGTGTGTCACTTCGAGAAAAAAACCATAATTTCGCAATATGTATAGTTTAAATAACAAAAATATCTAAGTGCAATATATAACTGTATTCAATAAATCAAAAACTATTTACTACCATTATTTCAATGTACAACAATCTATGGTACCTCTTGCAGTTTCCATGCTGATTTATCTCTATTCTAGTTTCAATGTAGTCATGAATAATGAATAATATAATAATAATATAATAGTAATAATATGATATATATAATTCCCATGGGGTAAACAACAAAACCACTGGACCAAATCACACCAAATTTGGCCACAAAAGATATAGTCATCCAATCAATCTGCATGCAGCTGCGTGTCAGCAAAAATGGCTAGGCGTGTCAGTGCTGACACGCGTGTCATAGGTTGGCCATCACTGTCCTAGAGAAACCTCATGCTTTGTCCTTAGTTCAGTCCGTGTCATCTTTGCCATTTATTGATTAAAAGTCTAGGCACATGTTTTTAGGGCTTTTCTGAAGCCCAGCAATGTTGGAATTTGTCGCCTATCTCTGGGGAGGGTGTTCCACAGCCGAGGAGCCTCCACCGAGAAGGCCCTGTCCCTCGTTTCCACTAGCCGCACCTCCGAGGCAGGTGGGACCGAGAGCAGGGCCTTGCCAGATGATCTCAGGGATCTTGCTGGTTCATAGGAGGAGATACGTTCAGACAAGTAGATTAGGCCAGAACCAGAATCTATAGCAGGCATCCTCAGAAGTTGTGAGGTACAGTAGAGTCCCACTTATCCAACATAAACGGGACGGCAGAACATTGGATAAGCAAATATCTTGGATAATAAGGAGAGATTAAGGAAAAACCTATTAAACATCAAATTAGGTTATGATTTTACAAATTAAGCACCAAAACATCACGTTATACAATAAATTTGACAGAAAAAATAGTTCAATATGCAGTAATGTTATGTTGTAATTACTGTATTTATGAATTTGGCATCAAAATATCATGATATATTGAAAACATTGACTACAAAAATGCCTTGGATAATCCAGAACCTTGGATAAGTGAGACTCTACTGTATATTGAAAAAACTAAGCAAGGAAGGTTTATATATCTGTGGAAGGTCCAGGGGTGGGAGAAGGAACTCTTGCCTGCTGGAGGCCAGTGTGAATGTTGTAATCAATCACCTTGATTAGCATTAACGGCTTTGTCAGATTCATGTCCTGGCTTCTTTTGCCTGGGGGAATCTTTTGTTCAGAGGTGTTAGCTAACTACACATGCATTTTAAAATTTTATGATTCACGTTTTAATAGAGTTTAATAGAGTTTTTAATTGATGTGTTATTGTTGTAATATTTATTGATTTTGATAGTGTTTTATTGAATGTGTTCTGGGCAATGTAAATTGCCGACTGTTGTAAGACGCCCTGAGTCCCAACGGGTGAGAGAAGGGTGGGGTAAAAGTGATATAAATAAATAAATAAATAAATAAATAGCTGCCCCTGAATGATTCATGTCTGGAATTCCTCTGTTTTCAGAGTGTTGTTCCTTATGTACTGTCCTGATTTTAGAGTTTTTTTCAATACTGGGAGCCAGATTTTGTTCCTTCTCCCACCCTGGACCTTCCACAGATATATAAACCTTCCTTGCTTAGTTTTTCCCAATATATCTAACAATCTCTGTGGATGCTTGCCATAGATGTGGGTGAAATGCCAGGGGAGAATGTTTCCTGATCATGGCCATACTGCCCGGAAAACACAGAACAACCCTGTGATTCTGGCCATGATAGCCTGCGACAACACATAGAATCATAGAGTTTAAAAAGACCATCTGGGCCTTCCAGTCCAACCCCCTGCCAAGAATTAGGAAATCGCATTCAAAGCACCCCCAACAGATGGCCATCCAGTATTATAAAACTCTAAAATCAGCCAATAAAGAACAACACTCTGAAAACAGAGGAATTCCAGACACAAATCAATCAGAGCCAGTTAACACCTCCCAACAAAGGATTCCCCCAGACAGGAAGCAGCCAGGCTTTGAAGCTGCAAGGCCATTCAATGCCATCAAGGTGGCCAGTTGCAACATTCACATTTGCCTCAAGCTGACAAGAGTTCTTTCTTTCACCCTGGACTTTCCACAGACACATAAACCCCACTTGCCTTGTTTCCAATAGACCTCACAACCTCTGAGGATGCCTCCCATAGATGTGGGTGAAACATCAGGAGAGAATGCTTCTAGAACATGGCCATACAGCCCAGAAAACTCGTAGAAATAGGGTCTGTCTGAAAGGGCCCTGTCTGAAAGAGCAGCTATTGTGGTGGTGCTTGTGGTGATGATGATGATAATAATAACATTAATAATGGCATCTTTAAGTCACCTTGGTGGAGAGAAAAAGCAGGGTATAAATTAGGGCCAACTTGAGCCCCCCAGGTGTTTTGGACTTCAACTCCCACAATTCCTAACAGTCACTGAGGTTAATGGGGAAAATCATGAATTTAAAAAGCAATATTTTTAACCCCTTTAAAACACTATTGTGTTCTGCTGTAGAACCTAGAGATCATCTTCTGCCAGATGTTGGCCATAGTGTTACAATAGAGCAGACATGGGCAAACTTCAGCCCTCCAGGTGTTTTGGACTTCAATTCCCACTATTTCTAACAGCTTACTAGCAGATGGCCATTCAGTTTCTGTTTAAGAAGCAGACTGCCACATCCAAGGCAGCGTATTCCACTTTTCAACAGCTCTTATTGTCAAGAAGAGCTTCCTAACGTTTACTCATTTCCAGTAGTTGGAATCCACGGCTCTGTGTCCTGGTCTCTGGAGCAGCAGAAAACAGTGGATGCTGCAAAGGGAGAGCAATGTAACAAAAGCAGAGGCTTGTGTTTGTGGAAGACAGGATTTGGATTTGACAGTGACAGGGAAAGAGCTGGAATACAGATGGGGTAGCCAATGGGAGGGAAGAACCAACTATAGTTTAAAGAGTTGTGACTGATTGTAAGGTCAATGATTTAAACCAGTATATTAATGTGCTATCTCCCTTTGTCCTTATTAAGTGCATGTAGGGCCTGTCACTGTAACCATAACAACACAACCACATGTAAGAGGTCACACTGAAGCCCAAGTACCCAATCCATGAAGGGTTTAATTGAGAAGCAAAGGCAGAGTTGTTGAAACCCAAAGAATGAAACTAGATCCGGCCCACAAAGGGGATCAGTTACACATTCCAAGAACAACACTCCGGGCAAGATTTCTGGATTATGAGTTGTTCAGATAATTTTAATGAAGATCAACAAGTTGGCAAGAGAAATAATTATTTCTCTTGCCAGCTTGTTAATCTTCATTAAAACGAAGTTAGAAAAGTGCCTAGGGCTGAGCCCTGACTCCTAATCCTGGTAAGCAAGCATTACCAGGATTTAAACTTCAGCTTGCTGCATTACTGCGTCTTAATAAGATGATTTGTTATCACACAGTGATTTTTTGGGCTTAAAGAAAGATGCAAACTTGAGCATAACAAATCCAGGATATTATAATGGTTAGAAAGCTGTCCTGGGACATGGGGGATAGACGGTTCTGGTTATTATGAGCTTTGAAACCCAGTGTGTCATGTTAGGGCCCTTCCACACAGCCATATAACCCAGAATATCAAGGCAGAATAACCCACATTAGCTTTGAATTGGTTCATCTGAATCCACACTGCCCTATATCTGAGTTCAAATCAGATAATGTGGGATTTTATTCAGCTGTGTGGAAAGGCCCTTAGACTGATGATATATTCAGTTCATGCCTTTCACTTTAGCTCTGACTTTTACAGTGTCTTTCCTGCAAAAGTTTTGCCTGCTATTTTGTTTTGTGGGTAAAGCTTCCTCTTCCAGAGGCCTCTTGGTCAATTCCCTGTGCTAGCTTGCCCCATCCATACTTATTCTATTTCCTTTAATTTTTTCCAAATACAGATAACCTATTAGAGTAAACTACTATAAGTATTCAAATAATATTTTTAAAAGTCATAATAAAATAATTAAAATGTCCCATTTCAAATTTCTAGTGTAAGCTGTTGGTTGTAGAAATATTTTACAGTGATTTCAGTGGGGAGATTATTCTACACAGTGGGTGCTACAGTAGAGAAGCCCCATCTCTCTATTAAGACCAATGACATTTCACTGGGTAATAGTTTAATAATACAGACTTTGTCCTACAGGTTGCACAGGCCTTCTTGCTAAGAATTGTTCCATTGTGTTCTGAGTGACTTGAAGTTGTTGGAGTGGGCTTCAAGGAAGGGCTTTTTCTCTTTTCCCCCCATTGGCAACCAACTCGCAAATGACCTACTTCTCTCCTGTCTCTCCAGCCATGCAGTGTGTATCTTCTATTTGGTCCTGCGGGCTTTAGACACAGTGGAGGATGACATGACGATCAACTTGGAAACCAAGGTCCCCATGTTGCACAATTTCCACTCCTACCTTTATCAGCCAGATTGGCGATTCATGGAGAGCAATGAGAAGGACAAGCAAGTGCTGGAAGATTTCCCAACGGTGAGTCGTCGCCTCCCTGCTCTGATCTTCAGTGTATATGCTTGCTTTGTTCACCATGTTCTTCAACCATCACCACATGCTTTTGTATTGGGAGAGGAGGAGTAAAATAATGCACAATGGAGCATTAGTGACAACTTTTTTGTGGAGGCAATCTGAACTCTGTTCAATTTCGGTACGAGATACCATGTTGTGTAATATGGTTTGCCCAGCACAGCAGAGTACTGCAAAATGTGGGTCATATTTCTTGCTGGGTTTGGGCACACGTGACTCTCCACTGCCCTCCATTCTGGATTACCAATGTGCCATTGCTCTGTCTTGGGCCTTTACCCACTCGCTTTGCATTCTCATTGTCCTAGGGCAGCCTTTTCCTCAACTTGTGCAACAGTCATGCTGCTTGTTCAGGTTTTGCAATGATCCCAATGGCACAGTTGCGGCATCACTCTTCTGCATTATTTTTGTGTGTTTTCATACTGTGGGTATTACGTGGATTATTGTTTCCTGTGCCCAAATACCTCCACTGGTCTCCACAGTCCCTCTTAGAGTAAAAGAGTAAAATAGAGTAAAAATGAAACAGTGTTACTTTCTTTTGCCATCTGAGGAGGAACTTCAAAGGAAAACAAGGATATTTGGGTATGTTGTGTTAGAAATGACCCATGATTAGGACTGCGATGGGAAAAACAGGCTCGTGGCCCAGTGAATTGCTTACCACCCTCTTCTTTACATTTAGCCCTCTGTATCCACAGATTCTGCACGTGTGGATTCCATGACTTGAAATATTTTTAACCGTTTCCAAAAAGTAAGCCTTAATTTGGTTATATAGGTTCACTACACGATTATATATTATTGATCTTCAACATCCCTGTCTCTCTGTGTGTGTATGTTGGACCCAAAATCTAGCAGATACCAAAGGCTCACTGTACTGTGGAATATTTTTTTTAATCATGTGTTTCCCAGGCAGAAGTGACTTTCCAGGCACTTTTTTATTTTGTGTTTTTTTCTTGATTTTGTACAGCCCAAACAGACTATGGTGGTCCAACATGTTGACTTGGCCCCACCAACAGAGTGGAATTGCCCACCCAACATTAAAGTAGTCTAGGGTTATACAGGGTGTTTCAAAATGATTGACCCAATTTCAAAGCAGTATATTTCATAATGGCAACATGATACAATTCCACAAAAAGCTATAAGATCAATGAAACACATGCTGTACTGAAATTACAGATTCAGTCTTGCTGAACTGCAGAATACAAAATGCCTCATGTGAGGAGGGAGTCACTATCTTACAAATAGCTACGGACTGTTTGTGTGCTGGGAAAGGCATCTAGCATTAATAACTTGAAACCCTATGCCTCACCCTTTCAAGTGGTAAGAGTATCATTCATGAGTGTTTCATGGTTTCAGAGATACAGTGATTTTAAATTGGCTCTAACTTTTTGAAATGCTGTGTTTGGGCTTTACAGAGAAAAGTGTCAGCCAACTCTCCTGAACTGTATTTGTCCTACATCTGTTTGGAGATTTAGCTTATTTCCCTCTTGTGCCCCAGATCTCCTTGGAGTTCCGGAACCTGGCCAAGGTCTATCGGGATGTGATCGCTGACATTTGCCACAAGATGGGCCTCGGGATGGCCGAGTTCTTGGAGAAGAAGGTGGAATCCGAGAAAGAATGGGACAAGGTTAGTGGCTTCCCCATAGTGGACATCACCTCTTGATTGGCCTAAATCATGCCTTTACAAAGCTTTGGCTGCTGGAATGCACTCTATCCATGTTCAGACTTTTCAAGGCACAAACATATTACCGTTTCCTTTTTAAAAATGAAAGCTGAAAGAGTTATGTCTATAGGTATGACAAAAATGAGCCATTCTCATGAGGTAGGATAAAAGAAGAATTAGATTTGTAGTTTAGTCTAATTCATGCCTATGTGAAATTTCCCTTTATATAAACCTAATGAAGCCTCACAATCTTCAGAAGAGGACTTTCCCTTATTATTTACACCCAGTACTATCACCCAAAGTCGGACTTCACTAGACTTAATGTCAGAGGAAAACCTTTACCTTTTTACTATTGTTTGGTTGCAGGGAATCTTTATGGTGCGTGTGTGCTGCATTTTTATCTTTGTTGACATGTTTTTACACAATGTTACGCTTTTTTAAATGGAATGTTTCATGATTATACCTCGTAGATCAATGTTTACATTAGCTACTGCTATTGATGAATGAGCGCTGTTTTATTCTGACTTTTATGACAACGGTTTATATGCTTCTGTTTTATTATGTTGTATTTTCTATTGCGCTTTTTTCATATTCTGCTTTTTAGGGACATTGTGCCTTGTGTAAGCTGCCCCAATTCCCTTTGGGGAAATGGTGGCGGGATACAATAATAAAATTAATATTATTAGTAGTATTATTAGTAGTAATATGTTCAGATTGTTTTTATGGTCAGCTTGACCTCATGGACCTCATGTTGGAAAAGGCAGGATATAACTCATAAATAAAAAGTCTGTCTATCCATGAAATTCAAAGTATGTCTGTCTGTACCACAAAGTCTGTTGCTAGGTGAAGTGGCCCCTTGATATCAATAGATTGACTGTTGTTAGGTGAAGTGACCCTCTGTGAAGTCACTGGGAAAGTAAGGTGATGTGTATGAGAAAAAGGGTGAAAGGAAGGAAAGAGTCACAGTGAGAGCCATGTTGCCATCGAGACATCTCAGAACTGGAGAAAGGAGAAAGGAGAGGTTAAGGAAAAGAAGGGAAAGGAGCAGCAAGGGAAGGAGAAAACAATATGAGGAGAGTGAAAGAAAAAGAAAAGGGATGAAAGCAGGGGTCAGCAATCCCAATGGTGTCTGGACAACGCCATGTATATATGCTAGTAAATAAATACCTGGGCTGGATTTCTCTGGCAGGTTTAGACAGGTACTGTGCCTACCTGCACCCAGCTGTCCTCAGGGGAAAAACCACACCCATTGTATGCGGGAGAAACAAGGCTTCCGAAAGTTATGCCAAGGGGAAGAGATTGCATCGCAAACCACTTTCCAGCACCCAAGCAGCATCAGTTAAGGATCAAAACAAGAGAGCAAGCCAGATTTCAAAACCCGCCACCTGTTAGTTAGGAAGGATGCTTTTCCAGTTTCTCCCTTCCTCATGTTAGTACAGTTATTCCTCAATTAAAACAAAGAAAATTAGTTTCTTGGATTTTTTTTTTTATCAGAAAGTTTTGTTCCAAAGGCAGAAATTGAATAGTTGGAGGTGTTCTGGACTTCAACTCTCACCATTCCTAACAGCCTCAGGCCCTTTCCTTTTCTCCCTCAGCCGCTTAAGCGGGAAAGGAAGGGGCCTGAGGCTGTTAGGAATGGTGAGAGTTGAAGTCCAGAACACCTGGAGGGCCGCAGTTTGCCCATGCCTGCAATTATAGCTAGCCCTAGGAAGGTCATATTACTCAAATCCATGAACAATCAAAACCTGCAAAGGTTAACCCCGCAAGTGTGGAGGTCTGACTATAAACAAAGGTATTTTGAATCTTAGGTTCTCACTTTGCCCTGAATTTTGCCATTTTTTGAACCTCTGTAGTATTGTCACTACGTCGCCGGTTTAGTGGGGATCGGCCTCTCGCAGCTGTTCTCTGCGTCCAAGCTGGAGGACCCTATTGTCGGCCAGGACACGGAGCTCGCCAACTCCATGGGGCTTTTCCTGCAGAAAACCAACATCATCCGCGATTACTATGAAGACCAACTCGTGGGCAGAGAGTTTTGGCCTCGGGAGGTAAGGAAAGCGAGGGGTGGGGCAGATGGCAGGGAGGACTGGCAAATGATATTTGGGCTAAGTGGTAGATGGTAGATTGTATTCCATCCCCGTCATCACTAGTCACTGGCTTGCTTATTCGGTTAATTTAGATACAACAATATTGCCCTGAACACACTGATTTCAGACCCAAGCTGGAGGGAAACTCAGACTAAACAATCTAAGGTTGCTTTGTGTTTTCCGGGCTGTATGGCCATATTCCAGAGGCATTGTCACCTGACATTTCACCCACATCTATGGCAGGCATCCTCAAAAGTTGTGAAGTCTGTTGGAAACTAGGCAAGTTTGGTTTATATATCTGGAATAATGTCCAGGGTGGGAGAAAGAACTCTTTCTTGGAATGTTGCAAATTGACCACCTTGATTAGCATTGAATGGCCTTTCAGCTTTAAAGTCAGGATACTTCCTGCCTGGGGGGATCTTTTGTTGGGAGGTGTTAGCTGGCCCTGATTGTTTCTTGTCTGGAATTCCTCTGTTTTTTTTTAGTGTTGCATAGGCTGTCAGTATTTTAATGAGATTGTCCCTTCACCTTTTCCCTGATCCCTTTACATTATCCACGAGCCCTACTCAGAGTTCTGCCCAAGTTCACCCACTACACATACAGTATTTTATGCCCAGGTTTTAAAGTAATTTGATGGGTTTTATTATGTTGGACTATATTTATTTTTTATATTGTTTAAATTCATGAACTGTGTTTTAACCTATTCTTATGCTGGGCTGGTCCCCATGTGAGCTGCCCCGAGTCCCTTCGGGGAGATGGAGGCGGGATATAAAAATAAAGATATTGCTATTATTATTATTATTATTATTATTATTATTATTATTATTATTATTATTTAATTTACAACCTTCACACTTGCCTGAGGCACACAATAGTTCTTTCTCCCACCCTGGACATTATTCCAGATATATAAACCAAACTTGCCTAGTTTCCAACAGACCTCACAACCTTTGAGGATGCCTGCCATAGATGTGGGCAAAACATCAGGTGAGAATGCCTCTGGAACATGGCCATACAGCCCTGGACATTATTCCACAGATATATAAATCCCACTTGCCTAGTTTCCAACAGACCTCACAACCTCTGAAGATACCTGCCATAGATGTGGGCGAAGCGTCAGGAGAGAGTGCCTCTGGAACATGGCCACACAGCCTGGAAAACTCACAGCAACCCAGTGATTCCGGCCATGAAAGCCTTAGACAACAAAACAATCTAAAGCTGAAAAAGTTGGATTGATAGCACAGTGTTGTTGTGCCTTCAAGTCATTTCTAACTTATGAAGAGCTAAGCAAAGCTCTTGTGGGGTTTTCTGGGACTGAGTGTGTGTCCCACCCAAAATTACCCAGAGGTTTCCAAGGCTGGGGGGGATTCCAACTCTGATCTCCAGGGTCTTAGTCCAACATTCCAATCACTTGTGTCACATTGGCTTTCCAGAACAGGATTGCACTCTTTACTCTTTAAAAATCCCAAGGACTGTTGGAAAGAGGCAGGGTGCATGTTTGTTCTTTTCTGCACAGAGGGTACAACCAAGTTAATGGTATTAAAGTACAGGAAGGTAGTTTTCAATTGAACATTAGAACCGATACTGTTGTTTTTTTTTCTCTCTTTTTAAAAAGTGCAGAAACAAAACTTATTTTCTGATACATTTATTCCACCTGGGTGAGCCCCGCAGAGAAGATGTGGCTCAGAATCAAGTGCCCTCTTATGAATCTGTTGCTCTTGGTGCATAGGAGCACAGAGGAGAAGCGATTTCCCCGTTGCCCGGATACCCAGCAGCAATAGCAGATTTTGGAGGGGCAGGAAAAAGATGGATGTGAATTGGCCATTGCTTGATATATAGGAATGTTGCTGAGTTAGATAGCCCTTGGGGTCTCTTCACATTCTGTGCTCTGTGAACACTTGGAAGAAAAGCTGAGAGGAAAAGTAACTGAAAGGGTTTTTGCATGGACCCAAAGGGAGTTTGGGTATACAGTAGAGTCTCACTTATCCAACATAAACGGGCCGGCAGTATGTTGGATAAGCGAATATGTTGGATAATAAGGAGGGATTAAGGAAACGCCTATTAAACATCAAATTAGGTTATGATTTTACAAATTAAGCACCAAAACATCATGTTTTACAACAAATTTGACAGAAAAAGTAATTCAATACACAGTAATGCTATGTAGTAATTACTGTATTTGTGAATTTAGCACCAAAATATCACGATATATTGAAAACATTGACTACAAAAATGCGTTGGATAATCCAGAATGTTGGATAAGTGAGTGTTGGATAAGTGAGACTCTACTGTATTTAGGAGGCTTTTCATATATTTTAGGAGGCAAAAAACCTAATAATTTGGCTAATATTTTTAAAAATATTCTTCTTGGGAGTTAGTGGCACAGCAGGTTAAACGGCTGAGCTGCTGAAGTTGCTGACCAAAAGGTCTGGTGAGTGGAGTGAGCTCCTGCTATTAGCCCCAGCTTCTGCCAACCTAGCAGTTCAAAAATATGCCAATGTGAGTAGATCAATAGGTACCACTCCGGTGGGAAGGTAACGGCACTCCATGCAGTCATGCCAGTGGCCACATGACCTTGGAGGTGTCTACGGACAACCAAGGCTCTTTGGCTTAGAAATGGAGACGAGCACCAACCTCCAGAGTTGGACACGACTAGACTTAATGTCAGGAAAACCTTTACCTTTACCTATACCTTTTTGGGAGTTGTAAGATGTTGGGGATGTGGCAGAGGCTAGCATGCATTTTAGCAATCTAGGTTTAGCTGTTGGAGCATTGGACTAGGACCAGGGTTGAAGTCTTACTCAGCAAGCCTCTCTCTGTAAGGGGAAGGCCATGGCAAACCTCTGATGAAATCTCCACAAGATTCACTATAAATCTAGCTAGCTTGAATGTGTATAAGAATGATGCAACAATTGCAGAAGTAAAGTGCAAATCAGAATGGCTGAATTTCTCAAGTCTTTTTTGGGAAGGAGTGGAGTGGGAGACTTCTAGATGTGGCATTGCCACATCCCACCCACCCCTTCTTGCTAGGCGTTCCTAACCCTTGGGTGTTCCCAGGTGTGGAGCAAGTATGCAAAGAAGGTGTCAGATCTGGCCAAGCCCGAGAACATCGATAAAGCCGTCCATTGCATGAATGAGCTCATCACCAATGCCTTGCATCACGTCCCCGATGTCTTGACGTACTTGTCCCGACTGAAGAATCAGAGTGTTTTCAACTTCTGTGCCATCCCCCAGGTAGGTTGGGGTGCTCTGACTATCTTTGCACCATAGTTAACACCTCTTTGCCAACTCTACCCTCCATTCCCACTTAAACACCCAGGAGCTGGATCACACAAAAGTATGTTCAGGGTGAATTGATGATCCAGCCCACTCTTGCCAGTAAGCAAGGTTGCGGCAAGAAGTTACGACAGCTGTTCTTCTGATTGTTGTAGAATCGCTTGGTAGTGGGAGCAGTCTGGAAATACTATATTCTGTCTGTATATTGATTGGTATCTGAACAGACCATTTTGCCTTATCAGGCTGCTAGCTGTTTAAGGTGGGTTTGCATCATTTGCATAGTCTTATTACATTATGTGATCTTACTGATGTATCTCTGTGCAATTGCAATACAGTAGAGTCTCACTAATCCAAGCCTCGCTTGTCCAAGCCTCTGGATAATGCAAGCCATTTTTGTAGTCAATGTTTCCAATATATCGTGGTATTTTGGTGCTAAATTCGTAAATACAGTAATTACAACATAACATTACTGCGTATTGAACTACTTTTTCTGTCAAATTTGTTGTATAACATGAAGTTTTGGTGCTTAATTTGTAAAATCATAACCTAATTTGATGTTTAATAGGCTTTTCCTTGATCAGTCCTTATAATCCAAGATATTCGCTTATCCAAGCTTCTGCCGGCCCGTTTAGCTTGGATTAGTGAGACTCTACTGTATGTGAATGTCAGCCAAATAGCTATATCATGTCACTTACTGTGATAGAATCAATGCAGACCATTTTAAATTAGAGCAATAGTATCTAAACAACAGAAATAGTTAAACATTATATACATGCACATACACATACACATTATATTTCGCTCTATCTCCCTGAGGGGACTCAGGGGAAGTACAGTAAAGTATGGTCCCCATATCCAGGGAGGATACATTCCCAGACTTATATGGATATGCAAACTGTTGATAACAGCAAACAGTATTGAATTGAAGCACTTCGCCACCAAGAATACTATTGAGTGACCCTGGACAGCTCAAAGCCACTTGTGTCAAACCCAAGGCTCGTGTGCCAAATCTGGCCCATCATGTCATTTTATGTGGCCCTTTAGATGTTGAATTACAACTTCTTTGTTGTGATACAGCAACATCTCGAAGTCTGCAGTTTGTTCTGTTTAGTCAAGAGAATGGAGTTTCAATTTAGATAGAAGGCTTGTTGATATGTCTGTCTTCAAAATGTCCTTTAAGGTTTCCCCAACCAACCTCAGAGCCACCAGTGCTGTTGGTTTGCAATTCCCATTATCTCCAGTCTGCATGGTAGTTAATCAAAAGTGATAGGTGTCGACGTTCAACTAAAGATCACTGACCACCATGTAAAAAAATTATAGTTAGCCCTATGTATCCTTGTATTCTCCATCCATGGATTCAATGACCCTTTGAAGGCAACTATAAATCTAATGTGGTCCTCCATGAAAATGAGTTTGACACCCTTGACCTAGACCATGCTTAGAGTGGACATATTTTGTCATCCATAGATAAGTGAAACTGTAGATACAGGAGGCATACTGTATGCTACATTGGTTAAATGATTCCAAGTGAAACCGGAAACAGTTTAAAACAATGTAATTGTGACATATCTTGCCTCTTCGGGACTCAAGGCAACTTGCACATTAGAACAAATTCAGCAGAAATAATTTATATAAGTACATAGAAGTTCCAATATAATTAAACAATCAGTAGTTAAAAGTGGTTGAACATTAGTTCCAAGCAGATAAAATATTGATGGAATCTTTGAGCCCGGGATGTGGCCACCCTTTTATGGAGTTGCGTTAAGCTGGATTCTTTTTATGTGATTTCAATCTCTTTTCTCTTGTTTTAGGTAATGGCCATTGCCACCTTGGCAGCCTGTTACAACAACCAGCAGGTCTTCCGTGGGGTGGTGAAGATCCGGAAGGGGCAAGCCGTCACACTGATGATGGATGCCACCAACATCCAGGCTGTCAAAGCCATCATGTACCAGTATGTGGAAGAGGTGAGTTGGATGTCAAGGACAGAATAATTTTTTTAAAAAAACTTTCTAGTAAAGTAGTTTCCACCTGAACATTAGGAAGAACTTCCTCACTGTGAGGGCTGTTTGACAGTGGAACTCTCTGCCCCGGAGTGTGGTGGAGGCTCCTTCTTTGGAGGCTTTAAGCAGAGGCTGGATGGCCATCTGTCGGGGGTGCTTTGAATGAGATTTTCCTGCTTCTTGCAGAGGGTTGGACTGGATGGCCCAAGAGATCTCTTCCAACTCTATGATTCTATGAAATCCTCCAGTTGGAATCTTATTACTTGAGAGTATATCAATTAAATCACTTGTGAAATGGAGAGCTGACAGGGTTGCTGTGAGTTGTATTGCCATGTTCCAGAAGCATTCTTTCCTGATGTTTCGCTTGCAGCTATGGCAGGCATCCTCAGAGGTTGTGAAGTCTGTTGGAAACTAGTCAAGTGGGGTTTATATTTCTGTGGAATAATGTCCAGGGTTGGGAGTAAGAACTCTTATCTGTTTGAGGCAAGTGTGAATGTTTCAATTGGCCACCTTGACTAGCATTGAATAGCCTTTCAGCTCCAAGGTCTGGCTGCTTACTGCCTGGGGAAATCCTTTGTCGTGAGATATTATCTGGCCTTGATTTTCATGTCGAGAATTCCTCTGTTTTCAGAGTGTTGTTCTTTATTTACTGTTCTGATTTTAGAGGGTTTTTTTAAATACTGGTAGCCAGATTTTGTTCATTTTCATTGTTTCTTCTTCCTTTCTGTTGAGATTGTCTACATGCTTGTGGATTACAATGACTTCTCTGTGTAACCTGTCGTGGTAGTTGTTAGAGTGGTCCAGCATTTCTGTGCTCTCAAATAACATGCTGTGTTCAGGTGAAATCCACAAGTCCTTTTCTCTTACTGGGTGTTGACTCCTCTCTTGACAGATCTACCAGAAGATACCCAGCACGGACCCCTCCTCCAGCAGAACCCAGCAAATCGTCGCCTCTGTCCGCTCCATGAGTTTGCCCGGAGGGGAGCTGGTCTCTCGGACCCATTACTCCCCCATCTACTTGTCCTGCGTGATGCTTTTGGTGGCCCTGAGTTGGCAGTACCTGAGCACGGTGTCCCAGGCAGCAGAGGAATACGTTCACACGGGAGAGAACTGAGACCGACACGGTTTTGTTTTTTGAAGGGAGAGACATTTCAGACTTAGGAGGACTTGAAGGAAGTCCCCGGACTTGAAACCTTGAATTTATGCAAACCTGTTTAGACTGGAAGCTTTCACCTCTAGAAACAGCTGCTAACAAACCGAGGTTCCTGAATGGAGGCAACCCCCTCACTCTCCCTTTTCCTTTGTCGGATGGACTGTTGGATGGACTAGTCTTTTTCTGAGTCTTAATATTTTGTTTCCTGCAGAGTGTTTGATCTGCAGTTTTTGTTTCCCCTTTTTCCTGATGTAGGATATTTTTTAACTAGGAAGTTGGAAGGTGCCTCTTCGTTGCTTGTTAATTTTGACAATAAAATACAAAATTGCTGTGACCCAAGTGTATTGAATTGACACTCTGGCCGGCATCCTATTGCATAAGTTCCTTCATGTATTGTCAAAGGCTTTCATGGTGGGGATCACAGTGTTGTTGTATGTTTTCCGGGCTGTGTGGCCATGTTCCAGAAGTATACTTCTGGAACATGGCCATACAGCCCGGAAAACATACAACAACCCATGTATGTGGTTGTATTTTGGGGCAAGATAAGCGCCGTCATTTCTAACTTAAGGCCAATCCTCTCATAGGATTTTCTTGGCAAGGTTTGTGTTGGCTTTCCTCTGAGGCTGAGATGGTGCCGCTTATTCAAGGTTCCCAATGGGTTTGTAGTTGAGCAGGGATTTGAACCCATGTCTCCAGTGTCCTAGTGCAGCACTCAGGCCATTACAACATCCTGGTTTTCCAATTGAAGGTTACGAAAGTGGAATCATGCATGCATTGTACATTGTTAAAGGGTGCATCACACGTATCATTGTGCAACTATGTGTGATTTTTTTTTTGGCTGTGCAACATTCCGATTCTTCAGTGAGGTTGCAAAGAATTAAGGACTTAACACTATGTCTCTTATGGAGGATTGTTCCCTAGAGTCAACATCTACAGCTTTGGTAGGACCTAATGTTTCCCCTTTGAAAGCCATGCATTCCTTACAGCAGAAATGGAGAGGGCGGGATCCTGAGGTGGGAATGTAGTGGGGATATTTTTGTGTGTTTTCATGCATTTGTAGGGAGGATTTGAAGGCAAGAATTGCCCCCCAAATTGCACCTCTTTTTGGAATTGACTTGCTTTGGGGAAACTGGTGAATTATTTCATGGGCTGCAAAAGGGGGTTCCAAGTGAACTATACTAAACCCTAATGTAGGGCAACTCTCAGCAGCCCTTATCCAGCATAAGTAAGTGGGAAGGCATTCTGGGAATTAAAGTCATATGGTTCCCAATCCTCTTCTTCGGTGTTAATCTGTTTGGAGAAGATTACCCTATTCTAGTTCTATTACCTCTGGAACATAGATGTAGGGAATATGAGGCCTGCTACATATCTGTTGGACTGCAACTCTCATTATTGCTGCTAGTGCAGCCAATGGTGTAGAATGCTGCAATCTACCACCATCATCTTTACTCTTGAAGGAGCCTGCCTTTATCCCAGGGGCAAGATGATGTTAGACTGTATGCCCCATCATCCCTCATCTTCAAATATTTAAGTTGGGGCTGATGGCAGTGGCAGTCCCGCAGCATCGAGAGAGCACAGTTTACATTTTGTGCAACAATGATCACCATCCACTTCCTTCGACCATGAGGAATCATGCAACTCTCTTAATGTTACTTAAAATGTGTTTGCTAAAGGGAAAGCACAGTTTTAGGTGTCTGTCAACTAGAGTGAAAATCTCAAATTCCAGATAGGATCCTGGGAGTTTTTCAGCTATCAAAGCACCAAGGCATTTGTAGATCAAAACCCGCATCCTGGAACTCAGCTTAGAAACAAACTGGAAGCTGAAGCTGTCATTTTCTAGTTGCCAATATATGTTTTCCAAAGACCAAACTAGATAAAAGCTGCCTCCTGCAGATACTTTTAACTGGAGATCCTGAATTTGAGTGGGGGTTAGACTTGATGGCCTTTGGGGCACCTTTCAATGTTATGATTTTTGGGGTCTCTATTTTACACTCTTTGTTGTTTCTGAGGCTAATTTAGACTCCAGAAAAAAACCCTGGTTGTTGTTACGCGCCTCCAAGTCAACTCTGACTTTTAGTGACCCAATCCCAGATACAATTCATTTGCCATTGACCGTTTCGGAGGCCCCAATGTATCTCCATGACTGAGCAAGGCTTCGAACTCTGGTTTTCCAAAGTTGTAGTCCAAAACTCAGTCCACTACACCCCTCCAGACCTCAATTCTCTGCATGTCAGGGACTCATCTGTTTAATAATGGAATGGAAAAGACTCAGCCTTTGAAATGTTGGACTCCATCCCTCAGTAGGCAGAAGTTCTAATCCACCATGATCTGGCCATTCTTACCCCTACTTTAAAATCACAAAATACATGTCATTTCCTTTGGATCAATGTTTTCTGTATAATTTAAAGGAGCTTATGGAGCAACCCTGTTTACATTCTGCAGTCATGTCTCGGATAGGGCTTGAGAGGTAAGGATTTGCCCTTTGGTAGTTATAGGTTGTTGACTGCTAGGATTCTTGCAAGGACAGAATTGCTGAGATGTGTGGACTTTGCTCAGCTTTGTTACAACACTCTTGTTCAAGCCTATATACTTAAGAGTTACTGCAACAGATTAGTTCGCCCTTATCTTTCGTGTTACATGCCTTTGAGTTGCCCGTCGGCTTACTGCAACCCAGAGGCAGTTATGCTAGTTCCTTCTTTGGAAACAGATACTAACTTCTGTTGAGCTGAGCCCCCAATTTGGTTTGGATCCCAATTAAGATTGGGTGCCCCTTTGATTTGGATTGTATCCAGCCCTTCTAGAGTTCTTTTTCTGTCCTGCCTAAATGGGTAAAATGTTAATGGGAATGAATAACATTTGGAAAGTTGTAGTTTTACAAGGTTTTCCATCTTCTCTCCCAGAATTCCATAGCATTGAGCCATGGAAGTTAAAAGTCACATCAAACTGCATTTATTCTACAAGACAGATGCACACCTCCACCTCCCAAGCCCTGAAAGCCAAAAAGGGATGTAGCGAAATGCACACCACTGACACATACTCTCCACCTTTATGCGATATTGCCATCTTCGCCTTTTCCAAAAGTTAATGTGTCTTATGAACGTTTTAGTTGACCTACCAAAAGCATTCCCTGTGACATGTACTTTGTTTTATGACCAATATTATTAGACCCTTCCAGCCAGTAACCAGGTTTATATTGCAGCAGATCTGACACCTCATGTCTCTTGCAAAAGCTACATTTTTGGACAATTGCTTTTCTAGCTGATAGCCCAAAGTCACTCTCACAAAAAGGATTACTGTATATACTCGAGTATAGGCCTAGTTTTTCAGCCCTTTTTTTAAGACTGAAAAAGCCCCCCTAAGCTTATACTCAGGTGAGGGTACTGGTTAGCTTATATTTGGGTCAGCTTTTACTTGAGAATATATGGTACATTTATTATTTTTCTCTATTATTATTGGTATTATTACAGTTATTATTTTTCTCTATTGTTGCTACTATTACATTTATTTTATTCTATTTTATTATTATTATTATTATTATTATTATTATTATTATTAATACATTTATTATTTCACTCTGATCTTATTATTATTGCATTTATTATTTTACTCTATTTATTATTACTTGTATTATTCTCCAGTATTTATTACTATTATTACAGTAGAGTCTCACTTATCCAACATAAACAGGCCAGTAGAATGTTGGATACGCGAATATGGTGGGGAATAAGGAGGGGTTAAGGAAAAGCCTATTAAACATCAAATTACATTATGATTTTACAAATTAAGCACCAAAACATGTTAAACAACAAATTTGACAGAAAAAGTAGTTCAGTACGCAGTAATGTTATGTTGTAATTACTGTATTTACGAATTTAGCACCAAAATATCATGATGGATTGAAAACATTGACTACAAAAATGCGTTGGATAATCCAGAACGTTGGATAAGCAAGTGTTGGATAAGTGAGACTCTACTGTACATGTATTATTTTACTCTATTATTATTAAAAGGATACATAAGCACATTTACATTGAAGATGAGAATCATGATTTGATCAGAGTTGGACAGTCTTATCTTAAATTTGAGCTTTATGTAAATATTCAAAAACATTTAGCCTACTGATGCCTCAATTAATATAATTTTATTGGTATCTATTTTTATTTCTGAAATTTACTATGCTCGGCTTATACTGGAGTCAATGTTTTCTCAGTTTTTTGTGGTAAAATTAGGTGCCTCGGCTTATATTCGGGTTGGCTTATACTCAAGTATATACATACGGTAAGTACAGGTTGAGTATCTCTTAATACTTGCATATACATAATGGCACCATGAGATTCAGAGCAAACCTTAAGAAATGGGGCCACAAAGTGGAGTCCATGGCATGCAAGTGTGGAGAAGAGCAAACCACAGACGACCTACTACAATGCAGCCTGAGCCCTGCTATATGCACCATGGAGAACCTTCTCACACCAATATCAGAGGCACTCCAAGTGGCCAGCTTCTGGTCAAAGGGAATGTACTATAATGCCAAGTTTTTAACTTTTGTGGTTTTTCTATACATTATAACTATATTCCCAATTCACTTCTGACACAATAAATAAATAAATATACATACTTAGGTATCATAAACATGGAGCCCATGTCCAACATAACATTACGCACATAGCCTCAGTGTAATTGTGTACACAAGACAGTCTGCCTTCCACATTTGCATATCCTTTATGCATATACATAATGAGAGATCTTGGTGACATTTCATTATGTATATGTATGACACATACATATGTATAAACAAGTTGAAACACAAAATGTATTTATGTTTCTTATACACCTTCCACACATAGTAGAGGTAAAGGTTTTCCCTGACGTTAAGTCCAGTCGTGTCTGACTCTGGGGGTTGGTGCTCATCTCTAAGCCGAAGAGCCAGCATTGTCCGTAAACACCTCCAAGGTCATGTGGCCATAGGCATGACTGCATGGAGTGCAGTTACCTTCCCGCAGGAACGGTACCTATTGATCTACTCACATTTGCATGTTTGGCAGGTTGGCAGAAGCTGGAGCTAACAGTGGGCGTTCACTCCGCTCCCCGGATTTGAACCTGGGACCTTTCGGTCTACAAGTTCAGCAGCTCAGTGCTTTAACACACTGAGCCACTGAAGGCTCCATCTTCCACACATAGCCTGGAGGTAATTGTGTACTCAAAACAGTAGCCATATTTGTGGATTTGAGCATCTCTTAATACAAAGCTTTCTAAACTCTGTTGTGACATGTTCGTGGGTCAGCTGCAAGGTGTAAGTGTGTTGCACAGACTTAACAGGAGTATGACAAAAATCTTGGTCGTGTACATTATCTTACAAACTATATATATTTAAAATACCAATGAAATGTTTTCATGAGATACATTGTGTCCCCATGCATTTAGTTACAGTAGAGTCTCACTTATCCAACATAAACGGGCTGGCAGAATGTTGGATAAGCGAATATGTTGGATAATAAGGAGGAATTAAGGAAAAGCCTATTAAACATCAAATTAGGTTATGATTTTACAAATTAAGCACCAAAACATGTTTAACAAATTTGACAGAAAAAGTTCAATACGCAGTAGTAATTACTGTATTTATGAATTTAGCACCAAAACATCAGAATGTATTGAAAACATTGACTACAAAAACATTGACTACTAAAAGGCAGACTGCGTTGGATAATCCAGAACGTTGGATAAGTGAGACTCTACTGTATTACATTTTATGTATGTCTGTATATCTTATAAGAAAGTGGTTCTCAACCTGTGGGTCCCCAGGTGTTTTGGCCTACAACTCCCAGAAATCCCAGCCAGTTGACCAGCTGTTAGGATTTCTGGAAGTTGAAGGCTAAAACATCTGAGGACCCACAAATTGAGAAGCACTGTTATAAGGGGTTGATTCAACTTTGGTTTGTTACTAGGTTGATTTAATGCAAGCATGGTTAAAAATGGGTCCTCCAGGTGTTTTGGACTTCAACTCCCACAATTCCTAACAACCGGTAAGTTTGCTCATCAAGAAAAACAGGGACACAACTATTCCTGGCCACCAGTGGGCAGTAAAAGACACATTAGACTGGCAATGAGATTTCAACTCTTTATTGGAGAGATGAAGAAAAAAAACCCAACTGAAGTCGTACTGGTAAACATTTGGCTGCTTTTGCAACAACCGCAAGTTTAAAGGCTTTGTGCATTTCATGAGTACATTCGAAGCTGGGAGATAGTGAAATAACGGAGCCTATGTGTCAGATCCAGGTGGAGTCTAACTCACAGTAGAGCCATTGACCTCAGTGGGTCTCTCATTTAAAATAAAGAGACTTGGATTTAGACGAATGGGTCTGCTTTTAGTATGACCAAGTCCAGATCCAAACGTCTGGTCTGCATGCATTGATCACCACTATCATCATTCCTGTACTGATGATTTGCAATTGTAAATTATTATTATATATTTTACTGAATCAATGACTATCCATGTGCAAATTCAGCCAGTGCAGTTATTGTAAAGACTTGAGAAATGCAACAAAATAATGTATGACACTTAGAGCTTATCTAGGAACACAGAGTGGGCTCCATAATTTGCTATCCATGATTAAATCCCATTTATAATGATCGAAGCCTCAAATTACTAGCCACATGGTGGCACAACACTCCAATAAAAGCCAAAGCACAGATCTGAAGTTTCCAGAAGCAAATACAATGGAGCCTTGTTGGGGTTAGTCAGTATAAACACGGAGACTCTAATTTGCCCCTAGCTGCCTAGGAACATGGATAGAGAATCAGCAAGAAATAAAGAGGAATTGGCACAGAGGTTCCCAATTTTGGATCCTCTGGGTGTTTTGGACTTCATTTCCCCAAAACCACAACCAGCTTGGCCAATAAGCAGGAGCTGGAGTCCAAAACATATGATGGATCCAAGTCTGGGAACCATCTTATTGGCTGAAGCAAAGCGTAAGATAGTTCATCATTGTCTCAAATGTCTTATCTCTTTGCTATCCCCCGTGTCTCATCATCAATATGACCCAATAAAGGTCTCAGCACATAAATCATCAACAATCAGTCATTTTAGCCTGCTTCCAATCCTTTGCCTTGAAAATCCTCTTTGGCACCATGCTATGGCTCACCTAGGGTTGTGTCCCCCCAACAGTCCAATCACCCTGTTAATTCTATAGGACACTTGGAAGAATATTTCTCAACAATACCGAGAAATATTTACTCAAAATTATTAAATCAGCTAGCTCTGATTCAATTGCATCCTTCTGGTTTCGTTTCTCAATGACTCTATAGAGTTGCCCCACTTTGTGCCGCCTCGTTCTTCCTGCCTCCTGGAGACAATAGCACTGAGTAATGGTTTTTAAAACATTTTAAAAGGCTTTATTTTTTTAAAAAAATCTGAAATCTAAAATGTCTGAGGAGTGTGGCAGTTTTTGTCACCACTGCTTCCGTTTCCACAGGATAAAAATCAACTTGATTATTTGCAGATCAATCAGCTGGATTCAGAAGGGCAACGTCTTCACAGCATCTTCCAATATTCGCTCGTCTTGGGGATCCCAGCGACAATTTCAGATTCGATTCCGCAGTGGTCCTGTCCACGGAGGATCCTGAAGAAACCTAGGAGAAGGTGAGAGGAACATCTTGAGAACGTTTCCTCAAGTCTGGGACCTCAAAGGAAGAAGTTTGACAATGTGTTGTCGAAGGCGTTCATGGCCAGAACCACAGGGTTGTTGTGTGTTTTCTGGGCTGTATGGCCATGTTTTCTCCTGACGTTTCACCCACATCTATGGCAGGCATCCTCAGAGATTGTGAGGTGCAAACTATCTACAGAACCACCAAGAAAATCCAACAACGAATATGTTCAGTGAAGGACAAGAAGAATCCTTTCACCTCTGCAGGAGTCTACCGTATACATGCATCAAAACATCAGGGTGTCTCCTAGGCAACACCCTTGCAGATGGCCAATTCTCTCACACCAGAAGCGACTTGGAGTTTCTCAAGTCACTCCTGACATGAAAAAAAACAACCGCCATGCAGCTGTGGACAAGACTCCTTAGGGACCACTGAAAGCAGCATTGCCCAGACACGAATCAAGGAGACTGACTCAATCAGAGAAATCAGCCATTGCAGAGCACTTGCTGAACAAACCCGGACACAGAGTATTATTATTTGAGAACATAGAAATGCTGGACCACTCTAACAACCACCATGTCAGACTACACGGAGAAGCCACTGAAATCCCACAAGCATGTGGACAATTTCAACAGAAAGGAAGAAACCATGAAAATGAACAAAATATGGCTACCACTATTTAAAAAAACTCTAAAATCAGAACAGTAAATAAGGAACAACACTTTGAAAACAGGTGACTTCCAGACATGAATCAATCAGGGGCAGCTAACACCTCTGAACAAAAGATTCCCCCAGGCAGGAAGAAGCCAGGACATGAATCTAGCAAGGCCATTGGTGCTAATCAAGGTGATTAATTAAAACTTTCACAATGGCCTTCTTCTCCCACCCTGGACCTTCTACAGATATATAAACCTTCCTTACTTCGATTTTTTCGGTTATACCTTACAACCTCTGAGGATGCCTGCCATAGATGTGGGCAAAATGTCAGGAGAGAATGCTTCTGACACATGGCCATATAGAAAACACACATCAACCCCAAGAAGTATGACTGATGGCCCTCCAAAAGCTGCATGTTCGACTTTAACAGACTGGATTAATGTATAAGTTTCTCAAGTCACTGTGGACACGAAAAAAGGCAAAAGGAACCAGCTGCATCTACGTTTCAGTGAGGTTTTCAATCAATTCTACAGATGAGACACAGATGAGAATTTCTATAGAAGACCCATATCTTATTGATAATTGCAACCCACTAAACCAATGAGATTCAATGAACCTTCTAGCCAATTGTATCATACCGTCTTCACCCCAGTCTGTGTTCCAGGAATTGGCTGCCAACCAGTAAGGGGTGCCATTGTCAACGCCCCAGCCCAGGATACGGATGGCATGGCCACCAACTTCCTCTCCAGAAACATGTTGATAGACACCTGCAAGAAGCAGCAAGGAGCGGGTGAAAAAATTGAATCCTACAACTCTCGAATGAAATAATAATCCAAATGAGGTCCCTACTCAACCCTCCTACTCCACCTCCGGTGATGTATTCAGGTGAGATGCCAGGCACCTGCCATATGAATTACAACTCTTTGTTTAACCAGCAATGCTACAAACTATGACATCTTAGAATCTGTCATTTCATGATATACTTGGGATTCTCCATACAATCCTAGAGTTGGAAGAGACCTGGTGGGCCATCCAGTCCAACCCCCTGCCAAGAAGCAGGAAAATTGCATTCAAAGCCAGGCTGTGGCGCAGCTGGCTAGTAACCAGCTGCAATAAATCACTACTGACCCTTCTGCTGCCCTGCAGACTAGGACACGGAACAATGGCTTCAAACTACAAGAAAGGAGATTCCACCTGAACATCAGGAAGAACTTCCTCACTGTGAGAGCTGTTCGACAGTGGAACTCTCTCCCCGGGGCCGTGGTGGAGGCTCCTTCCTTGGAGGCTTTTAAACAGAGGCTGGATGGCCATCTGTCGGGGGTGCTTTGAATGCGATTTCCTGCTTCTTAGCAGGGGGTTGGACTAGATGGCCCATGTGGTCTCTTCCAACTCTACTATTCTATGATTCTATGATTCTATGAGAGGTCATGAGTTCGAAGCCCGGGTTGGGTTAAGCCCCCGACCATTAAATAGCCCGGCTTGCTGTTGACCTATGCAGCCCCGAAAGACAGCATATGTCAATTAGGGAAATTTAGGTACGCTTTATGCGGGAGGCTAATTTAACTAATTTACAACATCATAAAAAAAAAACTGCCAGCAAAACACGAGGAAAGGAATGTGGACACTAGTGGACAGTGAAGCAACAGCTCCCCCTGTGGCCGGAATCGTGAAGCTGGAAAAAAATGTTAAATGCCTCTGTGTCTGTCTATATATGTTGTTTGTCTGTTGGCATTGAATGTTTGCCATATATGTGTTCATTGTAATCCGCCCTGAGTCCCCTTCGGGGTGAGAAGGGAAGAATATAAATACTGTAAATAAATAAATAATAAATAAAACACCCCTGACAGATGACCATCCAGCCTCTGTTTAAAACCCTCCAAAGGAGCCTCCACCACACTCCGGGGCAGAGAGTTCCACTGCTGAACAGATCTCTTACACAGTGAGGAAGTTCTTCCTAATGTTCAGGTGGAATCTCCTTTCCTGTAGTTTGAAGCCATTGTTCTGTGTCCTAGTCTCCAGGGCAGCAGAAAGCAAGCTTGCTCTCTCTTCCCTATGACTTCCCCTAACATCTTGATCCATGGCCCTCATCATGTCTCCTCTGTGTGACGACGTCCTTTGTAAATGTGATAACCTCTATTTTGCTAGAAATGCTGCCCCTCCAGTATATTATGTGCCCAGGGCAAATAACCAAAGTTTATGGTTACCTACTGTGCTGGGCCCTGAGAACTTCCTTTTAAACATTCTTGTAAGTGTCCCTTAAAGCACTGATTTTATTATGTGCAGGTCACATAAACATCAGATAAGAATAACCATGTATGCATTAGGTATCATAGAATCATAGAGTTGGAAGAGACCTTATGGGCCTCCAGTCCAACCCCCTGCCAAGAAGCAGGAAAATCACATTCAGACATATGGCCATCCAGCCTCTACTCAAAAGCCTCCAGAGAAGGATCCTCCACCACATGCTGGGGCTCCTTCTCACAGTTAGGAAGTTCTTCCTAATGTTCAGATGGAATCTCCGTTTCTGTAGATTGAAGCCATTGTTCCATTGCATCCTAGTCTCCAAGGCAGTAGAAAACAAACTTGCTCCCTCCTCCCTATGACTTCCCCTCACATATTTATATATGGCTATCATGTCTCCTCTCAGCCTTCCCTTCTGCAGGCTAAACATGCCCAGCTCTTTAAGCCGCTCCTCATAGGGCTTGTTCTCCAGACCCTTGATCATTTTAGTTGCCCTCCTCTGGACACATTCCAGCTTGTCAACATCTCCCTTCAGTTGCGGTGCCCAGAATTGGACACAGTGTGATTCCAGGTGTGGTTTGACCAAGGCAGAATAGAGAAGTAGCATGACTTCCCTGGATCTAGACACTAGACTCCTATTTATGCTGGCCAAAATCCCATTGGCTTTTTAAGTTGCTGCATGACATTGTTGGCTCATGTTTAACTTGTTGTCCATAAGGACTCCAGCAAGTAGCTCCCCTATAATTCAAGGAAGTTTGCTAGAAAATCCTAAGTACTCCTCCACCAGGATTTCATAAGATGAAGGCTTGGCAGTCACTATAAACTCTTAAGCGTGCAGGAGAGGATTCAGGTCTGATTTTATAAGGCCGATATAAAGCTTACTGTATATACATGAGTATAAGCCTAGTTTTTCAGCCCTCTTTTTAAGACTGAAAAAGCCCCCCTCGGCTTATACTTGGGTGAGGGTCCTGGTTGGCTTATATTTGGATCAGCTTATACTTCAGAATATATGGTACATTTATTATTTTTCTCTATTATTATTGGTATTATTACATTTATTATTTTTGCTACTATTACATTTATTTTACTCTATTTTTTATTATTATTAATACATTTATTATTTCACTCTCATATTATTGCATTTATTATTTTACTCTATTTATTATTACTTGTATTATTTTCCTGTATTTATTATTATTATTACATCTATTATTTATTATTATTAAAAGGATATATAAGCACATTTACATTGAAGAAGATGAGAATAATGATTTGATCAGAGTTTTATCTTAAATTTGAGCTTTATGTAAATATTCAAAAACATTTAACCTACTGATGCCTCAATTAATGTAATTTTATTGGTATCTATTTTTATTTCTGAAATTTGCCACCCTTGGCTTATACTGGAGTCAATGTTTTCCCAGTTTTTTTGTGGTAAAATTAGGTGCCTCAGCTTATATTCGGGTCGGCTTATACTCAAGTATACATGGTAATTGCCTGGAACATGCTCTGAAACTGAAATGTCTTTGGAAACAAAGTTTTACTTTTTTAAAATAGATGCACCATGCATTGGGCACATATTATCAGCCTTGAGTATCTGCTGGGGTTTGATTCCACAACATCTTGTGGATACCAAAAATCCGTGGATGCCGAAGTCCCATTATACACAATGGCGTAGTGATATAATGTTTCTTAAATAAACTGCCAAAATCAATGTTTATTTTGGGAATTCATGGTTGCATCCTGTATTGTTGGGGATTCCTGACCAAAGCAGAAGTGTGTAGGTCAATAACTACTTCTTCCTCATCCTCCACATTTCCCATGCCCCTCTCCTGCCTGAAGCCACATCTTGAATTTTTTCCATGATATTTCTCTGCAACTTCAATATGGCTAGTTTTTAAAAAAGTGTTATCCAAAGACCGAATTACCTGATTTGTACATGAGGAAGTCAGAGTACACAACAAAGGCTCCTTCCACTGGCCCGTTCTTGTAGATCTCAGCCATTATTTCCTTCTCACTGCGAGGGATGCCGTAGGAGGTAACTCCTGGAAAGAAGAAGGAAAAATAAAATCAGAAAGCACTGAAACCATTTAAACTCAGTTTTGAAGTTTCCACCTCTCTCTGCTTCCACTTAACATTCCTCGTAATGTGTTGTCGAAGGCTTTCATGGCCGGGATCACAGGGTTGTTGTATGTTTTCCGGGCTGTATGGCCATGTTCCAGAAGCATTCTCTCCTAGCGTTTCATCCACACCTATGGCAGGCATCCTCAGAGGTTGTGAGGTATACCTCTGAGGATGCCTGCCATAGGTGTGAGCAAAACGTCAGGAGAGAATGCTTCTTGAAAATGGCCATACAGCCCGGAAAACACACAACCGCATTCCTCTTAAAGCTTCTCTACATCTCAGGTTAGCTACAGGGAAATATTTAATTGCAGCTGCTCCCCCCCCCCAAAGACCCTTTCTTGACTCATTTTTATCACAAGGAATAGAAAAAACCTTTAATGCACACTCTGTTCATTTTGGCACCCAATGAAACTGCTTTCGCTTGGCTAAGAATTCAAATCTGTGTCTTAACTTGATGATATGTCATTAATAGACAGATTGATATATTTTTGCTTTAATTTTAGTCTTATGGAAAACATTCTTAAAGCAGAGAAGCCATTTATCACCTATGCTTTAAGCAGAAAATCTAGTTTCCTATATGAAAACTTAACTCACAGAAATGAAGCCACCTAACAAGAGTTTTAACTCGAATTAAGCTTCATTACATGTTGAGTATCCCTTATGCTTGAGTGTTTTGGATTTCTTTCTTTTCTTTTCTTTTTTTTTTTTTTTTTGGATTTTGTAAGCGTTCGCTACCGTAGTGCTTGTCCTGCTTGTATGCAGGTGTGTAGCCATCTTCACACTTCTTGACACATTCGGGGGTCTCTCCGCCTTCACCGGAGCAGGGGGGACGAGTGCCGTTGGTGTGGTGCTCACAAGGCGGGATAGAGTATGGCCGGCAGCCTGCCCAGTGGAAACCAGAACGTCAATATTTTTGGATCAATTTTATATACTTTTACAGTAAGAAATGACCAAATTATCACAGCAGGCGATGAACTAGTGAGTTAAGGTAACAGTTTCCTCTTTTCCAGCAAAACTCCAATACCGTAATTTTTTGCCTGCAAACCATACAGAAAGTCCCCAAAACTGGGGAAATGCCTCCATTCTCACACAGAATTTATTAACGTTCCCTAATCCCACTATCTTTATTAGTGTTTTTGTTGATATAGAGTAAAATGTTCAATCTATTGTTTGCTGTTGGATTGTGTGTTTCGTTCTGGCAAGCATTCCAGCAGCCATGAGATTAATTCTGGCCAGCCCTGATTGATTGCTGGAAGGGCAAATGGCAAGGACTTCTGTTTGAGCTACTTGACAGGAAGATGAATCACAGACTGTGGAATGCAAAGGAGGTGCTTTGTGCACAGTGAATGGACTTTTGAAAGAGAGTGACATTCTCCATGTTTGTCTGTGTGAATGCAACATGTGTCTGGATAGCTTTGGACAGTAAGCAATGTAAATATTGTGAATAAAGCCTTAGTGCCTTCGGCAGAGATAAATCAGTGAAGTTGTCATTCTTTGTCAGTGCCATTTTCGCCATTTGCAAAGTGGTCTGATGGGTGAGTTAAGGTGGGACCTAGCTCATCAATCAAGTCGGGGTCGCCAATACCCTGACATATATCAGAATGCTTCTCAGTATGGTTACAGAATCCATCTCAAAATGGTGGCAGAAAATGTCACTCCCAGTCATAATTTGGGTAGGATCTCCATGAAGATATGAGTTATTTGGTATCACTGTTGGATTGGGGGGCTAGAGGAGAAAATCAGGTCTTGGCCACTGTTGCAAGATTTAAAGAATCTAACAGGTGAAGGAGTCCAGCGCAAGGTGCGAATGGGATTTGTCTGTGAGTCAACTTAGCAAGTAGCAAACTGGGTATGTTGTCGAAGGCTTTCATGGTTGGAATCACTGGGTTGCTGTGAATTTTCCAGGCTGTGTGGACATGGTCCAGAGGCATTCTCTCCTGACGTTTCACCCACATCTATGGCAAGCATCCTCAGAGGTTGTGAGGTCTGTTGGAAACCAGGCAAGTGAGGATTATATCTGTGGAATGTCTAGGGTAAGAGAAAGAACTCTTGTCTGCTTGAGGCAAGTTTGAATGTTGTAAATTGATCACCTTGAGCAACAGTAAAAAAAGTGGATTTCAAGACAAGAAACAATCAGGGCCAGCTAACACCTCCCAACAAAGCATCCCCCAGGCAGGAAGCAGCCTGACTCTGAAGCTGAAAGGCCATTCAATACTAATCAAGGTGGCCAATGTGCAACATTCACACTTGTCTCAAGCAGATAAAGAGTTCTTTCTCCCACCCTGGACAGACCTAATAACCTTTGAAGATGCCTGCCACAGATGTGGACGAAACATCAGGAGAGAATACTTCAGGAACATGGCCATACAGCCCGGAAAACACACAACAACCCAGCAAACTGGATAGCCACAATAATCAATCTGGGCAAAAAATCCTAAATGACAAGGTAATGTACATAACTGATCCTTTCCAGATACAATTTTGGGAAGGAAGGTGACTCACCCACGTGGGAATCATAAAGCCCACCGGACACCAAGCCCTTCTCAGTCCAGTATTTCCATGCTCCAGATGGGTAGCCTCCGTTGCATCTGCAAGGAAGGAAAAATTAGACTCCACTGTCAAGAGGTTTCATGCAGAAAAAGCATAGAAATTTTTAGAAGTGGCTGAAAACTACCAGAATTTTGGCTATAGAATCACACTGGAGCTTAGAGAGAATACTTCTCCAAAACACTTCTATGATATTCTTCAGCCAGATGTTCAAAACACAAAAATAAGGTTCCAGTTTATGGGAAAATTGTATTACATGAAACGTTTGGAATGGATCCCCCACATAATATGCAGCTTTACTTTATAGCCAGATTAAATATATCTTTTTACGTATTTGAACATCGCTATCTTGTCCCCTCTGAACCTCTTGCCAACAAAACAAAAGCAATTAAGAGTCACACAGCATCATTACTATGAGCCCCTTTCCCATGAGGTCTGTATCTAAAGTCCCCTTGAAATGAAACAAAAGTGAGATGAGCTCTCCAGTCCTGAATGGGGAATCCTCTCCATCAAAAGGAACCTGGATTTCTAAAGGGGAACAATGAGGCAGCAACTCACCCCATTCCGCATTCAAAGCCGCAGCAGGAGAGAAGGTCTTCTGCAGAGATCTCCACATTCACCTTGCCGTTGGTGTGGACGCAAACCCGGTCAGAAATGGCCTCCACTGCACCAAATGCCTGCAGGTGGCAATTCATGGAGATTAAAGTATTTATTTATATTATTGATTTTAAAGAAAAATTTATTATACTAGCTGTGCCCTGCCACACGTTGCTGTGGGCAATTGGAATTGCACTGAATAGCCTCACTGCTTCAAAGCCTGGCCGCTTTCTACATAGGAGCATCCTTCCTTGGGCAGGTTGAATGGGATGGAGTAGCCTCGTGGCTTCAAAACCTGAGGGTTTTCTATCTAGGGGAAATCTTGGTTGGCCAGGTTGGACAGCACTGAATACCCTTGCTGCTTGCAAGCCTGGCCGCTTTCTACCTTGTGGAATTCTTGTTTGGCCAGGTCGAATAGCAATGAAGTCTCAGTGCAGCAAGTATGAATGCTGCAATTAGTTACCTTGATTAGCATTTAATGGTCCTGCAGCTTCAAAGCCTGAGGGAATCCTTTGTTGGGAGGTGTTAGCTGGCCCTGATTGTTTCCTGTCTGGAATTCTCCTGTCTTCTGAGTGTTGCTCTTTATTTACTGTCCTGATTTTAGATATTATATTGCTCTGTATAATTATACCACAGTAATTATTACATATTATATTTATAATCGTATATTATCTGCTTAGAACAGGATTATGTGAGGCCCCTTCTACACAACTGTATAAAAACCACACTGAACTGGATTATATGGCAGTGTGGACTCAAGTTAATCCAGTTCAAAGCAGATTATCCTGTCTTGGCATTCAGGGTTATATAGGTGTGTGGTAGAGCCTTGAGTCTACACTGCCATACAATCCAGTTCAAATCAGATAATCTGTATTTTATAGGCAGTGTGGAAGAGGCCTGATTGAAGAGGCCCTGGGTGCCATTAAATGGCTGAGTGGGTTGCTAGGAGACAAGTGGGCGGAGCTTGCCCTTCTAACTGGCAGCAATGGGAAAAAACAGTTCTTCCTCTTCCTCTAATTAGGACTTTATTTTTCTTGTTTTTTTTAGTTGAAAGACATATTTTGGATGACTATGTCTTTTGTGGCCAAATTTGGTGTGATTTGGTTCAGTGGCTTTGTTGTTTACTCCAAAATAAAATGAACATAACATTTTTATATACAGTAGTCTCTCACTTATCCAAGCTAAACGGGCTGGCAGAAGCTTGAATAAGTGAATATCTTGGATAATAAGGAGGGATTAAGGAAAGGTCTATTAAACATCAAATTAGGTTATGATTTTACAAATTAAGCACCAAAACATCATGTTTTACAACAAATTTGACAGAAAAAGCAGTTCAATATGCAGTAATGTTATGTTGTAATCACTATATTTACGAATTTAGCACCAAATTATCATGATATATTGTAAACATTGACTACAAAAAATGGCTTGGATAATCCAGAAACTTGGATAAGCAAGGCTTGGGTAAGTGAGACTCTACTGTATATAGATTGATATTACAAATTGAACAGAATTCCAACATCCAACATTGCTCACGAGGAGGTTGAGATAGTGAGAACTCTTGTTTTCTGATGGCTTTATGTTCCCAAACATTGTTTAATGCACAAAATTATCAAAAGTTTTGTGTGTAAAAGTACCTTCAGCTCTGTGCATAAGGTTTATATTAAACAAATGAATTTTTGTGTCTACACTTGTGTTCCCTCGCCAAGATATCTCTTGTACAGACATACAAATAGATGTATTCTAAAATCCCCCAAAATCTGAAATACTTAAGATCCCAAGGATTTTGGATAAGGGACATTTAACCTATATATTCATATATCCAAGGCTTTGTTTTGTATACAGAGTCTGCTGCCTTTGATAGTGGCTTTTATGTTCAGAGTCAAATTTGAATCAGATTCACTATCCTCACTGATGTGGAAGTCACTGATTGAGGGCTCAGATCAAATAAACTGCTAAATGAATCCTTGACATTTGATGACCATCAATTGACAATGATGGTATATTAATATAGTGCCATCAATATACACGGCACTGTACAACATCCTGCAAAGGTGTACAATCTAAAATATATGTACATTCATGTACTCATGTTGAGAGAAGGATGGGATACTAAGACATAAAATGATAGCCAGCCCTCCACATTTGCAGCTTTACCTTTTTTCGAAATTGATTATTTGCTGGTTTGGTGAATAGGTTCTCTTCACGTGTATTGTACATGCCAACCTCCCCATGAAATTGGAGATCCTACTGTCTGCAAACCAATTTTCTTCAGAGTCCAACTTACCCAGCAAGAGCCACAAGAACCTTGGTCTCTGATCTCGTTGATGGTTGGACAACTTGGCCATTGTTTCCGTGAGTCAAAACTATCTGGTAATTCCACATCATCTGCAAACGCAAACCTTGTTGGTTTTGGGAGCAGAAAAAGGGAGAGTGTTGGTTAAGTGAATTGTTGCTTTGGCAAGACTCTCAGACACCTGTCTATCTAAGCTCTGCCAATCCAAGCCTTCCTGAGCTTCTCCTCTTTCAAAGGCCCTAAGATCCATCTAGTGAAGATGTGTTTAGAACAGCTTTTCTCAATGGAATACTCCATAGGTGTGCATCTCAGGCTGGTTGGGGATGATGAGACTTTTGGATGACACATCAGAGACAACTAGGTCGAAAAAGAGTGTCTTCAAACACTCCTCTTTTCTGACGTAAGGCCAAGCATCACAAGGAAAAGTGACTTAGTAGTGGAGGATCCTCTACCACAGATTGAAATTGATTAGATCTATTTCACCAGATGCTTCCCATACTGAGCTCCAGGTGATATACATTGGCATTCACTACCAATCCTTTTTCCGATTTGGAAAAATCTGTTAGATGCCTGGCCCAATGTCATTTAGTATGTTTTCTGGTCCAAGGGGGACCCAAACCAGTTCTTCCTGGATCAGAGCCCTATTACACAATATTTATTTATTTACAGTATTTATATTCTGCCCTTCTCACCCCGAAGGGGACTCAGGGCGGATTACAATGAACACATATATGGCAAACATTCAATGCCAACAGACAAACAACATACATTAGACAGACTCAGAGGCATTTTTTTAACATTTTTCCAGCTTCACGATTCCGGCCACAGGGGGAGCTGTTGCTTCACCATCCAGTAGTGGCTGTACTTCCTCATTCCTTTCCTCGTGTTTTGCTGGCAGTTTTATGGTGTTGTAAATTAGCCTCCCGCATAAAGTGTCCCTAAATTTCCCTAACTGACAGGTGCAACTGTCTTTCAGGGCTGCATAGGTCAACAGCAAGCCGGGGCTATTAATGGTCGGAGGCTTAACCCGACCTGGGCTTCGAACTCATGACCTCTTGGTCAGTAGTGATTTATAGCAGCTGGTTACTAGCCAGCTGCACCACAGCCCAGCCCCAATAAACTACGTATCTCCACTGTGTTTATGTCCCTTGGAAAACTATAAAGGAAACAGGACATATCCACTGCTACCTCTAGCCACTTAACAGTTCCTAGAATCATATAATAATCAAGTTGGAAGAAACCTCATGGGCCATCTAGTCCAACCCCCTGCCATACAGGAAAAAAAACACAATCAAAGTAACCCCTGACAGATGGCCTCTAAGGAAGAAGCTTCCATCACACTCCGAGGCAGAGAGTTCCACTGCTGAATAGCTCTTACAGTCAGGAAGTTCTTGCTAATGTTCAGGTGGAATCTCCTTTCCGGTAATCTGAATCTATTGCTTCCAATCTGGTCTACAGAGCAGCAGAAAACAAGCCTACTCCTTCTGGGGACCACAGCAAGTTACCTTACATCAATCAAGTCAGTCTCTCTGACTCAGTACTGTCTACAACAGAGATGGGCAATCGTCACTGTAACTTGGAAGACTGTAACTTTATTTATTTAGTGTTCAAAATGTCCATTGTATCTTTTTAGGGTTCTGGAGGCAATTTTCTTGTGGCTTGTCTCCTTGCCAAACACAAGTCACTTCTCTTTTGGGAAATAAAGTCCATACTGGGCCTGAAATAGCTCAAGTGGGGCTAAATTCTGTAAAATCTGTTTCCCTAGTAAATCCCTCCTTGGCACATCTCTCCAACTGCAACCACAACAATTGCCCTAAATGCTCTGTGTTGCCTGCTCTTTTGATTCTTTCATGTTACAGAACTATAGCACTATCATGGCTGCATACTATGCGATCCTGGGGTTCATAGTTTGGGAAGGCACTTGAGGTTTAACCCTCCAAATATTTTGGATTTCAAGTTCCAAAAGCCCTGTCAGCCAATGGTCAGGAATTCCAAGAGCCGAAAGTCCAAAGATCCAGCAGATCAAAGCTTGAGACAACCACACAAAAGCAATTCGGCTTAGAATTCTAACTAACTCTCCCTAAATGTCAAATCTCAACATTTCACAGGATGGCATCATGGCAGTCAAAGGAGAATCCAAGTGTGGGATGGTGCAGTTTATAAGAATAATGGTCTTGGGGGGTTTAAAGCAGAAATATTTCCATGCCTATCCAAAGATGCATGGGATTGAACCTGTGCTCTTTTAAGTGCAAAGCATTTGCTTTTCCGCTAAGCCATTGGTTTTCTCCCCCTATTCTTTCAGGAGATTACTGTTATCAGAAAGACAACCTTGAGAGCTAAAAACTAGACAGTTATTTTGTCTCAAAAGTCCAAAGTTAACTGCAATATTAGCAGCAAAGAGAATAAACGCCTTACCTTTCAGGTAACTTGGGGCCGTGCAAATATGTGCCACACAACTTTTTCACATAACTCATGTCAACATTGTGGAAATTGTGCCCAGCCTTCACGGAAAAAGGAAAGAACAGAAAAAGGGAAGTTTTAAAGGATATCCAAGTTGTCCAGCCAAGAATATATAACATGATTGACAAGAAGCGAATGACTGATTCTGGGCATTAGATTTTGGACTAAAACTGTCAAAAATCATTCTGGGATCTTCAGTCCAAAGATTTAATGGGCACATGAAGTGTACAAGTCAAGGGAAGTCATTGTCCCACTCAATTCTGCTTTGGCTAGATGTCTAAAATACTGTGTTCAGTTTTGGAAGTTAGAACACATCCCGAGAAGAACAACAAAGAGTGCATCTAAACCTAAGAATCAATGCAGTTTGACATCACTTTAACTGCCAGAACCCAATACAACAGAACCCTGAGCATTCTAGTTTGGTGAGGCACCAGCACTTTTTGGCAGATAAAACTAAAGACTTTACAAAACAACAACTCCCATGATTCCATAATTTTGAACCATGAAGTGGTATCACTGCATTAATTCCACAGGGTAGATCCTAGAAAAGCTACAAGGCTTGGAGAGCTAAAGGCCTTGAGATCATTCTATCTCTTCCCCACTCCAAATTTTGACAATAGTGCAAACATCACATGGGCCTGTGGTGTAAATATTTTTCATGCCCTTGAGGCACCCTAGTTACTGCATCCTTGTAAGAAGTCATAGAGGCAAAAGATACATCAATATTTGCCAGTCAACTGGCAAACCAAAACTTCAAATTAACTGTGTTGCTTAGAATGGACTCTTAGTGACAACCTAAACCAAAAGCTTTTGTTTGAGACCAGAAGGTTGCTTGAACAGCTCTTTTGTAAAGTTTCTACTACCCT
The DNA here is from genome assembly GCF_035594765.1 of Anolis carolinensis. Lineage (NCBI taxonomy): Eukaryota > Metazoa > Chordata > Lepidosauria > Squamata > Anolidae > Anolis > Anolis carolinensis. The sequence continues at coordinate 7,474,560 of NC_085841.1, forward strand.
GTTTCCCCGAAAGTAAGACAGTCTCTTATATTAATTTTTGTCCCAAAGACGCGCTAGATCTTATTTTCAGGGAATGTCTTATTTTTCCATGAGGAAGAATTCACATTTATTGTTGAACAAAAAAATTAGCATTTATTATATACTGTACAGTAGTTGTCATCACAAACCAGCATAACCAGACAAACTCTGAATCCTATCAAGAATTTCTTGTTACTACCATTATTTTCATGTACTACAATCTATGGTATGTACATTTACCAATCCTGCCTTCTCTGGTGTTCTGTTTGGTGGGCATGCTTCCAAACAAAAACTTTGCTAAGCCTTACTTTTCAGGGGAGGTCTTTTTTTGGGGGAAACAGGGTAAATCCTGAAAACTACCCCATTACTATGAAAGACACCATCTGCCATATGGTAACTGCTCTTAACCTGTCCCTTCTTGTACATACAGAACACATCTGTGAGAAATAGAATAGCAGCACAGGAACAAGAGGCATTTAATTCTTGCCAGTTTAAACTTTATTTTTTTTGGAGGACTGCTACCAGAATTCCATCAGCCAGAAGGCTGGTAAAATATATATTTTCCAAGCTTTGCATTCAAACTCAGGGCAGGAGAGGCAAGAAGTTGGTTGTGTCAAAGGAAAATAAAATGCTTCAGTTCCAGGAAGAAAGTATATGGCTAAGGGTCTCCTTCTCATGGACCATCAATTTCACAGCCCATTACACCCCAGCAAGTGATGATGTAGTTGAATTGAAACATTTGTCACACAATACCTCTATGGACCAATAGATGAAGACCTTCCTCTATTATGCCCTGCTTCTTCTTTCCAACTCCATTATCCAGTCCAAGGTTTGCTCACCTGCCAAGTGGTGTTGAGCTTGTTGATGTAGTTCACCATGTCGTGGGAGAGAGGAGGGAAGTAAGGGACGCTCCGGGCGCTGGCAAGGGCCACCAGAAAACACAGAGCTGCTACAGACCGCCACATTTTGGAGATGGATCCTTGAGAGAGAAGGTGGAAGATGGGTTATTTTGTATGTCTGTGCAAGGTTGGGAAAGCTAAACAGTAGAACAAGAAAAAAAAACCTACTCATTGGAATCAGAGTGCTGGAGAAGAGTTCAGTGGATACCGTGGACTGCAAAAAAAAATTAGCACAATAGCTGGTCCTCTGTGTTTGCAGTTTCATTTTTGTGTATTTGAAAATTTGCAGATTTTACCATATATGTTTGCTCTAGGAATCTCTACCTCCTCCAGTGTGATTTCTGTCAGAAGACCTAGGCATTTGAATGTCCTTCAACATGATTCTACGGTCACTTGCCAACAAAGGTAGCCCATTGTGTTGTGTTGAAGGACTTAAGAGATTCCTAAGAAAGGATTATCTCAAGTAAAAAAAAAAAACATAGTTTGCAGTTTATCTATATATTAGTGCAGAGTCCTGCACCACTAACCACAGCAAATTGCATTATGGCAATTTTGCTGCACACAGCTGTTGGCTATTCTTATGTTTTATTGGAACTGTGTTTTTAACTATTTTGTTACTTTTGTTTTTTTTATTTTATCTATGTTTTTGTTTTTGATAGATCATTTGTATTTGTATCTAGGGGGCACTTGCCCCATGTTTAAGCTGCCCCGAGTCCCAATTGTGAGATGGTGGTGGGGTATAAAAATAAAGTTGTTGTTATTATTAACAACTATAGAGGGCTGACTGTTGAGCAAATAAATGGCTACTAGATTTACTACCGTGTTTCCCCGAAAATAAGACAGTGTCTTATATTAATTTTTGCTCCCAAAGATGCACTAGGTCCTATTTTCAGGGGATGTCTTATTTTTCCATGAAGAATTCACATTTATTGTTGAACAAAAAAATGAACATTTATTATATACTGTACAGTGGTTGTCATCACAAACTAGCATAACCAAACTTTGAATCCTATCAAGAATTTCTTATTACTACCATTATTTCAATGTACAACAATCTATGGTACATACATTGACCAATCCTGCATGCTCTGGTGTTCTGTTTGGCGGGCATGCTTCCAAACAAAAACTTTGCTAGGTCTTACTTTCAGGGAAGGCCTTATATTTAGCAATTCAGCAAAACCTCTACTGGGTCTTATTTTCAGGGGATGTCTTATTTTCGGGGAAACAGGGTAGAAAAGACAATGATCAGTAAGACAGTGAGAAAAGAGAAAGATCTCTTTTCACATGGTGAAAGCAAGAATGCCACTGTCTTGAGTTTGGCAAACACGAAGCCAGGCATGGGCAAACTTTGACTCTCCAGATGTTTTGGACTTCAACTCCCACAATTCCTAATATTTTTTTATTTACAGTATTTATATTCCGCCCTTCTCACCCCGAAGGGGACTCAGGGCGGATCACAATACACATATAAGGCAAACATTCAATGCCTTAACATAGAACAAAGACAAGACAAACACGGGGCTCCGAGCTGGCCTCGAACTCATGACCTCTTGGTCAGAGTGATTTGTTGCAACTGGTTGCTCAACAGCCTGCGCCACAGCCTGGCCCCGTAATAGCTGGAAGGCTGTTAGGAATTGTGGGAGTTGTATTTCAAAAACACCTGGAAGGCCAAATTTTGCCTATGCTTACCCTAAGCAGATCTGTTAAGGGTAGGGTGACATAAAGCTTTTTCATTTTTGGGGTCACCATAAGTCAAAGCTGACATGACAGAAAGCCACTGCAATCCTATATCGACAAGCCATGATCTTATAACAGTTCTCTAACTAGGGAGCACCATCAGATAGCAAAGGTGTGACTATCTCAGCCACCCATATGGACACTTTTTTGACACTATACTAATTCCAGATATGTGATGCTTAACCTAGACTCCTAATTTCTTGAGTGTCCAGACAGGAAATATGTCAAAGCATTTTAGACAGGGATGGGAAAGTGTGATGCGTAGGCTACATGTAAGCCATCCCCTATGTGTCAAAGAAAATTTTTAAACATTTTGAAAAGGTATTTTAAATCCAAAATGTTCTACCTATGGAACATTTTCACCATGATGGGAGGGAAATGCTTGTCCTAGAACTAAAATGTGTGTATGACCATATTACAAAGCAGTGCTCTCACACTGGGATTCCTTCTGCAAAGAGGATTCAGGCCATCAGATTAATGGATCAGTCCCTGGAATTGGAGATCCCAAAGAAGCCTTTACTCCTGAAAGGCTTTCATACAGAGCTGTTGCTGCTCAAACCATAATCCCCATGTGGCTCTACACATCTGACCTAAGGCACAGCCACCTTCAACAACCGGTTGTTCGGCTTATCTACAACTCATCACATATCTGCCCATTATCTCACATGCATTATCTAACAGCTTTTTGTGGTGTGCCTTTAGGTTATAGCTAACTTATGATGGACTGGTCCCGAAAATTACAACTCAAACCACTACATCACACTGAGGCACTTTTAGGTGTTGGCTAAAAAACCTGGATGAGAACTTGTGAATGGAGTACAATCCTGACCATAAATACAGGACTAGTTTTTAGTGCCTTGTTTCCTGAAACTCTACAGAAAACACAACCTGAAACAAGAGAACCTGAAACAGCATTAAATACCTAATCCAGTTCCCAGAAAGAAAGAAAAAACAGATGAAAACTTTTTACTTGAGGTAGAGACTATTTTGCAGGGGTACAAACAGAACCGAATGACAGCAAACCGGCCCTGAAGAACTCTGTGCAACTCAAAAACTTGCTTCAGAAAATAATCTGAAGATCAGCATCAAAATACAGTAACACTTTAAAAATACACATTCATTCTGCATTTTCTTATTCTGCAAAACTTACATGAGAGCAATTGTTTGATTCAGATGCTTGACATCACTCTAATTGGCAACTGCATAAAACAGTTTTCTTAAAATAAAACTCTGGCAATGAAACTTTTTGGTTACTAGGCTGAGAAGGACACCAATACATGGGCATGATAGTAAGAGCTGTTTGATAGTAGAACATGTTGCCTGGGAATGTGGCGGAGTCTTCTCTGGAAGTTTTTTAAGCAGATGTGGATGGGCATCTGTCAGGAATGTTTTGCTTGGACTAGATTGCCCTCTCTCTTACAACTCTAGGATTCCATGACTTCCAAAAGTGTTAATTATCAACAGTTCTCGTCAGATCTTGCAAACTCAGGGCCAGGGCTTCCCTGATTACGATGCACTCTTCCTCTTTTCCTGCTGCTTTCAATTGAACTCATCTTTATTCTCTTATTGGAACACGTCATGCCATCTCATGATATACTCAGCCTCTGGTTTAGTCATCTTGGCTCCTAGGGAGGCTCCTGGCCTGATTGGTTCAAGAACCCATCTATTTGTCTTTTTTGGCAGCCCATGAGATCCACGGAACTCTGCTCCAACATCACATTTTAAACAACTTCATTTTCTTTCTATCAGATTTCTTAAGCATTCAATATTCACAACCAACCACACATAGAAATTGTAAATCCTGTATTAGACTATTCTGATTTCAGTATTTGAAAGCAGGGCTGTGGCGCAGGCTGGTGAGCAGCCTGCTGCAATAAATCACTCTGACCATGAGGTCATGAGTTTGAGGCCAGCCCGTGGCGGGGTGAGCACCCGTCAATTAAAAAATAAAAAAAATAGCCCCTGCTCGTTGCTGACCTAGCAACCCAAAAGATAGTTGCATCTATCAAGTAGGAAATAAGGTACCACTTATAAAGTGGGGAGGCAAATTTAACTAATTTACGATGTTGGAATGAGGAAGTGCCGTCACAGTGGATGATGAAGCAGCTGCTCCCCCCTGTGGCCAGGATCGAACATCCCCTCAGGAGAAGGTTAAATTGCCTCTGCGTTTGTCTCTGTCTCAGTTCTATGTGTATATGGGCATTGAATGTTTGCCCTATATGTATATAATGTGATCTTCCCTGAGTCCCCTTCGGGGTGAGAAGGGCAGAATATAAATACTGTAAATAAATAATATCTATTGTCAACCCAATTTTCTTAAAAACTTCTGAAACAAGGAGTGTCTAACTACTATATCCATCTCCAGCTTTGCTTAAATTTGCTGTAACACTTTTTTTCTTACGCAATGTCCAGAAACCCATGATATAGGGAAAAAGAACAGACACTATGGCTCAAGAGTACAATTGTGTAACTTGTTTTCTTTTCAAAGCCACAACTTTGGTTTGGAGGGCAGTTTGCTCTCCAGCCATAATCTTTGCAAACAATTGCATAGCAACAACATACAGTAGTCTCACTTATCCAACATAAACGGGCTGGCAGAACGTTGGATAAGCGAATATGTTGAATAAGGAGAGATTAATGAGGAGCCTATTAGACATCAAGTTAGGTTATGATTTTACAAATTAAGCATCAAAACATCATGTTATACAACACATTTGACAGAAAAAGTAGTTCAATAGGCAGTAATGCTACGCAGTAATTACTGCATTTATGAATTTAGCACCAAAATATCACGATGTATTGAAAACATTGACTACAAAAATGCGTTGGATAATCTGGAACATTGGATAAGTGAGACTCTACTGTATAATACAAAGGCAGTAAGATACTGTCTCGCTCACCAACTTCCCTGAAAGAGACAGAGCCCTTGTGACTCAACCCACATTTACAGTCATGAAGCCTGCCTTACCGTTGCAAGTCCAGGTGTTCCTTGTTCTTATGTGCCTTCAAGTCACTTCCCTAAAGCAAACATATCAAAGGTTTTCCTTGGCAATATTTGTTTAGATCGGGCCTGCCATAGTCTTCCTTTGAGGCTGAGAGAGTATGTCTTGCCCAAGAGCACTCAAGGGATTTCCATGGCTGAAGGAGGGGGGTAGATTTGAACCATGATCTATAGAGTTGTACTTCGGTGCTCAAATCACTGGCTCTCAAATGCCCTTTCCAGCAAAAGTTACAAAGCCAGGAACCTAGAATGCCCTCTTTGATGGCTCCATTCATGCCCAGTTCTTATTTAACATCTTCTTTAAAGTCTTCAAGCAGAGGTTGCATATTATTTAGGCATGCTTTAGTTGTGTATTTCTGCCTAGCAGGAGGTTGGACTAGACAGCATTTGTGGTCTCCCAACTCTTAAGTCACCATTGCTGTGACACTGCAAATCAGCAGTGGGAATGATACAACTTCCATTGGCTTTTGAACTGCAACTCCCACTAGTAGATATAGCCAGTGACAAGGAATGTTGCAAGATGCAGTACAACTTCTGGAAGGTCTTGTGATTCTTACCTTTGAGGACATCTCAGACAGATACTGTGATACAAAATCCTATCTACTGTTGAGCATACAACCTGGATCTTGATCCAATTTGAGTTCTTGTTCAATTGCTAGCAACAGTGTTGAATTTTGATCAAGAATACCTGGGCTGAAATACCTGTCTCATGTAAGAACAAGAGACAAGAGAGGGCCTCTAAGCAAAGAAAATACCAACAGAAGCATCAATTAAGAGATTAAACATGACCCTGTTATTCATATGGGACATATTCCTGCAATTTGTGTGGATAAGCAAAACTGCAGGTAAAAGCAAACCCCATTGAAAAGAAGAGAAAAATGCTCAAGGGCTGCCTATTTTGTCAAATATGGAAGTGATGTAGATATATGTTTTGCATGGCTTTCTTTCCTTTCCTATTAACACATGCTTTTATTATCCATTTGAATTTTTCCCGTCTGGTTTTCTAATGGTCGAATTCTAGTTTTGCCATAATGTACCTGGGTGACCTAAGACCAGATTCCACCTTTCAGGGATATTGTGAGGACAGTATATCCTTGAAGTAAAAACAAATGATTTGTTGTCGAAGGCTTTCATGGCCAGGATCACAGGGTTGTTGTATGTCTTTCGGGCTGTGTGGCCATGTTCCAGAAGTATTCTCTCCTGATGTTTCGCCCACATCTATGGCAGGCATCCTCAGAGGTTGTCAGGTATACGGAGGTATATATAGTTTCTCCATATACCTCACAACCTCTGAGGATGCCTGCCATAGATGTGGGCGAAACGTCAGGAGAGAATACTTCTGGAACATGGCCACACAGCCCGAAAAACATACAACAACCCAACAAATGATTTGTTTTAATAGTCTAAATCCATTTATTAATCCTAACTAAAGCAGATCTAAAGAATCAAAGCAACCTACATAAACTATGTATTGTCAAAGGCTTTATAAAGTCATACACACTGACTTCAATTTCAAACGGCTGAATTGTTTTCCAGTATGTTCTAATTTAGAATTGTTTCTAAACTGTCAATTAGCCTTGTTTCTGTCTATCAGAGTTCTGAAATTATTAGGACTTCAGGCATCGCTAGACTAAAATTCCCAGCAGCCCTAATGAATACAGTTAATATTGGAAGTTATAATCCAAACAGTAGATGATGCCCAGTCAATTGTAGCCAGGATTCATTGGATAGATGCGCTTTTTTTTGCATGCAGTTTTGTGATCCCAGCCAAACCAATACACAACTTGTCAAAGCTCAAAAGAAAAGGCTATCATGGGGTGGATCGCAAAGTTTTTGAAGGCTTCAATTGTGCAACAGTTAAAGGGCAGGGAAGAAGAAGCTACCCAGAAAAAGAAGCAACCTACATTTCAAGATAATGTGTGCAGAAACAAGGAATCCGAAAGATAAACAGGGGGGAAGTAGGGACTGCCTCTCGATCTAAAAAAGCAGCCAACTCGTGACTTTGCTACAGTCAACAGAAACAAGGACTTTGAAGTTTATGCTTGCAGTGGATCTTTCAAGTTGGTTATTAATATTAACTAGAACGAGGCCGTTCCAACTTGCTGCTTCTTGCAAGTGTTTATCCTCCCAGCTCTATCTATTGAAAGGGATATAAATCGTTCCAGAACAGTCTCTTTTAAGCAGATGTGTTGAACTACAACACCCATTATCCCATCCATCTCAGTTCTGGCTTTTGTTCCATCTGTTTATTATACAAGATAGAGAGGTAGCAACAGTGTCGCCCAGGTCCAAATCTTCAAATTTAGCAACAGGAAATAAGGGAGGGTTTCTAAATAAGCAAAAAAAAATCAAAGAAACATTAATGAGATAATAACAGAGTACCATTGCCATATCCACGGGGAATACTGTATATACTCGAGTATAAGCCGACCCGAATATAAGTCGAGGCACCTAATTTTACCACAAAAAAACCCAGTAAAAAATAGACTCTGGGATAAGCCGAGGGTGGTAAATTTCAGAAATAAAAATAGGTACCATTAAAATTACATTAATTGAGGCATCAGTAGGTTAAATGTTTTTGAATACTTACATAAAGCTCAAATTTAAGATAAGACTGTCCAACTCTGATCAAATCATTATTCTCATTTTCTTCAATGTAAATGTGCTTATGCATCCTTTTAATAATAATAGAGTAAAATAATACAAATAATATAATAATAATAATAAAAATACAGGAAAATAATACAGTAGAGTCTCACTAATCCAAGCCTCGCTTATCCAAGCCTCTGGATTATCCAAGCCATTTTTGTAGTCAATGTTTTCAATATATCGTGATATTTTGGTGCTAAATTCGTAAATACAGGAATTACAACATAACATTACTGCATATTGAACTACTTTTTCTGTCAAATTTGTTGTAGAACATGATGTTTTGGTGCTTAATTTGTAAAATCATAACCTAATTTGATGTTTAATAGGCTTTTCCTTAGCTTTTCCTTATTATCCAAGATATTTGCTTATCCAAGCTTCTGCCGGCCCGTTTAGCTTGGATAAGTGAGACTCTACTGTACATGTAATAATAGAGTAAAATAATAAATGCAATAATAATAATAATATCAGAGTGAAATAATAAATGTAACAATAATAATAATAATAATAGAGTAAAATAAATGTAATAGTAGCAACAATAATAGAGAAAAATAATAAATGCACCATATATTCTCGAGAATAAGATGACCCAAATATAAGCCAACCAGGACCCTCACCCGAGTATAAGCCGAGGGGGGCCTTTTCAGACTTAAAAAAAGGGCTGAAAAACTAGGCTTATACTCAAGTATATACAGTACTTTCCCGGATTTTGCGTGGATACGTGAAATTGTAAATAGCAAACACCTATCTAAATGGAGAACTTTCAGCCCAAGAACACTACAGAAGCACACTTCAAGGCTCAGAAAACAGCAACATAGGACACGTATTGTCCGATATGGAAAATGACATTATGCATGTCCATCTCATGGATACAGCTGTCATCAATGACATCAATCACAGGCCACATGAAGTATTTGGTATGACACAAACACAGAGTGATCCAGAAGATATTAATTGCTTGACTGTTGGACTAGGACTCTTAAGGCTTTTCTACAAGACCATATAATCCAGTTCAAAGCAGATAATCTGGATTTTATATGGCACTGTAAAAGGAGCCTGAGGACCCTTCCACAAAGCTATATAAAACCTACAATGAACTGGATTATAAGGCAGTGTGGACTCAGATAACCCAGTTCAAAGCAGGTATTGTGGATTATCTGCCTTGATATTCTGGGTTATATGGCTGTGTGGAAGGGCCCTGGGAGACCAGGAATAGAATTCCTACAAAACTTTGGACTCCAAAGGATGAATGTGGACAAGTCACCCTCTCTTAAAGGACAAGAAGAAATGGCAAATCTCTTCTGAAGAAATCTTAATACAAACAAGCCAGCATGGAACAGGCTGACCAGTTCTTAACTGCAAATCTTTTATGCAAAATACTCCAAAGTTGCCCACATGGATGACTGAGATTGCAACTCATTTGCTTTTTGATGGTTCAATGTATTCAAACTTGGTTTTGTTTACAAAATTGCCTTCACCCGACATACAGTAGTCTCACTTATCCAAGCTAAACAGGCTGGCAGAAGCTTGGATAAGCGAATATCTTGGATAACAAGGAGGGATTAAGGAAAAGTCTATTAAACATCAAATTAGTTTATGATTTTACACATTAAGCACCAAAACATCATGTTATACAACAAATGTGACATAAAAGATAGTTCAATACGCAGTAATGTTATGTTGTAATTACTGTATTTACGAATTTAGCACCAAAATATCACGATACATTGAAAACATTGACTACAAAAATGGCTTGGATAATCCAGAAACTTGGATAAGCAAGGCTTGGATAAGTGAGAGTCTACTGTACTTAAGGTATATGAAACACAAATGAATCTTATGTTTAGATCTGAGTCTCATCTCCAAGACATATCATTATAGATATGCAAGATCTTGGGAGTCCTCGTAGACAACATGTTAAACATGAGCCAACAATGTCATGCAGCAGCTAAAAATGCCAATGGGATTTTGGCCTGCATTAATAAGAATCTAGTGTCTAGATCCAGGGAAGTCATGCTCCCCCTCTATTCTGCCTTGGTCAGACCACACCTGGATTCACACTGTGTCCAATTCTGGGCACCACAATTGAAGGGAGATGTTGACAAGCTGGAATGTGTCCAGAGGAGGGCGACTCAAATGATCAAGGGTCTGGAGAACAAGCCCTATGAGGAGCGGCTTAAAGAGCTTGGCATGTTTAGCCTGCAGAAGAGAAGGCTGAGAGGAGACATGATGAGGGCCATGGATCAAGATATGAGGGGAAGTCATAGGGAGGAGGGAGCAAGCTTGTTTTCTGCTGCTCTGGAGACTAGGATGAGGAACAATGGCTTCAAACTACAGGAAAAGAGATTCCCCCTGAACATTAGGAAGAACTTTCTCACTGTGAGAGCTGTTCAGCAGTGGAACTCTCTGCCACAGAGTGTGGTGGAGATTTCTTCTTTGGAGGTTTTTCAGCAGAGATTGGGGGTGCTTTGAATGTGATTTTCCTGCTTCTTGGCAGAAGGTTGGACAAGATGGCCCATGAGGTCTCTTCCAACTCTGATTCTATGAATTCCAAAATACAAAACACTTCTGTATAGTAATTTGAGTCCTGGAACAGGACACAAATTCAGGGCTGTGCCTGTGTGCAATGGGCTCTTCCTCTTTTCCATTTAACTCAGCATTATTAGCCCTTGATAAGAAATGTCAGTCCACTCCAGAGACTGATCCACATCTCCAAGAATGTGTCCTCCTCACTAAAGCCTATCTTCATTTTTGTATGCAGGGCACTTTAAAGGGCGGAAACTCTGCTTGCAAAGTCGAGGCAGAATTAAATTCTTGAGGATATGTTTTCCCAGAAGAGGTTTTAGTTCTATTGAAATCATCCAGAATTGTGTCCTCTATGAAAGAGCAGAACTTGAACCTTGAGCTAGAATACAGTCAGCCCTTCCCAATTAAGGATTTCACTTCTCTGGGTTTCATTAACGTCACATGTTCCTCCTTACACTAAATGGCAAATATGACAGTTTCCTTTTTGAATTTGTTCCTTTTTCAAGCCAGATGGTTGAACTTGATACAGAATCTATGACGATGGAAAACCAACTTGCTAAATTTAGAGTGCAGAAAAATGATGACCTTTCAAGCCCTGATGTTTGAACAAACTGTGTTTCAAACTTTCATCAAAGAAGAAACTGCTTCCTCAATAGAACTATGAAGAAAGGGAACCAAGAACATGGAGGAAACTCCAGAAATCGAAGTCAGAAGTGGTGATCTATATCTGGAAAGAGATGTCAACAAGAGGGAAACAGGTGGCAAAAAACTTTAGGATGAGATGCATGAGCAAACTTTGGCCCTCCAGGTGTTTTGGACTTCAACTCTCACAATTCCTAACAGCCGGCAGGCTGTTAGGAATTGTAAGAGTTGAAGTCCAAAACACCTGGAGGGTCGAAGTTTGCCCATGCCTGCTTAGCTGAAACTAAGTAGCTTTGATCCCTCAACTTGTTCAAAATTGCCTTCTGTGGCTAGGATATTCCTGTTATCCCTACAGCAGAAAGGATACACAAAGAGCATTCTGGATGTTGTTTTTCAAGATCTGGTGATTCGGACATTTTTCCACTGCTCCAAAGAGTATCCCTTTGGTCTCTCTCTCTTCTGAATCCATTAGCATAATTCCTCCTAAGGCATGCACTGGAGCTTTATAACCAAAGGCACAGCTGAGAATAAATTTGTCCTTTTGTCTGTTCTCGGCTGCCCCACCCTTGTTGTTTCTTGGGAATTACATCAAGACCTTGTTTACATGGCAATGCTCCAGTTCAACTGCGAAGTCTGCAGCAAGGCCAGACTGACCTCCCAGACCCGCCTCTTCCTTGTAATGAGAGACTTAAGAGAAACCTTCAGGAGGGGAAGAAACAAGAATGCAGACAGGAATTGCCTGTGACATCTCCTTAGCCACAAACACAGGCTGCCGTGGTTGTTATTTTCCCACTATTACAGCTGGTTTGGTTCAAAGATGCTCTATGGCAGGGGTCCCCAAACTAAGGCCCGGGGGCCGGATGCGGCCCATCGAAGCCATTTATCCGGCCCCCACAGCACAAGGGCAAAAGGGGGTTGGGCTAAATGTCCCAAGGGGTTTCTTCCAACCCTCTTTATTATTATTATTTTATGTCACAGCAAACTAGATATACTGGATTTCGTATCACAAAATCACAAGTCGAACACTTCCCAAGTGTCTAGGACTGTGTGATGTATTTTTGGATGATGTGTGCAGACCCCAGTAGGGTGGCCTTTTGCAGTGGCAGATCGTAATTTTATTATTATTATTATTATTATTATTATTATTAACATTGAGGCTGGGTGGCCATCTGTCAGGGGTGCTTTGCTTGTGCTTTCGGTGCACAAAGGCAGAAGGGGATTGGACTCAATAGCCCAAGGGTCTCTCCCAACCCTCTTTTTATTGTTGTTGTTGTCATTATTATTATTGCTCAGTGGCCAACTATAGTCCGGCCCTCCAACGGTCCAAAGGATCGTGAACTGGCCCCCTGTTTCAAAAGTTTGGGGACCCCTGCTCTATGGGAACAAAAAATCAATGGATGCTCAATTCCTTCATATACAGTGGTGTCTCTTATATAGGTAGGTAAAGGTCTTGTCAGACTCTGGACTATGGGTTGGTGTTCATCTCCATTTCTAAACCGAAGAGCCAACATAGTCTCCGAAGTCATGTGGCCGGCATGGGGTGCTGGTGCAGTACCTATTGATCTACTCACATTTGCATGTTTTCAAACTGCTGGTTGGCAGAAGCTGAGGCTAACAGAAGGCGCTCACTCCGGGCCCTGGATTCAAACCTGCAACCTTTCGGCCCGCAAGTTCAGCAGCTCAGCTTTATAACACGCTGTGCCACCAGAAGCTCCACTTATATAAAATGGCAAAACCAAGATTTATTTATTATTTATTTACATCATTTATATTTCGCCCTTCTCACCCCGAAGGGGACTCAGGGCGGATCACATTGCACACATAAAGGAAAACATTCAATGCCCTAACATAGAACAGAGACAAGACGCAGGCACGGGCTGGCCTCAAACTCATGACCTCTTGGTCAGAGTGATTTGTTGCAGCTGGCTGCTAGCCAGCCTGCGCCACAGCCTGCTTGGGATTTGTTCAAATATTTTTCAAGCCATGGAAGGTTGACTCTGTGGATGCAAAATCCCTGAATTCAGAGGGCCAAATGTATTACAGTGTTCCCTCACTACTTTGCGGTTCACTGTTTTGCAGTTTTTCAATAAACTCTAAAAGAATATTATAAACCATAAAAAATTACAATTTACAGCCTAAGGAAGGGAGGAAGGAGAAGCCAAAGGGAGAGAAAAGGAGCCCAAGCAACATAGGATGAGGAGGAGGCAAGTTATCAACACATGATTGTTTGATAAAGACTTAAAATAGTGTGTAAGTACTAAAATAATGTATAAATATATAGTGTCCTTACTTCACGGATTTTCACTTATTGCGCGTGGTCCTGGAACCTAATACCCGCAATAAGTGAGGGAACACTGTAGTTATCTATCCAGGCTTACTTGTTAACAGAACTACTAAGCATAGATAGGAATGTCCCTTTACTCAGCATTAACTGATCTAATTTGTTAGTTCAAAGCTGGGCAATATGTAGCCTCGGGTCACATGCACTTCATATCTGATTTTGTAGGATTTTTTCCCCCAAACATAGATTTTCCCCAAATGCCCTCTAGATGCAAGGAACATTTCCATCATATTTTGGGGCGACATGGGACAAATTTAGGCCCAGATGAGGGCAGCTTTGAAACCAACAGGAACTTCTACTTATTTCCAGTTCTTGAAAAAGTCCTTCATTGGCAAAAATACTCCAGATTCCCTAAAAGAGAAAGCATTTTGGGAGGCACAAATGCAAAGTTAATGCATATAGGGCAGGCATGGGCAAACTCCAGTCCTCCAGATGTTTTGGACTTCAACTCCCTATCAGCTGTTAGGAATTGTGGGAGTTAAATTCCAAAACACCTGGAGGGCCAAAATTTGCCCATGTCTGATATAATGTGTTAATACAGACTTACAGCCTTCAACAGTTGCCGACCTAGGCCTTATTTGGATCCCTTCGTGAGGACTAAGAGGTCTACTTGGCTTTTAATTACACTGTCAGCTCTCTGTATCCACAGATTCAACTATCCATGGTTTGAAAATAGTCCAAGATGCAAACCCTGATTTTGTCCTTTTATATAAGAGACACAATTTTATTATACCGGTGGAAATAATGGGCCTTGAGCATTCATAGATTTTGGTATCCACAAAGATCCAAATCCTAGAAGATACCAAGGGTCTAGTGTGCAACAATGTAAGAAAAATGGAAAGTTTGCTTCCCTCCCATACTATGTATACTAAATAACCCACAAGAAAGAATAATAATCATCATCATCATCGCAGGTGACAGTCGGATTGATGAAAAACAGGAAAAACTCAGCCGCTATCAGGACCTCAAGATTGAACTTCAAAGACTCTGGCAGAAACCAGTGCAGGTGGTCCCGGTGGTGATGGGCACATTGGGTGCCGTGCCAAAAGATCTCAGACGGCATTTGGAAACAATAGACATTGACAAAATTACGATCTGTCAACTGCAAAAGGCCACCCTACTGGGATCTGCGCACATCATCCGAAAATACATCACAGTCCTAAACGCTTGGGAAGTGTTCGACTTGTGATTTTGTGATATGAAATCCAGCATGTCTATCTTGTTTGCTGTGTCATACAATAAAATAATAATAATAATAATAATAATAATAATAATAATAATAATAATAATAGTAACTTTATTCTTGTATTCCACCCCATCTCCCCGAGGGGACTTGGGGTGGCTCACATGGGGTCCAGGCCCAACAATGTACAATAAAATATAACATAAAGTGCAATCTAATCACAACAAGTTAATACAGAATTATAAAACACAACATCACATAATAAAAACATGGCCAGAGGCCAAGAACGACGTAACGCAGGAAAGTAAAAGAGACAAAACCAGAACAGAAAATAAATACAACATTTTCTTCTTTGGATATTCACACTTCGTAAAATGCCCCACCCTGGGAAATTATCCCACCTTCCTCATTTCTTTTTTAAAAGGGCAAGACTCGACTAAATCTTTGTCCCGCTCATCACATGATTAACCATCTTCAACAAAAGGAACCAAAACAAGCCCTGACAAAACATCCCCACATGAAACAAAAAGGGTTCAATTTCAGCTCTGCCTGAAAAATATTTGCAATCTTGCACAAAGTCTAGGATTGAGCAAGAACAATTGTGTAGATATAGACCCTTACCAAACGTTTCTTGGGAGGGTTTTTCATTCTAGGAGATTGGCTAATATTTCCATCATGTTGCCTAGCCCTGATATAGAGCAAAAGATAATCCCATTTGCTGATGGGCTTTGGTAGGATTTCCTGTGCGATAATCTTTATCGTTATTAATCTCTTGTGTTTTCCCAGTGTGGAGTAAAGGAGAATCACAAAACAGAGACAACGAAAAATTCACATCATACAGAAGTTATAATATAATTAGGATTTGGATCCTGGAAGCTAAGCAGGGTTAGAATTTAGATGGGAGATAACCAAGAAATGCAAGGTGCCATGGGCTGTATTTCAGAGAAGAGAACTGGATGTTCCTTAAGAAAGAAAACCCTATGAAATTCATAGGTTGTCTTCAATTGGTACTCTTGATTTACAACAGGTGACTTATGGCCAGAACCTGGCAAAACCTTCATTTTGGGCTAATGGCCTCGGAACGCACCAATTAGTACATTTGTAAGTGCACTTTTATGAATGTCTAATGAATTAATTTTAATTGATTTGTAATGTATTGTATTAGTTTTATATATGTGATTTTATTGTAAGCCGCCCTGAGTCCCCTATTGGGTGAGAAAGGCGGGATACAAATACTGTAATAAATAAATAAATCTGGGATTCTGGCTATGCGAGCAAGCATTCAAAGAATAAATTTTGTTGGCTTCGACTCGGTCTGGACTAAGGTTTATGTACAAGGGTTTGTGGATGAATGGCTCAAGCATTTTGTATTATTTTAAATCTGTTTTTAACTGCTTATGTTTTATTCTTTTGTATTGTTGTATATTGGTATCGAATTCTGCCAGTTTTGTAAGCGGCCCTGAGTTCCTTCGGGTGAGATGGGCGGGATAGAAATGATGAAATAATAATAATAACAATAATAATAATAATAATAATAATAATAATTGTAATCTAAATCAATCTGTGTCTGCTCTAAGATCTACTTTTATTTTTCACCGAAACTCCAATGTTCACCATCTGGAGATGTGTCAGCAAATACCTAGACTTAAGGAACAAAGCACTTCAGTGCAGATGCGAGTTTCTCCAAATGCATTGAACTATATATCCCACAATTCCTTGCCACTGATTAGGTTTCAACTTGCAGTGCCGTTTGGAAGGATCAAGGGTTCCTCACCTCTGGCTCTGATTTGGAACAAATATGCACTATACAATTATATGGATATAATCCTAGTTTAACCACCATGAATACATTTTAGAGAATCCTTCTGAGAGATTGGGTACTTTAGGGTGAGGAAAATTAGGATTTTTTGCTAGGTTAGTTATGTTCAAACTTTCACTGAAGTAATAGTCAACTTGGCAAATGATCAGCAATTCTGGGAGTGGAAGTCCAAAACATTTGGAGAACCAAAGTTTGAGAACTGCTGAGCTGACCACTTTAATTGTTATGGCTCAATATTATGAAATCCTGGGAGTTGTAGTTTGGGGAGAAGGCTAAAGACTTCGTAAAACTAGAACTCCCAGGATTCCATAGCAGTTTGATTGGTATCAAATTGCATTAATTCAACAGTGTAGCCGTGGTTCTCAACCTGTGGGTCCCCAGGTATTTTGGCCTACAACTCTCAGCAATCCCAGTCAGTTTACCAGCTGTTAGGATTTCTGGGAGTTGAAGGCCAAAACATCTGGGGACCCACAGGTTCAAAAGCACTGGTGTAGAGTCACTCATGACCCTTAATGCATAGAATCTTAGAATCTTGCCATGCAGGAAAATACAATCAAACCACTCCCAACAGATGGCCATACAGCAATATCTTCAATGCTGTATCCATTTATTGGGAGGGCTTTGACTGTGCCTTCCTCCATGGCAAGGGCTTGGGCTGGATGGTCCAACTGTGATCCCATGAAAAGCTTGTCAAGCCCTAAAGCCTATTAACATTCTCCGGAAACTGTTAAAATGTTAATAGCCTCTACTGACTATCTATGTAATATGTCTGATGATGGCATTGAAGGCTGTTCTGTTCTGTCCTGTTTGTCATATATGTGTACTATAATCTGCCCTGAGTCCATTGGGGAGATAGGGTGGAATATAAATAAAGTGTTGTTGTTGTTATAATTAAAGGCACAACTGGGCTCCTTTTTAGTGTCTTCCAGCTCCTCCAGGAATGTCAACTACAGCTCCCATCATCATATACCACAGAGTCATGGACTGGGGAGATTTGGCATGATAGCTTTTGGTATTGTAGTCAAAGACATCTGGAAAGGATTCAATTTTCGAAGGAGAAGAAAACAATACAATTGACCCTCAGTATCTGTTAGGCCGAGGTTCCAGGATCTCCTTTAGATACCAAAATAAGTGGATGCTTAAGTCCAGTTATCTATAATAAGGGCAGGAAAATGGCTCTCCTTATACAACTGGCAAAATCAAGGTTTCCTTTATGGAATTCTGTTTTCACTATTTCTAAGGTTCGGGCTGTGGCGCAGGCGGGAGAGCAAGCCAGTGCAATTAACTGCAATGAATCACTCTGACCAGGTGGTCATGAGTTCGAGACCGCTCGGAGCCTATGTTTGTCTGTCTTTGTTCTATGTTAAAAGGCATTGAATGTTTGCCTATATGTGTAATGTGATCCGCCCTGAGTCCCCTTTGGGGTGAGAAGGGTGGAATATAAATGCTGTAAATAAATAAGGTTTGAATGGTTGAATCTGTGAATATCCAGGGCCAACCACAGTAGAATCTCACTTATCCAACATAAATGAGCCGGAAGAACATTGGATAAGCAAAAATGTTTATTATTTATTTATTTCTCACATTTATATCCCGCCCTTCTCACCCGAAGGGACTCAGGGCGGCTTACAACAGTGGCAACAATTAGATGCCCATACAAACCAATATAAAATGGGCACATAAAACAGTTAAAGCTATTAAAATACATTATGAATTAAAAATAAAATGTTGGATAATAAGGAGGGATTAAGGAAAAACCTATTAAACGTCAAATTACATTATGATTTTACAAATTAAACATCATGTTCTACAACAAATCAACAGAAAAAGCAGTTAAATATACCGTAATCTTATGTAGTAATTACTGTAATTATGAATTTAGCACCAAAACATTGCAATGTATTGAAAACAAAAACAATGACTACTAAAAATTGGCCACAAATAAAGATAGAATAGCATAAGATGAACTTTTAGTAACAACATTGTTGGAAGTTAAATCTGTAAAAAGTTCAGTCCTCGTTGCCTAGGGAAACAGTTGTGGATCTGGGTGGGAGGCAGACTGCGTTAGATAATCCAGAACGTTGGATAAGCGAGACTCTACTGTATATGTATTCCTGAAGTCAACCTCAAGTAAAAGATAACCTTCGGAGCTCAGCAAAGTCAATGTATGGAGGTTTGAGTGTCGGACAATGACTCTGGAGACAAGGGTTCGAATGCCTGTGTAGGCATGGAAACGCATGGGATGACTTTGATGGAGTCACACTCTCTCAGCATCAGAGGAAGGCAAAAGCAAAGCCCCCGTGTACAAATCTTACCAAGAAAACCCCTAATTTGGAAACAACTCATATTTTTATGTTCCACAGGTAGTAGGTCTGGGCAAACTTGGGCCCTCCAGGTGTTTTGGACTCCAACTCCCACAATTCCTAGCAGCCTACCAGCTGCTAGGAATTGTGGGAGTTGGAGTCCAAAACACCTGGGGGGCCCAAGTTTGCCCAGGCCTGGTGTAGATGCATCCTTTTAATTCTCAACTAGAGAATCCACATACAAAGCATGTCTCTTCAAACTACATATCCCAGCATTCCCCAGGATAGGGAGCCAAAACAGTGCCAGCATTGCAACCTTGCAATTCAGCTCCACCCTGAGTCTTAAAGGGATACAGTACTTCCTTCCTAGGCCCACAAGAAGCTACAAAATGGGAATTATGTTACAAAGCTTTGCAATGAATGCAGATTGAGCCCTACTTGAACTGTGAGTGCCCAAGGCTAGGGAATGATGGGCGTTGTAGTTTCACCAATGTTAAAGGGATACAGCACTTCCTTCCCAGGCCTACAAGAAGCTCCAAAATGGGCATTATGTTACAATGGCCTACAAGAAGCTACAAAATAGACACTATGTTACAAAGCTTTGCAATGAATGCAGTCTGCGTCCCACTTGAACTGAGTGCCCAAGGCTAGGGAATGATGGGTGTTGTAGTTTCACCAATGTCAAAGAGATACAGCCCTTCCTTCCCAGGCCTACAAGAAGCTACAAAATGGGAACTATGTTACAAAGCTGTGCAATGAATGCAGATTGAGCCCCACTTGAACGGAGAGTGCCCAAGGCTAGGGCATGATGGGAGTTGTAGTTTCACCAATGTAATTTCCATTGCATTGGGTCATGGCGGTTAAAGGGGAAGGAGAGATTCGAAATGCATTAATTCTATATGCAATTGCAGCCCCAAATTATGTATCTTCCCCTCCCCACCAAAAATACAAATGGAAAACACAAGAGACACTTACCTGGACCTTAATAACTCCAACTTCTTCGCAGCCTCTTCCTTCCAGGATCCTCTGCTTCCTTTTATCTCCCTCCCTCCTAAGCCCCGCCCCTTGCTGACTCACCCCACGTGGTTTCTCCTCGTGACCCCCCTTACTCCTTCCTCTCCCCCCCCCCGCTACCACTCACGTGATCCCTGCTTGCAATTTGCAAAGGAAGGAGTTCTGTCTCTCTGGATTACTCGTGAGAAAGCCCATAGAGACCAATGGCTCTCAACCTTCCTAATGCTGCGACCCCTTAATACAAGTTCCTCATGTTGTGGTGACCCCCCCCCCCCCCCAACCATAACATTATTTTCATTGCTACTTCCTAACTTGTCATTTTGCTACTGTTATGAATTGCAATGTCAGTATCTTATCTGCAGGATGTATTTTCATTCACTGCACCAAATTTGGCACAAATAACCCATACGTTCCCATTTAGAATACTGGTGGGTTTGGGAGAGATGGTTTTGTCGTTTGCTGGGATTTATAGTTCACCTACAATCAAAGAGCATTCTGAACTCCACCAAGGATGGAATTGAACCAAACTTGTCACACAGAATTCCTACAACCAACAGGAAATACTGGAAGGGTTTGATGGGCATTGACCTACAAAACTACAATACAAAGAAAGGATTCCCTGAAATGCACAGGCAAGAGGCCACTACAGCTAGAAATGTAATCCAAAGATAAGCACTATACAACAGTAATTAAACCAAAATATAACCCATGTGTTACCAACACATATACATTCATAGAAAGTAAAACTCTATATTCAGAGAAAGTAAAACTCTATATTCAGAGTTTTTGAGTCCAATGCCCACCAGAGTTCATGTTCCACATGGAGGACTGTGTAAATCTCTAATTGTGAGTCCCAATTTTAAACATCCAAGTAAGTGAATCCTTTTATGAAATCCAATGTTTTAAGCAAGTCCAAGGTTGGTCACCATCCACGACCGGTTTCAACTGTGTAGTCTTCCTCAGGTGGTAGTTATGCAGGGCCCCTTTAAAATTCTCTCTATATACAGTGAGTTCTACTTGCTTCTTCTGTGCTTGCCTAAGGAATCAAACCAGTAGCAGAGCACCCTTGTAGGAGAGTTTATGTGAGTATATATGCGCCTGTCTTCAATGCTGTTACTATATTTTGTAATGTGTAATTTTTATCATGTACAAGTGTGTTGTGACTGCGCCTTCGGGGATTATGGTTGATGGTGATGGAATTCAAAGAGGAAGAAAAAACCCTCGTGATGAGGGTTCACTGGAGGAGTTGCGCAGGAAGCGACTTAGAGAGCTATATGGGGGATCTTCTGAGGAAGATTCAGATGGGGAGATGGATGCTGAGGAACAGGTGGTGGCTGGGGAAGTGGGCACTGAATGGGCACAGCCACCGGAGATGTCTGGGGATTTGGGGTCTATGGATACTTCTGAACCTGGGGTTTCTGCAGGAGCTGATCCCAATTGGGATGCTTGGAGAAGGGAGGATGGTTCTTTAAGTGTTCATGGGGCTAAGTGTGGGCAGGATGATTGGGACTCCGACGAATTGCTAGGTACTCCAGATCCACGAGCTCTAGCTGTGTGGAGTTCAGACTCTGAGTAGATTTGGGACACCTGGTGTTTGGGTGTGAGTGTTTGGTCACCCAGGAGGAAGGGGAATAAAATGGGAATGTTTGGCCACTGCACTTTGCGTGTGGCAAGGTGTTGCTGAGGCGCCATTGGGATCTCTGTGCTGGACTTGGACTGTGATTCGGATCTGCTGATACCATCTTTGTGCCTTTTCGTGGACCTGGTTTGGATGACTGCACCCTCTTCGGACTCTGGATTGGTATTTGACCTGGCTTCTGTCTTCGCCCTCTGACTGACTACTTTTCCCGGCTTCTGACTACTGGTTTGTCTTTCGGAATTTCTGCTGCCTCCTGACCTGACCTTGGATTCTTCTGACGACGGCTATTCATCATCCCTTTGAGGCTCTCGGCTTAGCTGCACCGTGGAAGCAGTTTTACTGCTTTCCTAGTTTGTTTATTTTCCAGCAATTAACTCTATTTGTTTTCCAAAGCTGAATTGAAGCGTTATTTAGTTTTTTATTGAATGCCAGCATGGGAAATTAGCGTGGCTCGTTTTTGAGTTACTATTGTCCAATCTACTCTCGAAACACTGGTAAGTGAAGTGTTTCAAGGATATTTCCTGTGTTTATGTTATTTTTTGGCTTATCTTCGGAATAAACTCTGTTTTGTAACTGGCGTCTGACTCTTGACAAAGTGTTTCTAGCCACTCATATGTAGGTCCACTCAGTTATTGATAATGACACATTGAATTTATATACTCAAAGAATGAAATTGACTACTCCAGGTTCTCCATACCTGCATAACCACCACCCGAGGAAGACTACACAGTCGAAACCGGTCGTGGATGGTGACCAACCTTGGACTTTCTTAAAACATTAGATTTCATAAAAGGATTCACTTACTTGGATGTTTAAAATTGGGACTCACAATTAGAGATTTATGCAGTCCTCCATGTGGAACATGAACTCTGGTGGGCATTGGACTCACAAACTCTGAATATAGAGTTTTACTTTCTATGAATGTATATGTGTTGGTAACACATGGGTTATATTTTGGTTTAATTACTGTTGTATAGTGCATATCTTTGGATTACATTTCTAGCTGTAGTGGCCTCTTGTCTGTACAAAACTACAACTCACAAGATTCCATAGCATTGTGCCAGAGCAGTTAAAGTGGAATCAGACTGCATTAATTCTAGACTGTAGATGCACTTACAGACTGTCTCCCAAAAGCAATTTTCTGGATGTGTTGAGTGATTTTAGCTAAATCACAAGTCCATAGGGCTGGCCTGTAATGCAGACAGAAGATGGAATGAAACGCAGACGGGTGTGAAGGTGAAAGCTATCAGTGAAGATATTAGTAGAATTAGTGCTCAAAGTACTGACATAAAGAATTTTTATTCACTTTGACAGCTCTTCAGGAATGTGGCAGGGCAATATGTGAAAGTCTTTGATTAACTCAATGACCTGGTCCAGGTGAGCAGAAAGAGATAGTTCAGTAAACACAATGAGTATCTGCAACTGATCAACAGTTCAGTGGGCTAAGCTTTGCCCTCAATTTGTGCATTGATGCCTAGCAGTGGATAGTCCAGGTATTATGATTGAAAGCTGGAAAACCTCTCAAAGGCAACAGGAAATGTCTCAATGAAATGGGAGTTTTATCAGTGGAAACGATTCTGGTTCGTTCGTAGTAGGAAGAGTCTGCTCGGCGACATCAAAATTGTGAAACAGAGGAAGGCAGTCCTGGCAATGTGAGACTGCAGGGAGAATGTTTAATGTAAATTCATTCATAATTATTCATTATGTAAGGGTTCCATTTTCTCAATAACAGACAAGTTAAGAAAAATGCACAAAGCACATATTATTTATTTCTTTCATAGAATCATAGAATAGTAGAGTTGGAAGAGACCTCATGGGCCATCCAGTCCAAGCCCCTGCCAAGAAGCAGGACCCCCTGCCAAGAAGCAATAAATAAATATTTATTTATTTACAGCATTTATATTCTGCCCTTCTCACCCCGAAGGGGACTCAGGACGGATCACATTGCACACATAAAGGCAAACATTCAATGCCATAACATAGAACAGAGACAGAGACAAGACGCAGGCACAGGCTGGCCTTGAACTCATGACCTCTTGGTCAGAGTGATTTGTTGCAGCTGGTTGCTAACCAGCCTGCGCCATCGCCTGGCTTATAAGCCTTTGAAACCACCAACAAAAGCTGTTGGGGAAAAATCAGAGGAGTGAAAGTGTTGGAATCACAACCCCCCCCCCCCTTTTTTTTTCTCTTTCTCTTGTATGGCATTTTTAAAAGACATCTTTGAACCCAGTGCAGCTCTGAAGCATCTGTGATGAGATTTGTGCCTTTTGTTAGCCACTAAGGGCCCTTCCACACAGCCATATAACCCAGAATATCAAGGCAGATAATCCACAAAATCTGCTTTTCCTGAGTCCACCTCAGTGCCGGCCGGAGATAAATTTATATATAAAGCGAGGGGGGAAATTGCGCCCCCCCCCCCCACCGGCGCCGCAGGAGGCGTGGCCATGTGCCGCGGGAGGCACATGGCCACGCCTACCGCAGCGCCGGCGGGCCCCGCCTCCTGCTCCCTGGCCCCGCCTCCTGCTCCCTGGCCCCGCCTCTCACGCAGCGTGGGAGGCGGGGTCACGGCGAGCAGCGCGGGAGGCGGGGCCAGGGCTGGCTCCGCCTCCCGCGCAGCTCACCCCGACCCCGCCTCTCACCCAGCGTGAGAGGCGGGGCCAGGGCGCACGGGCCAGGAGGCAGGGCTCCGCCCAGACGGGGCCTTGCCTCCCGCCCCGCGCGCCCTGGGCTTTTCCAGGCGGGCAGACTGCAACGGAGGTCCCTGCAGGCCGCGATCGCGGCCTGTAGGGACCTCCGGTGCAGTCTGCCTGCCTGGAAAAGGCCAGACGGGCAAGGCTGAGCTGCGTGGGAGGCAGGGCCAACCCTGGCCCCGCCTCCCACGCAGCTCACCCCAACCCCGCCTCTCACGCAACGTGAGAGGCGGGGCCGGGGCGCACAGGCCGGGAGGCAGGGCTCCGCCCAGACGGGGCCTTGCCTCCTGCCCCGCGCGCCCTGGGCTTTTCCAGGCGGGCAGACTGCAACGGAGGTCCCTGCAGGCCGCGATCGCGGCCTGTAGGGACCTCCGGTGCAGTCTGCCCACCTGGAAAAGGCCAGACGGGTGAGGCTGAGCTGCGTGGGAGGCAGGGCCAACCCTGGCCCCGCCTCCCACGCAGCTCACCCCGACCCCGCCTCTCACGCAACGTGAGAGGCGGGGCCAGGGCGCACAGGCCGGCCATCCAGGGCCATCCCAGCCGGCCATGAGAGCTCGCTCGTCACCGAACAGGCCTTCCTGTTCGCCGGCGAGCGAGCTCATGGTCCCCGCTGGGAGGGGGGAAGCCTGACGGCGCCCCCCGGGCCCTGCGCCCGAGGCGGCCGCATCACGTGGCCTCCGTGTTGGGCCGGCCCTGGTCCACCTTGTCATACAATCCAGTTCAAGGTGGATTTTATATAGCTGTGTGGAAGGGGCCTAAGACATGCTCTTTTGTGTATTTTGGAATTAGTTTTGTTCAGCTGTAAGGTCAACAGGGCCAGCCCTGAATATTTTCCTAACTCTTAAGTAAAACTCAGTTGATTTCCAGGAGGTCTGCTTGACCGGAGAGGATTAAATGGCATTATACTTATACATTGGTTGCAGCAGAGCTTTTTTAGAGTGAGAGGGTATGAAAGGCTTGTTATTCAGAGTCCTGCAAAATTGAGAATAATAAATTTTTTTTAAAAAACAAGAACAACAACATGTTGCCTTTTTATGGTTATTTCTTTGTTTATATCCCACTCTTCTATCACCCATGATTGGGAGCCAGCTTGGCTCAATTTTAAAGACCAACACAAATAAAAACAGACAAAAAGTAAAATGTTAAAATATAATGGATCTAATCATAATATTAAAACCAATTTAGCTCTGGATAAAAAGGACAAAATGCAATGGGAAAGCCTTTTAAAACAGTTTTGTTAAAGTAATAAAACAACCAAAAGCAAAATCTTTCTGTTTTAAAAGTCTACAGCAATAAAATAGTTTTTTCCTGGGAAGTACAGTAGGGAGATTTTATTCAGTTGTTATTTGCCATCAAGCTGACGTTGACTTATGGCAACTCTTAACAGTGAGAGACCTTCAGGATTCCTAATCATCCATTGTTTTCTTTTGTTTGGGACTTGCAAATCAGGTGAAGCTTCCTTGATTGAATCAATTCATTTGTTATGTGATCTTCTTCTTTTCCTACTGCATTCGACTTTAACAAACGTTATTGCGATTCCCTCCATGAGTCATATTTATTTTATGACATGTGCAAAATACCGTATGTGACAACCTCCTCAACATTGAGCTATCACAGTTAAAGCTATGTCAGACTGTATTCATTCTAAAAGTGTAAATTAACACTAAAGACGCATTCATTTGTTGTTTTGTGAATTGCATGGCATCCATGCAACTCCTCTCTAGCACATTTAAAATGCTTTTATTTTCTTCCTGTCAACTCTTTTCACACACAGAAATACTTTGTTCACTAACTTAACTAACTTAGCTCACAACAAAACTTTAATCTTCATCTTGCACTGGTAGGGATGCTAGATTTAAAATTGGAGAAGACTCCTGTACTTTATGAATTAGTCTCCTGTTTTAATATTGTATGCTTCTTGTTGATTTTAGCGATTTTTTTTTTTACTGATATTGATGTTTTTATTGGTATAATTGTTTTATTGCTGTGTTATTGATATTTGATTGTTTTATCGGGCTAGGCCCCATGTAAGCTGCCCCGAGTCCCTTCGGGGAGATGGGGCGGGGTATAAAAATAAAGTTGTTATTATTATTATTATTATTATTTTCATGGCTGTGTAGAAATGGGATTTTCAGCAGGCGTTTGTTGTATCATCAGATCAGAAGCAATACTTGCTGAAATGCCTTTTGTGCTCATGTGCATTCAAGTCACCTCTTGATTTATAGTGATCCACAGGTTTTTCTCGGTCTAGGAATACTCTGAGGTAGTTTTTTCAGTTGCTTCCTCTAAAATATAGCCAGGTGTTCCTTGGCACTCTTCCAGTGAAATACTAACCAGAGCTGACCCTACTTACCTTACAAGATGGGTTCTATTGTCGCTATAAAACCATAAAATTACTTTAAGGCTATGTGTGTAAAGTGTATATGAAACATAAATGAATTTCATGTTTAGACTTAGGTCCCATCTCCAAGCTAGAACCATAGAATCCTAGAGTTGGAAGAGACCTCTGGGCCATCCAGTCCAACCCCATTATGTCAAGAAGCAAGTGAATTGCATTCAAAGCACACTCAACAGATGGCCATCCAGCCTCTGTTTAAAAGCCTCCAAAGAAGGAGCCTCTACCACATTCTGGGACAGAGAGTTCCACTGCTGAACAGCTCTCACAGTGAGGAAGTTCTTCCTAATGTTCAGGTGGAATCTCCTTCCTGTAGTTTAAAGCCATTGTTCCATTGCGTTGTATTCTCCAGGGCAGCAGAAAACAAACTTGCTTCCTCCTCGCTATGACTTCTCCTCACATCTTGATCCATGGCCCTCATCATGTCTCCTCTCAGCCTTCTCTTCTGCAGGCTAAACATGCCCAGCTCTTTAAGCCGCTCCTCATAGGGCTTGTTCTCCAGACCCTTGATCATTTTAGTCACCTTCCTCTGGACACTTTCCAGCTTGTCAACATCACCCTTCAGTTGCAGTACCTAGAATTGGACACAGTGTTCTGACCAAGGCAGAATAGAGGGGGAGCATGACTTCCCTGGATCTATCTCATTATGCACATACTGTAAATACAAGTA
This sequence comes from Anolis carolinensis, assembly GCF_035594765.1. Classification (NCBI taxonomy): domain Eukaryota; kingdom Metazoa; phylum Chordata; class Lepidosauria; order Squamata; family Anolidae; genus Anolis; species Anolis carolinensis. Next base: position 7,502,086 of record NC_085841.1, read on the forward strand.
CTCTGGCACAACAAAACATTGCATGGAAAGTTCCTTGACAAAATTGAAGGAAAAGCTGATAAGGAGAAGACCTGGCTCTGGCTCACAAATGGGACCCTGAAGAAGGAGACAGAAGGCCTGATCCTTGCAGCCCAGGAGCAAGACATCAGAACAAAGGCAATTAAGGCCAAGATCGAAAAATCAGCCGATCACCCAAAATGCAGACTGTGCAAGGAAACCGACGAAACCATGGATCATATCCTCAGCTGCTGTAAGAAAATCTCACAGACAGACTACAAACAGAGGCACAACTATGTGGCCCAAATGATTCATTGGAACTTATGCCTCAAGTACCACCTGCCAGCAGCAAAGAACTGGTGGGATCACAAACCTGCAAAAGTATTGGAAAATGAGCACGCAAAGATACTGTGGGACTTCCGAATCCAGACTGACAAAGTTCTGGAACACAACACACCAGGCATCACAGTTGTGGGAAAAAAAAGGTTTGGATCATTGATGTCACCATCCCAGGTGACAGTCGCATTGACGAAAAACAACAGGAAAAAACTCAGCCGCTATCAGGACCTCAAGATTGAATTTCAAAGACTCTGGCAGAAACCAGTGCAGGTGGTCCCGGTGGTGATGGGCACATTGGGTGCCGTGCCAAAAGATCTCAGCCGGCATTTGGAAACAATAGACATTGACAAAATCACAATCTGCCAACTGCAAAAGGCCACCCTACTGGGATCTGCACGCATCATTCAAAAATACATCACACAGTCCTAGACACTTGGGAAGTGTTCGACTTGTGATTTTGTGATATGAAATCCAGCACATCTATCTTGTTTGCTGTGTCATAATAAAATAATAATAATTTTATTTTTATACCCCGCCTCCATCTCCCCAGGGGGACTTGGGGCGGCTTACAAATACAACACACACAGAGCTAATCCCAAACTCTTTGGTCCCAAGCATTAGAGATGCATAACTTACTTTTAGATTCCAATTTATTTTCTGTCCTTCCATGTTTTTAATCAGTTCTGTTGTATGCTACTTTTTATAAGGTTTTTAGACATATTCAGATGTTAGGCCCATTGAGCTGAATTGGACTTAAATCCAGGCAAGCATATTATATTGCAGCTTAGAATCCTAGAGTTGGAAGAGCCATCCTTGGCAGTTAAAGTGGTGTCAAACTACGTTCATCTACAGCAGGCATGAGCAAACTTCCATGCTCCAGATGTTTTGGATTTCAACTCCCACAATTCCTAACAGCTGGTAGTCCAAAACACCTGGAGGGCCGAAGTTTGCCCATGCCACTGTTTTACAGTGTAGATAGAAACACCCTAGGTGTTTCATCAGGAGATAGCATTTTGAGATAAAGCTGCATTGGGAGTCAGTGAGGGACAGACAAATAGCCTTTTGAGGTGCACTTTGTTCTCCCTTCCCTCTTTCAGATGTCATAAGACTCTGAATTTTATCATACTGGCCTGTTGTCATCTGGCAATCGTGTTGTTTAAGCAAATAGAAAAAAAAAACTGATATTGGAGCCATCATCTCATGGAAATTGTACTACGCTGGCACTTTATTGATATGAATTTCCATGAACAGCCTTGCTTCCTACCCCTTCCACACAGCTGAAAAAAAAATCCCAGATTTTCTGCTTTGAACTGGAATATATGGCAGTGTGGACTCAGATAAACCAGTTCAAAGTAGATATTGTGGGATTTTCTGCCTTAATGTTCTGGATTATATAGCTGTGTGAAAAAGCCCGCAGTGCATGAGTACTGTGGTTTCTTTGCTTTTTCATTTTCCATCTTGTCACTATGACACAATTTTGGTGTTCTCACAAGGATTTCGTCCACTTTGTAATACAGGAAAATTATCACACACCAAAGAGGGACAGAACAGCAGTGATGGATTCATTTATGGATTTAAAATACAGATGAGCCAAGCATGATCCAATTTATGGATTTAAAATACAGATGATCCAATCATGATCCAAGTACAGTACAACTGTGGGGAGGCATAATTTCATTATTCAAAGGCACCTTTATCCTTTGTCAGCCTGGTGTGGTAAAGTCCTCTGTGCAGAATTTAAAAAGATAGCCTTGCAAGTCTGGAATATCAGTATTGCAAAAAAGAAGTTGGTAACAAGTTTTTTGTGGACTAAAGTCTACCTCTTCCAAGACATATGTTGAAGTCTACAAATGTATGTTTCCGATGTATTTCTCAATTAGTATCAAATGTGCTCCAAAATTTATTTATATCCCGCCACCATCTCCCCACGGGGACTCGGGGCGGCTTACATGGGGCAGTGGCCCAAACAACATAAGAACAAAATATAAGCAACACAATACAATCACAATATAAAAAGATAAAACAATAATACAATATATCAATATAAACAATACAAGATAAAAATTTCATTTAAAACACATAAATGGTAAGACCGTAATAAAAACAGGATAAATTATTAAAAACCCACTGGGGCTGATTAATTAATGACTATCTCCGAAGGCCTGCCGAAACATCCAAGTCTTCAGTTGCTTCCTGAAGGAAGGTAGAGAGGGAGCCAACCTAATCTCCCTGGGGAGGGAGTTCCAGAGTCGGGGAGCCACGGCCGAGAAGGTACCGGTGCCTTAGTAAACTACAAATCCCAGAAATCCATAACATTGAGCCATGGCAGTTCAAGAGGCATCAAACTGCATTAACTGTGGTGTATGATTGTTAGGAGCCCCAGTGGTGAAGTGTGTTAAAGCACTGAGCAGCTGAACTTGCAGACCGAAAGGTTGCAAGTTCAAATCCCGGGAGCGGAGTGAGCGCCCGCTGTTAGCTCCAGCTTCTGCCAACCTAGCAGATCAAAAACATGCCAATGTGAGTAGATCAATAGGTACCGATCCAGTGGGAAGGTAACGGCGCTCCATGCAGTCATGCTGGCCACATGACCTTGGAGGTGTCTACGGACAACGCCAGCTCTTCGGCTTAGAAACGGAGATGAGCACCAACCCCCAGAGTCAGACATGACTGGACTTAACGTCAGGGGAAACCTTTACCTTTACTATGATTGTTAAACACCTTGAGTCCTGATGGGGAGAAAGGCAGAGTAATAATAATAATAATAATAATAATAATAATAATAATAACAATAACAATAATAGTTTATTTATTTTCCACTCTATCTCCCCAAGGGGACTCAGAATGGATTACAACATACACAGATAGGCAAACATTCAATGCTTTTTAATACAGTGGAATAAAAATGACATCCAAATACACAGAACAAAGGTAAAGGCTTCCTCTGATGATGATAATATTCTATAGTTGTGGATGAACCCCTGGACTGCAAAAATGGAAAGTGAAGTATTGCATGCCATAGACTGCCATTCTGCTTTCCTTCCAAATAAACATGTAGCCTTGTGCATCTAGGCTCATTTGTTGCCCACCTTCACCAAGACCATTTTTGTCAAAATATACTTTCCCCATGACCTCTCTGATTTCCTATAAGCCTCTTGGAACAGGAATGAAGTCACCATGATGTCATTGATGTTTTGTTCCCATCAGCTATTTCTGAGGACTGTCAAACTTTGGGCATTGGCTAAACAAAAGGTCAGAGAAATCAAAATCCCATGGGTATGTATGTGCCATACCCGGACCACCAATGTCTTGGTACTTATGTTCTTTTTCCATTGTGTTGCAATGACTACTGCTTCGACGTGAAATTCAGCAAAAAATGTCATGTGCATCCTGGGGTTGTATGATTTCCTAAAAAACATTTCAACCAATTCATTTTCTTTTTCTCTTGCATTTGCAACACAGCTTTGAAAAGTTCCTGCTTCTTTTGTCAAAAGCATTAGGCCTGCTGAAAATTCAGTTCTTACATATTAAAAGGATAAGATCTCTGTTCCGTATCTTTGGCTTCATCCACACTAACAAAACAAAAACCCTATTCTATCTTTATTTTGTAGGGACAAGCAACATACAATGAAAGTGCTTCTCTCTAAGGCTTTAATGTAATTTTTTAAAACCCGGTGAAGTTTCTCGTTCTGAGGTTAAGTAGCCAAAGACGAGCCAGAATGAGGTACCAGCCATGTGATCAGTAGTGAAGTCGTAACTTACTGAACCATCTCACCATTGTTTTCATGGCTGAGCTCATGCGAAAAAGCGAAAAAGGGCGAAAAAAAGTGTGGATAGTCTGAATGTGGGCAAAGGAAATATACTACTAATAGATATGGCATTTAAAGTCCTGGGCAGAATACTATGTACTGGTTTATTTTGCCTTCAGCAGACAATGTTATGGTGAGGTGTTGTAATGATATTGAGAAATCGGACTCCCCAAATCATGAATTCTATCAAATTATATGAAATGATAACCATGGCTCTGCAAGATCCAGAAAGCTATGCCTTCTGTTTTCCATATCCTTTTTCATAAATAATCTCTGGAATGATGTCCAGTTGCACGCAAGACCCCTGCCTCGATCTTCATAATCTCTTCACAATAAATTGAGAGACGGAGGGGAAATTGGGGTGTCGTGTAATTTTTGGGCCCTATGGCTGTTTCCTGGCAGCATTTTCCTCTGGTGTTTCATCTGTGGTTGGCATCTTCAGAGGAAGGGAAATTAATGAATATACATAAGAGTATTTCCTGCTCCAATTGAATCTCATCAAACTGTGTAAAGGATCGGGCACCCATGTCTCAGGCCAGCTTCACCTATTGAAATAATGATCACCCACAAGTATCCATTGTGTACAGAGGTCTCACCCTATTGTACCCACCAGAACTAACCCATTAAACCCATCACAGACTCTTTTGTATATTGCCACATTATATTCCTTTAGATCACATGCCTCTCAGGGGCAGACCATTAAATGGACTGACACTTCAAATAGTCCAATGGCAGTTTATTGAATTTCCTGCCACCATCAAGAGCCAACAAGTGAAGGTGTCTTCAGCCAACCAAAGTGCAGATCCCAACTGGACGGCTTCTCAGCCAGTCAGGAACTGATGCGGGTTTCTTGAATAGCTGTCAAATGAAATAAAAATGCTCTGTATTTATTGTATTAAGGCTGCATAGGCACCTTAAAACTACACTGAAGCCCCAGAATATAAGCAAGCAAGTTGTTTACTGATGATTATATGCAAGTAAAAGCAAAATATAGTTCTGAGTCAGTAAACTAGGTTAAAATCCATAAGAGCATAGTCCAAAACTGGATTATTCCCAAGACATGAATCAAGGATAACCACAGGAAACCAAGACTGGAGTGCAGGATTAATTCCAAGGTGGTTCCAGGTATGAAGTCAATGATGATACACAAACAAGGAACAGGAAAACAGGACTCGAATGCAGGGTTAGTTCCAAGGTATAAAGTCAAAGATGAAACCCCAGGCAAAGGTCTCGACTGGAATAAACGTCAAACAGCGAAGTCACTGGAATATTCCACTGGATTCACGGCAAGGCTGATACATGAAGCAAGATACAGGAACACGGAGCAAAGATCCTTCTTTCTTGAATAAGCAAAGTTGCCACCTTTGGCGGTGGCAGAGAAAACAAGGCATTTTAAGGAAAACCCAAGGTCTTGCTCTCATGAGAAAACTAGTCATTAGAGTGCTTCAAAAACAACCGATGGCTTCTTTGCAAACATTCTTCTTCCCTCCCCCAGTGAGTTATCGCTGCTCTCCTGTCAAAATCATTATCCTCCTCCAAACTAGAATGTCCATGTGACACCTGATGATCTGGCCTTGACTGCTGGGAGGAATGTGGTTCACAATGCCTGCTTGCAACCATTCTGTCTCTGGTCCCAGAATCCACTGGGACAGACTGGCTGTATCTCAGGCCCAAACCCAGAGTCTTCTGGCAAAGCTGGTGCAGGGACAATCACTGGCTGAATGGGCCCCATCTCAGGCTGGGCTACAACAGTATTCACAATTGCAAAATGTCAGTCTTTGGGAGCGCAGATTCCGCTGATATTCTTTCTGGTTTTAACCTATCCATATCCGAATTCTGCTTTCTGGGATAGCTAGACACACTGAGCTTCCAAACTCAAGATTTTGCAGTAACATAAATTACCCAATAGCAATGCAATATCATCTGAAGGTTTGCATGTTGCTATTTTCTGTTTGAAACAGTTCTCAACAGAAAGGTTGGTTGCTCCAGTTTTATTGTCTGTATTTTTCCAGTTGATATTGAGAAACAGAAGAAAACCTAAAAATGCCCCAGTTCTCATTTGCAAATGAGAACTTCTGGGAAATAGTTTCTGCAGATTAAAATTTTGGTGAAAGGCTTTCATTTCTGGTAGTCTATACCACACTCTGCACCAAAACTGAAAGCTTTGCATGTCCCCTTTTTGACTGACATCCAAAACTTTTTATTTGTAAAGAAGAGCTTTTTGAGTATTTTTTTTTGGGCCATCACACTCAAGAATTTAAACACTCTTCTAAAACACAACAAGCTTTCAAAAAGGCAGCGATGCGAGAGGCATGTTGATAGTAGCCTTTCAAGATTCAAACATACAAGCAGAGAAAGGAAGCATAGTGTAGCATAACTCAGTGTGTAAATTCATGTTCATGAGCCAAGATTGTAAGCATGAGGATTGGGCGAAATCATAATCTCTTGCTTTTTCTTTTATGACCCATTTTATGAGCCTGTGTGAAGGAGCTGAGCCCTGGGGTGCAGCTACACTGTAGAATTAATCCAGTTCAACGCCACTTCAATTGCTATGGCACAATGCTATGGAATCATGGCGGTTGTAGTTTTACAAGACCTGTAGTCTTCTCTGCCAAAGTCTGCTGGTGTTTAACCAAACCACAACTCTCAAAATTCCCCGGTTATCCAAAGGTTGCTTCTGGGAAGCTCATAATCAGAAAATGAACACAGTATACATTGTACTTATGAGATCAGAAGTGTTCTGAATTTTGGATACTTTTATTTGTATTTTGAAACACCTGTTTTTGCATACCTTTACATAATGAAATGACAACCAAGTATGAAATGCTATGCCTCTGTGACGTCGCGTGTGGCGCCATTTATACATCAAACTGTAAGTTGCAAGATTTGAATTGTTGAATCATGCCTGATTTTGTTTTTACCCTGTAAATGTAGTTGGACTGATTGGTTATTTATAGCTGTCAATCAATGTTGTTTGCACCAGTTATATTGCTCCCTCAGCTCCACCTCTTCCTGGAATAGGACAGTGTTTCCTTTTTCATTCCACCATCAAGTTTTCTACCAGATGGACGTGAAAGAGAGACTTGGCTCTAAAAGCCCTTGATTAAGTTACCTCTCAGCACCAATTCTGAGGTTCTTATCCTTGAGACTTATTGTCAGGACCCAGGCTGCAGAGCACCAATAACCACGCGCAGAGGCCAGAATCTATCTAATATCTTTATTAAGGGAATATATAAAGTCAATAAAAACAAGTGTAGAATATAGTTCAGAAATAGACCTTTCAGGAAAGGTCAAATATAGTCCAGGAAAACAATGTCCAATATATGAAATTAAAGCCCAAAGTTATAATCCACTTCACCGAAACACACACTTATTTGGCAAGCAATAGTGTGGGGAACTGTCCATAGTCTTGAGGCTTAAGGTAAATCCGAAGGAATGGAAAACAAGGCTTGAATCCGAAAGACATGGTCCGTGGTTTAAAGCGCAAGGCAAGGCAAGACTTGAGACTTAACAAGGTCCAACTTGAAACAAGGCAAACGAGGAACAAGAAATGAGTCCATAGAAATCCGTGGAACAAGGCAGGGCTGGGAACTTGATTCAGGAGCTGGGAACTGGAGTACGATGTCCACACACGATCTCACTCCACGAGCTGACGAATTGACTCCGCAAGGTTCCTACAAGGGCAAACACCTAAATAGGATCTCGTTTTCCCGCCAAAGAACACTTCTCTGGGGAACCAGAACCGAAAGCCATTCTGTGTCCAGATGTATGACTCCCTAAAGTTTCCCAAGGGAAACAGACTTAATCAGCTAATTGCTTGGCAGCTATCCTAGCGCTCCGGCGAGTCGCCTCTTGAGCGCCTCGTTGTTGTTTATAATAATCTCGGCGAGAAAAAGGGGGAGATTTCTGCTCAAGGCTTGTTTGGCTGACTTCTGGAGGGCAAATATCCTGCAGGTGCAAAGGCTCCAATTCTGGCTGAAACGGTGGGAAACCCAAGTTTTCCTCTTCATCTGTCACAATAATACTAGGAACAGGACTACATGGCCCATGAGACATCACACTTATGCTTCATGTTCAGTGCCAACCTGGATGACACTGAGGAGTCTCAAGCGCCTTCAAATCAGTTCTTTGGCATTAGAGGAAGACTGTGTCTTCAAACAAAGGCCATTTGGACTGAGGCTGAGGATTGCTCCGGCATTCATAGCCATTGAGAAAGAGGGACCTGGGAAAGCTTCTCAGCTGCAAAGCTCCTTGGACTTAAGACAACCAAAGACTGTAATGTATATTTTTCTTTACCCCTTTGAAACTTCCAGCTTATTGGGATAACCTTTTGTGAACAATAAAACCAGTTTTGAGTTATCTACAGTGTTTTGGTCCTCGGGAGTTCCAGTTTCCCTAAAGGAGGGCAAGAAGCAATCCCCTGGGGAAAGATGTCACGTCCATGCCTCTTTCGCTAAGAGTTATAGCCCTAGGCGCGGCGGCACAGCCTCCAATACATATAACCTGAAGGTAATTGAGTCCCCGTTATCTGAAATGCTTGGGAGCAGAACTGTTCCATATTTTGGATTTTCTAGGATTTTGGAATACTTTCATATACACACTGTGATATCATGGAGATAGAACCTAAGTCTAAACACGCAATGTATTTATGTTTCATGTACACCTTATGCACATCATCTGCAGATAATTTCATACAGAATATTTTAAATAATTTTGTACATACGTTTGCTCACATGGAACCATTAGGAAGCAAAAATGTCACTATCCCATCCAGTCATGTGAATAATTTTGAATTTTGAAATATTTCAGGTATCAAAATTCCATATATGACATGCCCAACCTGTGTTTGTAATAATATTGTACACAACATTAGAAAGCAAAGCTATCTGACATGATTATTCACATCATTGGACGATTCTGGGCCATTCTGAGATATTGTTAGCTGGCCAAAGAGCATAGCAAAACTAACAATATCAGCCTTTAGATGAAAGAAGAAGAAAAATTGTGATGAATCATAGATTTTGCCTTCTAGAACTCAATCGCCTCCTCTGTTTTTTTAGCTGACTCATTCCTTAAAACTGTGCTGTCACTTCTGCTAAAAAAGGTCTTCTTCCCATGCCTTAACATCACAAACTTGACTTGTGACACCTCATACTAATCTCAGGGCTAAGACAGAGGTCATGAGATGTAGCCAAAAGATGCACATTTGACAGAAGTAAATGCAAACCAAGCAACAAAACTACTTAGTAATCATGGCAAGTATAGAAAACAGCACCACTCAGTATGGGTTGAGCAATGAGCATCCAAAAATGTGTTCACATAGATAGCTAGGATAGTGACATCTTTGCTTTATGATAATTCAGTGTACACAAACTTTGTTGTATTCACAAAATTAATTTTAAACATTGTATAAAATTGCATTCAGGCCATGTGTATAAAGTGTATATGAAACATACCGTATATACTCGAGTATAAGCCGACCCGAATATAAGCCAAGGCACCTAATTTTACCACAAAAAAACTGGGAAAACATTGACTCAAGTATAAGCCGAGAGTGGTATATTTCAGAAATAAAAATAGATACCAATAACATTACATTAATTGAGGCATCAGTAGGTTAAATATTTTTATTACATAAAGCTCACATTTAAGATAAGACTGTCCAACTCTGATTAAATCATTATTCTCATCTTCTTCAAAGTAAATGTGCTTATGTATCCTTTTAATAATAATAGAGTAAAATAATACATGTAACAATAATAATAATAATAATAATAATAATAATAATAATAATAATAAATACAGGAAAAATACATGTAATAATAGAGTAAAATAGTAAATGTAATAATAATAAGATCAGAGTGAAATATTAAATATATTATTATTATTATTATTATTATTATTAATAATAATAATAATAATAATAATAATAATAATAATAGAGTAAAATAAATGTAATAGTAGCAACAATATAGAGAAAAATAATAAATGTAATAATACCAGTAATAATAGAGAAAAATAATAAATGTACCATATATTCTCGAGTATAAGCTGACCCAAATATAAGCCAACCAGGACCCTCACCCGAGTATAAGCCGAGGGGGGCTTTTTCAGTCTTAGAAAAAGGGCTGAAAAACTAGGCTTATACTCGAGTATATACAGTAAATGAAAATTGTGTTTAAAGTTGGATCCCATTTCTAAGATCTCTCTCTCTATGCAAATACAAGTATTCCAAAACATGAAAAAAAAAAATCCCAAATCCTATACACTTCTGGTCACAAGCATTTCAGGTAAGGGATATTCAACCTCTTTGCTATTACTTATAGTAATGGAAGAAGTGTCTTAATGTCACCTTTGCACCTTTTCCTAAATGTCCAGAAGGCATATAGTGAGTTCTTAATCCCAAATAAAATGGTTGTGTTATTGGGTTGCTGTGAGTTTTCTGGTTTGTATGGCCATGTTCCAGAAGCACTCTCTCCTGATGTTTCCCCCACATCCATGGCAGGCATTCTCAGAGGTTGTGAGGTCTGTTGGAAACTAGGCAAGTGGGGTTTATATATATGTGGAATAATGTCCAGGGTGGGAGAAAGAACTCTTGTCTGTTTGAGGCAGACAATTATTATTTTTTTACCTTCAAGTTTCTAATAACTTAAGGCAAACTTAAGGCAACCCTATCACGGGGTTTCCTGGGTAAGATTTTATAGAATCATAGAAAGACAGAGTTGGAAGAGTTGTTCAGAGGGGTTTTCCCCTAGTCTTGATCTGAGGCTGAGAGAGTGTGACTTGTCCAAAGCCACTCAGTGGTATTCCAAACCTGAATAGGGATTTGAACCCTGGTCTCCTGGAGCCCTAGGACAATACTCGTACAACTAAATCGGCTCTCTGCCATTGAGAACAGACCTCCTTAAATAAAGGGCTTTGATTCACATTTCAGTGGGAAAGTATCGTGAAATTCCAGCGCACTTCTATTTGATTTCAAAACAGGAAACTTCTGTAAAATGAGGGAAGTGATTAAAAACAGAAGCTGAAATGCTGAGTAAAGAGAAGTGTTGAATGCACCATCTGGTCAATTTTCTTGGGATGGGTTTTAGGGGTTTATAACCCTATCCTGCTTAAATGTAAAGGTTTTCCCTGACGTTAAGTCCAGTCATTTCTGACTCTGGGGCTTGGTGCTCATCACCATTTCTAAGCCGAAGAGCCGGCGTTGTCCGTGGACACCTCCAAGGCCATATGGCCGCTGGCATGACTGCATGGAGCACTTTTACCTTCCCGCTGGAGCGGTACCTATTGATCTACTCACATTGGCATGTTTTCGAACTGCTAGGTTGTCGGAAGCTGGAGCTAACAGCAGGCGCTCACTCCGCTCCCAGGATTTGAACATGCGACCTTTCGGTCTGCAAGTTCAGCAGCTCAGTGCTTTAACACACTACGCCACCGGGGCTATACTGCTTACAAAACTATTATTCCATGAAAACATCATATGGGATCCTGGGATTTGTAGGGCATTTCGAATTCCCAGTACAGTAGAGTCTCACTTATCCAAGCTAAACGGGCCGGCAGAAGCTTGGATAAGCTAATATCTTGGATAATAAGGAGGGATTAAGGAAAAGCCTATTAAACATCAAATTAGGTTATGATTTTACAAATTAAGCACCAAAACATCATGTTATACAACAAATTTGACAGAAAAAGTAGTTCAATACGCAATAATGTTATGTTGTAATTACTGTATTTATGAATTTAGCACCAAAATATCACGATATGTTGAAAACATTGGCTACAAAAATGGCTTGGATAATCCAGAGGCTTGGATAAGCGAGGCTTGGATAAGTGAGACTCTACTGTACTTAAACTTGGCTAAATGACAAAGCTCAGAAATCCACATAAAATGTGGCCGTCCTTCCTGGCTGAGAAAAATTGTCTTCCAAGGTTAGAGTCTTGGCATTGGGTCCATAAGTGACTGTAGAGAGACCTATTCTGGATCTGCATATCAATGACAAAATGAGAATATACATTTCCAGACAGAAGGTGGTCCCGACAACGGTTTGCTTGACAAACCTTCCTCTTGGCACGTTTCTCCCTTTCGCCCTCCATTTGTGCCTCTTCGGATTCCACAGCACTCTTGGTCACAGCTGACCTCCAGTCAGGAAGTATGGCATTCAGTCCAGTGAAGTGGATGGAGGAAGATCATCACTTTGATGCTGGTGGTCTTTGTTTCTTCCAGAATGCTGATATTTTTCCGCTTGTCTTCCAAAGATATTTGCAAGGTTTTTTTGACAGCAACATTGATGGAATCATTCCAGAAGTTGATAGTTACGTTTGTAGGTGGTCCATGTATTTCATGTATATACAATAGAGTTGGAAGGACAATAGCTTTATAAACAAACCTCTTGGTTTCCCTATGGATGTCCCGATTCTCAAACACATTTTGCTCCTTTCAAAAAAAAATGCTGCACTCGCAGAGCTCAGATGGTATTGTATTTTGTCATTGATGTTGGCTTTTGTGGAGAAGTGGCTGCTTAGGCAGCAGAAATCATCAAAGTTTTCTAGCGTTACACCATTAAGCTTTATTTCTGGCATTGCAGAGGGATTGGTTGGGATCTGCTAGTAGAGCACTTTGGTTTTCTTGATATTCAGTGAGAGACCAAGCTTTTCATATGGTGTTGTCGAAGGCTTTCATGGCCAGGATCACAGGGTTGTTGTATGTTTTCCGGGCTGTATGGCCATGTTCCAGAAGTATTCTCTCCTGACGTTTCGCCCACATCTATGGCAGGCATCCTCAGAGGTTGTGGGGTACCTCACAACTTCTGAGGATGCCTGCCATAGATGAGGGCGAAACGTCAGGAGAGAATACTTCTGGAACATGGCCATACAGCCCAGAAACATACAACAGCGCTTTTCATATGATTCTGCAAAGGTGTTTAAAGTGGATTATAGGTCTTGCTTTGAATGAGCTCAGACTACATTATCGTAGGCTTATTAGAGCTCTATAACAGAAGTTGTAATTAAAGTGTAAGCATTGTGTTATTTATTACAGTGTAGTCATTTTCAGGAGCCCCCAGTTGTGCAGTGGATTAAACCGCTGAACTGCTGAACTTGCTGACTGAAAAGCTGGTGGTTCGAATTCGGAGAGCAGGGTGAGCTCCCACTGTCAGTCCCAGCTTCTGCCAACCTAGCAGTTTGAAAACATGCAAATGTTAGTAGATCACTAGGTACTGCTCCAGGAGTAACTAGACTTCCTATCCAACTCCAGATCTCCTGGAGAATACTTCAGCACTTTGTCTATTCACCCTACCAAATAGTGTTTACAATTCACAGACCGCCCTCCCATTTTATCTATTTTGCCATTAAGTGGTGGATTTTGCTGGTCATCATATCTGTGTTTTATTGTTTTTATTGTAGTATATTGTGTTTTGTGGTTTTAATTTGTTTATTTTACCTGTTTGATGATGTTTATGCTTTTTTTTTTTTTACTGTTTGTTCTTTGGGCTTGGTGGCCCCATGTTAGCCACCTCAAGTCCCTGTGGGGAGATGTAGGCAGGATAGAAAAATAAAGTGCTGTTGTTGTTGTTGTTGTTGTTGTTGTTGTTGTTGTTATTATTATTTTATGACACAGCAAACAAGATAGATATGCTGGATTTCGTATTATTATTATTATTATTTTATTATGACACAGCAAACAAGATAGATATGCTGGATTTCATATCACAAAATCACAAGTTGAACACTTCCCAAGTGTCTAGGATTGTGTGATGTATTTTCGGATGATGCGCGCAGATCCCAGCAGGGTGGCCTTTTGCAGCTGGCAGATCGTGATTTTGTCAATGTCTATTGTTTCCAAATGCCAGCTGAGATCTTTTGGCACGGCACCAATGTGCCCATCACCACCGGGACCACCTGCACTGGTTTCTGCCAGAGTCTTTGAAGTTCAATCGTGAGGTCCTGATAGCGGCTGAGTTTTTCCTGTTGTTTTTCGTCAATGCAACTGTCACCTGGGATGGCGACATCAATGATCCAAACCTTTTTCTTTTCCACAACTGTGATGTCTGGTGTGTTGTGTTCCAGAACTTTGTCAGTCTGGATTCGGAAGTCCCACAGTATCTTTGTGAGCTCATTTTCCAATACTTTTGCAGGTTTGTGATCCCACCAGTTCTTTGCTGCTGGGAGGTGGTACTTGAGGCATAAGTTCCAATGAATCATTTGGGCCACATAGTTGTGCCTCTGTTTGTAGTCTGTCTGTGCAATTTTCTTACAGTAGCTGAGGATATGATCAATGGTTTCATCGGTTTCCTTGCATATTATTATTATTATTATTATTATTATTATTATTATTATTATTGACACAACGATGTTGTATGACACAGCAAACAAGATAGACATGCTGGATTTCGTTTCACAAAACCACAAGTCGAACACTTCCCAAGTGTCTAGGACTGTGTGATGTATTTTCGGATGATGCGTGCAGATCCCAGTCGGGTGGCCTTTTGCAGTTGGCAGATCGTAATTTTGTCAATGTCTATTGTTTCCAAATGCCGGCTGAGATCTTTTGGCACGGCACCCAATGTGTCCATCACCACCGGGACCACCTGCACTGGTTTCTGCCAGAGTCTTTGAAGTTCAATCTTGAGGTCCTGATAGCGGCTGAGTTTTTCCTGTTGTTTTTCATCAATGCGACTGTCACCTGGGATGGCGACATCAATTATCCAAACCTTGTTCTTTTCCACAACTGTGATATCTGGTGTGTTGTGTTCCAGAACTTTGTCAGTCTGGATTCGGAAGTCCCACAGTATCTTTGCGTGTTCATTTTCCACGACCTTTGCTGGTTTGTGATCCCACCAGTTCTTTGCTGCTGGCAGGTGGTACTTGATGCATAAGTTCCAATGGATCATTTGGGCCACACAGTTGTGCCTCTGTTTGTAGTCTGTCTGTGCAATTTTCTTACAGCAAAATTATTATTATTTCTTTATTATTATTATTATTATTATTATTATTATTATTATTATTATTATTATTATTATTATGTAATGGTGCTCTATGCAGTCATGCTGGCCATATGACCTAGGAGGTGTCTACAGACAACGCTGGCTCTTCAGCTTAGAAATGGAGATAAGCACCAACCCCCAGAGTCGGACACGACTAGACTCAATGTCAAGGGAAAATCTTTACCTTTACCTAGTCATTTTCAATTATGATGACCCCTAAGAGAACCTGTCATGGGATTTCCTTGGCAAAATTTATTCAGATGAGGTTTGCCATTGCCTTCCTCTAATGCTGAGAGAATGTGACTTGCTCAAAGTCAACCAATGGACTTCCATGGCTGAGCAGGGATTCGAATCCTTATCTCCAGAGACCCAGGGCCCTTCCACACTGCTATATATAACTCTGAATATAAAAGCGGAAAATCCCACAATATCTGCTTTGACCTGGGATATCTGAGTCCACACTGCCATATATTCCAGTTCAAGGCAGATAATGTGGGATTTTATTCAGCTGTGTGGAAGGGTCTTCAGTTCAACAGTCAAAGCACTACACTTTGCTGGATCCCATCCTCATAAAATTGAGTCTTGTCTTTGGTTAATTTCCAATGCCATCTAGTGGACAAATGACAATTTGAACAAACAATAAATCAATATTTTTACTATTACAGTTACAGTAGAGTCTCACTTATCCAACACTCACTTATCCAACGTTCTGGATTATCCAACGCATTTTTGTAGTCAATGTTTTCAATATATCATGATATTTTGGTGCTAAATTCGTAAATACAGTAATTACTACATAGCATTACTGTGTATTGAACTACTTTTTCTGTCATATTTGTTGTATAACATGATGTTTTGGTGCTTCATTTGTAAAATCACAACCTAATTTGATGTTTAATAAGACTTTCCTTAATCTCTCCTTATTATCCAACATATTCGCTTATCCAACGTTCTGCTGGCCCGTTTACATTGGATAAGTGAGACTCTGCTGTATTTGTATGTATGTATTTTTATCCTTTACAATTTAGCTTGTAAATCGCCTAGAGCATCTTAGATGGAGGGCGATTAATAAGTAATTAAATGTTGATGATGATGATGATGATTCTGCAGTGTAAATGCTCCCCTCAAATGAAACAAAACAAACATCCTAAAAACAAACCCACAAACGCAATTCAGCAGAATCTGTGTGATGCTAAGGAAGACAAAAACCACAGTGAAGTTGAAATCAACCTGACCTGCCTTCCTCCAAATTGTATTGTTTCTTCCTTATCTCCCCATACTGTATATATATTTATATTTGTCCCTTGCTAGGCATACTCCCATCGTCCTATGCCTTTGACCTCATCATCCCTTTGGCTACCTTATTGATGTGGCTGTAACCTTTTTCCTGTGGGGCGGCCAATGGGATGCGGATGGAGGAATCCCCGGAACTTTGTCCTCAGACTGCCTGTCGTTGGCGGTCCCCAATGTGCCGGTGAGGAGCCAATGGGAGCTCTTTGGGAAGCTCAAAGGTTGCCTGTCTAAGGATGAAAAACAGGAAAGGCAACGGAGATAAGGAAATGTGCCTGGATCAGAAGGTTTGTGGATGGAGAGAGACACCAACATGCCTGTGTTTTGCAGAACAAGAGGCACAATGTCCTTGTTGGAAGCAGCCAAGGGGAAGATGAATGATGGAGGAGCATCCTTCTTGATGGGATCCATGGTTTTGGAAGATTTCTGGATTTTACAGCCACGTTTATTTATTTATTTATTTATTTACAGTATTTATATTCTGCCCTTCTCACCCCGAAGGGGACTCAGGGCGGATCACATTATACACACATAGGGCAAACATTCAATGCCCATAAACACATCAAACAGAGACCGAGACAGACAGACGCAGAGGCAATTTAACCTTCTCCTGAGGGGATGTTCGATTCTGGCCACAGGGAGGAGCAGCTGCTTCATCATCCACTCTGACGGCACTTCCTCATTCCAGGTCATAAATTAGTTAAACTTGCCTCCCCAATTTTTTTTATAAGTGGTACCTTATTTCCTATTTGATAGATGCAACTATCATTCGGGTTGCTAGGTCAGCAACGAGCAGGGGCTATTTTTAATTTTTAATTGAAGGGTGCTCACACCACCACGGGCTGGCCTCGAACTCATGACCTCATGGTCAGAGTGATTTATTGCAGCTGTTCAACAGCCTGCGCCACAGCCCGGCCCATAGCAGCATGATGCCATTAGCAATCTTTAGGTTCTCCAACGTAACTGGAGAAAGTTGGCCAAGAAATCCCTACCATAGGATAGCCGCAAGTTTGAATCAAGCTGCAGGCATATTATAACAACATTCCCTTACCATTGACCATTCTGGTTATGCCTGATGGGAGGTGTAGTCCAACAGTAAAAGGTAAAGGTTTCCCCTGACGTTAAGTCCAGTCATGTCTGACTCTGGGGGTTAGTGCTCATCTCCATTTCTAAGCCGAAGAGCCGGCGTTGTCCGTAGACACCTTCAAGGTCATGTGGCTGGCATGACTGCATGGAGCGCTGTTACCTTCCAGCCGGAGCGGTACCTATTGATCTACTCACATTGGCATGATTTCGAACTGCTAGGTTGGCAGAAGCTGGAGCTAACAGCGGGCACTCACTCCACTCACGAGACTTGAACCTGCGACCGTTCGGTCTGCAAGTTCAGCAGCTCAGCGCTTTAACACACTTCACCACCGGGGCTCCTAGTCCAACAGTATCTCATATTAAATTGCATATAAAATACTTGAGAATCCCTATACAACATGACCTCTTATCCACAGACTCAATATCCACTGTTTCACTTCCCAATGTTCCCAAAAATATCCTCATACATCCCTGCTCTCAAGAAGCATTTGTGGGCCTCTTATTTTTATTTACAGTATTTATATTCCGCCCTTCTCACCCCGAAGGGGACTCAGGGCAGATCACAATGTACACATACATGGCAAATATTCAATGCCATATGAACATAGAGACAGAGACAGAGACACAGAGACAATTTAATCTTCTCCAGCTTCCTGCTTCCTGAGGATTTGCTTGGTTCCGGCCACTGGGGGAGCAGCTGCTTCATCATCCACTGTGACACCAAGTCCTTGGATACTTTTTACTTCCTCATTCCAAACGCTGCTCTACGATTTTTTTTATGGTGTCATAAATTAGTTAAATTAGCCTCCCCACATAAGTGGTACCTAAATTTCCTGCTTGATAGATGCAATTATCTTTCGGGTTGCTTGGGTCAACAATGAGCAGGGCTATTTTTATTTTTTTAATGGTCAGGTGCTCACTCCGACATGGGCTGGCCTCGAACTCATGACCTCTTGGTTATTGATTTCCCGGAACTCTCTCCCCCGGGCTGTGGTGGAGGCTCCTTCTTTGGAGGCTTTTAAGCAGAGGCTGGATGGCCATCTGTCGGGGGTGCTTTGAATGCGATTTCCTGCTTCTTAGCGGGGGGTTGGACTGGATGGCCCATGAGGTCTCTTCCAACTCTACTATTCTATGATTCTATGATTTATTGCAGCTGGCTACTAACCAACTGTGCCACAGCCCAGTCCCCCAGAGCCTGGCCCCTTCAAGTCCCTTAATGTTATGGTGAATGTCTGCTTCAGTTATAGTCACAATACAGTAGAGTCTCACTTATCCAAATGGGCCAGCAGAACCTTGGATAAGCGAATATGTTGGATAATAAGGAGAGATTAAGAAAAAGCCTATTAAATGTCAAATTAGGTTATGATTTTACAAATTAAGCACCAAAACATCATGTTATACAACAAATTTGACAGAAAAAGTAGCTCAATATGCAGGAATGTTATGTTGTAATTACTGTATTTATGAATTTAGCACCAAAATATCATAATATATTGAAACCATTGACTACAAAATGCCTTTGATAATCCAGAACCTTGGATAAGCGAGTCTTGGATAAGTGAGACTCTACTGTATAGGTTTTGCTATAATCTGCAGTTTCAGGTATCCATAAGGACGTCTTGGAACAGATCTCCATCTGTATAAGCCAAAATTCAGTAAAATATGTTAAATTAAATCCAAATCAGAATGCAAATTAATTAAAAATACAGGAGTGTTTGGGGTCCATGTTTGAAGTCCACATTACTAATGTCCAAACGTTTTAAAAACCTTGCTTTCAAATGTTGAATATGGCTCAGAGATGTTGGAAAATGATGAGTTCCACCCACAATCTATCTTGGAGGGGTTCTC
Organism: Anolis carolinensis; assembly: GCF_035594765.1. Lineage (NCBI taxonomy): Eukaryota > Metazoa > Chordata > Lepidosauria > Squamata > Anolidae > Anolis > Anolis carolinensis. Next base: position 7,521,434 of record NC_085841.1, read on the forward strand.
CGTCAAAGCCCAAGAAGACCGTGGGAGTTTGGCTACTATTTTCCCCTCCTTATCTCCCCTCGAGTGCAACTTTTCACCCATCCTGCTTAGCCCAGGGACTGAGGGGAGACCTTTAGGTCAACCCTGTCTCCAGAGAACCTGTCCTATCTCTGTGAACTCTGGGAAGCTGGCAGGAATCCCAGTTCTCTGATGACGGAATAAGCCTCCCCCCTCCTTGTCCCGTCTCCATGAACCACCCGACCGGTCTTCCACCTCTTCCCCTGGATCTGGCCTGGCTTTGGGGAAGGCTCCGTTTTTACAGACTGAAATAGCAGTGCTGATAACCAAGTGCCCTAGACAGAAACATACTGATAATTTTCCATTCAGAAAAAAAACTCCAAAAAAACCATTCCACATCCCAACGCCTATAGAGCTATCCATCATGTTCGCAGCATGGGTGATCTGAGTCAAACTAGACATCTTTAATCAGAAGGGTTACAGGTATTCTTTCCTCAAAATGCTGGGACCACAAGTGTTTTGGATTTTGAAAAATCTGTATTTGCATACATGGGCACAATGAAATCTTTTGGGTGGTTGAATCAGAGATGCATCTACATTGTGCAAACAATTTTGTTTGAAACCATTTTTAATGGCTAAGGCTCCATCTTATGGAATTCAGGGATTATCAGTTCAGTGAAGCCAGAGTTGAGTACAGCAGAGTCTCACTTATCCAACACTCGCTTATCCAACGTTCTGGATTATCCAACACATTTTTGTAGTCAATGTTTTTAATACATCGTGATATTTTGGTGCTAAATTTGTAAATACAGTAATTACAACATAACATTACTGTGTATTGAACTACTTTTTCTGTCAAATTTGTTGTATAACATGATGTTTTGGTGCTTAATTTGTAAAATCATAACCTATGATGTTTAATAGGCTGTTCCTTAATCTCTCCTTATTATCCAACATATTCACTTATCCAACGTTCTGCTGGCCCGTTTACGTTGGATAAGTGAGACTCTACTGTATCCCTTCTCCAAAATGCTTTGGACCACAAATGTACCTGTATCTGGATACACATACCTCCATACGATACCTTGGAGATGGGAAGCAAAGTTGAAACATGAAATTTATTTGTGTTTCATAAACAGCTTATACATATGATGATGATGATGATGATGATGATGATGATGATGATGATGTATGAATTGTCGATGTTACAATCCCAGGCGACAGCAGGATTGAAGAGGAACAACTGGAAAAACTGACATGATATGAGGATTTAAAGATCGAATTGCAAAGACGCTGGCACAAGCCAGTCAAGGTGGTCCCAGTGGTGATGGGCACACAGGGTGCAGTGCCTAAAGACCTTGGCCAGCACTTAAACACAATTGGCACTGGCAAAATTACCACCTGCCAGCTGCAGAAGATCCCTTACCGGGATCTGCTCGCATTATTCGCTGATACATCACACAGTCCTAGACACTTGGGAAGTGTCTGATGTGTGATCCAATATAACAGCCAGCAGAATGTCTGCTGTGGACTAAACTTGTTGTATTTCAAATAATAATAATATAATTTCAGGTTACAACATTGCTAAAACACATATACTGAAGAGTTGGTGATTGCTGGACAGACCACAGATTAATTTGATCCATGATGGCCATCAAGATTGCCCCCAAATGCAGACTCTAAGGAACAAGGTTAAGGTGAAAAATGAACACCCAAGACCTTCAAGAGCTCTCCAAATGAGCCCTTCTCCAAATAACACTGAAGGATCATCATCTACCCATGGAACACCCTGAAAATGTTGAGGAACATTGGAATAAACTGAAAACCTCTATCATTACAACCTGTGAAGACAACATTGGATATGAAACTGAGAAAAATCAAGATGGTTTGAGGAAATTGATAACGAGATCCAAGAGTTAATCAATAAGAAAAAGAAAGCCAGTGGAGCTATTTTATGGCTATGTTCTAACAGCATTTTCTCCTGATGTTTCATTTGTATCTGTCACACCAAAGTAATAGATACCCACAAATACAGCAATATGCTTTAGTAATGTTCAGTCAACAGGTATACAATATAAAGAATGAAATACGATATGTTCAGAATTCACAATTGTAATAAACATAATCCATACATCAAAAATGAATATCTAGCTCAACAATGTTTGTTCTATATATAATTTTTCACTTATTCAATCAGTTAGTTGAGCTGAAGAGCAAGTGGATCACAGTAGATCACCTCATATAGAATGAAATACAATATGTTCTGAATTCACAATTGTAATAAACATAATCCATACATCAAAAATGAATATCTAGCTCAACAATGTTTGTTCTATATATAATTTTTCACTTATTCAATCAGTTAGTTGAGCTGAACATATTGTATTTCATTCTATATGAGTTTATATTGTATACCTGTTGACTGAACATTACTAAAGCATATTGCTGTATTTGTGGGTATCTATTACTTTGGTGTGTAACCAGGAACCCATTTACTTAATATCATCTGTATCTGTGGCTGGCATCTTCAGAAGATCAGATGGTGATAAAGGAAGTAGAGTATATATACGTGTGGAATGCCAGGGTGGGAAACATTGGTTCTTTCTCCCACCCTGGAAGTTCCATATACTCCACTTGCTTTACTATCATCAGATCCTCTGAAGATGCTAGCCACAGATGCAGATGAAACATCAGGAGAAAATGCTGCTAGAACATGGTCATACAGCCTGGAAACCACACAACACTCCATGGCTATCATGTCTCCTCTCAGCTTTCTCTTCTACAGGTTAAGCATAACCAGCTCTTAAAGTACTTCTCGTAGGACATGGTCTCCAGATCTTTGATCATGTTAGTCACCGTTCTCCTCTTTTAAATTGTGGTGCCCTGAATCAGACAGGCAGTTTCTAGAATCTCTATTGCCATACCATTGTGAGGATGGGACTTGCTGACTTAGTTCTACAAAAACCAATTCTCTTTGATAATACAAATGAACTGTGCATGAGGCTTTTCAGATAAAGGCTTTCTCAGAAGACTCTAACTCCACCCAGGCCTTTGACCCTTAGTCTAGAAGGATTCAGCCAATATATCATGCGTTAATCAACCTCCATGCATTAATCTTTTGGCTGCCAAGGAGTGTCATCCTACAGACTTCAGACTGTAGGAACCCTGTGCCAGCTGCCAACAATAATTGCACAGCTTGGGAAAAGGACATTTTAAAACTTCTCTATGCTCAATGAGAACAGAGATCTATAGTTGTGCCAATAACAAAAGTAATGTTTGAAAGATTTCCTAGTAACTCAGTAATATATATACACACACACAAACACAGAAGAGTCCTCTTTATGGGAAGTTGACTGTAAAAGTGAAGTAGACGACCGAGATATTCCTAGAGGGACTATTTTTTATATCAAATTATCAAATAATACGAGGGTTGCATGAAAAGTAATGCTTCCACTTTCATTACTTGAGTTTGGATGGGAATATTTTAATAAATCAAATGCAGAAATAATCCTTAGAAGGTGCTCTTTAACTACCGCTATTCACTTTTCCACATCACCAGCAGGCAATTGGATACATTTCTGCCAACGATGAACACGTTTTCTGAAGTCGTCATGGAAGAAGTCAACACTCTGTTTCCGCAACCAGCGTCTCACAGTTCTCTCAACGTCTTCATCAGAAGCATAATGATGTCCCGCAGATCTTCTTTCATTATTGGGAACAGATGGAAATCAGATGGTGCTAAATCTGGACTGTATGGAGGTTGCTGTACGGTGGTGAGATCCAGTCTCTGAAGTTCTGCTGTGGTGGCATATGAAGTGTGTGGTCTGGCATTGTCATGCTGCAGGAAAACATTTCCCTTTTCCTTTCGGACCTCAACATCTTTAAACTTACTCACCCGTACTCACATCAATACAATCACCATAAACAGCTTGTATTCTCTGATGAATCTCCTTTGGGGTGACGCCTTCTGCTGTCAAGAATTCAGTGACTGCACGTTGCTTAAGTCACATTGACCGACCGTCTGCGCAGGGTTCCATACTTGGCACAACCATTCAATGCTAAGGCTTCCCGCCAAATGGAACTGTAGAAGAGAGTCTACTGAATAATCCAGTACCTGCCACAGACCAGGACTGCCATCTGTTGAGGAGTTACGAAGGTGGAGGCATTACTTTTCATTCAACCCTCATACAATCAGCAAAAAACCATAACTGCAAATATGAAGGGAAGACTGTACTGTTGTGCACATGTTTTCTTTTACATCTGGGGGTATTAATATTTCAACAACAACAATAGTGCTATGGGAGACACTACTTGCTATCCTATTCCAGTATCCATTGTTTTCACAGTTTGAAAAAAAAAATACATTTTGGAAGCAGCACTGGTTATGCTGTCAGGGTGGATTTTGGGAATTTTAGCTTTAAAAGAAGCTCATCCAAGCTTTTGAATTTGAGCATGTTCTCAGAATTCTTATTTTCTTTTTTCTGCAGACCACACCAACTCCATCGTATCTTCAGGGTTTGGTGAGAAAGATGCCTGGAGCTCTTACATTGTCCAGATCCCCTTTCCTTATCTGAGACTCCCATATGAAGGAAATGAGATCATACCTGACAGATTTCCCACCTCGCAAAGAGTTCACTGTAGATGACAAAGGTACTCAATGGCTTAGATGTGGCCCACCCTAAAAAGTGTCCTATCCTTCTATAATAAAGACCCTGCGCCCAAACTTTGTTAATGAAGCAACCTTGCACTCCAAACTTGAAGCAAGATAATAAGGACTGAACATTTATTCTCTGGATTTCCAAAATCCAAAATATTTCAAAGTCATCCAAACAACTGACTGAAGCTGGATCTACACTGCTCTGTATCCTAGAGTCTGATCCCAGATTATCTAGCAGTGTAGACTCATATAATCCAGTTCAAAGCAGATAATCTAGGATCTGATCCTGGCATATAGGGCAGTGTAGATCCAGCCAAAGACAGTGACTTCTTTGCCTTCCGATTTTTCATTTATTTATTTAAAGTATTTATATTCCGCCCTTCTTTCTCATCCCGAAGGGGACTCAGGAAGGATCACAATGTACACATACAAGGCAAACATTCAATGCCAAATGAACATAGAGTCAGAGACAGAGACAGACACAGAGGCAATTTAACCTTCTCCAGCTTCCAACTTCCTGAGGGTCTGCTTGATTCCGGCCACAGGGGGAGCAGCTGCTTCATCATCCACTGTGACATCTTGATGGATACTTCCTCATTCCAAACGCTGCGGGATGATTTTTTTAATGGTGTCGTAAATGGGTTAAATTAGCCTCCCCACATAGTGGTACCTAAATTTCCTACTTGATAGATGCAACTATCTTTCGGGTTGCTTAGGTCAACAACGAGCAGGGCTATTTTTTATTTTAATGGTTGGGTGTTCACTGCGACATGGGCTGGCCTCGAACTCATGACCTCTTGATCATAGTGATTTATTGCAGCTGGCTACTAACCAGCCTACCCCACAGTCTGGCCCATGTGCTGTGTATTCAAAGATTAAGAGGGACATAGCAGACATGTTTAAAAATCAAGAGGGTGTCATATTGAGGCGAAACCGAGAGGTCATGAGTTTGAAACCTGGGTCGGGTTAAGCCTCCGACCATTAAAAAAAAAAAATAGCCCCGGCTTGCTGTTGACCTAGCAGCCCCGAAAGACAGTTGCATCTGTCAAGTAGGGAAAATTTAGGGACGCTTTATGCGGGAGGCTAATTTAACTAATCTACAACACCATAAAACTGCTCACGAGAAAAAGAAGAGGAAGAACAGCCATCAATGGACGGTGAAGCAACAGCTCCCCCTGTGGCCGGAATCATGAAGCTGGAAAGATGTTAAAAAAAATGCCTCTGTGTCTGTCTAAAACTGAATGTTGTTTGTCTGTTGGCATTGAATGTTTGCCATATATGTGTTCATTGTAATCCGCCCTGAGTCCCCTTCGGGGTGAGAAGGGCGGAATATAAATACTGTAAATAAATAAATAAATTGTTTTCTTCTGCTTGAGAAGCTAGGACACAATGAAGCAATGGGTTCAAGATGCAGGAAAAGGGATTCCACCTAAACATTAGAATAAACATCCTGATGGTTTGGGCTGTTTGACTGTGGAATAGTCCGTCTTGGAGGGTGATAGAGTCTTTTTCCCTGATGGATTTTAAACAGAAGCTATATGGCTAACTGCTGGGAGTGCTTTGGTTGCATTTTCCTACATGGCAGGGCTTTGGACTGGATTACATGTGCTATGATTTTATGAGTCCAGTGCCACATTTCTGCCACACTAGTCTGGAAATCAAATCCATGTTCTATCTGGCCTGTGCTGAATTGAAAGCTCACTCTAGAGACCTTGAATTTTCCCCACTAAACAGCTCTGCTGTGCCAACCTTCTCTTTTCATGAGCCAATGATTTTCTGTGGAGTTTGGCAAGGAAATGGAGGGAAGAAAAGAGTGAGTCTTTGAGCCAGCCACCATGTCAAAACCCTGGGATCTCAAAAGATAAACCCACCCATTTGAAAACACAAGATTTGCTGGAAAAACCATGTTGAGGTGAACGGCTTTTTTTTAAAGTCTGGACCATTGACATTGTGCAGAAGTGGAAGCTCTTGCCAAAGCAATCAAACCCGCAGCTTGTTTCTTCCTGCTCTGCTAACTTAATTTCCCCCATAAAGTTCACACCTTTATTATAAGTGAGACCAATTTTTGAGGGGAGGGAGAGGCAAACAGGGATGAGATCATGACATGGTTGCAAAGTTGCTCCATGAGATCAGAGTGGGTGGAAGGGAGACGCCAGGAAGAAAGGGGAGGTTTGCTCTCACGCAGACCCTCCAAGGCTTATCGCAAGGTCCTGGCATCTCAGATCTGCTGTCAGACAATGGAGAGAGAGAGAGAGAGAGAGAGAGAGAGAGAGAGAGAGAGAGAGAGAGAGAGAGAGAAAGAGGGAAAGAAATAAGAGAAAGACCAGGGTTAAAACAAAGCTGAGAATGTGCAACTTTATATGAGAGAGATCTGTCTAGTTTGAGATGGCCTCTCTAAAGCAAGCAGGTTTGATGCTTGTTCCTGGCACTCAAGAAGCAAAGCATACATTTGCCAGGAATCATAGTGTTGAAAGAGAGCATAAAGACAATCTACTCCAACACCCTGCCATATAGAAAAACACATTCAAAGCATTCCTGACAGATGGCCATCTTGCCTTTGCTTAAAAAATTCCACCATATAGAAAAACACATTCAAAGCATTCCTGACAGATGGCCATCTTGCCTTTGCTTAAAAAATTCCACTATACTCCAAGGCAGCAGCATGTACCGCTGTCAAATAGCTGTAATAATCACGAAGCTCTTCCTAATGTTTAGCTGGATAATCTATTCTTGCAATTGGAATCAATTCTTCCCTTGTATCCTAGTCTCAGATCAACAGAAAACAAGTTTCTCCCTCCTCAATGAGAAAAGATTAAATTTGTTCTGAGGGGGTTTGCTGTTGCCTTCTTCTGAGAGGTTGTGTGGGGATTTGAACCCAAGTTTACCAAGACCCAAACTACAGTAGAGTCTCACTTATCCAACATAAATGGGTCGGCAGAATGTTGGATAAGCGAATATGTTTGATAATACAGAAGGATTAAGGAAACACCTATTAAACCTCAAATTAGGTTATGATTTTACAAATTAAGCACCAAAACATCATGTTATACAACAAATTTGACAGAAAAAGTAGTTCAATACATAGTAATGTTATGTAGTAATTACTGTATTTACGAATTTAGCACCAAAATATCACGATGTATTGAAAACATTGACTACAAAAATGTGTTGGATAATCCAGAACGTTGGATAAGCGAGTCTTGGATAAGTGAGACTCTACTGTATTGCATACCCTCCGAGTATCCCAGTTTGATTGGGATTGTTCCATTTACTCTTCTATAATTCCACTTTTTCAATGGCTTTGAAAATGTTCCAGTTTCTCTCTCTTTTGCCCAGTTTCTTCCTTTGTCCTTAGCTTACTTCCATTACTATGAACTGAATTTGAAGAGAACCAGATTATCCTTGTTTATGTAATTTTAACATAACTGAGGCTCTGTTTGAATAGATATTTAACATATTTTAGTGATTTGTTAATAGTAATAAAAGTATGTATGTAATGTATAAGATTTGCACTCAATTCACTCAATAGTCATATGAATGGAGAAGGGAAGGTGGAGTATAATTTCACGTTTCCCAGCAGTTTCAGGCAAAAGCTAACTTCTGTATCTTCTCCAAAGTTATGTCCTCTTCCTCATTGATAGATTTTGTCAAATTTGGATTTTGGCAGATGTCCGATTTTGGAATCATTAATAAGGAATATTCAACCTAAATAGTATGTTTCAAAAAGGATGTCTGTTTTAATAAGTGTGTTGGTATCCTTGAAATGATCCAACTAGAAAGGGGAGGAGGCGATTCTGTGTGATGCAGGTGAGTAAATTCTCTGTCTTCTTTAAAGACAGAACCCTGTGAAATGACACATACAAAGAAGACGATTCTATCCGCTTTTCCCTCCTTGTGGGATGAAATCCTTAGGCTTGCTTTAAGACACTGTAGAGGCTGACTTATCCAACATAAATGGGCCAGCAGAATGTTGGATAAGAGAAACTGTTGGATAATAAGGAGGGACTAAGGAAAAGCCTATTAAACATCAAATTACATTATGATTTTACAAATTAAGCACCAAACATCATGTTTTGCAACAAATTGACGGGAAAACGCAGTTCAATACATTGCAATGTTATATAGTAATTACTGTATTTATGAATTTAGCACCAAAACATCCCAATGTATTGAAAACACTGACTACTAAAAGGCAGATTGCGTTGGATAATACAGAACGTTGGATAAGCAAAGATTGGATAAATGAGACTCTACTGTAAGTGTAAACAGGTTGAAGGTTCCCAAAAGGCTTAAATGCACACATTCCGTATTTGTGGGGTAGAATCAGAGTGAAATGGGATGCAGAAAAGAACACTGGCTACAACCATCAAAGAGTTGTCGAAGGCTTTCATGGCTGGGATCACAGGGTTGTTGTATGTTTTCCGGGCTGTATGGCCATGTTCCAGAAGTATTCTCTCCTGACGTTTTGCCCACATCTATGGCAGGCATCCTCAGAGGTTGTGAGGTTTCTCCATACCTCAGTAAGTAAGTAGGTAACCCATAAGAGAAGACTTTCCCAAGCTTTATTTCAGTTAGAATAATGTAAACTGGATGAATGTTGCCACCTGCTGGGTGAAAACATTAGTGCATTTGCTTTACATAAATTACAGTAGAGTCTCACTTATCCAAGCTAAATGGCCTGGCAGAACCTTGGATAAGCGAATATCTTGGACAATAAGGAGGGATTAAGGAAAAGCCTATTAAACATCAAATTAGGTTGAGATTTTACAAATTAAGCACCAAAACATCATGTTATACAACAAATTTGACGGAAAAAACACACAGTAATGCTATGTAGTAATTACTGTATTTACGAATTTAGCACCAAAATATCACGATGTATTGAAAACATTGACTACAAAAATGCATTGGATAATCCAGAACCTTGGATAAGCGAGTCTTGGATAAGTGAGACTCTACTGTAACAAGATTTCTGGTTTGGTCTAAAGCAGCCTGAGTTTGGATCATAGATATCCTGAGTGATGGCCAAGCATGCATTGTTGAGGCTTCTGGGAACTAAAGTCCAAAACACCTGGAGAACCAAAGTTTGAGAACCACTGCCTTAGAGGATGTTTGGAGACATTTGGGGATACATTTTTTAAAAATCCCTGTAGTCTACAGTTGCCAATACATAGAAGTTGCTAAAGAACACATTGGTAGAAGAAGAAAGAAGAATCTATGGGTATATTTGATGGGGGTGGTGCTAAGACAATGTTCCACTTTGAGTTACATTCTCCATATTCTTTCCTTTGCCTCTTGTTTTGTGGACTCTCCTTTAAAACCTCTGACCACCCTGGCCCTTCCACATCTCCAGCTGCTGTCCTTCACTTGCAGCACAGTTGCCGCCCACCGGTGCAGGTGCCGATATGTTCTTCATTGTAGAAACAATGCCTCCGGCACCGTCCTTGGTGGTTGCGGCACTCCAGAGTATCATAGAGGTCCCCTGTTGCTGTTGAGAAAAAAGAGGTACAGGTGAGAGCGGAAGTGAAACAGAGGAAGGTAGTGGAGGCATGACCTCAGACCACATATCCTCCAACATTTTGCAGGTGCTTTCAGGTGCAGTTGAGCACCATTAGCTAATAATAAGGAAGAACTCACAAGCTAGAAGAAGCTGCAGCTGTTTGCTTTTGCCTGAGCCTACTGGGAAGGGTGAGATTTCTATTCCTTCTTCCCTATCATCCCCTGCTGAGTTAATCAAATGCAAAATACATTTGTACTTTAATTGCTGTTTACAGCACCTGAAGTCAGACAGAGACAGAAAGTTGGAGAAGAGAGAACAGGAATGTCATGGAAGTATGGAAGAAGCATAGCAGAAGGTTAGTTGGGACTTTCCTTATCAAAGTGAGACAATTGGAGGTTATGGGACAACAGTGTGCTTTCAGCCCTCCACATTTGCTGGGGTTAGTGACAGAGGACCCCCATAAAAGTGGAAAAAATAATTTATTTATTTATTTACAATATTTATATTCCGCCCTTCTCACCCCGAAGGGGACTCAGGGTGGATCACATTACACATATAAGGCAAACATTCAATTCCTTAACATTGAACAAAGACAGAGACAAACGCAGGCTCCGAGCTGGTCTCGAACTCATGACCTCTTGGTCAGAGTGATTTGTTGCAGCTAGCTGCAGCTGGCTGCTCACCAGCCTGCGCCACAGCCCATGTAAAAGTGTAAATAACACTTTATTAACACTTTAAAAACTGTAAATAAAAAAATCTATTTTTATATCAAAGAGAACACTTCTCCAGGAATCTCTGGGCCCTTCAGAGTCACTCTACGGACAACTTCAATGGATATTGACCATAGAATTGCTGTGGTTTTATGTTTTTGTGGATTTAATCTGAATTGATTTTAATACTAATGCTGAGCCACAGTGGCACAATGGGTTAAACCCTTGTGCTGGCTGAAGTGTTGACCTGAAGGTTGGGTTGCTAACCTGAAGGTGGCCAATTCGAATCCTCGAGATGGGGTGAGCTCCCATCTGACAGCTCTAGCTTGCAGAGAAGCCTCCCAGCAGGATGGTAACACATCTAGGTGTCCCCTGGGCAATGTCTTTGTAGACGGCCAATTCTCTCACACCAGAAGTGACTTGCAGTACATTCTCAAGTCACTTCTGACATGACCCGATAAAATACTAATGATGTTTAATACTGTTTTAATATTTGTATAATTGTATATTTTAAATTGTATTGTAATGCTTTTAATGTTAGCCACTTTGAGTCTTCTTATGGAGAGAAAAGGCAGGATATAAATAAACATAATAATAATAATAATAATAATAATAATAATAATAATAATAATAATAATAATATTGTTTTGGAACACAATACATCAGACCTCACGGTTGTGGAAAAAAGTTTGGATTATTGATGTCGCCATACCAGGTGACAGTCGGATTGATGATAAACAACAGGAAAAACTCAGCCATTATCAAAATTGAACTGCAAAGGCTCTGGCATAAACCAGTACAGGTGGTCCTAGTGGTAACTGGCACATTGGGTGCCATGCCAAAAGATCTCAACCGGCATTTGGAAACAATAGACATTGACAAAATTACGATCTGCCAACTGCAAAAGGCCACCCTGCTGGGATCTGCACGCATCATCCGAAAATACATCACACAGTCCTAAATGCTTGGGAAGTGTTTGACTTGTGATTTTGTGAAACGATATCCAGCATATCTATCTTGTTTGCTGTGTCATACAATGTAACAATAATAACAACAACAACAACAACAACAACAATAATAGACACTTGGGAAGTGTTCAACTTGTGATTTTGTGATACGAAATCCAGCATATCTATTTTGTTTGCTGTGTCATAATAAAATAGTAATAATGCTGTAGGATCTCCAGATTCCCAAAAAGTCTGCTCTGTAGGAATTTTTGGAAGCTTCAGTGCAATTCTGTGCCCAACCTCCAGCAAAAGTTGATCATCGTGACACATTGAAAGAACCAAGATTTCTAGAGAGATGTTCTTTCAGGTTCACAAAAGTATTTGAAGTCATATTTTCCCAGTATCAGGTAGCCCCTGCACCCCTAACCCTAGCATATGTTTAGGACTGATCGTAACAACCTGAGACATCACGCTGTGAGGCTCTTTTGGCGATGGAGCTCAGAAGTGGGGAGGATCAGGGCAAGGAGCCTTTGTTCCTTTCTTCCCTATGGAAGACTACAATTCCCACAGCTCCTTATCATTGTACATGCTGGTTGGGGCAAGAGTAAAACTAATAGACTAATAGAAATGCTGCTATGCAACACCTAACCCAAGTATGGGCAAATGTTGGCCCTCCATGTGTTTTGGACTCCAACTCCTACAATTCCTAACAGCCGGTAGGCTGTTAGGAATTATGGGAGTTGAAGTCCAAAACACATGGAGGGCCAACATTTGCCCATGCCTGACCTAACCTCTTGCCCTCAGTCTGTTTGGTCTTTATTTCTCACCTGGTGCAGATTGGTAGAGGAAGAAAAGAAGAGCCCAAAGCAGGTGAAGGAATCTCATGATGTCTTCAGATGAGAAAGTGGAGGTTTCATTAGAACAGAGTCTTGCAGAGTGATACCTATAAGGGCCATGACTCTGGATAACCTCTGCCTTTATAGGAGGTTGGGAAACATTCCCGCTGTTAAACTGGGAAATCAGCCATGGCGGTGGACTTTCCTTTCTGTGTCATGTGTAAATACAAGCTTTTTGTGGTGCCAGGGAAAAGTCACGCAAGGCTGATTGTATACAGAAGGAGGTGTGTCATGGGGAGGAGTTCGATATTTGGAAAGCTTTGCTATAGACCTGTCCATTTCATGCAACCCCCTGCCTTGAACTTCAAAACTCTACCAAGATAAATCTGCAGCAGAGTGAAGGAATAAAGTGATTTATTTAAAGCATAGATATGGAATCATTTCTTTTTAAAAACCCTATCCTAAATCTCTCTTGGCAAAATTTATTCAGAGGCATCTTGTCATTTCCTTCATTTGAAGTTGAGGAAGTATAATGTGCCCAAGGTCTCAGGAAAGAGTTGAGCTGTGATCTTCCATAATCCTAATCCAATGCTCAAACCTACCTGCTGCCTATCATGCAGACCAGTGGTTCCCAAACTTATTTGGCCTACTGCCCCCTTTCCAGAAAAAATATTACTCGGCACCTCCTGGAAATTATTTTTTTAAAATTTTTAATAGCAATTAAACGGAAAGATATATGCACGAGGGCTATCCACAAAGTAGGTTACATTTTGGAATTAAAAATTCCAAAGTTTAGGAGAAAACATTTACCATATGCAGTTGAAAGCCACACCCAAATACCACATCTCACTAAGTCACCATTCAAATCTAGGCACTTATCATAGTGATGAATGAGCTTGGCAACTCCTTCCCCACTAAATTCTGCCACTTGCGCCCTCAACCACTTATTTTTAACAATGGGGGCGGGGCTGTGCAGCTGCGGGAAGAGGTGACCGGCTAATTGAGGGTGCAAGCGCCCGAATTTAGTGGGGAAGGATTTGCAAAGCTCATTCATCGCTATGGTAAGTGCCGAGATTTGAATGGCGATTACGTGAGATGTGATATTTGGGGGTGGCTTTCAACTGCATATGGTAAATGTTTTCTCCTATACTTTGTTCATTTTTAATTCCAAAATGTAACCTACTTTGTGGATAACCCTCATATTAATGTTTCTACCTTTTTCATAAAATATAGTAAAGAAAGGTGTAAATTAGAAACATTGAAGTTTGAAATTATGAAACTATTTTTTGAACTCAGAATAGAAAGGTAATACAGTTATTCAACCCCCCCCCAAAATGCAGCTGTGGCCATCACCGCCCCCCTGGATCACTGCAGCACCCACCAGGGGGCGGTAGCACCCATTTTGGGAATCACTGATGCAGACGTATCATGATTTTGCTGTCCGCCACTGATCATATACTTATGCTCATCTTACCCTGGTCCCAGGCTTGAGTAATTCAATCCGTACTGTCCCTTGAAAGAGAGGTACAGGATTTTTCTCTGTTAACCTGAATCACACCTCAATGTGTTGGTAATCTCCAAATGTTTTGGACGATTGTTTCCACCATTTTAATAGCCACACTGGTAATGCAACCTTTTTGGAGAGTTCTGGATTGGAGAAGACCAATCTTGTGGGGTTGCAGTGCTTAGTCCATAGCTACATGTAAGACAAGGATGCCAAAACTGATTAAGACCAAGATATCAAAACCAATCTTAATTTCATTTTTAAAGAGACCTCTTTACCAAGGGATTATTGCCATTGTGCTTTGCCTCTTTGGATATAGGACAGGGCTTCTAAAAAGTTCTCAGGCTAATGTCAAGAGGTCACTGTTAGCAGAGTACATAGACATCTTTGATGGCAGGTACATGCCGTTCCCATTCTTGTGTGATTGACCCGAGACTAGATAAAAACATAAGAAAGATCCAAAACTGGGCCAAAGGTTCCTCTACTACACTATCTTCTGACTACTCTGGGAAGTTCATGTGGAGACCAAACACAACAGCAAGCTTTGTGATGCATTCCTTGGTGAAGGATAGGACTTTTTAGGGTCACCCACTAGCAGTCTTTTTTTTGGTAGGAGTTTACAGGGCCATCCCTACTGTCTGGCAGAGCAGGTGTTATCAAAACTTCAACCCAAAGTTTTAAATTATTATCTGTGATTCCACTGAGTTATACAGCCAGCACACATTTTTCCTTGTAACCTTTCATGAATTTCCCTTGGAATGTTTTAGGATGTTTCCCACCACACTTTAGGACCTTGGTTAATGGCTTTGTAATTATCATAATCCTCTCACAGTACCTTGGAAAAATCCCAAGAAACATAATGGGTTTTATCTGAAACTTTACCTTGTGAATGTAGCCTCTTCTATATCACCTATCCAGACCCCCTCTGTGAATCCTCCATTGTATGTAACTGCACCCGAAACACCTTTGGTATAGCTGGCATTGGACCATCAGGACCCATCAACCATCCATCAAACCGCATTCCAACCAGATGCACCCAATTTCTGGGAAGGACTCACAAACAAGCACAAGACTTCAAATCCATGAATTCCTACCTCACCTCTGATTTGGTTCAATGGCAGAAATGGACTTACAGCTCCTAGCTAGCCAGCACCCTTCAAGACCAATGAAGAAGTGGTGTGGCAATTTCTAATTGTTCTTTAGTGCCTTTCTGTCAAATGTATTATAAATAAACCCATGCATTCACAGTTGTGGGTATGTTCATTCTTTAGAGTGTTGTTTCTGCTGACATCCTCTCTGGCTATTGAGAATAAAGCCTCTGATTTTGCCTTCAACTCCTCTGTGCCTCATCTGGTTATCTGACACTCTGGGGCATGAACCCATGATTTTAGTGGAGCTGAAATCTCATAATTTGATGGTGTCATCTCAGGCAACATATGAGGATAGAAAGTACAGATGTAATATCAACCTCTTGAACTCAGCAGTTGTTTCCCTCCAAAATGTAGCTGGTTGTGAACATCTAATCTATTATTCTTACATCCAGTTTAAGCATCATCTATTCATAATTCAAAAATCCAAAAAACAGACTGCCCTCCACATTCACTAGGGCAAGGGGCAAAGAACCTCGGGAAAAGTGAAAGACTATGAATAAAGACATTGTTATTTTTTTACCCAAAAGAACACTTCTCTAGGAATTTCATCACAGTTTTGTGGTCAGTTTCCTGGAGATGTCTTCTTTAAAGATATCTTCAAGTCCTTCAACATGACTGGAGGAAATTCACCTCAGATTGTACTGGAGGATGTAGAGATTGAGAGAACATTTTAATCAAATCCATGAATATTTACGTACATAAAAAAAACCAAACACCCAAATCTAGAGGGTTGACTGTACTCCAAAATCCACATTCATTCACACAGGTGACTGATAGTTACACCTTTCTTGACCAACCATTCGGCTTGATCAGCCAACACAACCTCCATCATTCTCCATCTGACAGCCCTTTAGATATTTGGAGATATCTTTATGATACCACCTTGTGAACTTTTCTTCTGCAGGCTACGGGTTTGTGCTGTCATACCCAGGCACCCTTTGGTTGAAATTAAGATGTGCTCCTTTCTTTGCTGGGTGGACTGAGGGGGCCTTACCTTGAAGCTGAGGAGTCCCAGCAACTAAGGCCACTCCAAATTGAACATCAGACAAGATTTTTATTTTCTCAAAGTTCTTGACAGGCTTGGCACAAGTTGTTGAGGTTACAAATACAAACAGTCAACTTATAAAATCATGCAGATGTTTCCTTTTTGCCTTTCCCTTTGGCTGCTGGGTTAACTTCTTCCAAAGGTGGATAGATCCTGGGATGCTCTTTACCCTAACCCTGAGTTGCTATATCAGAAAGAGTAGGTCTTTCCCTATCTAAACTCAAAGCTAGCTTGGAGACAAAGTGGTTAGAGCTTCTTCCAATGGCAGAGAAATCCTGGGATATTCTTTACCCTAGTGCTGAGTTGCTATTTTAGAAAGAGCAGGTCTTTCCCTATCTAAACTCAGAACTAGTTTTAAAGGCAAGAGGTTAATATTTACAATGGCTTGTCTGAGCTGGCCTGGCTTGACCACACAAGCACATCTTAGTTCTTTTCTCTATTTTGCAGAAAGCAAAAAGGCTTTTCAAAATGGAGATTTTGTCCCCAGGAAAAAGGGGGCCCTCAAGATCAAAAAGTTACTTTTGCAAGCCGACAACAGCAAAGGCTTTGCAGGCTGGCTACAAACCTCTACTGATGGTTAACTATCAGGGTGTTGCTGTGTCTGTAGCAACCCTGGAAGAAATGCAAAAAGGGTGCTATTTCCTACAACTATGGGACAATGCAAGTCAAACTCCTGGGAGACGGAACAGGTTAATAAAGTTTTTTGCTTGACTGGGTTTCACTTTTTTTGTTTCTTTGGCTGCTTTTGTCTTTCAGCTTGCATCCGTGTTCCCAGCTGACAGGTGGCAGAAAGGAAATGCATAGCATATTTACCACTCAGTATGTTTCATTGTACAGGCTGCTATTTGATAATGGTTGGTCTTTAGCTACCGAAGTATTTGTTTGCTTAGCAGTAGGCATATCTTTTGCAATGTGGGCGAAAGAACAAAAGAGAACCAGACAGTGGGCAGGATTTCTGAAATACCGTTCCAATAGTTTGTAATTTTTCCCTGAACAGAGCTATTCAACTGACCCAATAGGTTAAACCAATAGCTTCAGAGCATATCTCATCCTTAGCCTGTGCTGCATTTTTGTTGAAGTGTAACTCATTTATCAAGGTACAACTGGAGTACTCCTTGGACTATCTGATATGGGAGTGATAGAGGAGAGACTTAGGGCAGTTTTAGGCGGACACTTTATCCCAGGGTTGATCCAGAGTGTTGAAATGCAGATTGGCTCCAGGATTATTTTGACTGCAAAGGCAGGAAGGAGTCCTGGCTGTCCTGTACTGCTGAACCCATTTTCTCACTGTCAGATAGCCTTCCTTACCATTGTACATCTGTTTTCAATGTAACTGCAGTGACATGGCTAGTATCCACTGCTCTTCATCTGTAGTAACATTAGCCAGGTTTCCATAGGAGGAGAAATGGGGTCCTTTCCTCCTTTCTTCTTTGATCATTCTTGAGTCCCAACTGATGTCAGTCCAGACAATGAGTGACAGACCCTAACCATGCCTTGCCAAGTGGCCACTGCTATGATGAAAACAAGAGGGGACAGTGAGTGCCATCCAGTGTCTCTAGGCAACCCAAGCCCAAGAAATGTGGAATGGACATATAAATACTTGCACATGGTTCCATCATGACTGTTTACATGGGCACAAAGTTGCAGTTTGCTCTAGATTCTTGGGGAAAATTTGGAACAACCCACAACTTTTAAAAATGAGGTTCAAGGTTGCATGAATCCAAATCATGCAGTCACCACAGAAATGGCTTGCTTCCCCCTTCAGGATAAAGAGACAGTGTAGATGTGCCCAAAGTTTTAGGCTGTTGAAGTAAATGGGATAGTATACTATTAGTATACTATTCTGGCCCCTACTACTCAAACCACATTCAGCCCTCCACATTTGTTGAGGATCGGGACAAATGAGGAATGTTAATGAAATGATTACTTACTTTTAACCTTCTCTAAAAATCTCTGACTCTTCTAGCATCCTGGATAAATGTTCTCTTTAGGAATTCCTGGGTCCTCTGGTGACTTATTTATTTATTTATTTATTTATTTACAGCATTTATATTCTGCCCTTCTCACCCCGAAGGGGACTCAGGGTGGATCACATTACACATATAGGCAAACATTCAATGCCTTTTAACATAGAACAAAGACAAGACAAACATAGGCTCCGAGCGGGCCTCTAACTCATGACCTCTTGGTCAGAGTGATTCATTGCAGTGATTCATTGCAGCTGCTCTCCAGCCTACACCACAGCCCGAGCAGGAAATTGACCATACAATTGCTCTGGAGAACCTAGGAGCAAACATACTGATCAAATCTGTGAAGAATCAAATTTGCAAAAGTCAAACACAGAAATATGAAGACCTGACTTTTTGAATTGCCAGGAATAAGCTTTTTTTCTGAAATCCCTGCATGTGCTTTTAAAGTTGTCTTGTAAGTAATGTTTGTTTTAATTTATTTTTTAAAAATGAGATGTTTTATATGTATTTTGATGTAAGATATATGAACACATCCAGTCAGAAGTCCATATTCATGGTTTCTGCATCCATAGGTAAAGGTAAAGATTTTCCCCGACATTTAAGTCTAGTCGTGTCAGACTCTGGGGTTTGGTGCTCATCTCCATTTCTAAGCCAAAGAGCCGGCATTGTCCGTAGACATCTTCAAGGTCAGGTGGCCAACATGACTGCATGGAGCGCTGTTAAGCTTCCTGCCGGAGCGATACCTATTGATTTACTCACATGTACATGTTTTTGAACTGATAGGTTGGAAGAAGCTGGGTCTAACAGCGAGAGCTCACCCCACTCCCCGGATTTGAACCACCAACCTTTCAGTCAGCAAGTTGAGCAGCTCATGGGGGCTCCCATGCATCCATGGATTCAAATGTATTGAAAATGTTATTTAAAACCCCCCAAGTTTTGCCATTTTATATAAAGGGCACCATGTCACTATACCGCTATATAGAATCAAATGTGAGCATCTATAGATTTTGGTATCCACAGAGGATCCTGGAACCAAACCGCTATGAAGGGCTTACTGTAAATGATATAGCGAATTGTAACTTATCTATTGTGTATGTGAGAGAAGAATGACCTGGAGGAGCTAGCAAATTCCTAGAGGACCTTTTCTCCATGGGTGCAGGTGAATAAAACCACAGACATAGATTCTATAGTTATGAAGGTTTTACTGTACATTTTCAAACAAACAAACAAATATCTCTCATTCCCATTAATACGCAAAACCAAACTCAAGTCAAAATTGTCAGCGACTTGAAGGCATCTTATGCTCACTTCAAAGGATTTTTGACCTCATCTTGAGAAACCCCAAGTCCATTGAAAGGCCTTTCTCTTCAGAACGACTTCTCCTTCTCTTTCTCCTCCTTCCTCCTGTTCTTTATTTCCTTCTCCTCCTTTCTTTTTCTTCATTGAAAAGTATCCAAAAGCTGTGGGTATTGCAGTGAGTAGTCATTTAGACAGAGGACCGATGTATAGTTGCAGAGGCACGATTTCTCCAGTATAGAAGGTTTTTAATAGACACATCCATGCCCTCCTAGAGTCTCAGATCTAGAAGAATCTGCAGCAAAGTGGTACAACACTTTAATTGCCATGATTTATCCTAAGAAAGTCCTTGGATTTCTAGTTTGGTGAGGAACTTGGAAGGTGGCGAGAGACTCCCAAGAAAAAGAGGGTTTCACTGTTTTAATTTTGGCACACTAGGCTACCACTTTGGAATGGAAACTGTAGCTCAGATAACTGACGGATGCTCTTCATCAGAGGATATTGAGGACTTCACCAAAACACAAAGCTCTGGATTCTATTAGATGAAATTGTGACTGTTAAAGTGATATCAAATGGATGTAGCTATGGGATTCCTATGTAACAACCTGTTGGCTTCCAGGAACGTAAAGATAGTGATGTGGTCAGAATGTCTTCTCTTGGGAGAAGTATATAGATGGACAAGTCCTCACTGGGCTTTCCATATATGGTGGCGCTAATGCTTACATCCCTTGAGTTGTAAGTTCAGTGAGGTTCATCACACGTTTTGGTTTTGGTTTCTTACAACAGAGCTTTTTAATCTTGGAGCAAGTTCCAATTTTTACTTCATTCTCCCTGCAGATACGGGTTTCACAGGTGCCACCTCGGAAAACACAGCTCAGGGTGACAAAATCCCCATTGCCTGCATGGAAAGAGAGAGAGAATCATTGAACTGTCCTAATGATTGCATAGAATCATAGAGTTGGAAGAGACGTTGTGGGCCACCCAGCCTTCTCCCCTGCAGGCTAAACATGCCGAGCTCTTTAAGCTGCTCCTCATAGGGCTTGTTCTCCAGACCCTTAATCATTTTAGTCGGCCTCCTCTGGACACATTCCAGGTTGTCAACATCTCCTTTAAATTGCGGTGCCCAGAATTGGACACAGTGTGATTTCAGGTGTGGTCTGATCAAGGCCGAATAGAGGGGTAGCATGACTTTCCTGGATCTAGATTTGACTCCTTTTCATTGACAGATTATTGTAGAGAATGGAAAATTCATTTCCTTTCCACATCATCTGTTCCAACTGTCCTGATTCACCAAGAAATGTCCCATTTAATCCATCACCATCTCACTTTTCAGCTGCTTTTAAATATCATATTTTCTCTTTCCACCCACTGCTTTGCCCTCAGCTTATTTCAGTTTTTGCAAAGTGAGTTCAAAGTAGCTTGCTCTCAATTATCTGGGGAAAGAGGCAGAAAAAAAAACTGAGTTGAATTCTTGTCCTTCTCTGTAGATTCAGGCAGAAGCCAACTGCAACAATTTTGCTTGCTAGTTTGTCTGTTTTCCATCATCAATATCTTTTGCCATTGTGCTTAGCCAGCCACATATGTCCAGGTTTCGATCTCTGAAATGTTGACTGGTATGCCACCAAAGCTACCTCTGTCCATACAATGCTTTAACAGTTCAGTGGCTCTTTATATTTGGTTATCCAGGTGTTTTGGACTTCAGCTCCCACAATTCCAAAAATCTGACTGGGCTTTCTGGGAGTAGAAGTCCAAAACACTTGGAGGACCAAAAGTTGAGAACCACTGTTGTAACTGTTATATTACATTGATGGTAACCAGTGAGCATAACTTGGTGTAGTGATTAGAGTCTGGGCCTTAGGAGAACATGGTTCGAATTCTCATACAACCATGGAAAACCGCTATGGTCGTCTTGAACAAGCCATGTTCTCTTAGCCTTAGAAGATGACATACATCCTTTTGCCAAGAAAACCACAGTCAACTTGGGCACATAATAACAATGATAACATATAGGTTTTCACAAGTTCATTAGGTTATTGACCTTGTCCTCTGAAGTCATGTTTCTTAAATTATCTGATGTTATTATATCAGTAATCCCCAAACATTGCTTCTCCAGGTATTTTTTAGACTTCCTGATTACTGACTAAACTGGCTGAACCTTCTGGGAGATAAAAATCCAAAATGCCTAGTAGGTTTCGTATGCTTCTTGCCGATTTTAACGATTGTTTTATTGCTATTGATGTTTTACTGGTATAATTGTTTTATAGTCGTGTTACTGATATTGATTGTTTTATCGGGCTAGGCACCATGTAAGCCGCCCTGAGTCCCTTCGGGGAGATGGGGCGGGGTATAAAAATAAAGTTATTATTATTATTATTATTATTATTATTATTATTATTATTATTATTATTATTATTGGTCTAGTGCCTTTGAACCAACAAATGGTTGCTACCCAAGGTTGTTCCATATCTCCTACAGTGTGAGAAGAAGCATGAAACAAACATGGTTGCTATTTTTTGTGTATTTGAGGACCATGCTGATAGACATCTCTTCTGGGGCTTCCAGTAGAAGAGAGAAGATGCCGGCAAAAAAAAAAAAAAAATCACCCATGAGGTGGTGATGGAGAGGATGGGTCATCAACTGGTTTTTTCACATCCAAGGAATAAATCTTGGATGGTGTTGCATTCCCCCTCATTGAGCAGATAGGAAACTTGGGAATAACTTTTTGATACTAAAAGCTGTTCAGCAATAGAATTTGCTGCTGCCTGGAAGTGTGGTAAAGTCTCCTTCTCTTGAAGTTTCTAACCAGAGTCTGGATAATAGCCATCTATGGGGAATGCTTAAGTTGGATTTCCTGCATAAAAAGTCATATTGGATGGCATTTGAAGTCTTTTCCAGTTCTGTGACCCTATGATTAGCTGGCGGGTATTTTTACCTGTACTGGGCAGGGAGGCCAAGAAGAGACTGGCAAAGAGAAGGCAAAATATCTTCATGGCTCTTTGTGTGACAATCTAAAAGGTAAAAGATAAAAGTAAGTTTCACAACGTGAAATTATTGAGCTGTTCTGGAGCTCTTAAGGTTCTCTGTCCTTTTATGATTCTACTGATATGGTTTCTGTTTATTTGAGTAAACAATTCTTTTCCAAAACTCACTGGCGTCAGAAACAGAAGGAAGGATTTGATGTTTCTTCATGGTCTTTAGGTCTCTTCTCAGTTCTGTGTTCTACAACTACATCATAATAGGAAGACTTCCAATGTTCTAGATAGAGCAAGTGGAAGGGAACCTTAGTGCCAGCTGTTTTAATCTATGGGTCAAATGTTAAATCTGCTCTGGTTTTTAGTCTGAACTTTAAAGAGTGACCTGAGATTTGAAACCTTTTCTGAACATAGGATTTAAAGTTTAAACTAAAACCCAGAGAGAATGTGCTGCCCAACTAACATGGAAATCACCTAACTGTCCTAAAGGCATGAGATCTTTTCTGATCATGAAGCTAAGAAGGATCAGCCCTGGTTTGTACTTTGATAGGAGGCTGACAACAAATACCAGGTGCTGTGGGCTATATTTCAGAGGAAGGAACTGATAAAAATGCCTTTGAGGATTCCTTACCCAAGAAACCCCTATGAAATTCATGGTATTCCCATAAGTTGACCAGTGACGTGAAAGCACTTACACACTATATATGTTTGCTTACTATGGCCCAATTACACCAAGGGCACCAGGTCCCATCTGATCTTAGAAGTTAAGCAGGGTCAATTGTGTATAGAACTGTGATGGGAACCATTTATATCAGGGGCTGTAGACTGTATTTCAGAGGAAGGAGCTGATAAAATCACAGAGTAGTCCTTGCTTTAAGGAAATAATATCATAAGTCAATAGGCAACTTAAAGGCACATGTGATAGTTCACCCTTTTCTTAGTTCTGCTTTTCATAGCTTTCGGTTTTCGTGGTCAACTGTGATCTGAATACCAAAATCCATGGAGGCTTATCTCATGATATACAATGGAATAGTAAAACAGTTCCCTCTATACAATGTCAAAAACAAGATTCCATCATGGATGGTGGAATCTGTGGATGCAGAATCTGTTAGTATGGAAGGCTAACAGTATTGGGCAGAAGGGGGGATAAGGAAGTAGTTTTCAAAATATTTTTCTTCATAGGAGATAAAATACACAAGTGATTTTAAATACATAAAACTAAAAACTACTCCAGATGCACTGCTGTAAGACTACAACTAAGAGGGCTATCCAGAAAGTAGATTACGTTTTGGAATTAAAAATGAACAAAGTATAGGAGAAAACATTTACCATATGCAGTTGAAAACCTCACCCAAATACCACATCTCACATAGTCGCCATTCAAATCTAGGCACTTACCATAGCGATGAATGAGCTTTGCAACTCCTTCCCCACTAAATTCTGCCACTTGTGTCCTCAACCACTTGTTTCCAACAATGGGGGCTTGGCTGGCAACACAGCGTTTTGGCAACGCTGTGCAGCTGCGGGAAGGGGTGACCGGCTGGTTGAGGGCGCAAGCGGCAGAATTTAGTGGGGAAGGAGTTGCAAAGCTCATTCATTGCTACGGTAAGTGCCTAGATTTGAATGGCAACTACGTGAGATGTGATATTTGGGTGTGGCTTTCAACTGCATATGGTAAATGTTTTCTCCTATACTTTGTTCATTTTTAATTCCAAAACGTAATCTCCTTTCTGGATAGCCCTCGTAAATAGCCATTAAAAATAACAAAACAAAAAGACAAAATGAAACACACCTGAACCCACCCATACACATACACAACAAAATACAAACCAACAAGAAACAGATGTACACATTTCACACTCTCTATTTTATGCTTATAAACCCTTATTAGTCTACTCCCGTTTAATAATATTATATAGTCATCTTTCTACTTTTGGTAATACCTGACTAACTCATGAATCCTAGAGTTGATAGATGCCTCCAAGGTAACAAGCAAGTCCCAATCTTTGGTCAAAGATTTAAAGTAATATAGATAAAGACATTCACTGGTAGTTTTGGAATGCACCCCATGGATAATGGTGGATGGTATTGTATATACATTCCCTCACACTATATCATAGTATCATTCACCTCAACTAGAAATGCAACATATGACCTAAAGGATCCTCAATATCTTTCTCAGTATTGTGCTCACATTGGAGAATCTTGAGATGTATCAAGATGCCCTTTCTCTTCAGTCGGTGGTGGCAGTGGGTATTCTCTGGGTTTTAGTCTGAGCAATATTGTTCCTTGAAGACATTCTTACTCAAGTTGTATGATGTGGTGAACTGTCCATATTTTACTATAACGTTACAGGGATTAGTACTTAATAGTTATCCTATTTGCATAGTTTTCCAGGAAACTCAGCATGGATCTCCAGCCAATGGTTCCAGCAATGGTACTAGTCTGTGGATCATCACTTTTGAGTAGCACGACTTTAAAGTTGAGACCAGGATATGGGATACCTGGTTTACCAGTTGTACATGTGAAAATGATCTTGGGATTACTGTTGATCCTAAATGGAATGTGTGATATTGCAGCAAAGAAGCCAAATGATATTTTAACCAATTTTAACTTGAAATGTTTCCTAATCAAAGGAAATAATAGTCACACTATATTCTGCACTATTCAGTCTTCAGCTGGTGATGGGAATTTAGTTCTGGGTACCTCATTTTAAGAAGGGTTAAGACAGTTTGGAGCACATTCGGAGAACCACAAGGATGATCAGAAGGATGGAGAACAAAACATATGAAGGAAGGCTGAAGGAACTAGATTTGTCTGGCTTGAGGAAGAGAAGACTGAAGGGTTATATGACTGAACCCTTTAGATATCTAAAGGATATAGCAGAGAAGGAGGGGCAGGGTCTAATGGTTTTAAGTTACAGGAGGGCAGATGTCAATACAACATTAGAAGGAGCACCTTGATAGAAAGAGTGGTTCAGCAATCAAACCAATTGCTTAGGGATGTGGTAGGTCTCAATCTTTAGATGTCTTCCAAAATACGCCGGACAGCTCCTTGCTGGGGATGCTTTACCTCAGGGGTCCCCAAACTAAGGCCCGGGGGCCGGATGCGGCCCTCCAAGGTCATTCACCTGGCCCCCGCCCTCAGTTTTATAATATAATATTTTTATATCAGTTTTAATAATATAATATATTGTATATACATATAATATTGATAATAATCTTATGTTATACAGTATAGTACTAATAGTAATACATATAATAATATTAATTATATGTTATATATTATATATTATATAATAGTATAGTGGTATTGTTCAATATAGTAATATATCATGCTAATATTGTGTTATGCTAATAATATAATATATTGTATATACATATAATATTGATAATAATATGTTATACAATATAATACTAATAATAATACCATATAATAATTATATGTTATATATTACATATTATATAATAGTATAGTGGTATAGTTCAATATAGTAATATATAATGCTAATATTGTGTTATGCTAATAATATAATATATTGTATGTACATACAGCTGCTCTGAGTCCCCTTCGTGGTGAGAAGGGTGGGATATAAATGTAGTAAATAATTGCAGTAAATATTAATTTTAGACTTAGGCTCGGCCAAAGTCTGACATGACTTGAAGGCACACAACAACAACAACAATCCAAATTAACTTGACTGTCTCATTGGCCAGTAGCAGGCCCACACTTTCCATTGAAATCCTAATAGGTTTATGTTGGTTATAATTGTTTTCATTTTTAAATATTGTATTGTTCCTTCGTTGTTGTTGTTGTTGTTGTTGCACTACAAATAAGACATATGCAGTATGCATAGGAATTTGTTTGTATTTTTTTTTCAAATGATAATTCGGCCCCTCAACAGTCTGAAAGTTTGTGAACCGGCCCTCTGCTTAAAAAGTTTGGGGACCCCTGCTTTACCTGGATATCCTGTACTGATATGAATATGAATCCATATTTTACTATAATGTTACAGATATCCTCTTCTGAGCATAGGAGGTGGACTAGATGGCCCACGAGGCCCTCTCCAACGCTGATTCTATATCTGAATCCTCATACCCAATCATCACTCTACTGACATTGGAATCACCAAGTATCACCAAGTTTAATAAGCAAAGTTCCAGCAACTGCAAGTCTGTTCTGTTTACATTGGTTTTGCTGCCTAGAAAACATCCAAACACCTAGAATTGCCTATTTCAGAAAGCAGCAGCACTCTGCATGAATTGCATGTACAGCACATAGAAATTTTGGCAACAGGCTTTTGTGGTGGTCAATCAATATGGGGAAAACTTTTCAGAAAGCTTCCAAGCTTGCTATATACATTATCCTGGCTGAGCATTTATCGAGCATAACAGGCACCTTGAGACATTAAACAAATGTTCTTGAAGAGTCTTTCCATCTGGCAACTGCAGTGGTGTGAACCCCAAAAGGAAGTCACTGTGTTTTCTCATGTCATTTTGCAACATTTGTTTCACATCAGAGGAGGTTACGTAGAACTTCTCCAAATGGAGCAATGGCCTGTTTTTCCTTCATTCTCTTGTATTGCTTGGGCCAATATTTGCAGCATAGGATGACAGGCTCAAAACAAAACATGCCGCTGGGGATTTCTTCTTCGGAACAGTAGCCCACTCTGCAGTGATGGTGTGGAAGGTCACAGCTTGGTTTCTCATCCACGATTGTTCCTGCCAAAGGGAAGAGGAAGAGAGAGAACTTCTATCATCCAGGAAACAGCTTGGGACATCCCTTTGAAGGACTCCTGAACAAGATTGGATATCTCCTCTGTCCAGTCTGTTCCAGTGAAAAAGGAGCAAATGCATTTCAGAAAACAGCCCATGGCATTAGATGTAGATAAGATGCAGTCATAGAATCATAGAGTTGGAAGAAACCCCAAGGATCACCCAGTCCATCCATCCCCATTCTGCTACACAGGAAGATATAACACTATGTAATAAGATTTTTGTTACTGGGTTATAAATGTCATTTCCTAATTGGTTCTATCATTTTTTTTCCATGTCAGGAGCGACTTGAGAAACTGCAAGTTGCTTCTGGAGTGAGAAAATTGGCCGTCTGCAAGGACGTTGCCCAGGGGATGACCGGATGTTTTTATGTTTTTACCATCCTTGTGGGAGGCTTCTCTCATGTCCCCGCATGGAGCTGGAGCTGACAGAGGGAGCTCATCTACGCTCTCCCCGGGTTGGATTTGAACCTGGCAGCCTTCAGGTCAGTAACCCAACCTTCAAGTCACAAGGCTTTAACCCTCTATGCCACCGGGAGCTCCGACACAGAATAGTGATGAACGTTCACACAAAAATACATAGATATGAACACCGCGTGATGGGGGAAGGGGAGAGGGGACCATAAATACATCAGAAAACAGAGAAAATAAAGAGAAAATCCCTAATACACCATAGGAACAAAGAAAAGGATTTTAAAAAATATATAAAAAATATATATACGTACAGTCATACAATACATCCCTATGCACCCATAGAATATTAAAAATGAGAAGAAGAAAAGAAAAAGAAAAAAAGAAGCAAAAAAAGTAATATAATACTGCAAGTCACTTCTGATGTATGACAATTGGCCGTCTGCAAGGACGTTGCCCTGGGTGCCTGGATGTTTTGACCATCCTTGTGGGAGGCTTCTCTCATGTCCGGGCTGTGGCGCAGGCTGGTTAGCAGCCAGCTGCAACAAATCACTCTGACCAAGAGGTCATGAGTTCGAGGCCCACCCGTGCCTGTGTTTGTCTCTGTCTCTGTTCTATGTTATGGCATTGAATATTTGCCTTTATGTGTGCAATAATAATAATAATAATAATAATAATAATAATAATAATAATAATAATAATAAAACTTTATTTATACCCCACCACCATCTCCCCACGGGGACTCAGGGCGGCTTACATGGGGCAGAGGCCCAAACAACATAGAACAAAACGTAGGCAACATAATAGATATCACCCTATAAAAAGATAAACCAGTAATACAATATATCAATTAAAACAAAAATACAGGATAAAAAATTGCATTTAAAACACATAAATGGTAAAATCATAATAAAAACGGGATAGATTATTAAAAACCCTCTGGGACTGATTAATTAATGACGGTATCTCCAAAGGCCAATATGATCTGCCCTGAGTCCCCTTCGGGGTGAGAAGGGCAGAATATAAATGCTGTAAATAAATAAATAAATAAATAAATAAATAAATGTCCCCACATAAAGCTGGAGCTGATAGAGGGAGCTCATCCGTGCTCTCCCCAGGTTGGTTTCTAACTGGCAACCTTCAGGTCAGCAACCCAACCTTCAAGTCATCAGTCCTGCTCGCACAAGGGTTTAACCCAACGTGCCACTGGGGTTTTATCATAGGAAAAGTTTATTAAACTCCAAAAACTTTGTCTTTACGGGAAGGACATCCTGTTGTAGCACATTTTGTTATAGCTTTTCAATGAATATGTCATAGTCTCAACCAATTCAACCAAGTTTGGGGCAAGCACAGAAATGAAGTTTCTGGATTATAACAACTACCGGCAAGTAAGAACCACACAATTAAACAGCAAATAACACGTTCAAATCAGGAACAGATTTTTTCAAATTTGTTGCATAGTGTAATCGAACATTCCAACAGATAACCATCCAGTTTCTGTTTAAAAGCCTCCAAAGAAAGATACCCCACCATACTCCTAGGAAGTTTTTTTTGACAAGATGTATTCAAAAGGGGGGTTTCTTATGCCTTCTACTAAGGTTAAGAAAGTGTGATTTGTTCAAGATGATCCAGTAGGTTTCGGTGACCATGGCTGAGTGCAGATTTGAATCTTGGACTTCAGAATCATAGTTCAATACTCATGGCACTATGCCATGCTGACTGTCTCATGTATATGTACACTGATTTCTTTGCAAGGATTTTTTTGTGACACAAAAATTGTTGCTTTTGCAAGCAAAATTTTCCACAAAAATATCCCCCAATGCAGAAAAAAAATCTCAGCATTCCCCCCTCCCCCATACACTGTATTTTGACATGTGGATAATTCCTTTCTCAAGGGAAATAAAAATGCTATTGTTTTCATGCTTGTGCATAATTTATTTTTGCAAGAGGTGGGGAACTTCCAGAAGCTTATTTAGCAAACGACTCATTGAAATGCGTACAAGTTGCTTAAAAGTCATTTTCTCCATCTCTCTAGGTGCATCTGCACTATGGAACGAATGCAGTTTGGCACCGGTTTAGCTGCTATGGCTCAATGCTATGGGGTCCTGGGATCTTTAGTGACATGAGGCATGCAAACTCTTTGGCAGAAAAGTCTAAAGACCTTGTAAAACTACAGCTTCCATGATTCTACAGCATTTAACCATGGCAGTTAGAGTGATGGCAAACTGCATTCATACTACAGTATAGATCTGGCATGGGAAAAATTCAGCCCTCCAGGTGTTTTGGACCTAAACTCCCACAATTCCTAACAGCTTACTGACTGTAAGAAATTGTGGGAGTTGAAGTCCAAAACACCTAGAGGTCCGAAGTTTGCCCATGCCTGGTATAGAAGCACCCCCTGTTGAAAATGCATCCAGTTTTTAGCACCATTTTGGAAGATCTTACCTGGAGCAGCCAGAACTATGCCACTTAGAATCAGACCCAGCAATGGCAGCATTGGTCGTGGGAAAGACATCCTCATTGCTGTAAACCAAGAAACACAAGCACCGAATACAAGACTGCAGTGAGAGAATCCAAAATGGCAAGCTTCTTTGTTTATAGAGAGTTGTTTCGGTGGAGCTTGGAGAAGTCCAAGGAGGAGTGTGTCAATGGGTGAGGTTTTCCTTTCCCGGTTTCTCATGGCTTCTGTGTCACTGTGACCTAGAGCAGGCTCTTGAACAATGTAAGAGGGCTGGCATCAAATTCCCCAGCAACAGGTTGCATTATTTATGTCCAGAAAGAGTGGTTTTCAGTGAATAGGGATCACTCTGTCCCAGTGCCTGGTGTAGAAAATCCTTGAGCCTTTAGCTCAGGGTGGGTTGTATCAATCATATGTGATGACAGTTGTAGTAGATTTCTGCCTCCTAAGGGCAAAAAAGAATAGCCCTCTGCAGTATGCCCTTTATTTTCTAAAAGAAAGGATTATTATTTTATAGTGAAAAACACATTTTTGCTATCATCTATCTATGTATCGATTAGGCTTGTGCAATCCAGGTAAACTGCGATTCGTTTCTGTGTCCTGGATTTCAGTGGGGTTTACAATCCATTTTTTGGGAGCTTCCCAGATTCAGGAGGACAGAAATCCTCACTTCCCAGGGCAGGTAAGTAAGAGTAATCTATCCTACACTGGACTTCCTTAAATAAGCCCCTTTTCTCTTGATTTTCAGGCCCTGGAATGGTGCGTTGCCTTTTCCCTCCTTGTGCTTTTCCTTCTAGAGGCTACCTCCCTCTTTCACTCCATTTGTAACTGAAGGCAGATAGTTTTCAACAGCCACAGTTCTGTTGTGCCAAAAAAAAAAAAAAGGAGGCTGAGCCCTTGCTGTTACGGCCATCTGAACAAGCCAGTCTGGCCAGATTAGCCGAAGGTATGTCTGAATTGGTGCACAAACCTACTATCTATTATCTATCTATCTCCTGTAGTTTGCTGCACCAGAGATAGTATTTTCTCTCAAAGAAATTCATCTTCTTTGCAGAAAACACATTTCTTCACCAGAAAACATTGTTCTCCATGGAGAAAACTGGATTTTTAATGCAAAACTTTTATATTTTTCCTCATTGTAGGAAAACAATTTTTTTCTACAAAAACAGAATAATTCTCCACTGCATTTTGATTTTTTTTTTTTTTTACTGTTGTCCATCCTGTCATGGTTAGAACAGGAATAAAATCTGTTCGTAGGCTGGACCTAAACCAAGTTCAATAATTAATTTTTGAAGCTCGGTCCTTTATACAGAAGATCTCTCAATTAGATAAATTGATAGGAATATTGAGATATTTCTGTGCAGTCTTTCGGAATAGATTCATTCTCTCCATGCAATTAAAGCAGATCTTTTTCTACATTTCATGTTGATAACACACCTTTTAGACATAGATCATTTCACAACACAGTAATTCAGTTTTATCAGCAAACCGGTGGTTAAACCAACCTTTTATAGGAGATATGGACACATGCATACATTATAGTAACAAAATGTATGGGGACACAACATAACTCATGAAAACTTTCCATTTATAGTAGAGTCTCACTTATCCAACACTCGCTTATCCAATATTCTGGATTATCCAATGCATTTTTGTAGTCAATGTTTTCAATACATCGTGATATTCTGATGCTAAATTCATAAATACAGTAATTATTACATAGCATTACTGCATATTGAACTACTTTTTCTGTCAAATTTGTTGTATAGCATGATGGTTTGGTGCTAAATTTGTAAAATCATAACCTAATTTGATGTTTGATAGGCTTTTCCTTAATCTCTCCTTATTATCCAACATATTTGCTTATCCAATGTTCTGCCGACCTGTTTACATTGGATAAGCGAGACTCTACTGTATATATTTTAAAATATATGCATTATTGGTTATTTTACATAGACTCAGAGGTTTCTATTTATATTCATGTGACACACCTACACACTACAGCCAACACACGAACATGCTGTGACACACAGTTTGAAGAGCTCTGTTCTAAAACATTCGGAAGAATGCATGCTACCAGGCTATTTGAATTTTCTGCACACAAAAAACAGCCATATGAATCAGTCCATCAATTTTATTAGGTTTTAGAAATAGGTTTGTGCCAAGTTAAAGGGACACTACAACCAGTCAAGAATGGACTATGCTAGAATGGAGCTGAAAGATAACAAGCATGAAGTGCAAGAGCAAGAATAGAGTTTTTTTATTATGATGGGCGTATCATTTTTAGCAAGGGTCATTCATGATGGGGCTGGGGACGGGTTGGGGTTGGGAAGGGAGCAGAGGCACCCTCTTTTTTTTTGGCGATCTCTCTGTCTTGCCGGTTTGCCATTCTGCATTACATCACTTCGTCCCGGCAACAGATCATGGTGTGATGGTAGCACGTTCCGATCTGTTCTTCGCCCTCGCTGCAG
The DNA here is from genome assembly GCF_035594765.1 of Anolis carolinensis. Taxonomy (NCBI): domain Eukaryota; kingdom Metazoa; phylum Chordata; class Lepidosauria; order Squamata; family Anolidae; genus Anolis; species Anolis carolinensis. The sequence goes on from NC_085841.1 coordinate 7,554,133, forward strand.
TCATCATATCGGCAGATCCCTCCTCTCCGGAGGCAGTGGCTCACAAACCGAGGCACACGCTGGCCATCTCCTGGGAAATAGGGTACAGCAAAAAGTGTGATCTCTCTTTTTTGAACAACTGAACACTCGTTGAGTTTAGTAGGGTGTTTCCACTGGAGAAAAAACCTAGACATCATCATTATAAATGCCATTCTGACCTTAACAGATTGGAGAACTGGACTAAAATTAACAAAATGCATTTTAACAGGCAGAAATACTACCTTTAGGGGAAAATGAAATGGTTAACACTTAGCTGGAAAATTATACATGTGACAGGGATTTAAGAGTCTTAGTAGACCACAAGTGGAACATGAATCAACAAGAGCACCCCAAAAGTCAATGCCATTCTAGACATCACCAATAGAAGAATAATGTGTAGTCCCAGTGTATTCTACTTTGGCTAGACCTCACCTGGGATTGCCCTGTGTCCAGCTCTGGGCAACAAAATTCAAGAAGGATATGAACAAGTTGGGAAGTCTCCAGACCAGAATGGCAAAAACACTCAAAGGCCTGGAAGTCAAGTCTTATGAGGGATGGCTGAGGGAGCTGGATGTTTAGCTTGGAGAAAAGAAAGCTGAGAGTAAACCTTATAGTCATGTGTAGATATCTGAAAGGAGGTCAAATTGGGGAGGGAGAAATCTTGTTTTCTGCTGCTCTGGAGACCAGGTCTGGGAGCCATGGATTTGAATTGCAGCTATAATGATTTCACTTAAACATTAGGAAGAATTTCTTGATGGTTAGAGCTCTTCAATAGTGGAATAACTGCCTTGGAGAGAGGTGGAGTCTTCTTTTTGGAGGCTTTTAAACAGAGGCTGGTTGTCCATCGGTTGGGGGTGCTTTGAAGTGCCAGGGGGTTGGACTAGATGGCTCATGTGGTCTCTTCCAACTATATTATTAATCTGTTAATCCAGTTTCTGAATCCAGATTATCTGCATTGAACTGGATTATATGAGTCTACACTGCCATATAATCCAGTTCAAAGCAGATAATCTGGGTTCAGAACCTAGGTTATATGAGAGTGCAAATGGGGCTTTTGGTGGATCATTTAAAGTACAAATCTAGACTGGGTCTACAGAGTTGATACAGTTTAACATCACTTTAACCACTATGGCTTAATGCTGTGAAATCCTGGGATTTCTAGTTTGGAGAGATATTATCCTTCTTTGGCAGAGAAGGCTAAAGATCTTGTAAAATAGCAATTCCCAGGATTCCATAGCAGTGAACCATGGCTGTTAAAGTGGTGTCAAACAACATTAACTTTACTCTGCAGATGCACTTATGATCACTGGATGCTTCTAATGTTAGAGTTCCACAGCTCGATTTAATGTCATACTAAGCTGCACTTCCTTCATTCTCAGTCTTAATTTGTCAGTTCTTAAGACATAAGTATTTTTGTTTTTATATCTCAACTTCCCAAATCCTGCTGGCTGGGCAGGCTGGAACATATTATCCAGAAAAGGAATATGTACACATTCTGCCCTTGCTCTGAACTAACTGAAGAACAAAGTATCCAATCCAAAGGGGTAAAAAGATAGTTTTCTCCCCAGTGCCCTTTATGGTATCTCCCAGGACAGCTTAGTTTTATCTCAGGACCCAATTATTTATTTATTTACAGTAGTTATATTCCGCCCTTCTTTCTCACCCCGAAGGGGACTCAGGGCGGATCACAATGTACATATATGGCAAATGTTCAATGTTATTAGACAAACAACACAGACAGACAGACACTGAGGCTATTTAACTTCCCAGCTTCTGGCTTTGTGAGGGTATGCTCGATTCCGGCCGCAGGAGGATCTGCTGCTTCATCATCCACTGTGACAACGAGTCCTTTTTTTTTTTTTTTTGATAGAGTACTTACTCATCCGGTGTTGTAAATCAGTTAAATTAGCCTCCCTGCATAAGCAGTCCCTAAATTTTCCTACTTGACAGATGCAACTGTCTTTCGGGTTGCTTAAGTCAACAACAAGCAAGGCTATTTTTTTATTTTAATTGTTGGGTGCTCACTCCAACATGGGCTGGCCTCGAACTCGTGATCTCTTGGTCATAGTGATTTATTGCAGATGGCTACTAACCAGCCTGCGCCACAGCCCGGCCCCTACTACATTAATGGTAACAGGCTGTGAATTAAAGTTGTGTGTGGAATTCATTCCTACCGTTTCTACCATTTGTTTTGGGTCTTCCGTTTCTTCAGGAGTAAGAAATGGGAAGCCCCCTCCCTGCACAAAAATATTTTTGACATGAAAGCCAGGGTATTATTATTGTTATTGTTATGCCTGTGAGATCAATAAAAATGTTTCAATAATTACAAAATTAGGAGGTGGAGGGAAAATTATTTGTAAAGTGTTTCCGAAACTGGGCAGGGTCTCTATCATAACTATAATGAGTTAACTATTTTTTCATTACTTTTCATTAAGTAATTAATTGTTCCAATGGGAAACTTCAGGAATGTCTTTCTCCCCCATTGTTAGAGCTTTTGGCATGAAATTTGCTACAATTATGGAATACATTTACCACTGTTAGCTCATCAAGTTTCAGAATGTTTCACGTGCCCATGAATTTTTGGGGAAATTTCAATTTTTTACAAACAACATTTTAAAAAGAAAACTACAAGAGCTATCTCCTTGAATTTTCAATACAATGACACAAGATAACAGGATTATTCCTCACAGGTTTCAGAAATATTCATAGATTTACCGATTTTTGGGATTTTTAAAAGTTTTGACAAAAAATTTTTTTAGCCACAAGAGCTATCTCATTGAATGTTTCTTATATTAACCATATTAACTTTAATATAGGGATTTCCTCCCAGCCCAGAACTGATTTACTTACTTGTATTGAAGTATCAGTCAGTCCTTCTCTTTGCAGATCCAATAATTTATTGGAACTCTGGTTGCTGCTAGGAGGGAAAAATCTCTCCTCTATCCTAATTGGAGCTTTCTGATGCTGAGCCGAATTTCGGGAAATGTAGTTTGGGGCAGGGTCTCTGGCATAGGGCTCCAAACTACATTTTCCAAAATTTCCCAGCTTACTCAACTTTGTCCCACTCTGCTGGTTTCCTCTCCACATGACCAGAGTCCTTGATTTAAAAGGAATGGCCTCCTTTTTGGTTTTGCCTCGCTTGCACTGAAAATGAAACCGAGCATTACAGAATTCAAACAAAAAAGTATTGGGTGAGTTTTGATTCTTAAGTTTTTGCATGGGCGCCCCCTACCCACCCGTGTTTCTTGTATATCCATTCATATATACAAAACTTACGAATTAGATACGGCTTGTTAATTAAAAATGAAGTTTTGCACATCTCTAATTATTATATTAACTTAGGAGTGTCAAATGTTATTTCTCATTGAGTACACTTTGAGCCCTTTCATAATATACAGTCCCACATCACTTGGCATAGCAGCATCCTAGTCAACCTTGGGATTTCTAATTTGGCAAAGCACTTCAAATCCTTATCCTAAAGATCTTAAATTTATTCCCAAACTACACATTTCAGGATTTTCTAGGGTGATGCCATGGTGGTGGTATTGAAGTGCTATTACTGTAGTGTGATGAGGTCCTGGAAAGATAGAGCATGGTAGGAGAGGTCCTTTGAATATTTAATGTTTTTCAGTCTGTGCAAAATACTTTTAACTGAAAACCATCCATTTTGTGCATCCCTGCTGCTAGAATTCTAAAATGCTAACTTCTTGATATACAAGTTGTTTTTTTTTTAAAAAAAATATAAAAATAAAAGCTTGAATGTTGCAACCTGTTATCATTGGAATTTAAAACCAATATCTTGTTTTTTCAAAAAAATGAAAATGAAAACTGAAACATGCACATATATGATTTAAATTTGTCTTAAAAATTTGCCCCAAAGCACTTTATACCTATACTATTGCACTTTAGCTCAAATGGCCCCTCCACACTATCCCCCTCCATTAACCTGGTGGTCCATCTTATTTTATTTTTACTCATTTTATGCTTTAAATGAGTTTTTATGGTTTAATGTATTGTTTTGCATAATGTCAATTTTACTGTGTTTTTATTCATTGTAATATGTTTTAATTGTTGTACTTTATTGTTTTCGGGCCTTTGTCCCATGTTAGCTGCACCGAGTCCCTGCTGGGAGATGGTGGCGGGATAGAAGAATAAAGTTACTTACTTACTTACTTACTTACTTAAAGTAGTTTAACTGATTCAGTATTATTTTGTTGCCACTCAAATGGTTTTATATATTGTGTGCTGTGTAAACTGTTCCCCCCACTGTTTTAAATGTGTGGTTATGTTACCTTGTCCTGATAATTATGGATACAGGGTGATAAATAATTATAATATATTTTAGCTGTGAATTCTGTAGTTGTTCTTCTGTGCTTTGCAAACTGTTAACCAGCAGCATTTCACTAGATTTTAAAGAATTTAAACTCTAGGCATCTGATCCTCTTTTTGGGAAAAGAATAATTCCTATCTAGACTGAGGCCATGCCACTGCTGTGGTGGGTCCGCTCCAGATTTCAGTCTGAACTGTAAAAGAACAATCCCAAGTACTGAATCATATCTTTCCAAATACTGTTTACAGTATTCTGAGGTTTAAAGGAACTCTCCAAGAGTGTGAACCTAATTCTGGGGCTGGGCTTCAGCACCTTGGATAGTTCAGAAGGAAATCCAGACAGATTTCCCATTTTGATGGTGTGAGAACCACCAGCCACCACTGCCTGAGGCTGGCCTGAAAACAGACATCTTACAATGATGATATCTGACCCATAGGTATTGAGAGGTGGGTTTTCACCTTTTTGCATCTTACCTGGACTCACAAGGAGCAGGGCAAAGAACAGGACCACCAAAAGGAAGGCAGTCCTCATGGTTGGGTCAGACAGGGTCTGTAGGATAACTGGGAAAAGCAAAGAAAGGAAGGAAACATTATCAGGCCTTCTATATGTTGCTTGGCGTGGTCACTGGTCTATTTCACAGTGATAAAAACCCAATTGAACATGAAATAAGTCTTTCAAACCAGGAACAGGTTTCTTCAAATATTAAAAAATAGTGTATTATAAAAAGTTATGAAAATTCACCAAAAATTGTAGGATACAGGAAGGTTCTTCAATTTGTTGAGCTAAGGGTGTTGAATGTGTTCTCCCACTGTACCAAATTCGATGAGGATAGCTCCAGAAATGAGGGTGGGAGAGCCCTGTAAATGTCCCCCCCGGGTGCCGGGTTTTTTTGGCAATTGTGCATGCGTGCCCGCCATTTTAGAAACATTTAGAATCATTACGAATTTTTGGAAATATCTGAAATTTTTGGGTGAAAAAATTGGAAATAGTTTCTATTTCAAAGCGCCGGCACCCACTACTTTAGAAACGAGAACTGAAACATTTTTTTCATCGATCGGATATACCTAACAGATACTTTGGAACTGTTCAATTCAAAACCTTGTAGACTTAAGTCTACCTATGATAAAGTAAGTTCCTAGAAGGATTCTGACCAACGTATTTCTTAGTTTCTTACCTAACCTCTACATTACTAGGTCCAGCTCTGGAGAGTGATTCTGCTCCAGATTTTAGTCAAAATTTTAAAAGAACTATCCAAGGTGAAACCAAATAACTAAAGTTTAGACTAAAAGCGGATTTACTGCCCCAGTCATCAGAGACCACTCAATGGATTAGTTCTGGGTTGACAGATCTTTTGATGGTTGGAGCCAAGTTAAAAGAAGATCTAAACTTAGGGACCATAGAATAATTTCACATTTCAACACTCGGGTTCAAAAACAAAGGATATCAACACACCCATGAGACATTTCCCACCCATCACGCAATGCTTACCCTTGTCTCCCTTTAGTACCTTCCTCACACTGCGATTCTAACCAACTCTTCCTTGGAACTCATAGTATGACATAAGATAATGGAATCCTCTTTTGCTATTGGCTGACAAAAAGTGTCATGGACGCAAGGCTATTGTTTGTCTAGCAGCTCCTTGTTTCTGGAAAGTTCAATTCCAGAGCAACATTAGCCAATCAGGTTGCATATGTAGATGGTTCTGTTTCAACTGGCTGACAAGAATCTTGGCCTTTTTCTCTTGCTGATTTCCCCCCCAAAAGCACATTAAAAAAAAAACTCCAGAATTGATCCAGAACTGGATTATCAATTTTGATGATGATCATGTGTTTTTAACACAGCTGTTCATCTTAGTAACGAAATACATCTATCTGTTTGTTATAGGATGTGATAGCCTTTGCCTAATATGCAACATGCTCCATCTATATACAGTAGAGTCTCGCTTATCCAAGCCTCGTTTATCCAAGCTTCTGGATTATTCAAGCCATTTTTGTAGTCAATGTTTTCAAAATATCATGATATTTTGGTGCTAAATTCGTAAATACAGCAATTACAACATAACATTACTGCGTATTGAACTACTTTTTCTGTCAAATTTGTTGTATAACATGATGTTTTGGTGCTTAATTTGTAAAATCATAACCTAATTTGATGTTTAATAGGCTTTTCCTTCATCCTTCCTTATTATCCAAGATATTCGCTTATCCAAGCTTCTGCTGGCCCGTTTAGCTTGGATAAGTGAGACTCCACTGTAATAGCAAAGGGGTTGAATATCCCTTATCTGAAATGTTTGTGACCGGTAGTGTATAGGATTTGGGTCCCCCCCCCCAAAGTTTTGAAATACTTGTATTTGCATAGGGAGAGAGAGATCTTGGAAATGGGATCCAACTCTAAACATAATTTTCATTTATGTTTCATATATACTTTGTATACATGGCCTGAATGCAATTTTCTACAATGTTTAAAATTAATTTTGTGAATACAACAAAGTTTGTGTACACTGAATTATCATAAAGCAAATATGTCACTATCCTAGCTATCTATGAGAACACATTTTGGATGCTCATTGCTCAACCCGTACTGAGTGGTGCTGTTTGCTATACTTGCCATGATTACTAAGTAGTTTTGTTGCTTGGTTTGCATTTTCTTCTGTCAAATGTGCATCTTTTGGTTACATCTCATGATGCCGGCCCATTTAGCTTGGATAAGTGAGACTCTACTGTATAATTAATTTATAAGTCTGGTGGCTGTGGAGGTAATTGGTTAATAGCTTTAGCCATGCATCTTCTTGAATGTTTGATCCTTAATATCAGAAAATGAGGTAGCCTGCTGGAACTTTTAATATTGGTTTGGGTATAACTTTGTCTCCAAAAAATGGAAAAAATAGAATAATAGATTCTCACTATCCTAAAGTTAAAAGGAACATGAAGAGTCATCCAGTCCTACCCCTTCTGTCTTGCAGGAATACACAATCAAAATATTCCTGGCAGATGGCCATCCAGGCTCTTTTTAAACAATCTGCAGAGAAGGAGACTCCACCACACCGAGGCATCTTCTACATTTGAACTGCACTTACCATCAGGAAGTTGTTCCTAAAATTCAGATGAAATCTCTTTTCCTGATGTTTGTCGAAGACTAGCCTATATTTTAGAAGCTGGAATCATAGAGCTGGAAGGAACCATAAGAAAAGTCTAGCCCAACCATGCATGAATACACAAAGCACTCCTGAAAGATGTCCATCCATTTAGAAGCCTTCAGAGAAGAAGATTCCACCACATTTTCAGGTAGCGTATCCCACCATTAAACATTTTTACCATTGGAAAGTTCATACTAACATTTACATGGACAATCTTTTTTCAACCGTTTTTATTTTTATTTGACACAATAAAAGAAAGCATAATAGAAAAACAAAAAATAATACAAAGACATAAGATGTTATTACCATACTAGCTTGAAAAGGTCATTTTTTAATTGTACAAAATGCATAAGGTTGTGGATTAACTACAACTCATATCATGCCAGGTTAACCCTGTGAAATTCCATCAGTACTTATAGTTTGTTATGTTGAGCAAGTTTGCTCTAGATGCTTCATTGGTGGGGTTCAGTGTGCTCTCTGGCTGTAGGGTAAACTACAATTCCCACCATGGTGAGTCAGTCCCCTCAAATCCCTCCAGTAGGTTGAGTTAGTCCTGGGGGTTCTGTGTGCCAAGTTTGGTCCAGGTCCATCATCAGTGGAGGTCATGGTTTCTCTGGTTGTGGGTGATCTACAACTCCAACTCCAGTAATCAAATTTCAGCATATTGGGTATGTGTGTCAAGTTTGGTCCAGATCCATCGGTGTTTGGGTTCACAGTGCTCTCTGGATGTAGGTGAACTACAACTCCCCCCAATCAAAGTGAATTTTCCCCAAAGACGTCCAGTATATTTTGCTGGTCATGGGGGCTCTGTGTGCCAAGTTTGGTCCAATTTCATCTTTGGTGATGTTATGAGTACTCATTGATTGCAGGTGAACTATACATCCCAGTATCTATAAATCCTTGTGAATTCTCCCCAAACCTCTTCAGTATGTTCAGTTGCTGATCAATTCCTCTGTTTGCTGTGTGCCATAGAGAGGAATAGGAAAGGGTTATGGGAAAGGCAGGGTCATGCAAATTCCACACCAACAGAGAGAGTAAAAAACACTGGGATGTCTGTGGTGGAGGAAACACAGAAAATCTAGGATGAAATTATCCCCATATGAAGGCCTTCACTTGGGTGGTGGGCAGTAAGGTCTTTGTGGAGGACATTGGCAGGGCTCTTGTACAAGTTTGTGGAGGGAGTGCTACTGGTGTCTCCTGAGTAGTTGGAGCTATAGTTATTTGTGGAAGGGGGAGCTTGTCTTTGTAAGTGGACATCCCAGCCACACACATACATACATATGTTCATTTTAATTATCTGTATAGACATATAAACCCCGGTGGCGAAGTGCGTTAAAGCACTGAGCTGGAGACCGAAAGGTCCCAGGTTCAAATCCCAGGAGCGGTGTGAGCGGCCGCTGTTAGCTCCAGCAACTGTCAACCTAGTAGTTTGAAAACATGCCAATGTGAGTAGATCAATAGGTACCGCTCCAGCGGGAAGGTAACGGTGCTCCATGCAGTCATGCCAGCCACATGACCTTAATAATAATAATAATAATAATAATAATAATAATAATAATAAGTTTATTTATATTTCCGCCTCCATCTCCCCCGAAGGGGACTCGGGGCGGCTTACAGCAAAATCAAAATTCAAGCAATGATAAAATATAAAACATCAAAGGACAAAAACAAAAACCAATAATACAATATACACAATAGGTAAAAAAACACAACACAGAATTAAAACATCAAATTAAAAACAATGAGGTTGCAATAGTGGATAAGCAAGGTGCACATTATGAGACCTTGGAGGTGTCTATGGACAATGCCGGCTCTTCGGCTTGGAAATGGAGATGAGCACCAACCCCCAGAGTCAGACATGACTGGACTTAACGTCAGGGGAAAACCTTTTCCTTATAGATATATAATCTTAAAACTACGCAGCTTCACTCTAGTTATTGCAACAAATTACAGACCTACCTACACACACATATACAAACCATACTAACTAACAGACATGGAAATAGTTCTATGAAACTCACATTCACGATGTGATGATTTATATCCCTTATTATTCTACCCCTTTTATGTTGGATTTAAAATATGAAATTTGGTGAATATGTGAGCAGAGCTTATGTCTTACTAAGGCAGAAGCCAGAACAGAGAGACTAGCCACAGAGACTAGCAGACAACAGCAACAAATTTAAGTCAAAGGTATAAAAGATGGTTACTCTCAGCTTGTGCAGAATCACACACATGTTCAAATTCCTAAGGAAAATAGAGTTCTACATGGTATCAGGAAGAATGGCCTGCCTTGAAAAAGAGTGTGTACGTGACTCAGAAGAGCAAACATACAAATAAGATGCAAACCATCATCAGGCTTTCCTAAACTCTTGTAGGTGATAACTACCAGGGAGTAGTTATATATATATCTCCAACCTTTGTAGTCTGAGTCTCCAGAACAGCAGAGAACAAGTTTGTCTTCTCTTCAATGTGATATCGTTTCAAATATTTAAACAGAGCTTCCATGCCCCTTCTCAGCTTTTTTTTTCTTCAAGCTAAATATTATCTAGCTTCCTAAACCTCTCCTCATTGGGCTTTGATCTTTTCAGCTGCCCTTCTCCGGACACGTTCCAGCTTGTTGATATCCTTTTTTAATTGTGCTGGACACAGAATTATTCTAGGTGAGGTCTGACCAATTATATAAACACACTCCTACTTTGGTTAACACTCTTCGAATTCATAAATCCTACAGTTGACATTTGCCCCCATTATGGTTGTCAAAGAATTACAAACAATCCTGATCTCTCTTGAAGTTGATCAAATAATTTTCCTTCATCGGCATAGTTAGTTTGAGGTGGATTCCCTTTTATTGTTGTTTGTATCCATTGCTCCATGTCGTAGTCGAACAGAGTAAAACAAGCTGGCTTCATCTTGAATATGGAATCCTTTCATATATATAAACATGGCTATCATATCCCCTCTGCCTAGTTTAGTGGTTCTCAATCTGTGGGTCCCCAGATGTTTTGGCCTTCAGCTCCCACAAATCAAAACAGCTGGTAAACTGGCTGGGATTTCTGGGAGTTGTAGGCCAAACAGCTGGGGACCCACAGGTTGAGAACCACTGACCTTGCTCCCTCAGCCATTTCTCATAAAGCTTCATTTTGGTTGCTCTTATCTGGACACCTACCAGCTTGTCAATATCCTTCTTGAATTTTGGTGCCTAGAACAAAGGATTCTAGATGATGCCTTACCAGGGAAGAATAGAATGGCTACACCTTCATTCTAGATACTATACTTTCATAGTTGAATTATAGAATTGCATTGACTTTTTAGCTGCCACATCACACTATTGGCTCATGTTCAACTTGTGGTCTACTAAAGCCCCCTTGATCCTTTCTCATGATCTTTATGGCTGGATCTAGAAGACAAAGATATAGAAAAAAAATGTTCACATTTGATTAAGGACTGGGCTGTGGCACAGCTGGTTAGTAGCCAGCTGCAATAAATCACTACTGACTGAGAGGTCATGAGTTCGAAGCTAGCCCGGGTTGGAGTGAGCTCCTGACCATTAAATAGTCTAGCTTGCTGTTGACCTATACAGCCCGAAAAAACAGTTGCATCGGTTGAGTAGGAAATTTATGTACCGCTTTATTCGGGGAGGCTAATTTAACTAATTTACGACACCATAAAACCTTCCAGCAGTATACAGAGAAATGAGGAAGTACTCATTAATGACTCAGTGTCACAAGTGGATGGTGAAATGGCAGCTCCCCCTGTGGCCAGAATCGAGCATACCCTCATGAAGCCAGAAGCTGGGATGTTAAATTGCTTCTGTGTCTGTCTATATATGTTACACCCCAAGGTTGCGAGGGCACCTTGAAAACCACACTGGAGCCAGGATCATAAGCAAAGAGGTTTATTGAAGGATATATAAATGCAAGCAAATAGCGTTAAAAGTCAATATAGAGAATAGTCCATAATATATTGTCCTTAACTGTTCAAAAGCAAGTCTAATAAATTCTTTCAATATTGTAATCCCCAAATGGAACTCGTTAGTTTCACCAAGAAGCCAGAGTTAGTCTGCAAATGTCGTCCAAACAGGATCAGTCAGAAGTCGCAAGGAACAGGAACAAGACACTGGAAATCCACAAACTGTAATCCACATGGAAAGCAACCACTCAGGAATCGTAGAACTGAGGTTAACAAGGCAAGGTATACTTGAGAGTCACAAGGCACAAACTCAGCTTGGAAGTCATGAAGCAAAGCACGGAGCAAGGTACTGGAACATAGATTCTTCTTCCATGGATGGCAAAGTTGACACCGCAATGAGAACAGGAAGCAAGGCACCTTTAAGGAGTTCTCAAGGCTACAAGGCAGTGAGAGTTAGGACCTGCAGAATTTCACATGGGAAAGTTACTCATTAGTGCACCTGAGAGCCAAGTGCCAGCTTCGTCTCACACCCTCCCTTCGACTCCTTTCCTTCATGAAAGATTCTCTCAGATCAAAAGCAACATCCTCCCCTGCAACAACATCTGGCAAAACCAACCTTGACTGAGCATCGGAATGTTCTCCAATTAACGGACCCCCTGTAAGCACAACTTCGGGCACCTGCAAACCATTGGGTTTTGGTCCAAGTCCTGGATGGGTCCGAAATCCGAATCAGACTCTGATTCAAACTCTGTCTCCTGAGGAAGGGCAGATCGTGACGGCTCAGCTGCAACAATATATGTTGTATGTCTAATGGCATTGAATGTTTGCCATGTATATGTGCATTGTGATCCGCCCTGAGTCCCCGTCGGGCTGAGAAGGGCAGAATAAATAGATAAATAAATAAATAAATAAGGAGCAGGAACTGTTCTCCTATAAAGATAATGGTGTTCTGGGCTCAGTAACTTGGTAAACAGGGCAAAGGGCAAAAAAATATGCCAGCAGTGTAAAAAAATAGGCATAGTGCAAAGAAAACATACACTGAAGTTAACTCATAATACTAGAATCTGGAGTTATTGATACAAAATGGTGGGAGATCCAGAATGTAGAAAGGGAAGCATTTCATTGCAAAGAATAAATGTCTGATCCAATTTGGACAACCCACCCCTGCAAACAAATTAAACATGAGTAACATGCCCCACAAAGTAAATTTATGTGATAGTATTAACCTTCTTTAAAACAGGAAGGAATTTCAGTTAAACTCTATCCTTCCAAAGAATGAAACCTTTGGACCTTTCAGAGGTCCCAGAATTTGGCAGCACCAGAGTTGGTTGCTTCATGTGCCCAAAAAGATTTTTGCCTTTTCTACTAAAATATAATGACTGATAAAGAGGATTCAACTCTGAAATGAACAAATACTTTACAACTTTATTTAAAAAGTAAGAGAAGGAAGCCAACATGGTGCCATGGTTTGAACATTGGATGACGGGTCTGGAGACCAGTGTTTGGATTCTCATCTAGCTATGGTGACTTTGGGCAAGTCACAATTTTTGAGCTGCAAATGCAATCCCCTTCTGAACAAATCTTGCCAAGAAAAGTCCATGATAGGTCAATCTTAGGGTCGCCATAAATCAGAAATATTAATATCAACAGCAGCAGCGGCAACAACAACAACAAAAGGAAGAGAAGCCCGAGTTGTAGAGGGCCAGAAGTGACTCATTTGCAAGACGAAGCTCATTTTTCTAAAAATGCAGGCATTCATTTCTCATCCCAGTCTTCTACTTTTCTTTTTCCAAAACCCAAGACTGGTACAACAAAAACTTCACACAAACAAGTGGTAAGACTGTATGTACATTGTTTTAATCAGATAATTTTTAAAAAACAAAGCAGTGCCCAGACACTTTTGGATTAAGCTGAAAAGTAGACGGTCCAAACCACTATTCTAATTTCCTCCTTATTTCATGATAGAATGGAGAACTGTAAGGAAGTCTGTTTCTGAACTGCCCAGATTTTGGGAAGCACCATAGCTTTGACTCCTCTCAGTCCTTCTTTTGGCAGCATTTCAGTCTCAGATGGTGACAGTTACTGATCTCTACTTCATTGGAGAGGCATTGGACATTCCGGCATACTCCTTTTTTATTCCAGCAGAGCCTGACAGGTAAGTTCAAACTGGATCCTAAACCAAGGAAAACAGTCATAATTAGCCATTCTTCAGCCTTCTAAACTGTATAATGCAATTTGATGCTATTTTAACTGGTGTGGCTCAATGTTGTGGAATCCTGGGATTTGTAGTTTGGTGAGGCACCAGCATGCTTCCACGATTCCATAACATTGAATTAATGGTTGTGGTGGCTTTTATTTCAATAGGATGATGAATCTGTTCCAGGTTTTAGCCTTTATGTGTATTTTACAGAAATGTTTTGATATGTATCTTTTACAATGGCACAATGGGTTACATCCTTGTGCCATCAGGACTGCTGACCGATAGGTCAGTGGTTCGAATCCGGGGAGATCAGGTGAGCTCCCTTTGTCAGCTCCAGTTCCCCATGCGAGTACATGGGAGAAGTCTCACACAAGGATGGTAGAACATCAAAACATCCAGGCATTCCCTGGGCAATATCCTTGCAGACAGTCAATTCTCTCACACCAGAAGCAACTTGCAGTTCCTCAAGTTGCTCCTGACATGAAAAAATGGAACTGCATTTGTGTTTGTAGGATTTTTATAATATTTATGTATTTTTGACTGTCCTGTGGCCTGCCGCGAGCTGTGGGGAGAGGCGGGTAAGAAATAATAAGAAACCGACAAAACCATTGATCATATCCTCAGCTGCTGTAAGAAAATCGCACAGACAGACTACAAACAGAGGCACAACTATGTGGCCCAAATGATTCATTGGAACTTATGCCTCAAGTACCACCTCCCGGCAGTAAAGAACTGGTGGGATCACAAACCTGCAAAAGTATTGGAAAATGAGCACGCAAAGAAACTGTGGGACTTCCGAATCCAGACTGACAAAGTTCTGGAACACAACACACCAGACATCACAGTTGTGGAAAAGAAAAAGGTTTGTATCATTGATGTCGCCATCCCAGGTGACAGTCGCATTGACGAAAAACAACAGGAAAAACTCAGCCACTATCAGGACCTCAAGATTGAACTGCAAAGACTCTGGCAGAAACCAGTGCAGGTGGTCCCGGTGGTGATTGGCACATTGGGTGCTGTGCCAAAAGATCTCAGCCGGCGTTTGGAAACAATAGACATTGACAAAATCACAATCTGCCAACTGCAAAAGGGCACCCTACTGGGATCTGCACGCATCATCTGAAAATACATCACACAGTCCTAGACACTTGGGAAGTGTTTGACTTGTGATTTTGTGATACGAAATCCAGCATATCTATCTTGTTTGCTGTGTCATAATAATAATAATAATAATAATAACCCCCCCGCAGGTGCCACCTTGACGTGGTGGGGGGGCTTAGCTGCTCCAATGATGACTGAGGGCTGTGCTGGCGGTAGTGTAACTACCGGCAGGTCCAACCAAGCCAGAGAGGCCTCAGCTGAGGAGCAGAACTAAGAGCACCTAACCCATTAGCATTATGGAGAATCAAACCCAAACGAAGTCTATACTGGCTCGGTCGTCGCCCAGGATAAAAAGGACCGCGGTGGATGCTGCTGATTCTGGACATCCATCGACAAGTGGGCTACGGAATCACCAAACCCCAAATGAACAGTCACAGAAGCGGCAAAAATATACAATGCCAGAAAACCGCACAATTATGAAATGCTATTACAAATCTGAACCTCAAAGGCGTGGCTACCAAAAAAGGATGCATCAGCTATGGAAACAAGAGTACCCTGACTCACAGATAACAGAACCCCGACTGGCTGACCAACGAAGATTCATAATCAGAAACAAAGTGTTCAGTGAAGTTGAACTCGAAGAAATCCAGAAAATTTGCAAAGTAGATTACCATCAGACCACAGCACAGACAGCAGCAGAGACTCCAGCAACACTTGGAATGGTGGAACAGATTGAACCAGAAGAAAGTGTGGCGCTTTTGCAAGAATTTGAGGAACCAGCACTTGAAACACCCGTTGAACCACCAGGAACCTTGACAGCAAGACAACAAGAGCTCAAGGATAAGATCATGGCTCATGCTGCAGCAAATGCAATAAGACAGCGGCTCCCAACTCTAAAAACAGTGCCCAAGAGACACCTGGCGCCTCTCATGAAAGATGTGAATGCAGCACTCTCCACTGTCCAAATAACATCAATTGAACAAACATACCAGTTTGCCTACAGTGCAGCAGTGATAGTAACAGAAGAACTTGGGCTCCTACAACCAAGGCAGCTCCAAAGAAAATCGACTGGAAAACCAAAGTGGAAGGTCAGGCTAGAGTTGAAAATCAAGAAACTTAGATCAGATGCAAGTAACCTGAAAAATATGAAAGAGAGGAAACTGAAGAATGACAAAATCAAGCAATACCTGATCCGAAAGTACTGGCTGAACACCAGAAAAATTGAAGAAGCTTTGGAAATCGTGAAAGAACAAATTACAGCAACAGCCAGAAAAATTGAAAGGTATGAAGCCAGAATCATCCAGTACAGACAAAATCAACTGTTTCAATCAGACCAAAGACGGTTCTACCAGAGTCTGAACCAAACAACAGACACAGTAACCATAAAGCCAGAGAAAACTGCAACAACAAAGTTCTGGAAAGAACTTTGGGAAAATAATAAAAACTACAACAAAAACGCTGGGTGGATAAAGGAGTTTGAAGGAAAATTCTCACAGAACAAAATGGAACTGATGGAAATAACAACTGAATTGATCAGCAAACGAGTGCAAAAAGTCAAGAACTGGACATCGCCTGGTAGTGATCAACTTCATGGATTTTGGCTCAAACATCTGATTAGTTTACATGGAAAAATGGCCCAACAATTCAATGAGATGCTGCAGAAAGGAAGTATCAGTGAATGGCTAACAACTGGAAGAACATACCTGATACAAAAGGATCCAGCAAAAGGAGCAGCACCAGGAAACTACAGGCCAATAACGTGTCTGCCCACTATGTTTAAACTACTGACTGGCATCATAGCTGACAGAATTCAAGACTATCTTGAAGAAAAAAACATCTTACCAGATGAACAGAAAGGCAACAAACGGAAAAGCAGGGGCACAAAAGACCAGTTATTGATTGACAAAATGATTCTGGAGAACTGTAAGAGCCGAAAAGCTAATCTTCACATGACGTGGATTGACTACAAAAAGGCCTTTGACTCACTCCCACACAGCTGGATCATCAAGTGCCTGGACGCCATCGGGATTTGTAAAACAGTTGGCACCTTCATTGAAAACATGATGGAGCACTGGAAAACTGAACTGTTTGTTGGAAATGAAAGCTATGGACTTGTCAACATCAGGAGAGGAATTTTCCAGGGAGATTCATTGTCCCCTCTGCTTTTCATTATTGCCATGATCCCTCTGTCAACAATCTTACAAAAAACAAATCTCGGCTATCAAATATCTAAGAATTCTCACAAAATTTCACATTTGATGTACATGGATGACCTGAAGCTATATGGGAAAACGGAAACTGAAATCCAGTCTCTGACCAACACTGTCCGAATTTTTAGCACTGATATCAACATGGAGTTTGGTTTGGACAAATGTTCGACAGTGGCATTGAAGAAGGGAAAAATCATTGAAAGTGAGGGCATAAATATGCCCAATGGCCAAACAATAAAGTGTCACCAGCCAGAGGCCTATAAATATCTGGGCATACTACAGCTGGACAACATCAAGCATGAACATGTGAAAACTGTGGTCAGCAAAGAATACACACAAAGGGTCAGAAAAATTCTCAAAAGCAAGCTCAATGGAGGCAACACCATCAAGGCCATAAACACCTGGGCCATACCTGTCATAAGATATACTGCTGGCATTATAAATTGGACACAGGTGGAACTGGACAATTTGGACAGAAAAACAAGAAAACTCATGACCATTCATCATTCACTGCACCCTCGCACCGGCTATATCTGCCTAGAAGATCAGGGGGCAGAGGACTCTTACAAGTAAAGCAAGCAGTCAAAGAAGAAGAACATGCCCTGGCAGAATATGTCAAGCAAAGTGAAGAACCTGCTTTGATTGAAGTCAAAAATCAGAAACTCCTCAAAACACAGCAGACAAAAAACCAGTACAAGAAAACCGCACTACAAACTAGAGCTGACAGCTGGCACAACAAAACACTGCATGGAAAGTTCCTTGACAAAATTGAAGGAAAAGCTGATAAGGAGAAGACCTGGCTCTGGCTCACGAATGGGACCCTGAAGAAGGAGACAGAAGGCCTGATCCTTGCAGCCCAGGAGCAAGCCATCAGAACAAATGCAATTAAGGCCAAGATTGAAAAATCAGCTGATGACCCAAAATGCAGACTGTGCAAGGAAACCGACGAAACCATTGATCATATCCTCAGCTGCTGTAAGAAAATCGCACAGACAGACTACAAACAGAGGCACAACTATGTGGCCCAAATGATTCATTGGAACTTATGCCTCAAGTACCACCTCCCAGCAGCAAAGAACTGGTGGGATCACAAACCTGCAAAAGTATTGGAAAATGAACATGCAAAGATACTGTGGGACTTCCGAATCCAGACTGACAAAGTTCTGGAACACAACACACCAGACATCACAGTTGTAGAAAAGAACAAGGTTTGGATCATTGATGTTGCCATCCCAGGTGACAGTCGCATAGATGAAAAACAACAGGAAAAACTCAGCCGCTATCAGGACCTCAAGATTGAACTTCAAAGACTCTGGCAGAAACCAGTACAGGTGGTCCCGGTGGTGATGGGCACACTGGGTGCTGTGCCAAAAGATCTCAGCCGGCATTTGGAAACAATAGACATTGACAAAATCACCATCTGCCAACTGCAAAAGGCCACCCTACTGGGATCTGCACACATCATCAGAAAATACATCACACAGTCCTAGACACTTGGGAAGTGTTCGACTTGTGGTTTTGCGAAACGAAATCCAGCATATCTATCTTGTTTGCTGTGCCATACAACGTTGTTGTGTTGATAATAATAATAATAATAATAATAATAATAATAATAATAATAATAATAATAATAATAATTAAAGGGGCTGTCCAAGGTTTTGAGCAATTTCACCTTCTTGGACAGCTAGCTACGTATTTTAAAGTTCAGGAAAAAACTCAGAGTGAATTTATTGTTTTTAGGGATGATTCAAAATCCCACATCATTGCAGTGTATCCCAAACAGCTGGCAGGAAAGTTATGTTGTCCTTGTATTATACAATGCTTGCACTGATCACCAATGCAGCAAAGTGCGTGTGGATCAATGATCAATGTGGTTATCAAACACTTTTGTGGTAATAGTATTCATATAGAGTCATCCCTCTACATTTGTGATGCTGACTATTGTGGATTTGATTATTCTTGGATCTGATTTTAAATGTTCTCTCTCAGCATATCGAAGTTCTGCAGTGGGACTCTATAGTCATCTTCCTCCAATCATGAAGGAAGACTCTAGACCCATCAATGTGATTTCTAGCAGAGGTTGACTGTAGTGTTGTGCTGGGAAGCCTAGAAATTCATAGAGAGATGGTCTCTGAGGTTTAAAAATTAGCAGTTTCTTTATTCATGATATTCCACTTTCACAGGTAATCTTTGTCTACAAACACAGCAAATGTGGATAACTGATTATATTATCTAGTCCAGTGGTTCCTAACCTTTTTTTAAAAAAATCAGGGACTACTTGACCAGGGACCACTCTCCAACATTAGTACCAAAAGGATTACAAATTAGTTTTTGGTCAACTTTAGATTTGGTTTGGTTATTTGGAGTGCTGATTCAGAAAATTGCATTGGATAGACCACATCAGCTCTAGTTTCTGATACAGAACATTTGCCATCCAGTAGTCACCATCTGCTCACCTACAGAAAACCATATGTAATAATCTAGAACTGATGTGGTAGTAGTAATATTTTGTGGGTAGCCAGCCTCTCCCCTCCCAACATCCCAGTTGCCTTGGCACTATAAGAAAGTTTCACGAGACCAGTCGCTCTCATTGCCATGTGGTTTCGAGGCAACAGTTTATTAATGGCTGCGGACCATATTTTTGTTCTTGGAGATCACTGATGGTCTCTGGACCACAGGTTGGGAACCACTGATCTAGTGGCTATGAACCAAATTGAGATCCAATGTGATGTAATGTTATTAACTAGTCCCAAGTACAGCTGGACGACTGAATCTATTGTTGAATTGTGCGTCAGGCTGTGACATAGGTCCTACCTGTCAGCTGGCAACTAGAGCGGGATTTCTTCAAATCCATCCAATCGTGATTTCTTTTCTGCACAATAATATTTTTGTAGGACTCCAAGTATATAGTTTTATCAAATAGAGATAGAAACCAAACATTTACTGATAACAAATCAGCATCTGAAAGGCTTGCTAAACAGGGTGATTTTCCTTTTGTTGTGGAGTACAGCTGAAGCATTTTCTGCAGAGTCCACTGCAGAGTCATGTTGCTGCTAACTGGTTGTGTAAATGGGGATAGTCAGAAACCCTTTACTGTTGCCATTTTTTTTATCACCTCAACGTTTATTTATTTATTTATTTATTTATAGCATTTATATTCCACCCTTCTCACCCCCGGAGGGGACTCAGGGCGGATCACATTGCACATATAAGGCAAACATTCAATGCCATAACATAGAACAGAGACAGAGACAGACGCAGGCACGGGCTGGCCTTGAACTCATGACCTCTTGGTCAGAGTGATTTGTTGCGGCTGGCTGCTAACCAACCTGCGCCACAGCCCGGCCTAAACGTTGAGCTAAAGAGTCTTATTTGAAAAGCAGAGGCTTAGAGTGACATTGGCACGATGAGGGCTAGGGAGGGGGAGATATTGCCTTCTCCTTTCTCCCTTTCTTCCTTGATCATCCCGTCACCCCCGTCAACATCAGATAATCACCTGCAGATAGGTAGTATCCACATCACAGATGAAAACTGCCATGACATAGAGAATGGAGGGGATGGTATCCGCCCGTCCCCAGGTCACCTGAGCCTTGGAAACATAGGAAAGCAGTGAGAACAGTTGCAGCTGATTCTGTTCTGGAACTGGCCCAACTGTTCATACTGGCCCAAAGTAGAAGGCCGGAATATGAGTATTAACAGAGGACAAGGCTGCATGAAGGGGATGTTACCCCCAATCAGCTCCACACAGCATTTGGCTGCCATGGAGCTGATCTGGGGCCCATCCAATCTAAGTCATCAGTGTAGATATGCCCCCAGTTTAATCCAGGTTAATTGGAATTCATAAAATAATAAAAGCATAAAGTTGGAAGAGATCATAAGGGCCATCCTGCCCCAAACCCTGTCCCAAACACACAAAGCAATCCTAATAGTTGGCTATAGAGCAGGCAGGGGCAAACTTTGGCCCTCCAAATGTTTTGGACTTCAACTCCCACAATTCCTAACCATTGGTAGGCTTTTGGGAATTGTAAGCATTGAAGTCCAAAACACCTGTAGGGTTGAAGTTTGCCCATGCTTGCTACACAGCCTTTGCTTTATAATTTCCAGAAAAGGAGATGCCACTGATTTCCCAGGCAGCATATTCCACTGCTGAATAGCTCTTACATTCAGGACGTTCTTCTAATGTTTAGGTGGAATCTCTTTACCTGCAATTTGAATCCATTGCTCCATTGCGTCAAGCAGCAGAAAATAAGCTTTTCACCTTTTCAATGTGACGTCCTTTCAAATATTTAAACATGTCTATCATGTCCCTTCTTAACCTTCTCTTCTCCAAGATAAACATTATCCGGCTCCCTCAGTTGCTCCTCAAATGACTTAGCTTCCAAACCTTTAATCATTTTGGTCGTTCATCTCTGGACACATTTAAGCTTGCCCATATCCGCTTGAATTTTTTTGCCCAAGATTGGAGACAGGATTATTCCAGCTGAGGTTTTACCAAAGACTTCACTTGATAAGACTATTATACTATTGATGGAGCCTAGAACTGCATTGGCTTTTTAAAACTGCTTTTGATTCATCTCCAGTTTATGGTCTCCTAAGGCTGGATTTACATTGTCATATAATCCAGTTTCTGAATCCAGATTATCTGATTTGAAATGGATTATATGAGTCTACACTGCTATATAATCCAGTTCAAAGCAGATAATATGGATTCAGAATCTGGATTATATGGCAGATCCCTTTCACATGGACTGGTTTCAGGCCAGGTGTCACCCATCTGATATTTGTGAATTTCATTTTTGTTACCTAAGTGAAATACCATAATTTTCTCCCTGTTGGAATTCATTTTGTTAATTTTGGCCCAGCTCTTTAATCCATGATGGTCATATTGGATTTTGATCCTGTCCTATGGGGTACTGGATATCCCTCCCAATTTGGTATCATCCCCAAATTTGATAAGCATGCCTTATATCAGGGGTCCCCAAACTAAGGCCCATGGGCCGGATGCGGCCCTCCAAGGTCATTGACCTGGCCCCTGTCCTAAACTTTAGATTTAGGGTTGACCTAAGTCTACCTGGTCTTTGGAGGTCTCTTTGCTTACCTTATGGTCTAGATGGACTTGGAAGGTCTCTTTGCTTAGCTACAGCCTATATGAGACCATCTAGATGGCTTTTGGAGGTCACTTTCCTTACCTATGGTCCCATGAAACCATCTAGATGGCCTTTGAGGATCCCTTTCCTTACCTATGATTTTATGAGATTGTCTAGATGGCCTTTGAGGGGCCCTTTCCTTACCTATGGTCTTATGAAACTATCTAGATGGCTTTTGAGGGTCCCTTTCCTTACCGATGGTCTTATGATACCATCTAGATCAGGGGTCCCCAAACTAAGGCCCATGGGCCAGATGTGACCCTCCAAGGTCATTGACCTAGCCCCTGTCCTAAACTTTAGACTTAGGGTTGACCTAAGTTTACCTGGTTTTTGGATGTCTCTTTACTTACTTATGGCCTTATGAGATTGTCTAGATGGTCTTTGAAGGTTTCTTTGCTTAGCTACGGCATTATGAGACCATCTAGATGGCTTT
Source organism: Anolis carolinensis (assembly GCF_035594765.1). NCBI lineage: Eukaryota > Metazoa > Chordata > Lepidosauria > Squamata > Anolidae > Anolis > Anolis carolinensis. The sequence goes on from NC_085841.1 coordinate 7,576,620, forward strand.
TGGAGGTCTCTTTCCTTACCTATAGTTTTATGAGATTGTCTAGATGGCTTTTGGATGGCCCCTTTCCTTACCTATAGTTTTCTGATGACCTTATGAGATCATCTGGATGGCCTTTGAGGGTCCCTTTTCTTACTGATGGTCTTATAAGATCAACTAGATGGTCTTTGGAGGTCTCTTTGCTTATTTATGGTCTTATGAGATCGTATAGATCAGGGGTCCCCAAACTAAGGCCCATGGGCCAGATGCAGCCCTCCAAGGTCACTTACCTGGCCTCTGTCCTAAACCTTAGACTTAGGGTTGACCTAAGTCTGAAATGACTTGAAGGCACACAAAAATAATCCTAATTTTGGACTATTTCATCCTAGTCCGGTCCCCCAACAGTCTGAGGGACTGTGAATCGGCCTTCCAGTTAAAAAGTTTGAGGACCCCTGCCTTATATCCTGTCAGTTACTGAACTGGACCTAACTGAGAGTCTGTTCATACCAGTGAAAGTTACCCTCTGAGCATAACCTTTGTTTTCCTCTTACCTAAAGAGATGAGTGTGACAGCAAAAATGACACCAACCAAGAGATTACAGATCCTCATGGCCGGGAGTTGAATTATGGCTGCTCAAAATGCATGTGAGATCAATGGCTTTTAAACAGCTGTCAAGGTTGGAGAAGGAATGGATTGAAGAATGTAAATCCTGTTCATGATGTTCTTTGGCCATCAACATACGAGGCAGGGGGAAAATGCCATTGTTCTCCCAATGGATAGAACATTACAGAGAGAGTGTGCCCAGCTTCTCTATTGGTCAAAGCAAGTCATGTGAAGCATCTGGAATGTGGCATTGTTTTAATTCATTTTTCCCCATAGAAGCAGGTTCCATTGGGCAAACAGTTGCGCAAATAGATCTACATTGTTCTCACATGAAAGGAAGATATACTGACATAATTAAGTTACAGTTGTACTATGTTACCCTTGTGGCAATACCGACATTGTGCAGCCACTTGGATATCTGGGAATATGTTTCCCATTTCTATAATCCACGTGAATCAAATGATATACTGAAGGAACTAATGAGTAGTTATAAACTTTCCAAGGACTTTCTTGCATAGAGGTGTCATTGAAGTAGAACTGTCACCTTTGGTGATGGTTTCTATTGCATGATGCTATTGACAGACAAAATTCATTAATAGGTTCTGATTGTGCCTTGGTGCTGCACCTATCCTACTCTCCCCATGTAGTAAAATACTGTATATACTTGAGTATAAGCCTAGTTTTTCAGCCCTTTTTTTAAGACTGAAAAAGCCCCCCTCGGCTTATACTCGGGTGAGGGTCCTAGTTGGCTTATATTTGGGTCAGCTTATACTCGAAAATATATGGTACAGTTATTATTTTCTCTATTATTATTGGTATTATTACATTTATTATTTTTCTCTATTATTGTTGCTACTATTACATTTATTTTACTCTATTATTATTATTATTATTATTATTATTATTATTATTATTATTACATTTATTATTTCACTCTGGTCTTATTAGTATTATTGCATTTATTATTTTACTCTATTTAATATTACTTGTATTATTTTCCTGTATTATTTATTATTATTATTATTATATGTATTATTTCACTCTATTATTATTAAATGGATACATAAGCACATTTACACTGAAGAAGATGAGAATAATGATTTGATCAGAGTTGGACAGTCTTATCTTAAATTTGAGCTTGATGTAAATATTCAAAAACATTTAACCTACTGATGGCTCAATTAATGTAATTTTATTGGTATCTATTTTTATTTCTGAAATTTACCACCCTCGGCTTATACTGGAGTCAGTGTTTTCCCAGTTTTTTTTGTGGTAAAATTAGGTGCCTCGGCTTATATTCGGGTCGGCTTATACTCGAGTATATACGGTAAATATTTTATTTTATTTTTGTCAATATTTTTTTACTAGATTTAAAAACCCTGGAGCAGAAGAACTATGGAAGGGCAGAGCTACGCACTAAACTGGAATTGCGACCATGGAAACTCAGATGATTGATGTATTTCAGTTGTGCAATGCTTGGAGAGGTGCAATACGAAGGATCATCAGCTCAGTAGGGCTGGATCTACACTGCCCTATATTCCAGGATCCGATTCCAGATTATTTGCATTGAACTGGATTATATGAGTCTACACAGCCAGATAATCTGGGATAAGGAAATAATCTGGAATTATATGCTAGGATATAGGGCAGTGTAAAGCCGGTGGTGCAGCCAGTTAAACCACTGTGCTGCTAAACTTGCTGACTGAACGGTCAGTGGTTCGCATCTGGGGGGTGGGGTGAGCTCCCACTGTTAGCCCCAGCTTCTGCCAACCTAGCCGTTCAAAAACATGTAAATGTGAGTAGATCAATAGGTATCACTCCAGTAGGAATGTAATGGTGCTCCATGCAGTCATACCAGCCACATGACCTAGGAGGTGTCTACGGACAAGGCTGGCTCTTCGGTTTAGAAACAGATGAGAAATAGAGAGAAGTCTAGTTGGACACAACTAGACTTAATGTCAGGGGAAAACCTATACCTACCTATACCTTTATCTTTACTTTTACTATGTAGATCCAGATTGGGTATCTTTTGGTATAGAAAAAGTGGATATAAATATTACTACTACTACTACTAAAAATACCACTAGCCCTGATCATGTGAATGTTGTAGGATAGTGGCATCATGCAATAAAACCCCTAGAATATTCACCTACAAAGGATGGAAAGAACATTTGTCATATTTGGAAAGTTGGCAAGCACGTTGACTACGGAGAGCCACCTCTCAATGAGAGTTGAATAGATAATTGAATAATAGAATCATGGAGTTGGAAGAGACCACATGGGCCATCAAGTCTAACCACAAAGGCAGTCTTGCCTCCTGCCATGCTGTAATATGCAATAATAATAACAATGAATAACAATGATAATAATAATAATTTTATTTACATCCGCTTTTTCATCCTCAAGGAGACTCAAAGCAGCTTACATTAAAAGCATTTCAATACAATTTAAATATACAAACATTAAACAGAATTAAATACCATTGATATTAAAAAATTCAGATGCTAAAAAGTACTGTGTATTTATCTGAAGTGTGACTTGGGTGCATCTACGTTGTCTAATGAATGCAAATTGATTCCACGTTGATTGCCATGATTCAATACTATGGAATCTTGGGGTTTGTAATTTGACGAGGCACTAGTGCTCTTACATAGAGAAGGCCAAAAACCTTGTATAACTACAACTTCCAGGATTTCACAACATTGAACCATAGCACTTGAAGAGGTGTAAAAATCCACATTCATTCTGCAGTGCAGATGCACCCTTGGATTCAAGATTCATGAATTCATCATACAGTATGACTCCTTTGTCATGGTATTAGTATCCATGGTTTCATTTACTCACATCTAATGAAATATAGGATCCTTAGGCATCTTCTAGGTCCTCCAAATGACCCCCCCTAAGTATTCCTAAAATCCTGATACCCCTTCTTCACCCTCCGTGACGTATAATTCTTATTATTCAAAAAGTGAACTTCTATTTATTCACATGAAGGAAGCCCAAAAGGCCATTAACCTGGTCTAAATAGGCTTCCAAAGAACACTGCATCCAGGAAAGAGAAAAATAAAATAACAAATTGATTTCAGTCATTCCTCTGCATTGAATTGCGTGTATTTAGGGAGATTATGTGAGAATGTCGTGTTAACTGACATCACTTTTCTAGCAGCTGATACACACACACACACACACACACACACACACACACACACTTTCATACAAAAATATTCCTGGGACATCACCAAACTACTTGGAGTCCCTTTTCAGAAATAATGTCACGAGACAAAGGCCGCTGCCTTCCACATCTAAATAAAATCCCACAATATCTGCTTTGAATTGGAATATGGCAGTGTGGATTCAGATAACCCAGTTCAAAGCAGATATTGTGGGATTTTCTGCCTTGATATTCTGGGTTACAGGGCTGTGTGGAAGGTCCCAAAGTTGGTTTACTAGAATTTAAAAGTTACTTCCAAAAGGGGTTTCCAAGTTTTATCCCATTCTCTTATCTATCCTAAGGTTTTTTTTTTTTAAGTAATTGAAAAGTCAGAGCATGGTAGTGGCTGCTGGATTCTATGGCTTCTTCTACACTGCCATATAATTGTCAGTGTGATTTGTTTATTATAGAGTGAAATGTTAGATCAAATGTTTGCTGCTTGGATTGTGCATCTGTGTTCCCGCAAGCTTTCCAGCAGCAGAGGAGTTAACTGCATGCCAGCCCTGATTGATAGTGAGTCAAGACTTCCGTTTCAACTACATGGATGGAGCATTCATCATAGACTGGGGAATATTGGGAGGACTTGTTTCTGATAACAGACTCAGCTGTGCTGAACAGACATGCCATGCTTTTCCCTTGCTGGGGGAACATGTGCCCGGAGTGTTATGGTGATTGGAGTTGTAAATAGCCTTGTATATAAATAAAGCCTAGTATCGCTAGGATCAGCAGATAATCAACGGCGTGAAGTGTCACTTTGTCAGTGCTACTTTGCAGAAACACAAGTGGTTTGACTGATGAGTGGAAGGTGAGACTCATCAACAAGTCAGGGCGAAGGTCGGATCTCATCTCTCCCTCTGAACCTGCCATGATAATGATATCCAGATTATCTGATTTGAACTGGATTATATGGCAGTGTAGAAGGGGGCTATATTTACTCTAGATTTTAGTATGATCTTCAAAGGGATCCAAGGTGTTAAGCCTTATTTCCCAAATGGTTGCGGCATCTTAGACCACTCCTTTAAAGTTCAGACTAAAACCTGGATTTGGTTCATTGCCTTAAAGATATAAGAACCTCTAACGGCCACTGCAAAAGTGCAAATATTGTACAATCTATATCAGTTTTCAACAACATAACAATGAAGAACAACAACAGAAAGACCAAATGTCATGAACATAAGGAACATATTAATTTTCCAAGTAATGTTCTGAATCGTTGTCTCATCCGAGTACTAATGTTCGAGGTGAACTTGGTTGTCTCCATCCATGGTCACCGGATAGTCACCTTTTTGAGAGGAGGGTTTGGTTCTTCCCTGAGGGCCTCCATTCTGCTTGTCTTTTGAGAACTCTTGGTGCGGTCTTCTCATGATGTTTCCAAAAAGTTGGAGAGGTTAAGCAGAATTTTGACAGCAGTTCTCAGGCCAAGTTTGGGTGGGCAGTAACCCCCATTCCCTACATAAGAGAGGAAGTATGAAGGGCAATCTGGAGAGAAAAACAGAAGGCCATGAGTGCTAAGAGCCAGCTTGGATTGCTGAAAAACAATTTATTCTGCACTAGAGAGCGAAGCTCCATCCATACTGCCAGGCCGTATATGGTCAATGTAGACTCATATAAAGGAGCCCCCGGTGGCACAGTGTCTTAAAGTGCTGAGCTACTGAACATGCAGACCGAAAGGTCGCAGGTTCGAATCCGGGGAGCAGAGTGAGCACCTGCTGTTAGCTCCAGCTTCTGACAGCCCGAGCAGTTCAAAAACATGCAAATGTGAGAAGATCAATAGGTACCACTCCGGTGGGAAGGTAATGGCGCTCAATGTAGTCAATTTGTAAGCCGCCCTGAGTCTCCCAGGGGAGAAGGGCGGGGTAGAAATACCAGAAATAAATAAATAAATAAATAAATAAATACTCATGCTGGCTACATGACCTTGGAGGTGTCTATGGACAATGCTGGCTCTTCGGCTTAGAAATGGAGATAAGCACCAACTCCAAGAGTTGGATATGACTGGACTTAACTTTACCTTTTTAGAGTCATATAATGCAGTACAATGCAGTTACATTACATTATACGAGTTTACACTGACCAAAACAATAGTAACAAAGGAAATACAGTAGAGTCTCACTTATCCAACATAAACGGGCCGGCAGAATGTTGGATAAGCAAATATGTTGGATAATAAGGAGGCATTAAGGAAAAGCCTATTAAACATCAAATTACATTATGATTTTACAAATTAAGCACCAAAACATCATGTTATACAACAAATTTGGCAGAAAAAGTAGTTCAATACGTAGTAATGCTATGTTGTAATTACTGTATTTACAAATTTAGCACCAAAATATCACAATGCATTGAAAACATTGACTACAAAAATGTGTTGGATAATCCAGAACGTTGGATAAGCGAGTGTTGGATAAGTGAGACTCTACTGTAGTGATGCTGTTAGACATCCTATTGAGCAGTTCCAAAGGTCTACACTGGAGAAGTCCATTTATAACTGTTGATATTCAGGATTATGATGGCAATCCTGGCATGACTCCAAATGCTCCCCTTTACCCACCTCAAAACCCAGCAGCTACACTGAGCAATGGAGATTTGATCTGCGTGAGGAAGGCAAAGACAAACTCCCTCTGAAAAAAACTTTGCCCCGGATATACCTATCCCATCAATGCATCAGCCACTAGCTCACTGCCAGCTCACCAACACAGCAAAGTTGAGATCCTCCATAACAGGTCCCCTTATCAATCTTCTGTGCCGGGCAAATTGTTGGGTAGCATGTGCCCTTCTTTGCCTGGCATTGAAGTGTGTCTTCTGCATAGCTGTGACCTGTGGGAAAATAAAGAACAGGGGTCACCAACAGGTTGTAGAAAACAGCCGAGATCTTGTGTTGTCGAAGGCTTTCATGGCCAGAATCACTGGGTTGCTGTGACTTTTCTGGGCTGTATGGCCACCTTCCAGAAACATTCTCTCCTGACATTTCGCCCACATCCTCAGATGTTGTGAGGTCTGTTGGAAACTAGGCTAGTGAGGTTTATATGTCCGTGGAAAGTCCAGGGTAGGAGAAAGAACTCTTGTCTGTTTGAGGCAAGTGTGAATGTTATAATTGATCACATTGATAAGCATGAAATGGTCTTGAAGCTTCAAAGCTTGCTTTCTTCCTGCCTGGGGGAATCCTTTGGTGGGAGGTGTTAGCTGGCCTTGATTGATTCATGTCTGGAATTCCTCTGTTCTGAGTGTTGTTCTTTTATCTACTGTCCTAATTTTAGAGTTTTAAAATACTGGTAGCCAGATGTTGCTCCCCAGGCAGGAAGCAGCCAGGCCTTGAACCTGCAAGGCCATTCAATGCTAATCAAGGTGGACAATTGCAACATTCACACTTTACTCCAACAGACAAGAGTTCTTTCTCCCATCCTGGACATTCCACAGATGTATAAACCCCACTTGCCTAGTTTCCAACAGACCTCATAACCTCTGAGGATGCCTGCCATAAATGTGGGCAAAACGTCAGAAGAGAATGCTTCTGGAACATGGCCATATAGCCCAGAAAACTAACAGCAACCCAGCTGAGATCTTGCATCAAGCAGGCAGTTTATCTTCACCCACTTGGCATTACATGGTGGTTGTACAATACTTCTTCATTCTGAAGAGTGATGTTGTGTATAATCAAATTCCCAAATACATGCGAGTTTACATTGACAAATGCAGATGGGTAAGGCACATGTGAATTAACACACAATGCACATGAGTAGCCATGGATAATGCACCACGATGCCCAATGGAGCTACCAACACAATTACATTTCTCATCCTTGAACTGAATATAGCCCATTTGCATTCAATAAAGAAGTCCAACTGCTTCTATAGAGGTACTGAAGCACATGTGCACAATGTGGATGCAATTCTGAGCAATTATTAAATAAACAAAAGCTGAAAATCCATAAAACAATAATATAATTTTTTTTAGGCTAACTAAAAGGCACAAAATACATCATGCAACTTCAACTGACGTCTTCATCAGACAAAATATATTTTAAAAATCATACAGGAAAAGTGAATTGTGGTGCCAGTGCTCTTTGGTAGAGAAGACAAAGACCTTGTAAAATTGCAACTTCCATGATTCCATGGCTATTGAGCCATGGCAGTTCAAGTTGTGTCAAACTGTATTAATTCTCCAGTGAAGATTTATCCCTATACTTTATCATTATTTATTTATTTTATATTTATTTCCAGCATTTATATCCCGCCGTTCTCACCAGGAAGGACTCAGAACAGCTTACACAATTGGCAATAATTCGATGCCGACAACATAGTTAAAATCACAACAATATATAAAATCCATTAAGAACAATTAAATACAATATAAAATATAAGACATATGGTTCATCCAAGATCCTCATGCTTTATCCATTAGTTTTTGAGCGATTGAAGTACTCTTTAGATGACCTAACTAAAACCCTGTCTCATGAATTATTGAATAGTTACACAGATTTACTTATATGTAAGTGCCGGATCTTAGATGTTAAGAAGTATCAGATCTGGTTAGAACTTGGGTGGGAGACTGCCCCCAAACAGCAAATACTATAAGCTATATTTCAAAGGAAGAAGTGGCCAAACCACTGTTCCTTAGAGAACCCCAGGAGATGCCCCTTTCGAATATTAAAAAACAGCTCATGAAAAGTGCAGTGTTTTCTTAATGCTCGTCTCCAACAACTAGCATTCAATGGCATACTGCTCTTGGGCATGGAGGATCTTCTTAACTTGCTTTGTGCTGCTCCTCACCTTAACATGCCAAAAAAGGTACAGGTTGGCTATCCTTTAACCAAAAATCTGGTACGATAGTGCACTTGGAGTGTTATGCTCCACATGAATGACACATGATTTTAGCAAAAGTGTGCAGCCTTTTGGCTCTCACATACAAATCTTGATTTTGGGCCTGAAGAAAGGGACATTTTGAAATGAGCGGTATGTTTTCAAAACACCAGAACCATGGTGGCACAATGGGTTAAACCCTTGTCCTGGCTGAACTGCTGACTCGAAGGTCGGCAGTTCGAATCCAGGAGACAGGGTGAGCTCCTGTCTGTCAGCCCCAGCTTCCCATGTGGGAACATAAGAGGGGCCAGAGTGAAGAACGGGGGGCCCAGGAAGACATCATACCAACCTAAGAGCCAGGAAAATAGTTCCATCTTGTCTCCTGTGCCACAGCAACATGCTATGCTAATTATATAATTATATAATTATATATATATTATAAAATTTATAATAATTTATCAATATATAATATATTGTATATACATATAATATTGTATCTAATGCAATATTATACTAATAATATAATACAATAATATTAATTATATATTATATATTAAATGCAATATTACTAATACAGTAGAGTCTCACTTATCCAACAGTCGCTTATCCAATGTTCTGCATTATCCAACACCTTGTTGTAGTCAACGTTTTCAATACATCGTGATATTTTGGTGCTAAATTCATAAATGTTGATGTTTTAAAAGGTGCTTTTAGGATGCTTTTTAAGATGTATTTTAAGATGTTTTTTAAAGATGTTTTTAAGATGTTTTTTAAATTGTTGATTTTAGCTGGTTCTTGTAAGCCGCTCCGAGCCCTAGGGGAGTGGCGGCATATAAGTTTGTAAAATAAATAAATAAATAAATAAATACAGTAATTACTACATTGCATTACTGTGTATTAAACTACTTTTTCTGTCAAATTTGTTGTATAACATGATGTTTTGGTGCTTAATTTGTAAAATCATAACCTAATTTGATGTTTAATAGGCGTTTTCTTAATCCTTTCTTATTATCCAACATATTAGCTTATCCAACATTCTGCTGGCCCGTTTATGTTTGATAAGTGAGACTCTACTGTAATATTACCATATAATGATATAGTACAATATAGTAATTTAATGCTTATATTGTGCTAAGCTAATAATATATTGTATGTACATTTGATTTGTAAGCCACTATAAATGTAGTAAATAAATAAATACATAATAAGAGAAGCCTCCCACATGATGGTAACAAATCTGGGTGTCCCCTGGGCAACGTCTTTGTAGACAGACAATTCTCTCACACCAGAAGCGACTTGCAGTATGTTCTCAATTCACTTCTGATGCAAAATAATAATAATAACAACACCAGAGGCACCCCAATGAGATTGAGACCTGGGGAATGTGATGTGACCGGCACATTAGAAGAGGTTATAAAGTGCAAAATACAATAAAATGACATGGAAGGATGCCAACCCCAGCCCAGCACTTGCCACTTGAGGCTATATCATAGCAGAGCTAACCCTGATATAAAATGGGACTTACCTGGTGTTGAGATGTAAAATAGCCAAAAGGCAATCCAGAAAAACCGAGGAAGCATCTTCATGGTCTGTCGATTTTGCTCTGGAGAGATTTCCAGTTTCCTTTCACAGCTGGTACTGCAAAGGGTCTTTTAAGACTGAAGAATATGTGGGTAGGAACTGAGTTCTTGGTGGAATTATCGGTTGGACTACGTCTGCCGATTTCACCTTCTTATGGTGAGACTGGAGTGCAACAGAAAAGCTTATATCCTCCGAACAATAGATGAGGCTCACCAGTAAAGCCAATGAAGGGGAAAAACCAAGACACGGTCTTTGTCAGAGTTCCAGGATGAGGCACAGCTTCTTAAGTGACTCAGCTGATAAGCAAAGACTTCTTCAAGGTGGGCTGGAACTTCGTTACCTTGATAAACTTTTACTCACTGGGTTGGAGGTCAACATGACAACCGAAATGGCTACAGTCCACTTCCTATACGATGACAAGAAATATTAGTCGGTGTCCTGTTCATGGATTATGATATTGTACATTTGTCTCATGACATGGCAATTAACCTTTGTAGTCATTGTGGAAGTTAGGAGTCTCTTCTGATCGTACAATGGTCAAAGGTGCCACTCAACCTATATTTTGATTTCCCGAATGGAAATCAGACAGTATCTCTTGATGGAGCTTAGCGCATGATGTTGTAGCTGTCCTGTGGTCACATTGTATTTGACTCATGATTGGATCATCTCTTCCCATTGATGGAAAAAAAAAAACGCCACTGAATCCAGTATCGTTATTGTTATGCCACTCATCTTTGTGTTTTTATTTTCTTCTGCAGCAGTATTCAGTATTGACATGAATGAAGGTCTTGAGAGAAGGTTAACACAGCGTGAAGGCACAATTGCAGCAAAACAGGGAAAAACATAAAGAGATTTTTAAAAATCCCGCTGTGTTGGACAGGGCAAATGGGAAGTGAAGCTGTTTGTAAAAGTGATTGTGGGAAATTTGTTGCAGCAAGGCATGAAATTGATTACTCCTATAATGGTATGTTTCTACGTGTGAAAAAGATCTTGGAGTCCTTGTGGACAAGTTAAACATGAGCCAACAATGTGATGCGGCAGCTAAAAAAGCCAATGGGATTTTGGCCTGCATCAATAGGAGTCTAGTCATAGAATCTACACGCTCTACGTGGGGCTTCCCTTGAAGACGGCCCAGAAATTACAATTGGTCCAACGCTCGGCAGCCAGATTAATAACGGGGGCGAGTTACAGGGAGAGATCCACTCCCCTGTTTAAGGAGCTCCACTGGCTGCCGTTCATTTTCCGGTCCCAATTCAAGGTGCAGACTATCATCTATAAAGCCCTAAATGGTTTGGGACCCACCTACCTCCGTGACCGTATTTCCTTTCATAAACCTGCCCAATCTTTACGATCATCCGGGGAGGCCCTTTTAGCACCACTGTCTTTATCCCAGGCCCGCCTTGTGAGTACAAGGGAGAGGGCCTTTTCTGCTGTGGCCCCCCGATTGTGGAACTCACTACCTACTGAAATTAGGCAAGCTCCCACGCTGTTAGATTTTAGGAAAGACTTGAAAACATGGCTCTTCCGCTGTGCCTTTGGTGAGTAACTTCTGTTATTTCTGTGTTACTCCCACCCCGAACATCTATCCTCTAGATAACCCCACTTCCATATGTCCCTGCCCGCAGTGGAGTACCCCTATGTCCCTCTCACTCCAGGTTTTATCTTTGTGTTCACGTGGCCTGCCCTTGTTTTACTGTTTTTTGATTTCTTGATGTTGATGCATTTATTGTATTTTTAATGGTGCTATGTTATGTTGTTTTATATTTTGTTATATTGTATTGCTCTGGGCATGGCCCCATGTTAGCCGCCCCGAGTCCCCGTTGGGGAGATGGTGGCGGGGTATAAATAAAGTTTTATTATTATTATTATTATTATCACAGAATAATAGAGTGGGAAGAGACCATATGGGCCATCCAGTCCAACCCCCATTTTGCCAAGAAGCAGGAAATCACATTCAAAGCACCCCCAATAGATGGCCATCCAGCCTCTGCTTAAAAGCCTCCAAAGAAGTAGCCTCCACCACAGTCCGGGGCAGAGAGTTCCACTGTCGAACAGCTCTCACAGTGAGGAAGTTCTTCCTGATGTTCAGGTGGAATCTCCTTTCCTGTAGTTTGAAGCCATTGTTCCGCATCCTAGTCTCCAGGGCAGCAGAAAACAAGCTTGCTCCCTCCTCCCTATGACTTCCCCTCTTCTGCAGGCTAAATATGCCAAGCTCTTTAAGCCACTCCTCATAGGGCTTGTTCTCCAGACCCTTGATCATTTGAGTCACCCTCCTATGGACACATTCCAGCTTGTCAATGTCTCCCTTAAATCGCGGTGCCCAGAATTGGACACAGTATTCCAGGTGTGGTCTGACCAAGGCAGAATAGAGGGGGAGCATGACTTCCCTGGATCTAGACACCCTCTATTCTGCCTTGGTCAGACCACACCTGGAATCACACTGTGTCCAATTCTGGGCACCACAACTTAAGGGAGATGTCAACAAGCTGGAATGTGTCCAGAGGAGGGTGACTCAAATGATCAAGAGTCTGGAGAACAAGCCCTATGAGGAGCTGCTTAAAGAGCTGAGCATGTTTGGTTTGCAGTAGAGAAGTCTGAGAGGAGACATGATGGCCATGTATCAAGATGTGAGGGGAAGTCATAGGGAGGAGGGAGCAAGCTTGTTTTCTGCTGCCCTGGAGACTAGGATGTGGAAGAATGGCTTCAAACTACTGGAAAGGCGATTCCACTTAAACATTAAGAACTTCCTGACTGTGAGAGCTGTTCAGCAGTGAAACTCTCTGCACCAGAGTGTGGTGGAGGCTCCTTCTCTGGAGGCTTTTAAACAGAGTCTGGATGGCCATCTGTCAGGGTGCTTTGAATGCAATTATCCTGCTTCTTGGCAGAATGGGGTTGCACCGGATGGCCCATGAGGTCTCTTCCAACTCTATGGCTCTTTGATTCTATTCTTAATGTGATTGAGAAAAGGTAATAGGCTGGTTTGGTAAAGTCTATAGTTACAATCATGGAGCTATTGCCATGGTCATAACTGCTCCTTCAGGCATCAGTCATGCAAAGAAAAAGGGATTCTGTCAACTGGTGGTCAGGTTGGCAATAGAAACAGTGAGGCTGTTACAACCAGGATCCTAGCTGCATGACCTTGTTGCAGCTTTGCTGGTAGGCAGGAGTGGGGTAGAACATGATCAGATTGCCAGAAGAATGAATACCCTTTTCTTCACGTGGTTCGTGTCCATTGAAGTAGGTTTGGGAGTGTCTGTCTGAGAGACATTAATTGACTACAAGGTTGTTACATAAATAAGTACAGAACGGTCCCCATAATCACAGAGCCTTTCTTGATACCTTAGAAACTCAATGACTTTCCTTGGAAAAAGCTCAGAGTTCAGAGATTCCCTTTATGCATCCCTTGACTCCTAAGGTTTGTGTAAATACAGCTATCAGCATGGGTGCAATCTCTTCAATCTTGAAAAGAACAGTTGATAACAAGGAACACTGTGGGGGAAGTGTCTCAGTCAGAGTCAGAATTTGTTGAATACTGCAATAAGTTTCTTGTTTTGAGAATGTGTGGTTTAAATTCAGTGGTCTTCTGCAGTTTTTGAAGCGCTTCACTCATTTTAAAAATTTAATTGGTGGTTGTATATCTGCTGTCATCATTAAAAAAGGTGAGCAAATATCTGTTCTCATCAAGAGATGTCATGAAAACAGCTAGCTCAGAAGAAAAGACAATAATGATTGGGAAAGCAGATGATGGTGGGAAAAGACCAAGACTGCTTTCCAGATTCAAAGACTACATCAAGAAGCTCGGGCTGCCCTGAGTGCGCAAGACCTGAGCAGGGCTGTGAATGTCAGGGTGACCTGGACACCTCTTATTCATAGGGTCCCAGAAGTTTAACTCGACTTGAAGGCAATTAAGAACAACAGGCATTGCTATGAATCAGCTCTAGAGGATGCCGTGTCTCCCTCTTACCCTGCCTGGTTCCCTTTGCTTTTCACTTGTAGCAACCTTTGCCTTTCTTCATCACATCAAGATTTCGTCTGTAGGTCTTTCATGAAATCTGCTGCTAAAAGTTGTCATGGCACTCATATCTCGTATCCTATCTTCCTGTGCCACAGTCTAAGACAATTCCCATTGTTGTTGACTACACATGCTTTCATCGCTTGGCAAGTTTTTGTGAAGTCTTGGCACTGCTGTTTCAGCTTCTTTGCTTTAGTTTCCCCAATTATTATTATTATTATTATTATTATTATTATTATTATTATTATTATTAATAATAATAATAATAATAATCAAATGCAATTAAGGCCAAGATCGAAAAATCAGCTGATGACCCAAAATGCAGACTCTGCAAGGAAGCTGACAAAACCATTGATCATATCCTCAGCTGCTGTAAGAAAATTGCACAGACAGACTACAAACAGAGGCACAACTATGTGGCCCAAATGATTCATTGGAACTTATGCCACCAGTAAAGAACTGGTGGGATCACAAATCTGCAAAAGTATTGGAGAATGAGCACACAAAGATACTGTGGGACTTCCGAAACCAGACTGACAAAGTTCTGGAACACAACACACCAGACATCACAGTTGTGGAAAGGAAAAAGGTTTGGATCATTGATGTCGCCATCCCAGGTGACAGTCGCATTGACGAAAAACAACAGGAAAAACTCAGCCGCTCTCAGGACCTCAAGATTGAATTTCAAAGACTCCAGAAACCAGTACAGGTGGTCCCGGTGGTGATGGGCACATTGGGTGCCGTGCCAAAAGATCTCAGCTGGCATTTGGAAACAATAGACATTGACAAAATCACGATTTGCCAACTGCAAAAGACCACCCCACTGGAATCTGCGTGCACCATCTGAAAATACATCACAAAGTCCTAGACACTTGGGAAGTGTTCGACTTGTGATTTTGTGATACGAAATCCAGCATATCTATCTTGTTTGCTGTGTAATAATAATAATAATAATAATAATAATAATAATAATAATAATAATAATAATAATAATAATACTTTATTTATATACTGCCCTATCTCCCGGATGGGACTCAGGACGGTTTCCAATCATAAAAACAACACAAACATTACATAGCAACATAATAACACATGATTAAGCAAAGTAAAACAATACAATTATATAGCAATAAATAACACTTACACGATCTGATCAAGGGGACGGGAACCATAAACCCAATATATTTAGGCTAGATAAATATTGTGCAATATATTCAGGCCCAGAAATCGGCGGTATTCCAATGTAATTACTCAAAAACCTGCCGATACCACCAATTTATAGGTTTTCCTAACAGTGTAGATACCTCCATTTGTATTAGTTATGGGGTGGAGCATAAAATCCACCTAGAGGCCAGCCTTAGTTGGTTTATTCCTTTTGCCTGCACAGAGCTCTCTTGCCAGACTCCTCATTTTTCTGCAGTAGCGCTACAGAGACTAGTGGCCTGGTCATTGTCTGGTAATCCTAGGCCCAGGCAATCCAAAACAGGCATCCTTAGCACCTGCATTCAGCAGTATTCATATACCATGAGTCCCAGAGACAACAGAAGCTTTTGGTCAGCCAAAGCTCCACAAAGAAAGGTTGAGACAGTTTATAAGCATCTGCTTGTAAACCATCACTTTGCATCAGAGGCAAAAGACTTTCAAAGACTCCAGAGAGATGACTGCAACCAGCAAAATCTTCTTTTGTAATGTATTGTTTTAAGCTATTTTATAATAGTCCTGGATGGAGTTAACCCTTTATTCATCTTGTTTTCAGTAAACTCATTTTGGTTATCTTTTCACCTTGCCTAAAGTGCCTCTGTATGTTAAAGGTCTTGATTTTAACAGAAGGTATACAGATAGCCCCCGGGTAAAGCCAGACACTGTAGTTTTTCTCAAAGGCTTGTTGTGCCATCACCCTTTTACAAATTCAATCAGACAATTTGTAAATCTTTATTTGCAGGTGCCTGCATTATGCAGTTCCCTTCAAATGAAAGATGCATGATTTGTTGATTTTGAATTCAGTTTTGTTTTCTTCATATTCAAAATCATTTTGTCCATTTTGTAACTTTCATAGAGTTGTTTCTTTTTCTACCACTTGATTTCCATTCTTTCTTCCAACAATTCCTGTTGTGTTTTAAATTTATGTTGATCTTTTAAAAACACCTTTAAATCTCTGTATGGTATCCATTTTTTACATTTGTTGTGCTATCTAAGTTATAAAATGCTTCCTGAATGGAAATCCAAAGTAGTTTTATTATCATCCAATCTTGATTTAAATTGTTCAGTTTGGAGGCGAGAAAATCGAATGGGGACATGATAGCTGTATTTAAATATTAAAAAGGAGGCCATGTTGAGAAGGAAGGAAATCTGTTTTCTGCTACTTCAGAGACTAGGAAACAACAATAGCACAATTAATTCAAACTACAAGAAAAGGGATTCCATTAGGAAAAAAATTTGATTGTAAGAGTTGTTTCCACTAGGTTCCGAGACGAACTTAGCAGCAATTGTACCCTAAAAACTTTATCAACACGAACCCTTTAATCAATATATCAACTTGAAGATTTTTGTGTGTTAACTTGTATCTTTTGTGTACTATGCCAATTCCTGAAGATATAAAATGTATAAGTTGCATCAAATGAATGTATTAAAATATATCTTGAAGGCAGCTATCTTCCTGTGCCCCCAGTTTGCATAATCCCTTGAGAACAGATATTGTGGCCAGGATCACTCTAGCTATTTCCCAAGGCAGATAACAATAAAATTTTGTATATATGTGTAAGACAGATGATCCCCTTTGTCAGTAGAATGAGTTCAGGAAGTTTGTCTATTCAGTTGAGGCTCAGGGTATGTTGCCCCCATAGAAGAGGGGACTCAGCAAACATGGATTCATTAACTTTCTGATTGGGCAGCCAAGCCCCTGATTATCTGAAACTACTATCTTTCTTTCTTGAGTCTTTCACCTTTTGTCTTGCATGGAACTGAACCCTTGAGTTAATCAGAGATTCATCAGCATATCCACGTCACCATTTCCTCCAAGTTTATGTCCTCCCAGGAGGCAACCCTAGAAAGGATTGGTCCTTTAAACTGACCAACTATCAGCAACATTTCTTCCTGCCAAGGGAATGTTCTCCTGCAGGCTATGAAATCAGGGGAACACCCAGCCAGTCCTGGTTTGGATACTGGCCTACCTCTCTTCTCAGCATCAGGGGAGGAAATGGGAAGTCTGAATAGTTGTCAGAACTGTGTTTTCTCTGTGAATTTGTGCTTGTATTGTTTGAAGCGTATTGCTTGTACTTGCATCGTATTTGGCTAAATTGTAATAAACTTCTGTAGCTTTGCCGACAACCCAGAGTGCTTATTCTCAATCTGGGTTGATCTGGTTTAGGGGAAGATTACCACACAGAGACTTCCTCATCTGATGTCTAACTGAAATCTATTCATAAGAGTGTGGTGGAATCTTCTTCTTTGGAGGTTTTTAAACAGAGACCCGATGGCTATCTATCGGGAAGCCTTGGTTATGTTTTCCTGCATGGCAGAATGGGGTTGAACTATATGACTCTTGTGGTTGCTTCCAACTTTATGATTCTATGAGATCTTCATTTTAGAAGTGTACAGCAGGGGGCAATATGTCTTCTTTTTGTTGGCTGCAAAAGTTCCAAAACCACCTTGAGGTTTCAAAGACCTTGCCAGTTTCCTTTTTGACATTGGAATCATATGTGATCTTTAACACAATGTAGCACTGTAGCATTATATAGCAGAGGCAGAAAGATTGTTCAGTTATAAAGGTGCATAATACGACACTGGTAAATGTGTCCCATGCACATTGGCACTGGGTGCTCACTGAGACCAATGCAATGCACATCTGGACTAATGTGGTGCACTTCATTCCCATTGCACATTGGACACCAATATAGAATGAGGATTTTACCAGCTCTCCCATATAGTAAATATGTGTTATATTACTGGAGTGGATATGTTACATAACTGTGCAGTTGTAATTCAAGACACAAATTCCAACAGGATTCCAGCCTATCAAGCTAGTTCTTGGAGCTAGAGAGGTGTGTTGTTGAAAAATCGACCCCCCCCCTCTGAAAAGATGAATTAAATACATGATTTTTATGTTATATATGTCTCCATACAAGTTCAGCAGTTGCAAAATCTTTCTGTTCCAGAAGAATTTACTCTTCTCCATCACACAGTCTTGCCTTCTTCCCTTTCTAGCTCACCCATCGGCTTAATTTCTCATCATACAGGCTGGCAATGTCTCCTTAAATGCCACAATTTTAAATCATTCCTTTCAATGGGATTTCTCTCTCTTCTCTTTGAATCTCTTCTCTTGATGGGTCCAGTACACTTTTAACACTCCTTTCCATGTTTTCCCTTTGAATCCATCCTCTAGAGGAGATCCACACACTTTTGACACTTCTTTCCATGATCTTTCCCTGCTTTGAATCCCTTCTCTTGAGACACCAATTTCTATGGGATCTTTTGCCCCAAAGCCCCTTTCACTAAAGGAGATGATGTGCCCCTCTTTAAAACACTTATTTTAATGGGACCCATGCCATCTTTAAACCACTAATAGAGTTAGAAGGAGCATTAGTAAACTGCCCACTTTCACATCACTCGTAAAATGATCTAAAACTGAGAAATCCAACAGTTCCCATTCCACCTTAAAACAAGTGCCTTAAGCTGTTTCTATATGATTGGGGAGCTCTAGAGTTGATTGCTCCCCACTCTAAAACCTCAGTATCTACACACTTCAGAAACAGAGTCCCATGGCAATTGACGGGAGTACTCAGGAATCATTTGGTGAGCTCCATGGGGCTCCATCTTTAAAATATCTTTAAAGTGCATAGAAATGTGCCTACAAAATTAATCCTCTAAAATTCACAAGATCATCATAAGTTGATAGACATTTGATGGAACACAGACCAACACAGAGACAACTCACTTGAGAGTCAGGTGGCATAGTGGTTTAAGTGTTGGAACCCTTTCTCTGTCGTGGAAATCCGTGGTGACTTTGGGCATTTCTCAGCCTTTGCAGAAGATGAAGACAAAATTCATATGGATGAATTTGACAAGAAAACCCTCAGAGAAGGGCACCAGAAGTCTGGGTCAACCTGAAGGCCCTCAACAAACTGTACCTGCCTCTAAAATTCAGTACTGAACATGAATGAACAATAAACCTGAGAGAAAAAAAGGAAATCAGATAAGCTAACCCAGTAAAGACAGCACAAGTTTGGCCATTGAAAAGGAAAGCTTAAGAAATGTGGAGGCTGGTGAAAAGACCAAAAAATCATTTCCTGGGTGCATTTCAAAAGAAAAATTCAATTGTCTTTAGAAAGTTCAAGATTTTTTTTGTTTATTTACATAAGCTTACCTGTCCTGGTTGTTTTATTTTATGAGAGTTTATAGATAACCAGTTTGTAGAAACATGTTGAACTGCTCTTTTGTGTGTGTTTGTGTGTGTGTGTTATACGAACCTGTCTCCATACTTTCCATAGTATTTCTGCTTCTACTGCCATTTTCATTTGTTAAAGAAATCATGACTATGAACACATCTATTTTGTTAACTGATGTATACTTCTATCTATTTCAGTTAGTCAATCAATAATGTTATCTGTGCAGGCTTGGCTATGGAAATCACAATAGCAACCCCCTCACCCTAAAGGAAGTCCAAGGCTGATTCAAGTTGCAGAGGAGGTGAATCAGCATGAAACTGGTTTAGCACCAGAGAAGACTGACCCGTTCCAGAACTGATTTTGAAAGGACAGCTTGAGGCAGGATATTCATCCCTCTATTGAATATTGTAATATTCAATAGAGGGATGTGAAAAAAAAACTTACAAGGCAAATATTCTGAAGGATTTGTAGCAAAATCAAACTGATACATGAAGTTCACAGGAAAAAGCTTGGGGAGAGATGTTGACATCTTTTTGAACTTTTTAAAGGAGAGTTACAAGAAAGACCTGTTTGTAGTTATGTATGTTTCAACATTTCTCTAAGACTGCAATCCTATAAATAGAGAAAACATTGAGAATTTGGAGAGATCGCAGATAAGACATCCACCATGAAAAGTCTCTACCTTCTCCTTGCTGTCACTGTCCTCCTCTTCCATGTTGCTTCAGGTAAAAAGAGGGGTCAACTTGGTTACCTGTAAATAAATATCCTACTTATGTATGAAGGGGAAAATATATAAATTTTAAGGAAGTGTAAGAATTGGATCTCTCCTTCCTTTCCTTGCTCCCTCCCTCCTTCTGTCCTAACATTTCCATCCCATTTTTCATCAGAAAGAGCTCTCAGATACTCACAAAAATTAGTGGTTCTATGAGCTCCAATATGGGACAATTTTACTGATTCCTTTTTATGATTGATGGAATGCTTAGAAAGACAATGTTTGTCAAGTACTTTGAATATTTAAAAGAATGACATTATGCTGTTATTCCACACTGACTGCCCTAAGCCCCCTCAGGGGGATAGGTATGGGATATAAATAAAGTTGTTATTTTTATTATTATGACACAGCAAACAAGATAGATATGCTGGATTTCATATCACAGAATCACAAGTCGAACACTTCCCAAGCGTTTAGGACTGTGTGATGTATTTTTGGATGATGTGCACAGATCCCAGTAGGGTGGCCTTTTGCAGTTGACAGATAGTAATTTTGTCAATGTCTATTGTTTCCAAATGCCGGCTGAGATCTTTTGGCACAGCACCCAATGTGCCAATCACCACCGGCACCACCTGCACTGGTTTCTGCCAGGGTCTTTGAAGTTCAATCTTGAGGTCCTGATAGCGGCTGAGTTTTTTCCTGTTGTTTTTCGTCAATGCGACTGTCTCCTGGGATGGCAACATCAATGATCCAAACCTTTTTCTTTTCCACAACTGTGATGTCTGGTGTGTTGTGTTCCAGAACTTTCTCAGTCTGGATTCAAAAGTCCCACAGTATCTTTGGGTGCTCATTTTCCAATACTTTTGCAGGTTTGTGATCCCACCAGTTCTTTGCTGCTGGCAGGTGGTACTTGAGGCATAAGTTCCAATGAATCATTTGGGCCATATAGTTGTGCCTCTATTTGTAGTCTGTATGTGCAATTTTCTTACAGCAGCTGAGGATATGATCAATGGTTTCATCAGCTTCCTTGCAGAGTCTGCATTTTGGGTCATCAGCTGATTTTTCGATCTTGGCCTTAATTGCATTTGTTCTGATGGCTTGCTCCTGGGCTGCAAGGATCAGGCCTTCTGTCTCCTTCTTCAGGGTCCCATTCGTGAGCCAGAGCCAGGTCTTCTTCTTATCAGCTTTTCCTTCAATTTTGTCAAGGAACTTTCCATGCAATGTTTTGTTGTGCCAGCTGTCAGCTCTAGTTTGTAGTGCAGTTTTCTTGTACTGATTCTTTGTCTGCTGTGTTTTGAGGAGTTTCTGATTTTTGACTTCAATCAAAGCAGGTTCTTCACTTTGCTTTACATATTCTGCCAGGGCATGTTCTTCTTCTTTGACTGCTTGTTTTACTTGTAAGTGTCCTCTGCCCCCTGATCTTCTAGGCAGATATAGCCGGTCAACATCACTGCAGGGGTGCAGGGAATGATGAATGGTCATGAGTTTTCTTGTTTTTCTGTCCAAATTTTCCAGTTCTGCCTGTGTCCAATTTATAATGCCAGCAGTATATCTTATGACAGGTATGGCCCAGGTGTTTATGGCCTTGATGGTGTTGCCTCCATTGAGCTTGCTTTTGAGAATTTTTCTGACCCTTTGTGTGTATTCTTTGCTGACCACAGTTTTCACATGTTCATGTTTGATGTTGTCCAGCTGTTAATATGCCCAGATATTTATAGGCCTCTGGCTGGTGGCACTTTATTGTTTGGCCATTAGGCATATTTATGCCCTCACTTCCAATGATTTTTTATTATTATGATATTATTATTATTATTATTATTATTATTATTATTATTATTATTATTGACCAAGTATGGTAGTTAAAAACGGCCAACCATCCAAATGTGTTAGAATCATAGAATCATAGAATCATAGAATAGTAGAGTTGGAAGAGACCTCATGGGCCATCTAGTCCAACCCCCTGCTTTCCTCTTTTTGCATACAATAAGATTACAATGTTTTCTTTTACACAGGACACTCTGAAAGCTGCCAGGATCTGGGAGGCTACTGCCAGATCCCTTTAAGGAAGAAATGCCCCTATGGATCACTTCCGGCCAACTGTGGCATCAATGCCAAATGCTGCAAAAGTAAGTGAGGATGCAGAAGTGCTCAAACTGATGAAATTTCAAAGACATATAACACTACAGTATCACCCCCTTATCCATGGATTTGATACCCATGTCCCAAAAATTATTCTCCCTGCAAGTGTTGGTTGGACAGTCTAGTTCCTCCATTGCAATTCTGTGGTAAGTTCCAGATGTTTGTGGACAGCACTCCCCATCATCATTTACATTGACTTTTGCATGATCCCACTATAGTGGTGCCCAAACTTTGCTCTTATAAGTATTCTGGACTTAAAATACTAGAAGTCCCAATGAGGATCAGTCAGGAATTCTAGTAGCTCAAGCTCAGAAACACCCAAAGGGCCTCTGGAATAGACACATTAGATGGCTTGAGAAGCATGACTTTAGAGGCCAAAGCCTAGTATTTAGCCTAATGTTCCATAAAGTTGGATAGCATATAGGTTGTCACTGTTACTGTGCACCTTCAAATCAACAACAACTTGCAATGGACATATCCTGTCATTTTCCTAGAAAGTTTTATTCAGAGGAAGCATTCCATCTTCTAAGGCTGAAAGAGTATGACTGACTGGCACAAAAGTGACCGACTGGGTTTCCATGATTGAATGAGGATTTTAACCATTGTCTCCTAGACTCAGAGTACTAATCCCACACTCAATTACTTCCCTCCCAGTTTTTGTGCTTCGTATCAGGGCTTAGTATCTGCTTTATTTCCATCTTTGAGCTAGATTATAAAATTCAAATAAAAGGGGATTGTGTGCCAATCATTTAAAATACTTCTTCCACATATAATTGCCTTGTTCGTGGTTATCAGTGTGGACTTTGCCCTAATCCAGCCAGGCTGAGTTAAATCTTCTGTTAGGAAAGATTTCAGTAAGATCACCAGGAACTGTCTCCCCTCTATCCCGGCCTGATGAGTTTGTGCTTTGAACTCAGTTTAAACCCATGAAAGACATCTGAGAACAAAAAGAAGAGATAAACTGGAACATTTTATAAGCAGATGGAAAAGTAGAAAGACAGAGAGTAAATTTGCCCATCTCTGCCAAATGGAATGTGTGGAGCCCAATCGCCGGTCCAAGTTGAAAGGTTTGTTTTCATTGATGAGAAAACCCTTTGTGTTTGTTTTTCTATGCAGTAAAACCACCAACAACACAACGTGGACCTGATTAGGGTGGCTGCTTTCCATATTTCACTGAGAAAAAGGAATATCAGTCTGATTAAAGAAGAATATGTTCAACCCCCTATCTCTTTCTTTAATCTTGTGGTCTTCTTAGTGAGCAAGATAAATTCTCATCAGTGATTAAATTATCCACATTTTATCTGTCCAGCTCAACCACCAACAACAAGGGACTGTGCTGCTCTGGGAGGATACTGCCACGTGCCACTGAGTGAAGAATGTCCCTCTGGTGAAGATCTTCCAGCCAACTGTGGCATCAATGGAAGGTGCTGCAAATCATGATCTGAGATTCAGACCTTTGCTTGCGGAAAGAAGCCACCCTGAACAATGCTTTGGAAATAGCCATGGAATAATCCAATCATCAGCTAATTAAATCCAGATTAAATGTGTATATTGTAACCCTTTTCTAATGCACAATACAAGTTATACTGTGGTCTTGATAGAATGTTGTCTCTTCTGGTTTCAGTTCGGTTCACATTAATGTGCACTCAAAAATCAACCTGAGATTTGGAACAATTCCAAATGATACAGCTTATTGTGGTCCTGTGCCAGAAAGTCATTTCCATTTTATGGGAAATCTAAGGGATTTTCTGGAGCTGAGAGTTTATGACTAGTTAAAGGTCATTCGGTGGGGATCAAACCCTGTTCTATAGAGTCATAGCACAATGCTCAAATCACTACACCACATAGGCAGTGATTCTCTTTGCAGCACTAATATTAACAGTTTTGAAGAATGTAAGAAATCTATTGTGTTGCTGGAGTGGGGATAAGATGCAAGGAAATGAAGTGGTGGGGCTATCTCTGTGATCATG
This sequence comes from Anolis carolinensis, assembly GCF_035594765.1. Classification (NCBI taxonomy): domain Eukaryota; kingdom Metazoa; phylum Chordata; class Lepidosauria; order Squamata; family Anolidae; genus Anolis; species Anolis carolinensis. The sequence goes on from NC_085841.1 coordinate 7,601,007, forward strand.
ATGACTTGCAAGTAAAACACCACTGGGCAATCCACATGGCCAAGATTGCTATCATTCCAGGCTTCACAATGGTGAGGGAAAATGGCCATCTTGTTCTAAAGTCCAGAGTGTTCACAGCAAGGATGGGATGCAGGCTCAGGAAGTGAACAGAGCTCATACATCCACGCAATATGGGTTTAGAGCCCTTTGGGGAAGGTGGACAAGTGCCACATGAGAACTCTGTGGATTCATGAAGTGTATCACATAATGATTCGGTAGAAGAGGAGTCTACAAATCTATTTCCATTGCTTGGGATAAGTGTACAAACCACATAAAAGACTCAGTCTCTATCTCAAGATGGATGCTTGAAGTCAGAATACAGTAGGTATTGGTTTTGATCCTTAAAAGCCTACATGGTTTGGGTCCTGGTTACCAATACATGCAGGATTGCTTCTCCCATACCATTCACCCCAGACACTTGGGTCCTCAGGGAAGGGTTGGGATGGGGAGCTACATGTGTAAACAAATGTGCTGTCGTCGCCAACCATTTCATAGATCTTTCCAACATTCATTTGGGTTGTTTGTCATTTCATATAGGAAGGAACACCATTTTACTATGTCCACTCTATATAATGAGACTTGACTACCCATGGATTTTAGACTCCACCTCCTTGCCATCCTGAGGTCTTGCATGCTGCAGTAGGAAAAAATAACAGGTGGGCAGAGATGAGAAAGATTAATCAGCCACTAATTTTAAACTGATTAAAATAACAATACCACTCTAACCCGCTTGGGTCAGAAAACATCTGGAATGCTGTGTCTTTTGGGGGCAAGACGATTCCAGAAGAATACGGACAGGCTGGAATGCATCCAAAGGGAGGCAAACAAAATGCTCAAAGAACTGGAAGCCAAACCCTATGAGAAGGAGGTTGGGGAGCTGGGTATGCTTACCTTGAAAAAAGCAGGTATAGAGGCGACAACAGACATATTTAAATATTTGAAGGATGGCATATTGTGGAGCGAGCCAGCTATTTAAAAAAGTCTCACTTTAAACAACTGAAACTAACAAAAAGGAAATGAAGGAAAAGCTGCCAGTCGAAAGGTATTCACCATGGATGCCATCTGGAGGGAAAAATAACATTATCAGCTGAATTACTACGGGTGGTAAAGAGTGAGTTGATAACACAGATTTTGTGTTAAGATTTTGTAAACCTGGTTTACCCCCTTGTGAACATTAACTGAAAACTCTGAAAATTAAGAGAGGGAATTAAGAGAGAGAAGTTAAAGCTAACAAGTACAGTAGAGTCTCACTTATCTAACACTCACTTATCCAATGTTCTGGATTATCCAATGCATTTTTGTAGTCATTGTTTTCAATATATCATGATATTTTGGTGCTAAATTCATAAATACAGTAATTACTACATAGCATTAATGTGTAATGAACTACTTTTTCTGTTTTGATGTTTAATAGGCTTTTTCTTAGCCTCTCCTTATTATCCAACATATTCACTTATCCAACGTTCTGCCGGCCCATTTATGTTGGATAAGTGAGACTCTACTGTACCAAAAAAGGCTATTACATACAAAGATCACAGAAATGATTATTTCAAAATGAGAAGTGCCTTTGTGACCTTGGTAAAGCTAACCTTGGAAGGCCAATGGAGAGTGTTTGTCGATAGATACCAACAGTGGAAGAAAAAGAAATTGGGAAAACAATAAAGATGCTTCCAGCCGTCAGCAAGACAGCCATCATCATCATCATCATCATCATCATCATCATCATCATCATATATTTATATCCAACTCTTTCTTCCTGAGGGGAGACTCAGAGCAGATTACAGAATACATATACGGCAAACATTCAATGCCATTACACAATTAGAAACAAAGACAAACAGTACATAGACTTTTTTATCTCCGGCATCTAGAGGCTGTGCTCAACTCAGCCATGAGGAAGTGCTGTTATTCCATTTTTCCCATGCCATCTTTAAACCACTAATAGAGTTAGAAGGAGCATTAGTAAACTGCCCACTTTCACATCACTCGTAAAATGATCTAAAACTGAGAAATCCAACAGTTCCCATTCCACCTTAAAACAAGTGCCTTAAGCTGTTTCTATATGATTGGGGAGCTCTAGAGTTGATTGCTCCCCACTCTAAAACCTCAGTATCTACACACTTCAGAAACAGAGTCCCATGGCAATTGACGGGAGTACTCAGGAATCATTTGGTGAGCTCCATGGGGCTCCATCTTTAAAATGTCTTTAAAGTGCATAGAAATGTGCCTACAAAAGTAATCCTCTAAAACTCACAAGATCATCATAAGTTGATAGACATTTGATGGAACACAGACCAACACAGAGACAACTCACTTGAGAGTCAGGTGGCATAGTGGTTTAAGTGTTGGAGCCCTTTCTCTGTCGTGGAAATCCGTGGTGACTTTGGGCATTTCTCAGCCTTTGCAGAAGATGAAGACAAAATTCATATGGATGAATTTGACAAGAAAACCCTCAGAGAAGGGCACCAGAAGTCTGGGTCAACCTGAAGGCCCTCATCAAACTGTACCTGCCTCTAAAATTCAGTACTGAACATGAATGAACAATAAACCTGAGAGAAAAAAAGGAAATCAGATAAGCTAACCCAGTAAAGACGGCACAAGTTTGGCCATTGAAAAGGAAAGCTTAAGAAATGTGGAGGCTGGTGAAAAGACCAAAAAATCATTTCCTGGGTGCATTTCAAAAGAAAAATTCAATTGTCTTTAGAAAGTTCAAGATTTTTTTTGTTTATTTACATAAGCTTACCTGTCCTGGTTGTTTTATTTTATGAGAGTTTATAGATAACCAGTTTGTAGAAACATGTTGAACTGCTCTTTTGTGTGTGTTTGTGTGTGTGTGTTATACGAACCTGTCTCCATACTTTCCATAGTATTTCTGCTTCTACTGCCATTTTCATTTGTTAAAGAAATCATGACTATGAACACATCTATTTTGTTAACTGATGTATACTTCTATCTATTTCAGCTAGTCAATCAATAATGTTATCTGTGCAGGCTTGGCTATGGAAATCACAATAGCAACCCCCTCACCCTAAAGGAAGTCCAAGGCTGATTCAAGTTGCAGAGGAGGTGAATCAGCATGAAACTGGTTTAGCACCAGAGAAGACTGACCCGTTCCAGAACTGATTTTGAAAGGACAGCTTGAGGCAGGGACGTGACTTCACTGATCTGAAGGATTACAACAAAAACTGACGCCAGTTTCAACTTTTGCAAGAAGGAATCAGGAAGGTTAAACAGATTAAGAAAGAATGATTGAATGTACCAGGATATTGTAGGGTTCTTTTGTTTGTGTGATAGGCAAAAGGTGAACATTTAGAAAAGTGCGTTCAGTTTTCCTTTGTCAAGATAGATGAATGACTCATAAAATCATAAGATTATAGGGATGAAAGGAACTTGACGGACAATCAAGTCTTAGATTCCAGTCAAGTAGGAATCCTATGCGAATCCTATGCGAACCTTGGAAACCACCCAAGAAATGGCCATTTGAACGAGTCTATCACTTTATGAAGTTGTCCAGTTCAGTGTTAAATAGCTCCAACCACAAGGAAATTATCTCTAATGTTTAGCTAGATTTTTTTATTGCACATGTTGAGCATCTCATATGCAAAATTCCGAAATCCAAAATACCCAAAAATCTGACACGGTTTTCTGAGATAGTGACATTTTGCTTACTGATGGATCAATGAAATGACCTTCAGGCTATGTGTGTGAACTGCATATGAAACATAAATGAATTTCTTGGTCCCCATCTCCAAGATATCTCATTATGTTCACTTACGAAATATGGGTATAAGTATTCCACAATCTTAAAAAATCCAAAATTAAGAACACTTCAAGTTCCAAGCCTTTCAAATATAGGATACTCAAACTATACTCTAAATCCACTGCTTATACTTTCTGGAGTATAAGAAATTTTTTTTTAAAAACCATCTATCTTCAACAATACAAACCATCTTCTCAGATATAGATGCACTCTTAATTTGTAAATCTATGCACTGAGAAAATCTTGCTGGGGGAGGGAAAACTAGTTCACTGAAGAGACTGGGCATTACTTTGAATATGTAATATTCAATAGAGGGATGTGAAAAAAAAACTTACAAGGCAAATATTCTGAAGGATTTGTAGCAAAATCAAACTGATACATGAAGTTCACAGGAAAAAGCTTGGGGAGAGATGTTGACATCTTTTTGAACTTTTTAAAGGAGAGTTACAAGAAAGACCTGTTTGTAGTTATGTATGTTTCAACATTTCTCTAAGACTGCAATCCTATAAATAGAGAAAACATTGAGAATTTGGAGAGATCGCAGATAAGACATCCACCATGAAAAGTCTCTACCTTCTCCTTGCTGTCACTGTCCTCCTCTTCCATGTTGCTTCAGGTAAAAAGAGGGGTCAACTTGGTTACCTGTAAATAAATATCCTACTTATGTATGAAGGGGAAAATATATAAATTTTAAGGAAGTGTAAGAATTGGATCTCTCCTTCCTTTCCTTGCTCCCTCCCTCCTTCTGTCCTAACATTTCCATCCCATTTTTCATCAGAAAGAGCTCTCAGATACTCACAAAAATTAGTGGTTCTATGAGCTCCAATATGGGACAATTTTACTGATTCCTTTTTATGATTGATGGAATGCTTAGAAAGACAATGTTTGTCAAGTACTTTGAATATTTAAAAGAATGACATTATGCTGTTATTCCACACTGACTGCCCTAAGCCCCCTCAGGGGGATAGGTATGGGATATAAATAAAGTTGTTATTTTTATTATTATGACACAGCAAACAAGATAGATATGCTGGATTTCATATCACAGAATCACAAGTCGAACACTTCCCAAGCGTTTAGGACTGTGTGATGTATTTTTGGATGATGTGCACAGATCCCAGTAGGGTGGCCTTTTGCAGTTGACAGATAGTAATTTTGTCAATGTCTATTGTTTCCAAATGCCGGCTGAGATCTTTTGGCACAGCACCCAATGTGCCAATCACCACCGGCACCACCTGCACTGGTTTCTGCCAGGGTCTTTGAAGTTCAATCTTGAGGTCCTGATAGCGGTTGAGTTTTTTCCTGTTGTTTTTCGTCAATGCGACTGTCTCCTGGGATGGCAACATCAATGATCCAAACCTTTTTCTTTTCCACAACTGTGATGTCTGGTGTGTTGTGTTCCAGAACTTTCTCAGTCTGGATTCAAAAGTCCCACAGTATCTTTGCGTGCTCATTTTCCAATACTTTTGCAGGTTTGTGATCCCACCAGTTCTTTGCTGCTGGCAGGTGGTACTTGAGGCATAAGTTCCAATGAATCATTTGGGCCATATAGTTGTGCCTCTGTTTGTAGTCTGTATGTGCAATTTTCTTACAGCAGCTGAGGATATGATCAATGGTTTCATCAGCTTCCTTGCAGAGTCTGCATTTTGGGTCATCAGCTGATTTTTCGATTTTGGCCTTAATTGCATTTGTTCTGATGGCTTGCTCCTGGGCTGCAAGGATCAGGCCTTCTGTCTCCTTCTTCAGGGTCCCATTCGTGAGCCATAGCCAGGTCTTCTTCTCATCAGCTTTTCCTTCAATTTTGTCAAGGAACTTTCCATGCAATGTTTTGTTGTGCCAGCTGTCAGCTCTAGTTTGTAGTGCAGTTTTCTTGTACTGATTCTTTGTCTGCTGTGTTTTGAGGAGTTTCTGATTTTTGACTTCAATCAAAGCAGGTTCTTCACTTTGCTTTACATATTCTGCCAGGGCATGTTCTTCTTCTTTGACTGCTTGTTTGACTTGTAAGAGTCCTCTGCTTCCTGATCTTCTAGGCAGATATAGCCGGTCAACATCACTGCAGGGGTGCAGGGAATGATGAATGGTCATGAGTTTTCTTGTTTTTCTGTCCAAATTGTCCAGTTCCGCCTGTGTCCAATTTATAATGCCAGCAGTATATATTATGACAGGTATGGCCCAGGTGTTTATGGCGTTGATGGTGTTGCCTCCATTGAGCTTGCTTTTGAGAATTTTTCTGACCCTTTGTGTGTATTCTTTGCTGACCACAGTTTTCACATGTTCATGTTTGATGTTGTCCAGCTGTAATATGCCCAGATATTTATAGGCCTCTGGCTGGTGACACTTTATTGTTTGGCCATTAGGCATATTTATGCCCTCACTTCCAATGATTTTTATTATTATGATATTATTATTATTATTATTATTATTATTATTGTTATTGTTATTATTATTATTATTGACCAAGTATGGTAGTTAAAAACGGCTAACCATCCAAATGTGTTAGAATCATAGAATCATAGAATCATAGAATAGTAGAGTTGGAAGAGACCTCATGGGCCATCTAGTCCAACCCCCTGCTTTCCCCTTTTTGCATACAATAAGATTACAATGTTTTCTTTTACACATTTTCTTATCCACATTTTATCTGTCCAGCTCAACCACCAACAACAAGGGACTGTGCTGCTCTGGGAGGATACTGCCACGTGCCACTGAGTGAAGAATGTCCCTCTGGTGAAGATCTTCCAGCCAACTGTGGCATCAATGGAAGGTGCTGCAAATCATGATCTGAGATTCAGACCTTTGCTTGCGGAAAGAAGCCACCCTGAACAATGCTTTGGAAATAGCCATGGAATAATCCAATCTTCAGCTAATTAAAGGCAGATTAAATGTGTACATTGTAACCCTTTTCTAATGCACAATACAAGTTATACTGTGGTCTTGATAGAATGTTGTCTCTTCTGGTTTCAGTTCGGTTCACATTAATGTGCACTCAAAAATCAACCTGAGATTTGGAACAATTCCAAATGATACAGCTTATTGTGGTCCTGTGCCAGAAAGTCATTTCCATTTTATGGGAAATCTAAGGGATTTTCTGGAGCTGAGAGTTTATGACTAGTTAAAGGTCATTCGGTGGGGATCAAACCCTGTTCTATAGAGTCATAGCACAATGCTCAAATCACTACACCACATAGGCAGTGATTCTCTTTGCAGCACTAATATTAACAGTTTTGAAGAATGTAAGAAATCTATTGTGTTGCTGGAGTGGGGATAAGATGCAAGGAAATGAAGTGGTGGGGCTATCTCTGTGATCATGATGACTTGCAAGTAAAACACCACTGGGCAATCCACATGGCCAAGATTGCTATCATTCCAGGCTTCACAATGGTGAGGGAAAATGGCCATCTTGTTCTAAAGTCCAGAGTGTTCACAGCAAGGATGGGATGCAGGCTCAGGAAGTGAACAGAGCTCATACATCCACGCAATATGGGTTTAGAGCCCTTTGGGGAAGGTGGACAAGTGCCACATGAGAACTCTGTGGATTCATGAAGTGTATCACATAATGATTCGGTAGAAGAGGAGTCTACAAATCTATTTCCATTGCTTGGGATAAGTGTACAAACCACATAAAAGACTCAGTCTCTATCTCAAGATGGATGCTTGAAGTCAGAATACAGTAGGTATTGGTTTTGATCCTTAAAAGCCTACATGGTTTGGGTCCTGGTTACCAATACATGCAGGATTGCTTCTCCCATACCATTCACCCCAGACACTTGGGTCCTCAGGGAAGGGTTGGGATGGGGAGCTACATGTGTAAACAAATGTGCTGTCGTCGCCAACCATTTCATAGATCTTTCCAACATTCATTTGGGTTGTTTGTCATTTCATATAGGAAGGAACACCATTTTACTATGTCCACTCTATATAATGAGACTTGACTACCCATGGATTTTAGACTCCACCTCCTTGCCATCCTGAGGTCTTGCATGCTGCAGTAGGAAAAAATAACAGGTGGGCAGAGATGAGAAAGATTAATCAGCCACTAATTTTAAACTGATTAAAATAACAATACCACTCTAACCCGCTTGGGTCAGAAAACATCTGGAATGCTGTGTCTGTTGTGGGCAAGACGATTCCAGAAGAATATGGACAGGCTGAAATGCATCCAAAGGGAGGCAAACAAAATGCTCAAAGAACTGGAAGCCAAACCCTATGAGAAGGAGGTTAGGGAGCTGGGTATGCTTACCTAGAAAAAAGCAGGTATAGAGGCGACAACAGACATATTTAAATATTTGAAGGATGGCATATTGTGGATCGAGCCAGCTATTTAAAAAAGTCTCACTTTAAACAACTGAAACTAACAAAAAGGAAATGAAGGAAAAGCTGCCAGTTAAAAGGTATTCACCATGGATGCCATCTGGAGGGAAAAATAACATTATCAGCTGAATTACTACAGGTGGTAAAGAGTGAGTTGATAACACAGGTTTTGTGTTAAGATTTTGTAAACCTGGTTTACCCCCTTGTGAACATTAACTGAAAACTCTGAAAATTAAGAGAGAGAATTAAGACAGAGAAGTTAAAGCTAACAAGTACAATAGAGTCTCACTTATCCAATGTTCTGGATTATCCAATGCATTTTTGTAGTCATTGTTTTCAATATATCATGATATTTTGGTGCTAAATTCATAAATACAGTAATTACTACATAGCATTAATGTGTAATGAACTACTTTTTCTGTCAAATTTGTTGTGTAACATGATGTTTTGGGGCTTAATTTGTAAAATCATAACCTATTTTGATGTTTAATAGGCTTTTTCTTAGCCTCTCATTATCCAACATATTCACTTATCCAACGTTCTGCCGGCCTGTTTATGTTGGATAAGTGAGACTCTACTGTACCAAAAAAGGATATTACATACAAAGATCACAGAAATGATTATTTCAAAATGAGAAGTGCCTTTGTGACCTTGGAAAAGCTAACCTTGGAAGGCCAAGTGTATGTCGATAGATACCAACAGTGGAAGAAAAAGAAATTGGGAAGACGATAAAGTTGCTTCCAGCCATCAGCAAGACAGCAATAATAATAATAATAATAATAATAATAATAATAATAATAATAATAATAATAATAATAATCTATTTATATTCCACTCTTTCTCCCCGAGGGGAGACTCAGAGCAGATTACAGAATACATATACGGCAAACATTCAATGCCGTTACACAATTAACAACAAAGACAAACAGTACATAGACTTTTTTTATCTCCGGCATCTAGAGGCTGTGCTCAAGTCAGCCATGAGGAGGTGCTGTTATTCCATTTTTCCATGCTGAGGAGCCTTTGTCCATGGACATTTTCCTTGATCAAATTGCTGGCATGTCTTCAGGGTGCCTTTTACCTCTACACCAAAGCGGTAGCTATTTACCCACATTGCTATTTTCAAATTGCTAGTGAAGCAGAAGCTAGGGCTGGTGGTGGGAGCTCACCCTGATCCGCATCTTCAAACTGCCAACCTTTAGGTCACCAGTTTCAACAGTTCAATGGTTTAACCTGTTGCACCACCGCAACCCCTTTGTTTGATAGTACAAAGATAAGAGAAATGATCATTTCAAAATGAAAAGTGCCTTTGTGACCTTAGAAAAGGTAACCTTGGAAGGCCAATGGAGAGTGTATGTTGATAGATACCAACAGTGGAAGAAAAGGAAACTGGGAAGAAGATTAAATATGCTTCCAGCCTTCAGCAAAACAGGTACAGTAGAGTCTCACTTATCCAACACTCGCTTATCCAACGTTCTGGATTATCCAACGCATTTTTGTAGTCAATGTTTTCAATATATCGTGATATTTTGGTGCTAAATTCATAAATACAGTAATTACTACATAGCATTACTGCGTATTGAACTACTTTTTCTGCCATATTTGTTGTCTAACATGATGTTGGTGCTTTATTTGTAAAATCATAACCTAATTTTATGTTTAATAGGCTTTTCCTTAATGCCTCCTTATTATCCAACATATTTGCTTATCCAACATTCTGCCAGCCCGTTTATGTTGGATAAGTGAGACTCTACTGTGTATATATATATATATATATATATATATATATATATATATATATATCATGTCAGGAGCAACTGGAGTTGCTTCTGGAGTGAGAAAATTGGCCGTCTGCAAGGACGTTGCCCAGGGGACGCCCGGATGTTTTGATGTTTGACCATCCTTGTGGGAGGCTTCTCTCATGTCCCCGCATGGAGCTGGAGCTGATAGAGGGAGCTCATCCACGCTCTCACCGGGTGGGATTCGAACCTGGCAGCATTCAGGTCAGCAACCCAACCTTCAAGTCACAAGGCTTTTATCCCCTAGGCCACCAGAGGCTCATTTTATATGGTCACATTACTGTCCAATGGTGTCCAAAGTTTACTCTTTCCAGAAGCTCCAGCTAGCTTAGAGAATAGGAATTCTGGGAGCTGAAGTATGATAATGATCACTATTATAGTCACTGGTACAGTTTGAGATGCAGATCTCTATGTACTTACTCAGTATCCTTTGAGGTTTGGTTACAGGATCTCCTATGGATATCAAAATGAATGGAACAATGTTTTAATATAGTTAATGTCTCATAAAAATGGGAAAGTCAGTATTGCTTTGCAGAATCACTGGATGGCTCATTCTGCCCATTGGCAAAATATGCCCACCTTCTACTTCCTCCTCTCCTCTTTCCTCCACCCTCAGGCTGAATTCTATTATTATCCTAGTTTTCTATAAATACTGAGAACATTCCTGTCGGATCAAACTGCATTTTGCCTTAATGCTATTTCTCGAACTCAGAATACTTGAGATCTCCAAATAATCTTGTACCATGAAGTTTCCTGTCTTTTTCCTTCTTGTTGGCCTGATCATTTCCCAGGTTGCTGCACGTAAGTAAAGAACTCAAGGTGAGAACTTGGGGGGGGGGGGGGAAGCAACAGAAAAACACACACATTTACAGAAGCTATTATCTTGTTAATGACTTATGTAGTTCTAAGTGGTGGTATATTTATCCATGTCTTGAAAAATGGCTTTAACTAACTACTATATCTGTTGATTCAAAATGTCAGCTCAGGTAGATGCAATGGTCAGGAGTGCTTACTATAAGCTTTCACTGACATGCAAGCTGCACCCCTTCCTAGAATTGGAAGATCTATGGATGGTAGTGTATGTGCTGATAACTGCAAGATTGGACTTCTGCAATGAGCTTTACATTGGGCTACCTCTGTACAAAGTTCAGATACTTCAATTAGTTTAAAACATGGCAGCATATTTCACCTATATTTTACCCACTCCACTGGTTGCCAATAAGTTTCCAAGCAAAGAACAAAGTATTGGTTTTAATCTTTAAATACTTACATGGTTTGGATTTAAGTTACCTGTAGGATTGGCTTCTCCAGTACAATCTGACCCAGATAGTTATGTTCTCTGCGGGCGGTTACCAGGGTTGTGCTGTTGGGGTAAACCTTGACCCGTTTTGTGTCCTGGCTTTCGGTGGGGGTCCCGATCTGTTTTTTGGGAGTCTCCTGAAATCAGGAGGGCAGAGATTTGTCTGCTCTGGGGTGCCGAAAGATGTTTTTTACTGGCCCATTATGGGGCGGGGCTTCTCTAGCTCCCATTCCTGTCATTTTAGGTATTTAAGCTGTTTTATTCTAGAGGAGAGGCACTTGACTGCAGGCAGGTGCATGCTTTAAGGAGGTTTCTTACCTATTTCTACTCAAGAGGATTGGCACTTGGCTGCAGGCAGGTGCATGCTTTAAGGAGATTACTTACCTGTTTCTACTCAAGAGGATTGGCACTTGGCTGCAGGCAGGTGCATGCTTTAAGGAGATTACTTACCTGTTTCTACTCAAGAGGATTGGCACTTGGCTGCAGGCAGGTGCATGCTTTAAGGAGATTACTTACCTGTTTCTACTCAAGAGGATTGGCACTTGGCTGCAGGCAGGTGCATGCTTTAAGGAGATTACTTACCTGTTTCTACTCAAGAGGAGAGGCACTTGGCTGCAGGCAGGCACGCATGCTTTCTGGGCCTGCACACACACATACGTTCTCTCTTTAAAGGGCAAGGAAGCAAGTTCTGACTTTCTTACTCTAGAGGAGGTACTCAGCTGCAGGCAGGCATGTGCACTGGGCCTGCATGCCACACACACACACACACTCTTTCCAAGACAAGAAGGCATGGAGCCCCATGTGCTCACAAAAGCAGAGGGGGAGCCGTTGATCAGCTCCAGCTTGCTTTCGTGTTAAGTAGGTTTTCGTGCCAGAAGCCCTCTTCCCATTCCATGCTTCCAAAGGTCCCGGATGTGTTGAAGGAGCTGCAGGTACCAAAGGAAATGGGACCCGCGCACAACCCTAGCAGCCACTGCAGCCAGCCAGAACCCAACTGGCAACCATCACCCAGAGGAACTTTTCATTGGCTGTCCCAAGACTGTGGAGTGACCTGCTGGAAGAAATTCAACAGCTAAATCAACTTTTAACCATTTAAAACAGAACTAGGCTTTAAACTGTGAATTCACCTACTATGTTTATTGTGTTTAATCTTTGTTCCATGTATTTTAATAAGTGTATTGTAAAGAAATGTCTTTTAACTAGCTGTGCCTGGACACACATTGCTGTGGCGAAGTATGGTGGTATGTGAAATAAAGTATTGAGGAATTGGTGGTAGTTAGTATATGTTATTTCCTAAAGCTTGTGAATATACAATATTTATGGTTGTATAAAAAATTCCTTTTTTTGTGTGTCGGAGGCAAGTATGAATGCTGCAATTAACCAGAATGATTAGCATGTACAGTAATGGCCTTTCAACTTCAAAGCCTGGCTGCTTCCTCCTGGGGGAATCCTTTGCTGGGAGGCGTTAGCTGGCCCTGATTGTTTCATGTCTGGAATTCCCCTGTTTTCAGAGTGTTGTGTTGTGAGAGAGAGACGGAAAGAAAGGGTGGAGGAATCCCCTTTGGAAGTGTAGCAACACAGGCTCAGCTGGTGTTTTGCACTACAATTCCCACAATTCCCAACTGCAGAGAGGGAGGGAGAGGGAGAGAAAAGTGAGAGGGGGAGGATTTATTTCCCTTTGGAAGACAGCACAGGCTGGCAAATCATGACACAGACAAATCATGGAAGGAAGGAAAAAGGTACCCTAAAAGGCTATTTTATTTTTTTGGCAAAGTAGAAGCGTTATGAGGTAGCTTACAACCAGAGCCGGCCCTAGGTATTTTTCAAGTGTAGGCGAACAGAATTTTGGCGCCCCCCCCCCCAAAAAAAACCAATCACTGAAAAATAAAAGCATTGGATAAGCGAAAATGTTGGATAATAAGAAGGGATTAAGGAAAAGCCTATTAAACATCAAATTACATTAAGATTTCACAAATTAAGCACCAAAACATCATGTTTTACAAGAAATCAACAGAAAAAGCAGTCTTGACTGCGCCCCCGTATGTTTTGCGCCCGAAGCGACAGCTTAATTCACCTCATTGCTTACAATGCTTACCCTGTTTCCCCTAAAATAAGACATCCCCAGAAAATAAGACCTAGGAGAGGTTTTGCTGAATTGCTAAATATAAGGCCTCCCCCGAAAGTAAGACCTAGCAAAGTTTTTGTTTGGAAGCATGCCTGCCGAACAGAACACCAGAGCATGCAGGATCAGTAAATTTACGTACCATAAAGTGTTATACATGGAAATATTGGTAGTAACAAGAAATTCTTGATAGGATTCACAGTTTGTCTAGTTATGCTGGTTTATGACAACAACTACTGTATAGTATATAATAAATGTTCATTTTTTTGTTCAACAATAAATGTGAATTCTTCTTCATGGAAAAATAAGACATCTCCTGAAAATAAGACCTAGAGAGTCTTTGGGAGCAAAAATTAATATAAGACACTGTCTTATTTTCGGGGAAACACGGTACAACCAAACCTTCCTGCTTGGGGAGCAAAAAGAAATGATGGAAATCGCCCCAAAAAGTTTATTTTGACTCCTCCCCCAAATTGGGTGATGCTAACCTGAGAGCAACAAGGGCTACTTCATTAGAAATTTGGCAAAACATCCGGAGTTTTGAGAAAAATCAATTTCCTCACTTCTTCCTGATACATTGGAAAAAATTGCTGCCTTCAACATTAAAAAGACTAAAAAAAATGCACTTTAACCAAAACTAATGTAGTGGACCAGTGGAATACCAGATTTTAAGTATAGAACTCGGTGGAATTTAAGTTATGTGATGAAGCAGCAAGATGAATAAATTGACAATGTTAATCAAAGAGAAATCCCCGAATCAATTCAAAAAAGACCTCCCCCCCTCTTTCTCTATATATATATCAGAGCTAATAAAAGTAGAAGCATACAAAAAGTCATCCTTAATGAGAGTAACAAGAAGTTAAAATTGAGAGGCAACGAGGAGGAAGTTTGTAGATTAGTTTAGTATTTACATAGAATGTGCTTAGGTTAAACATTGTAGATAAAGGTTTGTTAGTTACTTTTGTCTATAATGAACAATTGTTTTTTTCCTGACATTTCACCTGTATCTGTGGTTGGCATCTTTAGAGGATCTGAAGTTGTTGGTGAAATGTCAGGAGAAAATGCAACAATTGTTTATTAGTTTTTATTTTAGTGCTTTTTGCTTCGTGTCTCTGTACTCGTAATTTTATTTGTTGTTGTTGTATTTTATAGGCATATTTTTCCTTTGTATGTTTGAATGAAAAATATTATTGGAAAAAAGACTGTCATTTATATAAAGGTTTCTCTGTGCATCATGTGTCCATTGTTATCCCCTTCAGTGTTGGATCTGCACTAATGACATCATTTTCTGTTTCCTTTAAGGTCTCTTTAAAAACGATTGTGAGAAAAACAGTGGCTACTGTCTTCACAAGAGTTTTTCCTGCCCCTTGAAGAAGACTTTCCCATTTGATTGTGGCAATAAAGACTTGATCTGTTGTCCAAAGTAGAAAGGATGTGAACCTTCTTAGTGATATCCTGATCAAAGCGACAGATCTCCACTCAGTCAATTACTATGGATTCCACATGTGCTAAGAACATCAACATTAAATCAATCCCAGTATGATTATGAAAAGCATACCAAAATAATAAAGACATGGATTTGATCTTTGTTTTTTTAAAGTGTCTGTGAGACCCATTGAAAGATATTTTGTCACTCCTATAAGACTGAATAAGGAAGCACAGCATACAGTTTGACTTCCATATATAGAGATAATGCTTTCAACCATTCACAGCTTGAAAATATTTGGAGGGAAAATCCCCCAAAGCAAACCTTGATTTTCCTGTGTATCAAGCATCACATTGATGTGGAATAGCCTACTGAAGCCTCCTGCCATTTCACAGATCTTTATGCTTTCACTGGTACTTGTTTGAGCTGTTTTTCATCTTAGTGGACAAAGGTCAATGGTCTGGAAAAAGTAAAAATCACCAGCATTGAAGCAATGATCCTCCACTATCAACTTTGCTGAACCGAATGTCACATTGTCCAAATGCCCCATTACCATCTCCCAAAGAAGTTACTTAACCTCAGCTCAAAAAGAGAAAATTGAATGTCAGTGGACAGAAAAAGAGATTTAAAGATTAGCTTAAAGCTAACCTTTAAAAAATTTGCATAAACACAGAACCATGAAGCCCTGGAACTGGAGTGTTGGAACTGAAGGTCAGCTGTTATCAACAGCTCCATGGATTTTGAAGAGGTATAAATCAGTGACTCTTAACATGTGGGTCCCCAGGTGTTTTGGCTTACAACTCCCAGAAATCCCAGGCAGTTTACCAGCTGTTAGGATCTCTAGGAGTTGAAGGCCAAGACATCTCGGGACCCACAGGTTGAGACCCAGTGGTATAAATGGAGGACAAAAGGGAGAAATGTGCCAAGAGTAAGGTTCATTAGGCAAACTCTTGTTGTGACTGCCTTCCATTAATAAATGTATGTCCTTACTGTGAAAGACCATTCAAACCAAGAATAGGGACCTCACCACATTGATGTGGGGCAGTGGGGGGATTCAGTAGCATCTGTGGTGAATCCGTGAGGTAGCAGGGCAATCCTGTTGACCTGTTCCCATCACCCTTAGCAATGCTTCCCCATCACATGTGAGAAAGGAATGCAGTGCAGCTTCCCCCCATGCTGGCCCTTTTGCTGCCTCCCGTGTTCTGGGTAAATTGTCCTAGGCACAGTCATGCTTGCCACAAGAACTTGGAGGCATCTATGGACAAGGCTGGCTCTTCAGCTTAGATATGGAGATGAGGCCGCTACCACCTAAAATCAGAAATGACTAGATTTAATGTCAGGTCAAACCCTTTACCTATCTTTATTTATGCAATTTAAAAAAGTAAAAATAAAAAATGGCTTTTAATTTAAAAATAAAAAAGTATTACCACAACCTCCTTCTCTCATTAAAGAAGACAACTTGCAGCTCTCCAGATGTTTCTTAACTATACTCCCTATAATTGTTGGCATTGATTTTTTTCATGATTACAGTATTGTCCACTTCATCCTAAAGTTTGCTCTCCTATGTGTTTTGGACTACCAGAAGTCCCAGTAAAGGATAATAAGGAATTCTTGGAACTGAAGACCAAAAAGAACACAGAGGAGCACAGTTAGGTAACAACTAGCAGAGTCACGTCAGATGATTTGAGAAGCATGACTTTAGAAACCAGAGCCAGTTTCCTATATCTTATGTGCCATCCAAGAGCGGCCCTAGGTATTTTCAAGATGTAAGTGCCCCCCACCCGAAACTCCGCTCCCACCCCAAACTTACCTCCAGTGGCGGCGGCGACCATTGGGTCACTCGCCGTGGAACAAGCAAGTATTTTGTATTCTCGCGAGATCTTGCAAGATTTCCGTGAAACATCGCTAGATTTCTGTGAGATCTCACGAGATCTCACAGAAATCTTGTCATACCCCAGTTACCTTTGGCTTCTGAACTTGATCCAGGAATGAACTTTGACCAGGATGAAGCTGATTCTGACCTTTTGCCCAGTTCTCCCAGCTCCTTTCACTTACAGCTGCCGGCTGTTGATAGTTCAGATGCTTCCTTAATTGGGAGAGATACTGGAGATGTTACTCCCGTGGTTGAACCAGATGTCCAGAGTTCCCCAGAGACTGTGCCCTTCAACCAAAAGGAGTTTTTTGTATCACCAGATATCAGAGAAACAAGGGCTTAGAAGGAGTAACCACTTGGCATCTCGAGGGGATTGTGGATAAGAAGATTCCCTTGGGAACTTTTGGGGAGTTTGGTCTCCCTTCGTTGGGATCTGATCTTCGTTCCATAAAAGTGCCTTGCACTGCAGACAAGTTGCGGTGTCAACGTAGCATTTTCCTGAGAACCCTTCACCGACTCCAGTTCTCTGTTTTCACCAAGCCAAACCTCCTGTTCCTGACAGCCAAGCCGAGCCGCGACTCCCGTTTTAAACTGGAATAAATTCACTTCCTTGCCTTGTTCCTGAATCAAGTTTGATCTTCGCTTCATCTTGTTTTGATATTCATGATCTCCTGGTGACTAGGGACCTTGTTATTCAGCCTTGCTTCCTTGTTGTTCCCCACTCAAACTTCCCAACAGTTTGAGTGTGTTTCGGTTTTGGACTTTGGACAATAATATTGGATATATTCCTTCATCTTTTTGGACTTATTCATACCTCATCACAAAGGACTATTTCCCACTCATCCTTTCTGCTTATGCATTCCTGAATTTATATTTGCTTTAATAAAGATATTATATGATTATTGGTCTCTGTCTAGTTCCCAGTGTTCACGCTGCCTTGGGGTGCAACAAATCTTGTGATATTTCGTGAGATCTCGCGAAATCTTGCGAGATTACAAAATACTTCCCTGTTCCTTGGCGAGCGACCCAATGGTCTACACTGCTGCCGCCACCACCACCGCCCACTGCCGCCGCCGCTTCAAGTGCGCCTAGGAAGGGCTGCACCCGAAGCGGTGGCTTCAGGGACTTCAATGAAGAACTGGGCCTGGTGCCATCCAATGGGATAAACCATATATTGTAATTGCTATTATGTGCCTTCAGCTTCATTGTGCGGTGGGTATATATTGTAGTTTTCCTGGAAAGATATATTCAGAGGAAGCATGCTATTTTCTAGGGTTGAGAGAGTGGCTGGCCCAAGGTGACCCAATGGGTTTTTCATGACTAAGTGAGGGTTCTAACTGTGGTCTCCCAGTGTCCTAATCAATACTCAGCTGCTACAAATGCAACATTGTCCTCCTTGGTTTTCTTTTGTGTCTGTTTGTTTTATTTTTAAAAGGTACTTAAATTGCATGTTAGCCAAGTGGAGAGTTTTGATATTATCTGTTTTACAGAGCAAAGGAAGTTCTTCCTTGAAGGTAGGAATGGACATTAAGTACCGATTACATAGACTGAAGCCTGATTGGTTTTCTTTGTTGAATGCTCCTTTTAATGGCAGTGACATATTCACCATGAGGAAATATCAGCAGAACATTTTAGCTGGTTTTGTTTAATTGTCATACTAGCCCCAGTAAGAAACACAATGAGTCTATAACTGGATTATGCTCGGCAGATCTCAGGGCCTGATTCTATAGCGTCCATCAGCCAACTTAGATGGGCAAATCTCCAGCTCAGATAAGTAGAGGAAAGGGTTGCTGAAATTTTGCAAAGGGTAATTGATTTGTTGTTGAAGCCATTCTGGGGATATGTCTGTTTACTTTAACTGGAACCTCGATATCTTCTGGGGTTTTGTTCTCTGGCACCATTACATATCAAAATCCGATGCTGAAGTACTATACGCAATGGTGTAATAAAATGGATTCTCTTATGAAAAATTGCAAAATAATGGTTGCTATCTGGATTTTTTTCAAAAATATTTTCAATTTTCAAGAATACTTTAATAGGAAGGGCCAACTGTACTTACTTAGTTCCCTTTTTTCAGCAGCTGTGCTCTCCTTACATTTTGCTCTTTGCCCATTTTTTAGATAGAAAGAGAAATACCAATCAAATTAATACCACTTGAATACATTCATTTCCATGCCTGTCCCACTAATCCTTCCTGGTGAGCAAAACAAGAGCATCTGTGACTGAATTCTTCACTTTTTTTTGGGTCCAAACTGCCAACAACAGATGACTGTGCCTCGCTGGAAGGTGACTGCCATTGTCCACTGAGTGAAGAATGTCCCTCTGGTGAAGATCTCTACTAGCCAACTGTGACTTCAGTGGAAATGACTGCAAAACATTTTGCTAATCTGAGGTGTAAATCTTTGCTTGTGGAAAGAACATCAGTGATATCCTGAAAGATGTGCTGGGAATAGCAGCAGAAGAATGCAACGAACAGCTAATTAAAGCTGCATTGTAGCATCAAGAGTCCACCAGCAAAGTTAAGGAAGTTCCATCCTAAACTACAACAAAAATGCTTGGTGCAAAACATGAAATACTGAGCATTGTTAAGTTTTTAGATAGGAAGAGTACATGGCAGAGTAATGATGTTCGTCCTGAGATTTTGCAAAGCTTAATTGATCTATTGATTCCACTCACAAAGACTTCCCAGGGATGCAGATCTATGTACTTACTTTGGGGCTTTGGTGTCCTTTGGAGTTCAGTTGTAGGATCCAAATTCAAATAAGGAATGCAATAGTCTTTTTGATAAATTCAAAAAGGAATGCAATAGTCTTTTAATATAGTGTGCCTCTTATATAAAATTGCAAAGTTAATTTAACTTGTTTATGCACTTTATTAAAGCTTTGGATATTGTGTTTTATATGCCTGACATGTTTTATCTCCAGGGGTTGATGCTATATTATTGCTCATTTGTTCTGATTTTATGTGTTTTATTGTATTTTTAAAATGTTTAAATTGTTTATTTTATTTGATTTATGTTATTACTGTTTTGTTTTGATATTTATTGTAATTGCTTTATTCTGTTTTGTTTTGGACATCGCCCCATGTTAGCTGCCCCGACTCCCTTCAGGGAGATGGTGGCAGGATAGAAAAATAAAGTATTATTATTATTATTATTATTATTATTATTATTATTATTATTAATGTTCCTTTGTGAAATTAAAAAGTATTTCAAACCATGGTCAGACTCTTAGAGTCTCCTATAGAGTCTCCCCTTTCATATGCTACTTTTCAACTTGGACTGGATGGTTCATGCCTGACTACCACTTGCTCTCTATTGCCTTCTACCCCCATCAGACTGGATGACATTATTCTTCCTAGTTCTATAAATAGTGACAACTTTCCTGTCTAATTCAGATTGAATCTTTGAGCTGTTTCTCTTTCCTGGCACATTTGAGATCTCCAAGGAAGCCTGTGCCATGAGATTTCTTCTCCTTTTCGTCCTGGTTGGCCTGGTCTTTTCCCAGGTTGCTGCATGTGAGCAAGAAACTTAAGATGATTATTGGGGGAGCAGAGGAAAGTCATAGAAAGATACACCAACATTTATAGATGCTGTCGTCCTGTTAGTGTACTACACATGTCTTAGTGGTGCTATGTATTGGGGTGAATTGTTCAGATTTGTGTGTCGATAATGGTGGACATGAATTTGCTCATGCCATAATGGTATGAATTGTAGAAATGCACATTGGATTTTGTGTTACACTTCTGCAGTTGCACACAGTGTATTGACATTTCACATTGTGGATTATGAAGTGATGATTTCAATTATGCATTGTGCATGGCAGTTGTGCATTTGTACAATCTTGCTGTTTTTCATAGTGAGTTAATTTTACTTGTATAGCATATGTCAACCCACAGATATTAATGCTATAACTTATGCAGTTACCATGGCTTGATAACAACAGATTGGTTTGGTAAATTTGGAGCATAGAGAAAATAAATGCATAGAAGTAAAATATTTGGAAGGGGGGAATGGCAGGTTCCTATTTAGGGGCAGCTGAAGCTATAAGCCGGGTAAGCAACTGCAGGTTTTTTGTTTTAAAAGCTCTTGTATGCATCAAGACACCAGACACAATACTGGGAAATTGTATAAGTATTGGGAGAGTTGTTTGTATCTTGGGCCTATTAATCTGCAATTAAGAAAATTATGTGACCAAATATCGTTTCTAAGGATCTCATCACATTGAGTTCAAGAAGTGTCTTCTTTTTGCTTCTTTGTGCTGCTGGCATGCTGCTGGCACAGAGTCCACCAAAGCCCATAATATGATGTAGGGCTAACTCTGATGGGGCTTCATTGAGCTCTGTGTCAGCAATGTCCCAGCAGTGTGGAGAAATGGAGCTCATAGAAGAAGATGGGGAGAAAGTGGGAGGAAGTGGGGAACAGAGCGGAAATGTTGTGGGAAGGGAGCTCAAGATAGTAAGGGAACAAAGTATTACAGTGCCCCAGACTTTCCCCCGTTATCCTTTGCTGTCCCCTGGCTTCTCAGCCTCAATGTGATGAGATCCTTAGTCTGTGCAGGAAATAGAATCATAGAATCATAGACTAATAGAGTTGGAAGAGACCTCATGGGCCATCCAGTCCAACCCCCTGCCAAGAAGCAGGAAATCGCATTCAAAGGACCCCCGACAGATGGCCATCCAGCCTCTGCTTAAAAGCCTCCAAAAAGGAGCCTCGACCACAATCTGGGGCAGAGAGTTCCACTTCTGTACAACTCTCACAGCGAGGAAGTTCTTCCTAATGTTTAGGTGGAATCTCCTTTCCTGTAGTTTGAAGCCATTGTTCCGCGTCCTAGTATAAAATGCAGCAGAAAACAAGCTTGCTCCCTCCTCCCTATATTTATATAGACTATCATGTCTCCTCTCAGCCTTCTCTTCTGCAGGCTAAACATGCCTAGCTCTTTAAGCCGCTTCTCATAGGGCTTGTTCTCCAGACCCTTGATCATTTTGGTTGCCCTCCTCTGGACACAGCCAGTTTAACAGCTGTTTCTGGGAGTTGAAGGCCAAAACAACTGGGGACCCACAGGTTGGGAACCACTGCCTTAAGGGTTGCACCCATAAAATTGGAGTGAGGAGGTTGGGGAATATCGGCAAATGATTCACAAAGCTGCTGCTTTTCATGGCAGCTGGTGACTTCCATGGTAGTAGAATGGTGGAAACATTTTAGTTTGAGTGAGAACTTGAAGGGGGATGTCAAGATGCTGAAACCTATCTTCAAAATATGTCCTGCACCTGGGATGATGCATTTAAAACAGGGATGGACAAATCACAGTGGGTGGGCCATATGTAGCCTCATATATAGCCATTTCTGTGGCCCTAATTTTGACAAGAATCAAAATGATTTAAGATATTTTTTAATTTGCAAAATTGCTTCCATATAGTCGCTGGGACAATGGAGGAAATTTAGCTACCCTGTTTCCCCTAAAATAAGACATCCCCAGAAAATAAGACCGAGTAGAGGTTTTGCTGAATTGCTAAATTTAAGGCCTCCCCCGAAAGTAAGACCTAGCAAAGTTTTTGTTTTGAAGCATACCCGCCAAACAGAACACCAGAGCATGCAGGATCGGTAAATGTACGTACCATAGAGTGTTGTACATGGAAATAATGGTAGTAACAAGAAATTCTTGATAGGATTCACAGTTTATCTGATTATGCTAGTTTGTGATGACAACTACTGTACAGTATATAATAAATGTTCATTTTTTGTTCAACAATAAATGTGAATTCTTCTTCATGGAAAAATAAGACATCCCCTGAAAATAAGACCTAGAGCATCTTTGGGAGCAAAAATTAATATTAGACACTGTCTTATTTTTGGGGAAACATGGTACCTTATTGGCTCCTGTTAGGATATCTTAAGTCCAAGAGAGATTTTAAAAATGTCTTGCATCTACTTTATATTGTAAAAAACAAAACAAAACAAAAAAACAAAAAAACAAAAAAAATGCCCTTGGAACTGGAAATGTTTTGGGTCGAGGCTTCAAACTGGGCGAAATATTCCCATTGACTTCCTTCACCCTGTGCAATATGTGTCCATTTGTATCCCTTTCAGTATGATATCTGTACTAATGACTCTATTTTCTGTTTCTTTTAAGCACTCTTTAAAAGCCCGTGTCAGAAAAAGAATGGCTATTGTATTGATGATGTTGTTGAATGTCCCTCCAAAGTTCAACTCCCAATTAAATGTAAGAAGAAGAAGAAGCAAAAATATATCTGCTGTCAGAAATTGAAATTAACATAATATCCTGACCAAAGTCATTGATTGTCACTCAATCAAATATCATGGGTTCCATTGTGCCAAGACAGACAAAGTGATATCAATCTAATATAGTTATTAAAAGCATACCAAAAAGCATAAATTTGTTCTTTTGATATTTAAAAAAGTATCTACCACATGCAGCCCAAGATATTTTGTCACTTGGACAAGATTAAACTAGGAAACTCAGCCCGTTCTTCAGGGTTCCTTGTCCACTTGGCCAAACAAATATTCTCACCCACTGGGCCAAAACATATTTCCTTGGGTTTTGCATTCATGGATTCAGCCAGTTTTGGATTTAAAAGATTCGAGGGGAAAGGATTAAGAAAGTAAAACTTGAATTGCTATTCTTCAAGCATTATGTTAATGTTGAATCATAGAGTTGGAAGAGATGTAGTTGGCCATCCAGGCCAACCTTCTGCCAAGAAGCACGAAAATCGCATTCAAAGCACATGTGACACATGTGTGGTAGTCACCCAACGCTTCATAGATCTCTTCGGCATACATTCTGGTTGTTTGCCATTTTGTATTAGGAATACCATTTTACTGTGGCCACCACATATGGGAATAGAATATCTATGGATTTTGCAACTCCACTTCCCTGCTATCCTCAGGTTCCACCTATTGCTATAGGAATATACCAGATGGACAGAGATAAGAGAGATTATTCAATCACTAATGCAAAACTGATTAAAATAACAGTAACATTTGGTCTACTTGGCTAGGACACTATTTACCCAAGGAGTCTGCAAAACACTGCTCATACCCAACCTGAATGCAGGTTTCCAATGCCAGTTGTGAACGGCCTTCACCTGAATTACAAATAAAAGCGTAGATTAAACTTGAGTCTTCCCATTTGCAAAATGGGACAGTAATATCAACCTACCTAGTAGTGTTGTTAGATGAGAATGATAATGCATTTCAGGGACTCTGAATGCTGGAAAGAATGCATCATTGTTGTTATTCCACACTGACAAAGTATGTTAGGCAAAGATTTTGTCAAAAGTCCACTCCCTTCCTAAAATTTCAACTCAGTACATGCCTCCAAATCATTCTATGAATTTTATATATTTTTTATTTCATATAAAGTTTGCAACAGTGAAGCCACTCTGTCTCAGTCGTCTGAAATAGATTGTGTCTCCAGAAGCTCAGCTGGAAACCATGCATTCCAGAACCCAATCATTCACTGCTGCTCAATCGCATAGCCATTTCCGACTCTTTGTAACCTCATGGACCAGTCTACGCCAGAGCTCCCTGTCGGCCGTCACCGCCCCCAGTTCCTTCAAGGTCAAGCCAGTCACTTCAAGGATACCGTCCATCCATCTTGCCCTTGGTCGACCTCTCTTCCTTTTTCCTTCCATTTTCCCCAGCATCGTGATCTTTTCCAAGCTTTCCTGTCTCCTCATGATGTGGCCAAAACACTTCAGCTTTGCCTCTAATATCCTTCCCTCCAGTGAGCAGCCACTGGGCATTATTTCCTGGAGGATGGACTGGTTGGATCTTCTTGCGGTCCAAAGCACTCTTAGGATTTTCCTCCAGCACCAAAGTTCAAAAGCATCTATCTTCCTTCGCTCAACCTTCCTTATGGTCCAGCTCTCGCATCCATAGGTTACTATGGGGAATACCATTGCTTCCACTATGCGGACCTTCGTTGCCAATCATTCACAGAAATCAGAATTCCATGGAGGAAGTGGAAGGCAAATGTGTACTTAATAGGGGTGTGCAATTCAATAAAACATCAAGCTGTTTTCAGTGCCCAGATTTCAGCTCCCCCCCCCCCCCCCCCAAATTTCATTTTTAGGTAACTTCCCGAATTCGGAAGGAGTTTCTGTTTCATGACAGAAAGATTCAGCCCATTGGTGCCAATGGGTAAACTTTAGAGGCCTGCTTCTATGTCATTTTTAGGACTATTGGCATGAAACCTGCCTCACTTGTAGGCCACATTTACAACTGCAGAACTTCAAAGTTTCAGAACGTTTCACTAACCTTTGGGAAATTTTAAAGGTTTTTACTATAACACAAGAGAGGGTTCTGGGAATTGAAGTCCTAAGTGCATGTTACAAGAGGCGAGGAGTCAACCAGGGCTCTAATTGAGAAAGAAACTGAGAAACACAGAAAGAAAAACTTCAACTCTCATCATGCAGCAAGAAGGAACACCGGCTCCTTCAATGTCCGTGCCACGCAAAGTGCTGCTGGAAAAGCAAGTTCTCATTTGCCTTAAGCAGGCACGCACAGGAGGGGGGGGCCTTCAGGAAAAGATGGAGGAAGCTGCCATGGAAGAAAGAAGATGAGAAGCTGTAGCTTGTCTTATTTGTGACACCGCTTCCGCCTCAGGCAGAGTACTACTCAGCCCCATTAGCCCCCATTAACCGAAAAGATCCGGCTGCTTTTATCCATTTCAGCTAAAGCTTCAGCTGCTCCCAACAAGGCTCGTTTTCATGAATTCGGCAGATGAATTCCCCAAATCATTGGAATCTGGGACACCAAAATGATATTTTGCACACCCGTAGTTCTTAAGTCTATCCCAAATCTCCTAACAAAGCAGTTTTGTTCTACGCCTTGGAGTCATACATCTCTGGTTTCTTGGGAAATAACATTTATAAAATATACATGGTTTTAATCTATGTGTTTTGTAATCATGAGCAAATTAATCAGAAATGTTATTAATCATAATAAATTTGTTAATCGTAATAGATCCGAATGGGGTTCCGAGGTGGTTTGGCGCTTCGAATTTAACCTTCCAATTTGAAGCGTTGGTGGTCATGCCTCAAAATACATTCGAATAACCTTCAGATATAAGAGAAAGTGTTTTAATTCAACCAATCTCCTGGCTAGATTCTATTTCTCTCCTGTTATTCAGGAGAGAAATCCCCCTTCCCATCCTGGAGTGGTTGCTTTCTATGGGGTTCTTAAACCGGGTTGCAGAAGTGGAGGGAATCTGGGTTTGTGAAGAGCATTGGTGTCTGGCTGCTGTTGCTATTCAGGAGAGAAATCCCCCTTCCCATCCTGGAGTGGTTGCTTTCTCTGGGGCTCTTAAACCGGGTTGCAGAAGTGGAGGGAGCCTGGGTTTGTAAAGGGCATTGCTGTCTGGCTGCTGTTGCTATTCAGGAGAGAAATCCCCCTTCCTGTCCTGGAGTGGTTGCTTTCTCTTAAACCGGGTTGCAGTAGGGAGGGAGGCTCGTTTGCAAAGGGCATTGGTGGCTGGCTGCTGCTTCTCCTCTGCAAGATCTCCCTTGCAAACCACTTCCTTTCCCCTTTTGCAGCCTTCCCTCCTATCTTTGCCAGAAGCTTTAAGTGAGGAAGGGGGGACAAGGAGGGGGGATCAATCCCAATCCATGATCCAGATCACTTCACTCCAGTTTTGTGCTGGCAAAACACCAAACTAGAACTCTCCACCCAGGTTGGTGTGTGAATGACTTTCTACTTCAGGAGGAGAAGAACATTGGAAATGGACAGGGAAAGCAAGCTATCACCCTACTAAGGATTTTCCACAACTCCCCCCTATTATTTTAAATTATTCTGATATTATTATTATTATTATTATTATTATTATTATTATTATTATTATTATTATAATAAAAGGTTGCATTTTAAATCTATGTTTTAGTAGTATTCCTAAAACCCGCTCTATATTTGTGTGTATGTGACATGTGTAAGCCCCATCCACTCCTGAGCGCATTCCCTCCTGGTTAGAAGCGGGCTAAACCCATCGGAAGAAACCTACTTCTAGATTATCTTCTCATCCCAGATTATCTGGCAGTGTAGACTCATATAATCCAGCTCAGAGCAGATAATCTGGGATCAGATCTTGGGATATAACAGCAGTGTGGAAGGGGCTGGATCTACATTGCCCCAATTCCCAGGATCTGATCCCAGATTATTTTCTTATCATAGAATATCTGGCAGTGTGGACTCATATAATCCACTTCAAAGCAGACAATTTGGGATCAGATCCTGGGATAGAGGAACAGTGTGGAAGAGGAATCAGGCTGGATCTACATTGCTCTATATCCCAGGATCTGACCACAGATTATCTGATTTAAACTGGATTATATGAGTCCCCAGTGCCATATCATCTGGGATAAGAAGAAAAGTGATGGATCTGGACCAAGCATGGCAAACAGACGCAACATGTCCAACTGTGAATACTGGCAGGTTTTGTGGGTGATTGACCTTGGCATCAGAGAGTTATAGTTCACCTGTATTTGAGAACACTGAACCCAGCAAGTGATGGATCTGGACGACACTTGGCACACAGGCCCAACATGGCCAGCTGTGAATCCTGGGGGAGTTTTGGGAAGGTTGACCCAAGACTTTTGGGAATTGTAGTTCACCCACATCCTTATACATTTTCTCATGGGAGCATTCCTAAAAAACAAAAGACTGAGTTTTTTTTCCTAAGACATAGTGTAACATCAGAAGCGGGCTAAGCCTCAAAGGAAGAAAGCCACTCGTGAGTAGAAGAGGGCTAAGCCTCATAGGAAGAAACAGCAGGCCCCTTTTTGGGACAGCATGGTGTAGTGTAAAGGTTTGAGAGTTGGACTATGATTGTGGCTTCATTCCTCACTCAGCCATGGAAACTCACTGGGTGATCTTGGGCAAGTCACACATTCTCAGCCCCAGAAAACCCAATGGAACAGGAAATAACACTTTCAAACCAGGAACAGATTTCCTTATTCAGAGGCTGTTGGCCATCTGTCAGGAGTGATTTGATGGTGTACTATGATTTCTGTTCCTGGGTGATAAATGCCATTTCCTAATTGGTTCTGTCATAGAAACATGGCAAAACTTTATGACACTGCCTGAACTTTGTCTTTGCGCAAGGGACATGGTGCTATGAAAGCACATTATAGATTCCTGGGACACTGTCCACCACTTTAACAAAGTTTCAGCAAAAAAAAGTTTCTGAAGTAGAACAACAATTTTCAAAGTAAAGACAACTCAATGAAAAAGGAGATAACACTTTCAAACCAGAAACAGATTTTTGTTATTACAAAAATTTGCCAAAAATCTGAGGATAGGTCAAACGTTCTTAGATTTGGTGAGCTAAAAGTGGTAAATGTGTTCTACAACTGTAGCAAATTTCATTAGGATAGCTCAAAACTGAGGGAGAGAGAAGCCCCTCAATTTTCCCCATTGATGGTAATGTTTTCCTTCATGTGCATGCGAATCCACCATTAACAAGGTACATACAAAGATTCGGAACTGGAGGAACTGAAGGTCAGCTGTTATCAACAGCTCTATGGTTTTTGAAGAGGTATAAATCAGTGATTCTTAACATGTGGGTCCCCAGGTGTTTTGGCCTACAACTCCCAGAAATCCCAGGCAGTTTATCAGCTGTTAGGATCCCTAGGAGTTGAAGGCCAAGACATCTCGGGACCCACAGGTTGAGAAAGGGAGAAATGTGCCAAGAGTAAGGTTCATTAGGCAAACTCTTGTTGTAACTGTGTTCCATTAGGAAATGTATGTCCTCACTGTGAAAGACCATTCAAACCAAGAATAGGGACCTCCCCACATTGATGAGGGGCAGTGGGGGGATTCACTAGCCTAGTGGTGAATCTGTGAGGTAGCAAGGCAATCCTGTTGACCTGTTCCCATCGCCCTTAGCAATGCTTCCCCATCACACATAAGAAAGGGTTGCAGTGCAGCTTCCCTCCACGCTGGCCCTTTTGCTGCCTCCCGTGTTCTGGGTGAAGTGTTCTAGGCACAGTCATGCTTGCCACATGATCTTGGAGGCATCTACGGACAACGCTGGCTCTTCAGCTTAGAAATGGAGATGAGCACGAACACCCCCAGAGTCAGACATGACTAGATTTAATGTCAGGAGAAAACCTTTACCTACCTTTACCTATGCAATTTAAAAAAGTAAAAACAAAAAATGGCTTTTAATTCAAAAATAAAAAGGTATTACCACAACCCCCTTCTCTCATTAAATAAGACAACTTGCAGCTCTCCAGATGTTTCTTAACTATACTCCCTGTAATTGTTGGCATTGGTTTTTTTTCATGATCACAGTATTGGCCACTTCATCCTAAAATTTGCTCTCCTATGTGTTTTGGACTGCCAGAAGTCCCAGAAAAGGGTAATCAGGAATTCTTGGAGCCGAAAACCAAAAAGCACACAGAAGCACAGTTAGATAACAACTAGCAGAGTCACATCAGATGATTTGAGAAGCATGACTAGAAGCCAGAGCCAGTTGCCTATATCTTATGTGCCATCTAATGGGATAGCCCATATATTGTAATTGCTATTATATGCCTTCAACTCCAATGTGCAGTGGGCATATATTGTAGTTTTCCTGGCAAGATATATTCAGAGGAAGCAAGCTATTTTCTAGGGTTGGGAGAGTATGGTTGGCCCAAGGTGACCCAATGGGTTTTTCATGACGGAGTGAGGGTTCTAACTGTGGTCTCCCAATGTCCTAATCCATACTCAGCTGCTACAAATGCAACATTGTCCTCCTTGGTTTTCTTTTGTGTCCATTTGTTTTATTTTTAAAAGGTACTTTAATTGCATGTCAGCCAAGTGGAGAGTTTTGATATTATCTGTTTTAGAGAGCAA
Organism: Anolis carolinensis; assembly: GCF_035594765.1. Classification (NCBI taxonomy): domain Eukaryota; kingdom Metazoa; phylum Chordata; class Lepidosauria; order Squamata; family Anolidae; genus Anolis; species Anolis carolinensis. Next base: position 7,630,490 of record NC_085841.1, read on the forward strand.
AGGATGTTCTTCCTTGAAGGTAGCAATGGACATTAAGTACCAATTACATAGACTGAAGCCAGATTGGTTTTCTTTGTTGAATGCTCATTTTAATGGCACGGACATATTCACCATGAGGAAATATCAGCAGCACAATTTTTAGCTGGTTTTGTTTAATGGTCATACTAGCCCCAGTAAGAAACAAAATGAGTCTATAACTAGATTACGCTCAGGAGATCCCAGGTCCTGATTCTATGGCGTCCATCTGCCATCTTAGATGGGCAAATCTCTAGTTCAGTTGAGTAGAGGAAAGGGTTGCTGAAATTTTGCAAAGGGCAATTAATTTGTTGCTGAAGCCATTCTGGGGATATGTCTGTTTACTTAAACTGGAACCTTGGTATCTGCTGGGATCAAAATCCAATGCTGAAGTACTATATGCAATCATGTAATAAAATGGCTCTTCTTATGAAAAATTGTAAAATAATGGTTGTTATCTGGATTCTTTTTCAAAAATATTTTCAAGTCATGGATGGTGGAATGCAGAATGATTGAATATAGAGGGCCAACTATATTTACTAAGTTCCCTTTTTTTGTTACCAGTGCTCTCCTTACGTTTTGCTCTCTGCCCAATTTTTAGCTAGAAAGACAAATGCCCATCAAATTAATACCACTTGAATACCTTCATTTCCATGCCTGTCCCACTAATCCTTCCTGGTGAGCAAGACAAGAGCATCAGTGACTAAATTCTCCACTTTTTTGTCCAAACTGCCAACAACAGATGAATGTGTCTCTCTGGAAAGCGACTGCCATTGTCCACTGAGCTAAGAATGTCCCTCTGGTGAAGATCTCTACCAGCCAACTGGCTTCAATGGAAATGACTACTCCCTTTCAGTATTCATAAGTCTGGAAAATGTACCTTAGCTTAGTGGTCTCTAAATGCTTTCTTTGCATCTCTAAATGCTATCTGTTTAGCCTGCAGAAGAGAAGGCTGAGAAGAGACAGGTTGAGGGCCATGTATAAATATCTGAAGGGAAGTTATAGGGAGGAGGGAGCAAGTTTGTTTTCTACTTCCGTGGAGACTAGAATCATAGAATCGTAGAGTTGGAAGAGACCTCATGGGCCATCCAGTCCAACCCCCTGCCAAGAGCAGGAAATCGCATTCAAAGTACCCCCGACAGGACACAATGGAGCAATGGTTTCAAATGACAGGAAAGGAGATTCCACCTGAACAATAGGAAGAACTTTCTCACTGTGAGAGCTGTTCAGCAGTGAAACTCTCTGCTTCGGAGTGTGGTGGAGTCACCTTCTTTGGAGGCTTTTAAACAGAGACTGGATGGCCATCTGTTGGGGGTGCCTTGAATGTGATTTACTGCTTCTTGGCAGGGGGTTGGTCTGGATGGCCCATGAGGTCTCTTCCAACTCTAGGATTAAGAAAGTTCAATCTTAACCTGCCACAAAAAATGCCTCATGGAGAACATGAATACCAAACATTGTTATGTTTTTAGACAGCCCACATTTTTGAGGACAGTGCTTTAATTGTGGATTATCCAAATGAATAGCTTTCTGATACTATCCGTTTTAGAGAATACAAAGAGTACATGGTAGACCAATGATGTTCTTCCTGAGATTTTGCAAAGCTTACGTAATTGATTCCACTTGGAAAGAATTCCCAGGGATGCAGATCTATATACTTACATTGGGGCCTTGGTATCCTTTGAGGCTTGGTTGTAGGATCCCCCACAAATTTGAAAAAGAATACAATAGTCTGTTAAAATAGTATTCTTCTTATAGAAAATTGCAAAGTTATTGTTCCTTTGTGGAATTAAAAATTATTTCAAGCCATGGACAGACATGGCTTGCTTCATGCCTGATTGGCTCTTGCTCCCTACTGCCTTCTACCCCCATCAGACTGGATGACATTATTCTTCCTAGTTCTATAAATAGTGACAACTTTCCTGTCTAATTCAGATTGAGTCTTGGAGCTGTTTCTCTTTCCCGGCACATTTGAGATCTCCAAGGAAGCCTGTGCCATGAGGTTTCTTCTCCTTTTCGTCCTGGTTGGCCTGGTCTTTTCCCAGGTTGCTGCATGTGAGCAAGCTACTTAAGATAATTATTGGGGGAGCAGAGGAAAGTCATAGAAAGATACACCAACATTTATAGATGCTGTCATCCTGTTAATGAACTACACGTGTCTTAGCGGTGCTATGTATTGGGGTGAATTATTCAGATTTGTGAGTTGATAATGAATTTGCTCATGCCATAATGATATGAATTATAGCAATGCGCATTGGATTTTGTCTTACACTACTGCAGTCGCACACAGTGTATTGCCATTTCACATTGTGGATTGGAATTATGCATTATGCAGTGATGGTTTCAATTATCCATTGTGCATGCCAGTTGTGCATTTGTACAATGTTGCTGTTTTCATAGTGAGTTATTTTTACTGGCATAGCGTATGTATACCCACAGATATTAATGCTATACAGCAGAACTGCACAATTTGTGCAGTACCATGGCTTTATAACAACAGGCTAGTTTGTTAACTTTGGTGCATAGAGAGAAGGAGTATAATACTCAGAGGAGGGGGGGATGGCAGGTTCCTGTTGCTACTCTGCTATAGCACTATGTGTGGTCTTCTCTAAGGCTTAGACTCGCAGCCTCTGCGGACTGCAGCAAAGCCTTGTGAGGGCTGCATCAGGTCCGCTGATCTTTGTACCAACTGCAGTTTCCAAACCATCTTCAAAAGCAGCCCTATGTAGAGTGCATTGCCGTAATCCAACCTGAAGGTAACTAAGGCGTGGACCACCATAGCCAAGTCAGACTTCATGAGGTACCATCACAGCTGGCACACAAGCTTTAACTGTGCAAAGGCCCTCCTGGCCACCGCTGACACCTGAGCCTCAAGTGTTAGTGCTGAGTCCAGGAGGACCCCCAAGCTGTGGACCTATGCCTTAAGGGGGAGTGCGACCCCATCGAGCACAGGTTGCCACCCTATGCCCCGTTTGGCCACATGACTGACCTGGAGGACCTCTGTCTTGTCAGGATTAAGGTTCAGCCTGTTCGCCCTCATGCAGTCCATCACAGCAGCCAGGCACCGATCAAGCATCTGGGGGGCTTCCTTGGAATTTGGTGGAAAAGAGTAGTAGAGTTGGGTGTCATCTGCATAGAGATGGCACCCAACTCTAAAACTCCAGATGACCTCACCCAGTGGTTTCATGTCAATGTTAAAAAGCATGAGAGACAGAATGGAACCTTGCGGGACTCTACAGGATAATGGCCAGGGGTCCGAGCAGGAGTCTCTCAGCTTCACCAACTGGGAGCTGCCCTCCAGGAAGGAGCAGAGCCATTGCAAAGCAATGCCCCCAATACCCATTCCAGAGAGCCGCCCCAGAAGGATTCCATGGTCAATGGTATTAAAAGTCGCTGAGATGTCCAAGAGAACCAACAGGGTCACACTCCCCCTATCAAGTTCTCTGCGGAGGTCATCCACCAAGGCGACCAAAGCTGTCTCCGTAACATGACCAGGCCTGAACCCAGACTGTGATGGATCCAGATGATCAGTCTCTGTCAGGAACCCCTGGAGCTGCGAAGTGACCACCCGCTCCAGAACCTTGCTCAAAAAGGGAAGGTTTGAAATTGGTCGGTAGTTATTAAGTACCGACGGATCAAGGGACACCTTTTTCAGGATCGGCTTAACCAATGCCAATGCTTTAAGGTGGATGGAAAAAGTCCCTGATCCAGTGAGGTGTTTATTATCCTCACAAACCAATTTACCAACTCCCCCCCCCCACTGGCAAGTTTTATTAGCCAAGATGGGCAAGGGTCTAAAGCACATGTGGTCACCCTCACAGCGCCAAGGATCCCCTCGATGTCATCAGGGCACACAAGCTGAAACAAATTCATTAACATTGGACAACCAGGTGCCTCGGTTACCTCCATAGATACTGCATTAAGGCTGGTGTCTAAGTCGGAGTGTATCGAGCGACTTTGTCTGCAAAATGATGGGTGAATTCGCCACATCGAGTTGTCAGGTGGTCAGGGTGACACCTGACACCTGACACCTGAACCACCCCCCCCCCCCTCCACACAGACGGAGGAGCTCACCCACCACTTGAAACAACTCAGCTGGTCTATTTGTTGCAGAAGCAATGCTGGCATTCGAGAAAGCTTTTCTGGTTGCCCGCAATGCTGCGGAGTAGGCCTTAAGAGAGGCTCAGGGGATTGTGGAACGGGGCACCTGGTCAGATAGATGGAATCTCGATAGACCACGGTAACTCCACCTCCCCACCCTCCAGACCTGGCCTGCTGGTGCACTCCAAAACCCAGAGGACACAGCTGGGTGAGGTTGACCCCTCCCAGCTCATCCAACCAGGTTTCGGTAATGCATGCCCGATCCGCTTTCTCATCCATGCAACTAAGAAAAGTGTGTGACCAAATATTGTTTCTAAGGACCTCATCACATTGAGTTCAAGAAGCGTCTTCTCTTTGCTTTTTTGCACTGTTGCCATGCTGCTGGTACGGATTCCACCTAAGCCCATAATATGATGCAGGGCTACCTCTGAATGGGGCTCCATTGAGCTCTGTCAGCAGTGTGTTGGCAGTGTGGAGAAGTGGATCTCATAGAAGAAGATGGGGAGAAAGTGTAAGGAAGTGGGGAACAGAGAGGAAATGTTGTGGGAAGGGAGCTCATGATAGTAAGGGAACAAAGTATTACAGTGCCCCACACTTTCCCCCGTTATCCCTTGCTGTCTTCCGGCTTCTCAGCCTCAATGTGATGAGATCCTTAGTCTGTGCAGGAAAAAACTCCTTAAGGCATTGGTTCTCAACCACTGTTTTGGCCTAAAACTCCCAGAAATCCCAGCCAGTTTACCTGCTGTTGGGATTTCTGGGAGTGGAAGGCCAAAAAACCTGGGCACCCACAGGTTGAGAACCACTGCCTTAAGAGTTTCAGCCATAGAATTGGAGTGAGGAGGTTCGGGAATAGCAGCAGCTTTGTGAATCATTTGGCAGCTGGTGACTTCCATGGTAATGGAGTGGTGGATACATTTTTGTTTGAGTGACAACTTGAAGGGAGATGTCAAGATGCTGAAATATATCTTCAAAATATGTCCTGCACCTGGGTTGATGCATTTAAAACAGGGATGGACAAATCACAGCGCATGGGCCATATGTAGCCATTTCTGTGACCCTAATACTTGCAAGAGTCAAAATGATTTAAGATTTTTTTATTTGGAAAATTGCTTCCATGTGCTCGCTGGGGCAATGGAGGAAATTTAGCTTCCTTATTGGCTTCTGTTAGGATATCTTAAGCCCGAGGGAGACTTTATAAATGTCAGGAAGGGTGACTTGCATCTACTTTATATTGTGAAAAAAAAAGAATTCCCCTGGAGCTGGAAATGTTTTGGGTCGAGGCTTAGTGTAGTAGTGTAAGACAAAATCCAATGCGCATTGCGAAATATTCCCATTGACTTCCTTCACCCTTTGCAATATGTGTCCATTTGTATCCCTTTCAGTATGATATCTGTACTAATGACTCTATTTTCTGTTTCTTTTCAGCACTCTTTAAAAGCCAGTGTGAGAAAAAGGATGGCTTTTGTCTTGCTGATAATTTTGAATGTCCCTCTACTCCTCAAATCCCATTTAAATGTAAGAAGAAGAAGAAGCAAAAATATATCTGCTGTCAGAGATATCACGACGAAAATTATTGATCATCACTCAATCAAATTTGTGCTAAGACAAAGTGATATCAATCTTATATAGTTATTAAAAACATACCAAAAAGCATAGATTTGTTTTTTTTATTTTTAAAAAAGTATCTGCTAGATGCAGCCCAAGATATTTTGTCACTTGGACAAGATTAAAATAGGAAACTTCAGGGTTCCTCGTCCACTTGGCCAAACAAATATTCTCACCCACTGGGCCAAAACATCATTTCCATGGGTTTTTCATTCATATATTCAGCCAATTTCGAATTTAAAAGATTTGACAGGAAAAGATTTAGAAAGTAAACCTTGAATTGCTGTGCATCAAGCATTATATTCATATAGAATCATAGAGTTGGAAGAGTCCACGTGGGCCATCCGGGCCAACTCCCTGCCAAGAAACAGGAAAATCACATTCAAAGCACATGTGACACGTGTGATGTAATCGTCCAACATTTCATAGATCTCTCCAGCATACATTCGGGTTGTTTGCCATTTTATATTAGGAACACCATTTTACTATGCCCATCACATATTATGGGACTTGAATATCTACACATTTTGCGTGGGCATGAGTGACTGAAGCCTCCCTCCAGCAAACAAACCTAATGATGAGACACACACTGAGTTGGGATAGCTAATGGCTACAACTGGCTTATTGTGTTGTCGAAGGCTTTCATGGCTGGGATCACAGGGTTGTTGTATGTTTTCCGGGCTGTGTGGCCATGTTCCAGAAGTATTCTCTCCTGACGTTTTGCCCACATCTATGGCAGGCATCCTCAGAGGTTGTGAGGTATGGAAAAACTAAGGAAGGAAGGTTTATATATATCTGTGGGAAGTCCAGGGTGAGGAAAGAACTCTTGTCAGTTGGAGGCAATAAACTGGCTTATTGCTTACAGAAGACAAACAGGGTTGGCAGCTTGGTATGGGTCCTGGATCTGGGGTTCACGCATCCTGCTGCGGTTCAATACCTCTCAACTACTCCAGGGGATGCTGCTGTTATTGACCAGCACAATACTAAGATCCCGACACCGTAGCACCCCTGGAGAACCACAGGACCTTCCCCCTTCTCCAATTGGGGGGGGGGGGGAGATAGGTAAGAAGGATCCATGGCCCATGCCACATGCCACAATGATGCAATGATGCTAAAGCTTTGGCTACTCCCAGCCAAGCTTGTTTTCATGCATTTGGTAGATGAATTCCCCAAATCACTAGAATCTGGAACACCAAAATGATATTTTACACACTTCTAGTACTTAAGTCTATCCCAGATCCCCTAACAAAGGAGTTTTGTTCCACGCCTTGGAATTATACATCTCTGGTTTCATGGGAAATATCATTTATAAAATATACATGGTTATAATCTATTTGGGACTCATGCGTATGTGTTTTTTTTTTATTAAAAACAACTAAAATGAGCTGAACTGGAGATGCCAACTCAACTGGGACATTACTTTCAGATTTCTCTAAGTCAGAAATGTCCTATAGATCACTTCCAATCAACACTGGCATTAAATGCTGCAAAGTTAAGTGAGATAACTGAGTAGCTCAAACTGACACAAATAATGATCCCCTTACCCATGGCTTAGATATCCACAGTTTCATGTATCCCTGCTCCAAACAATATGGATGTGTTTTTGGGGATCTCTGGGGGTGCATCTGTGCTGTAGAAATAATACAGGTTGACAGTAATTTAACTGACATGGCTTAATACTATGAAATTATGGTTTTGTGAAGTGCCAACACTTTTCGGCAGAGGATGTTAAAGGGTAACTTTCCCAGGGACTTCTAATGTTGAGCCAGGGTAGGCAAAGTGGTGCCAAATTTGCTCTTCTGAGTGTTTTGAACTTTTAGTTCCAGAAGCTGTAGCCAGCTTAGTCAATAGGAATTTTGAGACGTGAAGCTCATGAAGAGTTGAAGTTTGCCTGAGGATTTTGTATACTATAGGTTTGAAAACAAAAAGACCTCAAATTTTGTTTTTAAAGCCGCGGTATAGTGAATTTTGATAAGAACGTCATGGTCTGACACAGTTTTTAAAATTACTTTTTAAGGATTTAAAATATTTTTTTCACACAACCCTTACGATGTTTTTATGGGACCCTAGGGTTTAGCAGAACAACTTGAGCTGCAGCTCTGAGAGTGTAAAGAGGAGTTTAGCAGGCACCTCATCTAAGAAAGACAGACACAACAGCTCTCAATGCAATGGGCTGTTGGGAAACTATATTCTCCCTAGTTCCTGCTGTTGCAATATTAGGTTACAGAACTATTGACAGGATACATGCAAGGGGCTTGTGCTCATTCACCTGAGTGGCTATCTATTGGCATATGTGTATGTCTCTTCATGGTGTACTTGAAAGACTAAGCTATTAAAAGTGCCTGATTCCATTGCTCCATGTCCCAAAGTATTGGCACTTAGAGTGCTCTTGTATCTATAATCCTGAATGAACAGACTTTTGACCAAAATGCACAATACTTGCCTTAATGCCTCTCAGTATCTTCAGCTAAATCTGTGCCTTTTTGGAAGATTGGCAGGTAACAGCTTTATTCAATTTTTTTTAAAAATGAGAAATTATTTTAAATTACATCAACTTCAATGACTTCAAAACCCGGCATATCCTAGATACACAGATATCTATAGTAAATACCAAAAAACAAAACAACAAGTAGTCAACTGTGTTAGTCAACAATTGTGTTATACAGTACTTAAAACATATGAGACAATTTAATCTAGAAATGAGTAGCTTAACAAAGATATATAATGGTACAATACCCAATAGTGCAGTTTTTTTTTTTACTAACAGAGATTATACATATAATCAGAGTTTTTGTCTTCATTCAAACGTATAGTATTTAAGTCCTGTTAGTGATTTGTATACTCCTTGTGGAGGTAGTTCAAACTGTCTGTTATCACTTATTTAGGAATGTATTGAGTTTCATAACACTAGTGAAGATACCGTAGAATCCTGAAGAAGGAACTGCCCGAAACAAAGATTTACAAGCTCGGGGTTCTTTGTAGAGATTTTCCCAAGGACACCTCAAGTATCTTACTCATTACTACAGAGACTTTTCTTAAAACACATTCCTTTTTCATTGTTTATCAACCAATTATAAGACAATACAGCAGAGTGAAGATATAACTCTGAAGTAGTTGAACTAAAAGCCAGAGTGGATCTCTGCTTTCCACTATGGAAGTCACTATAAGCCACTGGCTGTTGGATCTTTGTACTTAGCACTGAGTCATTATGCTGTCACAAAATGTGGACTCTTGTGATAATACAAGAAGCTGACCCTGTTGAAATAATTAAGTACAAAATAAAAGATCACTCGAAATTGTCCAAAGCACCTCATTTAAATTAAAATGTTAAACCTAATAAACCAAGGGAAAACCCTACCTTTTACCATTTCTTCTTTCCTTGAATAGATAGTAGACTCTGAGATCTGTAAACCTATTGGAGAGCTGATGCAAATTCCCAAACTCGCCTGAGCCTAAATTCTTGGGGACAGAGCTTCAGAAAGACCTTTTTTTTTCTATATTTACCTACTGAAATCCTGAAATGCTCTTTGTGGGTTGTTTTGGCCCTTTCCATCCTCTACTGTATTGCCCTGCCCATTGAACCTAAAAAGACATAGTACACATAGCCCTTAGTACGTGAAGAGTATTCCAATCCAACAGTCCACAAGCCAAGCAAAGAAAGATGTATCTCAATTTGCAATAAAAATGCTTCCTGGAGAACATGAAAACTAAGTATTGTTCTGTTTCTGTAAAATCACCCTTCATCCCTCCTCGGTTCTTGGAGAAAGTTCTTTAATTGTCAATTATGCAAATAAGAGTTTTGATATTATCTATTTTAGAGAGCACGAGATTATCTGGGAGACTGATAATGTTCTTCCTTGGAGGCAAGAAAGAACAATAAAGACTGATCACTTAGATTGAAGCCAGATTTGCCTATTTTTTTCTATTGCTCCCTTTGTGTGAATACATATTAACCACAAGGAAATATCAACAGTATAATTCTAAGACATTATTGTTTGATTATCATCCTGGACCCGAAGGACCAGAATGGGTTTGTCAGTAAAATCCTGTTTGCAGAACCTGAGGACCCTTCCAGACAGGCCCTATGTCCTAGGATCTGATCCCAGGTTTTCTGTTTATCCCAGACAAAGCCGGCCCAAGATAATTTTCAAGTGTAAGCGAACAGAAATTTTGGTGCCCCCCCCCCCCACCAAACCACATGAACGGGCCAGCAGAGCATTTGATAAGCAAAAATGTTGGATAATATGAAGGGCAAGTGTGAATAACTGCAGTTGATCACCTTGATTAGCATAGAATAGCCTTGCTAGACATGGTTATGGTTATTGAGCATTATTCCTAGCAGTGCAATAATTGAGGACTTTTTAAGTATTGACCACTGGACTGATTCTGGACTATGATTTTGAACTTATGTGGTTGTAATTGTTGTTTTTAGTAGTTTTTGTTTTAATGTTTGAGTTTAATTGTCATTATATTATTGGAATTTGTATGTCGGCCATCGAATTGTTGCCAGTTGTGAGGCCACCCTGAGTCCTCTTCGGGTGAGAAGGGCGGGACAGAAGTATGGGAAATAAATAAATAAATAAATAAAATCAGGACAGTAAAAAAGAACACTCAAAAACAGGGGAATTCCAAACATGAAACAATCAGGGCCAGCTAACACCTCTCAACAAAGATATACAAACCCCACTTGCTTAGTTTCCAACAGACCTCACAACCTCTGAGGATGCCTGCCATAGATGTGGCCCTCCTCTGGACACTTTCCAGCATTATTTGGCAGAGAAGGAGAAAGACTTTGGGCCCTTCCACACAGCTCTATAACCCAGGATATCAATGCAGGATAACCCACATTACCTGCTTTGAACTGGATTGTCTGAGTCCTTACTGCCATATATCCCAGTTCAAAGCAGGTAATGTGGGTTATTTGTTTGAAGCCCTTCTTCCAAGTTCTAGTCTCCAAGGCAGAAGACAACAAGCTTGCTCCCTCCTCCCTATGACTTCCTCTCACATAATTATACATGATGAGGAAATTCCCAGCTTGATTTCGTCCCTGCAGGCTATATGATTATGTGGGATGCTGTGATGACTCATGGGCCTTGTAGTCCCGCTCCTAGTGTCCCTGTGGCAGATGAGGATGAAAACATGGGGTTTTCTCCGGATCAACAACAGCCGGAATCCTTTCAGATGCCTGATGTTGATGTTTTTGCCCAAGAAGCAATTAAAAAAGACCTTGAGCAATCCTCGCCTCCTTTTTCCAGGAGACAGTCCTATACTGCGGAAAGGAGAGAAAGGGAGCAGATTCGCAGGAGTCTGAGAATCGCAGCTAAACAAGACACTGATTAGCCATGCTTCCCTTGGGAAAATCTAGGGACTCTCACATCTGGAGAAAACTGGGTTTCGTTTTCCGTTCTCTAGGGAAAGAGAACGCTGGACACCTGTTTGGCGGGAAAACGAGACCCAGATATAGGTGCCTGGCACGGTTGGATCCGTGCGGAGTCAACAGAGCAGCTTCAGGAGTGATTTGGTGTTCCAGCCTAGTGTGGACTTCGCAAGTCCGCAACCCCAGCTTCCTTGCCTTGCCAATTCAAGTATTCAAGAACTGCCTTGCCTTTCCAAGTATTCCAGAATTGCCTCGCTTTGCTCCAGCCACGGACCTTGTTCCAAGAATCAAGTTTTGCACTCGTACCTTGTTGTGGCTTTTTACCTTGGACCCTGAAATACTTTGGACGTTTCCCCACACTATTGCTTGGCAATAGTGTGTGTTTCGGTTTGGGATTTAACTTTGAACTCTAATATCATTTATTGGACAAAACATTTCTGGACTATATTTGACCTCATTTGATAGGTCTGCTTCTGGACTACATTTTCTACTTGTTTTTATTATTCTTATATATTTCCTTAATAAAGATATTAGATAGTTATTGGCCTCCATGTTTGGTTCTTGGTGCTCCGTAGCCTTGGGCGTGACAGATGCAGGACTTCTTTGGGGTCAGAAACACCGTTTCCCGCCAAAGGGAAGGGGATGGGGTCTCAGAAACATAATGAGGCAACATAACACATGGGCAAGTAGGAACACATAGACAGAAACACTGAGCTTTTAGGGCAATTTTATATACATGAGAGATGTAGTTTCCCAAAGTACCCTAGCAAGCCAGACTCCTTGGCACATAAATCCTGGGGGACTCTAAAGAGAGGGATGAAGGAAGGAATGTCCCCAATTTGGGAAGGCGCGGGGCCAGGATGGCCCCGATAGAGGGAAAAGATGAACTGATTGCAAGAGAGTGAATAAGTATAAGTTCTGAATTGCTATTGTTACAGAGTAGTCGGTGGCTCCCAGAGAGAGCACACCACACTCAGAACCAGGAGGCTGCGAGTTCGAATCCCGCTCAGGGACAAAAATGTCAAAATCAGCTGGAAAAAGGCAACAGAGGGTACGGGGCGCACTGAGGGCTGCCAAGGCACATGGTTTGCCCGAGAGCGCCCCCCATCGACGTGTGCCTAACTCCGAGGCATAATTGGCGTCCCATGTTGGACCGGCCCTGATCCCAGATTATCTGGCAGTGTGGAGTCATATAATCCAGTTTAAAGTAGAAAACCTGAGATAGGATCCTGGGATATAGGGCCTGTTTGGAAGAGCCCTAGGTCTCAATTTTTAATCAGACATTAAAGATCCAGATGTTGTTTTGGATAAAGAATTAAAGATTCAGCTGGCCTGTTGTAGGGTGCCTCAGTGATTAACTTTGACAATAGATGACATCTCACCCATTGCATGTATCCCTTTGCTGAGCTATGCTATTCATGCTGTGCTAAAAATGCTGTAACTGCTCAAGGATGACAACCAAATGTTATATCTACAAAATCCTTAATCCCCCTCCAATTAGCTCATATAACGGGAAATACCTCAAACAAATGTTGCCACAAATGTGGGGGAATAGGTTCATTCTCCCAAATGTGGTGGGGCTGTAGAAAAATTCAAATATTTTATAGTAAAATAAGAAAAGAAATGGAATAAATGATAGGGAAAGAATTAATATGGGACAAAGCCAGATTTATGCCCCTCACAATAAAGGTAAGGGACAATAACAATAAATGGACCGAGATTCTAAAATATATGACAGCCGCAATACAAGCCACAATAGCCTGAGGATGGAGGGATGAGACAAAATGGGACATAGAAACTTGGTGGTCTTATATATCAGAATATATAATTAATGATTTCATTATTCGAAGGAAAAGAAAATATACAAACAGTCTAAAAGACTTGGCCACGGTGGTCCACGCTCTGGTTACAGCTCGTTTGGACTACTGCAACGCACTCTACGTGGGGCTGCCTTTGAAGACGGCTCGGAAGCTCCAACTAGTACAACGGGCGGCAGCCAGACTAATAACAGGAGCGGCTTACAGGGAGCGTACTACTCCCATGTTGAGTCAGCTCCACTGGCTGCCGATATGCTACTGAGCCCAATTCAAAGTGCTGGTTTTGACCTACAAAGCCCTAAATGGTTCTGGCCCATCTTACCTGTCCGAATGTATCTCCCCCATGAGCCTTCTAGAATTAGATCATCGGGGGAGGCCCTGCTTTCTGTTCCACCAGCTTCGCAGGTAAGGCTGGTGGGAACGAGGGACAGGGCCTTCTCGGTGGTGGCTCCTCGGCTGTGGAACACCCTCCCCAGCAACATACGGCAGATACCAACTCTCCTAGGCTTCAGGAAAGCCTTAAAAACATGGTTGTGCACGCAAGCTTTTAATGAATGAGAACATGGACTTTACATGACCTGTACGAAGACTTGAGGATTCTGGATGAATGGATTTTAATCATGGACATTCATAAAAATTTATATAATGTGATTTTATTTTGTAATGGTATCTGTTTTATACGAACTGTTGTTTTTACATTGTTTTTAGGCATTGATTTTTGCCATTTACTGTAAGCCGCTTTGAGTCTCCTCGGAGAGAAAGGCGGGGTAAAAGTGATGTAAATAAATAAATAAATAAATAAATAAACAAACAAGACTGGTTCAGGAAATGGTCAGTCCTAATTGATAAAATAGATGGAAACGAAAGATACACCACCTTGAACCAGGTGTTCCATACGGTTAAAATGATACAGTGATAATATATTGAATTGCTGTTCCGGGGGGAGGGGGAATGGGGGGGAGGGCAGGGGGGTGGGTGATACACTCCAAAGGATCATTTAAAATGTCATTTAAGCATTAGTTACTTTTGGTATTATGTACAGTAGAGTCTCACTTAACACTCGCTTATCCAACGTTCTGGATTATCCAACGCATTTTTGTAGTCAATGTTTTCCACACATTGTGATATTTTGGTGCTAAATTCGTAAATACAGTATTTACTACATAGCATTACTGCGTATTGAACTACTTTTTCTGCCAAATCTGTTGTATAACATGATGTTAGGGTGCTTAATTTGATGTTTAATAGGCTTTTTCTTAATCTCTCCTTATTATCCAACATATTCGCTTATCCAACGTTCTGCTGGCTCGTTTATTTTGGATAAGTGAGACTCTACTGTATATTGAAATAAGACATGCATCACAAAAATATTGTTAATTGTTGGAATGTAAAAAAAAAAATTAAAAAAACAGGAAAAAAGGAGAGCAACACCTTACTGAGATTTTGCAAAGATTAATTGATTTGTCGATTGTACTTGCAAAGAATTCCCAGGGATATGCATCTGTGGAGTGTTGTTTCAAGACCTCCCTATAGATACCCAAATGAATGTTCCATGTCTCATTATATAAAACAATGTAGTAAAATAGTGTCCCTTTTATGAAATGGCAAAGTCAACATTGCTTTGTGGAATTTAAAACTATTTTCAAACTGTGGATAGATAGCTTCAAGTCACTTTCTGCTCTCCTTGCCTATGCTACTTTTCATCTTTTCAGTTCAACTTAGGCTTGATGGCCCATCCTGCGCATGGGTAGAAGCCAACTACCTCCTTTCCTTCACCTGCTAGGCTGAATGGCAGTTCTATAAATAATGTCTTTGACAGAGTTGTTTCTCTCACTTGGCAATCTTGAGATCCAAGAAAACATCAATAAATAGTGAGAATTTCCTGTCTTATATAGACTGAGCAGCACTTTGCCTTAGAGTTGTTTTGCTGACTTGGCGAACTCGAGATCTCCAAGGAAGCTTATGCCATGAAGTTTCTTCTCCTTTTCAGTCTGGTTGGCCTGGTCTTCTCCCAGGTTGCTGCATGTAAGCAAGAAACTTACGAAGGTTACTGAGAGGGAGGGAGAAGGTGAAGGTGACAGATAGAAAGAAACACACACATATACAGAGGGTGTCACCCTGTTAATAACCTATCCAGGTCTAAGTGTTGCTGTTGCTATGTACAGGGGTGAATTCATTATGATGCAACACACGTGTTCTGTATATAATGGTGGACATGGAATTTGCTCATAACATTTATTTATTTATTTACAGTATTTCTATTCCGCCCTTCTCACCCCAAAGGGGACTCAGGGCGGATCACAATGCACATATATATGGCAAACATTCAATGCCATTTGACACACGACATATATAGACAACACATATAGACTGACGCAGAGGCAATTTAACGTTCCAACTTCTGGCTTTCATGAGGTTATGCTTGATTCTGGCCACAGGGGGAGCCACCGCTTCACCATCTACTTGTGACACTGAGTCATTGATGGAATGCTGGAGATTTTATGGCATTGTAAATTAGTTAAATTAGCCTCCCCGCATAAGCGGTACCTAAATTTCTACTTGACAGATGCAGCTGTCTTTCAGCTGCCTAGGTCTACCAGCAAGCTGGACTATTTTATGTTCAGGAGCTTACCCTGACCCGGGCTGGGTAACACAATGGTATAAACTGTAGCTATGCTTATTGTTTTTTTTTATTATTTCACTTGTGCAATTTCACATTGTGCATTGGAATCATGCATTATGCAGTGGTGGTTTCAATTATACACTGTGGTTTACAGTTTTGCATAGGGAGTTCATATTTCTGGTATAGCATATCTTTACCCACAAATAGTGATGCTACTCAGAAAGAAATGTTGGATCACAGCCAATGGGAGTGATAACTGAATATTTAATTCCCTCTTTCTCTCTCTTTGATGTCAGGAAATTTAATGAATGAGAAAATGTGTGCTAGATGTTAATTCTGAATTATGCAGCTCAGTATAATTACTGAAATAGAGGTTCTATGGGATTTGCTGTTATTTACTGCAGAGTGGGGATTTATTTATTTTATCATCTCAGAAGCAAATCAAGAAAACAGTTATAATGTAAAGAAAAACCACAAACAAAGTTAGAAATTTGGCATTATACTAAATTTCCTTTGGCCAGAAGCTGGCCACTTGGAGTGCCTGTGGTCTCGCTGTTGGAACGTCCTCCATTGTGCATGTGGCAGGGCTCAGGCTACATTGTAGTAAGTGGTCTGTGGTTTGTGCTTCTCCACACTCACATGTTGCGGACTCCACTTTGTAGCCCCGTTTCCTTATATTGGCTCTGCATCTTGTGGTGCCAGAGCGCAGTCTGTTCAGTGCCTTCTAAGTTACCTAGTTGTCTGTGTGCCCAAGATGGAGTTTTTCATCTGGTCTCAGTCTTTGTTTAAGGTTCCAATTTTTAACCTGCTACTTAAGTGGGGATGAAAAGCATACCGTATATACTCAAAGATAAGCCGAGTTTTTCAGCCCTTTTTATTAGCTGAAAAAGCCTCCCCCGGCTTATAACCGGATCAAGGTCAAGCCGGCAGCGAAGCTTGGAGGCTGTTGCTTGCAATATATGATATATTTATCTCTCATCTTACCTTTCTTTTTCAGTGTTTACTTTTCCAAAGCCTTCCTCGCTCTTAACCAAGGAAATGTTTTGAAAACGGAAATAAGCCCTTGCAAGTCAGGAAGAAGAATATATATATATATATATATATATATATATATATATATATATATACCCATTAATCTTATGAAAGCATTTCCCCCTGAAATATTTGTTAATCTCTAGTACAGATATATAGGCATTTTCCCCTGCAAGCCTTTGCAATCCCTATGTTCCTTTATATTTGTATCTATATATATCTATTAATTTTATCCTATATACATATAGACATCTAGGGTTTTCCATGTACCTGTATTTCTTATCTATGTGTATACATTATTTTATATATGAATTTCCCCCTCATATGTTTGCAAGTCTTTGCAAATCCTATATACATATAGATATCTAGGGTTTTCCATGTACCTGTAAACATGTGAGGCGAAAATTCATATATAAAGTAATGTATACACATAGATAAGATGTTTACAAGCCTTTGCAAATCGTATAAAGATATAATTATCTATATATAGAGAGATGTCTAGAAAGATATATATGAATATACATATATAAGGCTTGTAAATATTACAGGGGAAATGTACACACACACACACACACAGAGATATTTCTAGATAGATATAAACATAAATATATAGGGCTTGCAAATAATGCAGGAGGGAAAGTCACATATATAGAGAGAGGATTGACAAACATTTCATATGTGAAATTAGCATATATAATTAATTATAGATCTATATCTAGCTCTGCATTGTTTATGTAGGCATTGAATGTTTGCCTGTTACTATGTTGGAAGCTGGCCTGAGTCCCCAGGGGGAAAGAGTGTTGTGATGGAGTCTTTGAGTAGTGATACTACTAGGAGTACTAGAAGGGGAAGAAAGACTACTTGTGAGCAAGATTCTGATGAGGAGAGACAAAGGAAGCAGATCTGGGAAATTCTTATGGAGCCTACTGATGATGACTGATTTGAGGGCTTTGAGGGGGATGATGGGGTTGAGAATCAGGAGGATGGGATGACAAGTTCAGAGGATGAGGCAATGGACTGGACTAAGGTGCAGAAGATCCAGGACATCTGTAGAGAACCCACAAGTAGCAGCATGTTTGAGGGTTGGCATGTTTGGAGATCCGGCTGAATCTTGGGGAGTTATGGGTTTGGATAAAAGATGGACAGAGTGGAGGGCTCGGCAAGGGGCTTCAGCTGAAAGGAGGTCAGGTGGGACGTTGTCTGATTCTAGTTCTGAGGAGGAATTGAGGCAAGAGGCTTCAGCTGCTAGTAGGGTGCTGGCTGATTCCAGTTCTGAGGAGGAATTGTGAATAAAAGTGGGGTTGGGAAATGGGATCCCTTTGCAGTCGGCAAGGTGTTGATGGGTATACATGTGTTCTTGAGAGCTGTTTGGGAAGACGTGTTTGAGAAGACTGCTGTGGACCTGCCATGTTGCATTCTATGCCTTGGCTCTGTGTATGACCTGGACTGGACTCTCGTGTTTGCTGCCTTCTCCTGCTTTGACCTGGATTGGATTCAATGACAACGATACTGTGTTTAACTGACTTCGCCAGAAGTCTTTGGCCCCCCGCTGTTCGTCTCTTCATGCCTGCTGGCGTCCTGATGTGAATTGGAGTGCTTTTTCTGTTGTTTTGCACAGTTTGGAGTTTGATCCGGATTATAATCCGGTTAAATCAGGGTTATTTTCTAGGGTGTGGGGTTTTGCTTTAACTGTGGAAAATACTGTGCTTCACACTGAAGATTAAATGTTTTGAGCCTTTTTGAGTTTGTTTTGGGGCTCTTTTTGTTGTGAACTAATAAACTCTACTTTTATTAAAGACTGGTCTGGCGCTTTAAGGGGTCTGTCTTGCAACAAATAGGGCAGGGTACAAATGAAGTTTTTATTCTTCTTCTTCTTCCAATAATAATAATAATAATAATAATAATAATAATAATAATAAAATAATAATAATAATAATAATAATAAGTTATTGTTAATACCATATTGTTTTTGACCCTACTTTTCCACTTACAGAGCTAGTTTACTGTTTTTCTTTGAAATACGGTAAATATTCCAAAACCTTTAACCTACTGATGCCTCAATATAATTTCATTGTGATCTATCTGAAATTTACCAGTAGCTGCTGCATTTTCCACCCTCGGCTTATACTCGAGTTAATACGTTTCCCCAGTTTTTTGTGGTAAAATTAGGTGCCTTGGCTTACATTAGGGTCGGCTTATACTCCAGTATATATGGCACTTTTACATTTTTATGGCCTTATTATTAAAAATGTTCTTGTATGCAACAAGACACCCTACGAAGAAGCTGTATAACTGCCGGAAAAGTTGTTTGTATCTTGGGCCTTTTGATCTGCAGTTTGCAACCAAATATTGTTTCTTAATCTGTGCAGAAAATAATCCATTTAGGATTGCATGCAGGGAAAAGTAATGAGTGTTTTGGAGAATGGGAGCAAATAATTCACCAAGCAGCTGCTGTTAATGGCAGTTGGTGATTTCCTTGTTAGTGGACTGGTGGATCCATTTTCGTTTTAATGAGAACTTGAAAGGAGATTTCAAGATGCTGAAAACTATCCTCAGAATATGCCCTGCACTTAAGATGATGCATTTAAAGCAGGGTTGGAACAAACTGCAGCTGGTGACCTCAGGGCCACTTCTGTGGCCTCACTACCTGCAATAATTAATGTTATTTTTGATACGTCATATTTGAAAAAATGCTGCCATGTAATCTCTTGGGCAATGGGGGAATTCTGGTCACCTTTTCAGCCCCTCTTAGGATATTTGAGGTCCACGAGAGACTTTAAAAATAACAGGAAGTGATTTACACTCACTTTTTATTGTGAAAAAAAATCCCTCTCCTGGAACTAAAAATGGTTTGGGTGGAAATGTTCCTCATGACGTTCTTCATCCTGTGCAATACGTGTCCATTTTTCCCCCTGTCAGTATGATCCCTGCACTAATGACACCATTTTCTGTTTCTTTTTCAGCACTCTTTGACAGCGCTTGTGTGAAAAAGAAAGGCATTTGTCTTGTGGAGACTCTTCGCTGTCCCTCCAATATTAAACTCCCATATCCATGCAAGGAAAAAAACGCTAACTGTTGTGCGGCATTGAAAATACAAACTCCTCCTAAATGAATGTTAGCAACCCTGATATCCTGATGAAAATAATGGATCTTCACTCAATTCAATATCATGGGTGCCACTGAGCCAAAACAAAGTTAACCTAATCTAATATTATTAAAAGCATGTAAAAAAAAGAGCATGGATTTCTTCTTTTGTTTTTTTTTTTTCAGTGTCTCTTAGATGGAGTCTATGATATTTCATCACTTGGACAGAATGAAACTAGGAAGCTCAGACCCTTCTTCAGGGTTCCTCACTCACTAGGCCAAACGATCATATAAATGGGTTTTGTATTCATGGATTCAACTAATTTTGGATTAAAATATTTGGATCTAGAAATCAAACCTTGATTTGCTGTTTAGGGATAGTTACATATGCTGTACCTGCACAACATTTCATAGCTCTCTCCAGCAATCATTGGGGTTGTTTGCAATTTTATATACAGAACACCATTTCACAATGCCCACTTGAACACCCATGGATTTTGCAACTCCCCTTCCCTGCCATCCTCAGGTTTCACCTGCTGCTACAAAGAAAAACCAGGTGGAAAGAAGTGAAAGAGATTAATCCATCACTAATTTAAAACTGATTAAAATAATAGTAGCACTTTAAAATGGGTTGGACATCGCCAGCAATACTGTTTCTGATTTTGAGCATAATAATTCCAGAAGAATATTGACAGGCTGGAAAACAAAAAAGAGTGCAAACAAAATGGTCACAGGATTGGAAGCCAAGCCCTATGAAAGCTGGTTAAGAAGCTGGATATGAGAAGGTGTAGAGCAGCGTTTCTCAACCTGGGGGTTGTGACCCCTGGGAGGTC
This sequence comes from Anolis carolinensis, assembly GCF_035594765.1. Taxonomy (NCBI): domain Eukaryota; kingdom Metazoa; phylum Chordata; class Lepidosauria; order Squamata; family Anolidae; genus Anolis; species Anolis carolinensis. The sequence goes on from NC_085841.1 coordinate 7,650,974, forward strand.
ACAAGGGTGGCGTCCAAGGGGTCATCAAGGACCAGTATTTTCTGTTGGTCATGGGGGTTCTGTGTGGGAAGTTTGACCCAATTCGATCATCGGTGAGGTTCAAGGGGCTCTTTGATTGTAGGTGAACTATAAATCCCAGCAACTACAACTCCCAAATGTCAAGGTCTATGTTCCCCAAACTCCACCAGTGTTCACATTTGTGCCTACTGAGTATTCATGCCAAGTTTGGTCCAGATCCATCATCATTTGAAATCCACAGTTCTCTCTGGATGTTGGTGAACAACAACTCCCAAACTCAAGGTCAATGCCCACCAAACCCTTCCAGTATTTTCTGTTTCTCATGGGAGTTCTGTGTGCCAAGTTTATTTATTTATTTATTACAACATTTATATCCCGCCCTTCTCACCCGAGAGGGGACTCACGGCGGTTTACAATAAACACACATATAAAAATTATACACTACACTATGAATCAGATTAAAATTATTAACTTACATCAACATTCATAAAAACATTCTAAAATACAAATGGGTGTGTTTAAGTTCAAAAGACTGGGTCTGTCAATTGAGTTCTGGTGTACATAATAATAATTAGCGCTGCTGATTCTTATTCAAATGCCTGGCCCCACAACCAAGTTTTAACCTTCCTACGGAAGGTTAGGAGGGAGGGAGCCTGCCTGCCTTCATTGGGGAGGGCATTCCATAGGCGGGGAGCCACTACTGAAAAGGCCCTGTCTCTCATCCCCGCCAGCCGCACCTGTGAGGCTGATGGGACCGTGAGCAGGGCCTCATCTGATGATCTTAAGCTTCGAAATGGGTCATATTGGGAGACACGTTTGGACAGATAAGCTGGGCTGGAACCGTTTAGAGCTTTATAGGCTAAAACCAGCACCTTGAATTGCGCTCAGTAGCTAATCGGCAGCCAGTGGAGCTGGTGTAACAGAGAAGTAGTACGCTCCCTGAACTCCCTGAACCAGGGAGTTTGGTTCAATTCCATCATTGGTGGAGTACAGAATGCTCTTTGAGTATAGATGAACTATAAATCCCAGCAACTACAACTCCCAAATGACAAAATCACCCCCAACCCCACCACTATTCAACTGTGGGCGTATCGGGTATTTGTGCTAAATTTGGTCCGGTGAATGAAAATACATCCTACATATCAGATATTTACATTACAAGTCATAACAGTAGCAAAATGACACTTATGAAGCAGCAACAAAAATAATTGTATGGTTTTGTCAGGACCCAGGCTGCAGAGCACCAATAACCATACACAGAGGCCAGATTCTATCTAATATCTTTATTAAAGAAATATATAAAGTCAATAAAAATAAGTGTAGAATATAGTTCAGAAGTAGACCTTTCAGGAAAGGTCAAATATAGTCCAGAAAAACAATGTCCAATATATGATATTAAAGTCCAAAGTTATAATCCACTTCACCGAAACACACACTATTTGGCAAGCAATAGTGTGGGGAACTGTCCATAGTCTTTGAGGCTTAAGGTAAATCCGGATCAAGGAAACAAGGCTGGAATCCGTGAAACAGGGTCCGTGGGTTTAAAATGCAAGGCAAGACAAAACTTGAGGCTTGGCAAGGTCCAACTAGAAACAAGGCAATCGTGGAACAAGAACTGAGTCCATAGAGATCCGTGGAACAAGGCAGGGCTGGGAACTTGATTCAGGAGCTGGGAACTGGAGTACGTAGTCTACACGCGATCTCACTCCACGAGCTGACGAATTGACTCCGCAAGGAATTCTTTGTGGCCAACATCTATATAGGATCTTGTTTTCCCGCCAAAGCACACTTTCTCTGGGGAACAAGAACCGAAACCTATACTGTCCAGATGCAAGACTCCTTAAACTTTCCCAAGGGAAATAGACTTAATCATCTAATTGTCTGGCAGCTATCCGAGCGCTTCTGGGAGTCGCCTCCCGCGCGTGTCTATCTTGATTATAATAAAGGCGGCGAGAAAATGGGGGAGATTTCGACTCAAGGCTTGTTTGGCTGTCTTCTTGTGGGCAAACATCCTGCAGCTGCAAGGGCTGCAAGGGCTCCAAATCTGGCAGAAACGGTGGGAAACCCAATTTTTCCTCTTCATCTGTCACAACAGTACTAGGAACAGGACTACATGGCCCATGAGACATCACAGGTTTTGGGTCACCACAACATGAGGAACTGTATTAAGTGGACATGGCATTAGGAAAGCTGAGAACCACAGTGTAGAGGTTACATGAAAACTGCATTGACATTTGTGAAAAGATGGTATATTGAGGAGGATATCTGAAAAACATGCACCACGATAAAGGTTCAAAGCATAGAACACAATATGTATATTAGAGCATCATATACATAATAATGTTAACAATAATAATACAATTAACAAAACAACTGATGACCAAATTCAGTCAGCTGTAGTGGCACATAGTCGTAACTTACAGCATAGTAACTTACAGAGTATAAAGATGTATAGACTGCAATCATCCAGATTTAAATGCTACACAGAGCAGTTTTCAGTATAGAACATATATCTAACATATATCAACAAGACTCCAACTAAAATTTGTTAGCGACACAGTATGTGTACATTCAGTTTCTCTAAAATGGTATGCGATTGTCAAGAGTCAGACGCCAATTAATGAACAAAACAGAGTTTTTTCAGGAGATAAGCCAAAAAGTAAACATAAACACAGAAGATAGCTTGAAACACTTAACTATCAGTATTTCAAAAGCAGTCCAAACAAAAATATATCTCAAAAGTATGTTTTAACCTATTTATCCACGCAGGCATTCAGATAAAACTAAAAAGACGCTTCAATGCAGCTTAAAAAACAAATTGAGTTGGCTTCTAAAAATAGGCAAAACAAACAAGGACTTGAAACCTTCCAAAAACCTTGTAAGAGCTACAATGAGTAGCTTAAATCCGGAACTCCAAGCAGGAAAACAAAGCAAAACAAAATTAGAGCCAGTGCAAAAGGCACTTTGGGTCGAAGCCCTTACTGTAGCAGCCACCGGCTCTGTGGATTTAAAGGGACAGTTCCCAAAAGAATCGCCAAACTGGTCTGAAGACAAACAAACTAGAAATGCAGTAAACTGCTTCCACGATGCAGATAATGCCAGGAGCTCCAAGAGAAGGATGAAGAGGATGATCCAAGGTCAGGTCAGGAGACAGCAGCAGAGTCCAGAGGGCAAGCCAGTAGTCAAAAGCCGAGAGTAGTCATCAATCAAAGGGCGAAGACAGAAGCAAGGTCAAATTCCAATCCAGGGTCCGAAAAGGGTGCAGTCATCAAAACTAGGTCCACGAAATGGCACAAAGAGCCAAAGCAATGATGGTAACAGCAGCTAGAAATAGTAATCAGAGTTCAGTCCAGGGAAACCCACACAGTTCCTGCCCTCCGTTGCAGAGCAATCCCAGATAACTTACATCAGAATCAAAGTCCCAGTCCAGTCTTCTTGAATGAACAGAAATCCCAATGGCGCTTCAGCAACACCTTGCCACACGCAAAGTGAAGTGACCAAACATTCCCATTTTATTCCCCTTCCTCTTGGGTGTCCAAAACACTCACACCCAAACAACAGGTGTCCCAGATCTTACTCCGAATCAGAATTCCACACAGCTAGAGCTTGTGGATCAGGCGTGCCTAATTGCTCGTCGGAGTTCCAATCATCCTGCCCATACTCAACCCCATGCACACTTAAAGAACCATCCTCCCTTCTCCAAGCATCCCAAGTGGGATCTGCTCCTGAAGATACCCCAGGTTCAGTAGTATCCATAGGCCCCAATTCCCCAGACATCTCCGGTGGCTGTGCCCATTCAGTGCCCACTTCCCCAGCCACCACCTGTTCACCAGCATCCATTTCTTCCCCAAACTCCCCATCTGAATCTTCCTCAGAAGATTCCCCATTGAGCTCTCTAATCCGTTTCCTGCGCAACTCCTCCAATGAGCCCTCCTCACGAGGGTTTTTCCTTCCTCTTCTAATCCCACCACCATCAACCATAATCCCCGAAGGCGCAGTCACAACAGTGATAATATGCTGTGAAACTAAATATATCAGTATACAAATCAATTGACTCAAACCTGGCTTGGAGTCAAAACAAATCAAAGTCTCTGTAGTCTTGGAGCAGTTCTATAGGACTCCTCAGGTTGTAAATGCAGTCAATTAGCCGTAGCTTCAGTTTGTTGACAATAAATTCAGTTTTTCAGAGATAAGCTTCCAAATAGGGGAACAGATGTTGCAGTCGTTTACAGTTCCCAGCCAGGAAGCCCGGTCGAATAGATGTTATTTTAGAGTGGCCGGCTGTGAGCCGAAGTAAGCCGTTTACTACTGGTTCCCAGGTTTACTCCAGTTTCAATTAACCCTTCATCTGGTAAGCGGCAATAATAATAATAATAATAATAATAATAATAATAATAATAATAATAATAACAACAACAACAACAACAACAACAACAACAACAACAACAACAACTTTATTATTATACCCTGCCCCATCTCTCCGAAGGGACTCGGGGTGGCTTACATGGGGCTATGCCCGGACACAACAACACAAAATCAAAACAAAAACAATAAACAAATCACCCAACAATAAAACATAAACATGGATAAATACAGTCATAAAAGGTCAATATACGAAATAATGTTAAAATCATGAGTTGGATCAAAAGATCTGGGCCAAGGTGCAGGAAAATGTCAAGTCATCAGGGAGGGGTAATTACACAGCAGGTGTAGTTCTTAAAGTGCTAAGTGTAATCCTGAGAAAGCATACCTGAGGGTCTATTGCTTAGTAGGCAATTAATGCAATCCTACAAGGATCAATCATCAAAGGCCTTCTGGAAGAGCCAAGTTTTCAGGCTCTTCCAAAAAGAAAGAAGGGTGGGGGCCTGCCTAATCTCCCTGGGGAGTGAGTTCCAAAGCCAGGGGGCCACGACGGAGAAGCGTCTCTCTCTTGTCCCCACCAACTGTGACTGCGAGGGTGGTGGAAGCGAGAGGAGGGCCAGTGTTTTGAATATCTGTATTGTTGGCTCAGCTTCAAGTTTTCTTAAAAAGATAAAAGGAAAATGGTCTAATATAAGATATCTTTATAAGATATCACATATGATTTTTATAGACCTGGTGAAAATAGACATATCAACAAATGCTATATTTATCATGGTGTTTACTCCCAGACATAATAGTCACAATTGTCTACTCACATGTTCGCAGTGTCTACGTGCTGATTGTGGATTCTATAGTGCAAGCAGCCATTAGTGGTCTTCTGACAGTTTAAATATATGATTACAGGAAACAGCTGAGGTCAAGTCTATCATTCAAACCATGAGGTGTGGTTGTTCTCAATTTGTGAATCCAAAAAGTTTCCCTTCTGAGGAGACCAGTTCTGATGTCAGCATTGTCGATAGTATGTAACTTCTCTAAAGCAAAAAACCTAAAGCTGTTAAAGGGGTGAGATTTATCATGAAAATACGTATATAAAGTGGAATCTAAACTTTCTCTTTTGATGTTGGACCTATGTTCCTGTACCCTAACTCTCAAGGGTCTAGTAGTCATCCCAATATAAAGTAAATCACAAGGGCATCGAATTACGTATATTACATTTTCCGTTGAACATGTAACAAAGTCTTTCAATTTAATCTTAATATTTGATGATGGATGAACAAACAGTTTAATGTCGAATGTGAGACATCAGACATCACAGTGACCGCACCTGAAACTTCCTGTCGTGATACTTCTGGATTCTAATTTTTTTTAAAAAAATCAGAATGGATAAGGATATCCTTTAAGTTTACCAGATGAAGTGGGAAATGGGACCCCCTTTGCAGTTGGCAAGGTGTTGATGGGTATTTGTGTATCCTTGAGAGCTGTTTGGGAAGACGTGTTTGGGAAGACTGCTGTGGACATAAATTTAATCCAGATTATTCTTGGCTACGGGGGGTTGGAACTGTGAGGGTTTTCTCTGAACTGCCTTGTGTTGATCTTGTGCATTAGCTGCCATGCTGCATTCTACGCCTTGGCTCTGTGTATGACCTGGACTGGATTCTCATGTTTGCTGTGTTCTCCTGCTTTGACCTGGATTGGATTCAACGACGACGATACTGTGTTTGACTGACTTCGCCAGACATCTTCGGCCCCCCACTGTTCGTCTCTTCCTGCCTGTTGGCATCCTGCTGTGAATTGGAGTGCTTTTTCTGTTGTTTTGCAAAGTTTGGAGTTTGATCCGGATTATACTCGGGTTAAATCCGGGTTATCTTCCAGGTTTTGGGGTTTTGCTTTAACTGTGGGAAGTACTGTGCTTCACACTGAAGATTAAGTGTTTTGAGCCTTTTTGTGTTTGTTTTTGGGCTCTTTTTGTTGTGAACTAATAAACTCTACTTTTACTAAAGACTGGTGTGGCGCTTTAAGGGGTCTGTCTTTCAGCACATATCTTGTCGTTTTCCTGGCAAAATATAGTCAGATGAAGCATTCTATCTTTCAAAACTGAGAGAGCATGACTGTCCTAAGGTGACCCTGTGGGTTTCCATGGTTGAGTGAGGGTTCTAACTCTGGCCTCCAGATTCCCAATCCCACACTCAAACTGCTACAAATTCACCACTGTCTATTTATCTGTTTTTACAAAGAGTTACTTAATAGAAGATTAGCCAAATAGAGAGTTCTGATATTATCTTAGATAGCAAAGAATGTATCCTGGAGATGGGTAATGTTCTTCCTTGGAGGTAGGAAAGAACAATAAATACTGATCACATGAACCAAAGCCAACTTGGTTTTCTTTTTATAATGCTCCTTTTGAATGCACTGACATATTCACTAGGTATGTTAAAAAAATCGTTTTGAATCTTATATTGGATTTATATCGGATTGTTCTCACTTTTTGAGATGCATTCTGAGATGTTGTCTCACGGCGCAACTGGCAATGTAATTTGAACCATCGTTGGCCCATTCTATAATTGTCTCTTAATGTTTCGTTAATTCCCCCCCCCCCAATTTTTAAAAATATATTTTAAAAAATATTTCTTTATAAAATTTTGTTTCTGCAACCTACCTTGAATGAGAGCTTAGCGCAGCCTAACATGGCTGCCACTCCCCAGCCAATCAGAAGCTTCCACGATGGACGCAAAGGTGGGGGCTAGGGTCCTCTATGTCCACGTGGAAGATTGCCATAAAAGCCCGTTGTGTAGCCCGGGCAAGCCATTCTGGGCTGGGTTTTGTGCGGAGAAGGTGGTGGTCTGCAAACCGAGAGCAAGCAAGCCTCGTGTCTTGAGGGAGAGAGAGGGTGAAGGGGCCTGGTCTGGCTGTTCCCACAGAGGGGTTTGGAGAAAGGGTTAAGGTTTTGTGGCTGGTTCCTTCCCTTGTGAGTGTGTTAATTTTGGGTAGCAACGTTCTGCAATTTGTTGAGCTAAGAGTGTTGAATGTGTTCTCCCACTGTACCAAATTTCATGAGGATAGCTCAAGAAATGAGGGCGGGAGAGCCCTGTAAAAGTCCCCCCCCCTGCCATTTTAGAAACATTTAGAATCATTACGAATTTTTGGAAATATCCAAAATTTTTGGGTGAAAAATTCGGAAATACTTTCTATATCGAAGCGCCAGCGCCCCCTACTTTAGAAATGAGAATTGAAACATTTTTTCATCGATCAGACATGCCTAATATTCACTCTGAGGAAATGTCATCAGCATATTTTTTTTGTTTTGTTTGATTGTAATACTGACACCATTAAGAAACTCAGGACCTGAGTCTACAGCTTCCATCACCCATCTCCAGATGGGCCAGAGGGGTGCAAATTCTCCAGTTTTGGTAGACTGCTCTGTCCAAAGGGAAAGAGCTGCTTGTGCAAATCTCCAGCTCAGCTAGTACTGCAAAAGCTTGTGCAACTGTTTTGTTGCTTGAACCTGAAAATAATTTATTGGGTATGAATTTACACTGGGACCTTTTTATCTACCAGGGGTTTGTTCTCTGACTCTCTTATTTAACAATATTGGTGGATGCTGAATTCCCAGTTTTGCAATAGCGTATGAAAATGATGTTTCATACAAAATAATAATGACAGCAATATAAACAACAACAATAAAAAATTATATATTTTTCAAGTCATCGATGGTGGAATGCAGAATACTTGGATAGAGAGGGCCGACTCTACTTGCTTAGCTTCTTATATGCTTCTCTCTTTTCTTTCTTTTTGGTACCAGTGCTAACTTTCAGTTATCGTCTGTGTCTATCTTTTCATTAGAGTAGACTAAATGACCCTTATTCAATTTCTTTAAGCAAAATAGAAGTTTAGATCTTGTATATAAAAAGTGTTTGAAATTTGAGTAAAAGAGAATCTTGTCCCACAAGATTGGGCATTGCAACATTTATCCTAAATATATCTGTCTTCCTCAAAGGTTTCCTAGAGCCATCTGATGACTAGTCTCATTTGGAATATGGTCTGATACATCTAGGCTTGGCTTAAACCTCAGCTCAGCTGAGAGAAAGGATCTCCGTAAGACCTCCAATAACAACGTCCTCTTATCTCTGGCTGCTGTATGTGTGCTTTAAACTCATTTTACACCATTTGAGAAATCTGAAAACAATGTGGGAGGATAATAGAAAAACTGGGGCATTTGAAAAACAGCTTTAATAATAGGAAGACAGTAAATAAATTGGGATTTTCCTTGCCCAATTTGAAGTGTTGGAGGGTTGTTTGCATTGACGTTTAAAACCAACAATGGCACAGGGTGGTCATGATTAGGGTGGCCATTTTCCATTTTTCACTAAGAAAGAAGAATACCAGTCCCATTGTTGTTGTTTATTCGTTCAGTCGCTTCCAACTTCGTAATATCATGGACCAACCCATGCCAGAGCTTCCTGTTGGCAGTCGCCACCCCTGGCTCTTTCAAATCAGTTTCATCAGCTAATTACAAATAGATAAAATGTAGATGTTAAACCCATTTTAAATGTGCAGTACAAGTTGTCCTATGGTATGAAGAGTCTGCCATCAAAGTTAAGACAGACTCATCTCAATTTGAAAAGAAAAATGTTTTCTGGAGAACATGAATACCATGTTATGTCGCTACCTCCTCATCATTATCCCTCTACTCGGGAGGAGGATTATTCAGATGAAGAGCATTGATACTATCTATTTTAGAGAGCAGGTTATGTACCTGGCAGACTGCTAACTACTGATCACATAGAGTAGACTGAAGCCAGATTTGTTCACTTTTTCTATAGTTCTCATTGTGTGAACTGACATATTCACCACAAGAAAAGTTCAACATCATAAATTTGAGCTGATGTTGTTTAGTTATCATACTGTCCCTCAAGGAGCAGAATAGGTCTGTCAATAGAGTCCAGTTTGCAGAAATCTGAGACTTGTTTCCATCAGCTGCTGGAACTAAACCACATCATGCACAAGGTTGGAATCATCATCAAAGACTTAGATAAGCAAACGAGCTAGTTGGCAGGGAAAAGACCTTCTTCTATTGGCCTCTCTGTCTGCCTTTCTCTTTTCTCTCTGCTATCACTTTATTGGTTAGACTGATGTCTCTCAGGGATCCCCTCTTTTTATGAGAACATGGTCAGAATTTTGTTCCACTTATTGTTTCCCCCCCGTAAGCATGGAGAGACAAGATGACGGCTGTGAGTTAGATAGTGAACATCCTACGTCTCCTCCATGATGACATGATGACAACAGTCTTGGACAGCAATGACTCTCAGTGTAATGTCAGACCATTAAATGGACTGACACTTCAAATGCTCCAATGACAGTTTATCGAATTTCCCGCCACACAAAGAACCAATCAGTGAAGTCACGCCACAGCGTCCTCAGTCTGCTTTTGCCTTTGAACCCATAAGTGTTTGATTTGCCTTTTGAGTTAGCTAGGTATGCCTTCTGAACCCACTATTTTGCAGTAGGTGAAATCATTCAACAATACAATGCCTGACCCTAAGAATATCCTCTAAACTGGAAAGAATGTCAGGCTATATTTCTTGCTAGTTGCATAGGCCTTAGATAGGAGTTACCACAATTGATTTAGATGTTGCTCAAGGAGGGTCTTTGTGTGTTTGAACTCTAAAGTGCTATAGAATTCTGATGTTTGGAATAAACTTTATTCCAGTGCTGGGAGTGGAACTGAAAATATTGAATCCTAGGGGATTCTTTGGCCAGGGCCATTGTTTGTTGTTTGTTTTACTTCTCCAACAGTTTCAAGGACCTTCCTAGGTTCATGTCCCACTTGGAAAGATACTAATGTGCTGATATTTCATAGAAGCATAGAGTTGAAAGAGACTTCTGGGCCATCCAGTCCAACCCCCTGCCAAGAAGCAGGAAAATCGTATTCAAAGCACCCCAAGAGATGGCCATCCAGCCTCTCTTAAAAGCCTCCAAAGAAGGAGCCTTCACCACACTCCGGGGCAGAGAGTTCCAATGCTGAACAGCTCTCATAGTCAGGAAGTTCTTCCTGATATTCAGGTGGAATCTCCTTTCCTGAAGTTTTAAGCCACTGTTCCGTGTCCTAGTCTCCAGGGCAGCAGAAAACAAGCCTGCTCCTGCCTCCCTATGACTTCCTCTCACATATTTATACATGGCATTCATCATGTCTCCTCTCAGCTTTCTCTTCTGCAGGCGAAACTTGCCCAGCTCTTTAAGTCATTCCTCATACGCCTTGTTCTCCAGACCCTTGATCATTTGAGTCACCGTCCTCTGGACACCTTCCAGCTTCTCAACATCTCCCTTTAATTGAGGTGCCCAGAATTGGACACAGTGTGATTCCAGGTGTGGTCTGATCAAGGCAGGATAGAGAGGTGGCTTGACTTCTCTGGATCTAGACACTAGACTCCTATTGATGCAGGCCAAAATCCCATTGGCTTTTTTAGCCACTGCATGACATTGTTGACTCATGTTTAACTTGTTATCCATGAGGATTCTAAGATCTTTTTCACACGTCCTGCTGTCAAGCCAGGCATTGTCCGCCATTCTGTATCTTTGCATTCCATTTTTTCTGCCAAAGTGAAGTGTCTTGCATTTGTCCCTGTTGAACTTCATTTTGTTAGTTTTGGCCCATCTCAGTAAACTATTAAGATCATTTTGAATTCTGCTCCTGTCTTCTGAAGTATTGGCGATCTCTCCAAATTTTGCTATCTCTCCCAATTGTTTCACAATAATTATCTAATTTTGGTGGACTAGGCTCTGGGCAGGGGAAAAGGACTGTGTTTGTGGGAACTCCAGCTCAGCTAGGAGAGCAAGATCTTGCTAAGATTTTGAAAAGTTTAATTGATTTATGATTCCACATGCAAAGATTTCCTAGGGATGCTGATCTATGTACTTTCATTGGGACCATGATATTCCTTGGGTTGGTTTGCATGGATACTGAAAATAATTCAATAGTGTTTTAAAGTTCCTGGGGAGCGAGTTCCAAAGCCTACCTCCAAATCCCACCTCTCCTCCACCCCTCCACCCGCCCCTCTGCTCAGGCTGAATGAAATTATTCTTTCTTGTTCTATAAATAGTGAGAACTTTCCTGTCTTATACAGATTGAGCAGCACTTTGCCTTAGAGCTATATCTCTTAACCAGAATTTAACAAATGAAAAATGTGTGCTAGAGGGTAATTCTGAATTATTCAGCTCAGTATAATTACAGAACTAGAGGTTCTATGAGATTAACTCTTATTTACTGCAGACTGGGAATGGAAACCATACTTTGAAATTTTCTTGCCCTGATTGATTTAAAAAAGGTATTTTATGCCTTAAAACACCCTGCTGAGAAATTGTATTCTGTTGAAATAGTTGTTTTCATCTTGGGCCTTTTAATCTGTTTCAGCCAAATCTCTCTTGGAATACTGTGTCCAGATTTGGGCACTACAATTCAAAATTTGACAAGTTGGAAAGTATACAGAGAAGGGTAACCAAACTGGTCAGAGGTCTGGAAACCATGAACTATGCGGAGTGGCTTAGGGAGTTTGTCATGTTTAGTCTGGGGAAGAGAAGGTGAAGAGTTGATATGGGGATGATATTTAAATACGTGAAATAATGTCTAAACGAGGTGAAAGCATTGTCTGAGATTCACAATCATAGGATAGAAAGAATTGTGATCAATCCCTGGATAAAAAGAATTGTGATCAATCCCTGGATAATAACCTAATTTCATCTTGTCTTGAATGCTGATTTAATTAATAACTGGCTTATAATAAAGGGAAATGAGGAGAGAATTTTGGCTTAGCTTAAAAAGTATACACATACATGTAGTTGAAGTAAGTAAAATAGGATAAAAAGAAAAAGAAAATTTTGGAAGAATAGTTAAATAGAACAATAGAATGGACACAATGGGGAAATATACCCGACACAGCTCATGACTCTTCAACTTAAGGCATTGACTGAATCAATACATCAAATAAATAACAAACTGGATGAAATCTCAAACATGGTGAAAAAAGTATGTAACAAAGTTGAAAATTTATTTCATAAATTTCATCAATTGGAGATAGAACAACAGGATATGAGGAAAGAACTGAGTCAAGTGAAAATAATGGTGGCTGTGATTAAAGAAGCATAAGTCCACCACAAAAAAATCTATTGGAACAATGCCAAATTAGGCAATATACGGAGTCTCAACAAGAAAGCTTACAATTACTTTTGGATTATCTCCAAAGGCAATTTTCACTTAGATCAAGAGGTATCCCTGAAGTTGTTCAAGATCTCAGCAATTGGTTCGTTCAAACTTTTGCTGACATGCTTGGATGACAAGAACTTGATCAAGAGAGGCAAACAGACCATCTCTAAAGGGTGAATTCTCAGTATGCCACAAGAAATAAAGTCCCCAGAGACATGGTGATTAGGGATGTGCAGTTTTTCGTTCATTGTCATAAAATCCATTAAATTTGTACTTATGACGCATTATCAAAAGCCTTACGAATCAAAACTTACCCAATACTTTTTTGTTGGAATTTTGTAAATCCTGGAAGCTTCCCAAAATCAGTTTCATTTCTTGCCATTAGGAGAGGGAAGCAGCAGGAAGAAAGCAGAATTCACTGGGAAAGAGATTAAGAAAGCATAGAATTCTGTGAAGTGTAGTTTGGGAAGGTGAGGAGCCCTATGCCAGAGAATTCAAAAAGCCCAGCTCTGAACTACATTTCCCAGAATTCTGCTCAGCATCAGAAAGCCCCAATAAGGAAAGAGGAGCAGTTTGTCCCTCCGTAGCAGCAGCCAGCCAGAGCTCCAATAAATGGTTGAATCTGCAAACAGGAGGACTAACTGATACTTCTAGTAAGTAAATCTATGTGCTGGGCTGGGAAGAAATCCCTAAATGGAAGTTCTGTTGGTTAATATGAGAGACATTCAATGAGATAGCTGTTATGGCTTTTTGTATTTAAAAAGTTTTTGTCAACATTTTTTAAAAATCTTAAAATCAATACATGTATGAATATTTCTGAGAGCTGGGGGGAATGATCCCCTGTTATCTTTTGTCATTGGATAGAGAAGGAGATAGCTCTTGCAGTTTTTTTAAAAAAATATGTTGTTTATCAAAAAAATTAAAATTCCCCAAAATTCTGTGGATAAGTAAAATGTTCTGAAACTTGATGGGCTATCAGTGCTCATTCCATTCTACCACTGTAGCAAGTTTCACACCAATAGCTATAAAACAGAAGGAGAAAGGAGCCCCTGAAGTTTCCCAACTTGCACAATTCCTATAAGGAAAAATTTACTAAATTTTGTTACTCTGGTAATAGTAACAAAATTTTTACAAATGCACTTTAGAAATATAACTCAGGCACCCCCTGATATTTTAATGAGTTTTGAATCATTAAATGCCACAGTCTTAATGGTTATAACATTTGTTAAAAGAAGTTTGAGATATACAATTTTCCAGTGGTAACTGAGAGATCCTATAAAAATAAATGCCAAGTGAATTATAATTCTGCAAAATTGGCCACTCCTGATTTAAAGTTTGACTAAAAACTAGAATATATCTCTACCTCCAACTATGGAAGCCATCATAATCTACTGGTTGTAGGGTCATTTGACATACCTAATGTGACAATTTGTACAAAACATTTCTTTTCTTTCTTCATTCTTTGCAATATGTGATCATCTTTTCTCCCCTTCTGCATTAGATCCACACTAATGTCAACATTTGTTGTTTCTTTTAAGGGATCTTTGACAATCCTTGCCACTATGGTGGTGGTTACTGTCTTCATAAGAGTATAGACTGCCTCGACAACAATGAAATTCTTCCGTTAGAGTGTGATACAAAAGAGAGAAGATGTTGTAAGAAGTCAAAATTAAAATTTGACAAAGTTTAAAGTCATCAACCCTGATTTCCTGATCAAAGCAACAGTTCTTCACTCAATCAATTATCATGGGCTCTACCATTACAGGGCTAAATCTAATATGATTATTAAAAGTATGCTAAAACAAAAAAAATGTGGATTTTGTTATTTTGCTTTTTTAAAAAAAGGGTATATGTAGGGCCCAGTCCAAGATACTTTGTCTCCTGGATAAGACTGAACTAGAAAGTGCAGTCCCTTCTTTAGAGTTCATCACCCATTGGTCCAAATCAATTCAGTTCACTTTCCATGTATATGGGTTCTGGTGTGTGTGAAATTCCATTGGTTGATTCAGAGTTTGGATAAATTCAGCTATTCGGCAGCCAGACCTGTCAAGAGTCAGATGCCAATTAGCGAACAAAAATAGAGTTTATTCAGCAGATAAGCCAAAAGGTAATGTTAACACAGAAAAAACCTTGAAACACTTCACTATAAGTGCTTCAAGAGCAGTTCAAACAAAAATATAATTCAGCAACACAAGCAGGTAAAAACAAAGCTAAACAAACTTAGTGCAAACTGCACTTTCTGAGTCCAAGCCCTGCCAGCCGGCTCTGTAGTTTTCAAAGGAACAGTTCCCAAAAGAAAACACCAAATTGGTCAGGAAACAAACAAACAAACTAAGAATGCAGTAGACTGCTTCCACAATGTGGATAAAGCCGAAGGCTCCAAAAGGATGGTGAAAAGACGTCGTCCGGGATTCCAAGGTCAGGTCAGGAGATAACAGCGGTGTCCAAAGAGCAAGCCAGGAGTCAAAAGCCGATAGTAGTCATCAATCACAGGGCGAAGGCAGTAGCAAGGTCAAATTACGATCCAAGGTCTGAAGAGGGTGCAGTCATCCAAACCAGGTCCACGATAAGACACAGCGAGAGCCAAGCTAGGTGATAACAGCAGATTCAAATCATAGTCCAAGTCCAGTCTTCATGGAAACACAGAGATCCCAATGACGCCTCAGCAACACCTTGCCACACGCAAAGTGCAGTGGCCAAACATTCCCATTTTATTCCCCTTCCTCCTGGGTGACCAAACACTCACACCCAAACACCAGGTGTCCCAAATCTACTCAGAGTCTGAGCTCCACACAGCTAGAGCTCGTGGATCTGGAGTACCTAGCAATTCGTCGGAGTCCCAATCATCCTGCCCACACTTAGCCCCATGAACACTTAAAGAACCATCCTCCCTTCTCTAAGCATCCCAATTGGGATCAGCTCCTGCAGAAACCCCAGGTTCAGAAGTATCCATAGACCCCAAATCCCCAGACATCTCCGGTGGCTGTGCCCATTCAGTGCCCGCTTCCGCAGCCACCACCTGTTCCTCAGCATCCATCTCCCCATCTGAATCTTCCTCAGAAGATCCCCCGTATAGCTCTCTAAGTCGCTTCCTGCGCAACTCCTCCAGTGAACCCTCATCACGAGGGTTTTTTCTTCCTCTTCGAATTCCATCCCCATCAACCATAATCCCCGAAGGCGCAGTCACAACAGGACCGTTGAAAACAGATCAAAACCCCTTTGGGGTCTTTCCCAGAATGTAACATGAACACCTGAAGCTTCTGGTTGGATTCAGGAAGTGTCCGTTGAGTCAGCTGGTGCTTTTCCCTTGTTAGCCTAGCCAGCCATAGCTAACCAGAAAAAGCTGGTTTATATATAGCCGTGCCGAGAGCTCCATTCTCTATAGCATTGTGTGTGTTGAGAGAGAGAACGTGTGTGTACTAGGTCGGTTCCTGGCTCCTCTCTTTGTTAATAAGAGTGCTTTTTGAGAACAGAATTATTTTTCTTTTGATTTTATTATCATTGAATTATCTCTTATTATGTTTCTTATTCCATCTGTTATTTTACAAATTCCATTAGGGAGGTGTGGGTGGGTGTGCATTGGGAGATGACGACAGTAGTTAAAGGCCATGTTGTTGTGTGTGAGACTGTGTACTGTGTATTGCACTAGGATTCATTTAACTTTAAGTGTTGCTTTGTTGCTTTGACTGAGTGTTGTTAGTGCTGGGCTGCCTCCCTTGAGTTCCCATGGGGAGAAAGGTAATATTCATTTGAATTTCAATCCCTCCTGAGCCCTAGTACCTTTTTCCTTGGGTACTCCTGCACCAGCAGCCTATTCCACCCCACAAATTAAAAAGCCCTTTGCTACATGTTGTTAGCCCTCAGCTCTGTTGTGTTGCTTTATTTTTTTCTGGCTTCTGTGTATGTTCTTTGTGCAAACTCCTCCTCACACAAGAAGCCTGACCCTATTTTACCCTCCCCAAGAATATATTTTTAATACAACCCCCCCCCCCCAGATTACTCTCTCCTGTCTTCTCCTGTCTTTCTCCTAAAAATCAGTGTATGAGCAAAACATTCTAAAACTTTGCAGGTATGATGCCCTACTCATGTTCTGTCACTTAGAAGGAATCCAAGGGGAAATCAGCCACGCAGATGATAAGTAAAGTACAAGAAGTTTACTCTTCAAAATGCAGAGCAACATATATATAGTCATATGAACAGTTGCATTGACTCACACAATGTCCTTTGAGAGGTAGTCAAATAGTCCTTAGACGTCTACGCAAATGGTCTTCTTCCAGCAGCCCAGAAGCAACCCTCTCTTGATAAGCTCCTGCACAGAAAACTATATGTACCTGTTGCCAAAACTCCCAGGCTCAGTTAGCTCCCTGGGTGTAACCCAACCAATCTGCTTCGTGCTTTGCATTTTCAGTTAACACACTTACCAACTGGTTTTTACATGCTCTAACAAAGAATGAACTTGAATATACAGTCCCTTCTTTAGGGTTCTGTACCTACTGGTCCAAATCAATACAGTTCGCTTTTCACATGTACCGGTTCTGCATTTATGGATCCAATCAACACTAACTTGAAAATATTCAAGAGAAGGGGAACCCCTTTTATTTTACTATGTACATGTGTAAACTCCTGTCATTTTCAGAGGTCTCCAGGTTTTCTCCAGGTCTTATTTGAGTTATCATAGAATATAAGGGCCATCGTGTTACCATGCCACATTATATAATGGTACTTGAGCAGTCGTTGTTTTGGTTTTCATGGGGAGTCTTGGAATCGCAGAGTCATAGAACCAGAAACACAGAATCATAGAGTTGTAAAAGACCCCAATACCAATTCAGTCCAGCCCCCTTCTGCCACGTAGGAACATACAATCCAGCAGGTCATAGAATCATAGAATTGGAAGGAGCGCCTGGGCCTATAGTCCAACCCCCTGCCATGCAGGAAAAGCACATTCAAAGTACCCCTGAGAAATGGCTATCTAGTAGTGTTGTGCTTTTGTATGGAATGCTTCTGCTAACAAAAATGGGGTGCCTATACAAACAGAATTTTCGTCTCACTAACGAAAAAATGATTTTTTTTGGACCATTGACTGCAATGGGAGGGCTTCCAAGGTTCACCCCTCCCTCCTCCCCGCTGATTTTTTGGGTTTTTGGGTTTCCATGTGGGATCATTTTCACCCCACATGGAGAGCATTTTGCCCACCAACTTTTAGCCCACCAACTTAAACTGTTTGGGTCTTCCCCAGAGTAGCTGAGAATTCCAAAGCCCCCACCCTAACCTACATTTTCCAGAATTCTGCGGGCAGCAGAAAAAGTCCAAAATGCATGGCTGCCCATTTTAAAGACCTAGTGTGATGAAATGGTGGATGGCTATCTGTCAGGAGGACTTTGACTGTGTCTTCCTGCCATGCAGCCTTTGTTTGTGGGGATGGAGACATGCAAGAAAAAAGACTTTAACTGTTGTGCAGAACTGAAAATACGAACTCCTCCTAAATGAATGTTAGCAACCCTGATATCCTGATGAAAATAATGGATCTTCACTCAATTCAATATCATGGGTTCCACTGTGCCAAAACAAAGTTAACTTAATCTAATATCATGAAAAGCATGTAAAAAAAAAAAGCATGGATTTCTTCTTCTTTTTTTAAGTGTCTCTTAGATGGAGTCGATATTTCATCACTTGGCCAAGATGAAACTAGGAAGCTCAGACCCTTCTTCAGGGTTCCTCGCCCACTAAGCCAAACCATCATATCCATGGGTTTTGTATTATTGGATTCAACTCATTTTGGATTAAAGTATTTGGATCTAGAAATCAAACCTTGATTTGCTGTTTAGGGGTAGTTACATATGCTGTACCTGCACAACATTTCATAGCTCTCTCCAGCAATCATTGGGGTTGTTTGCAATTTTATATACAGAACACCATTTCACAATGCCCACTTGAACACCCATGGATTTTGCAACTCCCCTTCCCTGCCATCCTCAGGTTTCACCTGCTGCTACAAAGAAAAACCAGGTGGAGAGAAGTGAAAGAGATTAATCCATCACTAATTTAAAACTGATTAAAATAATAGTAGCACTTTTAAATGGGTTGGGCATCGCCAGCAATACTGTTTCTGATTTTGAGCATAATAATTATTCCAGAAGAATATTGACAGGCTGGAAAACAAAAAAGAGTTCAAACAAAATGGTCACGGGATTGGAAGCTAAGCCCTATGAAAGTTGGTTAAGAAGCTGGATATGAGAAGGTGTAGAGCAGCGTTTCTCAACCTGGGGGTTGCGACCTCTGGGAGATCACGAGGGTGGTGTTCAAGGGGTCATCAAGGAGCAGTATTTTCTGTTGGTCATGGGGGTCCTGTGTGGGAAGTTTGACCCAATTTGATCATTGGTGGAGTACAGAATGCTCTTTGAGTATAGATGAACTATAAATCCCAGCAACTACAACTCCTAAATGACAAAATCACCCCCCGACCCCACCAGTATTCAAATTTGGGCATATCGGGTATTTGTGCCAAATTTGGTCTGGTGAATGAAAATATATCCTACATATCAGATATTTACATTACAAGTCATAACAGTAGCAAAATGACACTTATGAAGCAGCAACAAAAATAATTGTATGGTTGGGGGTCAATATGAGTGTAAAGAAGTATGATGACAGGGATGGAATCTTTTTGGATCCCACCGCTGCCAACCAGTTGCGAAGAATTCAACTTCTACCTCTATGTATCTCACTTTTCAATGTTGTCGCTGCCACCACCTTTGAAAGATGCTTTGCTCAAATAATAAGCGACATTTGAAGAAACAGTAACTTGTTTATTTATGGCACAAAGCTTGATAGTCGCAAGAATGTTATATCTTGAGGTGAACGATGTTACTTCTGTACCGTAGGTGTTGCAAGGTTTCTCGATAGTTTCACTGAGCTTAGTATGGTATCAATTTTATATGACTTGTTTCTTTCCGTTAGGAATACTGTCCCTCTTGAACTTAGATGATCAAACTTGTACTGGGGAGTTTAACTGGTTAAACCTAGTCTTCCTTGACTTAGAGATGTAGCCTCAGCTCTTTAGTTATCCCTACTAAGAGCTCAGCAACTTTAATTTTAGCCCTTCTCTGCTAAAACTCTCTAGCTGCTCAACTTCCTCCCCCAATCTCTTCTCTCGATCTCTCTCCTTTCCCCCTGAACAGAACCAACTGCTCTGGTCAACCGACAAACCCCAACTGCCCAATTCCAACTGCTAAATTTGAATTCGAAGGCTTCCACCAGCCCCTTTTCCTGGCCATGCCTTAGAGGCTCCCAACTTCTGTATAAGAATAGCTGAAATATATAACTTTAAACAGTCAACCTAAACATAGCAATCATGAATAAAACACAATGATCATGACATCTTTACAATGAGGAACTGTATTAAAGGGTCATGGCATTAGGAAAGCTGAGAACCACGGTGTAGAGGTTACATGAAAGCTGCATTAACATTTGTGAAAAGATGGCGTATTGAGGAGGATATCTGAAAAATATGCACCACGATAAAGGTTCAAAGCATAGAACACAATATGTATATTAGAGCATCATATACATAATAATGTTAACAATAATAATACAATTAATAAAACAACTGATGACCAAATTCAGTCAGCTGTAGTGGCACATAGTTGTAACTTACAGCATAGTAACTTTCAGAGTATAAAGATTTATAGACTGCAATCATCCAGATTTAAATGTTACACAGAGCAGTTTTCAGTATAGAACATATATCTAACATATATCAACAAGACTCCAACTAAAATTTGTTAGCGACACAGTATGTGTACATTCAGTTTCTCTAAAATGGTATGTGATAATATGCTGTGAAACTAAATATATCAGTATACAAATCAATTGACTCAAACCTGGCTTGGAGTCAAAACAAATCAAAGTCTCTGTAGTCTTGGAGCAATTCTATAGGACTCCTCAGGTTGTAAATGCAATCAATTAGCTGTAGCTTCAGTTTGTTGACAATACATTCAGTTTTTCAGAGATAAGTTTCCAAATACGGGAACAGATGTTGCAGTCATTTACAGTTCCCAGCCAGGACACCCGGTCAAATAGATGTTATTTTAGAGTGGCTGGCTGTGAGCCGAAGTAAGCTGTTTACTACTGGTTCCCAGGTTTACTCCAGTTTCAGTTAACCCTTCATCTGGTAAGCGGCAATATTTTGAATATCTGTATTGTTGGCTCAGCTTCAAGTTTTCTTGAAAAGATAAAAGGAAAATGGTCTAATATAGTGCTCTTTATAAGATATCACATATGATTTTTATAGATTTGGTGAAAATAGACATATTAACAAATGCTATATTTATCATAGTGTTTACTCCCAGGCATAATAGTCACAATTGTCTACTCACACGTTCGCAGTGTCTACGTGCTGATTGTGGATTCTATACTGCGAGTAGCATTAGTGGTCTTCTGACAGTTTAAATATATGATATTAATATATGATATTCTATCTTCTAAGACTGAGAGAGCATGACTCTCCTAAGGTGACCCCGTGGGTTTCCATGGTTGAGTAAGGGTTCTAACTATGGCCTCCAGATTCCCAATCCCACACTCAAGCTGCTACAAATTCACCACTGCCTACTTTTCTGTTTTTACAAAGAGTTACTTAATAGAAGATTAGCCAAATTGAGAGTTCAGATATTATCCTAGATAGCAAGGAATGTATCCTGGAGATGGGTAATGTTTTTCCTTGGAGGTAGGAAAGAACAATAAATACTGATCACATGAACCCAAGCCAACTTGGCTTTCTTTTTATAATGCTCCTTTTGAATGCACTGACATATTCACTATGAGGAAATGTCATCAGCATATTTTTTGTTTTGTTTGATTGTAATACTGGCATCATTAAGAAACTCGGGATCTGAGTACACAGCTTCCATCACCCATCTCCAGATGGGCCACGGGGTGCAAATTCTCCAGTTTTGGTAGACTGCTCTGTCCCAAGGGAAAGAGCTGCTTGTGCAAATCTCCAGCTCAGCTAGTACTGCAAAAGCTTGTGTGACTGTTTTGTTGCTTGAACCTGAAAATAATTTATTGGGTATGAATTTACACTGGGACCTTTTTATCTACCAGGGGTTTGTTCTCTGACCCTCTTATTTAACAATATTGGTGGATGCCGAATTCCCAGTTTTGCAATAGTGTATGAAAATGATGTTTCATACAAAATAATAATGACAGCAATATAAACCACAACAATAAAAAATTATATATCTTATTCTGGATGAGCGGGCAGACCTGGCGTGCATAACGGAGACCTGGTTGGATGAGGCTGTGGGTGTCAATCTCACCCAGCTTTGTCCACCCGGTTATGCCGTGCAGCATCAACCAAGATCTGGAGGCAGGGGAGGAGGGGTTGCAGTGGTCTATAAGGAGTCCATCCCCCTGACCAGGTGCCCCATCCCGCAGTCTACCTTGTTCGAGTGTGCTCATCTGAGGGTAGGGCTGTGGCGCAGCTGTTGAGCAGCTGCCTTAAATCACTCTGACCATGAGGTCATGAGTTCGAGGCCAGCCCGTGGCGGGGTGAGCACCCGTCAATTAAAAATAAAAAATAGCCCCTGCTCGTTGCTGACCTAGCAACCCGAAAGATAGTTGCATCTATCAAGTAGGAGATAAGGTACCACTAATAAAAAAAGTGGGGAGGCAAGATTAACTAATTTACGACCTGGTATGAGGAAGTGCCGTCAGTGTGGATGATGAAGCAGCTGCTCCCCCCTGTGGCCAGAATCGAACATCCCCTCAGAAGAAAGTTAACTTGCCTCTGCGTGTGTGTCTCTCAGTCTCTGTTTGATGTGTTTATGGGCATTGAATGTTTGCCCTATGTGTGTTATAATGTGATCCGCCCTGAGTCCCCTTCGGGATGAGAAGGGCGGAATATAAATACTGTAAATAAATAAATAAATAAATAAATAAATAAATAAATAGGGGGCCAGGACAGTTTAGGGATTCTGCTAGTGTACCGACCACCCCGCTGCACTTCAATCTCCCTGCCTGAACTAGCAGGGATGGTCTCTGGCCTGGCGTTGGAGTCCCAACGGCTCATTGTGCTGGAGGACTTCAATGTCCATGCCGAGACCACTCCTTCTGGTGCAGCTCAGGACTTCATGGCCGCCATGGCAACCATGGGCTGTCCCAACTAGTATCTGGCCCTACCCACAGAGCAGGGCACACACTTGACTTGGTTTTCTGCCAGGGATGGGAGGAAGGTGGTGGTGTGGAGGAGCTCACCATCGCTCCTTTGCCATGGACCGACCATCACCTGATCAGGTTTGGGCTCACTGCGCCCCCTCTTTCTAGACTATAGTACACTCTGGATGATGCAATCAGTATGCAATACAGACAAGACACAAATTGCATTTATACACTACCAATACACAAATCCCACATAAACAATTTCCCCCTCTTTAAATGTATTTTTGTCTTCTTAATTATATACATCACCTAAGCACATATGAATCAACTTATTGTACATTCATTACATGTAATGGTTTTTCATACTGAATGTCTTATAACACTTTTCTTTAAACTAGGCAATCACATACAATCTTTGTGCAGTTGTCTCTTACACTCCATATACTTAGGGAACATCTCATGACTTTTAAACGATTAAACACAAACCTCTACTTCAGACACATTCTTTCAAGATTTTGCTGCTACACTTGATCAATAACAATCAACTATTTTATATCCACCACTACCAACATAGTCTTTTCCAACAGGTGACATGTGAAACTTCTTTGGATCAGACTTATAAGGTACTAGCGCACATCTTATTAAGCAACATAAATTAAAATACAACAATAAATACAGCAATAAATCATAAAAACGAACTGGGCAAAAGTGGGCTAAATGAGTTTTGTAAACATGAGGTAGTTGATAAAGTGCTGCAAAATCGTGGGAGATTTGGAGTGGGGTAGACCCACTGGTGGCACAGTGTGTTAAAGCGCTGAGCTGCTGAATTGTGGACAAAAAGGTCCCAGGTTCAAATCCCGGGAGTGGAATGAGCACCCGCTGTTAGCCCCAGCTCCTGCCAACCTAGCAGTTCGAAAACATGCCAATGTGAGTAGATCAATAGATACCGCTCCATCGGGAAACCTTTACCTTTGGTATATCAGAAAATTAACAAAGCAAAAGTGCAACCAATCAAAAAGTGGACACTGAACCAATATTTATCATACAGATGGGTAGTTCTTATCCAAAGGCCTGTGTGAAGAGCCAAGTTTTAAGGCTCTTCCTAAATGCAGCCAAGTTGGTAGCTTGCCTAATTTTCCTGGGGAGCGAGTTCCAGAGCCTACCTCCAAATCCCTCCTCTCCTCTAACCCTCCACCCGCCCCTCTGCTCAGGCTGAATGACATTATTCTTTCTTGTTCTATAAATAGTGAGAACTTTCCTGTCTTATACAGATTGAGCAGCACTTTGCCTTAGAGCTATATCTCTTAACCAGAATATTGGAGATTTCCAAGGAAGCTCGCACCATGAAATTTCTTCTTCTTTTCTTTTTGGTTGGCATGGTCTTTTCCCTGAATGCTACAGGTAACTAAGAAATTCAAGATGATTACTGGGAGGAACGTTGATTGAAAAATACATATATACAAATACTGGCATCTTGTTAGTGACCTATACAGGTTTAAATGGTGCTATGTTTTAGGGGTGAAATTTGCATTATGGTGCAACAGATGTGTTCTGTAGATAATGGTGGACATCGATTTGTTCATAGTTATGCACATTGGATTTGGTGTTGCACTTCTGCAATTGCATACAGTGCATTGCCATTTCACACTGTACACTGGAATTATGCATTATGCGGTGGTGATTTCAATCATGCATTGTGCATTCCAATTGTACATATGTTGATCTGCATAGGGTGTTGCTGGTACCACAATAATAATATTGGTGCTACACAGAAAGAAATTTTGCATATCAGGCAATGGGAATGAAATCTGAATACTGTATCTGACTCACTCTTCTTCTCTTTTTAGTGTAATTGAATTTAACATATGGAAAAAATGTGTGCTAGATGTTAATTCTGATTTATTCAGCTCAGTATAATTACAGAACTAGTGGTTCTATGAGATTAACTCTTATTTACTGGAGACTGGGAATGGAAACCATACTTTAAAAATTTCTTGCCCTAATTGATTAAAAAAAGGTATTTTATGCTTTAAGACACCCTGCTGAGAAACTGTATAACTGTTGAATGAGTTGTTTGCATCTTGGGCCTTTTAATCTGTTTCAGCCACATCTCTCTTGGAATACTGTGTCCAGATTTGGGCACTACAATTCAAAAATTGACAAGTTGGAAAGTATACAAAGAAGGGTAACCAAACTGGTCAGAGGTCTGGAAACCATGAACTATGCATAGTGGCTAAGGGAGTTTGCCATGTTTAGCCTGGGGAAGAGAAGGTGAAGAGTTGATATGGGGATGATATTTAAATACGTGAAATAATGTCTAAACGAGGTGAAAGCATTGTCTGAGATTAACAATCACAGGATAAAAAGAATTGTGATCAATCCCTAGATAATAACCTAATTTCATCTTGTCTTGAATGCTGATTTCATTAATATCTGGCTCATAATAAAGGGAAATGCGGAGAGAAATTTTACTTAGCTTAAGAAGTTTACAAATACATATAATTAAAGTAAGTAAAATAGGATAAAAAGAAAAAGAAAATTTAGGAAGAATAGTTAAATAGAACAATAGAATGGACACGATGGGGAAATATACTTGACCAGCTCATGACTCTTCAACTTAAGGCATTGACTGAATCAATACATCAAATGAATAACAGACTGGATGAAATCTCAAACATGGTGGAAAAAGTATGTAACAAAGTTGAAAATTTATCTCATAAATTTCATCAATTGGAGATAGAACAACAGGATATGAAGAAAGAACTGAGTCAGGTGAAAATAATGGTGGCTGTGATTAAAGAAGCACAAGTCCACCACAAAAAAAATCTATTGGAACAATGCCAAATTAGGCAATATATGCAATCTCAACAAGAAAGCTTACAATTACAACTTTTGGATTATCTCCAAAGGCAATTTTCACTTAGATCAAGAGGTATCCCTGAAGTTGTTCAAGAACTTAGCAATTGGTTTGTTCAAACCTTTGCTGACATGCTTGGATGACAAGAACTTGATCAAGAGAGGCAAACAGACCATCTCTAAAGGGTGAATTCTCAGTATGCCACAAGAAATAAAGTCCCCAGAGACATGGTGATTAGGGATGGCAGTTTTTCGTTCATTGTTGTAAGTTGTATAAAATCCATTAAATTTGTACTTATGACGCATTATCAAAAGCCTTACGAATCAAAACATACCCAATAATTTTTTGTTGGAATTTTGTAAATCCTGGAAGCCTCCCAAAATCAGTTTCATTTTCATTGTAAGAAAGCAAAGCAAAATTAATGGCCTCTTGCCATTAGGAGAGGGAAGCAGCAGGAAGAACGCAGAATTCACTGGGAAAGAGATTAAGAAAGCACAGAATTCTGGGAAGTGTAGTTTGGGAAGGCAAGGAGCCCTATGCCAGAGAATTCAAAAAGCCCTGCTCTAAACTACGTTTCCCAGAATTCTGCTCAGCATCAGAAAGCTCCAATCAGGAAAGAGGAGTGGTTTGCAGCCAGCCAGAGTTCCAATAAATGGTTGAATCTGCAAAGAGGAGGACTAACTGATACTTCTAGTAAGTAAATCTATGTGCTGGGCTGGGAAGAAATTTCTAAATGGAAGTCCTGTTGGTTAATATGAGAGACATTCAATGAGATAGCTGTTATGGCTTTTTGTATTTAAAAAGTTTTTGTCAACATTTTTTAAAAATCTTAAAATCAATACATGTATGAATATTTCTGAGAGCTGGGGGGAATGATCCCCTGTTATCTTTTGTCATTATATAGAGAAGGAGTTTTTTAAATATGTTGTTTATCAAAAAAAATTAAAATTCCCCAAAACTCTGTGGATAAGTGAAATGTTCTGAAACTTGATGAGCTAACAGTACTCAATCCATTCTACCACTGTAGCAAGTTTCACACCAATAGCTATAAAACAGAAGGAGAAAGGAGCCCCTGAAGTTTCCCCACTTGCACAATTCCTATAAGGAAAAATTTACTAAATTTTGTTACTCTGGTTATAGTAACAAAATTTTTACCAATGTACTTGTGACACCATAGGGCAGCATGAGCACTGGAAACCAGACACGGAGGCCAATAAACAATCTAATATCTTTATTAAGGAAATAAAGGAGACAACTAAAAATAAGCAGAGTATATAGTCCAGCAATAGACCTTTCAGAAAAGGTCAAATATAGTGCAGTAATGTGAAAGTAGATGTCCAGTATTAGAGTTCAAAGTTTTAAATCCAATAACCGAAACACACTCAAACCTTTAGGCTGTTTGAGTGGTTATTAAGGCAAGATCTGTCAAAGAGTTCCAGGGCTCAAATCCGAGGCTAGGATGCAAGGCAAGGCAAAGTTAGTTGTGGTAAAGCTGAATTGCTGTCCAGGCTTGACAGGGAGATGAGATACAACGCCGGTCTACTCGAGAGTAGCACACTGCAGAACTAGAGTCGATGTGAATCCCTCAACTGACACGTTGAACACTGCAAAGGTCAGTCGGCACCCAGAACTTTTATGGGACTTCGCTCTCCTCTCCAGCCAGGTGTCTGAACACTCTTTCCCAAGGGAATGTTGACTAAATCAACAACTTGCCAGATACAATCCTCCTGGGAAACTCTCAAGGGAACCGGCTTAATTAACGCTTGCTCTCTCCGCTAATCTAGCTCTTCTCCTCAAATTCTGTTTCTCCGAGCGAGATGTTTCCCAAAACAATCTGCGGTCAAACATAGCATTCTCTGGAGAACCAGGCTGTGAGTCAAGGGCCTTTTTAATTAACTGTGGGCTAAAACTGTCAACAGGGGACATGTGGAAGGGAGCAGGATCGTGCGGAAATGGCACAAACCCCATCTCTTCTTCGGTCTGATCCATAATGGCGACGGGGTTATGACTCGGGGGTCTCTGAGACACTACAGCACTTTAGAAACATAACTCAGGCACCCCCTAATATTTTAATGAGTTTTGAATCATTAAATTCCACAGTCTTAATGGTTATAACATTTGTTAAAAGAAGTTTAAGATATACAATTTTCCAGTGGTAACTGAGAGATCCTATAAAAATAAATGCCAAGTGAATTATAATTCTGCAAAATTGGCCACGCCTGATTTAAGGTTTGACTAAAAACTAGAATATATCTCTACCTCCAACTATGGAAGCCATCACAATCTACTGGTTGTAGGGTCATTTGACATCCCTAATGTGACAATTTGTACAAAACATTTCTTTTCTTTCTTCACTCTTTGCAATATGTGATCATCTTTTCTCCTCTTCTGCATTAGATCCACACTAATGTCGCCATTTGTTGTTTTTTTAAGGGACCTTTGACAATCCTTGCTACAATGGTGGTGGTTACTGTCTTCATAAGAGTATAGACTGCTTCGACGAGAACAATGAAATTCTTCCGTTAGAGTGTGATACAATAGAGAGAAGATGTTGTAAGATGTCAAACCTTGATCGGTGAAAGTCATCAACCCTGATTTCCTGATCAAAGCAACAGTTCTTCACTCAATCAATTATCATGGGCTCTACCATTACAGGGCTAAATCTAATATGATTATTAAAAGTATGCTAAAAACAAAACAAAAAATGTGGATTTTGTTATTTTGCTTTTTTAAAAAAAAGGTATATGTAGGACCCAGTCCAAGATACTTTGTCTCCTGGACAAGACTGAACTAGAAAGTGCAGTCCCTTCTTTAGAGTTCCTCACCTATTGGTCCAAATCAATACAGTTCACCTTCCATGTATATGGGTTCTGGTGTGTGTGAAATTCCATTGGTTGATTCAGAGTTTGGATAACTTCAGCTATTCGGCAGCCGGACCGTTGAAAACAGATCAAAACCCCTTTGGAATCTTTCCCAGAATGTAACATGAACACCTGAAGCTTCTGGTTGGATTCAGGAAGCGTCCGTTGAGTCAGCTGGTGCTTTTCCCTTATTAGCCTAGCCAGCCATAGCTAACCAGTAGGCTTGTCCGATCGATGGAAAAAATGTTTCAATTCTCGTTTCTAAAGTAGGGGGTGCTGGCTCTTCGATGTAGAAATTATTTCTAAATGTTTCACCCAAAATTTTCGGATATTTCTGAAAATTCGTAATGTTTCTAAAATGTTTCTAAAATGGCGGACGCGCATGCGCAATAGCCAAAAAACAGGAAACCGGGGGGGACTTTTCTGGGGGGTCTCCTGCCCTCATTTCTTGAGCTATTCTCATCAAATTTGGTACAGTGGGAGAACACATTCCACACTCTTTGCTCAACAAATTGCAGAATGTTTCCTGTTTCCTATTATTTTTGGCGAATTTTCATAACTTTTTATAATACACTATTTTTCAATATTTGAAGAAACCTGTTCCTGGTTTGAAAGTCTTATTTCCTGGTCAATTGGGTTCTTATCACTGTAAAAGTCCCTCTTCTACTTGTGTAGACTTTGGATTAGAAATGCAGCACACGCCAAGCAATGCCTTGACTGGATTGGCAACGTCCTTTGGAAACTATAAATTATCTTTGAACCTTTTGATCAATGGTGCCACTGGCTGACCTTGTGATTGCAAAAATGAAACTCTGGCTTAGGACTTTGGATTAGAAATGCAGCACACGCCAAGCAATGCCTTGACAGGATTGGCAACGTCCTTTGGAAACTATAAATTGCTGTGGACCCTCTACTGAATCAAATCAATGTCTGACTTTGTGATTGCAGAAATAAAACTCAGCCCAAGGCTTGGGAATAGAAATGGAGCGTGAGGGAAGCAATGCCTTGGCGGGTGCCCCACGTCCTTTGGAAACTATTACTTCCAATGTACCCTTTTAAGTTTGAAAGCTATGTGTGTCTTTGTAATTGATGCAATAACACTCAGCCCGGGGGCTTGGGATTATAAACGAAGCGTGAGGGAAGCTCAGCGCTTACAGGGACACAGACATGCTTAGAAAACTATAATTTTCAAGCTCCCTCCTTTTAAGGCTTGGAAAAAAAGGCTTATGGGGTGATTGCTTTATTCCAGAAAAAGTAAAAAAGGAAAGGCAAAAGGTCTCCCTCAGGAGTAGGAAAGCAAAAGCACCCCAAAGCTCCGCGGTTACAGGGAAGCAAGCTCCCTCCTTTTAAGGCTTGGAAAGAAAGGCTTATGGGGTGATTGCCTTATTCCAAAAAAGGAAAAAAAGAAAGGCAAAAGGTCTACCTCAGGAGAAGGAACCACCCCAAGCTCAGCACTTGCAGGGAGGGACGCAGACTTGTTTGGAAAAAAAAATTCCCTACATCCACAGCAAGGACTCTGCCCCAAGCCCCAAGCCAATTTCCCCCCAACACAGTATCTAACCAGCAACAACACTCTACCCCCAGTCACTTTGCCCTCTCTGCTTCACGGCGCGCGCGAACCACCCTCTCTCCTCGGTATCCCAACCCAGAATGGCTTTGCTCCGTGTGGAGGCGATTTTTATAGCGATCCTCCATGTGGACGCGGAGGACGCTAGCCCCCACCTTTTTTAGCCATCGTGGAAGACTCTGATTGGCAGGGAGCGGTAGCCATGTTAGGCTGCGCTAAGCTCCCATTTAACAGTTAGGTTAAACTGTATAAGCTAAAACGGTATAATGTACATGTGATCTTTTCATCCCTCCTCCCCGTTGTAGGACATGGCTCTACAAGGGCCGGAAAAATAGTACAGGTCAATAACTGGCTCAGAAAATGGTGTCAAGAGGAGCATTTTGGCTTCCTTGACCATGGTCTACTCTTCCAAGAGGATGGACTACTGGCAAGTGATGGGGTGCATCTCACACAAGTAGGAAAACATCTTTTTGCACACAGACTCACAAACCTCATCAGGCGCACTTTAAACTAGATCCACTGGGGGAGGGGAACAACAGCCTGGCGAACACTATATTACCCACGACTACAGGGAACCGCCAAAAGGCTAAACGGAGGGCTGCACAAACACAGCAAGGACCAAGTACAGAGAGCAGAATAATCCCAAATAAACAGCTCAAGGGGAGGTCACAGGGGCTTACATGTCTTTACACTAATGCTCAGAGAATGGGAAATAAGCAAGACAAACTCCAACTCTTAGCACAGCAGCACACATACGATGTCATAGGCATCACTGAAACCTG
This sequence comes from Anolis carolinensis, assembly GCF_035594765.1. Classification (NCBI taxonomy): domain Eukaryota; kingdom Metazoa; phylum Chordata; class Lepidosauria; order Squamata; family Anolidae; genus Anolis; species Anolis carolinensis. Next base: position 7,681,773 of record NC_085841.1, read on the forward strand.
ATGGGATGACTCCCATCACTGGAATTTAACCATTGAGGGCTATAACCTCTTTCACAGAAATAGAACAAAGGGGAGAGGAGGGGGAGTAGCTTTATATGTCAAAAACAGTTACGTTGCAGAAGAAATGCAAGACTGTAATCTGGGAAACCAGCTTGAAAGCATCTGGATAAGAATCAAGGGAACCGGGACTCAAAAAGACCTTGTCGTGGGTGTCTACTACAGACCTCCGAGTCAGGATGAAGGACTTGATGAAGCTTTCTGTCAACAGCTGACCAAACAGGCACAAAGAAGAGATATAGTAGTCATGGGCGATTTCAATTATCCCGATATCTGCTGGAAAACAAACTCGGCCAAGAGTACAAAGTCTAATAAATTCCTTACTTGCCTTGCAGACAATTTTATGGTCCAGAAGGTAGAAGAGGCAACAAGGGGATCAGCAACTCTTGATCTAATCTTAACAAATGTGGAAGACCTGATCAATACAGTTGAAGTGGTTGGATCCTTAGGGGCAAGTGACCATGTGCTCCTGCAGTTTGCAATACAAAGGAATGCTGAAACTAAGACAAGTCAAACATGCATTCTGGACTTTAAGAGAGCTGACTTCCAAAAAATGAAGGAATTACTGAGCGGCATCCCATGGACGCCAATATTAAAAAACAAGGGAGTTAAGGATGGATGGGAGTTTTTCAAAAGTGAAATACTCAAGGTGCAAATGCAAACAGTGCCAACAAAGAAGAAAAATAAGACAAATGCAAAGAAGCCAGAATGGATGTCCAAAGAACTTCTAACTGAGCTAAAGCTCAAAAGTGACATGCACAAGAAGTGGAAAAGGCGAGAAATCACCAAAGAAGAATTCAAACGTATAGCCAACACCTGTAGGGAAAAGGTTCGCAAGGCTAAAGCGCAAAATGAGCTCAGGCTTGCCAGGGACATAAAAAACAACAAAAAAGGCTTTTTTGCTTACGTTGGTAGAAAAAGGAAGAAAAAGGAGGCGATAGGGCCACTGCAAGGAGAAGATGGGGTGATGGCGACAGGGGATAGGGAAAAGGCAGAACTGCTTAATGCCTTCTTTGCCTCGGTCTTTTCACAAAAAGAAAGCCATCTTCAACCTCAGCAACATGGAATGGACGAAGGATTGGGGGAAATCCAACCCCAAATAGGGAAACAAGTTGTCCAGGAACACCTGGCCACTCTAAACGAATTCAAGTCGCCAGGGCCAGATCAGCTAAATCCAAGAGTATTGAAGGAACTAGCGGAAGTTATTTCAGAACCACTGGCAATCATCTTCGAGAGTTCTTGGAGAACGGGAGAAGTCCCAGCAGATTGGAGGAGGGCGAATGTGGTCCCTATCTTCAAGAAGGGAAAAAAGAACGACCCAAACAATTACCGTCCGGTCAGCCTCACATCAATACCAGGCAAGATTCTGGAAAAGATCATTAAGGAAGTGGTCTGCAAACACTTAGAAACAAATGCGGTCATTGCTAATAGTCAACACGGATTTACCAAAAACAAGTCATGCCAGACTAATCTGATCTCTTTTTTCGATAGAGTTACGAGTTGGGTCGATACAGGGAATGCCGTGGATGTAGCGTACCTGGATTTCAGTAAGGCCTTCGACAAAGTCCCCCACAACCTTCTGGCAAACAAACTAGTAAAATGTGGGCTAGACAAAACTACGGTTAGGTGGATCTGTAATTGGCTAAGCGAACGAACCCAAAGGGTGCTCACCAATGCGTCGTCTTCATCATGGAAAGAAGTGACAAGTGGAGTGCCGCAGGGCTCCATCCTGGGCCCGGTTCTGTTCAACATCTTTATTAACGACTTAGACGAAGGGTTAGAAGGCACGATCATCAAGTTTGCAGATGACACCAAACTGGGAGGGATAGCTAACACTCCAGAAGACAGGAGCAGAATTCAAAACGATCTTGACAGACTTAGAGAGATGGGCCGAAACTAACAAAATGAAGTTCAACAGGGACAAATGCAAGATACTTCACTTCGGCAGAAAAAATGGAAATCAAAGATACAGAATGGGGGACGCCTGGCTTGACAGCAGTGTGTGCGAAAAAGACCTTGGAGTCCTCGTGGACAACAAGTTAAACATGAGCCTACAATGTGATGCGGCAGCTAAAAAAGCCAATGGGATTCTGGCCTGCATCAATAGGGGAATAGCGTCTAGATCCAGGGAAGTCATGCTCCCCCTCTCTTCTGCCTTGGTCAGACCACACCTGGAATACTGTGTCCAATTTTGGGCACCGCAGATGAAGGGAGATGTTGACAAGCTGGAAAGCGTCCAGAGGAGGGCGACTAAAATGATTAAGGGTCTGGAGAATAAGCCCTATGAGGAGCGGCTTAAAGAGCTGGGCATGTTTAGCCTGCAGAAGAGAAGCTGAGAGGAGACATGATAGCCATGTACAAATACGTGAGGGGAAGTCATAGGCAGGAGGGAGCAAGCTTGTTTTCTGCTGCCCTGCAGACTAGGACATGGAACAATGGCTTCAAACTACAGGAAAGGAGATTCCACCTGAACATCAGGAAGAACTTCCTCACTGTGAGGGCTGTTCGGCAGTGGAACTCTCTCCCCCGGACTGTGGTGGAGGCTCCTTCTTTGGAGGCTTTTAAGCAGAGGCTGGATGGCCATCTGTCGGGGGTGCTTTGAATGCGATTTCCTGCTTCTTAGCAGGGTGTTGGACTAGATGGCCCATGAGGTCTCTTCCAACTCTACTATTCTATGATTCTATGATTCTATGAGGTTGCAGAAACAAAAAAAAATATTTAAAAAATTAAAAAAAATTTGAAGGAAAAAAATTAACGAAAATTTTAAGACACAATTAGAGAATGGGCCAACGATGGATCGTATTACATTGCCAGTTGCGCCGAGGGAAAACGTTTCAATACTCGTTTCAAAAAACGAGAAAAATCCGAAATAATTACGGAAGGAGAATTATTACGAACATATGGACAACCCTACTAACCAGACTGAAAGTCAGCCTCCCCTCCTGGGGCTACTGAAGCTGGTTCTCCAGGTGCAGTGACTGTGGCAGACACTCACCTGAACAATGAGGCAGGCTGTCCTATTTTATTTCTTTTACCCTTCCTCCCTTTTAAAGAAATTCCGGTAAATTTTACCCTTGTCTACAACTACCTCTCAACTCTCAGGAATAATCCTACTCCAGCCTAGACTCCTTGATGCTGCCCAGAGTATTGTGGCATATGTCAGTTTCAAGCGTAAAGTCTATCACTAACAAGAGTGAGGGAGTTCTGCAACAGACTCCAAGGGACATTTAGTCCAACCCTATTCTGTCAAGTAAGAAGGAATTACTATTATATTATTCCTAAAAATCAGTAGATGAACGGATATTTCTGAATCCTTGAAATATTGATGCCATTTTTACATTGTAAGAATGCCATTCCTCTTGTAATTTTTAAAAAATAATTATTTGCAATTTTTTAAAAAATCCTAAAAATCAGTGTATGAGCAAAACGTCCTGAAACTTTGCAGGTATGATGCCTTACTCATGTTCTGTCACTTAGAAGGAATCCAAGGGGAGATCAGTTTTGGTTTTCCTTTAAAGTCATTTGATTTCTAAAAAAAATTACAAATCGCCTCTACATCAGTGGATGACCAAAACATTCTGAAACTTAGCAGACAAATGGTAAATGTTGCTTACTGCTGTGTCAAGTTTCATCCTGATATCCATAAATATGTCAGAGAAACGAGCCTCAAAAGATTCCCCATTGCCGCTAATTACAATATTTCAAATCTTGCTTTGACTACAAACCAGAATAGACCTTTACCTCCAACTGAAGAAGTCACCATAATCCACTGGCTGTTGGGTCTTTTGATATCTCTAATAAGGTGGCAATTTGTACCAAACATTTTCTTTCTTTCTTTCTTCACTCTTTGCAATATGTGATCGTCAGCATCAGATCCACACTAACAACACCATTTATTTTTTCTTTTAAGAGACCATTGGAAATCCTTGCTACCGTGGTGGTGGTTTCTATATAACCTGCCCCAAAAATGAAACTCTCCAGCTTGATTGTGGTTATAAAAACACAAACTGTTGTAAGATGCCGGAAACTGTTGAATGAAAACCATCAACCCTGACTTCCTGATCAAGGCAACAGTTTTTCATTCAATCATTATCATGGGCTCTATCACTGCCAAGTAGGCAGAACTAACCAGGATGATTATTAAAAGTATGCTACAAACAAAAACATGGATTTTGTTCTTTTGGTTTTTTTTTTAAGGTATATGTAGATATTATTTTGTCACTTGGACAAGATTGTGGTGGAATGAAGAATTATGTTTAGTTCACGTTTCACCAGTCCACATACTGTCTTACAACAGAAAGGATATGCCACACAGATGATAAGTACAAGAAGTTTACTCTTCAAAATGCAGAGCAACATATATACAGTCATATGAATAGTTGCATTGACTCACACAATGTCCTTTGAGAGGTAGTCAAATAGTCCTTAGGTGTCTATGCAAATGGTCTTCTTCCAGCAGCCCAGAAGCAACCCTCTCTTGATAAGCTCCTGCACAGAAAACTATATGTACCTGTTGCCAAAACTCCCAGGCTCAGTTAGCCTTCCACATGTACCGGTTCTGCATTTATGGATCCAACCAACACTAACTTGAAAATATTCAAGAGAAGGGGAATCCCTTTTATTTTACTATGCACATGTGTAAACTCCTGTCATTTTCAGAGGTCTCCAGGTTTTCTCCAGGTCTTATTTGAGTTATCATAGAATATAAGGGCCATCGTGTTACCATGCCACATTATATAATGGTACTTGAGCAGTTGAAGTTTTGGTTTTCATGGGGAGTCTTGGAATCACAGAGTCATAGAACCAGAAACACAGAATCATAGAGTTGGAAAAGACCCTAATACCAATTCAGTCCAGCCCCTTTCTGCCACGTAGGAACATACAATCCAGCAGGTCATCATAGAATCATAGAATTCATCATAGAATTCATCATAGAATCATAGAATTGGAAGGAGCGCCTGGGCCTTTAGTCCAACCCCCTGCTGTGCAGGAAAAGCACATTCAAAGTACCCCTGAGAAATGGCTATCTAGTAGTGTGGTGCTTTTGTTTGGAATGCTTCCGTTAACAAAAATGGGGTGCCTATACGAACAGAATTTTCATCTCACTAAAGAAAAAATGAAAATTTTTGGACCATTGGCTGCAATGGGAGAGCTTCCGAGGTTCACCCCCTCCCTCCTCCCCGGCCCAGTTTTTGGGCTAGAGGGTGAAAATCACCACTCACGGAGGGCATTTCGCCCACCAACTTTTAAACTGTGTGGGTCTTCTCCAGAGTAGCTGAGAATTCCAAAGCTCCCATCCTAAACTACATTTCCCAGAATTCTGTGTGCAGCAGGAAAAGCCCAAAATGCAGGGCTGCCCATTTTAAAGGCCTAGTGTGATGAAATGGTGGATGGCTTTCTGTCAGGAGGACTTTGACTGTGTCTTCCTGCCATGCAGCCTTTGTTTGTGGGGATAGGGACATTTTTCATGTGATGTGCCTGCGGACTATACGCTACACACTAGTGTGTCCTGACCCACAATCTGGAAAGCTTTGTCCTAGTCCATCGTTGGTCAGACTTACTCTGACTCTTCTGGCAATGTTGCCTATGACTGACTCACATGATTCATTGCTGCCAATTCCCTAGAAAATCATGGGACTGCTATCCGGGCCAGGCTGTGGCGCAGCTGGCTGGTAACCAGCTGCAATAAATCACTACTGAATGAGAGTCATGAGTTCGAAGCCCGGGTCGGGTTAAGCCTCTGACCATTAAATAGCCCAGCTTGCTGCTGACCTATGCAGCCTGAAAAACAGTTGCATCTTCAAGTAGGAAATTTAGGTACGCTTTATGCGGGAAGCTAATTTAACTAATTTACAACACCATAAAACTGCCAGCAACATGGCAGAAAGGAATGAGGAAGTACAGTCACAAGTGGACGGTTAAGCAGCAGCTCCCCCTGTGGCCGGAATCGTGAAGCTAGAAATGTTAAATGCCTCTGTGTGTGCCTATACTGTATGTTGTTTGTCTGATGGCATTGAATGTTTGCCATATATATATATTCACTGTAATCCGCCCTGAGTCCCCTTCAGGGTGAGAAGGGCGAAATATAAATGCTATAAATAAATAAATAAATAAACCAGGCTTTTCTTTAAAAGGGAGATATTGTCCACTACTCTGTACATTGCCCCATTTCAGAGGTCAGCCAGAACCTCAAAGGTAATACCTTCCAAGGAGACAGGAATCTATCTGGCTCCAGCAACATCTTAAGGTGGACCAACCTCCTTCCCGTTGGGCCTTTTAATCTATAATACAAAAAAGTGTTTCTGGCCTAATCTTTTTTCTTTGTCTGTGCAGAAAATAATTCCCTAAAGATTGCAAACATATAATTGGAGCAATGTGGTTGGGAATGAGGGTGAATGATTCCCAAAGCTGTTGCTAATAATGCCAGTAATGAAGCTTAAAGAACATTTTGCAACAACCACTTTACAGCCAATCCTTATGTAAGAAGGTGTTTTCCTGTTGACAGAATGAGTACAGAAATCAGGGCCAATGTAGCCTTCTGGAGAAGAGAGTTCCACAGCTTCGAAGCAGCCACCAAGGAACCTCCTCTGAACAAATGTTGCCAAGAAAAACTCAGGTCCGTAGGGAGCATTATTTGGAGGGCTTTCCAGATCTCCCTAGGGCATGTGAAGACGGTCCACCAAATTATTGACCCCCGGGACCAATTTAGACACAGGCCTGGTTTTTAAACTGAAAACCAGGAGGCAATTTCTGCTCACTTCTTGTTGTTAAAAAAAGATTTCTGTGCCTGTTATGGAGCAGGATACAATACAATGGGTTCATATCCCTGGACCTCAATCTTCAAAGGACTTTGTGAAGACACACATCTGGCTGGCTGGGGGACTGCTATTCAAAAAGTCAATTTGCTCAAGAATTTTAGGAATGAATAGGCATCTCTTTTTCATCCCGAAGGCTACAATGCATGTTACCTCATCTTCCAGAGGTTGCATGTTGTACGTAAAAAGGCAAGGCAAAGGCAATTAACATTTCCGTTGCAAAGTTAATTCTCTGACGTCTTTGCTTTACTTAGAAATGTTAGCATAATACATTGTCAACATCTTGAGTTGTTTGTGGCACCATAGTTGACATTTTCTGAAAAGAACAGAACCTCCCCAACAGTCTCAGAGACTAATATGCACACTAAAAATTAAAATACTAAAAACAAAAATGTGGGAAGAAAAAGTTGTGGCTTCCAGTTCCCTAGCTGATAGTCATAACCGATCATTATTCTACTTTGACTAATTTTTCTTCATAACATCAACTTCTACTTGCATATCAATATGCTACTCTTCATATCCAATCCTGATAACCTTCCCCAATAATTTCTCCAAAAAAAATGCAATTATTGATTGTCAGTACTCCTTACAATTACTTTATGAATTGTCTTTAATCAAAGTCATCAATGTGTCAATTTCTGCCAAAATCATACCTTTTCCAACAATCCTATTCTTGAGACTGAATGGTTGTATCTTTCCACTCTGTGCGTAAAGCAATCTGGCAGCTGTAGACATCTATGGCAAGAGTCTTTTCATATCTTTTATCATATTGGTCATCCATCAGTCTCATAGAATCATAGAGTTGGAAGAGACCACATGGGCATCTAATCCAGCCCCCTGCCATATAGGAAAGTAAAGGTAAAGGTTTCCCCTGACGTTAAGTCCATTCATGTCTGACTCTGGGGGTTGGTGCTCATCTCCATTTCTAAGCCAAAGAGCCGGCATTGTCCAGAGACACCTCCAAGGTCATTTGGCCAGCATGACTGCATGGAGTGCCGTTACCTTCCCGCTGGAGCTGTACCTATTGATCTACTCACATTGGCATGTTTTCGAACTGCTAGGTTGGCAGAAGTTGGAGCTAACAGCAGGCACTCACTCCGTTCCTGGGATTTGAACCTGGGACCTTACAGTCTGCAAGTTCAGCAGCTCAGTGCTTTAACACACTTCGCCACTGGGGTTCCGCCATGTAGGAAAAGCACAACCAAAGTAGAAAGAATTCTGTAAAAAAAAAAGGGGGGGGGGGAAATATTGGAAACTGATCCACGAGGAATGCAACACAACTTTTCAAAAGAACTTTGAGACGAAACCAGAGCTTCTCCTGCTAGGGCTATATGATCCCCAACTTTCGATTGACATGAATACTGATAAACGCTTTACTTTTTTTATCATGGCAGCTAGAATGGTACTAGCAAGATTATGGAAATCAGAAAATATACCTACAAAAGACCTTTGGATAGAAAAAAATTATAGAAATAAAAGAGATGGACAAACTAACCTTCCTGATTAAGAAAAACAACAGGAGAGCGACAAAGGAAACTGACTGGACTGCTTTTGAGGACTATCTTAAGAAAGAGTATAATTGAACAACTTCGTAACCACCCTTACCCACTCTCACACAAACCCCCCTTGCCCCTGCTTCCCCACTACCCCTTTTGTGCTCTGTTTGTTACTAAAGTTGGAAACTTTCAATAAAAACCATTTAATAAAAAAAATACAAAGTAGAAAGAATTCTGATTTCAATTGAATTTTAGACCTAGAAAGTCCTCCATTACAATTTGAACAACTGTTTTGCAGGACTACGTTCTATTTAGCTCACAGATAATAACTTTATAGAAGTTATTTCTAATTTTGATGTCAAAGTCTACAGGATAAACTAAGCTGAAAGATTTTTTTTTCATGTCAGGAGTGACTTGAGAAACTGCATGTCACTTCTGGTGTGAGAGAATTGGCTGTTTGCAAGGATGTTGCCCAGGGGATGCCCGGATGTTTTTGATGTTTTTACCATCCTTGTGATAGGCTTCTCTCATGTCCCTGCATGGAGCTGGAGTTGATAGAGGGAGCTCATCTGCGTTCCCCCCGGGTTGGATTCGAACCTGGCAGCCTTCAGGTCAGCAACCCAACCTTCAAGTCACTAGGCTTTAACCCACTACGCCACTGGAGGCTCCAGACCTGAAAGATAAACAGAAGCTATTTTACATCTGGAAGTAAGTCATATCACATTTAGTAGGAATTTCTTTGAAGGAGAAGTAGAATTGCTCGAGAGACGAGCACTACAAAATTGCATGGTTAGTGGTGGTTGTGTACATTTTGTTTGTTAGTTTTTCCACACAATTATGTAGTATTGGATCATTCCTAATTAAGCTCTGAAGTATCTGAGATTATTGCTCCTACGTTACAATAGAACTGTTCATCTACTCTGTTTGATCGTGCGAAACTGCGGGGCATGCGTCACTATCCCATTGTTTCTGCAATCTTATAAATAGAGGGAAAGGTTATTTTTGAACTGGATTTCAACTCAGATTGCCTTTGGAGTGATTTCCTCTCACTGATCCTGAAAGCTGAAGACATGAGATCTCCATTTCTTCTCTTGGCCACGGTTGCTTTCCTCCTGTATAGGGCTGAAGGTAAGCAGGCAGCTCAAGTTCCTGAGCTGTATAGGAGAGACTGAGGTTGTGCCTACACAGGCAAAATGATCGGGACCTAATTCTTAGTTGCTGTGGGGAATCCACACAACACACTTTGGATTCAAAGCAGGAGTGCTAGAACCAGCTGTTAATTTGGTTCAAGGGGAAACGGCTTTTACACTGGAACTTCCAGTAAGCTCTGGAGTGATCACAAAGTTTTGGAAGTATGGACAGCGGAATTGAACTGGATCCAGCTTAATCTGCTATCCACGCGGCCAATGGACCATCACTGAGTTACCAGCTACAAGCACATCCCTTGCAGGAGGCCTCCTAGTGATGTCGCTTCTAGTGAGGTCACACCAGGGTACTAAGTGATGTGACCAGGAAGTGCAACATCAAGGGCATGCCTCTGCAAGGGAGTTGCTTGTGATTGGTGATGGAGGGGTGGTGCTGACACTCACAATGCACTCTCAGTCTGACCAGCCATCTGAACATACAGAGTGTTTTTGGGCTGCTACTAGGCAGCTATGGAGCAGTTTACCCTGGATTAATTGGGTAAGTGAAGCCATGGCCTCAATCTCACCCCTACTCATTTGAATTTTAGCATTTGTCTCAGTTAACCCTAATGGCGCTCCATGCAGTCATGCCGGCCACATGACCTTGGAGATGTCTATGGACAACGCCGGCTCTTCGGCTTAGAAATGGAGATGAGCACCAACCCCCAGAGTCGGTCACGACTGGACTTAACGTCAGGGAAAACCTTTACCTTTTACCTCAGTTAAAAGAGACTAATTAATCAATAATTTTTTTTACTTCTAATACTATTACTACTACTAGTACTAGTACTAATAATAATTTATTTGTTTGTAACAAATTTGATTGTAGTCTGTCTGTGCAATTTTCTTACAGCAGCTGAGGATATGATCAATGGTTTCGTCAGCTTCCTTGCACAGTCTGCATTTCGGGTCATCAGCTGATTTTTCGATCTTGGCCTTAATTGCAAGCCATCAGAACAAATGCAATTAAGCCCTAGATCGAAAAATCAGCTGATGACCGAAATGCAGACTGTGCAAGGAAGCTGATGAAACCATTGATCATATCCTCAGCTGCTATAAGAAAATCGCACAGACAGACTACAAACAGAGGCACAACTATGTGGCCCAAATGATTCATTGGAACTTATGCCTCAAGTACCACCTCCCGGCAACAAAGAACTGGTGGGATCACAAACCTGCAAAAGTATTGGAAAATGAGCAAGCAAAGATACTGTGGGACTTCCGAATCCAGACTGACAAAGTTCTGGAACAGAACACACCAGACATCACAGTTGTGGAAAGGAAAAAGGTTTGGATCATTGATGTCGCCATCCCAGGTGACAGTCGCATTGATGAAAAACAACAGGAAAAACTCAGCCGCTATCAGGACCTCAAGACTGAACTTCAAAGACTCTGGCAGAAACCAGTGCAGGTGGTCCCGGTGGTGATGGGCACATTGGGTGCCATGCCAAAAGATCTCAGCCGGCATTTGGCAACAATAGACATTGACAAAATCATGATCTGCCAATTGCAAAAGGCCACCCTACTGGGATCTGCACGCATCATCCGAAAATACATCACACAGTCCTAGACACTTGAGAAGTGTTCGACTTGTGATTTTGTGATACGAAATCCAGCATATCTGTCTTGTTTGCTGTGTCATAATAAAATAATAATTTTATTTGTTGTCCACCTCTCCATGGCTTACACCAACATTGGGGAAAGTGTGGCCTATGGCCAGCGTATGGATCCAAGACTATGTGCGCACAAAGTCCTGTACACATAGTCTAGGAGGAGCCTTTTCCAACCAATAAATTCATTCGCTTGGTTCAATATAGTGATTCAGCTTGGGACCTAAGTAAAAGATCCTAGGTAAAAGTAAAAGGGTAAGGTGAGAGATACAAGAGCTCAAGAGTTAGCATTGCTGTGCCAAGCTGGGGAAAGTTTCTGTCACAGGTATATCAACATCTATATATGCTGCATTGGATTCATGTGTCTACTCTAGTAAGGATTAAAAGTTGAACTGATGCTACTGATAACATATCCTTTTTTTTGTTTGTTTTGTTTAGGACGGCCTTGTGAAGATGAATGCAGTTCAAAAAGTGAAGAATGCAATAAAAGCGAGGAACGTGAATGTGATGAAAACGGTAAGCAACACTGGTCTGTAAGTGTAGTAGTTATTACTCCAGATTACAGAATCAAATGCCATCTTCACATTATTTTTTTCTGGAAATCAAATTAAATGACTGCCAACATTAGATAAAAGAAGTCAACATAGATTGTAAGGGCCTTGCTGATGTTGCTGCTTTTATAACGATCCCATCTTACAGCAACTCCGCAGTCAATCTATCATAATTCTTTTCTGGGCAAGATTTGTCCAGAATGGGATTTGCCTTAAGGTCACTTGCTGATAAATCCAGGGCCAGTCTGCAGTAGTGTGTGATGATTATGGTGATTTTTTTTATTGTGTCAGAAGTGACTTGAGATCATACTGTAAGTCGCTTCTGGTGTGAGAGAATTTGCCGTCTGCAGAGATGTTGCCCTCGGGATGCCCAGATGTGTTACTATCCTGCTGGGAGGCTTCTCTCATGTCCCCACAAACTAGAGCTGACAGACAGGAGCTCACCCCATCTCATGGATTTGAACCGGCAACCTTTAGGTCAGCAGTCCAGTCCCTGGTGGCTCAATGGGTTAAAGCTTTGCACTGAAAGGACTGCTGACTTGAAGTTTGGGTTGCTGACCTGAAGATTGCCAGATTGAATCCAACCCGGGGAGAGCACGGATGAGCTCCTTCTGTCACCTCCAGCTCTATGCGGGGACATGAGAGAAACCTGCCACAAGGATGGTAAAAACATCAAAACATCTGGGCCTCCCCGGGCAACATCCTTGCAGATAGCCAATTCTCTCACACCAGAAGTGACTTGCAGTTTCTCAAATTGCTCCTGACACAAAAAAAAGCAGTCCAGCCAGCACAAAGGTTTAACCGATTGCACCACTGTAGTTCCAGAGGGTGATGGTGGCGATGTTGTTGTTGATGATAACACCAATAATAAATTTATTACCTGCCTAGCAACTCGAGGCGAAATACAATATGGTCAAAACAGTGTGATAAATCCAACACTATTAAAATACATTTAACAAGATCCACACAGGAAAAATGCAAGTGAAAATTTATTTATTTAATATATTTATATCCCGTCGTTCTCACCCCGAAAGGGACTCAGAGCGGCTTACAAATTAAATTTACATACAATATTATATTATTAGCATAGCACAATACTGGCAATAAATTACCATATTGTACTATATATTGTAATATTATTAATATTACATGTAATTTATAATTTATAATTAATATTATTATATTGTATTATTAGTATTAAATTCACTAATAAAATTCACGTTAAAATTGACTGGGTAGACTTGCTAGAAGAGATAGGTCTTCAGTTGTATCTTTCATTATGACAAGTGATTTAGCCATTGGAGCTCTTTCGACAGGTCATTCCATAGGCTAGGGACAGCCAATGAAAAGGTCCTCTAGAATAAAATCAAAACAGGAAAAGAACTAAAGAAAACCATAATGCACCCCCCAAACACTAAAAGACACGTAGTTATAAAATTGAGAAAAAAGTGAAACCAGCCTTTCAAACTACAAGTGCCTGATGCTTTGTGAAAGTATTACAGCTGTTTAATGCCTAAGCAAACAAATTAGCCCCACATCCCATCCCTTCTGATTTGAGGACTCATTATTTCACATTTGTCTTCAATTGGCCCCAAATCCCAATTCTTCAGTGGCTTCCAGCTTTCATGTTAAGTCAGAAAAAAATGATGAATTTAGCTGTATTATATATAAAAATTGGATGTGTTTCCATTTCTGTTTCTTGTGCAAAATATTGCTTTGGAAACAGGAAACAATTTTCTTCATAATAATAATAATAATAATAATAATAATAATAATAATAATAATAATAATAATAATAATAATAATAATACTTTATTCTTATATCCTGCCCCATCTCCCCATGCCCAAACAATATAAAAATGCAAATCCAAACACAGCAATAAATACATCAAGAAAAAGCATACAACAACAACAATTTAAAAACAATGAAAACATGTTCAATGCCCTTCACATGAATATGTGTTCAGTGCACAAAGAAACATGTATTCCCCATCTCTTAAGGTTTTTTTGGGGGTGGGGGGAGGAAATTAAAACTTAAGTACTGTATTAAAAATATAGAATAAATATAGGAAAAAAATTAATGACAGAAGGTTCATTAATAACCCCAATTATAATGGAAAGGACCCCCCCCCCCCCCAATTTAAAAATAGAATGGATAGAAAAGGGAAAAATAGATAAAATAGGGGACTGGGTTGATATGAAGGAGATTATTATGGAAGAATTTAGGGAAATAAAATTATCTTGGTTCCACTGTAGACAATTAGAACAATGGTTTAAGAACTGGATAAAAAATAACAGAAACGGAAATAAACTCACTCAATTTGAGCAAATAGTACGAAATGGAAGAGGTATGGAAAAACATCAAACTTTGAAAGGAATAAATAGTAAAATATATGAGATAATAATTGAAATAAAGGAATGAAAAATAAAGAACAATATCCTCAAAGAGATACGGGAAGAAAACTTAGGGATCAAAATTAATGATATGGAGTGGGAACAAACTATGGGAACAAAGTCAATAGAAAAACTTATCAATACGAATTAAAGAAAACTATTATAAATTGATTTGGACCACCAGTAAAAATAGCAAATATAAATTAAAATTACTCAAAAAACTGTTGGCAAGGATGCCAGAAATTGGGAACATATATGCATATTTGGTAGTAATGTAAATATGTAAATAATTTTTGGGGAAATATTTTCAGACAGATAGAAGATATCATGAATATAAAGATAGAATGAAGTCCTAGTATTGGTTTGCTATCGTTATATAACAACAAACAGTTGAAAAAAGAGGAAAAATATGCAATATCCAATTCACTAACAGTATCAAGGTTGCTTATAGCAAGGAATTGGAAAAGGGAAATAAATATACAAATTTAAAAATGGTATAAGGAATTATGGAAACTGGCAATAAACGATAAGTAAGTTAAAAGTTAAGAAAGGAATATGGAGGAAAGATCATTTTGATGATTTCTGGGGAAAATTTATTGAAAGCAGGTTTAAAAAGAAGGATGGAAAGCTACCTCCACAAAAGTAAATGAAATTTGGACAGAGAATATAAAAAGAAGTGGCTCGAGGGGAGGGGAACACGGAGGTGAATCATAGAAATGCATAGATAAGAGTGACGTTAACAGTAGATATAATGAGATTAATGGGGAAAAATTATTGAGTGTCTTGAATACTATATGTCTGCTGTATTATAAATGTATTGCTTTATTTTATAAAACTAAAATAAAAAAAAAACAGCTAGCAAAAAGCCCACCCAAACTATCATATCCTCATGGAGTAGAAGGACATTTTTTGAAATTCAGGGATGAAATAATTGAATATTTAAATTCTTAGGAAAGAGCACCAAAATCTTTTGCTCTGTTGTTTACCTTTTATTTTTTTATTTTTTTAAATAAATTTTTATTAAGTTTCAATCATATACAATAAAATTCGGGTGAACTGAAAAGAGGGGGGAAGTGAGGAGGGGGTGAGGGATGGGATGGTGGGTTTAGATAAATATTAGTGGGCAAAGAAGAAAGAAAAAAAAAGAAAAAAGAAAAAAGAAAGAAAGAAAAATGAAGAAGGAAGGGAAGTATGCAGGTAAAAATTAAAAACAAAATTGACTTCCGCTTCGCTGCCATAAAGATTGCCGTCTGCTTACTCCTGTTTTCATTCGTTGTCTTCACTCAGTTCTTCTATTTCTCTTGTATGGGTTTTCTCCGAGTATCCGAGGTGGTCTTCTATTTGTTTGTTAATTCAGTTTTGTTCATACTATTATTATTATTCTTATTATTCTTATTATTATTCTTATTTTTAATAATAATAATTATTATTTTTTGTTTATTATTTTTTGTTTATTTATTTATTTCTGTTCTTTATTATTTTCAATTCTTATTATGATGTGTTTTCTCTCTGCTTTTTCCTCTGTATTTTATCTATTCATATGTTTGTTTACCTTTTGCCAATTGGTCTCTTTCCTTGGGGTCCCCTGTTGTTTGGCTATTAAGTAAGTTAATCTATCCATATTTTTGATTTCTGAAACTTTAACTAGCCATTCAAGTTTTGTGGGGATTTCTTTTTGTCGCCAATGTCTTGCGTATACTATTCTAGCCGCTGTCGTGAGGTACGTCATTAGTTTCTCTTCATTTGACCCAGCCTGTATTTTTGAAATTCCAAGTAGGTATGTTTCTGGTAGTTGTCTATATTTGATCTCCAGGATCTTCTGTATGTTTTCGTGGATCATAGCCCAGAATTCTTTTGCTTTGTGGCACTTCCACCATATGTGGAAATAACTTCCTTCCTCCAATCCACATTTCCAACAGTTGGTATTTAAGTTTTTATTTATGTTTCCTAACTTTTTTGGTGTTATATACCATCTATAGAATTGCTTCATCCAGTTTTCTTTTAATTCGAATACATAAGTCAGTCTCAATTTCCTATTCCAACATGCTTCCCACTCCTCTAGGTGAATTGGTCTGCCAATATCTTTAGACCATTTTGTCATACAATTTTTGATGTAATTGGTCTCAGTATCCCATTCCAAACGTATTTTATAGATTTTGGAGATGAGTTTACCGTTTGTGAGTAGTATTCTATCCCATAGGTTGTTTTTACTCATAATGCCTATTGGCCCATCTCTTTTAAAATACTCCCTGAGTTGACCGTATTGTAACCATGACATTTTTACTTGATCGTTTAAAATTTCCTGATGTGATTTTAATGTCCATTCTGATCCCTGTTTTATTAGTAATTCTTCATATTTTGGCCATTTACTCCATCCCAATAGCCTTCTTTGTGCTGCCTCCAGGGGTGAGATCCATGTTGGTGTCTTATTATACATTCTCATTCTGTATTTTTGCCATGTCTTTATGAGTGCTGATCTTATTGGGTGATTACAGAATTTTTTTTTCTATTTTGGTCCTATCGTACCACAGATAGGAGTGCCATCCGGCCCTAAGATCAAATCCCTCAATGTTTAGTATTTTCCTATTTTTAAGTTGGATCCAGTCTTTGATCCATATCAAATTGCAGGCCTCATAGTAAATTTTTAGGTTTGGTGCCGCAAATCCCCCTCTTTTTTAATCATCTGTTAGATTTGCCCATTTGATTCGGGGGTTTTTCCCCTGCCAAATATAGTTGCTCAGGTCTTTGTTCCAATTAGCGAAGTTTTTCTGATTTCTCAGTATTGGCAGGCATTGAAACAAATAAAGCATCCTTGGAAGGATATTCATTTTGGTAGTCGAAATCCTTCCCCATAGTGATAGTTTTAAGTTCTTCCACTTTTCAAGATCCCTTTTGATCTCTTTCCAAGTATTCTCATAGTTATTTTGTAACAGTTGAATATTTTTAGATGTTATTATTATTCCTAGATATTTTAGTTTTGTGGTTAACTGAATTCCTAGTTGGTTAGAGATTTTTTCCTGTTTCTTCATGGGTATATTTTTTGTCAATGCTTTAGTTTTGTTCATATTGATTTTTAGCCCCGCTAGTGCACCAAATTGTCTAATAGTTTCTAACCATTTCCCCCCCGTGTCCTCTGGGTTTTCTATAAAGCAGATGACATCATCTGCATATGCTTTTACTTTATAACTATTCCCTTGTATTTTTGCACCTTGGAGCTCCTTGTTTTCTCTGATATTATTTAAAAGGATCTCCAACGTCATTATAAAGATGAGTGGGGATAGGGGGCATCCTTGCCTTGTTCCTTTTTCAATTTTTATTGGTTCTGTTTCCCGTCCATTAATTCTGATTCTGGCATTTTGGCTTTGATATATGGCTTCTATAGTATTTCGAAAATAATAGCCCAGGTCCAATTCTTGCGCTAATAATTTGAAAAAATCCCAATTGACCCTGTTGAATGCTTTCTCGGCATCGATTGCTAGAAAAAGTACTTCCTTCTGGTTATTTTTTTCATAATAATCTATTAGGTTAATTACTGTCCTGACATTGTCCTTGATTTGCCTATTAGGTAGGAAGTCCGCTTGATCATCGTTAATCCAATTTGTTAGGAAGTTTTTAAGTCTTTCTGCTATAATACTTGAGAAGATCTTATAATCTACATTAACTAGGGAGATGGGCCTGTAGTTTTTAATGTCCTCTTGGTCTGTGTTGTCTTTATGTATCACCGTAATTAGGGCTTCTTTCCATGAGTCTGGCATATTTTTCCCTTCTCTTATTAAGTTCATTATTTTTAATAGGTGCGGGGTTAACTCCTTCTCAAATGTTTTATAGAAAATTGCAGATAGGCCATCCGGGCCCGGGGATTTTGATCCATCTAATTTTTTAATGGCTTGATGAATTTCCTTCTCTGAGATTTCCTTATTAAGATTTTCCCTCTCATCTTCTTTGATCTTTTGTAATTTTAGACTACACAGGTAATTTGAGATCTTTTCTTTTTCCACCTGCTCCTTCTCATATAATTTGCTATAAAATTTGGTGAACTGTTTTAGTATCTCTTCCTCCATGGTGATTAATTCCTGCCCCGATTTTATTCTATTTATATAGGTTGCCTCTTTTTTCCTTCTCAGTTTCCTTGAGAGCCATCTCCCCGGTTTATTTGCATTCTCAAAGTGGTTTTGTTTGATAAATTTTAATTGGTTAGCTCTTTGTTCTAATTCTAAAAATTCTCGGTCCTTTTGTCTGAGTTTTAATTCCTGTGAGATTTTTGCGTTTTTTGGGTTTTCTTTCAGTTTTTTTTCCAATTGTATTATTTTGTCTGTTACTAGTTTTAATTGTTGTCGTTTTTCTCTCTTTTTCCGAGCTCCTTGCTGTATGAAATACTCTCTCATTGTAGCTTTACCTGCATCCCATATTGTGTAGGGGGTGGTCTCCTGATTATTATTTATTCTGAAGAATTTATCCAATAGTTTCCTGTTATTTTCTATATCCTCTTTCTTTTTCAGTAGATTGTTATCTAGCCTCCATCTCCAGCAGGTTTTCTTTTGATTTAGTGTTAACTCTAGGGGGCAGTGGTCTGAGTATGATCTTGGTAGTATGTTTACTTTTTTCACATTTAATGTTATTGATTTTGATACCCAAAACATGTCTATTCGAGACCAGCTTTTGTGTCTTTCCGAATAAAAGGTGTAGTCCCTTTCTTTTTTATGCATTAGTCTCCAGATATCCACCAAATTAAATTCCTCTTTAAAGTTTTGCACCTCTTTCGACAATTCTCCTTTAAGCTTCTTAATTTTGGTACCTTTCCCTGGGTTTTTATCTATCTCCTTGTTTAACCCCATTAAAGTCGCCCATAATGATAATATTATCAAATTCTTTATCTGAAATTAGTTCTTTGAGTTTGTTGGTGAACGATGTCTTGTTTCCATTAGGGGCATAAATGTTACAGAGTAAGGTTTTATATTTTTCTATAGTAATGATAATTCCTAATATTCTACCTTCCTCGTCCTTAAAGGATAGTTGTGCTGAAATTTTGGGATTGATATACGTCACTACTCCTCTTTTCTTTTTGAAGTCTAGTAAGTGGAATTTTTGTCCCAGTTTATTTTGATCTAGGTATTTTTCCTGCCCCTGTTTTATGTGTACCTCCTGAAGAGAGATTATATCATATTCTGATTTTTTGAGTGCATCAAATATTTTATTTCGTTTTTGGGGGGCATTTAGCCCGTTTACATTGTTACTATATATTTTTAGTAGGCTTGATCGATCCACGAAAAATTTGATTCTAAACTCGTTTCAAAACTAGAGGGGGGCAGCGTTTCGTTTCTGAAGGTATTTCCAAATTTTGCCCCCCAAAAAATTCGAAATTAACGAAAATTCGTTATCTTCAAAATTAATTCGTTAATGGCGGATGCGCATGCGCAATTCCCAAAAACAGCACAGAGGGAGAGGACTTTAAAGGACTCTCCCACCCTCATTTTTTGAGTGATCTTCTTCAAACTTGGTACAGTGGTAGAACACATTTAACACTGATAGCTCACCAAAATTTGGAACGTTTCCCTTATCCTCTGATTTTTGGCGAATTTTCATAGCTTTTATAATAAACCATTTTTTAATAATTGCAGAAATCTGTTCCTGGTTTGAAAGTCTTATTTCCTGTTAACTTGGGTTGTCTTTACTGTGAAAGTCATTGTTCTACTTCAGAAACTTTGTTTTTGTGGCTGAAACTTTGTTAAATTGGTGTGTGTGTGATATATACTGTGTATATATAGTCCCTGCATATGTGTGTGTGTGTTTGTGTGTGTGTGTATATAGGTAAAGGTAAAGGTATCCCTTGACGTTAAGTTCAGTCATGTCTGACTCTGGGGGTTGGTGCTCATCTCCATTTCTAAGCCCAAGAGCCAGTGTTGTCCATAGACACCTCCAAGGTCATGTGGCCGGCATGACTACATGGAGTGCCATTACCTTCCCGCCAGAGCGGTACCTATTGATCTACTCACATTGGCATGTTTTCAAGCTGCTAGGTTGGCAGAAGCTGGAGCTAACAGCGGGCACTCACTCTGCTCCTGGGATTTGAACCTGGGACCTTTCGGTCTGCAAGTTCAGCAGCTCAGTGCTTTAACACACTTCGCCATCGGGGCTCATGTATATATAATATACATACACATACACACAATGTGGAGAATATGTGGAAAGGTAGATAGATAGATAAGTTGGGAGCCACAGCGAAGGCACCTTCCTGGGAGCAAGGTCTAATAATAATAATAATAATAATAATAATAATAATAATAATAATAATAATAAATCCCTTACAATATCCAAGATGGCTCACTGCTACAGAATCTTGGGAGGTTTAGTTTGGTATGGTACCATTATTGTCAGAGAAAGCCAAGCTGTAGGAGTTGAAATCCAATCATTTATCCTCCCTATAGAATCAATTTTATATGCATTTTTAGCTACAGAAAAGCTAAAATCAGGACAGTAAAAGAACAACACCCAGAAAATGGGAATTCCAGACAGGAAACAATCAGGGCCAGCTAATACCTCCCAACAAAGGATTCCCCCAGGTAGGAAGCAGCCAGGCTTTGAAGCTGCAAGGCTATTCAATGCTAATCAAGGTGACCAATTGCAACATTCACACTTGCCTCCCACAGACAAGAGTTCTTTCTCCCACCCTGGACCTTCCACAGATATATAAACCCCACTTGCCTAGCTTCGCACAGACGTCAAAACCTCTGAGTATGTCTGCCACAGATGTGGGTGAAACGTCAGGAGAGAATGCTTCTGGCACATGGCCATAGCGCCCGGAATACATACCACAACAGTGTGATCCCGGCCATGAAAGCTTTCGACAACACAACCACAGTATCCATTCAAGTTCATGTAGCGTGGTATGGAGACCTGTATTGGGGGGAGGGAGGGTGCGAATCTGGGCCCCTGGGAGTCGTAGTCCTCCCTCCCTCCCCGGGAGCAGCCGAGGACGGGCCTGGCCCACACCCCCTCGCATCCCGGGCCTCTTCCTCCTCACCGCCGGGCCCTTCTCTGTCTCTCTCGGTCTCTCCATTCCCGGCTCCATCCGCCGCCTTCCCGCCTCACAGAGAGACACCAGGCCTGAGCTGAGGCGAGGCGGCGGCCATTTCCCCCCTCCGTCTTCCTCCTCCTCCTCGGCCTCCTTCCCCCTCACCCCCTCCCATTGGCTGAGCCCGTGACGCCCCTTTTGCTGAGGGGCAAAAGGAAAGGGCCTGAATGGTGGGAGTTTGGGTGATTTCAAAAGCTTTTTTTTCCTAACGAAAAAAATGACGAAATAAGAAAAAACGGCCTCTCGCGATTCGAAACCGCGATATCCAGACGTGTGGACAATCAAGGCCGTATATTGCTTCAAAACAAACAAAAATAACGAATTAATAACGGGTAACGGGGAAATCGAATTATTTGAGCAAGCCTAATTTTTAGGTCTCTGTTCATGTTCATTCTGTTTCGTTTTCACTTTCTCCTTTCCCTTCTTCCTCTGAGAGGTAAATGGGGTTCTCTTCCGTCTCTATGTGTCACGCTCAAGTCAGCGGAGCACCAAGAACCGTACACGGAGGCCAATAACTATCTAATATCTTTATTAAGGAAATATATAAGATTGATAAAAACAAGTAGAGAATATAGTTCAGAAGCAGACCTATCTAATGAGGTCAAATATAGTCCAGAAATATTTTGTCCAATAAATGATATTAGAGTCCAAAGATAAAATCCAATAAACCGAAACACACACTATTGCCAAGCAATAGTGTGGGGAATTGTCCAGGATCTTTCAAGGTCCAAGATAAAATCCACAATAAGGCTGGAAACAAAACTTGATTCTAGGAACAAGGTCCGTGACTAGGTACGAGGCAAGGCAATTCTTGAGTACTTGAATAAGCAAGGCAAGGAAACTGGATTTGCGGACTTTGCGAAGTCCACACAAGGCTGGAACACGATTTCACTCCTGAAGCTGCTCTGTTGTCTCTGCACGGAATCAACCGTGCCAGGCACCTTTAACTGGGTCTCGTTTTCCCGCCAAACAGGTGTCCAGCGTTCTCTTTCCCTAGAGAACAAGAAACGAAACCCAACTGTCCAGATGTGAGACTCCCTGGATTTTCCCAGGGGAAACATGGCTAATCAGTGTCTTGTTTGGCTGCAATTCTCAAACTCCTGCGAACCCGCTCTTTCACTCCCCTGTCTGCAGCAAAGGACTGTCTCCTAGCGAAGGGAGGTGAGAGCTGCTCAAGGTCTGTTTTAATGGGCTCTTGGGCAAGAACATCAACATCGGGCATCTGGAAGGATTCCGGCTGTTGTTGATCCGGAGAAAACCCCATGTTTTCATCCTCATCAGCTACAGTGACACTAGGAGCGGGACTACAAGACCCATGAGGCATCACACTATGTCTTCTACCTCTTCCTTGTCTTTCATTTGGATTTCCCTTTCGTATTCTGCATCAATAATCCTTTCGAGTCCATTATGTCGATTAAGTCCTCTTCCATGTATTCTTGCGGTTTTTTATTTGGTTTCTTCCGTCTGTGTTCTCTTCCTTCTGGCAACTCTGCTTTCCCCAGTTCTTTCTCTTCCTCCCATCCTTTTTTTATTCTTTTGTAAAAGTTTTCTGCTTTCCCTTCTGATGTTATCCAGAATTTCTGTCCTTTATACGTGGTCATCAGGCCTTCGGTATTCTCCCATCGAAATCTCAGGTTTTGTTTTCTTAATTCGTCGACTAGGAATAGATATTTTCTTCTCCTATTTAATGTTTCCGTGGGGTATTCCTTTAGAATAGGCACTCTTTTTCCTTTGAAAGTTATTGGGTGTTCATAGTTTACTTTCAATATTTCGTCTCGAAAGATTTTTTTTGTGAAATTAACAATGACGTCTCGTGGGGTCTTGTTTCTTTTCGCGTAATTGGTATTAATTCTGTGTATCCGGTCCATTCTGTCTTCAGCTTCTTCTTTTGAACATTGTAAGGCATTGGCAATTATTTCTGTTATGATCCCCCGTATATTTTCTTTGGAGTCCTCCCAGACGTTGCGGAATCTCAGTTGATATTCCATTTCTTTCGATTCCATCCACTCCTGTTTGATTTCTGTTTTCGTTGCTTTCAGTTCTAGTACTCTCACCTCCCTTTGTAGTCTTTCATGGGAGTTTTGGAGATCAGTTTTATCGGTTTTTAGTTCTTTAAGTTCTTGGTTTAGGCCTTCAATTTCCTGTTTCATATTTTTCAGTTCTGCTTTAATTTCCTTCTTCAGATCCAGCATCTGTTCATGTGCCGTTTTTTGGTATGCTTCCTGTTTCTCCTGCATTCTCTGTAGTTCTTTTAAGATAGTTTCTGTCATTTCCTTTACTTGGAATTCTTCTGAGATGGAGGCTCTTTTTTGAGAGAATTTGGTGTCTCTTGTCTCCTTCTCGCTTCTAAGTCTGTAAGCCATCTTTATTTATGTAGTATTGTATTGTTGTTTTCCCTTTTGCCTGAATTCCTTTATGGAGATTGTAAATATGCTATGTGAGTATACGTGTATTTGTATCGTTGTTTATTTCTTTTGTCCTGTTTAAGGGGGGTAGAAAAAGTTATTTTTCTTTCCTCTTACAAATATATTGCAGATAAACCCTTTATGCGAAGTTTGCGTTCCACTAGGATAGGAAGGTTGAACCAACCTCTTTATGGGGCTAGTATTTTAAGTAATAGGCTTTATCCCCTAGGTCTCTACTAAAGTACCAGTTCGTATATATCAGGTTGGGTCTTTCCGCTTCCTCCTGTCTCACTTTACGCCTCCACCTTGTATCCTCTTGTTTAATGTTTTCGTTCTTACCTCTTGTCAGGTGTCTCAGAACCTGCTCCTTACTTCTTCTATTTTACGTTATCTATATCCTCTGTGGATGAAAGAGGCGTTTTCCAACTTTCCTTCCGTCTTATTTTAAGTTTCCTCCCCAAGCAGTCTCGCGTGAGGTTGTTTGGTTACTTGTCTCACGTTATTCCTCTGCTGGAGTCCACTGGGTCCTTCTGCCCGCCCTTCTCTTCTCACACGCACAGAGCGCGCACCGTCTCTCTTGTCGCTTCTCTCTCTCGCAGCTTCCTCTCTTCCCGGTCGGCATTTTCAAGGTCAGTTTTCCGGAGTCGCCATCTTCCTAGCTCTCTATTTTTGGTATGTGTTCTTTCCCTACCTTTGTCCGCCCCCAAGGTAGTTCTCTAGTACAATTTCTTTCTCTTAGAGCCTTAAAGTACCTTAAGGCGCCTTTCCTTTTAATATCTTTTAGTTCGTTCGGTTTAGCATTGCTGTGTTCTCAATATGTGGATTAATCCAAATGTTCGTTGATTCCCACCCCTTCTTCCTGGGTCAGTTGATTTCCAATCCTTGAGAACCCAATTCTTCCTTTCTTCTCAATTCACAATTCACAATTCTCTTTCCGAGATCTCTTACCTTATGGCGCGGAGCTCTCTCTCATCACCATTTCCTCTAGAGGGGATTTCTAGCTTTGAAATGCGTGGGGTTGGAGATCAGGACGAGGAAACCCTCGCCTCGCCAGTCCCACGGTCCGCCGTACCCTGTGGCTCCCAATACCGGACCTTTCTAGAGACTCCCCCTTGGTGGAGAAGCCTCTTTTTAGGCCATCGGCTGGTGCCATGGGTTTCGCTGTCTCCCCGCAATAAATCGCTGAGGAGAGGGAGCTGAAAGCTCTACCCAACCGCCTCGGGAAGGCTGGTCCCCCGACAAAGTCTTAGAGGATCTGTCTCTCCACCATGATCCACGCACCGGAAGCTGTTGTTTACCTTTTACTTTTCACTTATACCATTTTATTTTCTAAGATGTAATGGGCCCAACAGCACACCCCTGCACACAAGAAAACAAAAGCTTCAAATGTGAAAGCCAGTTATTTTAAGTTCAAGCATTTTAACAGAAATGTTATGCCCATCTTTACATACCTAGTTTTGCCACTAAAGATGAGAACAAAGTATGCTGCTCAGTTATGAATGTAATGAGCCCCTGGTATCTGCTTCCTTGGTATCCTCTTAATATAATAATAATACAATAGAGTCTCACTTATCCAACACTCGCTTATCCAACGTTCTGGATTATCCAACACATTTTTGTAGTCAATGTTTTCAATACATCGTGATATTTTGGTGCTAAATTCGTAAATACAGTAATTACTACATAGCATTACTGCGCATTGAACTACTTTTTCTGTCAAATTTGTTGTATAACATAATGTTTTGGTGCTTAATTTGTAAAATCATAACCTAATTTGATGTTTAATAGGTTTTTCCTTAATCTCTCATTATCCAACATTTTCACTCGACCAATGTTCTGCCGGCCCGTTTATGTTGGATAAGCAAGATTCTATTGTAATAATAATAATAATAATAATAATAATAATAATGTGATCAGCACATTGGGTGCCGTGCCAAAAGATCTCAGCCGGCATTTGGAAACAATAGACATTGACAAAATTACCATCTGCCAACTGCAAAAGGCCACCCTACTGGGATCTGCACGCATCATCCGAAAGTACATCATACAGTAGGCTTGCTCAAATAATTCGATTTCCCCGTTACCCGTTATTCGTTATTTTCGTTAGTTTTGAAGCAATATACGGCCTTGATTGTCCACACGTCTGGATATCGCGGTTTCGAATCGCGAGAGGCCGTTTTTTCTTATTTCGTCATTTTTTTCGTTAGGAAAAAAAAGCTTTTGCAAATCACCCAAACTCCCAACATTCAGGCCCTTTCCTTTTGCCCCTCAGCAAAAGGGGCGTCACGGGCTCAGCCAATGGGAGGGGGCGAGGGGGAAGGAGGCCAAGGAGGAAGAGGAAGACGGAGGGGGGAAATGGCCGCCGCCGCCTCGCCTCAGCTCAGGCCTGGTGTCTCTCTGTGAGGCGAGAAGGCAGCGGATGGAGCCGGGAATGGAGAGACCGAGAGAGACAGAGAGGGGCCCGGCGGTGAGGAGGAAGAGGCCCGGGATGCGAGGGGGTGTGGGCCAGGCCCGTCCTCGGCTGCTCCCGGGGAGGGAGGGAGGGAGGACTACGACTCCCAGGGGCCCAGATTCGCACCCTCCCTCCCCCCAATACAGGTCTCCATACGACGCTACATGAACTTGAATGGATACTGTGGTTGTGTTGTCGAAAGCTTTCATGGCCGGGATCACACTGTTGTGGTATGTATTCCGGGCGCTATGGCCATGTGCCAGAAGCATTCTCTCCTGACGTTTCACCCACATCTGTGGCAGACATACTCAGAGGTTTTGACGTCTGTGCGAAGCTAGGCAAGTGGGGTTTATATATCTGTGGAAGGTCCAGGGTGGGAGAAAGAACTCTTGTCTGTGGGAGGCAAGTGTGAATGTTGCAATTGGTCACCTTGATAAGCATTGAATAGCCTTGCAGCTTCAAAGCCTGGCTGCTTCCTACCTGGGGGAATCCTTTGTTGGGAGGTATTAGCTGGCCCTGATTGTTTCCTGTCTGGAATTCCCATTTTCTGGGTGTTGTTCTTTTACTGTCCTGATTTTAGCTTTTCTGTAGCTAAAAATGCATATAAAATTGATTCTATAGGGAGGATAAATGATTGGATTTCAACTCCTACAGCTTAGCTTTCTCTGCCAATAATGGTACCATACCAAACTAAACCTCCCAAGATTCTGTAGCAGTGAGCCATCTTGGATATTGTAAGGGATTTATTATTATTATTATTATTATTATTATTATTATTATTATTATTATTATTATTAGACCTTGCTCCCAGGAAGGTGCCTTCGCTGTGGCTCCCAACTTATCTATCTATCTACCTTTCCACATATTCTCCACATTGTGTGTATGTGTATGTATATTATATATACATGAGCCCCGATGGCGAAGTGTGTTAAAGCACTGAGCTGCTGAACTTGCAGACCGAAAGGTCCCAGGTTCAAATCCCGGGAGCAGAGTGAGTGCCCGCTGTTAGCTCCAGCTTCTGCCAACCTAGCAGCTTGAAAACATGCCAATGTGAGTAGATCAATAGGTACCGCTCTGGCGGGAAGGTAATGGCACTCCATGTAGTCATGCCAGCCACATGACCTTGGAGGTGTCTATGGACAACACTGGCTCTTGGGCTTAGAAATAGAGATGAGCACCAACCCCCAGAGTCAGACATGACCGAACTTAACGTCAAGGGATACCTTTACCTTTACCTACACACACACACACACACACACACACACACACACACACACACACACACATATGCAGGGACTATATATATATACACAGTATATATCACACACACACCAATTTAACAAAGTTTCAGCCACAAAAACAAAGTTTCTGAAGTAGAACAATGACTTTCACAGTAAAGACAACCCAATTTAACAGGAAATAAGACTTTCAAACCAGGAACAGATTTCTGCAATTATTAAAAAATGGTTTATTATAAAAGCTATGAAAATTCGCCAAAAATCAGAGGATAAGGGAAACGTTCCAAATTTTGGTGAGCTACCAGTGTTAAATGTGTTCTACCACTGTACCAAATTTGAAGAAGATCACTCAAAAAATGAGGGTGGGAGAGTCCTGTAAAGTCCTCTCCCTCTGTGCTGTTTTTGGGAATTGCGCATGCGCGTCCGCCATTAACGAATTAATTTAGAAAATAATGAATTTTCGTTAATTTCGAATTTTTTGGGGGGCAAGATTCAGAAATGACATCAGAAACGAAACGCTGGCGCCCCCTGCTTTTGAAACGAGTTTAGAATCAATTTTTTCATGGATTGCTCAAGCCTATCATACAGTCCTAGACACTTGGGAAGTGTTCGACTTGTGATTTTTGTGATACGAAATCTAGCATATCTATCTTGTTTGCTGTGACATAATAATAATAATAACAATAATAATAATAATAATAATAATAATAATAATAATAATAATAATAATAATAATAATAAATACTTTATTTCTATTCCGCACTATCTCCCCAAAGGGATTCTCAGACTTAATTCCAAGTGGATACTGTGGATACCAAATATTTTCAAGACATAGATGGTTGAATCCATAGATGCAGTATCTATAAGGATGGAGATCCAGCTGTTTCCTCACCCTAAAGAAGCATTAAACATGCTTTGGCAGAATTGAAAACAGCATAAAAATGAATGTCTTTTTCTTAATTACCAGACATTTGGAGATATCAGTATAATGGAAACTAGTTATGAAAAAAATTCTAAACTGAGATTAATTCACTGGGGTCCCATCCAGACAGTCCCAAAATGTGAGACATGTCCCAGTTTTTATCAGATGCATCCAAATGACGTGTGAGGAGACGGGGGGGGGGGGGTTCCTCCTCACGTCCCATCTCCTCAGGCATCATTTTCTTGCACCAAGACATGAAGAGAAGCTTCATGACTGCCAGGAACCTGTTTTAGCAAATTTTAGGGGGATAAATCAGGGATTTTGGGTGACTTCATGTAGCCACCACAGGAAGGAATTCCTGGGGTTGTGGGAGGGGGTGGGGACTAGAACTCATGCCGAAGCGGGTTACTTTAACCCATTTTGGTACTGACTGGTGTAATGTTCAAGGGGTTAATTAGATGATTTACAAGTGAATATGATGAACACTTCCTTCCATTACTCCAAATCAACATCTTCATGATGATATATGGATAGGAGTCAAGAGGATGCAATTATACAGAAGATAATTTCAGCAGAGATAAATGTTCTTCAAGGTTCTACATTCATATCACTTGCATTTTTATTAAGTTCATAGCTACCCTTAACCAGGAGGCTTAAATATATCGTGTCTAGTGGGCACCAAGTTGGAGAAATTTCCTTTTATTCTGTTCCCAATGCACAGGAACAAACTGATATCCTAAGTTGTGCTTCCATAGTAGGAATCTATACTCATGTGGTTACATAATAGCTTCACCCTCAGTCTTATGCTGACTGCAAAAACTCTTCAATTGATTGCATTAATCTCCATGTAAATAGAGGAGGCATATAACATTTCCTTTTTCTCATTTATTTCTGAAGAAATGTCAAAAGATTTTTTTTCTTTAAACATGCCATAAGAATTTAACTCTTTTGTGTAGCGAAGAACTGACACCTTGTGATTGCAGTTATTATTCCTTTGGTTACATTTTCTCAATATTTTCTACACCATTTTCGTGAATAAAAATTTACTGTTTTTATTTATTCCCAATTTAAAATTTAAACAAAGAATCTGGAGAAAAAGTCCAGGAGACTCTATCTTCTACAAAAGATGATGGTGAGGATGATGATGGTGATGACGACGACAATGCCCCCAATCCTGCTCTTCACACAAATGGAGAATCTGGAGGTGACAGTAACCCGGAAACTACCATTTCTTCAACAGAAGGCTCTGAGGATGGCGATGGCTCTGAAATCCCCCCTTCCCCAATAGAAGTCCCAGGCCCTGGGAGGGATGATGACACTGAAACTCCCTTTTCCATAACGGAAGACTCTGGGGGTGACAATAGCTCTGAAATCACCACTTCCCCTTCAGAAGCCCTAGTCCCTGGGGGTGACGATGACTCTGGGGATGACAATGGCTCTGAAATCACCACTTCCCCTTCAGAAGCCCTAGTCCCTGGGGGTGACGATGACTCTGGGGATGACAATGGCTCTGAAATCACCACTTCCCCTTCAGAAGCCCTAGTCCCTGGGGGTGACGATGACTCTGGGGATGACAATGGCTCTGAAATCACCACTTCCCCTTCAGAAGCCGTAGTCCCTGGGGGTGACGATGACTCTGGGGATGACAATGGCTCTGAAATCACCACTTCCCCTTCAGAAGCCCGAGTCCCTGGGGGTGACGATGACTCTGGGGGTGACAATGGCTCTGAAATCACCACTTCCCCTTCAGAAGCCCTAGTCCCTGGGGGTGACGATGACTCTGGGGATGACAATGGCTCTGAAATCACCACTTCCCCTTCAGAAGCCGTAGTCCCTGGGGGTGACGATGACTCTGGGGATGACAATGGCTCTGAAATCACCACTTCCCCTTCAGAAGCCCTAGTCCCTGGGGGTGACGATGACTCTGGGGATGACAATGGCTCTGAAATCACCACTTCCCCTTCAGAAGCCCGAGTCCCTGGGGGTGACGATGACTCTGGGGATGACAATGGCTCTGAAATCACCATTTCCCCTTCAGAAGCCCTAGTCCCTGGGGGTGACGATGACTCTGGGGATGACAATGGCTCTGAAATCACCACTTCCCCTTCAGAAGTCCTAGTCCCTGGGGGTGACGATGACTCTGGGGGTGACAATGGCTCTGAAATCACCACTTCCCCCTCAGAAGCCGTAGTCCCTGGGGGTGACGATGACTCTGGGGATGACAATGGCTCTGAAATCACCACTTCCCCTTCAGAAGCCCTAGTCCCTGGGGGTGACGATGACTCTGGGGATGACAATGGCTCTGAAATCACCACTTCCCCTTCAGAAGCCCTAGTTCCTGGGGGTGACGATGACTCTGGGGGTGACAATGGATCTGAAATCACCACTTCCCCTTCAGAAGTCCTAGTCCCTGGGGGTGACGATGACTCTGGGGATGACAATGGCTCTGAAATCACCACTTCCCCTTCAGAAGCCCTAGTTCCTGGGGGTGACGATGACTCTGGGGGTGACAATGGATCTGAAATCACCACTTCCCCTTCAGAACTCCTAGTCCCTGGGGGTGATGATGACTCTGGGGATGACAATGGCTCTGAAATCACCACTTCCCCTTCAGAAGTCCTAGTCCCTGGGGGTGACGATGACTCTGGGGGTGACAATGGCTCTGAAATCACCACTTCCCCTTCAGAAGTCCTAGTCCCTGGGGGTGACGATGACTCTGGGGATGACAATGGCTCTGAAATCACCACTTCCCCTTCAGAAGTCCTAGTCCCTGGGGGTGACGATGACTCTGGGGATGACAATGGCTCTGAAATCACCACTTCCCCTTCAGAAGTCCTAGTCCCTGGGGGTGACGATGACTCTGGGGGTGACAATGGCTCTGAAATCACCACTTCCCCTTCAGAAGTCCTAGTCCCTGGGGGTGACGATGACTCTGGGGGTGACAATGGCTCTGAAATCACCACTTCCCCTTCAGAAGTCCTAGTCCCTGGGGGTGACGATGACTCTGGGGGTGACAATGGCTCTGAAACCACCACTTCCCCTATAGAAGTCCTAGTCCCTGGGGGTGACGATGATCTTGAAATGGCCCATTCCATAACAGAAGTCTCTGGGGATGACGATCTCTCTGAAACCACCCCTTCCCCAACAAACGGCACAGACTTTGACGATGACAATGCCCCTAATACTACCCATTCTCTAACAGAAACCTCTGGGTATGGACATGGCCCATTCCTTGAGAGTGATGATTTCTCTGAAACTATCCCTTCCCCAACAGACAGCCTAGGCCCTGAGGATGATGATGGCCCTGAAACTCCCTCTCCCCCTATAGAAGGCTATAGGGATGTCAATGGTTCAGATAGCACCCCTTCCCCAATGGGAGGAGATGGTCATGATGATGACTCTGTATCTCCTTCTCCTGCACATTAAGAACCTGAGGATAATGAAGGCCCTGAACCCATCCTACCTGAAGAGGAGGGATCCTTTGAAATGAAAGGTCTGCCCATTTCTAAAAGAAGCCACACAGTAATGAGAAAATCCTATAATCTCTTTCTGAACACAGTCTCAGAAGATGAATCCCCATGAATGTCAATTTTTAAATACAGTTTGCCATCTAAATTCAACCTCTGAATCCATTTGTCTTCAGTGGAACAATTCAGCAGAGAGCAAAGGTCTGCTTGTATTTGTCCAAAACAGTTTACCAATGAGAAATACCTTGGATCTCACCTCATCCTAATATTCTAAGACTTCTCCATTCCATGAGGAATGAGTTGATGAAATGAAAGATTCTGATTTACATAGAAAAGGACTAATGGAGAGAAGGTCTTTCCCCATAGAGTTTAACTCACTGAAGAGAAAGAATGTGGACTCTCCCTAGAAGGCAGTCAACTGAAAAGTACTCCTGGATTTTCATCCTTCTCACAATGAACAGTCCACACAAGAACAACTCTGAACCTTCACTTTCTATAAAGAGCAATGCACAGAAGATAAAGACCATGATTCTTACCCAGTCTCATTTGAAATGATTCCATCAAGAGAAACATTTTTTTCTTCATCTTAAAGGAAGGTTCATCCACATGGGGCAAATGTGTTGGCAGATTGATGGAAGTTGTCATATTTGTTGCTGTATCTAAAGAACATGCCTGATGTTATTTTCTGCTATTTCCAAGTGCTAGCTGAAAGTTTTTATTTCTACCTCCAGGTGGGTTTCTTTTTAATTCTGAGACATATTAGAATGAGTACTGTATACAGTCTAGAAAAGTTAGTCAATGTAATCTTAACTCATATCAAATTAGGAAGCATCTCCTTCTCTGAGTAGAATGGTGAAAGAGTGAGCTTAGAAAAATCCCTAAGAAGCACCTACTCCCTATATTATATTATCTCCACTATGGAGCACTCCCAGCATTTTCAAATTCAAGAAAAAGCAGTTGATTGGGGGCCAGGGTTGACTTATCCATGGGTCAAATAAAAATCTATAAATTTGGCCCCTAAAACCTGTCCTCTACACTAGTATAGCCTCCCCTTCTCCTCCTTTCTCCACTCTTGCTGGAAACATAGAAGTGATATGTTTTGTCCACTGCCTCTGAGTCTTAAGAAGGAGAAGCCTCCAATTTTCATGTTGTAGCCACCACGCACTAAAACGGTCTTTGCAGAGATGTTTCCCTCAGCTCAGATGGGAGATAGGAATCACACATCCACGTGTGTGTGTGTGTGCACCAAGCAGAGAATGAGAGGGAGAGAAAGAAAGGGAGAGAGTGAGAATAGAAAGGAGATTTTTTTAAAAAGAAAAGCTTATACTAAGCAACCAAAATTTACATTAGCAAAGATCATCTTGCACATTAACACACTTTCCTTCTTTTGGTTTTTTTTAAAAAAATATTTGTAATCTTTTTAAAAATTCCGAAAAATCAGTGGATGAGTGGAATGTTCTGAAACTTGATAGGCTAACAATGGCAAATGTATTCTATAAGTTAGACAAGTTTCATCCTGATAGTCTTCTTTAAAAAAATCCTCTGAAGTTTAGAGAGTGTGCTTTACCTAAAGTGCTTAAATTGGAAAAAAAAATCCTAAAATCAGTGGATGAGCAGATAATTCTGAAAATTTGCAGGAATGATATCTTACTCATGCTCTATCTCTGTGGAAAAATTAAATTAAATATTTCTTTTGGTTTTTTTTAAACATTTTTTTAAAAAATTAAAAATTCCTAAATGTTCTGAGCAAAATGTTCTGAAACTTGAAGAGCTTACAGTTCTCAATGTGTCTTACAGGTCTAGCAAGTTTCATCCTGATAGACATAAAAATGTCAGAGAACGAGCCCTGGAAGTTTTCTCAATGGCTGAATAACAAAAGAAAACAATAATGAAATTTTCAGAAATTCATATTAAAAACCAAATGGACTCCATCACCTGGGGGTGGAAGGGGGAAGAGGAGGGGGTAGGAGGCTGATGTAATTGACAAAGGCAACTGCACACTGTTTTTTTTTCTTGTCAGCCAATCAGAAGAAGAAAGATCATAATCATAATTATAACTTGACCATTTTTTCCCAGCAAGCATATCTGTGGGGGCAGTAGGGCTGAGCACAGCATACTGGCTGTATCACATGCTCTTCTTCAGCTAATCACAGGGCTGGTTTTCCTCTCCATTCTCCTCCCCTGTTGTTGTTTTGGACTTCAAGTTCCAAAAATCCTTGCTGCTGTTTGCTGAACAGCAGGTGCATCTGTTTTTCCTTCTTCTATAAGCTAACTCCTCCTTTCAGGAAAGAGAGAAACATTTAAAAATTTCCCAAAAAAATCAGTTCATGAGCAAGATGTTCTGAAACTCTAAAACTGTGGCCAGCAAGTGTGGCATGTTTCACCTTGATAGCCCAAAACATTATTTTTTTTCAAGCTTCTGAGGATAAGAGAGTGTGTCTCGTTCAAGATATTTAAATTGGAAAAAATCCCCTAAAAATCAGTGGATAAGTGGATCTTTCTGAAACTTGCAAGAACTGATGACCTACTCCTGTTCTTTTGCTGTGGAGAAATTGAGAGGGATACTTCTTTTGGTCCTTTTAAAAATATTTTATTTGTAGAAAATTAAAAGACACCCTAAAATCTGTAGATGAGCAAAACGTTCTGAAACCTGGTAGGCTTAAAGTCGCAGATGTGGCCTAAACATCTGGCAAGTTTCAGCCTGATATCCCAAAATATTTTTCAAATTTTCAGGCCTCTGATTCTGAGATATGTAACTCGCCCAAGATGCTTAAAGTGGAAAATATTCTTAAAAATCAATAGATAAATGGATTTTTATGAAACTTAGCAGGAATAATGCTGTGGAGTAATTGAAGGGGATGTTTATATTTGTCGAAATTTTATAAATTTCCTAAAAATCAATGGATGAGCAAAATATTCTGAAACTTGGCAGACTTACAGTCGAAAAGATGTTCTACAAATGTGGTACATTCCACCCTCATAGCCATAAAAATGACAGAAATACGAGCTTTTCAAGTGTCCCCATTGAAGCTAATAGACCAAATCTTCCTGAAACAAAAACAAAACCGGATTTTTAATTACTAATCAAAACACCCCCCTTCGAATCTCCTCAAATCATCCTGAAATAAAACGGGGGAGGGATATGAAATTAGAAACTAAACTGAAACAAATTTCTGCCACTTCACACACCCCAACTGTACATGTCATGTTCTCTTTTAAGCCTTGCTGATCTTTGCAGATGATTATTCCAGATATTGTTACAGCAACCTGCTATATGAGAAGATCCCATTCGTACATCTGGTGAGTAGGCAAGAGATTCTGAAGGAAACCTCAGTCTTTTCAGACTCGCAGTTGGATGAAAGTCTGTTACATCACACTAAGATGTCCCTGACAAAGGATATAATTTATATATGAGGAAAATGGCTTTGCACAAAGAAAGAACACATTATTAATGGAACTAGTGAGATTTACAATCAGCCCTCTACATTTCTTGGGGTCAGAGATGCACAACATCTGTGGATTTCTTAATTTGCCTGAGAGAATATATTTCTAGGAATCTTTAGATCCTTCAGCACAATTCTGTGGTCAACATCTGCTGGAGGTTAACTATAGAATTATATTCAAGATCCCAAAGATTCCTAGAAAGATGTTCTCTCTAGGAATTTCTAGGTCGTCCAGCATGATTCTATCATTAACATCTGGGGGAAGTTTACCATAGAGTCACATTGGAGTTGTTAGAGATTCCTAGAGACATGCAAAAATTCAAATCTGCAAAATGAGTTGAGCCAGTGGTACATTGCTTTGGAGAGGCTATGATAGTTGCTATATGCCATTAGAACAGATTGTCAAGCAAAAAAACCAAAAATAGAGATATTGTATGTTAGTGAAAACCTCATATAGATCAGCTTATAATGTCCAGATCTGCATATCAATGGAGAAGGGGGGGGGGAGCAATGACGTATCATTTTGCAGGATATGAAACCTACAGAATCTTATATCTGAAAACAATAACATTCATGGAGAGCAGAATTGTATATGTTGATGATGGAGTGACGGGTTGATGTGAGCTGGTCAACAACAGGAACCACAGCTAAGAAGAAGTATTAAGTCATTAGTGAAGACCTTGAGTGGATGTCTATGTTTTTCCATTACTAGCCAAACATGAAGAAATGACCTCTATAGTAAAGCATTCCATGATAAGGACAATTTTCAGATCAATATTTATTGGCCTATGTATGAAGAGTGCCTTTCCACATGGAGAAGTCAAGAATGATATTAACACCAAGCAGCCTTCTGGATTTTAGAAATCAGGAAGCAACTATTAGTATGCAAACTTCAAAAAAAAATCTATTATCTAAAGTGAGTTGTATGAGCAATGAATGACAGGTTAGACTAGATGCACATCAGATAAACTGGGGCTTTATCTACACTGTAGAATTAATTCAGTTTGGCACCATTATAAATGCCAGGCTTAATGCTATGGATCCCTGAGACTTGTAGTCCTGCAAGGTGTTTGGCCTTCTCTGCCCAAGAGTGTCCATAACTCCTATAATTCCATAGTATTGAGCAATGGCAGTTAAAGTGGTGTCAAAGTGCATAACTTCTGCATTGTGAATGTACCCTAAGGCTGAATCTACACTGTCATTTAATCCAGTGTAGGAAACACATTAGCCTGGTGCATCCTCACAATGTACAAAAGGCTAACTGCAAAATCGATGCAATTTGACACCACTTTAACTGCCATGGCTCTATACTACAGAATTCAGAGATTTGTAGTTTGGCAAGGCATCTGCACTCTTTGGCAGTAAAAGCTAAAGACCTTGTAAAACTATAGCTTCTATTATTCTACTGTATTAAGCACTATCAAGCTGTATTAATTTTACCCTAAATCACAAGTGAGAATCATGTGACAGTCTTCATGTTAGTGGGCTGCAAGTCCTAGCAGCTTCAGCCAGCACAGGAATATCAGGGGATGGTGGGACTTGTAGTCAAACAACTTCAGTCTCATTCCTAGACTAGGCGAAAAGATATTCTGACTTGTGGCACTTCCATACTATCCTATTCAAGCATTTGGATCCCACTTTAACTGACGTAAAAGAAACCTATGGAATTATGGGATTTATAGTTTGTTGAGGCACTAGAGTTCCCTGGCAGAGAATATTCTAAATACAGTATAATCCCTTTTTCCATGGACTTAATAAACACCATTGTATTTGTCCACAGTCCAAAAAAAAATTACTGTTCCCCCCGCCTCTCGAAGTGTTAGTGGGCCTTTGTTGGTTCTCCAGTGCCAATCTATGTTATACTTCCATCTCACATATAGTCAAGAGATAGGCTCCACTATTATCCACATTTTTTTGTTTCTATGGGAGATGAGTGAGTCTTGGAATATATTCCACTTTGAAATGGGGGAATCATGCTGTACTCTTCCCTAAACTGCAGATTCCAGGATCCCATAGAATGGAATCATGGTAATGGAGATAGAGATTGAAAAGGTTACTAGAATAAACCAGTTTCTTAAATATTGCTATAGCATGGATATAACATGTCTGATTAAAAATATGGTTATGGAATGCAGGAGAAAAGCAAACCTGCTATTCATACAGAACTATATTCATCCTAGTTCATCTTGAACTATGTTGTTGCTGTATATTTTTGAATTTAAAAAAAAATCCCTCCAGATATAGCAAATCAATTTTCAGCTTTCATTCTGGTATTCTGTAGAATGGAGAATAAACATGGAAAAAAGTTCCCTGAAGTCCGGTTTTGTCTAAAGCATGTAGACTTGAACAGGAGTTTATAACCAGCTCAATAGACATCTTCAGCATTGATCAATCTATTTGCCCCCAAGGAACTGGGAAGGCTTCTGTTCAATGTTTGATGTTTTGTTTTATATCTGATATAACAGGTTGTATTTTTAATTTAATTTTAGTTGTTAAGTCATAATTTGTTTTTATATGTTGGGTTGTCAATTTTTGTTATTATGGGTGTATTGTTGTGTTCGGGCATTGAAAGTTTGCCTTTTATGTTTGGAATCCGTCCTGAGTCCCCCCCAGGAGATAGGGCGGGATATAAATAAAGATGACTATTGTTGTTGTTGTTGTTGTATATTTATGCAAAACGTTTGTGATTGGCAAAGAAAAAAACCTGTGTGAAGACAGCAACACATTAAATAGAA
Source organism: Anolis carolinensis (assembly GCF_035594765.1). NCBI lineage: Eukaryota > Metazoa > Chordata > Lepidosauria > Squamata > Anolidae > Anolis > Anolis carolinensis. Next base: position 7,719,614 of record NC_085841.1, read on the forward strand.
CAACCTATTTGTCAGATATATTTCCAGAGAGCAAGAAAGTAACAGAAAAGTAGGCGAGAATATGTATATGTAAAAAATGAAGCCCTCTTACCTAAATATTGTTTTCCTAGCTTTCTGGCAAACCTCAAATCACAGAGAAGCAGATTATTCCATGGCTATTTGTCAGATCTAATAGATATAATAATAATTAATAATAATAATAATAATAATAATAATAATAATAATAATAATAACAACAACAACAACTTTATTTTTATACCCCGCCCCATCTCCCCGAAGGGACTTGGGGCGGCTTACATGGGGCCTTGCCCGATAAAACAATCAAATATCAAAACACAGCAATAAAACAGTTATCCAATAAAAACATCAATTACAGTAAAAACAATCGTTAAAATCAACATAAAACATACAATATTAACACTGGAGACTAATTCATAGAACCCAGGCAAAGTGCAACATGTGCCGAAATGGGCCAAAATGGGGAAGGTAATTTCACAGCTGAAATGGACAAAGTGCAATATAGCATTGGCAACACCTCGAGAATGGGGCTATTATAAAATGGGCAGATAGATCAGTCCGACACCAAATTAAGTATCAAAGGCCTTTTGAAAGAGCCAGGTTTTTAAGCTCTTCCAGAAGGAGAGGAGGGTAGGGGCCTGCCTGATCTATCTAGGGAGCGAGTTCCAAAGCCGGGGGGCAACGACGGAGAAGGCCCTCTCCCTCGCCCCCACCAACCGCGACTGCGAGGGTGGTGGGAGCAAGAGAAGGGCCTCCCCCGACAAGCGAAGAGAACATGCGAGTTCGTAGGAGAAGATGCGGTCTCTAAGGTAGGTGGGTCCCAAACCGTTTAGGGCTTTGTAGGTGATAACCTGCATCTTGAATTGGGCCTGAAAAATAAACGGCAGCCAGTGGAGCTCCTTAAACAGAGGCGTTGAATGCGCCCTGTAATTCGCTCCTGGCTGCCGAATGCTGTACTAGTTGTAATTTTCGGGCCGTCTTCAAAGGCAGCCCCACGTAAAGCGCATTGCAATAGTCCAGTCTAGAGGTAACTAAGGCATGGACCACCATGGTCAGATCAGACTTCTCGAGGTATGGTCACAGCTGGCGCACAAGTTTTAATTGTGCAAAGGCCCTCCCGGCCACGGCCGACACCTGAGCCTCAAGCGTCAGCCTCGAATCCAGGAGGACCCCCAAGCTGCGGACCTGCGCCTTCAGGGGGAATGCGACCCCGTCAAGCACAGGTTGCCACCCAATACCCCGATCAGACATACGACTGACCTGGAGGACCTCTGTCTTCTCGGGATTAAGTCTCAGTTTGTTCACCCTCATCCAGGCCAACACAGTGGCCAGACACTGGTCCAGAATCCGAGGGGCTTCCTTGGATTTAGGTGGAAAGGAGTAGTAGAGTTGGGTGTCATCCGCGTAGAGATGGCACCGTACTCCAAAACTCCGGATGACCTCTCCCAGCAGTTTCATGTAGATGTTAAAAAGCATGGGGGACAAAATAGAACCTTGCGGGACCCCACAGGTCAATGGCCAGGGGTCCGAGCAGGTGTCCCCCAGCTTCACCAACTGGGAACGACCCTCCAGAAAGGACTGGAGCCACTGGAGTGCAGTACCCCCAAGGCCCATCCCAGTGAGCTGCCCCAGAAGGATACCATGGTCGATGGTATCGAAAGCCGCTGAGATGTCCAAGAGAACCAGCAGGGTCACACTCCCCCTGTCCAGCTCCCTGCGGAGGTCATCCACCAAGGCGACCAAAGCCGTCTCGGTACTGAACCCAGGCCTGAAGCCAGACTGCGATTGGTCCAGAAAATCCGTATCTTCCAAGAATCCCTGGAGCTGAGAGGCAACCACCTGCTCCAAGACCTTGCCCAAGAATGGTAGGTTAGAGATTGGCCTGTAGTTACAAGGATTGGTCGGATCCAATGAGGCCTTCTTCAGAATAAGCATTGCCACTGCTTGTTTTAGGCTAGATGGAAATTTGCCCTGCCCCAAAGAGGCATTAATTATTGCCGCAAACCAATCAACTAACCCACCACTGGCCTGTTTTAAAAGCCAAGATGGACAGGGATCTAGGGCACAGGTAGTTGCCCTCACCGCTCCAAGAATCTTGTCCACATCATCAGGTTGCACAAACTGAAACGAATCCCACAAGATCGAACAGACAAATGCCTCGGTTACCTCACCTGGCAATGCATCAAGACTGGCGTCCAAGTCGGAACGAATCTGAGCGACTTTGTCTGCAAAATGGTGAGCGAACTCGCTACACCGAGTTGCTGAGGAGTCAGATGCCCCCCCCCCACCCTGAGAAGGGTGGAGGAGCTCCCCAACAACTCGGAACAACTCAGAAGATCTATTTGTTGCAGACGCGATGCGGGCAGTTGTGAAAACCTTCCTGGCTGCCTGCAACACCGCGGAATAAGCCCTAATAGCGGCTTTAGACCGTGCTCGGTCAGAAATGTCGCGAGTTCTCCACCAGCGCCACTCTAGTCTCCTTCTCCCACGTTTCATCTCTGCCAGCTTCCCGGTGAAACTGCTGGGTGATTTCACCCAGCACTTTCATGTACATATTGAAAAGCATAGGGGATAAAATCGAACCTTGCAGGACAATCCCACAGGTCAATGGCCAGGGGTCCGAGCAGGTGTCCCTCAGCATCACCATCTGGATACAATCCTCCAGAAAGGAGCAGAGCCACTGCAGAGCACTGCCCCCAAGACCCATTTATGAGAGCCAGCCCAGAAGTATACCATGACTGATGGTATTGAAAGCCATGAATAAAGAAACAAACACATTGGTAAGGATCCTAATTGCCAAATATTGACTAGAGTAGCACTTGCACTTTAGAATTAATGCAGTTTGACATCATTTTAATTGCCTTGGCTCATCGCTGTGAAGTCTTGGCAGTTGAAATTTGGTGAGGCTCCAGCACTCTGTGGTAGAGAAGCTTAAATACCTTATAAAACTAGGAATGCACACTAAAGCACCCCTGTCCCATTATATAAATGGTGTAGTAAACTGCATCCTTTTTATAAAACCGCAAAATTAAGATTTTTTTTGGAGGGGATACTTTGAATATTTTCAAACTGTGGATGTTTGATTCCATAAATGCAACTTTACACTACAACAGCTTTATGATGTCACTTCCACTACCATGGCAACAGCTTCCTATCAAATCCTGGGGTTGGCAGATTAGTGAAGCACTAGAACTCACAACTCAAAATAGATCATGCCAACCTTCTGCCAATATTCACTTTCACAGAATCTCCTCTCTTTGTGAAGGAAAGGAGAGCAATGATTAGTCAAAGAGGAAGATCATAGAATCGCAAAGTTGGAAGAGACCATAAGTGCCATCCAGTCCAACCAAGCTGTAATCAGACTTGATATGGGAAAAGGGAAACACTAAAACATTTCCTTATGGGATCACTGACTTTGCAGTTTTCTGCCCTGCTGTCTGAATGCAAAAGGATGGGAAAACTACAGCCCCCATGATTCTGTCAGGAAATGATGTGGCAAAACTTGCTAGAGGCAGTCAATGCTTGCTTTGAGTCAGACAAGCAATCCTCATGCCCTTGAGATTTTCCACACAGCTGGTTCGCTGTCCTTGACTGAACACAAAGGTAAGGAATGCATATTGTTTGTTTTGTTTTATTCTGGCAAAGTGGGAGCATATAGGAGAGAATTCAGACCGGCAGGGGGAGAAGATTATGCATGAATGATTCCCATTTTCCAACATTTCCTTTGATAAATTGCATTTTAAAAAAACATATACAAATCACACTTATGATACTGAAACCACAATATGATGATGAAATCTGTTTATATGTAAGTATTTTTTATTCAAGAGAGCAGAATAGAAAGTCAATAATAATACAAAGGAGCAAGATTTTACAATATATAATGCTCCATTTTAGCCACTGTAACTAATTACAAACCTACATCAAAACACAAAAACAAAATGCACACTGGCACACACATGCACACCCAAACTGTAAAATTTGTGATAAAATCTAAAGGCAAATTAAAGAGCTGAATTAAGTTTTGCAGGTGAGCCACAAAGATATGGACAGGGGTCTTTACACCATTAATTGTGACTATTACTTATTTATTTCTTTACTGCATTTCTATATTCTCATCTTGATGGGGTTTCAGAGCGGTGTACAACATGGCAAAATTCAATGCTGCAATATAAATACAAAAGCAACACATAACATTAACTAAAATTAATAGCAGATAAATATGAATTAAACCATTAAATCACTATACATTAAAAAAATCATAACATAAAACATAAAACATTAAACATGAAAGTACAACAGAACCAGTATCCATGGTTTCATTTATCCACGTCCAACAAATATGTCCTTGCTAGGCAATTTCTAGATCCTTCAGTATTACTCAATGGCACTATTGGTCCAGAAGTCTTTAGTTTTTAAGATTTACTATTATTTGCAATTACTGTATCCACATACAATCTGAAAATGTGTAACCCATGGATGTAGAGATCGTGGTGTATATTTGAATGGCGGCAGAGAAATAGCAATGCCCCTTCCATGCTATTCAGCTTCAAAAGGGCTTTTCATGCCAGCAATGCATTACTGATTGCCGCCATTGTGCAGGTATATACACAAACAAGTTAATGCATGCTATGTTAGAATTATATCCATTTATTTTATAAAAATACAGAAAATTCATAAACATTCGTCTGAAAATTGTACAGATTATACTAGCAGTGTAAGTGTGCATTTTTGTTCCATTTCATCAAAGAGTTTTCAAGGTAAATGGCTTCAGGAGAGGTTTTTTGTTGTCATCTTCTGTACAGTACTAGCTGTGCCTGGCCACGCGTTGCTGTGGCTTATGGGAATCATTTGTTGACCAGGTGGAATAGCAGTGAATAGCCTTGCAGCCTCAAAGCCTGGCCGTTTTCTTCTTATGTGAATCCTTGTTTGGTGAGCTGGAATACAATGGAATAGGCTTGCTGCTTGGAAGGCTGGGTACGTGCGTTTTAGGGGAATGGTTTTTTGGCCAATTTGAATTGCACTGAATAACCTCGCTGCTTCAAAGCCTAGCCGCTTTCTATATAGGGGCATCCTTCCTTGGGCAGGTTGAATGGGATGGAGTAGCCTCGTGGCTTCAAAACCTGAGGGTTTTCTATCTAGGGGAAATCTTGGTTGGCCAGGTTGAACAGCACTGAATAGCCTTGCTGCTTGCAAGCCTGGCTGCTTTCTACATAGGGGCCTCCTTCATTGGCCAGGTTGAATGGGACGAAATAGTGTCATGGCTTCAAAGCCACATGACCTTGGTGGTGTCTATGGACAACGCCGGCTCTTCGGCTTAGAAATGGAGATGAGCACCAACCCACAGAGTCTGTCACGACTGGACTTAACGTCAGGGGAAACCTTTACCTTTAAGATGTTTTTGAAAGACATATTTTGGATGACTATGTCTTTTGTGGCCAAATTTCGTGTGATTTGGTTCAGTGGTTTTGTTGTTTACTCCATAATAAAACACACATCTATATATATAAAAGGGTAATGAAATTTCGGCCTAGGACAAAACAACAAAACTACACATCCCAGAAACACTAAACTTGGCAGCACAACTCCTCATCCATGCCTCTATGTTCATACAACAAAAAGATCCAGCTACTTCAGAAAACGGCCAGGCTTTGAGGCTGCAAGGCTATTCACTGCTATTCTACCTGGCCAACAAAGGATTCCCATAAGCCAGAGCAACGTGTGGCAAAGCTAGTATTATATATGCTCAGTAGAATTTCAGTAGATTTTCATGCATGTGATGAAATGGAAGGATTTTGTGCACTTGCATCTTTAAAAGCTTAATACATTCTTCCTGCGAACCCTTGTTTCTAACCCAAGTTTTTCTCTTCTCGAGGTATCTCTTCACAAGGATAGTTGGATACTGGAGGAACATTCATCATGAAGATCCTTCATTGTCTCTTCGCTGTTACCTTCTTCTTGTTCCAGGTTCTTCTAGGTAAGTGATGAACAAATCCATTCATGGTGGGAAGTGAGTCTTGTGATCTTGAGATACAGGTTGAGCATATAAGCATCCCTTATGCGGAAGCCCATAATTGTCCAAATGGGTGGTTGAGATAGTGGCAACATTGTTTTCTATGATTCAATGCATACAAACATAGAAAATATAAAAATATTGTATAGAATTATCTTCAGGTTATGTTTATAAGGAATACATGAAACACAAGTAAATTTCATATTTAGCCATGGGTCACATCTCCAACATATCTGAAAACAAAATCCCAAAATCAAAAACACTTCTGGTTCCAGGGATTTTGGATAAGGGATACTCAACCTGTAGTGCATTATGTTGGCCTCCTACAAGTTGAAAATTCCACAAAATGAGAGTGAATGAAGATCGATGTTACACTCGGCCAAACCCCCTCTAGCTTCCCTCACCAGCCAGGATGGGCAGGGGTCTAGGATGCATGTGGTTGGTCTCACCTCTCCAAGGATCTTGTCCACATCCTTGAGCTCAACCAATTGAAATGAATCCATCAAAACTGAACAAGCAGGTACTTGTGTTACATCCTCAGAGATTGCCGTTAATATGGCATCAAAGTCAAAGCGGATCAGAGCAATTTTGTCCGCAAAGAACCAAGCAAATGCTTCACAGCGGGCTGCCGAGTTGCCAGGGATCCCCCCTTGTGTGGTGGAATTTAACAACCCTCTGACAACACGAAATTTAGAACTATGAAATTTAGAGTGGCATTCAACAACCAGGCAACAATAATTAAACCCAATTAAAACTTGAATGGACAATAATCAAAGAACACTGGGTTGATATCTAAAGCCAAATGGAGAGGACTTTCAGGAGCAGTCCAGCTGACTTAGGCCCAGAAGGGCCATGCACTGGCAGCACCAGAAGCAGCAATGGCAGCGGAGGGTCGATGGAAAAGACCCCACGCCACAGGCCAGTGGCCCAAGATGTAATGAGGCATGGCCACTGGCCTTGCGATCTCCTCGTGGGTAAGTTCAAGGCTGAGGAAGGCAGAAAAGCTGGATGGCAAACACTCAGGCCCCAGGGTGTCTCCTGCAGCAGGGCCCAACAGAGGCCATGGTCTTCAACTACAATTTCCTGAAAAACTTGGAGCCCACTCTGGAGGCAAACTACACTCTTGAGTTCCAGCTCTTACAATCAACCAACAAACTACACAACCACTTCCCATCTTTGTGGCAGGAAAGTAGAGCTCAGTTCTTTTTATTTTGAGCACAACTCCCAGAAACACAAAAGTAGAGTGGCTAGTGATTGGGGAAATTGGGTTGCGATGTTCCAAAAAAGATATTGAGAGGATCACAGGGTTGTTGTATGTCTTTTGGGCTGTGTGGCCATGTTCCAGAAGTATTCTCTCCTGACGTTTCGCCCACATCTATGGCAGGCATCCTCAGAGGTTGTGAGCTATGGATAAACTAAGTAAGGAAAGGAAAGAATATATATCTGTGTAGAGTCCAGGGTGTGGCAAGAGTCCTTTGTCACTGGGAAGCCAGCATTAATGTTTCAGTTAATCACCCTGGACTCTTGCCACACCCTGGACTCTACACAGATATATATTCTTCCCTTTCCTTACTTAGTTTATCCATACCTCAGAACCTCTGAGGATGCCTGCCATAGATATGGGCGAAACGTCAGGAGAGAATACTTCTGGAACATGGCCACACAGCCCGAAAGACATGCAACAACCCTGTGATCCCGGTCATGAAAGCCTTCGACAACACATTGAGAGGATCGTTTGGAATCTTCATTCATAGCTGAAGGTATTGGAGATCACAGACATTCAAATATGGAAAAGAGCAAGAAAGGAAAGACAGGCAGATGTGTTCATAAAGCATGAATTCTGTAAATTCATGAAGGTCATGTCTGCTGATTTAGGAATTTTAACTTTCCTACTCTGAAGAAAGCAAGCTTACATATGGACTGATAGTTAGGCAACAATGCTAGTAAAAACATATAACCCTACAAATGAGTGATGTTAGCAGGTCTTCTAGGACAGCAAATACAAAAAAAAGCCTGTAAAACCATTGCTATGGCATACATACTAAGTCTATCCATACAAAGTTGGAAGTGGTGTTTTCTCTCCCAAGTCATCCACATTTCTAGTTGTTACAGAATTGAATGAAATGTTTTTAATAAAGAAAGGGGAGATAGGATCTAACTTACATACAACTATGATTTTCAACCAACTCTATCTAAAAACCTGCTTACATTGACTTGCATTGGCAGAGCAGCTTTAGTAGGTGCAACAACTGTTGCTTGAAGTAAGGATGAGCTGGAAGGCTTTTCCAGAGCTCTGGATCTTTATGCTCCTCTAAAATATAACATTTGAGAATCATTGTTCTAAGCGTTTGAAGATCCCTAGAGTTGTATGTTATGTGTGTGTGCATGCCTGTATTTCCAGAATTCTGTGGAGGAAGCTCATGCAACAAATCCTCCATACATGATTGTAATACAGACCTGTGTACAATGCAGCTGAAACAACATGCAGTTCTTGTTGTGTAATCCATATTTCCATCACTCTTTCTTTTTTCTTACCCTGTCCTCTATACTGTCATGTAATGCAGTTTCATAATGCAGTTTAACTGCATCAGACTGCATTATATGAGTCTACACTGTCATAGGATGCAGTTCAAAGCAGTTAAAAGCTGCATTAAGAAAGTGCATAATATGGCAGTGTAGATGGGGCCTCTGCTTGCATGCAAACCCTCCTTCAGGTTCTTTGTATTTGGGTGTAGACCACACATTGGGGATTTCTAGACATGAATTTCCCAGAATATTAATGGGGTCAAAAAGTGCATGAGGAATGGAAAAATAAGTGCCAGCACACATATTTGCTCAGAATAATAGACATCTCAAAAAGTCTTTGTTGTTTCTGTTCTCTATACAGGGGAGATCCCAGTGGAAGCCATGCTCCTTACCTGCAGCTCTCTCGGTGGATTTTGTCTGCGGCTACCCAATGACACTTGTCCATCAGGTGTTATCCTGGATATGCCTTGTCATTTCAAAAGAAGATGTTGCTCAAAGACAGCAGTATAACTGTGACTTTTATGGAATAAATCTGCAGAGCCATCAAATAAAGTTGCTTATTAAATCAATGAGAAACTATCATGTTTAATTCATTTGGCTATTAGTACAAGGAATTGGAGTACAGTGTTCCCTCACTACTTCGTGGTTCACTTTTTGCGGATTCGCTCTTTCATGGTTTTTCAATAAATTCTAAAAGACTATTATAAATCATAAAAAATTACAATTTACAGCCTAAGGAAGGGAGGAAGGAGAAGCCAAAGGGAGAGAAAAGGAGCCCAAGCGGCAACGGGAGGTGAAGGAGGAGATTTATCAACACACAATTGGTTGATAAAGACTTAAAATAGTGTATAACTACTAAAATATTGTATAAATATTAAAATAAATATAGTGTCCCTACTTCACGGATTTTCATTTATTGCGGGTGGTCCTGGAACGTAACCCCCGCAATAAGTGAGTGAACACTGTAGCGGCAATCAGTATAAGATCAAATCAAGGTCTAGAAGGACTGTTCCACAAAACGTGTGATGGGTTGCAGATTAACCTGTGGCATCCAAATGGTGCCTCAAGTTAATCCCAATTAATCTGGAGTAAACTGGGATTTCCCGGTTTGCTCCAGATTAAAGAAACACCTGGAAATATCAGGACTTGATTGCAAGGTCCAGATCTTTTCAGGTATTGTGCCTGTGGGGATTGAATTCTGTAATCTCAGAAGTCAATCACCATTACCATCCCAGTTCTTTGGGCTCTAAGAGCTTGAAGAAGTGGGATGGCACCCCACCCTCCCATCTCAGCCCTCTGTTTTCCCTCTAAACTTACCGGAGGGGCTTGGCTGCATCCTCAGGCCTCCTTGGCTGCATCCTCAGGCTCTAACACATCAAAAAAAAAATCTGAGTTCTTCTCAGGTTTTGGGTCTGTCTAAAAGGGCCTGAAGATACAGAAAAAAAATTATTCCCAAGTTTGGAAACAAGTGTATCCCCTTTTAAACATTTTTCATAGAACAGGAGGTTGAGTGAAGTTTTCAAAAGTTCTTCACAATTCAGGACCCATCCCATAGGATTATATTTTAAATCATAGAATCATAGAATAGTAGAGTTGGAAGAGACCACATGGGCCATCCAGTCCAACCCCCTGCCAAGAAGCAGGAAATCGCATTCAAAGCACCAAATGGTATTATCATGTTTTGAGGCTAAGAATCAAGCATGGGGGACCATTTCTGTGCAGAAAATAATAATCCTATTTCTTGTGCAGAAAATTCCATTTTCTATAGAAAACAACCATGTGCAAATTTTGTGCAAGATGGGTCCTGAAGTGTGAATAGGTTTTAAAAACTGCGTAGCTTTTGTAAATATCCTTATAGTATGAGGAAATTTGCTAAAATGACATTGCTTCCTTCAAGAAGTAAATTAGTAAAGAACTACCTCCTTTCTCATAACCAGGAATGGAAAATGATGAACATGGCAAAATTCCCCTGGCATACAGAGAACTTTACATAAGACTTGGGTCAATAAGTACGTACATCTTCTTCTTGGTTTTGGAACAAAAGATTCAATACAATACAACAGAAACTCATGCAGTTTCCTGAAACTGATACTATCAGGTAAACTCCTATTAAAAAGGAAATTATTTGAACAAAACAGGGATTTGGTTCTTGGTACAGCCTTATTGCCCAGGATGGAGCTTTTCAAAATATATCTCCAGAGATGTAGATACGGGATGTAGTAACTTTCTGCAAAGCCTAGGGGCAAAATGGAAGGCTTTTGGAGTGACTGTGGATAAAGTCTTCACCTTTGGAAAAAAATGTGGTTTTTTTTTAAAAAAAAAAAGAAGAAGAAGAAAATGATTTAGGCAATCTCTCCTTATTCCTGATGGCCTATAATGTTTCAACTTGTACTTGAAGTTTTGCTGCTGCCCAGGCAACAACAAAACATTCCTAAATATCTAAACAGGTCTTTGAGAACTGAATGGTCCAGGTCGGTCCATAACAATGTGCCACATTTTCTAGTTTGTTTGTGGTTTATATTTTTAAGTGGGGTTCATATTTCAGGAGTTTAAATCACTTTGTAACCCTTGCAATTTGTGAATATTTAACTGTTTTTGAATTTTAGTTTTAAACTGCCTTGAGTCCCAAATTGGAAAAGGTTAGATACTAAAGCTACCCTAACTTTCATATGTATGTACTTATTTATTTACCACATTTGTATCCCACTCTTCTCATCCCAAAGGGGACTCAGAGTGGCCTTACAAAGACAACAATTAAATGCCACAAATACATATACATGTACATAAATAATAATCATATACATTATAATAAAAATAATTAAAACATCTAGCATTAAAACATCAATTATTGTCAAAGGTCAGACGCCAGCCAGTAAGATAAATATAGTTTATTCAAAAATAACTCAAAAAAGCTCAGCACAAAGTCCAGAGAGCTTACAACACTTTAACTTCAGTGTGAATTAACAGTTCAGAGCAAGAAACCCCAAAAAATGCAAGATATAATCCGGATTAAAACCAAAGTGTTCGGAAACAGCTCAAAATTGCAAAGCAAAGTCAAAACAGCAAAACAAACAAGGGCAAGAATTCCCAAAGGCCCCAAACCCCAAAAGTATAGTAAAAAGCCCAAAACTAAAGAGAAAGCCCAAACCAGGCTAAAGTTCTTCACCAAAAGCGGTGCAGGCAAACAAAGCAGGAAAAACGCTGAGGCAATGGCGGTGAGCCACTGTGGAGTCGAAAGCCAAGCCAGACGTCAAGGGAACGAAGCGCTGTAGCGAAGTCAAACCGGTCCGGAGTCAGGATTGGAGAACAGCGTCGGAGTCGAAGGTGAAGCCAGCGGTCAGCAACAGAAGTCAGCCACGAACACGGGAATGATGCCAAGCCGAGTTTAAGAGTGAAGAGATATGCCAAGTCGAGTTCTGGTCCAAGGTCCAAAGGGTGAAGTCGTCACAGTGAGGTCCACGTTGCAGGATAACACAAAGAGCCAAGACAACAGAAGTGAGCACCAGATCGGTTGCAAAGTCCCAAGCCAGTCTTCGGAGTCAAATACAGGAAACCCAATGGCGCCCAACAACACCTTGCCACACGCAAGGGACAATGGCCAAAAAACCCCAATTTATTTAGGTTTCCTTGGGCGTCCAAACAACCAACGCCTTAGGATCAGGTGTCCCAAACTCCTCATCAGAATCCGAGCTCCAAACAGCCAACGCCTCTGGATCAGGCGTCCCAAGTTCCTCATCAGAGTCAAAATCATTCTGCCTATGCCCAACCCTGTCCACACCTGCGGAATCACCCTCATTCCTCCAGGCAGACCATGTGGGGTCTGCTTCTGAAGAAACCCAAGCCTCTCCTGCGTCCTCAGCATCCATGGGCACAGTTTCGGCCTCCGGAGCCTGTGCCCAGTCTATGCCAACCCCTTCCGCCACCACCGGGTCCTCAACAGTCATTTCCACCTCAAGATTCCCTTCCAACTCCCCAAATGAATCCTCATTTGAGGATTCCTCATCTATCTCCCTGACTCTCTTCCTATGTAAATCTTCCAGCGAGCTCTCCTCGCGAGGATTCTTCCTTCCCCTCCTGATCCTACCATTATCACTCACAGCCTTAGAAGACTCATTCACAACAATTATAATCACACAATCCAAGTCATACTCCAGGCTGATCCAAGATATATATTGTAACTTTGGATAGCATAGAGAAGGGTTTAATACATTTGTGGTTTTTGTTTTGTTGTCTAAGCCCCTGTTCAGAAGATTTCACTTAACTTTCTGTGCCCATGATAATTGGATTTTGAAAAAATGGACTTGTTGTCAAAACAAGGATTGGTGAGAAGGCTTAAATAGAGAAACCTTTCCCCCATGATAACACTTCCAGGAACTAATTTCCCTTCTGAAAGGGACATTTCTCTCACTTCTTGGTGTCATTTGTAAGTTGGATGTTTGTAGCTCAGGGACTGCCTGTACCTTCAAATGCAGAATTCACATCTGTATTTACAGTGCTGATTAACTACTCGCTGTCTTCACTGTTTACTTTCATCCATTCAGTTCTCCATTGAGATAAACCAATGTATGATAAAAAAATACCAAAACATAGTTTGAACATTCAGGTTTGAAAGTTGTAATGGGAATAAGCAAATATGATACAGTTTGAGCACTGTGTTGCCAAAGGGTATTATGGCCAACATCACTGGATTGCTATGAGTTTTCCAGGCTGTATGGTCATGTTTCAGAAGCATTCTCTCCATTCAATGCTAATCAAGATGGCCAATTGCAACTTTTACACTTGTCTCCAACAGACAAGAGTTCTTTCTCCCACCCTGGTCATTCCACAGATATCTAAGCCTCACTTGCCTAGTTTCCAACATAACTCACAACCTCTGAGGATGCCTGCCATAGATGTGGGAGAAACATCTGGAACATGGCCATACAGCCTGGAAAACTCACAGCAATCCAGGTTGAGAGTTTCTTATTCAAAATTTAAAATATCCCAAAACTCAAAATTGTCACCGTGGGAGGCCCTTTCCTCTCTGATGGTTCACTGTATGGGGTTGTTGTGTGTTTTCCGGGATGTATAGCCATGTTCCAGAAGTATTATCTCCTGACTTTTTGCCCACATCTATGGCAGGCATCCTCGGAGATTGTGAGGTCAGGAGAGAATACTTTTGGAACATGGCCATACAGCCCGGCAAGCGCAAAACAACCCTGTGATCCTGGCCATGAAAGCCTTTGACAACACGGTTCAGTACATATAATTTAATATGCTTTCTGGCTAAGTTTAGAAGGTGTATATGAAATATAAATGAATTTTGTGATTAGACTTGGGTCCTGTCTCCCAGATATCTCATTAAATGCATGTATGTTACTTAGATGATACATTCCTCAGCTTTTGTGCAGATCACGACATCTCTAATCACCTCCATTCACATCTATTTCAAACTTGAGTTTACCAGTGTACCATTATATGACCATGTTCATGCAAGTGCATGTATGCAAATGCACTTATTCCAAAATCCAGAAAAAAATCCAAAATCCAAAATGCTTCTGGTCCCCAAAATTTTCGGATCAAAAATAACTTATATCTGACTAGAGCATTCCTAGTTGAACTGCAATAGTTTTGTTTGCAACATATTGGATTGACACCACAGTTGACTGGAAGATGTTCTTCAGAATCACCATCATCTTGTGAAACCTGCCAGGAGCCATCCATATTATAATACCAATGGAAATCTGCAGACTTGAATTAGAAAGATTGATGGCTATTAGGAGGGATGTATTCTCCAACAAAGTGTGGTCCATGGGCTGTTTGTGAACCCCAGGGCACTTTGTGTCCCCTCAACACCTCCCAAGATTGCAAAATAACTTTTTAAATCAAAATTTGAAGCTTATTGCACTGCCATGCCTTTTAAGATGCATGTGGGCATTTTCTAGGACCTCTAGGCCACGTTCTAGGACCTCTGAAGCATTCTTAAGCCTAGCAAAGATCTCTCCTGAGTCTGAAATGGCCCAGGAGAACCTAAAACATTATAAGAATACCCATGCCCCTTGTGGGTGTCTGGGAGCAGTTAAAAGCCAAAAAGCTTTTCATTGGTTTTGTTGGGGGCACGGTGTGGGCATGTAACAGCTATAAAATGTTGACCATAAAGCCTTTTTCATGGATTACCATGCAGAGGTCTCTATGGGTTTTGCCCCTGTTGACTAGCAGGTCCTACCCCCTGTTCAGAGCATGATTTCCCACTCAAGCTTCTCCAGTCTTTCTTTGAAGACGTCCAGAGAAGGCGATCCCACTATTTCTCTAAGCCAGTGGTTCTCAACCTTGCCAATTAATACAGTTCCTCAGGTTGCTGCTTCATAATTATGGTTTGGCTACTGTTATGAATCTTAATGTAAATATCTGATATGCAGGATATATTTTCATTCACTGGACCAAAATTGGCACAAGTACCCAATACACCCCAATTTGATTACTGGTGGGGTTGGAGGCAATTGATTTTGTCATTTGGGAGTTGTCATTGCTGGGATTTATAGTTAACATACAATCAAAGAGCATTCTGCACTCCACCAATGATGGAATTGAACAAAACTTGATACTCAGAACTCCCAATATGTGTTTTCCAATGGTCTTTGGTGACCCCTCTGATACACCCTTCACAACACCCCAGGGGTCCAACCCACAGGTTGAGAAACGCTGCTCTAAGCAATTGGATCCGCTGTTCAACCAATCTCACTGTCAAGAAGTTCTTTCTAATGTTCCAAGTGAAATCTAGCCTCCTGTAACTTCAGACTTTTAAACCTGGTGTTACTCCCTGAAGCAGCAATGAAGAAGCCTGCACTCTCCTTTTTATGAGAACCCTTGAGATATTGAAAGAATGTGATCATGTCACCCCTCAACCTTCACTTCACCAAGCTGAACATGACCAGCTCCTTCAACCTCTTCTCATATGTTTTACGTACATACATATCATAAGCAAGACTCTATGTTTCATATGGCAGCAGGACATCCATTGTTTTTGTAGTACTCCATTGTTGTTGTATGACTCTATATTATCAAGAGCGGCAAATAAGCTATAGCAGGAGTGGACAATTGTGCAAGGCCCAGGGGAGGGAGGGTATTTTTCCAATCAGTCATACAAGCTGTTTTAATTTTGTAGCAATCCAAACTGAAGATTAGGGAGAAATTGAGTAGTTGATTGTGCTCTACTCACCCACTGAGCTGCATCAGTGCAATTTGGTGCACCTGAAATGATGTGATGTCACCTCAGGCTGCCATTTTGGCCAGTTTTCAGTATTTTTTTCCCCTTTTTAGAGCTTTGGTTTGTGGGTTTGCTGCTTAGGAAACTAATCTACTGAATTTCTAGGTGCAATTTTGAATGGTTTGGAGGCCCAAATTGGCCCAAAATAAATGCCACAGCAGAAGGATTAGGAGAACAAATACTCTTGAAGTGCTACTTTCTCAAGTTCCCTAATACTTTCTTACCAAGCTTAAGCTCAAGAGGATATTATCTTACCCACTCAGACTAAAGCAAATATACCATTGCTGCTGATAAATGATTGACAAACATCCCCATCTACAATGAAACTTTGACAATTTCCTTGTACAAAGCAGGGTTACCAGAAAAACCATGTTTGCTAATGGAA
Source organism: Anolis carolinensis (assembly GCF_035594765.1). Classification (NCBI taxonomy): domain Eukaryota; kingdom Metazoa; phylum Chordata; class Lepidosauria; order Squamata; family Anolidae; genus Anolis; species Anolis carolinensis. The sequence continues at coordinate 7,735,802 of NC_085841.1, forward strand.
ATACATCCAAAATTATGTTTGTGTGTACTGTTGTTAATGGGATTGAATTACCCTACCCCCTTACCTTAAAAAAATAATCAAAGTAGGATGAAAACTGTCTTGATATTTCAACCTTGTAATAATAACAAGAATAAGAATAAGAATTCTTAGTTGCCTCTCCTCATGGATTGAGGCAGGTTACAACATTACTAAAACACTAATACTAATGCCATCCAGTCCAACTCCATTCTGCCAAGAAGCAGGAAAATCACATTCAAAGTACCCTCAACAGATGGCCATCCAGCCTCTATTTAAAAGCCTCCAAAGAAGGAGCCTCCACCACACTCCAGGGCAGTTTGAAGCCATTGTTCTGCGTCCTAGTCTGCAGGGCAGCAGAACACAAGCTTGCTCCCTCCTTCCTATGACTTCCCCTCACATATTTGTACATGGCTATCATGTCTCCTCTCAGCCATCTCTTCTGTAGGCTAAACACGCCCAGTTCTTTAAGCCACTCCTTATAGGGCTTGTTCTCCAGACCCTTGATCATTTTAGTCACCCTCCTCTGGACACATTCCAGCTTGTCCGCATCTCCCTTAAATTGTGGTGTCTAGAATTGGACACAGTATGATTCCAGGTGTGGTCTGACCACGGCAGAATAGAGGGGCAGCATGATTTTCCTGGATCTAGACACTATACTCTTATTTATGCAAACCAAGATCCCATTAGCTTTTTTAGCTGGTGCATCACATTGTTGGCTGATGTTTAATTTGTTATCAACAAGGACTCCAAGATCTTTTTCACATGTCCTGCTGTCGAGCCAGGTGTCCCCTATTCTGTATCTTTGCATTTCATTTTTTCTGCCTAAGTGGAGTATCTTGCATTTGTCCCTGTTGCTCATTGGTTCACTCACCTGCCCGGGTCCTGGCAGCAAGGGCAGAACCAGGACCTAGCCCGGTAAGTGAGTGAATGAGCGAGAGTGAGGGTGGGTGGCAAAGGCCCTCTCTCCCTCACTCACGCACTCACTCACGCACTCACTCACTCATCAGACCAGTCCCGGCAGCAACGGTGGCAGTGGCAACAGACCCAGGACCCAGCCTGGTGAGTGAGCAAGAGAGCAGGGGAAGATGGATGCTGCCACCTTTGCTGTGCTGGCCTGGGAAGGGGTGAACAAGAGAGGGAGGACGACCCAGCCATCGGAAAATATGGAGTGTCAGATAAGTGGAAGTCGGATAAACGGGACTCTACTGTGTGTGTGTGTGTGTGTGTGTGTGTGTGTGTATATATATATATATATATACACATATACATACACACACACACACACACACACACACACACACATGTCAGAGCGCGTTTTGGATAAGCACACATGCAGCAGAAGATCCACGTAGGAGCACTGGCACCAGTAACGAGGCTTGAGACTTCAGCTATCTATAAAAAGGTTTACTGACGAACGGAAAACTCTCACAAGACGATATACATACAGACAGAGTGCAGAGAGCAGATAACCAGAGAGAGAATACAGGAAGCAGAAGGCTATATATAAACACCTCTGCTATATGATGCAATACACAGATAACTCTTTACACACTTGCATAGTGGACAGCAGACAGTGCATGATGCAATCCCCAGCTCACATTGCATCACTATAACTCAATTACATTTAAACAAAACTCTATATACAATCATTCCCACTTCAACAACACATACATACATCTCTCTCTTCAAACTACAATTTGAGATAATTCGTACCAGTTCCTTATCCCCACTATACCCAGTCAGTACTCTCTCCTCTAAACATTGTGAGGTTTAGATGGTGTGGGTGGGTGAGTGATGGCTGCTCAGTGGACATAATGAACCTGTTATGAATTTTTGAAACTTAAAAATGTTCTTTGATCTGTTTTTAGTGGGTCAGAGTCCATCATGTACTTTCAGAGAAAGAAGTAGATACACAGACATAGTAATTTTTATTGATTGCACAAATTGAGGGGAAATATCACATTCACTTAAACATTCACTCACAATCCATACATTCAACAAACATACTCACTGTCTTTTTCTTTTCAGGACTACTGAGAGAAGAAAGGTGGGTGGACAGATGCTACATATTCCTGAAGATGTGACACAACCTCAATCTTAAGAGGGTCTTCCTTATGTATGGACTTTCTCATCCATCATTTGATTGGTGGTCACTGTCATTCCGCATCAACTAAATGAACTTCAGTGATCAAAAAACTAATGGGTTGTTTCAAGTTCCTTAAGTCAAAAGCTTGCTGTCTTTGAAAAGGTAACCCATACCAACTTGAACACAAGGTTCTGTTTGGTTCATTGGTTTTCTCTTGTCAGCACTTTTCTTGCCAAAGTTTATGAACTTTGTAATTCCTTACCTTCTTCACTATCCCATAATGCAATTTCCAGGTTTCAATTTTAGGATGGTGGCTTTGGCCGTGCTAGGACTTAATTAGACCCCAGACACTCAATCCAATCAATCCATTTATTTCATCAAGATTCTGTAAATCATGGGAAACTATACAAGAGCTTATCTTAGTTTGGAGATGGAAGTCAACACCTTGGATAACTGCCTTAAAGTCTGGGCGAAATATGAAAAGGGTTTTACCATCTCACTGGCATAATGGTGCTCCTAAACCCCCTCCCCTTTATCCCTATACTTCTATGGAATGAGTTATTAAACTGGATAACAATTGCAACCTCATCTCCTTCAATAATGGGAAATATAATACAGGGTGGTTTTTCTGACTCAAAATGCCTAGGCCCAGAGGGTTTCTGAATTTATTGTTTGAGGGGGAAATACCTGAATTTGCATATATGTAGTGAATAAGTGGGAATAAGTAAGTGGAAAGGAGGCTAGCTACACATCCAGCACCCTCAGTGTCTTTCTCAAGTAGTTCTCACTCTACCACTGTCAAAAAAATGATGGGGGGGAAAGGGAGGAGGGACTCACCCTTTACATCCCACTTCCAGGGTGTCCATCCCACAGTGAACTATTGACTAAGTGGAAGGATAATACAGGATGGATGGGTTGGGCAGCTGGAACATTCCTAAATTCCTTGAGCCAGATGTATTTGGACCTTTTTCTCCTCTGACACTTTCTATTTATTTATTTATTTTTTATTTACAACATTTATATCCCGCCCTTCTCACCCGAAGGGACTCAGGGCGGCTTACAAAAATTGGCAAAATTTAATGCCCTGAATACAATCATAAAAACAAAACAGTAACAGATATATTAATAACATCGTTAAAACACATTATAAAACCTTAAAAACGTATATATAATTAATTCCATTTGTCCGAGATCCTCATTCTTCATCCTTAAATCAGTCCATGTCAACTTTGTCATTTACTCATCAAAAGCTTGGGCACATAACCATGTTTTCACAGCCCTTCTGAATCCCAGCAGGGTAGGAGCCTGTTGGATATCTCCAGGGAGGGCATTCCACAGCCGGGGAGCCACCCCCGAGAAGGCCCTGTCCCTCGTTCCCACCAGCCGCGCCTGTGAGACAGGTGGGACCGAGAGCAGGGCCTCTCCAGATGATCTTAGTGATCTTACTGGTTCATAGGAGGAGATACGTTCGGACAAGTAGATTGGGCCAGAACCGTTTAGGGCTTTATAGGTCAAGACCAGCACTTTGAATTGGGCTCGGTAGCATATCGGCAGCCAGTGGAGCTGGCTTAGCAGGGGGGTTGTGCGCTCCCTGTAAGCTGCCCCAGTTATTAATCTGTCTGCTGCCCGTTGGTACTAGTTGGGAGCTTCCGGGCCGTCTTCAAAGGCAACCCCACTTAGAGCGCGTTGCAGTAGTCCAAACGAGCTGTAACCAGAGCGTGGACCACTGTGGCCAAGTCAGACCTCCCAAGGAACGGGCGCAGCTGGCGCACAAGACGGAGTTGTGCGAAGGCTCCCCTGGCCACCGCCGAGACCTGGGGATCCAGGCTCAGCGATGAGTCCAGGATCACCCCCAGACTGCGAACCTGTGTCTTCAGGGGGAGTGCGACCCCGTCCAACACAGGCTGTAACCCTATTCCCTGTTCAGCCTTACGACTGACCAGGAGGACCTCTCTCTTGTCTGGATTCAATTTCAATTTGTTAGCCCTCATCCAGTCAGACACAGTGGCCAGACACCGGTTCAGGACCTGAACAGCCTCCTTAGTGACAGGTGGGAAGGAGTGACATCATCTGCGTACAGATGACACCGCACCCCGAAACTCCGGATGATCTTTCCCAACGGCTTCATGTAGATGTTAAACAACATGGGAGACAATACAGAGCCCTGCGGGACCCCGCAAGACAAGGGTTGTGGGGCCGAGCAGGTGTCCCCCAATGACACCATCTGACCCTCCAGAAAGGACTGGAGCCACTGCAAAGCAGTACCCCCGAGCCCCATCCTGGCAAGGCGCCTCAGAAGGATACCGTGGTCAACAGTATCGAAGGCCGCTGAAAGGTCCAGCAGAACCAGCAGGGACACACTCCCCCTGTCCAGTTCCCGGCGTAGATCATCGACTAAGGCGACCAAGGCTGTCTCGGTACCATGCCCCGGCCTGAAGCCAGACTGTGCCGGATCCAGATAATCGGTATCTACCAAGAATGCCTGGAGTTGTGCGGCCACCACACATTCCATGACCTTGCCCAAAAAGGGGAGATTTACATGGCCTTTGTGTAAAACTGGAGTCCCACTCCCACCTTCTTTTCCCCATCACATTTCTGATAGTAGTGGAGAAGAGCTCCTTGGGGAAAACCCAATTGGCACTAGGTGTTGAGCTTCTTCAAAGGTGGAAGAGTCAGTGAAAATTTTAACTTTTTGAAGTCTTCCCAATTTTGGCTTTCCAGAAATGGGAGACTCAATCAGGTATGTAGGTTTGAGTATGGGATTAGGACTCAAAGAAGGGGATGACCAGAATACAGATCCTCAGTTGGCCATGGAAACCCAGTTAGTTACTGTGAGCAAGTTACACTTTCTCAGAAGGTCATGGCAAACTTCCTCTGCAGAAATTTTGTCAAGAGAAATGTAAAATTACTGTAAGTTGACGTCAGCTTGAAGGCACTTTAGCAGCACTGCAACCCGGTAGAATAAATATTGAATGTACTTCACACCATCATAAAAAGTAGGCCTATCTGCCAGAAAGTACAGCTTTTTGACATGTGGAATCTTATTTCCTCACCAGGCATGCAAATAAATTTCATAGCACAGTAGCAGTAAATCACATGATTTCCTAGCTTTGAACAATCGCTTTTGGCATTGAGCCCTTCACAGGTTTTGTGGTTAACGGATCAGTTTATTTGTTCAGAAGGTCAATTTTTTGGATGGCTGAAAAAAATCGGAATAAGTTTTGGCATCTCCTAGGTTGGGAGCCATATTGGGCTCCATTAAACTCAACAAGTATGTATACTGTTGTGGCTAAAAAACTCCTGACAACCCAACATTTGTGAGCATGTAGAAAAAAATTGTGATTTTTGAGACACAGAGAGAGAGACAAAGCCCAAAGTGTGAGGAGTTCCTTCACTCAAGAAGCATTGTAACATATCTCTTTTGTAAAAGCTCCTGCATCTTTGCTAATTGTCATATGTACTCATGCATAAGTCTATAATTCTTTGCCAAATATTGACACCAAAATTCTGGATTTTCTTATCCATGGGTCAATATAAGTAGGGTACCTTAACTCTTATATATATAAAAAGGAACTATTCCCAATTGATTAGAATGGTGAAATGTAAGACTTCCATCTGTCCAGAAGAACAAAAAGAATCACTAAACCATCTCCTTTCTCCTCTGTGTTATCACTTCCAGCCTTTTAAAATTCCCAAGTAGGAAAATGCTGGCAATAGGTCCTTGATACTTCCGCTTAAAGGAATGTCAATACAGTAGTGAGGCCAGTGCATCTTTTAGGCTTTCCCAGGAAGGAATAAGCCAGAAGTGTCAAACTTGTGACCTTCCAGATATTTGGGTCTCCAACTCCCAGAAGTCCTAGCCTGCTTGTCCAATGGCCAGGAATTCTGGGAGCTGGCCAGAAGGGGGATGGTTTGTCTTTTAAAAAAAATAAAAAAATAAAATAAGAGTTAATAGTGTACTTTAACTTTTAGTAAAGAAAAAAAAAAGAGTCATTCCATTTTCTGAGTAAAGTGGTGAAAGGTATTCTGAATGCCTAAGTGGGAAAATGGCAGTGGTGGTGGTCAGGGGAGGCTGCTTCCTTGTGGTGGCTTGGGTACTTTTCCCTCACCACAGAATGACCCTTATCATTCTGTGATCATTCCAAATCCATAAATTTAGCCTTCAAACCTGCCCTTAACTCATACATGAGGTTGATTTATGAGTGTATGTAGAAAATACATTATATAAAATAACAACACCAGATCTTAAGGCCAAAATTAACTTAGCTACAAATCTCTTCCTACATACTTATCCTGATGTTTGGGATGCAAGTGTGAAGGCTTCACTGCTCTGGGAGCACAAATGCAATGATAGCACTGAGTAGATGACCACTAAGGTGGTGCGTGGATTTCTTTTCTTCCATTTTCTTCCATGGTGTACCTGGTGATTTTACACCAGGATCAGTAAGCCTTCAAGAAAATTCTGGTCTATTGTCCCAATTAGAGCAGACCCACTGAATCAATGGGATTTGCCTGATTCACCACTGAAGGATTGAGTCAGATGCTCTGTTCTCCTTGGCCTAACCTAGAACTGATATGTTTTGACAACCATTTACCAGCCATGGCTCAATACTACAGAATACCTTGTAAAACTACAGCTTGCATGATATCATAGCATTGAACCATGGCAGTTAAAGTGGTATCAAAGTGCACTGATTATTTATTGAAGATACTGATTATTCAGTGAACACCCATTTGGCAAAACACCCGTTTCCAGGAGGCACTGAAAAACGGATATGGGGGCTTCCAGCATCCGGCAAACAGAAATGGATAGCAATTCACTCAAAATACACAAGCTTAATGACTACAACTAAACAGTAGGTGCGAGGTATATGAAGCTGCATTTGGGACCCTGCATGCAAAGGTACTAGATATCTCTTTGCTTAATGCCTAGAAACGTACTTCTGTTCAATGCCGATTATGCAATTAACAAGGACAGACAACACAAACAGACATAAAGGCAGCTTTCCCCATATTATTTCTGCCATCTTGGAGGCTGTGCACAACTTCAGACATGGGGGAGTGCTGTCGCTCCATCTTCCATGCCAAGGAGATTCCTCCTGATCTATGTCCTTCAGGGCACCTTTATTACCTACCCGCTAAAAACAGTATCTTCTGCTTTTGACCTGCTAGGTGGGCAGGTAAGCGGAGGCTAATGGTGAGTGCTCACCCCGACCTGGGCTCGAACTGCTGAACTTTTGATCAGCTGGATTTTTCTGCAGCACAATAGTTTAGCCCGCTGTGCTAAACTCAGTATCATATTTAGAGGTCATGAACATCTTTGTTCACAATGTGGGAAAGTTTGCAAATTTCATCCTACCAACATGGTCAAATCTGCCTACCTATATAATACATTTATTTTATTCACAGGTCCTTTGAATGTTCTTTGCTCCTAGGGTATTTTGATATAGGGTGCATTTGATGCTCAAGTAAAGAGCAATGTTAACTTGCAATGTTGTACTAAGAGGTAACATTCTAGTGTGTTAAGGTCCTAAGAAAGCACTCTTTGAAAAATTCTTTATTCAAATGGTGGGGGGAAGCACCTCTTTTGATGATAAGAATGTTCCCAAACACTTTGAGGAGGCATACGTATTTGTTTCAACCATCCTACTTACACAAGAGTAGTGAAAACAAAAGATTATCATTAAAATAACCAGGAAGCAACAGGGGAAATTTAAGGGCATGCAAACAATACTATTGCCAGATCTGTTCCACTTTGCATTCTTGGGCGTTGCAATTTTGAAACTGAAAGCAAGGTAGGCTGAGGTTCTGACAGGGCATTGCTCATGAAATACTGAAATATCAATTGAAGAGCATTGGAATTGAGTCTATTCATATGTTATCCGAGAGCTTGGCCTACAGCATCAGGTTCCTTCAAAATCTGGATTTGTAGCAACTACTATTAGTGTCTCTCCAAGATTTCTCATTTCTGTCTGGTGACACTAAAGATTGAACATGGGGTATTTTGCATGTTTGCTGAGACGGCTTTGGTCACCTTGGTGGATGACCTCCGCAGAGAGCTAGACAGGGGGAGTGTGTCCCTTCTGGTTCTCCTGGATATCTCAGTGGCTTTCGATACCATCGACCATGGTATTCTTCTGGGACGGCTCTCTGGGATGGGCCTTGGGGGTACTGCGCTCCAGTGGCTCCAGTCCTTCCTGGAGGGCTGTTCCCAGTTGGTGAAGCTGGGTGATACCTGCTCGGACCCCTGGCCTTTGACCTGTGGGGTCCCGCAAGGTTCCATTTTATCCCCCATGCTCTTTGACATCTACATGAAACCTCTGGGTGAGGTCATCCGGAGTTTTGGAGTTGGGTGCCATCTCTACGCAGATGACACTCAACTCTACTACTCATTTCCACCTAATTCCAAGGAAGCTCCTCAGATACTGAACCAGTGCCTGGTCGCTGTAATGGCCTGGATGAGGGCGAACAAGCTGAAGCTCAATCCTGACAAGACAGAGGTCCTCGAGGTCAGTCGCAAGTCTGATCGGGGTATTGGGTGGCAACCTGTGCTCGACGGGGTCGCACTCCCCCTGAAGGCACAGGTCCGCAGCTTGGGGGTCCTCCTGGACTCATCACTGACACTTGAGGCTCAGGTGTCGGCGGTGGCCGGGAGGGCCTTTGCACAATTAAAGCTTGTGCGCCAGCTGCGACCATACCTCGTGAAGTCTGACTTGGCCACGGTGGGCCACGGTGGTCCACGCCTTAGTCACCTCTAGACTGGATTATTGCAATGCACTCTATGTGGGGTTGCCTCTGAAGACAGCCCGGAAACTTCAGTTAGTCCAATGTGCGGCTGCCAGGTTGTTAACTGGAGCAAACTACAGGGAGAGATCTACTCCCCTGTTTAAGGAGCTCCACTGGCTACCGATTATTTTCCGGTCCCAATTCAAGGTGCAGGTTCTTTCTTACCTATAAAACCCTAAACGGTTTGGGACCCGCCTACCTTTGTGACCACATCTCCCGCTATGAACCCACTCATCCTCTTCGTTCATCCGGTAGGGCACTTCTTTCGCTCCCGCCACCATCCCAGGCTCGGTTGGCGGGGACGAGGGAGCGGGCCTTTTCTATTGTTGCTCCCCGGATCTGGAATTCCCTTCTGGAGGAGATCCAGCAAGCACCCACCCTGGCTTCCTTCAAAAAGCTGCTTAAAACCTGGCTCTTCCGCTGCGCCTTTGGATAACCGAGCCCATAGCTATAGTAGTTGCACAGGCCTTCTCTTTGACTTGAAACACTGCACTTTATTCCTCTGCCCCAAAGCATTTTAGAATACAACATTGTATTTTAGTTCTAGTGGTCCCTCCAGGCCATCCTCTCTTCCATCCCAGTAGTCTTTTTTCTTTTTTCTTTGCAGATTCATATGTTATTTGAGTGATTATATTCCTTCTGCTTATGTGATTGTTTTAGTCAATCGTTATGTTTTGTTTTTTGTTTTTAATTCTTATAGCGTTTTATAGTGTTTTCAGTGTTTTATTGTACAATGTTTTATGCTGATTTTATACTGGAAACCGCCCTGAGTCCCTTTTGGGAGAGAGGGCGGTATACAAATAAACTTTTACTTACTTACTTACTACTTACTTTGCGCACTATAGATAGCAGTGCATCCTATAAAAGCATATTTGATTCTGACAAAGATTAATATCAATATGTTAATCTTCCATTTACTCTGTTCAGAAAATTGGATATTAGGATATAGAAAGGAACAAACTCTCATTATTTTGGAAGACTTTCAGTTTGTCTCCATCATAACAGCTGTAATGATGTAATTGCCTCTGGTGATGCAATGCTGGATGAAAGGTCGGTGGTTCAAATTTAGGGAGTGTGGTGAGCTCCCATCTGTTAGCCCCAGCTTCCCATGCAGGAAAATGAGAGAAGCCTCCCACACGATGGTAAAACAGCCGGGTGTCCCCTGGGCAATGTTCTTGCAGATGGCCAATTCTCTCACACCAGAAGTGACTTAAAGTTGCTGAAGTCACTCCTGACACAGGGAAAAAAACTATAATGTATGAAAGTGTGCTCATCAATATAAAATGTGCAAACTAGAACATTCTTGTGTCTGGTTTGCAGACAGTACAATGATACTGTAATCATTATTGGATCATTATCATAAGTAAGAAACAGCTTTCCAGTGCAGATGTTATGGCTGGATCTACTCTGAGTCAATGTAGAGACTCATATAATAATGCAATTCAATGCAGTTACATTGCATTGTGTGTTAGTGTAGATCCAGCCTAAGGCTCCACTGGAACTTAGCAAGGCAATGGGTTGTCTCTAGATGGGACTCACAATTGGATTTAGGCCAGCATAAGGGAAGTGTTTGAAGTGCTAGAATAAAGAGAATGAGAGAATCATTCAGTAAAGGACTGGGTGAACTGTAAACAGAAAGAGTTTCAAATGGTTTCAAGTGGTTTCAAGTGGCAACTAAAAAGTGAAATTTCACTGTGTTAACTACAGCCTTAGAGACAAAATAAAATTCCATGGGTAGTTTCCTCCCAGGAGGAAAACTCTATAAATACCAAGGATTTGGAAAGGTCTTCCCAAAATATTTCAGAACTTCCTTCCTTGAGGGTTTCTTTTATTTTCATTGGCATTCAGGCTATAGCCAACATTTGGCAATGAAGACTCTTTACTCTCTCTTTCTTCTTGCTTTCTTTGTTTTCCAGGTGCAGAGCAAGCCAAAACCACCAGCTAAACCTGGGCGAAATGACTATGAGTTACAGGAGTTTGCTAACCTTCAAGAAGATGGTAAGTTAGACTAAGTAAATATTCATCTGGTATGTATTGTGAGATATTCAAGAATCCTGGGATTGTAGCAGTAAATTGACCCTGAAGCATGGCAGCTAGCTAAGCTTCAGGATCAACTACAGAGGAAGGTAAGATATGGTTCTAAATGAAAGAGTTTATAGGAAAATGCAGAAGAAGGAGCAGATGCAGAGAGACTTCTTGCAGAGATCCTGACACTCAGGTCCTATCAACATTGACCAATTAATGCAGTTTCAAAGTCATATTAAAGAAAGTGGTTTTGCTGTGCAGATGATTACATAGCAAATCTTGGAATCAGTTTGAGGCCTGAATGGTGGTTATACAAACCACAGATAACTGATGTATATGAAGAGCTTTCTTTTGTACACTTTCATTAGAGTCTATTGTAGCTACTGCAATTTGAAGCTAGCTTTGAACTGCATTAATGGTCAGTAGTGCCCCAGAAAACTAAGTAGCTAGATAAGATATGCACCAGACATTACAACTTATTTATTTATTCATTTATTTATTTACAGTATTTATATTCTGCCCTTCTCACCCCGAAGGGGACTCAGGGCGGATTACATTGCACATATAAGGCAAACATTCAATGCCATAACAGAGATGGAGACAGACACAGGCACGGGTGGGCCTCAAACTCATGACCTCTTGGTCAGAGTGATTTGTTGCAGCTGACTGCTAATCAATCTGCGCCACAGCCTGGCCACACAATTCCTAAATGTGTGATGTCATAGTTATGTCCTTGATAGGATGCACAATGCTTCAGTGTAACAATGTCTATCAAGAAGTCTTGTGCAGTGTCCTGTTGCACAAAAGATCCCATAGCACTCCAAATCCCAAAATACAATGAGACACATAGTAAAACAGCCATGCTTTGTTGGTTCCATTTGTGCAATGGTCCTGGAGGCATACTTTAGAGCTAATGCAATTTGGCAGCATTTTGTTGGTTTAGTGCTATGAATTTTAAGGTTTGTAATTTGGTTAGACATCAGTACACTTTGGGAGAGAAGGCTAAGGAGTTGTAAAACTGCAAGTCATATTATTCCATAGTATTAAGTCATAGCAGGTAAAATGGTGTCAGGCTGTATTAATTCTACAGTGTAGATTAGGCTTGTGCAATTCAGCTGGAGGGCAATCTGTTTTTGATATCTAAATTTCTATGGGTACCAGATCCATTTTTGGGAACCTCTCAAAAAATCGGCTAATGGAAAAAATCTGTTTTCAGCTAAATAGCCAAAGGATCTGGTAAAATCTGGCCCATTGGCAGGAATAAGGAACTTACAAGGCCCCCCTTTCCATTACTGAGATAGTTTCCTTCTTTCTTTCTTTCTTTCTTTCTTTCTTTCTTTCTTTCTTTCTTTCTTTCTTTCGAGTCTAGGTTTGAGCAATGAGAGTAAGGAAGCATCACTCCTGGGGCCTTTTCCTTTCTTCCTTTCAAGGGAGTCTGGGTTTAAGGAATGGGGTTAAGGAATCATACTTCCTGGGACCCTTTTTTTCTTCCTTTCAAGGAAGTCTGGGTTTGAACAATGGGGTTAAAATGCAGTGCATAAGACACATCACAGTGCTTTTCTATTATTGGCCCAACAGGTAGGGCTCACAGGGTAACCACATATAAACAGCATGCAGCAGCTTCTCTGCACGCCATGTGGTGCCAAATAGGGGAGGAGGAGCCATCATCGGCTGCCACATGGTCCCGTTACAGTTGAAAAAGCATAATGGCTGAGCCCTTACTGTTACAGCCATCGGGCCAAGCTGAACAAGCTCGATTGGCCAAAAGGAACCAACCACACTGAATCTGTACACAAGCCTAGTGTAGATGCAGCCCTAGCTATGTCTCTGTTATGAGAATATCAGCATTTCAGCTTTACATAATTGTAAGTCAGTTTGCGATGACATGAAAGTCAATCAACATGCCAGATTCTTCTCTTACTACTACTTATGCTTATTCTTCCTTGTCCATGGCCCAATAGTTGTTACCAAAGGAAGTTTTGGATCATCACTTACGAACTGGGTTCTATCCAATAATCTAGAAACTGGTGAGGTTTTGTCAGCTACTTCCTAGCAGTATTGCTTTTTTGCAATCATACTGTTATACCCCTATTTATGGTGATTTCATTCAGAAGTCATGTCAGTTTATAATGAACAGTTCCCAGAGTACCTAGCACTGCTGGAACTTCTGATGTTTTCATTTATTTGAGATAATTGTAGATACTGATGTGATGAATCTGTATTCCATATTTTCCTAGGAGATAATTCAATCATATTTAAATAATTAAATATTTGCATGGGGTGCAGTTTTTAAGAGCTATTGGAAAACATTGGACAACACACATTTTGGTGCCTCAAATGTTAGCCCTGTTTCCAAGTATATTTGACATGTTAATTCCAAAAATGGCACCAATTTTCTCCTATCAGCTCTTGTTTTTGAAAGACAGAACATATGCCATATACTAGTTACCATCTACATACCCATAGAAAATTATGATAAACATATCTAAGAAACTAGAACTGATGCAGGCTATCCAATGCAATAATATTTTATGTACTATTTGAAGTGGGGCCTGACAAAGTGGACTGAATCAGACCTAATACCACTGTCCAGACTACCTCAAAGATATTCAAGGGTTTCCTGCAAATTCCAGAATGTCCAAAGACTTTGCTAATAGCAGGGCAAAATCAGATTAATCTAAATAAATCTTCAATAGTTACCAGAAGCTACTGTGTGCCATGAAAATAGCTACTGGTCCATTTGGAGTGAATCTGTGGTTTTGGACTCATGTAAACAAGCCCCCAGTCAAACACTCAAACCACTACACTATGTTGTCTCTTTATGCGTCACCTTGCACATTGTATCCTTGTATAGCTTTGTAGATTCAATGCAATAATCAGCATCCATACTGTGCTCCAGTCCCCATTTTTTAAAATGCAGAAACTCTGGTTTTCCCTGTTTTGGAGAGATGATTAGAAACATCATTATGATCGATGTTGATCTTTTCATGCAGGTAAAAACTTGAAAGATGAAGCAGAAGCTCAGTTCCGAGGACTTCGAGAACCTTGCTTTCAGAAGAGGGGCTATTGCCTGCCTCGCATTTTTGCTTGTAACTCAGGCTTCGTGTTCAAGGAACAGTACAACACTTGCTCTGAAAAGAAGCTTTATAAGTGCTGCCTTCACTGACGAACTCAACAACATGCTGAAATCTCTTAACACAATGTTAAGTCATCAATTCCTTACATACCTTTCAATAAATTGTCTGTTGATTATTGCATTCTTTGTTTATCGTATTTTGGAGTGTGGTTTTTTTGGCTTTGTGTTATCTATTTGCTTAAAAGTGTGGTCCCAAAATTGGGCAATTTGAGATCATCGCATTATTCTTTGAGTTAAAATCTTACCTTAGATTGAACGTTCAACCAGTGTGCAATTCTGGAAGGAGAACCGCAACTGAATGATACAGATTGAACATCCCTTCTCTAAAATGTTTGGGACCAGAAGTGGTTCAAATTTCTGAATGATTTTTGGAATTTTTTGCATAGTGATAATGATATAACTTTGAGGTGGGACCCATATCTAAACATAAAATTATTTTATGTTTTTATATGCACCATATACTGTATAAATAGCCCAATGGTCATTTTATGCCCAATATTTTAAATAATTTTGTGTGAAAAATTGGTGTAAGTTGAATGATCAGAAAACAAAGATGTCACAGTCTAGAGATGTTATCCCATGCTGCCCCCCCCCTCATTTCTAGACACTTTGAAAATAGAGAGTTAACGATATATAACAGAGACCATCCCATGACACAGGGGAATTCCTGTCTGCGCCTGTCCCAAATCATCAGAAAAGTGTCTCAAAAGTCCTAGAAAATGGGGAGTGGGGGAGACAGGCAGAGATTGTCTTTTGAGGTCAGGAATAATGGCAAGAAAATACGGGATGGGAGTTGTCAATTTTCCCTGGGCTGAATTGCTTCAATGACGTGGAGTAAGGGGTGTTTCTGTGTTAGGAATTGTGGGAGCTGAAGTCCAAAACACTTGGAGATCAGAAGTTTGCCAATGCCTGGTTTAAACTGACATAACATGAAATACGGTTTTTTAAAAATCAAAAAGTTATAATAAGAACAATTTACTGAATTTTCATAATTGTGAATATACAAAAATTTATAAATTTATTTTTGAAAAGAAAAATATGTTGATCAGAATATAGTAGGACCTCATTTTTTTCTGGTGCAAGAAGACAAAATCCTAAAAAAGTGGGGAAAATAATTTAAAATGCTAATAATTTTTTAACCTGTGAGAACATCTTTGAATGCAATTTTCCTGCTTCTTGGCAGGGGGTTGGACTGGATGGCCCACAAGGCTTCTTCCAACTCTACAATTCTATGATTCTATTATCTCTCTTGACTTCTCTAGATCCTCTAGGACAATTTTCATATAATCAACTTCTGCTGGATCATAGAATCATGCTGGAGGACCTAGAGATTCCTCAAGAAATGATCTCTCTAGAAACCTTTAGGTCCTCCAGGACAACTCGATGATTGATTTCCATTAGCCAATTTCCAACTTTCAATAGAAGTTGACTATAGAGTCACTCTGGAAGACCTAGATATTCCTAGAGAGAACATATTAATGAAATCCTCAAAAGTTTAATCTTCAAACGTTGAAGGACTGATTGTATTTTTATATTACAAATTTTATTTTGAAACTTGAGCTGGGGTTGGTGGATTTCTACTAATTCTACCTCCATCCAATATTCCTCCTGATTTTAACTTCATGATTCTGATCCATGGCTCAATTGTTGATGCCTCCCTCCTCTCATTTAAGGAGCAACAAGAAGGGGTGGGTGGATATCGGGAAGGCTGGTAGCCTTGCTGAGTGACCAACTTTGCTTCCTTCTTCCTACAAACCAAGTCTCAGCTCTTCTTGTTCTCATTGATTCTGGCACATACTTGCAATATGGAGGAATGGATTTATTTAAGCCATAGTCTTACGGCAACTCCAATCATGAGGCATAGTTGAAAACTAAACTCAACATAATATTTGTATAAAGTTATTTCCTTGTTTCATGTGGTGTGGAAGTGAGATGACATCTTGCTGATTGAAGTCAATGAGAAATGTCAAAACAGATTAAACAAAGGAGCATTCTGAATATTTACTGGCACTGTGGATTACAGTCAAAGATAAAAAACAACTTATAAAATATATAAAACAACTTCCTTTTTCTGGAAATGAGATTTTTTGGCTCCTCCTAGTTTTTATCCTTTTTCTTAGCTGTTGTGACCATTTCTGAGCCTAGTGCAAGCCATGGTTCATTCTGGTGATCTTGATTAACCTCCTGAGCCCTCTCCTTCCAGGTCTATATTCATTTGTGGCCATGAGAGGTTAAAATAATGGCCACAAATGAACATAGAACCTGAAATGAGGGGCTACTTTAGAAGGTTCGGGAGATGAATCAAGGCCACCAGAATGAACCATGGCTTGCCCTAGGCCCAAAGGTGTTCACAACAGCTAAGAAAAAGAATAAAACTAGAAAGATAATTATGTGTACCTGCAGGGCTTTGAAGAGACATTATGGAACATTTTTGGTCATCTCTATACCTAATGGAAAAATCAATTGCAATGGACTCTGCACCTGCGATAATGCAGCCCAGAAGTATCACCAGCACCCCTTGGCTGGCCGGTCTAAGGACACATTGGAGCTGCTGCTACCCTGTCACCACCAACAAGCCCCTCTCTCCCAAATGTTTGCTAGAGATGTAGCAATTCTGGTCACGTGGCTCTATGTCAGAAATAGCACCACAAGTAGTGACACAGAAGAGCACCTGTTGGTGCTGTGGACATGGATCAGACCATATCGAACCTGAACTAGTTGTTCACACCTCTGAAATTGCCTGATCACTCCAGAGCTCTCATAAAGTTCTGGAGTAAATCCTGTGTTCTGTAGATGCTCTGAATCCAGCTGTGCATGAGACATTAGTCCATGCTATTTTGGTCATGTAGACATTGCCTTAGAGCACAACTGTGACATCCATGCAAATCGGTGCGGTGATCTCCAGGAACCAATGCAAACTTGTAATTTCCTTCAGATTGCAAATACAGTGGAGTCTCACTTATCCAAGCTAAACAGGCCGGCAGAACCTTGGATAAACGAATATCTTGGATAATAAGGAGGGATTAAGGAAAAGCCTATGAAACATCAAATTAGGTTATGATTTTACAAATTAAGCACCAAAACGTCATGTTATACAACAAATTGGACAGAAAAAGTAGTTCAATGTGCAGTAATGTTATGTTGTAATTAATGTATTTATGAATTTAGCACCAAAATATAATGATATATTGAAAACATTGACTACAAAAATGCCTTGGATAATCCAGAACCTTGGATAAGCAAGTCTTGGATAAGTGAGACTCAACTGTAATAATAATAATAATAATAATAATAATAATAATAATAATAATAATAATAATAATTTTGCCAACTGCAAAAGGCCACCCTACTGGGATCTGCATGCATCATCCGAAAACAAATCACACAGTCCTAGACACTTGGGAAGTGTTTGACTTGTGATTTTGTGATACGAAATCCAGCATGTCTATCTTGTTTGCTGTGTCATAATAGAATAATAATAGGATGGGGAAGCAATTCACAACTGCACAAATGTATGTATGGATTTGGAGTAGAATTGCTGCATCCAATCATTGATCTACGAAAAACGAACTCTATGCAATGCAGAAATGTGATCCTTTGCTATGTAAAAATGCATTGATATCACTGGAAATTACTTCTTGAACTTTTTATGACATCAGAGGAAATGGATGCAACATTTTTAGGGGCTAGAGGTCAATAAAATGGCTCAAAGTGTAGCTCACAGATTGTACTTTGACCATACGTGACATAGAAGGAGTGCTGACCAAAACCACAGAAAATGTAAATGCATGAGGGCTCCCATTGTATCCAGCTCTTGGCCTCTGTACATCCTATTTCTCCAATTTGGTAGCAACAACCCTGATTGGTCCTTTGCTGTGCCACTTTCCCAGCTGCTCTGTACAAGGCCACTCGCCCTGTACTTCTGCTGGGAAGAGGGCTCGAGGAAAGCACACGGCAACCGAGAGAACTCTATAGGGCTCCCAGCCACCGCATGCCTTCCTCCTTCATACTTTTGACATAAAGACGTAGTGTGCCGATGCATCCTTATGCCCAGAGAACTGGGAAAATTTTGAGGATTGGTCATAAGGGCCCAGAGGGCTGTGTCTGGCCCATGCCTTAGTTTGCCCATGCCTGGTATGGTAATTTACTCAGCAGAAAGAAAAGGAAAGGATTTTTGCAGAATCTTGTTCTTTCCAATAGACTCAGTCAAAAGGAAATGGTGACAGTTTCTTCAAGCTTGCCTGTTATTTCTCATTAAGTTCTTTTGCCATCTTGACCACATTCTTATGTTGCTTCATCAATTCCATCTCCATTTTCATCTGTGAAATGTTTGAAGACATGCTCTGTGTATTGGCTGAATGCTTGAATCTGATTTCTACAGCTCACAGCTGGTTGCAAATAGGTGCTTTATCTCATAGTAGGTGTTCTGATTGTATGAAAAGATTATATTTGCTCCATTGTATGCATAGCAAATCCATTTCAGACTTTCAGCCTCGGAAGGGCTCAGACAGAAAGGAGAGCAGGGAAACATGCAAAAGTTACTTTTAATAATATATTCTTTTTCGTGTTAAGAACAACCGGAGTTGCTTTTGGAGTGAGAGAATTGGCCGTCTGCAAGGACGTTGCCCAGGGGATGCCCGGATGTTTTGATGTTTTACCATCCTTGGGGGAGGCTTCTCTCATGTCCCCGCATGGAGCTAGAGCTGATAGAGGGAGCTCATCTATGCTCTCCCCGGGTGGGATTCGAACCTGGCAGCCTTCAGGTCAGCAACCCAACCTTCAAGTCACAAGGCTTTTATCCCCTAGGCCACTGGAGGCTCCTCTATAATAATAATAATAATAATAATAATAATAATAATAATAATAATAATAATAATATCAACTTTATTCTTGTACCCTGCCTCCATTTCCCCGAAGGGACTCAGGGCAGCTTACATAAGAAAAACAGTCCATAAATTTAAAACACAATATAATAATATAGTTATAAATCAACATAACATAACAATTATTAAAACCAAGACATCAATTACTATTTACAGAGGGTGATTAGTGCAAGACTCTGAGTAAAGTCCATGAGTAAAATAGAAATGAGGGGGGGGGGGGGACAAGGAACCAATCATGTTAAAACACTGGTCTTTTTCTCAGACAAACACTCCATATTGTTTGAAGTTCTCCATCATTGTTTCAGTACATCAAAGTACCACTGGCTGATGGCCATCCAGCCTCTGTTTCAAAGCCTCCAAAAATGCTGGACTAGTCGAACAATTCCTTATATGACTGAGAGCTGAAGGCTCAGGTGGAAATATCATAGAGTTGAAAGGAATCTCAATGGCCATTCAGTCTAAACCCCTGTTTAATGTATCTCTGAAGTGAGGATTCAGTACATATTTAAAGTCCTTTAGTGAAGTAAACCACCACCTTTTGAGGAAGTCCAGTATACTGTTGAATAGCCTTTTCCATCAAGACATTCTTGATTCTCTTCTCTTCTGTTCAGGAGAGTAGAACATGAACCAATGAAAGTAGAAAACAAGGTCACCCTATCATCATTATGACAATTTGACTGTAATTGGGCTATTGTATCTTCTCTCAAATTAGACACACCTGCCTCTCTCAACCCTTCTTTGTATGGCTTAGCTTCTGGACCTTTGATTATATTGGTTGTCATCCTCTGCACATGTACACGTTTGTCAATATCCTTCCTGAACTGGACAGAGAACTGGCCAGAATATTTCTGTTGAGGCCTGACCAAAACTGAGTGGAGTGATACTATAACATCCTTGATCTGAACAAAATTGTGTTGATATAGTTCTTGCACAATTTTATTCATAACACCTGGAATCAAAACCATTTGAGAAGTAATCTGGGCAATGGTTCAACAGGCCTTGACAAAATAGACTACTATAACTGGGCCGCACCCTCAAATCAAAGCAAGTCAAATAAATGTCAATTCCAGAAATTACCGAGGAAACAACACCAGATATTTTCTGAATACATTTACTTTCAACCTGTCATTAATAGCTGAAAGTTAATACCTGATGTTGGCATCAATCTTGGAGATGTAACGTAACTCCAGTGAGCTTCCTGGTAACCCCACCTTAAAATGGGTATAAATACCAGTTATCTGCGAGTCCTTCTACACATTCTTTAGCCTTGTCCCCCTTGAGCATTTACCTCCGTGAACTACTGGTGAGATTGTGGCTGAGAGTCAACCATGAAGACCGTTTGTCTTTTCTTTGCTGTTGCCTTTCTGGTTTTCCAGGTCCAAGCAAGCTCAACTTTACCACCTGAGAAAGGATCAGAAAATCCTGGTGCTCCAAATCCTTCTGACTACCGAGAAGATGGTAAGTTGGTCTGAACAATTCTGTAGGGTATGCAAAGATCTCACAGTCATGGCTTTGATCAGTCATGAAGTTGTGAAAACAAGTAGGATTTTAAGTTTGACCATGTATCTATCCAGAGTCCAAAGAAGAAAATGGGAAAATTGGTTTATTTTGAGGCTCTTATTGTGCTTAGAGTGTGCATTTGGATAAACTGCTGAAGCCCTTCAATTGAATGGGACTACATGTTTTCATAGTTCAACTGAGAGGGCTATCTGGACCAATTCACCTTCCCTAACCCAGTGCTTTCCAGATTAAATTATCTAGAGCTCTTATATATTCTTTGCCATTTCACTGTTGCTGGCCACAGACAGAAGTCATAGGTGAGATGTTTTCAGGGCAACTAGTTGGAAAGGAAATTCTTCAACGTCGATGATGATTCATTTTTAATTTATAAGCCATCCTGAATTACTAGTGTTGGAGAAAAGAGAAGTATGAATGTAGTTAACAATAAAGTAATTTCATATAATTAATGGATTCAAATGATAGGAAAAGAGATCCTACTTAAACATTAAGATGAACTTCCTGATAAGGACTGTTTAATACAAGAATACACTGTTGCTCCAGAGTGTTGTAGAGCCTCCTTCTTAGGAGGTTTTTCAACAGAGACAGAGAAGAATGGGATTGGAACGGATAACTCTGATAGTCTCCTCCAACTCTATGATTCTAAGCTAATAATCATGTGTATTTTCTTTTATATTTGGAAGGTTTCTATCTAAAATGAATCTTCTTAATGTTCTTATATGTGTAGTAGATATTACCTGCACACATTTAGGTTATGATGTTTACACATACCTTGTCCATCCTGTCTGGACTAATGTAAAATACCCTTCATGGTGCTGCCTTCAGAAACTGGGAAGTTCAGCAGTTCCAAGACATTGCAGACAGAAAGCTGATGGGTTGGTCAAGGACCTCATCACACTAGAATTTGGATCCACTTTAAATCCACTTTAAAGAGGGGGCATTAAACAGCTCAGCCAGACAAGACCTGGACCTCACCAAACTACAAAACCCAAGAGGCAGATACTGAATTTAAAGTGGATTCATGAGCTAGTGTGATGAGGCAGTAAATGAAGCATATAAGTTTCTTGTTCAGCCAGCTGCCCGGTCTGCAGGTTTCTCTAGTAATGCTTTTGTCTATAAAGCCTTATATGGGTTGGATGCAGACTTTTGAAAAATATTATCACCCTATGTGAACTGCCATAATATTAATATTTTGAGTGAAAAGTTTTTTCCCAATCCCAAACACCACACAGATCATGAGAAACATGAGAAAGAGAGAGTAAAATTACCTGGTGACTAATCCCAGAAAATGGAATTTTTATCTCCTCTACTTTCAGAAGAAAACAAAGAGTTTTCTGTTGAGACACTCTTATTTTTGTGGTGTACTTGTGCTGTAGCATTACTTTCATGTTATGTTATCAAATTGTTTAAATTTTAAAATATTTTTTTACATTTCCAAGGGCTTTAAACAATTAGGGTCATTTAACTATAAGAACTTATCTAAATGCCCTTTCACTTTTTCATTACCTCCTCCTCCTCATCATCATCATCATCACCATTACCACACCTTTATCTCAAGAAATCAGACCCAAAACGTAACAATAAATGGTGTTGTAGAATCATAGAATCATAGAATTGTAGAGTTGGAAGAGACCTCATGGGCTATCCAGTCCAACCATTTGCCAAGAAGCAGGAAATTGCATTCAAAGCACCCCCGACAGATGGCCATCCAGCCTCTGCTTAAAAGCCTCCAACGAAGGAGCCTCCACCATGTCAGAGAGATCCACTGCCAAACAGCTCTCACGGTGAGGAAGTTCTTCCTAATGTGCGGTGGAATCTCCTTTCCTGTAGTTTGAAGCCATTGTTCCGCGTCCTAGTCTGCAGGGCAGCAGAAAACAAGCTTCCTCCCTCCTCCTTAGGACTTCCCTTCACATATTTGTTCATGGCTATCATGTCTCCTCTCAGCCTTCTCTTCTGCAGGCTAAACATGCCCAGTTATTTAAGCCGCTCCTCATAGGGCTTGTTCTCCAGACCTTTGATCATTTTAGTTTCCCTCTTCTGGACACATTCCAGCTTGAAATAAATACATTGGTTTGAATCCTATCAACTGTCCCAAATGAGGACCTCATCACATTGAGGTCTTCAAGCTGGGCGTCAGAGGGGGCATCTGTGGGGCTACGGGGAAATCCAGAGAGCAGCAGGGAAAACTGTCACCCCACAACTTGCAGCTTGCTTCTCCATCCCATGGTGGAAAATGTTGCCACCTGGTTTCCCCCTGCGCTGGCCCCATTCTCATACCTTATGAGAACACAGGAAGCTTCCCATATTCTCTGGGCTTCATCCTAGGACAGTTCCAGGATGGAGCCAGGATGGAGCCCCACCAGAAGTAGCTCTGCATCATGTGATGGGCTCTGGCAGTCTCCATCCTGGCTTCATCCTGGAAGTGTCCTAGGATGAAACCAAAGGCTAATGTGATGGGGCCCATAAATCAGACTCATTGAACCAATTGTTAATAGATGAATCTACATTTGTGTCAATCTCCTTTGTACCAATATAATATAGATCATGATGTGATATTTAATATTTTGCTGTCTGCACCGATTGCCTGATTTTCCTAATTTGCTTGTACAGACCATGGACTGGAGAAAAACTCAGCCCTTGCTTCACGATTGACCACCTTTTCATGCTTTGGTCCTTTTGGGTATTGCCTTCCTCGGACCTGGTTGTGTCTCTCCGAAAGAGTGTTCAAAGAGGAATTCAACGATTGTCCAGTGCCTGATGTCTTCAAGTGCTGTGTTTTCTGAAAAATGGGACACACTTCTGTGAACCCCTCTCTGGAGACAACAGTCTCAACTATGAAGAAGAATTTTGATTTGATAATCAGGAAATTTGATAATGAAGAAGAGTGATTTCTTCCGATATTCCACATAAATAATCCTCTGTTAATCAGCTCCACCACTTTCATTAAAGCATCTATAAACTAAAATATTCATTTGACTCATTTGTTTGGTGCTTACTACTTGATCTCAAGAAAGATCAGTGCCCTCTTCCCATGACGCCATTATAGCACAATAATCCATTGTTAATTGCCATGGCAACATCTTCTGGAATCCTAGAATTTGTAGTCTGGTGAGGTACCATGGTTCTCTGATTTATATAATTCTACATACTCCTTCCTGATTGCATATCCCTGGATTTCACAGGATGTTGTCACTGCAATTAAAGTGTATCATCATGCTATAATCATAAAGGGTGAAACAACCCCTAGTATAAGTTCTTCTATGAAAACATCATCTCAGTTTCTTCTCTCATGAGAAAAATATGTGAAAATTAAAACACAGAGCTAAATTCCATTGTCACTCCTGACTTGAGCAGAACCATGGAATCAGTTTGATTTACTTATGTGTTGACAGTTTCTATTCTAGGATTCCAGTCATATTTCTTTATATCTGAGATGAAAAGAATGATAAAATATTTTGGGTTTTGTTTTTTAAAAAAAATCAAAATGTGTGAATAACAGAGTGGCAGTTACATTTATCCATTTAGTTTTTAAAACCTAGCTTTCAGTTCTTTTGCATTCAACTATGTTGGTGATGAATTATCCTCTCTTTTTTCTTAGAGGCCCTCCTCATTAACACCTACATGGTACATTATTTATTATTATTATTATTATTATTATTATTATTATTATTATTATTATTATTTCATTCTTTCTTATCCAGCTTTCCCCAAGGATTGAGACAGGGAATAACATACCATAATATAACATGAACCACATATCCTTAATCATTCATCATTCTGAGCTCTTAAGACTGGCTAGGCCTTTAAGACAAAAAGAATTCAAATAATTTCAAGTGGCCATTGATATTCAAGTAGTTTCAAGGGGCCACTCTGCCCACAGATGTGATTCAGTCCTTCCACCATTTATCAAATTGGTTTCGGGGATCTTCTATTATACCCACCAGGTCATCCACAAATGCACAAATTTTGTAGCTATATTTTTTAGTCCTAAGTCCTTTAAGGTCTGTATTTTTCCTTATCTGCCCATAATTTTTTGTAACATGTTTTTAAATAAGATAATATACTGTATAAATAACAAATAATATAAAAATAATGACACATAATAAAAGAGAATGTAAACATATAAATTTGCTTGGTTTCATCTAGCCACGGTGGCAAGGAAGCACATTTGAGGCAAGAAAATGTGTGTTGGCCAGTGTAACAGCAAGGCACAAATAACATGCAACAACCAAAAGAAAGATCAACTTTTTGTGTCCCAAGCCCCACTTAGGTAAATTGCTTAGTAGACTTGGGCCTGAATCAGTTTGAACAATACATTTCTCCCTGTGGAAATCCATTTTGATAGTGTTTACTTTTTCTATTTTAACTTTTCTCTAACGGGGTTAAATGTAAGGCACTACACCTAGGGAGGAATAATGAAATGCTCAGCAATGCAACTGTGAATTGGTCAAACCTATTTTGGCCCAGCATGTTCATTCTGGTTAGTACTTGAAAGAAAGACCATGAAGACATAAAAGTTACTGTAAAGTATATTTCAGAGGAAGGAGCTGGCAAAACCGTCTCTGAGTATTCCTTGCTTAAGAAACTCCAATGAAATTCATGTGGTCAGGCCACAGTTAAGACAACAGTCAACTTGAATGCGTGTGCCTACGCGCACACACATTAAAATAATAATAAAAATGCACACATTGAGTATCCCTTATCTAGAAATACAAAATCTGAACTGCTCCAAAATCCAAAAAGGTATAGATGAGATTATCGATCTCATCAGACAGAGCACCGGAATAGCCATGCATCATGGCGAATCCAGCACTGCCCGTCGGGGTTGTGGGGAACCCATCACCCCATCGCCCAACTCACTGGTGGCTCCATACCATGGAGAGAAGTGCTGGTCACCCGGCTTCCTCCCATTGTTTCAAAGGCAACATAGGAAGCTGTGACGGCATATGCCACATCTTCTATAGTTGTCCGACTCCAGGGGTTGGTGCTCATCTAAGCCAAAGAGCTAGCAGTGCCCGTAGACACCTCCAAGGTCATGTGGCCGGCATGACTGCATGGAGCGCCATTACCTTCCCACTGGAGCAGTACCTATTGATCTACTCACATTTGCATGTTTTCGAACTGCTAGGTTGGCAGAAGCTGGGGCTAACCACGGGCTCTCACTCCGCTCCCTGGATTTGAACGTGCAATCTTTCGGTCCGCAAGTCCAGCAGCTCAGTGCTTTAACATTAAATATTGTTTATAAAATGGCTTTTGTGTTATATGTATGAGCTATATATGAAACATCAATAAATTTCATGTTTAGACTTGGGACCTATTCCAATAGAGTTCATTACCTTTACGCAAATATTCCTAAATCCAGACCTAAAATTCCTAATACTTCTGGTCCAAAGCATTTCACATTAGGGATACTCAGCATGTTTCAGATGTAATACTGATTAGTTGATTGTGTTGGGGGAGAATACTCAGTGACAGAAGCACAAGTTTGAACTGGAAGTCTTATGTGAGTAACAGTAACTCTTAAGATTGTTGGTGACCACCAATGCTGCAGAAGGTTTAGCGGGGTACATCTTGCTGAATCTGAGTTCAGATTATTTCTGCTATGGGTAGCTTACATTTGATAGACATTAACTTATGTCACATTGCTTTCAGAGGTGCTTGTCTAGATAGTATTAATTTTGAATGTAGGTCCAAAGCTACAATATTGTACATACTTCCTTGGGCGGAAACCTCGGTGCACTGATTTTTATTTCATTAGGAAATAAAATAATATTCATCTTGCCTTTATCTTGCCTTCTTATTGTATTAGCTGAATGGGACCACAGTAATAATAATATAATAATATAACAAATGTTTATTTTTATCCCGTCCTCTCTCCCCGAAGGGACTCAGGGTGGCTTGTCAGTAAAGCCTTGTCTGTATTGAAAACCTGAATGACTGGAAGCTTGCCGTTTCTTTTTTCACCTTTGTTTACACTCGGAGACTTCTGGTTGCTTGATTTGTATTTGCAGACAGATATGGCATTATGCAATGTCCGTGAGCCAGATGCTAATGGAACAATGCCAATGTTATGACAGGTTATAGCAGGTAGGTCCATTGTCAGAGCCACTAAAAAATTCAATGCCAGGGCTGGATTCAGGGCCATTTCTTTCAATACTCTTGAATGTAGTTCATCTGGCCCTGTAGACTTGAATTCATTTAGATTAACCAGGTATGCCTATTTATATATATTGTGTGCTGCAATTCCCTTGCTGTATCCTCTGTTCCATCCTTCCCAAGTTGAGCATTGTTAATCTTTTTGAGAGGATTGAAGCAAAGGAGGTGTTGTGGTGATCAAGCATTCCCTAGGCTTGCTCACTGCCTGCAACAATGCTGGCTGGAGTGACAATCGAAAAATGGAGCAAGCTAAAGGGGTCAAATGACAGGTGGTGGTGAGTGTCATCAGTGTTCCTCTGATGCTTGAACCCAGGGAATATGGGATGACCAATTATGCAATTGCAGCTGGTTCTGCTCAGAACTAATTTCATGCTGACATAGCTGAAAATACATAGTTTGCTTTGGATTCTGAAGGAAAGTTTAGAGAATTTGGATGGTCAGGGCTCCTTCTTGACACACGGGGAGCAGGGAAGAGAGTCTAAACTTTCATGAAGGCCAATCCAGCATTTACTACCCTGAATCCATCCTGGGATAAGTGGTCCATGTAGAGCTGCCCATATATAAGTATACATTATGAGGCCCATATCTGCAGGCTCAGTATTTGCAGTTTCAGTTAAATGTGTCAAAGTAATAGCAGCAGGTTGGTGAACAAGGCATATTCCCCTACCTTCTTCTAGCATTTCCCTGGGAGTAAGGTCTCAGAATTCTGCATCAAACACACTCTAGTCACCAAAGCTATGTTTAGTTTACCAAATTCTACTTGAAGGACCCCCTGTGATCACAGTATCTGGGAAAAATGCAAGACATCTATGACGTGGAGTAAATAACACAAAACACAAGGGGAACTGGCTGAATTTGAATATTTTTATTTATTTATATGAATCCAGTGATTTCTTCTTTCCCTGAGGTATGGGGCCTCATTCATGCTTTCCAGGCATGCAGCACTTGTTCAGATGTCCATTTGGACAATTGTTGAGAGATTCCACAAACACGTAGCCCGAGGGACAGGCCCAGTGTCTAAGCAGGCAGAGGCCCATCCGGTTATTGCAGGAATATGTGCCCAGGGGGGTCCGTTCCTCGTCCACCTGCTCAGACTCTGCAGAAAGAGAGAAAAACAGAATATAGTATCTCATTTTTGTCAGAAGAAAATGAAGCAATGTTTATGCTCTTCCCTGCCTTGGTACCCCAATTGTGGAATACGGAGTGACTTCAATATTGATTCCTTTTCAAAGCCATTTCAAAACATGAGGTTTCTATGGAACCATTGGAGCCTAATGTACTTTTTAATAAAAGAATACTTTTTGTTGGAAAAGTTATTGTTTTATAAAAATGAAGACTATTCACTAAATTTATCCCACCCCACTCAAAATCCCTAATAGATTTGGTTACTGCTGCTAGTAAAAACCAGACCAATACTATTGATAAATTGAGTTTCCAGGTGGTCAAATATGTGCAAGTTAATATCTCAA
Organism: Anolis carolinensis; assembly: GCF_035594765.1. Lineage (NCBI taxonomy): Eukaryota > Metazoa > Chordata > Lepidosauria > Squamata > Anolidae > Anolis > Anolis carolinensis. The sequence goes on from NC_085841.1 coordinate 7,763,879, forward strand.
TCAAAAATTCAAATTTATTTAACAATAATTATAGTAAAACATGGGAGATTAAAATAGACTTGCAAAGGTGGTTTAAAGATTTCGCTCATGGGCAGAATTGCAGTAATTAAGATGAATATGTCACCAAAGATTTTTTTTAAAAAATAATTCCCAATGATAGTAAATGACAGTCCATTGAAATAATGGCAAAAATGTCAATGTTCATCAGGCAAGGGAAGAAGCCAGAACCAGATTCAAGACACTACAAGATAGTAAGAAAAGAGGGGCATTATTGTGCTTGTTGCCTAACATGATTGAGAACAAAAGATTACTGCTACTGTATGGTGCCAATTTGAAATTTGGGATACATAACTTTCTTTGACATGACAAAATTGAAGCAGATTCAACTCCTTCATAAGGAGATCACTACTGTGAGTTTGGAACAAATATACGGATCGATTTTATTCAAAGATATTACTCTCCACTTGTTTATAAGAGAAATTTCCTAATAGGGGAACTGGTTGACATAAATATTTGTTACCATTAGATAATGACCAATACATGCTGAAGATGAGAGAAGAATTAATGATGGAGGGTTACCCAATACAATGGTTTGCTAATATGAAAAGGAAGGAAGAACAAGTGAAAGATTTTATGGTCAAGTGGAATCAAACTATATGTGTAGAAATCCATTTGGAAAGATGGAAGAAGGTGTAGATCAAGCATGGGCAAACATTTTTGCCTGTGGGCCACATAAAAAAGATTTGCCAGTAGTATTTGACATTAGAGAGATTTTGTAAGACTTTTAAAGCTGTAGAAAGTGTTGGAAATTAAATTTACAATGACAGCAGAGTTCTATCTGTTGGAAAAGGGTGGACAATCATTTAGAAAGCAATTTTAGAAGATGAGTACAATATATGCTAACTGCAGCAAGAGCCCTTTATTCTTAGATATGGAAGGAGTTAGTTTTCTCAATGAAAGAAATATAGGTGATGAAGATCTATGGAATAGGTGGGCTGGATTAATGGACTATACTGATGAAGGAAAAATATCTCACTCTACTCACCAATGTTATCTGGAACAATGTCGTCCACTGAGATGGCTTGAACTTGAAAAACCATATAGGCAATGGCAAAGAACAGAAGAAGCATCTTCATGGTGAAAGACTGGCTAGGATCTCACGTTCAATGAACAGACGACTAGGACTCTGAAGAATCTTTGAGGATAACACACAATATGAGTTGTATTTATACAGGGTTTTATGGCAATGCCCCAAGATGTTTCTGGTAAATGTGGCTCTGGTTCCAATTAATGGGGGGGGGGGGAGGTTGTTGGACATAGCTCACAGGTGTGTGGTTCCTATAAGGCATGATGCCAGTGTTTGGTGGGAGGATACTGAGTGATAATTTTTCACATGTTTAAATTCACAAGGATGTTTGGTGATAAAGATTGATTTTTTAAAAAATCAACAATTGCCCCACATTTGATTAACTGAAGCATGAGATCATGTTGTCCTCTTCTAATGGATAATCTGTAAGAACTACAACCCACAATGTTGAAAGAAACTAACAGATATAAGGTCATGGCTCTTATGTACAATTTCACATCCAGGAGGTTTGTGATGTAAAGGGATAAAAACAAGAAAAAGAGACAATGATTTTAATGCAAGGTTGTAGAATGGATTTTCTGGAGACAGGGGGACCAGACATTCCCTGTACTTACTTACCTACTTAGGCGATCCCTCATTGTCCAAGTGTGATGGCCTCCCAAGGGTAGTGTCTTGGTGGTGGGTACATAGGTGACTGTAGAGCCCTATTCTTGTCCTCCCTCTCAATGGATTGTCACCTTGTCGTGGTGAGGGGGCTTGCGTGTTCCAATGAGCCTGTGGCAGAACCACCGGAGTCATGCACTCCCAGGAGTGGCCACAGGGGAGGATCCAGAGCAAGAACAATCCGAAGACCCAAAGACATCAACAGCGGAGTAGGCGGAGGATAACATGGTACATGTTACAACGGTTGTGAAGTCAGAAGAAGGCTGCAACAGACTGAGAAGCCACTCTTGTTGTGTTAACCACACCACTGCTGGAATCTCACTCTGTGAAGACTGTGTGAACCGATCTCCACACACTAAAAAAAATCATGCACAGGCATCTTTCAAGAAAAATAAAAACAAACCTACAAAAGTCCCATGGTGATCAGCGAGTGGCAACAGGGGCAGGACTGTGAAATCTGGAACATGGACTGGAACATGGGCAGTGGATATGGACTCAGTCATTCTACCTCAAGGACTGAGGCAGTTGAGTAGTCCGGCAGCTGTATCCATGACTGAGCAGCCCTTTTTAGGATCCACTCTGCTCACCTCACACGGGGAAGGGACTAGAAAAGGTGCCCTAAACATAGTCTGCCTCTCTTATCCCTGACTGGACTGCCGTGTCCAGAGGGGTCACCACTCTGCGGCCAAAAAAGAGAAATGAACGTTGGAACATGGAACGTACGGACACTGTTGGATAACACTGACAGCGAACGCCCCGAACGCAGGACTGCTATCATCAAAAGGGAGTTGGGATGCTTCAAGATCGACATAGCAGCCCTTCAGGAGACCCGGAGAGCAGGAGAGGGACAGCTGAAGGAAGAAAAAGGAGGCTACATCATCTTCTAAAAGGGACAGCCTGAAGAAGAGTGAAGAATACACCGAGTTGGCTTTGCTATCAGAAATAACCTGGTGAAGCACTTGACTGAAGGACCCACTGGCATCAATGAACGACTCTCAACCCTCCGAATTAACCTTGCCAAAAACCAACAGGCAACCATCATTTGTGCCTATGCACCAACACTAGATGCTGATGAAGACATCTAGGAAAATTTTTATTGTCAGGTGGACACCGTCCTATCAGAGATACCTAAGGAGGACAAAATCATCCTCCTGGGGGCCTTTAATGCAAGAGTCAGACAGGACTCCGACCTGTGGCCAGGGATCATAGGAAAAGACGGGGTCGGAAACAGCATCTTGCTTCTCACCAAATGCGGAGAGCACAATCTTGTCATCACCAACACGCTGTTCCGCCAGAAAAACAAGCTCAAGACATCATGGAAGCACCCCCGGTCAAAGCATTGGCATCTCTTGGACTATGTAATTACATGTGCCAGAGACCGCCATGATGTGCTTTTCACAAGAGCCATGACAGGTGCCAATGACTGCTGAACAGACCACAGGTTAATCCGATCCATGATGGCTATCAAGATTTTCCCCAAATGCAGGCTCCAAGGAAGAAAAATAAGGCACAAAATAAACACCCAAGCACTTCAGGAGCCCTCCAAACGAGCCCTTCTCAAACAACACCCAAGGATCATCTACCCACAAAAAACCCCGAAAATGTTGAGGAACATTGGAACAAACTGAAGATCTCCATCATCACAGCCTGCGAAGAAAGCATTGGATACCAAACTAAAAACATCAAGACTGGTTTGACGATAATGACAAAGAGATCCAACAGTTAATTGATAACAAAAGGAAAGTCTTCCAAACATGTCATCATGGAGGAGCCGAAGGATGTTCTCAAATTTGTCAGGGCACCCGATTTTTTGGAGGATGGTCTTTATTGTTCTAATGTAGCACAAATCCTATGTAAAACCTACTACGTATGTTTGACATTAATATTGAAATCTGAAATATATACAGAAAGTCAAGATTTTCCCCAAATGCAGGCTCCAATCCCTGTACATGGCATTCATTTCTGCTACCTTGGCAGCAGAAAAGTCAACATTGACACTGAAATACAACACTGCCTGAGCTCTGCGAGTGCAGCATTATTCAGAATGAAGCAGAGTGTTTGATGATCGGGACATCCATAGAGATACCAAGGTGCTTGTTTACAAAGCCATTGTCCTCCCAACCCTGCTCTACGCCTGTGAAACGTGGACAATCTACAGACGTTACACTCATGGAGCATTTCCATCAGCGTTGCCTCTGAAAAATCCTGCAAATCTCTTGGGAAGACAGGCAGACAAATGTCAGCGTGCTTGAGGAAGCAAAGACCACCAGCATTGAAGCAATGCTCCTACGCCATCAACTCCGCTGGACTGGCCATGTTGTCCGAATGCCTGATCACCATCAGCTGTGACCAGCAGTGCTGCGGAGTTCGAAGAGGCACGAATGGAGGACGTAAGGGAGAAACATGCCAAGAGGAAGGAGCGTCAAGCCAACCCTGACCACCTGGAAACCGATGTCCTCACTACGGGAGAACATGCAGATCAAGAATAGGTCTCTTCAGCCATCTACAGACACACACCCAAGATGGAAGACAATCATCCTCAAACTAAGAGGGATCACCTAAGTAAATAAGTAAGTATTTGTAACAAAGTATGAATTTTGGTTTACAGATGTCATGTTTAATTGTGTGTTTATGTTTGAAAGGGTAAGTAATAGAGTTACCAGTGCGTGTGGGATGGTAGCCAGCTCAGCATTCTGAGGCAGGTTGCCATAGAAACGTAACTGCTTCTGTAGAAATGTAACTAGCAAGAAAGGGGCGGAGCTAACTGGATGAAAAAGGAGGGAATGTTTTAAAAAGACTTCAGTCTGTAATTGGAAGAATTACAGGGAAAGACTGGCTCTGAGGTGGTTAGAACCAGGGAAGTTGAAATGTCAGTCTGTGCTCTGCTGAGGTACGATTAAGACTGATTCTCAGTTGGAGGATCAGGGAGACTCAATTGGTCATTTTGAGTGAGTTTAAAATAAGTTTGGTGGCTTATTTTAAGGTAGTCTGTTTCCAGATAAGGAAATTGAAATTCACAGGGTGAGTGAGGTTTAAAGCAGTAGAGAAGGAAGTGATATTTTAAGGAATTTGAAACACCTCAATATAGCTTTACAAAGTTAATCTAAGTGCCTCTAAAGAGAAGTTATTATAACCATTAAGCTTGTGCCTGAATAAATGTGTTACTGTTCTTTCTACCATCTAAGTTTCTGTCATCTATATTACCATCTAAAGCAAACAGGGAGAAAGAAGAAAAATAAAATTTAAAAAGTCTCCTCTCTAAGTAGCTAGTGGCTATATTGTCCATAGTGGTGCAAGAGTTGATAATCCCCTAAACATCTGGTGGCCGCATTATAACCATCTATACCTCTGGTGGCAGCTTTTAAATAAAACATCTTTAATAACTGGTGGCAGCAGATATAAAATATATAATAATAATATAAATATAATTAATTAATAGAAACTCATCCACATCTCCGCAATTGGTGTCAGACGTGGGATAAAAAAGATTCCCCCATCTGCCATCTTTGCAATTTGGTGGCAGAGGTGGGATTTTAAAAAGATTCCCCCCTGCCTGAAAGAACCTTAGATGGAATTAGTTCTCTGGAGTATTCTTGTCCTGCATGTTCTTCCCCAGTGAGGACATCAGTTTCCAGGTTGGAAGGTGGTCTCGGTCCTCTTGGCATGTTTCCCCCTTTTGCCCTCCATTCATTCCTCTTCAAATTCCACTGCACTGACCTCCAGCTAGAGCTTCTCCATCTGTCTTTCCAAGAGATTTGCAGGCTTTTTCAGAGGCAATGCTGATGGAATCATTCTAGGAGTTGAGTGTGTCATCTGTAGACAGTCCACGTTTCACAGGCATATAACAGGGTTGGGAGGACAATAGCTTTATAAACAAGTGCCTTGGTGTCCCTACGGATGTCCTGATCCTCAAACACTCCCTGCTTCATTTGGAAAAAATGCTGCACTCGCAGAGCTCGGGCAGTATTGCATTTCAATGTCAATGTTGATTTTTGTGGAAAGGTGGCTGGTAAGGGAGCAGATATGATTAACATTTTTAAACATTACACCATTAAGCTGTATTTCTGGCATTGCAGAGGGATTGGCTGGTGACTGCTCGAAGAGCATTTTAGTTTTCTGAATGTTCAATGAGAGGCCAAGCTTCTCGTATGCTTCTGCAAAGGTGTTTAGAGTGGCTTATATGTCTTCTTCTGAATGAGCACAGACTATGTTATCATTGGTATAATGAAGTTCTATAACAGATATTGTTGCGACCTTGATTTTGGCTTTCAGTCTGCTGAGGTTAAATAACTTACATCTGTCCGATAGATGATTTCCACTTCAGTGGGCAGCTTCCCATCAACAAGATAAAGTATCATAGTGATGAAGATGGAAAATATGGTTGGAGCAATAACACATCCGTGTTTGACACCTAATTCCAGCTTAAACAGGTCCCTTTGGGAGCCATTCCTGTCCAAGACTGTTGCCATCATGTCATTGTGGAGGAGCCGCAGGATGTTCACAAATTTGTCAGGGCACCCGATTTTTTGGAGGATGGTTCAGAGAGTTTAGTTTTGAATGCCTTTGCAAGGTGAATGAATGCCAAGTACAGGGGTTGATTTTGTTCTCTGCATTTTTCTTGGAGCTGTCGTTCAGTGAAGATCATGTCCACTGTTCCTCTGGAGGAGCGGAAGCCATTCTGGGATTCTTGAAGGGTGTCTTCTGAGACAGGGAGAAGGCGGTTTGCAAGGATTCTTGTGAGAATTTTCACAGCTGAAGTTAGAAGGGAGATGCCGCGATTGTTCCAGCAGTCTGTTCTACCCCCTTTCTTGAAAAGGGTGATGATGGTGGCATCCTTGAAGTCTGCCACTGTGAATTGGTCAAACCTATTTTGGCCCAGCACTTTCACCCTGGTTAGTACTTGAAAACCACTGAGACATAAAAGTTACTGTAAGATATATTTCAGAGGAAGTCGCTGGCAAAACCATCTCTGAATATTCCTTGCCAAGAAACTCCAATGAAATTCATGTGGTCAGGCCACAGTAAGTCAGATATTGACTTGAAGGTGTGTGCGTGCACTGCACACACATACACATTTAAATATTAATAAAAATGTACACATTGAGTTTCCCTTATCCAGGAATACAAAATCTAAATTGCTCCAAAATCAAAAAATGTATAAATGAGATTATCAACCTCATCAGACAAATTCCTGGAATCGCCACGCATTGTGGTGAATTCAGCAGTCAATGACGGGGGTGTGGGGAACCCATCACTCCATCTCCTGCATCACCTAACTTACTGGTTGCTCCATCCCATGGAAAGAAGTGCTGGCCACTTGGCTTCCCCCCATTGTTTCAAAGGCAACATAGGGCACCTCTCGTGTTGCCGCTGTGACAGCATATGCCACATCTTCTACAGTTTTACGACAGAGCCCCACTGGATATAGTTCAATGTCATGGGATGGGATCTGGCAGGCCCCATCATAAAACTATAGAAGATCCAGTGCACACCGCTGAAAGCAAGCCCATCTGATAAGGTCATATGACACCTTTGCTTCTCTTGGTTCAGTGTACTGTACACACATTTTGTTTAATGCACAAAAATATTAAAAATAACGTTTATAAAATGGCTTTCATATTATATGTATGAGGAATATATGAAACAAAAATAAATTTTGTGTTTAGACTTGGGACCCATTCCCAAGAGAGCTCATTATCTATACAGAAAAATTCTGAAATCTAGGCCCAAAATTCGAAATACTTCTGGTCTAAAGCATTTCACTTTAGGTATACTCATCATGTTTCAGATGTAATACTGATTAGTTGATTGTGTTGGGGAGCATACTCAGCGATAGAAGCACAAGATTCAACTGGAAATCTTATGTGAGTAACAGTAACTCTTAAGATGGCTGGTGACCACCAATGCTGCAGAAGGTTTAGCGGGGTACATCTTGCTGACTCTGAGTTCAGATTATTTCTGCTATGGGCAGCTTACACTTGATAGACACTAACTTATGTTGCAGAGGTGCTTGTCTAGATAGTATTAATTTCAGAGGTGCTTGTCTAGATAGTATTAATTTTGAATGTAGGTCAAATAATAATAATAATAATAATAATAATAATAATAATAATAATAATAATATTTATTCTTATACCCCGCCCCATCTCCCCGGAGGGACTCGGGGCGGTTTACATGGGGCCATGCCCGGACATAATAATATAAAAGCGAATAATGCAATAAAACAAACAATCAACGAAAAACAATATTGATAAAAACAGTCATAAAAAGTCAGCATACAAGATAAATATTAAAAAACATGAATTGAATTTACAAATCTGGACCAAGGTGCAAAATATGTCGAGGTCATCAGGGAGCTGGCGTAGTCATTAATGTGCTAAGTGTAATACTGAGAAGGCATACCTATGGGTCTATCGAAAGCTACAATATTGTACATACTTCCTTGGGTGGAAACCTCGGTGCACTCCAGAGCATGTTCTTCTAGGTACTTATTCATGCAAGTGATTTTTATTTCATTAGGCAATAAAATAATATTCATCTTGCCTTTATCTTGCCTTCTTGTATTAGCTGAATGGGACCACAGTAATAATAATATAATAATATAATAAACATTTATTTTTAACCCATCCTCTCTCCCCGAAGGGACTCAGGGTGGCTTGTCAGTAAAGCCTTGTCTGTATTGAAAACCTGAATGACTGGAAGCTTGCTGTTTCTTTTTTCACCTTTGTTTACACTCGGAGACTTCTGGTTGCTTGATTTGTATTTGCAGACAGATATGGCATTATGCAATGTCCGTGAGCCAGATGCTGATGGAACAATGCCAATGTTATGACAGGTTACAGCTGGTAGGTGCAGTGCCAGAGCCACTGAAAAATCCAATGCCAGGGCTGGATTCAGAACAAGTATTTTTTTTTTTTTGTCATGTAGACAGACCCTTTGGGGAAATGCCTGTTTTTTTCTTGGTGTAACTTCCTAGAAGTTCTCATATTCAGTCATTGGGGGACGTCAGCCTCAGGAAACTGGAAATATGTTTTGTCAATAAGTTGTATGAAACAGGAAGACATCTGTGTGAAGACTTTGCAGCTGGTATGAAAATAAGATGGAAATCAATGCATGAAGAAAGAAGTGGTTTCCATACTATCCAACATTTCCCAGATGAAAATGGGAATGGAGGTGCACAAATAACTAGAGAGTGATCAAAATGACAAATGCATTTCATGAGAAAGAACATATAACTTAGGAAAGCCTGCAGAAGTTTACATTTCTAAAGGCATTTTCTACATGGGCCTAATAACATGTTCCGTCCCCCAGGACGATGGTTTGCCTTACCTATTGGTCGTTTGTTTGTTTTCCCTCCTTTACATTTTGTTTGAGCCTCTGGCTGCAAAAGCCTAGGAAAAATGGCTTGGAATCTGCAAGAGCTGGCTGCAGTTTTCTTTGCAGTGATTGGTCAAAGAATGCAACATCTTAGGACCGCCCTTTTTACCAGGGTCTAGTCTCCATTTTGGAGCTTCATTCTGGCTATAGTCTTCCAACGTGCTGGAGCTGTGCAAGGCTAACTGGGACAAATCATCCTCAAAACCAGGCCAATCTAAGCCTATCCAAATTAGATAAGTATTGAATTATATTGATCTGGAATAGGAAATCTAGTTGGAGGAGCAGGGTTATTCTGTCGCTTCTAGAACTAATCTTTGCTGTAAAGATAGGGAAGGAAAGAGTTTCTCCTTCTAATATAGGCAGCATGATTAGGGTATAGTGGTTTTATAATCACCTTTGCTTTCTGGAACCAGGGATAATTCTGTACCTAAAACCTATAGAAATTTGTTTCATTTTCTGCAACTTTAAGATCTGTGCCAGGTTTACAACCTTGTATGAATAAACATCCTTTTTTGAAGTTCTCCAGACTCAGTCGTTCAATATTTTAGGACAGCTTATAGGGATTTGCAGTTCGCCCGGATAAAGGACGGCACGTTTCAGCTTTATAGTTTTTTTTTTATTGTCTGGCGGATGGCACAGTTTTGAGGTAGATCAGCGGTTTTTCCGCTTGAGCTAGCTTGCACGGCTTATAGTTTTTTATAGTTTAGGAAGTTTAGTTTAGGCCGCGGCTTTTCCGCCTGAGCTCAGTCTGCATACCTAAAGACTCTACCAGCGTCTGAGGCAGTGGAGCCCGCTCTCAGACCTGAAGGAGTCAAATAGTGGGGCTCTATTTCCTTGCTATTTGGCTCGCGTGTGCGCACGTGGCCCAGTGGCTTTCTGGGTTTGCACAGGCTGTGCAGTTCCCAGCAACGTCCAGGGCTCCCTCGGCGGTAGACCTCGAGCCGCGGAGCACCAGCGACAGTTCTTTGGCTGGCTCTGAGGCGTGAAGCCCACCAGAACCAGGCTAGAACCTGGACAGGCCTGGCAACGCTGCTGCGAGTTCGGCCGGAGCACTCGGCCGGCTTCGACCTACCTCATCGTCCTGCGGTGGTGACCTGCCTCATCGTCCTGCGGTGGTGACCTGCCTCATCGCCTGGCGGTGGTGACCTGCCTCATCGTCCTGCGGTGGTGACCTGCCTCATCGTCCTGCGGTGGTGACCTGCCTCATCGTCCTGCGGTGGTGACCTGCCTCATCATCCTGCGGTGGTGACCTGCCTCATCGTCCTGCGGTGGTGACCTGCTTCATCGTCCTGCGGTGGTGACCTCCCTTCACAGCGGGGAGGAGGCGTCTTTTCTCTCCTCCTTTCCAAAGCCAGCCTCGGTGCTCCTTCGGCGGCAGGCCTCGAGCCGCAGAGCACGAGGTGCTTGAAAATTTGGCGAAGTCGCCATTTTGGCAGTTTACGTCACTCAGGCAAGGGAGGTATCAAGTGGCAAGTTGCTGTCAGTTGGCATTTTGCAGCTTGCCCACTAAAATCTGGCGCCAAAGGTCACAATCTTTGTAAAGTATAGTTACTTAGTGATATATATTGCTATGGTTAAGTGTTGTGCATTGTATTATATATTGCATTTGCTTTTATTGTAAATTTACTTGCTGGTATGTTGTATTTGCTTTTGTTGTAAATTTACTTGCTATTAAGAATACATAATGTCTATGCAATTTCAAGATGATACAGATGGTATACCTCCTTCTGAGGCTGAAAGTAGGAATGAAAGGCCCCAAAGGATAAAGCACCCTTCAGCCAAGATGCTAGCCCATCTAATAGGTGAAAAGGAGCTCCTCCATGTGAGGTTAGGTTCGGCATGGGAGCGAATTGTAACATTGATGGACAGAATTGAGAGCTTGGGTATTACAAGGGTGCCATCCATATTACAGACCGACCTTGAAGAGACCTTCGGTCTCTGGAGGGGTTTGGTGTCTAAGATAGTCCAGGTCCTCGAGCGCATTAACGCCAAGGATTCAGAGTTAGAAATAGTGAGTGTCTTAGCTGACACTAATGAGAAAGAAAATAAGGTGAGGGCAATTCTAGATGCCTTGGAATTTAGTTCTCCACCTGTTAATCTAAGGTCTGAGCCAAAAGGAAATCAGTCTTCCTTATGCAGCCATGAGACCAATCTTTTAAAATCACCTGCTGTGGCACTTAGTCTTAAGTCCAACCGCTCTAGCCAGGTATCTAAACTAAGGGAGTGTGCATCATCTAAACATAGCCACTCTAGCAAGTCTTCTGCTGCTGGGAGTGCCATCTCTTCCCTAGCTGCCTTGCACATTAAGGAGGCTGCACGTCTGGAGCTAAAGAGCAAGGTAGCGGGGGCGGAGGCTGATGCTAAGGCAGCTGATCTCACCCTTCCCTTTAAAGAAGAAGAGCAACGACTGCAAATAGAACAGGCCCGTAGACAAAGCGAAATGCAAATAGAACAGGCCCGTAGACAAAGCGAAATGCAAATGGAACAGGCCCAAAGGCAAGGTGAAATAGAAATGCTTAGAATAAGGATGGATGCTACTGCCAAAAAGGTAAGGGCTGAGACTTTGGCCAAGGCCCTAATTGAGCCACTCACAGAAGAAAATGTAAGTCAGTTGCCGAAGCAGGACCTTTCTTCCAAGGTGCTTGTGCATCTTAATAGCTTAAACAGCCAGTTTTCGGATGAGGAACAGGAAGACTTCTCTCCTTACCCAGAGCAGGGCCCCAAAGTCACTTTTGAGTTTCCTGCAGAGCAGAGCGTCATAGCGGGGAGCTCACCCTTGCCCGAGCTACCTGTGCCTCCTGCTAAATCCCTAGGTCAGTCAATCAGGGCCTCAAGGCCAAGTGCTAGTTGGCCCTTACAGACAGCTGCACAGGGAGCCACCGATTCGTCAGTGGTCGATGTCATCCCTCCAAGAGGCCAAAGGTTGACGCAAGGTGCACGGTGGGAGTCCACTCCACAACAGCAAACTCCTCAATTGTTCCCTTCGACGCCAGAGTCCCAGCTTGTCTCCATCATCAGAAGCCCCAGAAGAGATCTTAAGGACAAGGGTGTCGAAAAGTTTTTGGACAAGCCTGAGGAATTTCTTCTCTGGAAGGCCACCTTCCAGAGAGCAATCAGAGACTTAAAGTTATTGCCTGAGGAAGAACTGACTCTTCTGGCTGCATGGTTGGGCCCAGCCTCATCCTCACAAGTTAAGAAGATCTACGCAGCCCACGTAGCCGATCCCGACAAAGCCCTGGAAAAGGCCTGGGCCAGGTTGCAGCAGAGGTATGGGGCCAGCACAGAGATTGAAGCATCTCTTATGGACAAGCTCCAAAGGTTCCCAGCTTTGAAACTCAAAGACTTCAAACTCTTGTGGGACCTCAGCGATCTCCTTACGGAATTAGAGTCGGCCAAGGAGAATCCAGAACTGCCCGGTTTGAAGTGCCTCGATCAGCACCTGTCCCAGAGGCAGATCTTGACCAAGCTGCCCTTCACTTTGCAAGAACGCTGGGGACAGGAGGTCTTCAACTACAAGGAGGCCCACTCCCAGGCATACCCTCCATTTTCTCATTTGGTCCAGTTCATCACCAGGGCGGCCAGAGAAAGGAATGATCCGCAGACGGGCCTCCCCACCTTATACCAAGGGACCCATCCAGGGAAGGCATCTGAAGTGGACAAGAAACCACCTAGAGAGGCCAATAGACCTGTCAGCGTAAAGGCAGTCGAAACTCAACACAAGACTGATGAACCCAGGTCGGAGGTAAAAGAGGTGCTCTGCCCCATTCACCAAAAGCCTCACAGTTTGGCCAACTGCAGGGAGTTTAGTAGAAAGTCATACAAAGAAAGGCAACAGCTAGTTCAAAAGCAGGGAATCTGCTTTAGATGCTGTGGAGCAACTCCACACTTTGCGTCCAACTGCAAAGAAAACGTCAAGTGTGAGAAATGCAACAGCCTCAAGCATTGCACCGCAATGCACAACTCCAGTGTCATCTCCCACCCCAAAGGGAACGTTTCACCAAAAGAAAAGTCAGCAGTCGAAGACACCGACAAGCCAGTCGTACCAGAGATGCAGGTGGAGGTTTCAGCAGTCGCCTGTACAGAGCTGTGTTCTGACTCGCACCAGTACAGAGTTTGTCATCCTATCTGCCTAGCGGATGTATATCCAGCCAAGAGCCCTTGGCTTAGAAAGAGACTCTATGTGGCCCTGGATTCACAGAGCGACGCCTCCCTGGCTACTCCAGAGTTCTTCCGCATGTTTGACCTTAAAACCAAGATGGTTGACTACACTATGACTACGTGTGCAGGAAAAAAGAAGTTGCAGGGTCGCATAGCATCTGGCTTTGTTGTCTCCTCTTGCGACCAGAAGAGGCAGTTCAAGTTGCCAGACCTGATTGAGTGTTCCTCCATCCCTCGGAACAAAAAACAAATTGTAACTAGAGAAGTTGTGGAGGCTCATCCACATTTGCGACGATTAAAGAATGCCATACCTGCTTTCCGTCCAGATGTGGACATTGCCCTTCTGCTTGGTGCGGACTGTCCGAACTTGTTCTATGTGAACGACCAAGTTAAGGGACCTCCAGGGGCGCCCATTGCTCAGCTGCTACCACTAGGCTGGACAGTTACAGGCCCAGTGTGCATAAACAAGATGCACCCACCATCGTCGTTGGACTCCAATCAAGCACAGGTGCTTAAAGGTGGACGTCCTACACTTGTGCGCAGTTGCCTAAGTCACATCTCAGTCTACTGCCAAGCAATAACTCCAGAGTATTCCTCCATTTTCAAAGTCTCTGAGAGAGACGAAGCCACAGCGCTCTCGAAAGATGAGCAAAGGTTTTCGGACATTATGAATGCTCAAGTCTCACGAAGTGCAGAGGTGAAAGCCTGCAAATCAACCACAGAAATCAAGATGGGCCAAAGATCTTGCCTGGAACCACACCGTTTTGAACGTTTTTCGGAGTGGCACAGTCTTCTTAGAGCAGTAGCTAGGCTTATACATCGTTTAGCTTGCAAAGATAGTGAGCCTTTACAGGTCCAGGATATGATAAAGGCTAAGAGCGTCATATTCAAGTCAGTACAGAGATCTGCTTTCAAGCAGGAAATAGCTAGGCTAGAGCAAGGGCTCAACATCCCTAATCAAAGTCTTCTAAATGAGTTAAACCCATTTCTAGACAAGGAGGGTATTTTGAGAGTTGGAGGAAGGTTAGCCAAAGCTAAACTCAAGGCGTGCATAAAAAACCCCATCATCATACCCCCTAATAGTCACACTGCATTGCTGCTCGTTCGGCATCACCATGAAAGGATCCATCATCAGGGTAGAACTCTAACTGAGGCAGCCCTTAGAAATGAAGGTCTGTGGGTAGTTAATGCCAAAAGGTTGGTCAACAGTTGTATTTTCAAATGTGTTAAATGCAGGCGCCTTAGGCGAAACTGTCAAAGTCAGTTGATGGCAGAACTACCTCAGGATAGGACTTTGACAGACCCACCCTTTTCCCATGTGGGAATCGATGTGTTTGGTCCTTGGGAGGTTGTCACTAGGAAAACCAGGGGTGGTGTTGTAAATAACAAGAGGTGGGCAGTTTTGTTTACTTGTTTAGTAATACGAGCTGTCCATATAGAAGTCATAGAAGGGATGGACACTTCATCATTTTTAAACGCATTAAAAAGGTTCATAGCCCTCAGAGGGCCAATTAAGTCAATTCGGTCGGACTGTGGCACCAATTTTGTAGGTGCGACCAAAGAACTCAATTGTGTGTCTAGGTTTGGGAGAGACCCAAAGGTTCAGAACTTTACGAATACTGAACAAATTATGTGGACTTTCAATGTTCCTCACGCCTCCCACATGGGTGGTGTTTGGGAGAGGATGATTGGTATTAGTCGCAAAATCCTTAATGCCATGCTTTTGAGTCATAGGTCATTGACGCATGATGTTTTGGTGACACTTATGGCGGAAGTTACCGCAATTATCAACAACCGGCCGCTGGTTCCCCTTACCAGTGACCCTGAGAACTTACAACCACTGACTCCTGCACTTATTTTGACACAAAAGGTGCCAGGATGGAAGGACGTCATGTTGCCAGTTCCGGACGGAACTCACCGTGCCCTGTGGAAACAGGTGCAGTCCTTGGCCAACCACCTTTGGAAAAGGTGGAAAGCTGAGTACTTAAGCCAGCTTCAAGCTAGAAGAATCTGGCAAAGCCCACAGGACAACATTGAGGTTAACAACGTTGTGTTGTTAAAGGACAAAGACTTGCCCCGCCATGCATGGCCCATGGGCATTGTATTAAAGACCTTTCCTTGCCCGGACGGTAAGGTCAGGAAAGTTCAATTAAAGACTTGCAACAGAGGCAAAGTGTCCATTTTGGACAGACCAATTAGTGACCTCGTGTTGCTTATTGGAGATGTTTAAAGTTCTAGTGTTTGTATTGTTGTGTATACAAAGGTGTTTGTATGTTTTTGATTGGTAAATTCCCACATCCTGGGAATTTAGCGGGGAGTGTTCCGTCCCCCAGGACGATGGTTTGCCTTACCTATTGGTCGTTTGTTTGTTTTCCCTCCTTTACATTTTGTTTGAGCCTCTGGCTGCAAAAGCCTAGGAAAAATGGCTTGGAATCTGCAAGAGCTGGCTGCAGTTTTCTTTGCAGTGATTGGTCAAAGAATGCAACATCTTAGGACCGCCCTTTTTACCAGGGTCTAGTCTCCATTTTGGAGCTTCATTCTGGCTATAGTCTTCCAACGTGCTGGAGCTGTGCAAGGCTAACTGGGACAAATCATCCTCAAAACCAGGCCAATCTAAGCCTATCCAAATTAGATAAGTATTGAATTATATTGATCTGGAATAGGAAATCTAGTTGGAGGAGCAGGGTTATTCTGTCGCTTCTAGAACTAATCTTTGCTGTAAAGATAGGGAAGGAAAGAGTTTCTCCTTCTAATATAGGCAGCGTGATTAGGGTATAGTGGTTTTATAATCACCTTTGCTTTCTGGAACCAGGGATAATTCTGTACCTAAAACCTATAGAAATTTGTTTCATTTTCTGCAACTTTAAGATCTGTGCCAGGTTTACAACCTTGTATGAATAAACATCCTTTTTTGAAGTTCTCCAGACTCAGTCGTTCAATATTTTAGGACAGCTTATAGGGATTTGCAGTTCGCCCGGATAAAGGACGGCACGTTTCAGCTTTATAGTTTTTTTTTTTATTGTCTGGCGGACGGCACATAACATGCTTATTCAAAGTCACTACTGGCTTTCCCCATAGCATTCTAGAACGTTGGGTCCTTTTGGCTTCCAGTAATCTGTGGCTGGATCTACACTGCCATAGAGATGGGAAGGCCTGGAGAAAACCCAGAAAAATTGGGGAAAAAGAGGGGAAAATGGAAAAATGGGGGGGGGGGGGGTTGTGTGGAAAAATTGGAGAAAAAATGGAAAAAAGGGGGGGGGCTGTTTCCCCCCCCCCCCCCCCCCCCCCAGTTTTTCTGTGTTTTTTTTCCAGGCCTTCCCATCTCTACACTGCCCTATATCCCAGAATCCGATCCTAGATTATCAGATAATCCCAGATTATCTGGCAGTGTAAAATGTAAAGGTAAAGGTTTCCCCTTGACATTAAGTCTAGTCGTGTCGAACACTGGGGGATGGTGCTCATCTCCATTTCTAAACCGAAGAGCCGGTGTTGTCCGTAGACACTTCCAAGGTCATGTGGCTGGCATGACTTTATAGTGTGCCGTTACCTTCCTGCCGAAGCGGTACCTATTGATCTACTCACATTTGCATGTTTTTGAACTGCTAGATTGGCAGAAGCTGGGGCTAACCATTTTACTATGTCATTGTCTATAATGAGAATTGGGCATCTTTGAATCTGGGTTCTGGAGGCAGACTACAGTGGATACCAAGAGTCCACTGTATTTTACTTATTTATTTATTTACAACATTTATATTCCGCCCTTCTCACCCCGAAGGGGACTCAGGGCGGATAACATTACACATATAGGCAAACATTCAATGCCTTTTAACATAGAACAAAGACAAACAAACATAGGCTCGAACTCATGATCTCCTGGTCAGAGTGATTCATTGCAGTTAATTGCACTGGCTTGCTCTCCCGCCTGCGCCACTTACTTTAT
The DNA here is from genome assembly GCF_035594765.1 of Anolis carolinensis. NCBI lineage: Eukaryota > Metazoa > Chordata > Lepidosauria > Squamata > Anolidae > Anolis > Anolis carolinensis. Next base: position 7,781,104 of record NC_085841.1, read on the forward strand.
ATTTAAGTGTACAACCATATTCACTGGATTAGTGAAAGTGGGAAAAACCACACCTCTTTTAATTTGAGAGAACAGCTCTCTAGGAATATCTACGTCCCCAACTGTCACTTTATGATGAACTACCAACATAAGAAGGCAATACAGGCACTCTGCAGGACCCGGGAATGTTTTAATCAAATCCATGAACAATCAAGTCATGACAAACTCACAAATATGAAGGACTGGCTATTTTATTTTGTTCATTCTGCTTTTCTGCTCATTGTACAAAATACATCAAGATGTACTGTTTTGGTTCTCCAGCAGATGGTGACCTTATGCCTGTGTTTAAAAAGAAAAAGAAAAAGAACAAAGACATCCCTGTGCTGAATTCCCTGCTTTTTCCAACAGTATTGACACTGCTGATAAAATAAATCCAGTCCTGTGATGTATTGTGTAGATCAGGGGTCCCCAAACTAAGGCCCGGGGGCCGGATGCGGCCCTCCAAGGTCATTTACCTGGCCCCCGCCCTCAGTTTTATAATATATTTTATATCATTTTAATAATATAATATATTGTATATACATATAATATTGATGATAATAATACCATATAATAATATTAATTATATGTTATATATTACATATAATATTACAGTATAGTGGTATAGTTCAATATAGTAATATATAATGCTAATATTGTGCTATGCTAATAATATATATTGTATGTACATGCTCTGAGTCCCCTTCAGGGTGAGAAGGGCGGGATATAAATGTAATAAATAAATGTAGTAAATGAATAAATATATAATTTTAGACTTAGGCTCGCCCAAAGTCTGAAATGACTTGAAGGCACACAACAACAATCCTAATTCACTTTACTATCTCATTGGCCAGAAGCAGGCCCACACTTCCCATTGAAATCCTGATAAGTTTATGCTGTTTACAGTTGTTTTCATTTTTAAATATTTTATTGTTCTTTCATTGTTGTTGTTTTGCACTACAAATAAGACATGTGCAGTGTGCATAGGAATTTGTTCGGGTTTTTTTTCCAAATGATAATTTGGCCCCTCCACAGTCTGAAGGATTGTGGACCGGCCCTCTGCTTTAAAAGTTTGAGGACCCCTGGTGTAGATAATTGCAGGCTTAATGGCTTCTTTAACAGTATTACACTTCTAATGATCTATGCCAGCATGAGTCAAAGGTTCAAATGTTGGATAAGGATTCCAGAGGACCACAGCTCGGATTTGTGCTCAGTGTGATCTTGGGCAGGTCTTACTATCTCAGCCTAAACAGAATGAGCATTGACAAACCTTCTCTGGGGAAATCATGTCCTCTCTCTGCCTTCTTTTCTCTTAGGGCTTGGTTTCCACCCCTTTGATTATTTTGGTCAACCTTATATGGACAAGTACTAGCTCAGTGGTTCTCAACCTGTAGGTCCCCAGGTGTTTTGGCCTACCACTCCTAGAAATCCTAGCCAGTTTACCAGCTGTTAGGATTTCTGGGAGTTGAAGGCCAACACATTTGGGAACTCACAGGTTGAGAACCACTGTTCTATCTTGTCAGTATTCTTCTTGAATTGTGGTGCTCAGAAGAGGGCACAGTTTTCCAGATGAAGTCAGAACAAAAGAGAATAGAGTGGGACTAAGATCTCCCTTGATTTCAACATGATATGTCTATTGATACAGCCTAGAAGTGCTTCGGCTTTTTTAGCTGCTGCATCATACTGTTGACTCAGATTTTCTGTTTAATGATTTGTTCCAGAACCTTTCTTGGTATTGATGTCAGACTGACTGGGTGAATTAATGTTTGGGTCCTCTTTTTTTACCCTTTTTGAAGATGGGGACATTCGCCTTCCTCCAGTCTGCTGGAACTTCTCATGTTCTCCACAAATTCTCATAGATTATTGCCAATGGCAATGAAATTTCTTCTGCCATTTCTTTCAATACCCTTGGATGTAGTTCATCTGGCCCTGTATTCTTGAATTCATTTAGATAAACCAGATATGCCTCTTTACCTATATTGTGTGCTGCATTTCCCTTACTGTATCCTCTGTTCCATCCTTCCCAAGTTGAGCATTGTTAATCTTTTGGAGAAGATTGAAGCAAAGGAGGTGTTGTGGTGATCATGCATTCCCTAGGCTTGCTCATTGCCTGCAAAGATGCTGGCTGGAGTGACAGTCGAAAAATGGAGCAAGCTAAAGGGCCCCTGGTGGCACAGTGTGTTAAAGCGCTGAGCTGCTGAACTTGCGGACCAAAAGGTCCCAGGTTTAAATCCCGGGAGCAGAATGAGCTCCCGCTGTTAGCCCCAGTTCCTGCCAACCTGGCAGTTTGAAAACATGCAAATGTGACTAGATCAATAGGTACCGCTCCGGAGAGAAGGTAACGGCTCTCCATGCAGTCATGCCGGCCACATGACCTTGGAGGTGTCTACAGACAACGCCGGCTCTTCGGCTTAGAAATGGAGATGTGCACCAACCCCCAGAGTTGGTCACGACTAGACTTAATGTCAGGGGAAAACCTTTATCTTTATCTTAAGGGGGTCAAATGACAGGTGGTGGTGACTGTCATCAGTGTTCCTCTGATGCTTGAACCCAGGGAATATGGGATGACCAATTATGCAGTTGCAGCTGGTTCTGCTTAGAACTGATTTCATGCTGACATAGCTGAAAATACATAGTTTGCTTTGGATTCTGAAGGAAAGTTTAGAGAATTTGGATGGTCAGGGCTCCTTCTTGACACATGGGGAGCAGGGAGGAGAGTCTAAACTTTCATGAAGGCTGTAAAGATCTATGAACGACTGAGGCTCCTTTCAGGCAGAGGGGAATCCTTTGAAATCCCACCTCTGACACCAGTTGTGGAGAAGGATGATGTTTTTATTAAATTATATTTTATATATATAACTATATCTGCTGCCACCAATATAAAAATGTTTTATAATGCTGCCACCAAAAGTAAAGGGGATTATCAACTCTTGCCACCACTATTGGAAGATTTAGCCACTAGCTACTTAGAGAGGAGACTTTTATTTTTCTTCTTTCTTCTTGTTTATTCTTGATGTGTGTATGTATGACAGAGACTGAGATGTTTGAGAGAACAATAACACGTTTATTCAAGCACAAGTTTAATGGTTACAATAACTTCTTCAGAGGCACTTAAATTAACAGTTGCAGTAACAGAATGAGGTGATTCAAACTTCCTAAAATGTCACTTCTTTCTCCACTGCCTAAACCTGCAGTCACAGACTATCTGTTCCTTATCTGGAAACAGACTACCTTAAAATAAGTCACCAAACTTATTTTAAAATTGACGCAAAAATCAAACATTTGAGCCACCCTGATCCCTCAACCAGAATCAGTCTCCCGGTACCTCATAAGGGCACCGACTCTAAAAACTAACCTTCCCTATGGTTCTCTGACCACAGACTGACTGACTGACTGAGTTTCCCTCCAAATTCTGCTCTCTCTTGGCTAACCCAGTTGGCTCCACCCCCTTCTCCATGGCAACCAACTCATGGTGCAGAGTAACTGAAATATTAACCCTTTTTAAAACATAACCACACAATTAAACATGGTATCTGTAAACTAAAATTCATACTTCTTTATACCTCCCAACCCATAAAGATTATTTTTGACTTTTCTACAACCTAGAATAGTCAAAAATAATATGGATTGTATCTAAAAATATACATCAATACATGTTACATACATTTAACATATAATCTTACCATACTATCATGCAACTCATAAACCATAAATACAAACCTTCAATGTTGCATATACACATAACATATTCATATCTTACCATACAGTTATGTAAGTAATATGCATCAACACTTTTACATATCTGTTTGCGCTTACCATTTTTTTTTCTTTACACAAACAAAAGGACAATAAATATCTTCCCTGAAAAAACACTTTAACAAAGCAAATACAAATGTTTATCCCATACATCATCCACCTGGATGAGCTTCTTCTTCATGCCACTTAGTACAGTTCATCGATGTTTCACTCTGCGGTGCATTCCAGTGGTTAACATGCTGTTGGGGACAATTATATTTATTTTTCCCAACAACATAATGAACTCCCTCTCTTCCATAATGTCTTTTATGAAACTTCCAAGAGTCATTCAAGAAGTCCTGGGAAACACAGTTCATGCACTTTCGTGGAACATTGAAAGTAAACTGCTGATGGTTAAAACCACCAATCCCCATCGCGTAAGGGTCTTTACAACTCTCTCCATCGAAAAACTCTCTCTGCCTGCTTCTTGATTTGCTGCGATCAGCAAAAACTCTCAGGCTCAAGATGTCCATCTTCTTCTTTCCTCTCTTAAAGGTGTTCTTTGGTCCCTTAGGCTCTCCTGCACACAGCAACTTAAACTGATCAAATCTGGTGTTTTCCTGAGGTAAATCTTTTTCTGGCCACAACTGCTGACCATGCTCTGTATTTGCAGTGACCAAAGAGACAACCACTGAGCAAATAGAGTTAGTTGAAGACTGTGAAGAGGCATCCAGACTTCTGCCCTTTGTAGTACTGGAGTTTATCTGCAAAGTCTGTCCTGACCAACTGCCATCTTCCTCCACCTTCTGACTCCTTATACCAACATTCATCTCTTTAGAGTGCTCAAGCAAATCATTTTCATTAATGGCTGGCACTTCTAAATCCTCCATCACCTCAGCTTGCTCTACTCCTGTGCCACCATGGTATTGAATAGGGACCTCAGCTATTGGCGCTTCATTTGCCTCAGCCACGCAATGAATCTTAAGCTGCGACTCAGACAATTTTCCTTGGAGGTCTACGATTCCTCTATCTTCAGCAGATCCTTCTGCTTGGTTGAATTGTGAGCTTACAATATTAGTGGAGTCGTTGTTTTGACATAGCTTCACCTCTGACGGATAAATTTCTACTCTACAGTACTTGAAATATTCGCCATACTCCACAACTTTTCTCTCAATGGGTCTCTGTCCCTCTATACAGCCATACCAATTGGCTAACTTATTCCAAGCTGCAATAGGAATTAACTCATAGCCACTCTGTTAATGCAATATTTTTTCAAAGTCTGAGTTTCTGAATCCGCAAAAAGTTTCACATTATCAATGGGTCCTGGGTAGTGATCAGACTTTCCTGCATAATACAGATCCCAGCATTCAAATCCCACATACTTCTTCCACTTCATGAACCACTTATAATCAATCAGGCACCAAGAATCCCCTGGGCAGAATGGCACTTTCAAAAGTGGTACGAGCTCAATCCGCTGCATCTCCACATCATCCTCCTTAGTGTATTTAGGAAACCTCTTTAAGGCTAAATCACTAGGACTAATGATAAGAGTTCCTGGTTGTGCCACTACAGAAGGCTGAGAGAGTGTCAGTCTCTGTCTTTCCAAATCTATCTCCATCTTTTTCAGCTCTGCCTGTCTCTGTCTCTCCCGTTCTTCTGCTTGTCTCTGTTTCTCTTTATCCTCCATTTCCATCTCTGCCTGTCTCTTTCTTTCCTCCATTTCTAATTTCTTCATCTCTAGTTGATATTTCATCATCATCTCTGACATGGTGGTCTTTTCCTGTCTTTTGGTGGCCATTTTCTACAAATTTTACCTCACAGTTTTTCAGTGAGCGATCTCAAGCACCAAATCAGGGATGTTACATGTATCCCGCCGCTTGCCACCAATTTGTAACGAATCTATGACCGACTGAGGTTCTTTTTCTAGGCAGGGGGAATCTTTTTATCCCACCGCTGCCGCCAATTTGTAAAGATCTATGAACGACTGAGGCTCCTTTCAGGCAGGGGGGAATCCTTTGAAATCCCACCTCTGACACCAGTTGTGGAGAAGGATGATGTTTTTATTACATTATATTATATATATAACTATATCCGCTGCCACCAATATAAAGATGTTTTATAATGCTGCCACCAAAAGTAAAGGGGATTATCAACTCTTGCCACCACTATTGGAAGATTTAGCCGCTAGCTACTTAGAGATGAGACTTTTATTTTTCTTCTTTCTTCTTGTTTATTCTTGATGTGTGTATGTATGACAGAGACTGAGATGTTTGAGAGAACAATAACACGTTTATTCAAGCACAAGCTTAATGGTTACAATAACTTCTTTAGAGGCACTTAAATTAACAGTTGCAGTAACAGAATGAGGTGATTCAAACTTCCTAAAATGTCACTTCTTTCTCCACTGCCTAAACCTGCAGTCACAGACTATCTGTTCCTTATCTGGAAACAGACTACCTTAAAATAAGTCACCAAACTTATTTTAAAATTGACGCAAAAATCAAACATTTGAGCCACCCTGATCCCTAAACCAGAATCAGTCTCCCGGTACCTCATAAGGGCACCGACTCTAAAAACTAACCTTCCCTATGGTTCTCTTATGACAGACTGACTGACTGACTGAGTTTCCCGCCAAATTCTGCTCTCTCTTCAGCTAACCCAGTTGGCTCCGCCCCCTTCTCCATGGCAACCAACTTGTGGTGCAGACTAACTGAAATATTAACCCTTTTTAAAACATAACCACACAATTAAACATGGTATCTGTAAAGTAAAATTCATACTTCTTTACAAAGGCCAATCCAGCATTTGCTACCCTGAATCCATCCTGGGATAAGTGGTCCATGTAGAGCTGCCTTTATATAAGTATACATTATGACGCCCATATCTGCAGGCTCAGTATTTGCAGATTCAGTTAAATGTGTCAAAGTAATAGCAGCACGTTGGTGAACAAGGCATATTCACCTACCTTCTTCTAGTATTTCTCTGGGAGTAAGGTCCCAGAATTCTGCATCAAACACACTCTAGTCACCAAAGCTATGTTTAGTTTACCAAATGCTACTTGGAGGACCCCCTGTGATCACAGTATCTGGGAAAAATGCAAGAAATCTATGACGTGGAGTAAATAACACAAAACACAATGGGAATTGGCTGAATTTGAATATTTTTATTTATTTATATGAATCCAGTGATTTCTTCTTTCCCTGAGGTATGAGGCCTCCTCCATGCCTTCCAGGCACGCAGCACTTGTACAGAGGTGGATATGCACAATTGTTGAAAGATTCCACAAACACGTAGCCCGGGGGACAGGCCCAGTCTCTGGGCTGGCAGAAGGCCCCCCTGTTATAGCAGGTATATGTGCCCAGGGGGGTCCCTTCATCACCCACCTGCTTAGGCTCTGCAGAAAGAGAGAAAAACAGAATATAGTATCTCATTTTTGTCAGAAGAAAATGAAGCAATGGTTATGCCCTTTCCTGCCTTGGTACCCCAATTGTGGAATACGGAGTGACTTCAATATTGATTCCTTTTCAAAGCCATTTCAAAACATGAGGTTTCCATGGAACCATTGGAGCCTAATTTACTTTTCAGTAAAAGAATACTTTTTGTTGGAAAAGTTATTTTTTGTAAAAATGAAGACTATTCATTTGGTTACTGATGCTAGTAAAAACCAGACCAATACTATTGATAAATTGAGTTTCCAGGTGGTCAAATATGTGCAAGTTAATATCTCAATCAAAATGGGTAGAATTGCAGTAATTAAGATGAATGTGTCACCAAAGATTTTTTTAAAAAAATAATTCCCAATGATAGTAAATGACAGTCCATTTAAATTAGGGCAAAAATGTCAATGTTCATCAAGCAAGGGAAGAGGCCAGAACCAGATTGAAGACACTACAAGATAGTAAGAAAAGAGGGGCATTATTGTGCTTGTTGCCTTACATGATTGAGAACAAAAGATTACTGCTTTCAACTCCTTCATAAGGAGATCACTACTGTGAGTTTGGAACAAATATAAGGATCGATTTTATTCAAAGATATTGCTCTCTACTTGTGATGAAGATCTATGGAATAGGTGGGCTGGATTAATGTACTATACTGATGAAGGAAAAATATCTCACTCTACTCACCAATGGTATCTGGAACATTGTCATACACTGGGATGGCTTGAACTTGAAAAACCATATAGGCAGCGGCAAAGAACAGAAGAAGCATCTTCATGGTGAAAGACTGGCTAGGATCTCACGTTCAATGAACAGACGACTAGGACTCTGAAGAATCTTTGAGGATAACACACAATATGAGTTGTATTTATACAGGGTTTTATGGCAATGCCCCAAGATATTTCTGGTAAATGTGGCTCTGGTTCCAATTAATGGGGGGGGGGGGGGAGGTTGTTGGACATAGCTCACAGGTGTGTGGTTCCTATAAGGCATGATGCCAGTGTTTGGTGGGAGGATACTGAGTGATAATTTTTCACATGTTTAAATTCACAAGGATGTTTGGTGATAAAGATTGATTTTTTAAAATCAACAATTGCCCCAAATTTGATTAACTGAAGCATGAGATCATGTTGTCCTCTTCTAATGGATAATTTGTAAGAACTACGACCCACAATGTTGAAAGAAACTAACAGATATGAGGTCATGGCTCTTATGTACAATTTCACATCCAGGAGGTTTGTGATGTAAAGGGATAAAAACAAGAAAAAGAGACAATGATTTTAATGCAAGGTTGTAGAATGGATTTTCTGGAGACAGGGGGACCAGACGTTCCCTGTACTTACTTACCTACTTAGGCGATCCCTCATTGTCCAAGTGTGATGGCCTCCCAAGGGTAGTGTCTTGGTGGTGGGTACATAGGTGACTGTAGAGCCCTATTCTTGTCCTCCCTCTCAATGGATTGTCACCTTGTCGTGGTGAGGGGGCTTGCGTGTTCCAATGAACCTGTGACAAACCACCGGAGTCATGCACTCCCAGGAGTGGCCACGGGAAGATCCAGACCAAGAACAATCCGAAGACTCAAAGACATCAACAGCGGAGCAGGCGGAGGTTAACATGGTACATGTTACAATGGCTGTGAAGGCAGAAGAAGGCTGCAACAGACTGAGAAGCCACTCTCGTTGTGTTAACCACACCACTGCTGGAATCTCACTCTGTGAAAACTGTGTGAACCGACCTCCACACATTAAAAAAAATCATGCATGGGCGTTTTCCAAGAAAAATAAAAACAAACCTACAAAAGTCCCATGGTGATCAGCGAGTGGCAACAGGGGCAGGACTGTGAAATCTGGAAGCCCCTAGTCATGGACTGGAACATGGGCAGTGGATATGGACTCAGTCATTCTACCTCAAGGTCCGAGGCAGTTGAGTAGTCCGACAGCTGTATCCATGACTGAGCAGCCCTTTTTAGGATCCACTCTGCTCACCTCACATGGGGAAGGGACTAGAAAAGGTGCCCTAAACATAGTCTGCCTCTCTTATCCCTGACTGGACTGCCGCGTCCAGAGGGGTCACCACTCTGCGGCCAAAAAAGAGAAATGAACTTTAGAACATGGAACGTATGGACACTGCTGGATAACACTGACAGCGAACGCCCCGAACGCAGGACTGCTATCATCAAAAGGGAGTTGAGATGCTTTAAGATCGACATAGCAGCCCTTCAGGAGACCCAGAGAGCAGAGAGGGACAGCTGAAGGAAGAAAAAGGAGGCTACACCTTCTTCTGGAAGGGACTGCCTGAAGAAGAGCAAAGAATACACGGTGTTGGCTTTGCTATCACAAATAACCTGGTGAAGCACCTGACTGAAGCACCCACTGGCATCAATGAATGACTCTCAACCCTCCGAATTAACCTTGCCAAAAACCAACAGGCAACTATCATATGTGCCTATGCACCAACACTAGATGCTGATGAAGACATCAAGGAAAATTTTTATTGTCAGCTGGACACCGTCCTATCAGAGATACCTAAGGAGGACAAAATCATCATCCTGGGGGACTTTAATACAAGAGTCGGACAGGACTCCAACCTGTGGCCAGGATCATAGGAAAAGACGGGGTGGCAAACAGCATCTTGCTTCTCACCAAATGCGGAGAGCACAACCTTGTCATCACCAACACGCTCTTCCGCCAGAAAAACAAGCTCAAGACATCATGGAAGCACCCCTGGTCACAGCATTGGCACCTCTTGGACTATGCAATTACATGTGCCAGAGACCGCCATGATAAGCTTTTCACAAGAGCCATGACAGGTGCCGATGACTGCTGGACAGACCACAGGTTAATCCGATCCACGATGGCTCCAAGGAAGAAAAATAAGGCAGAAAATAAACACCCAAGCACTTCAGGAGCCCTCCAAACGAGCCCTTCTCCAAACAACACTCAAGGATCATCTACGAACAAAACACCCCGAAAATGTTGAGGAACATTGGAACAAACTGAAGATCTCCATCATCACAGCCTGCGAAGAAAGCATTGGATACCAAACTAAGAAACATCAAGACTGGTTTGACAATAACGACAAAGAGATCCAACAGTTAATTGATAACAAAAGGAAAGCCTTCCAAACATGGCAGAGAGACACCAACTGTGCTGCTAAGAAAAAGATCTATGCCAGTGCAAAAGCTGAGGTCGAAAGAAGGACCAGAGAACTCAAGAACATCTGATGGACAAAGAAGGCTGAAGAAATCCAACACTTTGCAGACACCCATGATGCTCAGGGATTTTTCAAAGCCACAAAGATCATTTACGGACCAGGAAACCATGGCATACAGACTGTACACTCGTCAGATGGAACCAAACTTCTGAAGGACAAAACATCAATTGCACTACATTGGAAAGAGCACTACCAGAACCTGCTGAATCGCAGCGCCAATGTGGCCGAAGAGGCCCTCTCACAAATCCCGCAACAACAAACCAGGAATCAGCTTACAAAATACCCAGTTTGGAAGAAGTCAGCAATGCCATCAGCAAACAAAAAAACAACAAAGCAAGCGGACCTGATGGGATTCCTGCTGAAATCTTCAAAGGGGGTGGACCTGAGCTGATACATCAACTCCATCAGCTCATTGAAAAGGTGTGGGTGACTGAGAACATCCCAGCAGACTTCAAGGATGCCACCATCATCACCCTTTTCAAGAAAGGGGATAGAACAGACTGCTGGAACAATCGCGGTATCTCCCTTCTAACCTCAGCTGGAAAAATTCTCGCAAGAATCCTTGCAAACCGCCTTCTCCCTGTTTCAGAAGACACCCTCCCAGAATCCCAGAATGGCTTCCGTCCCTCCAGAGGAACAGTGGACATGATCTTCACTGCATGACAGCTCGAAGAAAACTGCAGGGAACAAAACCAACCCCTGTACTTGGCATTCATTGACTTTGCAAAGGCATTCGACACAGTGAATCGCAGCGCTCTCTGGACCATCCTCCAAAAAATCGGGTGCCCTGACAAATTTGTGAACATCCTGCGGCTCCTCCATGATGACGTGATGGCAACAATCTTGGACAGCAATGGCTTCCAAAGTGACCCATTTAAGGTGGAATCAGGTGTCAAGCAGGGATGTGTTATTGCCACCACCTTATTTTACATCTCCATCGCTGATACTTCACCTTGTTGATGGGAAGCTTCCCACCGGAGTGGAAATCATCTATCGGACCGATGGCAAGCTATTTAATCTCAGCAGACTGAGAACCAAACCAAGGTCACCACAACATCTGTTATAGAACTCCAATATGCCAATGATAACATAGTCTGTGTGCACTCAGAAGAAGACCTACAAGCCAATCTAAACACCTTCGCAGAAGCATACGAGAAGCTCGGCCTCTCACTGAAGATTGAGAAAACCAAAGTGCTCTTCCAACAGGCACCAGCTAATCCCTCTGCAATGCCAGGACTACAGCTTAATGGAGTAACATTAGAAAACGTTGACCTTGGCAGCCATCTCTCCACAAAAGTCAACATTGACACTGAAATACAACACCGCCTGAGCTCTGCGAGTGCAGCATTATTCAGAATGAAGCAGAGTGTTTGATGATTTGGACATCCGTAGAGATGCCAAGGTGCTTGTTTACAAAGCCATTGTCCTCCCAACCCTGCTCTATGCCTGCGAAACGTCACACTCAACTACTGGAGCATTTCCATCAGCGTTGCCTCTGAAAAATCCTGCAAATCTCTGGGGAAGACAGGCGGACAAATGTCAACGTGCTTGAGGAAGCAAAGACCACCAGCATTGAAGCAATGCTCCCACACGATCAACTCTGCTGGACTGGCCACGTTGTCCGAATGCCTGATCACCGTCTCCCAAAGCAGTTGCTCTACTCTGAACTCAAGAATGGGAAACGTAATGTTGGTGGGCAGGAAAAGAGGTTTAAAGATGGGCTTAAAGCCAACCTTAAAAACTGTGGCATAGACACTGAGAACTGGGAAGCCCTGGCCTTTGAGCGCTCTAATTGGAGGTCAGCTGTGACCAGCAGTGCTGCGGAGTTCAAAGAGGCATGAATGGAGGGCTTAAGGGAGAAACATGCCAAGAGGAAGGAGAGTCAAGCCAAACCTGACCGGGACTGCCTTCCACCTGGAAACCGATGTCCTCACTGCGGGAGAACATGCAGATCAAGAATAGGTCTCTTCAGCCATCTACAGACACACACCCAAGATGGAAGACAATCATCCTCAAACTACGAGGGATCGCCTAAGTAAGTAAGTAAGTATTTGTAACGAAGTATGAATTTTGGTTTACAGATGTCATGTTTAATTGTGTATTTATGTTTGAAAGGGTAAGTAATAGACTTACCAGTGCGTGGGGGATGGTAGCCAGCTCAGCATTCTGAGGCAGGTTGCCATAGAAACGTAACTGCTTCTGTAGAAATGTAACTAGCAAGAAAGGGGCGGAGCTAACTGGATGAAAAAGGAGGGAATGTTTTAAAAAGAGTTCAGTCTGTAATCGGAAGAATTACAGGGAAAGACTGGCTCTGAGGTGGTTAGAACCAGGGAAGTTGCAATGTCAGTCTGTGCTCTGCTGAGGTATGATTAAGACTGATTCTCAGGTGGAGGATCAGGGAGACTCAATTGGTCATTTTGAGTCAGTTTAAAATAAGTTTGGTGGCTTATTTTAAGGTAGTCTGTTTCCAGATAAGGAACAGATAGTCTGTGATTGAAATTCACAGGGTGAGTGAGGTTTAAAGCAGTAGAGAAGGAAGTGATATTTTAAGGAATTTGAAACACCTCAATATAGCTTTGCAACAGTTAATCTAAGTGCCTCGAAAGAGAAGTTACTGTAACCATTAAGCTTGTGCCTGAATAAATGAGTTATTGTTCTTTCTACCATCTAAGCTTCTGTCATCTATATTACCATCTAAAGCAAACAGGGAGAAAGAAGAAAAATAAAATTTAAAACCTCTCCTCTCTAAGTAGCTAGTGGCGATATCGTCCATAGTGGTGGCAAGAGTTGATAATCCCCTTAACATCTGGTGACCACATTATAACCATCTATACCTCTGGTGGAAGCTTTTAAATAAAACATCTTTAATAACTGGTGGCAGCGGATATAAAATATATAATAATAATGTAAATATAATTAATTAATAGAAACTCATCCACATCTCCGCAATTGGTGTCAGACGTGGGATAAAAAAGATTCCCCCTTGTCTGACATCTTTGCAATTTGGTGGTAGAGGTGGGATTTTAAAAAGATTCCCCCCTGCCTGAAAGAACCTTAGACGTAATTAGTTCTCCACAGTATTCTTGTCCTGCATGTTCTTCCCCAGTGAGGACATCAGTTTCCAGGTTGGAAGACGGTCTCGGTCCTCTTGGCATGTTTCTCCCTTTTGCCCTCCATTCATTCCTCTTCAAATTGCACTACACTGACCAAATTGCCAGCTAGAGCCTGTCCATCTGTCTTTCCAAGAGATTTGCAGGCTTTTTCAGATGCAACGCTGATGGAATCATTCTAGGAGTTGAGTGTGTCACCTGTAGACAGTCCACGTTTCACAGGCATATAAGAGGGTTTGGAGGACAATAGCTTTATAAACAAGTGCCTTGGTGTCGCTACAGATGTCCTGATCCTCAAACACTCCCTGCTTCATTTGGAAAAAATGCTGCACTTGCAGAGCTCAGGCAGTGTTGCATTTCAATGTCAATGTTAATTTTTGTGGAAAGGTGGGATTTGTGGAAAGGTAAGGGAGCAGAAATGGTTAACATTTTTTAAACATTACACCATTAAGCTGAATTTCTGGCATTGCAGAGGGATTGGCTGGTGACTGCTCGAAGAGCATTTTAGTTTTCTGAATGTTCAATGAGAGGCTGAGCTTCTCGTATGTTTCTGCAAAGGTGTTTAGAGTGGCTTATAGGTTTTCTTCTAAATGAGCACAGACTACGTTATCATTGGTATAATGAAGTTCTATAACAGATATTGTTGCGACCTTGGTTTTGGCTTTCAGTCTGCTGAGGTTAAATAACTTACATCTGTCCGATAGATGATTTCCACTTCAGTGGGAAGCTTCCCATCAACAAGATAAAGTATCATAGTGATGAAGATGGAAAATATGATTGGAACAATAACACATCCCTGTTTGACACCTAATTCCAGCTTAAACAGGTCCCTTTGGGAGCCATTTCTGTCCAAGACTGTTGCCATCATGTCATCGTGGAGGAGCCGCAGGATGTTCACAAATTTGTCAGGGCACCCGATTTTTTGGAGGATGGTTCAGAAAGTTTAGGTTTGAATGCCTTTGCAAGGTGAATGAATGCCATGTATAGAGGTTGATTTTGTTCCCTGCATTTTTTTTGGAGCTGTCGTTCGGTGAAGATCATATCCACTGTTCCTCTGGAGGGGCGGAAGCCATTCTGGGATTCTTGGAGGGTGTCTTCTGAGATAGGAGACAACGGGATCCCAGCTGAGTTGTTTAAAATCTTGGAAGGTGATGATGTCAAGGTGATGCATGCCATATGCCAGCAAATATGGAAAACACAAGATTGGCCATCAGATTAGAAAATATCAATGTATATCCCCATACCAAAAAAAGGGAAACACTAAAGAATGCTCAAACTTCCGTACAGTGCCACTTTTTTCCCATGCCAGTAAGGTAATGCTCAAGATCCTGCAAGGCAGACTCCAGCAAGACATGGAGCGAGAGTTGCCAGATGTCCAAGCTGGGTTCAGAAAAGGCAGAGGAATGAGAGACCAAATTGCCAATATCCGCTGGATAATGGAGGAAGCCAGGGAGTTTCAGAAAAACATCTACTTCAGCCTTATTGACTATTCTAAAGCTTTCAACTGTGTGGATCATAATAAACTATGGCATGTTCTTGGTGGTATGGGGATACCAAGTCACCTTGTCTGTCTCCTGAGAAATCCGTATAAGGACCAAGTAGCCACAGTAAGAACAGATCACGGAACAACAGACTGGTTCAAGATTGGGAAAGGAGTGTGGCAGGGCTGCATACTTTCACCTTCCTTATTCAACTTGTACGCAGAACACATCATGCAACATGCAGGGCTTGACAAATCCAAGGCCGGAGTTGCTGGAAGAAACATTAACAACCTTAGGTATGCAGATGATACCACTCTGATGGCCGAAAGCGAGGAGGAGCTGAGGAGCCTTATCACCAAGGTGAAAGAAGAAAGTGAAAAAGCTGGGTTGCAGTTAAATGTCAAGAAAACCAAGATCATGGCAACTACACCTATTGATAACTGGCAAATAGAGGGAGAAAACGTGGAGGCAGTGACAGACTTTATATTTCTAGGCGCAAAGATCACTGCAGATGTAGACTGCAGCCAGGAAATCAGAAGACGTTTACTTCTTGGGAGGAGAGCAATGGCCAACCTTGACAAAATAGTGAAGAGCAGAGACATCACACTAGCAACGAAGGTCCACATAGTCAAAGCAATAGTATTCCCCATAGTAACCTATGGATGTGAGAGCTGGACCATAAGGAAGGCTGAGCGAAGGAAGATAGACGCTTTTGAACTCTGGTGCTGGAGGAAAATCCTGAGAGTGCCTTGGACCGCAAGAAGATCCAACCAGTCCATCCTCCTGGAAATAATGCCCGACTGCTCACTGGAGGGAAGGATATTAGAGTCAAAGCTGAAGTATTTTGGCCACATCATGAGAAGACAGGAAAGCTTGGAAAAGACCATGATGTTGGGGAAAATGGAAGGAAAAAGGAAGAGGGGCCAGCCAAGGGCAAGATGGATGGACGGTGTCCTTGAAGTGACTGGCTCGACCTTGAAGGAACTGGGGGCGGTAACGGCCGACAGGGAGCTCTGGCGTGGACTGGTCCATGAGGTCACGAAAAGTCGGAGACGACTAAACGACTGAGCATCAGAAGTCTTCTGAGATAGGTAGAAGGCGGTTTGCGAGGATACTTGCGAGGATTTTCCCAGTGGAGGTTAGAAAGGAAATACTTCGGATGTTTGTCAGCAAAATATTTGCATAATTTTTAACGTATTCTGCTTCTCCTACATCTTGTGCAAAACATGTCGTTGTCACCTATGCTCAACATTTCCACTATTAATTAGCAACAAAACCACATTTCAATACTTAGAAAAAACCAAACAATGTCTAGTGATGCATCTTGAAAGGGCTGAAGTGGTGATGCTGATCCAGAGTCAAATACTTTGGATCAGCATCACTGAATGCTACATTCTCTTGAGTTGGCATGACTCTAAACTGCCTCAGCAGCTGGATAACAGCTGCACAGCCGAGCAGTACTGGAATTGGTTTGGTGTTGCTCACCTATAGCCCTTACCTTAGAATCATAGAATTGTAGAGTTGGAAGAGACCTCATGGGCTATCCAGTTCAACCATTTGCCAAGAAGCAGGAAATTGCATTCAAAGCACCCCCGACAGATGGCCATCCAGCCTCTGCTTAAAAGCCTCCAAAGAAGGAGCCTCCACCACGGCCCGGGGGAGAGAGTTCCACTGCCGAACAGCCCTCACAGTGAGGAAGTTCTTCCTGATGTTCAGGTGGAATCTCCTTTCCTGTAGTTTGAAGCCATTGTTCCGTGTCCTAGTCTGCAGGGCAGCAGAAAATAAGCTTGCTCCCTCCTCCCTATGACTTCCCCTCACATATTTGTACATGGCTATCATGTCTCCTCTCAGCCTTCTCTTCTGCAGGCTAAACATGCCCAGCTCTTTAAGCCTCTCCTCATAGGGCTTGTTCTCCAGACCCTTAATCATTTTAGTTGCCCTCCTCTGGACGCTTTCCAGCTTGTCAGCATCTCCCTTCATCTGCGGTGCCCAAAACTGGACACAGTATTCCAGGTGTGGTCTGACCAAGGCAGAATAGAGGGGGAGCATGACTTCCCTGGATCTAGACGTTATTCCCCTATTGATGCAGGCCAAAATCCCATTGGCTTTTTTAGCTGCCGCATCACATTGTAGGCTCATGTTTAACTTGTTGTCCACGAGGACTCCAAGATCTTTTTCGCACACACTGCTGTCAAGCCAGGCGTCCCCCATTCTGTATCTTTGATTTCCATTTTTTCTGCCGAAGTGAAGTATCTTGCATTTGTCCCTGTTGAACTTCATTTTGTTAGTTTCGGCCCATCTCTCTAGTCTGTCAAGATCGTTTTGAATTCTGCTCCTGTCTTCTGGAGTGTTAGCTATCCCTCCGAGTTTGGTGTCATCTGCAAACTTGATGATCGTGCCTTCTAACCCTTCGTCTAAGTCGTTAATAAAGATGTTGAACAGAACCGGGCCCAGGACGGAGCCCTGCGGCACTCCACTTGTCACTTCTTTCCATGATGAAGACGACGCATTGGTGAGCACCCTTTGGGTTCGTTCGCTTAGCCAATTACAGATCCACCTAACCGTAGTTTTGTCTAGCCCACATTTTACTAGTTTGTTTGCCAGAAGGTCGTGGGGGACTTTGTCGAAGGCCTTACTGAAATCTAGATATGCTACATCCACGGCATTCCCTGTATCGACCCAACTCGTAACTCTATCGAAAAAAGAGATCAGATTAGTCTGGCATGACTTGTTTTTGGTAAATCCGTGTTGACTATTAGCAATGACCGCATTTGTTTCTAAGTGTTTGCAGACCACTTCCTTAATGATCTTTTCCAGAATCTTGCCTGGTATTGATGTGAGGCTGATTGTTTGGGTCGTTCTTTTTTCCCTTCTTGAAGATAGGGACCACATTCGCCCTCCTCCAATCTGCTGGGACTTCTCCTGTTCTCCAAGAACTCTCGAAGATGATTGCCAGTGGTTCTGAAATAACTTCCGCTAGTTCCTTCAATACTCTTGGATGTAGCTGATCTGGCCCTGGGGACTTGAATTCGTTTAGAGTGGCCAGGTGTTCCTGGACAACTTGTTTCCCTATTTGGGGTTGGATTTCCCCCAATCCTTCGTCCATTCCATGTTGCTGAGGTTGAAGATGGCTTTCTTTTTGTGAGAAGACCGAGGCAAAGAAGGCATTAAGCAGTTCTGCCTTTTCCCTATCCCCTGTCACCATCACCCCATCTACTCCTTGCAGTGGCCCTATCGCCTCCTTTTTCTTCCTTTTTCTACCAACATAAGCAAAAAAACCTTTTTTGTTGTTTTTTATGTCCCTGGCAAGCCTGAGCTCATTTTGCGCTTTAGCCTTGCGAACCTTTTCCCTACAGGAGTTGGCTATACGTTTGAATTCTTCTTTGGTGATTTCTCCCCTTTTCCACTTCTTGTGCATGTCACTTTTGAGCTTTAGCTCAGTTAGAAGTTCTTTGGACATCCATTCTGGCTTCTTTGCACTTGTCTTATTTTTCTTCTTTGTTGGCACTGTTTGCATTTGCGCCTTGAGTATTTCACTTTTGAAAAACTCCCATCCATCCTTAACTCCCTTGTTTTTTAATATCGGCGTCCATGGAATGCCGCTCAGTAATTCCTTCATTTTTTGGAAGTCAGCTCTCTTAAAGTCCAGAATGCGTGTTTGACTTGTCTTAGTTTCAGCATTCCTTTGTATTGCAAACTGCAGGAGCACATGGTCACTTGCCCCTAAGGATCCAACCACTTCAACTGTATTGATCAGGTCTTCCACATTTGTTAAGATTAGATCAAGAGTTGCTGATCCCCTTGTTGCCTCTTCTACCTTCTGGACCATAAAATTATCTGCAAGGCAAGTGAGGAATTTGTTGGACTTTGTACTCTTGGCTGAGTTTGTTTTCCAGCAGATATCGGGATAATTGAAATCGCCCATGACTACTATATCTCTTCTTTGTGCCTGTTTGGTCAGCTGTTGACAGAAGGCTTCATCAAGTCCTTCATCCTGACTCGGAGGTCTGTAGTAGACACCCACGACAAGATCTTTTTGAGTCCCGGTTCCCTTGATTCTTATCCAGATGCTTTCAAGCTGGTTTCCCGGATTACAGTCTTGCATTTCTTCTGCAACGTAACTGTTTTTGACATATAAAGCTACTCCCCCTCCTCTCCCCTTTGTTCTATTTCTGTGAAAGAGGTTATAGCCCTCAATGGTTAAATTCCAGTGATGGGAGTCATCCCACCAGGTTTCAGTGATGCGTCAAATTAGCAAATGAAATCAAATTGGTGAGTTGTAGGATGGCCCACTAATATTCTACAAGACAGGGTGATAATTGATAAATTAATCTGACATATTGGAGACCTAGTTCAGAAGCAAAAATGGATTTCAACAGTGATCAATGCAAAGAATTTCATCTAGACTGGAAAATATAGTCTGTGTGACCACTAGCTTGAAATATATTGAAGACCCCATCTCCACAGCCATACAATGCATTTTGGAACTGCATTATATGGTTAGCAAAGACTCAGATAATATATTTCAGTACAATTAAACTGTATTATATAAGTATATACTGATCATATAATACAGTGTCAATCTGAATTATATGGCA
Organism: Anolis carolinensis; assembly: GCF_035594765.1. Lineage (NCBI taxonomy): Eukaryota > Metazoa > Chordata > Lepidosauria > Squamata > Anolidae > Anolis > Anolis carolinensis. The sequence continues at coordinate 7,800,696 of NC_085841.1, forward strand.
GTGTAAACAGGACTGAAGTTATAGCCTTTTTACACTTCAATAAAGAAACTCAAATTGATTAGCCTTCAACTTTTATCTGCTCTGAATTGTATTAAAGCAAACTTTGACACAATTATCAGCACAACTTCCTTCCGTTAAACACCAACATGGTGTGAATTATACAGCTGTAAGCTATGTGGAACACTTCACCAATTTACTGGACCCAGACCAAAATCTGCTCCTCACTAGGAATACTATGGCTCCTTGCCACAAAACCTGTATGAATACTAGATATTTTGGGTCTCACTTTTTCAGGGATCCTTCAGAGTTGTATTCATCTCTCCATCAAAATTGAGATTCTAAATAGTCTTCTAAAATGAAGAATCTTCTTCTGCTCATTGCCATTGCCAACTTAGTTGTCTAGGTCCAAGCTAACCCAGTGGTCTAATGTGATGAAGATACCATTGTATGTCTCTTTCTATAAAATACGTATGTTAGTTGGTTGGTTTGTACCACAAGGGCGTTTATATGGCTTTATGGAATTTCAACAAATGTGGTACACTTACCCATCATAATCCAACTTAAAATACTGTTGGGGTTGGGTGGGATTGATAGAAGATTATGGGAGCTAGAGTCCAGCCACATCCGGAGAGCTGTGTGGCTCCCACCCATGATGAACCAAACCTGGCACACGTACCTTTCATGATTCAACTTAAAATAGTGGTGGGGTTTAAGAGTATGATGTGAGTTGGGATCTAGCCACATCCAGAGAGCTATGTGAATCAAATTGAATCTAAACCGAAGTTAATATACATATCCTTCATGATCCAAATTTTAATACTTCTGGGATTTGAGGGGAGGGGAAGGATGGTAGGATTGAATGATATGGCTATGGTCAAGTCATTAGGAAAGAGATATCTTCATAGCATGGCCTGATGCCAATGTTGTTTAGGGAGTGCAGAGGTCTTTTCTACACATTTTGGTCATTCACTCAAAGGGTAATGACTTAGCTTTTTGGAAGGGCAGGGCCCTTACTATGATATACAGTGCAACTGGCTTGATGTTTCTATAATGTGATCTGCCATTTTGTTCTGCCAGGTACGATGGGGTAAAGGAGATCCCCAGGGCACTAATATACTCCAGAGAAGGATGAGTAAGAGAAGTGCCTTAATGAAGAAGTTGAGATACTTTTTGCCTCTTCCTAAGTTACTTTTCAAGAAGTCTGAATTCTATAGTGATGATGACATTCAATTTTAATAAGCAGGCTATTTTTGGGAGATCTTCTAGAGGAGTGATGCTGGTAATTTTGGGGTGGGGGAGGGGGGCTAAACAGATGCTTGCTTTTTCCTGAAGGCAATGGGAGAGAGAAGTAGGCATTTGGACCACCCATGGCAACCTTTTGGTGAAGAGAAGGGCTCTGGAACTGCCGCTTTAAGTCATACAATCAGAAGGTTCCTTCAGACTGGTTTGATGGTTGTGCCCTCGCTTTTAGTCTTCTGAATTGAGGGGGACCTTCTCAAAGTACATTAACATTGTAGAACGAATGCAGTTTGACACCACTAAGTGTCATGTCTTGATACTATGAAATCGTAGGACTTTTTGTTCTAGTGAATAGAAGGCCTTCTGGTACAAGAATGGAGTAATGCTGAAGAGAAGACATGTTTTTGAGATGTACATAAATTAAATTGCAGGTGTTTCTCCTGAAAATATGAGGATAATACTTTACCCTCCATCAGGGGACAGTCATAGGAATTTTATTTAAATAATCACAGATGAGGAATAAACAGGATTTATTCATCTTGATTGGGGGGCTATATTATTTTTGTTCTAAAGACGATAATTTTCTATTTCTTGAAGCTCCACTAGTTATGTTCTTTATCCGTACTGCAGGCAGCAACGTTTCTTTGCATTGCATCTTCCAATCATCCGTTCACGGGAAAGACAGTGTCTGCGGCATCTTGCTCCAGCAGCATTGCAGAAAATGGTATTCCTTGGCTGGATTGCTACTATAGAAATTAAAAGAAAAATAATCATTTGCACACTTCCAATATACATTCAGTTGCAGTTTAGATCAGTTGTAAGTTAATTTAACTTCAATTCAACAAGAGATACATTCCTAGGTTTCACAAAATAGACTTATAGATTAGAGTGGTTTGTATTAAAATGCAAGAGCCAGAGCACTGTGGTAGTTTGACTGTTGAGGGATCAGAGTTAAATTTCCCACCCAGGCATAGAAAAGCAATGGGGTGAAAGTTCATCCTTTTTTCCAGATAAACATTTACATACTAGATTTCATTTTTACTGGATCACAGCATGCTAAATGAAGGTGATTCATTATATGGAGCCTTTCAATCGTGCACTTTCATGCCATCAGATGATAGAAGACAAGACAAACTAGCCAAAGGGCATTGTGCTGGTTTTTCTGCTCTCACATAACCGTGGGCTCTTTTCACACTACTAAGTTGATTTTAATATCCATTAAGACTGTGAATCCAGAGCCACCAACAGCCTTTTGGTATAAATCACCAGCCCCTGATTGGTGGAGAAATGGCACAGCCAGGATCAGGCTCCCATTGGCTAGGGATTCCCTCTGATGTTGATTGGTGTTTCTCTATGATAAAATAAACAGCTGTCATTCACTGGTTTGAACTCTGAGTCTTAGACAGTGGTTCCCAACCAGCTGCCCAGTTGAAAATCCGATCTACAAACTTCCTTCCTTTTTATTTTACTTTATTTTATTTTCACTCCTTTCCACAGAGCTGACCATTGCACTGAATAGACCACATCAGTTCTAGATTATTAAATATGGTTTTCTGTGGGTGAGCAAATGACAGTTCTCATATTCAGTCATTGGGGGATGTCAGCCTCAGAAAACTGGAAATATGTTTTGTCAATAAGTTGTATTAAACAGGAAGAAGACTTTGCAGCTGGTATGAAAATAAGATGGAAATCAATGAATGAAGAGAGGAGTGGTTTACATAGTATCCAACATTTCACAGATGAAAATGGGAATGGAGGTGCTCAAATAACTAGAGAGTGATCAAAATGACAAATGCATTTCATGAGAAAGAACATATAAACTAGGAAAGCCTGCTGAAGTTTACAATTCTAAGGGCATTTTCTACATTGGCTTAATAACATGCTCCTTTACCATGTAATCACTACTGGCTTTCCCCATAGCATTCTAGAACTCTGGGTTCTTTTGATTTCCAGTAATCTGTGGCTGGATCTACACTGCTATAGAGATGGGAAGGCCTGGATAAAACCCATAAAAATTGGGGAAAAGAGGGGAAAATGGAAAAAAAAGGGGAGGGGTTAAAAATTGGAGAAAAAATGGAAAAAAATGAGTGGAAAAGCCTGTTTTCCCCCCAGTTTTTCTGTAATTTTTTTTAGGCCTTCCCATCCCGAGGTAGTTCAACCACCAAGCCAACTAGGCAGTTGCCTGTGGCGCCATCTTCTTGGGGGCGCCATCGAGGCAACTCCTGTCTCCTGCGGCCTGCCTCCACAAGGTATTGAACTGCTTTTTCTTTTGATTTGTTGTAAAACATGATGTTTTAGTGCTTAATTTGTAAAATCTTAATGTAATTTGATGTTTAATAGGCTTTTCCTGAATCCCTCCTTATTATCAAACATTTTCGCTTATCCAAAGCTTTTATTTTTCAGTGATTGGTTTTGGGGGGGGGGGGGGGGGGGAGGCAAAATTCTGTTCGCCTACACTTGAAAAATACCTAGGGTCGGCTCTGTTCCCATCTCTACACTGCCCTATATCCCAGAATCTGATCCTAGATTATCTGGTAATTCCAGATTATCTGGCAGTGTAAAAGATAAAGGTAAAAGTTTCCCCTTGACATTAAGTCTGGTTGTGTTCAACTCTGGGGGAGGTTCTCATCTCGATTTCTTGTCAGTATTCTTCTTGAATTGTGGTGCTCAGAAGAGGGCACAGTTTTCCAGATGAATTCAGAACAAAAGAGAATAGAGTGGGACTAAGATCTCCCTTGATTTCAACACGATATGTCTATTGATACAGCCTAGAAGTGCTTCGGCTTTTTTAGCTGCTGCATCATACTGTTGACTCAGATGTTCTGTTTAATGATTTGTTCCAGAACCTTTCTTGGTATTGATGTCAGACTGACTGGGTGAATTAATGTTTGGGTCCTCTTTTTTTACCCTTTTTGAAGATGGGGACATTCACCTTCCTCCAGTCTGCTGGAACTTCTCATGTTCTCCACAAATTCTCATAGATTATTGCCAATGGCAATGAAATTTCTTCTGCCATTTCTTTCAATACCCTTGGATGTAGTTCATCTGGCCCTGTATTCTTGAATTCATTTAGATAAACCAGATATGCCTCTTTACCTATATTGTGTGCTGCATTTCCCTTACTGTATCCTCTGTTCCATCCTTCCCAAGTTGAGCATTGTTAATCTTTTGGAGAAGATTGAAGCAAAGGAGGTGTTGTGGTGATCATGCATTCCCTAGGCTTGCTCATTGCCTGCAAAGATGCTGGCTGGAGTGACAATCGAAAAATGGAGCGAGCTAAAGGGATCACATGACAGGTGGTGGTGAGTGTCATCAGTGTTCCTCTGATGCTTGAACCCAGGGAATATGGGATGACCAATTATGCAATTGCAGCTGGTTCTGCTCAGAACTGAATTCATTCTGACATAGCTGAAAATACATAGTTTGCTTTGGATTCTGAAGGAAAGTTTAGAGAATTTGGATGGTCAGGGCTCCTCCTTGACTCACGGGGAGCAGGGAGGAGAGTCTAACATTTCATGGAGGCCAATCCAGCATTTGCTACCCTGAATCTATCCTGGGATAAGTTGTCCATGAAGAGCTGCCTTTATATAAGTATACATTTTGACGCCCATATCTGCGGGCTCAGTATTTGCAGTTCCATTAAAAGTGTCAAAGTAATAGCAGCAGGTTGGTGAACAAGGCATATTCACCTACCTTCTTCTAGCATTTCCCTGGGAGTAAGGTCTCAGAATTCTGCATCAAACACACTCTAGTCACCAAAGCTATGTTTAGTTTACTATATGCTACTTGGAGGACCCCCTGTGATCACAGTATCTGGGAAAAATACAAGAAATCTATGATGTGAAGTAAATAACACAAAACACAAGGGGAATTGCCTGAATTTGAATATTTTTATTTATTTATATGAATCCAGTGATTTCTTCTTTCCCTGAGGTATGGGGTCTCCTCCATGCCTTCCAGGCACGCAGCACTTGTACAGATGTGCATATGGACAATTGTTGAAAGATTCCACAAACACGTAGCCCACGGGACAGTCCCAGTGTCTGCGCTGGCAGAGGCCCATCCGGTTATTGCAGGTATATGCGCCCAGGATGGCCCCTTCCTGAAACACCTGCTCAGGCTCTGCAGAAAGAGAGAAAAACAGAATATAGTATCTCATTTTTGTCAGAAGAAAATAAAGCAATGTTTATGCTCTTCCCTGCCTTGGTACCCCAATTGTAGAATACGGAGTGAATTCCTTTTCAAAGCCATTTCAAAACATGATGTTTCTATGGAACCATTGGAGCCTAATTTACTTTTCAATAAAAGAATACTTTTTGTTGGAAAAGTTATTTTTTGTAAAAATGAAGACTATTCACTAAATGTAACCCACCCCACTCAAAATCCCTAATACATTTGGTTACTGCTGCTAGTAAAAACCAGCCAAATACTATTGACAAATTGAGTTTCCAGGTGGTCAAATATGTGCAAGTTAATATCTCAATCAAAAATTCAAATTTATTTAACAATAATTATAGTAAATCATGGGAGATTAAAAAAGACTTGCAAACGTGGTTTAAAGATTTTGCTCATGGGTAGAATTGCAGTAATTAAGATGAATGTGTCACCAAAGATTTAAAAATAATAATAATTCCCAATGATAGTAAATGACAGTCCATTTAAATAATGGCAAAAATGTCAGTGTTCATCAGGCAAGGGAAGAAGCCAGAACCAATTCCAAGAAACTACAAGATAGTAAGAAAAGAGGGGCATTTTTGTGCTTGTTGCCTAACATGATTGAGAACAAAAGATTACTGCTAATATATGGTGCCAATTTGAAATTTGGGATACATAACTTTCTTTGACATGACAAAATTGAAGCAGATTCAACTCCTTCATAAGGAGATCACTACTGTGTGTTTGGAACAAATATAAGGATCGATTTTATTCAAAGATATTAGACTCCACTTGTTTATAAGAGAAATTTCCTAATAGGGGAACTGGTTGACATAAATATTTGTTACCGTTAGATAATGACCAATACATGTTGAAGATGAGAGAGGAATTAATGATGGAGGGTTACCCAATACAATGGTTTGCTAATATGAAAAGGAAGGAAGAACAAGTGAAAGATTTTATGGTCAAGTGGAATCAAACTATATGTGTAGAAATCCATTTGGAAAGATGGAAGAAGGTGTAGATCAAGCATGGGCAAACATTTTTGCCTGTGGGCCACATAAAAAAGATTTGCCAGTAGTATTTGACATTAGAGAGATTTTGTAAGACATTTAAAGCTGTAGAAAGTGTTGGAAATTTAATTTACAATGACAGCAGAGTTCTATCTGTTGGAAAAGGGTGGACAATCATCTAGAAAGCAATTTTAGAAGATGAGTACAATATATGCTAACTGCAGCAAGAGCCCTTTATTCTTAGATATGGAAGGAGTTAGTTTTCTCAATGAAAGAAATATAGGTGATGAAGATCTATGGAATAGGTGGGCTGGATTAATGGACTATACTGATGAAGGAAAAATATCTCACTCTACTCACCAATGTTATCTGGAACAATGTCGTCCACTGAGATGGCTTGAACTTGAAAAATCATATAGGCAGCGGCAAAGAACAGAAGAAGCATCTTCATGGTGAAAGACTGGCTAGGATCTCACGTTCAATGAACAGACGACTAGGACTCTGAAGAATCTTTGAGGATAACACAATATGAGTTGCATTTATACAGGGTTTTATGGCAATGCCCCAAGATGTTTCTGGTAAATGTGGCTCTGGTTCCAATTAATGTGTGTGTATGTGTGTGTGTGTGTGGGGGGGGGGGGGGGGGGAGGTTGTTGGACATAGCTCACAGGTGTGTGGTTCCTATAAGGCATGATGCCAGTGTTTGGTGGGAGGATACTGAGTGATAATTTTTCACATGTGTAAATTCACAAGGATGTTTGGTGATAAAGATTGGTTTTTTGAAAATCAACAATTGCCCCACATTTGATTAACTGAAGCATGAGATCATGTTGTCCTCTTCTAATGGATAATCTGTAAGAACTACGACCCACAATGTTGAAAGAAACTAACAGATATGAGGTCATGGCTCTTATGTACAATTTCACATCCAGGAGGTTTGTGATGTAAAGGGATAAAAACAAGAAAAAGAGACAATGATTTTAATGCAAGGTTGTAGAATGGATTTTCTGGAGACAGGGGGACCAGACGTTCCCTGTACTTACTTACCTACTTAGGCGATCCCTCATTGTCCAAGTGTGATGGCCTCCCAAGGGTAGTGTCTTGGTGGTGGGTACATAGGTGACTGTAGAGCCCTATTCTTGTCCTCCCTCTCAATGGATTGTCACCTTGTCGTTGTGAGGGGGCTTGCGTGTTCCAATGAACCTGTGGCAAACCACCAGAGTCATGCACTCCCAGGAGTGGCCACAGGGGAGGATCCAGACCAAGAACAATCCGAAGACTCAAAGACATCAACAGCGGAGCAGGCGGAGGATAACATGGTACAAGTTACAACGGCTGTGAAGGCAGAAGAAGGCTGCAACAGACTGAGAAGCCACTCTCGTTGTGTTAACCACACCACTGCTGGAATCTCACTCTGTGGAGACTGTGTTCACCGACCTCCACACATTAAAAAAAATCCTGCATGGGCATTTCCCAAGAAAAATAAAAACAAACCTACAAAAGTCCCATGGTGATCAGCGAGTGGCAATGGGGGCAGGACAGTGAAATCTGGAAGCCCCTAGTCATGGACTGGCACATGGGCGGTGGATATGGACTCAGTCATTCTACCTCAAGGTCCGAGGCAGTTGAGTAGTCCGGCAGCTGTATCCATGACTGAGCAGCCCTTTTTAGGATCCACTCTGCTCACCTCACATGGGGAAGGGACTAGAAAAGGTGCCCTAAACATAGTCTACCTCTCTTATCCCTGATTGGACTGCCACGTCCAGAGGGGTCACCACTCTGCGGCCAAAAAAGAGAAATGAACGTTGGAACATGGAACGTACGGACACTGTTGGATAACACTGACAGCGAATGCCCCAAATGCAGGACTGCTATCATTGCAAGGAAGCTGGGACACTTTAAGATCGACATAGCAGCCCTTCAGGAGACCCGGAGAGCAGGAGAGGGACAGCTGAAGGAAGAAAAGGGAGGCTACACCTTCTTCTGGAAGAATACACGGAGTTGGCTTTGTTATCAGAAATAACCTGGTGAAGCACCTGACTGAAGCACCCACTGGCATCAATGAACGACTCTCATCCCTTCGAATTAACCTTGCCAAAAACCAACAGGCAACCATCATATGTGCCTATGCACCAACACTAGATGCTGACGAAGATAAAATCATCCTCCTGGGGGACTTTAATGCAAGAGTCGGACAGGACTCCGACCTGTGGCTAGGGATCATAGGAAAAGACGGGGTTGGAAACAGCATCCTTCTTCTCACCAAATGCAGAGAGCACAACCTTGTCATCAGCAACACACTCTTCCGCCAGAAAAACAAGCTCAAGACATCATGGAAGCACCCCTGGTAAAAGCATTGGCACCTCTTGGACTATGTAATTACATGTGCCAGAGACAGCTGTGATGTGCTTTTCACAAGAGCCATGACAGGTGCCGATGACTGCTGGACAGACCACAGGTTAATCTGATCTACGATGGCTATCAAGATTTTCCCCAAACGCAGACTCCAAGGAAGAAAAATAAGGCGGAAAATAAATACCCAAGCACTTCAGGAGCCCTCCAAACGAGCCCTTATCCAAACAACACTCAAGGATCATCTACCCACAAAACACCCCGAAAATGTTGAGGAACATTGGTACAAACTGAAGATCTCCATGGTCACAGCCTGCGAAGCAAGCATGGGATACCAAACTAAGAAACATCAAGACTGGTTTGACGATAACGACAAAGAGATCCAACAGTTAATTGATAACAAAAGGAAAACCTTCCAAACATGGCAGAGAAACACCAACTGTGCTGCTAAGAAAAAGATCTATGCCAGTGCAAAAGCTGAGGTCCAAAGAAAGACCAGAGAACTTAAGAATTTGCAGACACCCATGATGCTCAGGGATTTTTCAAAGCTACAAAGCTCATTTACGGACCAGGAAACCATGGCAAACAGACTCTACGCTCTTCAGATGGAACCAAACTTCTGAAGGACAAAACATCAATTGCACTACATTGGAAAGAGCACTACCAGAACCTGCTGAATCACAGCTCCAATGTGGCCGAAGAGGCCCTCTCACAAATCCTGCAACAACAAACCAGGGATGAGCTTGCAGCACTACCTAGTTTGGAAGAAGTCAGCAATGCCATCAGCAAACAAAAAAACAACAAAGCCAGCGGACCTGATGGGATCCCTGCTGAAATCTTCAAAGAGGGTGGACCTGAGCTGATACAACAACTCCATCAACTCATTGAAAAGGTGTGGGTGACTGAGAAAATCCCAGCAGACTTCAAGGATGCCACCATCATCACACTTTTCAAGAAAGGGGATAGAACAGACTGCTGGAACAATCGCGGTATCTCCCTTCTAACCTCAGCTGGGAAAATTCTCTCAAGAATCCTTGCAAACCGCCTTCTCCCTGTCTCAGAAGACAGCCTCCCAGAATCCCAGAATGGCTTCTGCCCCTCCAGAGGAACAGTGGACATGATCTTCACTGCACGACAGCTCCAAGAAAAATGCAGGGAACAAAATCAACCCCTGTACTTGGCATTCATTCACCTTGCAAAGGCATTCAAACCTAAACTCTCTGAACCATCCTCCAAAAAATCGGGTGCCCTGACAAATTTGTGAACATCCTGCGGCTCCTCTACGATGACAAGATGGCAACAGTCTTGGACAGAAATGGCTCCCAAAGGGACCTGTTTAAGCTGGAATTAGGTGTCAAACAGGGATGTGTTATTGCTCCAACCATATTTTCCATTTTCATCACTATGATACTTTATCTTGTTGATGGGAAGCTTCCCACTGAAGTGGAAATCATCTATCGGACAGATGTAAGTTATTTAACCTCAGCAGACTGAAAGCCAAAACCAAGGTCGCAACAATATCTGTTATAGAACTTCATTATACCAATGATAACGTAGTCTGTGCTCATTCAGAAGAAGACCTATAAGCCAATCTAAACACCTTCGTAGAGGCATACAAGAAGCTCGGCCTCTCACTGAACATCAAGAAAACCAAAGTGCTCTTCCAACAGGCACCAGCTAATCCCTCTGCAATGCTAGGACTACAGCTTAATGGAGTAACATTAGAAAATGTTGACCATTTCCGCTACCTTGGCAGCCATCTCTCCACAAAAGTCAACATTGACACTGAAATACAACACCGCCTGAGCTCTGCGAGTGCAGCATTATTCAGAATGAAGCAGAGTGTTTGATGAGGAAGGAGCGTCAAGCCAACCCTGACCGGGACCGCCTTCCACCTGGAAGCCGATGTCCTCACTGTGGGAGAACATGCAGATCAAGAATAGGTCTCTTCAGCCGTCTACGGACACAGCCCCAAGATGGAAGACAATCATCCTCAAATTACGAGGGAGTGCCTAAGTAAGTAAGTAAGTAAGTAAGTTTTTGTAACGAAGTATGAATTTTGGTTTACAGATGTCATGTTTAATTGTGTGTTTATGTTTTTAAGGGTAAGTAATAGAGTTACCAGTGTGTGAGGGATGGTAGCCAGCTCAGCATTCTGATGCAGGTTGCCATAGAAATGTAACTGCTTCTGTAGAAATGTAACTAGCAAGAAAGGGGCGGAGCTAACTGGATGAAAAAGGAGAGAATGTTTTAAAAAGAGTTCTGTCTGTAATTGGAAGAATTACAGGGAAAGACTGGTTCTGAGGTGGTTAGAACCAGGGAAGTTGAAATGTCAGTCTGTGCTCTGCTGAGGTACGATTAAGACTGATTCTCAGTTGGAGGATCAGGGAGACTCAATTGGTCATTTTGAGTGAGTTTAAAATAAGTTTGGTGGCTTATTTTAAGGTAGTCTGTTTCCAGATAAGGAACAGATAGTCTGTGATTGAAATTCACAGGGTGACTGCGGTTTAAAGCAGTAGAGAAGGAAGTGCTATTTTAAGGAATTTGAAACACCTCAATATAGCTTTGCAACAGTTAATCTAAGTGCCTCGAAAGAGAAGTTACTGTAACCATTAAGCTTGTGCCTGAATAAATGTGTTATTGTTCTGTCTACCATCTAAGCTTCAGTCATCTATATTACCATCTAAAGCAAACAGGGAGAAAGAAGCAAAATAAAATTTAAAAAGTCTCCTCTCTAAGTAGCTAGTGGCTATATCGTCCATAGTGGTGGCAAGAGTTTATAATCCCCTAAACATCTGGTGGCCGCATTATAACCATCTATACCTCTGGTGGCAGCTTTTAAATAAAACATCTTTAATGACTGGTGGCAGCAGTTATAAAATATATAATAATAATATAAATATAATTAATTAATAGAAACTCATCCACATCTCTGCAACTGGTATCAGACGTGGGATAAAAAAGATTCCCCATTGTCTTACATCTTTGCAATTTGGTGGCAGAGGTGGAATTTTAAAAAGATTCCCCCCTGCTTGAAAGAACCTTAGACGTAATTAGTTCTCCGGAGTATTCCTGTCCTACATGTTCTTCCCCAGTGAGGACATCAGTTTCCAGGTTGGAAGACGGTCTCGGTCCTCTTGGCACATTTCTCCCTTTTGCCCTCCATTAATTCCTCTTCAAATTCCACTGCACTGACCCCCAGCTAGAGCCTGTCCATCTGTCTTTCCAAGAGATTTGCAGGCTTTTTCAAAAGCAACGCTGATGGAATCATTCTAGGAGTTGAGTGTGTCATCTGTAGACAGTCCACGTTTCACAGGCATATAACAGGGTTGGGAAGACAATAGCTTTATAAACAAGCGCCTTGGTGTCCCTACGGATGTCCTGATCCTCAAGCACTCTCTGCTTCATTTGGAAAAAATGCTGCACCCGCAGAGCTCAGGCAGTGTTGCATTTCAATGTCAATGTTGATTTTTGTGGGAAGGTGGCTGGTAAGGGAGCAGAAATGGTTAACATTTTTAAACATTACACCATTAAGCTGTATTTCTGGCATTGCAGAAATACAGGCATTGGTTTTGGCTTTCAATCTGCTGAGGTTAAATAACTTTCATCTATCCGATAGATGATTTCCACTTCAGTGGAAAGCTTCCCATCAACAAGATAAAGTATCATAAAGATAAGGTATCATAGTGATGAAGATGGAAAAATATGGTTGGAGCAATAACACATCCCTGTTTGACACTTAATTCCAGCTTAAACAGGTCCCTTTGGGAGCCATTACTGTCCAAGACTGTTGCCATCATGTCATTGTGGAGGAGCCGCAGGATGTTCACAAATTTGTCAGGGTTACCCGATTTTTTGGAGGATGGTTCAGAGAGTTTAGTGTTGAATGCCTTTGCAAGGTGAATGAATGCCATGTATAGAGGTTGATTTTGTTCCCTGCATTTTTCTTGGAGCTGTCGTTCAGTGAAGATCATGTCCACTGTTCCTCTGGAGGGGCAGAAGCCGTTCTGGGATTCTTCGAGGATGTCTTCTGAGATAGCAGCAGGAGACGACAGGATCCCATCTGAGTTGCTTAAAATCTAGGAAGGTGATGCTGTCAAGGTGATGCATGCCATATGCCAGCAAATATGGAAAACACAAGATTGGCCATCAGACTGGGAAAAATCAATTTATATCCTCATACCAAAAAAGGGAAACGCTAAAGAATGCTCAAACATCCATACAGTGGCACTTATTTCCCATGGCAGTAAGATAATGCTCAAGATCCTGCAAGGCAGACTCCAGCAATACATGGAGCGAGAGTTGCCAGATGTCCAAGCTGGGTTCAGAAAAGGCAGAGGAATGAGAGGCCAAATTCCCAATATCCACTGGATAATGGAAGAATGGAGGAAGCCAGGGAGTTTCAGAAAAATATCTACTTCTGCTTTATTGACTATTCTAAAGCCTTCTAAAGCCTTCGACTGTGTGGATCATAATAAACTATGGCATGTTCTTGGTGGTATGGGGATACCTAGTCACCTTGTCTGTCTCCTGAGAAATCTGTATAAAGACCAAGTAGCCACAGTAAGAACAGGTCACGGAACAACAGACTGGTTCAAGATTGGGAAAGGAGTACGGCAGGGCTGCATACTTGCAAATAGAGGGAGAAAACGTGGAGGTAGTGACAGACTTTATATTTCTAGGCACGAAGATCACTGCAGATACAGACTGCAGCCAGGAAATCAGAAGACGTTTACTTCTTGGGAGGAGAGCAATGGCCAACCTTGACAAAATAGTGAAGAGCAGAGACATCACACTGGCCATGAAGGTACACATAGTGAAAGCAATGGCATTCCCCATAGTAACCTATGGATGCGAGAGCTGGACCATAAGGAAGGCTGAGCGAAGGAAGAGAGACGCTTTTGAACTATGGTGCTGGAGGAAAATCCTGAGAGTGCCTTGGACCACAAGAAGATCCAACCAGTCCATCCTCCAGGAAATAATGCCCAATGGCTGCTCACTGGAGGGAAGGATATTAGAGTCAAAGCTGAAGTATTTTGGCCACATCATGAGGAGACAGGAAAGCTTGGAAAAGATCACGATGCTGGGGAAAATGGAGTAATGCAGGAGATCTGGAAGTGTTAGGGATGGGTATGGGTTTTTTCCTTCTTCTCTCGCTTTTTCTATCTCTTGTTCTTTTGCTCTTCACAATCCTACGAATCCTTTTTTTTTAATATCTGGTATGTGGGTTTTTTTTATGTATTTGGAAAAGCATAAATAAAATATCTTTTAAAAATCCCATAAAAATTGGGGAAAAGAGGGGAAAATGGAAAAATGGGGGGGGGGGTAAAAAAATTGGAAAAAAATGGAAAAAAATGAGGGGAAAAGCCTGTTTCCCCCCCAGTTTTTCTGTAATTTTTTTTCAGGCCTTCCCATCTCTACACTGCCCTATAACCCAGAATCTCATCCTAGATTATCTGATGATCCCAGATTATCTGGCAGTGTATCTGGGCCGCCGTTACCTTCCCACCGAAGTGGTACTTCACATTTGCATGTTTTCGAACTGCTAGATTGGCAGCAGCTGGAGCTGCTGGGATTTGAACCTGCGACCTTTCAATCTGCAAGTTCAGCAGCTCAGTGAACACTTCGCCACCGGGGCCTTTATATAAGTATACATTATGTCGCCCATATCTGTGGGCTCAGTATTTGCAGTTTCAGTTAAATGTGTCAAAGTAATAGAAGCAGGTTGGTGAACGAGGCATATCCACTAGGCTTGATCGATCCATGAAAAATTTGATTCTAAACTCGTTTCAAAACTAGAGGGGGCAGTTTTTCGTTTTTGTTGCTATTTACGAATTTTGTCCCCAAAATTTTTCGAAATTAACGAAAATTCGTTATTTTCGAAATTAATTCATTAATGGCGGACGCGCATGCGCGGTCGCCCAAAAACAGCCCCAGGGGGGGGGTCGGGGGCTCTCCTGCTCTCATTTTTTCAGCTATACTGATCAAATTTGGTACAGTGGGAGAACACAATCCACCCTGCTTGTTTGCTAAATTGCAGAGCGTTTGCCCTTTCTTAAGATTTATTGCACAATTTTATAGTTTACTGTGCCCGGCCACGCGTTGCTGTGGTGTATGGGAATTCTTTGTTAGGTAGGTGGAATAACAGTGAATAATAGCTTTGTAGCCTGAAAGCCTGGCCATTTTCTTATGGGAATCCTTGTTTGGTGAGGTGGAATAGAAAGGAATAGGCTTGCTGCTTGGAAGGTTAGGTAGTTGCCTTTTAGGGGGGTAGAATTGTAATGAATAGCCTCGGTGGTTCAAAGCCTGGGTGCTTGCTATCTAGGGGAAATCTTTGGTTGGTCAGATTCAGAGTAGTATCACTGTTTCAAAGCCTGGTCGCCTTTTTCGAAGGTTAATCTTTTATTGGTCTGGTTGAATTGCACTGAATATCCTTGCAGCTCAAAAGTCTGGCTGTATTTATTATTTTGTATTATATATATTACTAAATATAGAAAGCATGGCACATTGCCTGTTGTGGGTTTTGGCCTTTTTTTGGTGTTGTGATTGTGTTTATTGTGTGATTGTGTTGTAACTTACTGGAGGCAAGAAAAGAAAAGAAAGAAAAAGCCACAGCCGGCAAGGCCCATACCTTGAAATATTGCCCAGGGGGGCCGGCCACCGTTGGCCGGCACGCTTCCCGAAAAGGAAGAAAGAGTTGCTGCCCCCAAGGAGGTTTCTGTGCCAAATCGCACAAAGGGGTAAGAACGACAGCCGAGAGAGAAGAGAGATGCGGTGCATCGCGGGAAACACGACCACGTAGGCCGTGAGGCAGCAAAAACAAAAGGAAAGAAAGATACACCCACAGGCGGCAAGGCCCGCACCTTAAAATACTGCTCAGGGGGGCCGGCCACCGTTGCCCGGCACGCTTCCCGAAAAGGAAGAAAGAGTGGCCCACAACTTAAAATACTAGGCCGGCCAACTTTGGCCGGCACGCTTCCCACAGAGGGAAAAAGAGTGGCCCACAACTTAAAATACTAGGCCGGCCACCTTTTGCCAGCACGCTTTCCACAGAGGTAAAAAGAGTGGCCCACAACTTAAAATGCTAGGCCGGCCACCTTTGGCCGGCACGCTTCCCACAGAGGGAAAAAGAGTGTCCCACACATTTAAATACTGCTCACTGAGGGCCGGCCACCGTTGCCCGGCACGCTTCCCGAAAAGGAAGAAAGAGTGGCCGCCCCCAAGGAGGCTTCCGTACCAAATCGCACTAAGGGGTAAAGAACGACAGCCGAGAGAGAAGAGAGATGTGGTGCACCGCAGGAAACACGACCACGTTGGCCGTGAGGCAGCAAAAACAAAACAAAAGAAAGATACACCCACAGGCGGCAAGGCCCGCACCTTAAAATACTGCCAAGGGGGGCCGGCCACCGTTGGCTGGCACGCTTCCCGAAAAGGAAGAAAGAGTGGCCGCCCCCAAGGAGGCTCCCGTGCCAAATCGCACTAAGGGGTAAAGAACGACAGCCGAGAGAGAAGAGAGATGCGGTGCACCGCGGGAAAAACGACCACGTTGGCCGTGAGGCAGCAAAAACAAAACAAAAGAAAGATACACCCACAGGCGGAAAGGCCCGCACCTTAAAATACTGCTCAGGGGGGCCGGCCACCGTTGGCCGGCACGCTTCCCGAAAAGGAAGAAAGAGTGGCCGCCCCCAAGGAGGCTTCCGTGCCAAATCGCACTAAGGGGTAAAGAACGACAGCCGAGAGAGAAGAGAGATGCGGTGCACCGCGCGAAACACGACCACGTTGGCTGTGAGGCAGCAAAAACAAAAGGAAAGAAAGATACACCCACAGGCGGAAAGGCCCGCACCTTAAAATACTGCTCAGGGGGGCCGGCCACCATTGCCCGGCACGCTTCCCGAAAAGGAAGAAAGAGTGGCCGCCCCCAAGGAGGCTTCCGTGCCAAATCGCACTAAGGGGTAAAGAACGACAGCCGAGAGAGAAGAGAGATGCGGTGCACCGCGGGAAACACGACCACGTTGGCCGTGAGGCAGCAAAAACAAAAGGAAAGAAAGATACACCCACAGGCGGAAAGGCCCGCACCTTAAAATACTGCTCAGGGGGGCCGGCCACCGTTGGCCGGCACGCTTCCCGAAAAGGAAGAAAGAGTGGCCGCCCCCAAGGAGGCTTCCGTGCCAAATCGCACTAAGGGGTAAAGAACGACAGCCGAGAGAGAAGAGAGATGTGGTGCACCGCGGGAAACACGACCACGTTGGCCGTGAGGCAGCAAAAACAAAAGGAAAGAAAGAGATACACCACAGGCGGCAAGGCCCGCACCTTAAAATACTGCTCAGGGGGGCCGGCCACCGTTGGCCGGCACGCTTCCCAGAGACAGAGAGAGAAGTAAAATACCTGGAAATGTGGGCGCAAGCCCCTCAGACGTGTCTTCTTCACGTCTGCTAGTGAACTGTGGGCCCAAGCCCCACTGACCAGGGGGGCCGGCCACCGTTGGCCGGCCCCACGCCCACCACAGAACCCACATGGGGAAGGGCGTGTATTCTTCACGTCTGCTAGTGAACTGTGGGCCCAAGCCCCACTGACCAGGGGGGGCCGGCCACCGTTGGCCGGCCCCACGCCCACCACAGAACCCACATGGGGAAGGGCGTGTATTCTTCACGTCTGCTAGTGAACTGTGGGCCCAAGCCCCACTGACCAGGGGGGCCGGCCACCGTTGGCCGGCCCCACGCCCACCACAGAACCCACATGGGGAAGGGCGTGTATTCTTCACGTCTGCTAGTGAAATGTGGGCCCAAGCCCCACTGACTAATGTGTCAACCAGACCATAGCAACACAGTCTGTAGCCGCCACAAAGGCACACTCCATGACAGCAAACATGATAAAGGCCGCACCCTTCCCGGGAGGACACAAGCTAGCTGGCATTCCACAGGGAAATCGTGGACATCATGACATCAATAATGATTGTTCTAATACCACAGTAAGATCTTAATTGTTATTACCCGGCCCATCTTCCCGGAGGGACTCTGAGCAGCTTCCATGGGGCGTGGCCGTCAGCAATACAATGTGAACAATTAAACCCCAAAATTTTATATTTGTTAAAGGAAATGTTGCATCAATAACACATAAAATAAGAAAGCTGTCACAGCATTACCTGCTTAAAAAACAGAGGTGTAAAAACACGGCTCTGTGGCCGAGGGCTGAATTATTGCACATAGATGAGGTAGTTTGAGAGTTAAAAATCAATAAAGTGCGAAATACTCTTTGCCTGGAAACCAATTCTTCATCTGCCAGCGATCCACCCCACAGTCCTCGAAGGCTTTTCGGAACTGGAATGTTTTACGGCTCTGATGTCAGGTTAATGTTTCTATGGCGTTGAACTAGAAGGAAGAGTTGTGTGTGTGTCTGGTGTTATTAAAGGTATATGACCAAAGCTGGGTTGAGAAGGAAGCCAAAGGGAACCACAGAGATGTATAACTGTCAACAGCATGGATTGGATGAGGAGGGTTTGACAGACCTTTACTTTATTCTTGCAACATCTCACTGTAGGTGTGGACTGTGGTCTGCAAGTTAGTAGAGGTTTTGCAGAGCTGTGTCCACACTACACAAAAAAAGAAAAGAGACTTCATGCAAAAATTGGAGGACCGCATACTGGCATTGTCATCGCAATGCCGTAGTCCAGAAACCTGCAGATGTGAGAGCTTGACCGTTAGGAAGGCAGAGCGTGGGAAAAAACGGCACTTTTGAAAAGAATTCCTTTTTGAAAAACAAGACAGTGCCTGGGAGTGTTAGAAGATCCAACTGGTCCATCCTCCATGTTTTAATGCCCGTCCGATTCAAGGAGGTAGTGATATTACAGGCATAGCATCAGGATGGCATGGACTTGAAGGAAGTGACGCCGTTGATGTCCAACAGGAATTTCTTTTCTGAATCTGTCCGAGAGTTCTCCATAGATAGTTGAAGACTACAAGTCTTACTTCTGAGTGTAAGACTTTCTGCGGTGAGATTCCACCCTCTTCTATCGTCCTACCAACAAACAGAACCTGCGCCCAAGGGTCACTAGCAGCCGCAAAGGCACACGCCCTGACAGGCAAAGGGCACCGTCCTCGGGCGCGGACAGAGGGCGAGGGGAACCTTAGGCGTCTGTCCCTCGGCAACAGCGTCGACAACCGCCTCTCAAGGTGATGGGACAGTGGAAGAAGAAAATTTAGAAAAGTGGTGGACAAGGCCGAGGTGTCCCGCTTTCAGCGGTGCGGTGATTCCACCCTCTTCTATCATCGCTGCCAACAAGGCAGCAAGAAGCACTTCCGTAGCCAGAGGACATGCGCCCAGAGGTCACTAGCAGCCGCAAAGGCACACGCCCTGACGGGCAAACGCCACCGTCCACGTGCGCGGCCAGAGGGCCAGAACAACCAAAGGCGGCCATTCCGCAGCAACAGCGTCAATCACAGCCTTTCAAGGTGATGGGACCCAAGGTTTACATTTTGAGAAATTTGTCCAAATTTGATGGTGTTCCTCTGACTTTGACGATTTGACCCTCTGAGTTATACCAACAAGCCAGCAAAATTCGGTTCGCACTCGACGGAACCTGCGCCCAGAGGTCACTAGCAGCCGCAAAGGCACACGCCCTGACGGGCAAACGCCACCGTCCACGTGCGCGGCCAGAGGGAAAGGGGGACCAAAGGCGGCCGTAACGCGGCCACTGCGTCGACCACAACCGCTCAAGCCGATGGGACAGTGAAAGATGAAACTTTAGAGAAGTGCTGGCCAAAGTCGAGGTGTTGTATTAATCCCCGTGGCAAAACAAGTCCTCAAACGTTCAGATGGACAGATATTTTTTAAAAAAATGACTCTGGCGTATTCCTTCACCTTAAATGAATATCCGAAGTATCCTCATCAAATATATCACTGCTCTTTCTGTACAGGAACTCTTAGGATCTGGAGAAGACCAAAAATTCCTGGCTCATGAGGGAAATAATGTTTGAACCAAAAAAATTAAAAAAGGGAATTTAATGAAATCCGTAATGAACCCTAAGAGGATGCATATCCTACCTAGGATTTCATGGAGTAATTTCTCACCAAAAATCCTTCTACCTCTAGAGCGTCACTATTGAGGGAGAGAAAAAACTTTGTGACTTCAGACTACAGAGATGGACCAAAAGTAACTTTATTAAGTTCAACAGGGACAAATGAAAGAAACTTCACTTTGTTAAACATAATGTAACTCCAAGCGACATTTCTTTGGACGCCTAGCTTGACAGCACTGTGTGAGAAAACTGTCTGTGAGTCCTCGTGGACAACAACATAACAATGAGCCTACTATGGTTTGCGGCAGAGCAAATATCCAATGGGCTTTAGGCATGCATTAACAGGGGAATATCGTCGTCTAGATCCAAGGCAGTCCTGTTCCCACTCTACTCTGCCGTGGTCAGACCGCACCTGGAATAATATGTCCAACTTTGGGCAACGCAGATAAATGGAGATGCGTTCAAGCTTGAAAGTGTATAGAGGATTCCGACTACAATGAAAAAGGGTCTGATCAAGCAGTATGAGTAGAGGCTTTATTAGCTGGTAATCATTGTTTAGCCTGCGGAAGAGAAGGCTGAGAGGAGAAATGTTAGCAATGTACAAATATGTGAGGGGTAGTCATAGGGAGGAGGAAGCAAGCTTATTTTCTGCTGCCCAGAAGACAACAGGACGGAGCAGTGTGTTCCAACAAGTGGAATGGTGATTCCACCGGAACATCAGGAAGAACTTCCTGACTGTGAAGACTGTTCTGGAGTGGAACTGTCTCCCCCGGACTGTGTTGGGGCCTCCTTCTTTTGAAGCTTTTAAGCATAGGCTCGATGGCCATCTGTCGGGAATGCTTTGAATGAAACTTCCTGCGTGTCTGTTGGGGGAGAACTCGATGGCCCATGAGTTCTATTCCAACTCTACTTTTCTATGGTTCCATGATTCAATGATTCGGGAAACGGCGCCTTGTGATTGATGAACCCAAAAACAACAGTGGGCAACGGTGAGTGATGATAAAGACGAGAAAGGAAGGAAAAAGAGAGAGGAAAGCATTGTAGGTTAGAGGAGAGAGTTGTTTGACAGAGTCCAAAGGGGCAACCCCACCCCTGGCCACCCACCAAATTAGCCAAAGTTACTCTGAAGCAGAGCTGATTAAAGGAGAACTATTGCTCTAAGAGCCGTCGGTGTCAAAATCCAAATCTGGGAAATTCAACACGGGAAGGTTGGCCTTCAGGAAAACCAGTTTCTCAACTGTTTGGAGGTCCAGCAAGCTGCGGTGGGGCGTGACTACATCTCCCGCTAGGCTGAAGACCCTTTCGCTCTGCACGCTCGTGGGAGGACAGCTGAGGAACTGGCGGGCTACGTGTGACAGATCCGGCCACATGTGATCATGTGAAGCCCAATAGGCCAATGGATCACAAGATATTATCTCAGGAGGCTCCTCAAAGTACCTGTTGACCGAGCATTCGGCCGAGTCTACCTTTTGAGCAGAAGCCAGCAAAGAGGATTCTTCAGAGCAGGCTAGTATGGCCACCGTCTCCGCAAAAAATACGTTTCCTGGTCGCTGCTGGAGATCCGTATCCCTACGGCAAACACCTCCCGGCTCCCCGGGACTTTCTGTCTCGCCACTAGCGCTAGTGCTGGGGGTTACAGGCATTTCCGGAAGAGGGGCCGCTGTGCCCGTTTCCTCCACCCTGGCAGCAAAGACCTCCCTTACAAGGTTAACTAGTTGGGCCTTCCACACGGTAAAGTCTTTTGGGCAGACGTTGTACTTTAGCCGGGGATCACACAAGGCCGCCAGCATATGGACTTTGCTGGAAAGAAGTGGCTCAAGGCGTTTCCGTACAGCAAAGGACAACCTCCTCACCACCTCCTGGGCCGGCGGTGTCAGCGGTCCAGCCAGGGAGTCCATTGTTCGACCGGCCCCAAGCCTTTCTAGGTGCCTCCTTAGCCTCAAGACCATGGGCACTGCCTGGCTAAGAAGGGCTTTTGAGTCCGAAAGGGTGTCAGTGGCATGTTTGAATGGCTTTAGTATGTCTACTAGCTGGGAGATGGTGTCCCACTCTTGCTTATTTGGAACAAGTTTGCTAACTGGCGCAACCAAAGTGAGCGAGATGCCGTGTACCGCCTTCTGCTGCTCGACCATGCGTTCAAGCATTTTAAAGGTTGAATTCCACCGAGTTGAGACATCCTGGAGCAGCTTGTGCTGCGGAAGGCCTTCAAGGCTCTGCCTCTCTCTCAGCTGCCGGGCTGCCTTGATGCTCCTGTGGAAGTAGCCCGCGATCTTTCTACAGCGCTTGATCAGCAGGGAGATGTTTGCGTTGCTGGCTGGCTGCTCTTCCGGGCTCTTTAAACCTTCCTTGACGGTATTGTGAAGCATGTGGGCCATGCAGGACACATTCTGAAACCCGGCACTTTCAACCGCTTTGATCATATTTTTCCCAGCGTCAGTCACCATAAAGCCCCTCCTCATTTCTTCCGGCCTATACTGCATCCACTCCCCCATAATGTTTTCCAGAGAGCTGCAGATGGTCTCTGCCTTGTGATCTCGATCAACAACCTCCAACGCGAGGAGTGCCCAACGATGGGATGTATCCATACTGCCTTCCTTCTCCCACCAATGTGCTGTGAGAGAGAGGTAGGAATGGCCTCCTCCCAAGCTTGACCAAATGTCAGAGGTAAAATGGATGTGTCCTCCCATGGCGCTACGCAACATCTGTGAAATGCGTTCCTTACAGCCCTCGTACAAGCCGGGAATTACTTTTCTGGAAAAGGTGTGACGGGAGGGGATTTTGTATCGGGGGCACAGCCGTTTCATAAGGCGTACGAAGCCTTCTTGTTCAACCAGGCGGAAGGGATGGTGATCAAGGGCAATCATCTCTCCCACAGTTTGGGTTATCTGCTGGGGTGTGAGTAATGTTTCCCCCGTTTTCTTTCTGGGTAATGGAATGGCCCAATCCTCCAAGGTGGACTGTGTCTGCCTTCCACCATCTTCACCAGGAGAACTTTGTGTGCTAATGCTGCCACTGGAAGGGCTTGCAGTTCCCCCTCGTACCGATATGGAGGGATGGTGTCGCTTCAAGTGAGAACTCAACCCCGAGGTCGAAAGATGTCTCAGGTCTCTGCCTCTGCTGATATTTGCCCCACAGTGCCTACAAACAGCCAAGGTAGCACTCTGAGAGTGCACATGGAAATGGTCCCAAATATAAGACCTAGGCCTCCCCACAGCCACTGTGGGGACGCCCACTGAGATAGGAGTCGTGGGCACCCTTTCGTCAGCTTGAGAAAGTTTTTGTTTGGATGGTACAACCTCCTCTACCTCCTCCTCACTGTCAGTAGCGGGTGGAGGGGTGGGGTTATCTATATCCTCACTATCCACCACCTGTAGTTCCAGGACGGCTAAACCTGTATGTTCCATTGATCTGCCTGTGGTCTCAGCTCTATAAGACAACTGGCTCGGTGTGGAGGGCTGTGTACTTTCTGCATGCGAACAGCCGGCTTCTTCATCAAGTCCACCCACTCCCATAGTTCGGCGTTCCAGACGGATGGGACAAACCCTTACTTTTTTGGCCCCCCACAGTGTCCTGGCTGTGCCTTTACCACTATCAGGACTTGCTCCCCCAGACCCGCGTACAGCTGAACGTTTCATGACAGCAGGAGTGTTTTCAGGAGACAGATGGGGGGGTGGAAAGGTGTCGTGGAAGTGGTGAAAAATATTTCTTGTTTCTTGATTGGCAACGTGTTATGTTATAAAGGGTATCTTAACTGCCGCAAAACCGTCTATGTATTTTTTAGCTAATTTTATTTTTTTACAAGGGGATACCTGTACTTTCCAGTTCTGCCAAGGACTAATGGGAGCTGCAGTTGTTTTTGGCAAAGTTGGCTTTTGAAACACAGGAAGCGACCCTTTCACGGAGAGACTGCCCTATTTGAGCAATGAAAGGGCAAAAGTGGGTCCCTTTTTCCCCAAAAAGGATTTTTTTGAGTTCTGCCAAGGACTAATGGGAGCTGCAGTTGTTTTTGGCAAAGTTGGCTTTTGAAACACAGAAAGCGACCCTTTCACGGAGAGACTGCCCTATTTGAGCAATGAAAGGGCAAAAGTGGGTCCCTTTTTCCCCAAAAAGGATTTTTTTGAGTTCTGCCAAGGACTAATGGGAGCTGCAGTTGTTTTTGGCAAAGTTGGCTTTTGAAACACAGGAAGCGACCCTTTCACGGAGAGACTGCCCTATTTGAGCAATGAAAGGGCAAAAGTGGGTCCCTTTTTTCCCAAAAAGGATTTTTTTGAGTTCTGCCAAGGACTAATGGGAGCTGCAGTTGTTTTTGGCAAAGTTGGCTTTTGAAACACAGGAAGCGACCCTTTCACGGAGAGACTGCCCTATTTGAGCAATGAAAGGGCAAAAGTGGGTCCCTTTTTTCCCAAAAAGGAATTTTTTGAGTTCTGCCAAGGACTAATGGGAGCTGCAGTTGTTTTTGGCAAAGTTGGCTTTTGAAACACAGGAAGCGACCCTTTCACGGAGAGACTGCCCTATTTGAGCAATGAAAGGGCAAAAGTGGGTCCCTTTTTTCCCAAAAAGGAATTTTTTGAGTTCTGCAAAGGACTAATGGGAGCTGCAGTTGTTTTTGGCAAAGTTGGCTTTTGAAACACAGGAAGCGACCCTTTCACGGAGAGACTGCCCTATTTGAGCAATGAAAGGGCAAAAGTGGGTCCCTTTTTTCCCAAAAAGGAATTTTTTGAGTTCTGCCAAGGACTAATGGGAGCTGCAATTCTTTTTGGCAAAGTTGGCTTTTTATTCAGAGACCCTGGCACGGAGAAAAACAGCCCTGCATGAGGCAAGGGCCAAATCACCAGGCTCCCTTGTTTCCAAAAACCCTTTAGAAGAAAAAAAGGAGCAGCAGAATAATTGCTGGCCATGTGGGAAAATTGCAAACGCCAATCTCGTGAGGAAAAAAACACCCACAGGCCCTTTGCAAAAAATTATAAAAGCAACACCCAACACCCAAGAGTTTACCCACACCTCCCAAACTCACCCACCCAAAATTTTCTCCCGGTCTTCAGCCTAGCTCAGCTAGATCTAGAAAACAGCCAAAGAGGCTGTGACGCAGCAAAGTTTACTGCCTGCCTGCCTGCCTGCCCAAACTCCCTTCCACCCTCTTCAGAATCCCCGGTGCGAATGAGCCACGAGGCTGAGTGCAGGCTCTTTTCAGGACGTCCTACCAGCCCCTCCCCCTGGTTTAACGTGCTCTCTGATTGGCCACAAGGTGCCAACAACAAGCTAGGTTGCCCCAGTGCCATTAAACAAGTTTGGGTGATTTGCAAAAGCATTTTTTAAAAACGAAAAAAAAAGGCGCCATAACGGAAAACGGCCAATCGCGGTTCGAAACCGCGATATCCAGGCGTGTGGACAACCAAGGTTCAATATTGCTTCAAAACTAACGAAAATAACGAATTAATAACGGGTAACGGGGAAAACGAATTATTTGAGCAAGCCTAATATCCACCTACCTTCTTCTAGCATTTCCCTGGGAGTGAGGTCTCAGAATTCTGCATCAAACACACTCTAGTCACCAAAGCTATGTTTAGTTTACCAAATGCTACTTGGAGGACCCCCTGTGATCACAGTATCTGGGAAAAATGCAAGAAATCTATGACGCGAAGTAAATAACACAAAACACAAGGGGAATTGGCTGAATTTGAATATTTTTATTTATTTATATGAATCCAGCGAATTCTTCTTGGGGCCTCGTCCATGCCTTCAAGGCACGCAGCACTTGTTCAGATGTGGATATGGACAATTGTTGAGAGATTCCGCAAACACGTAGCCCGAGGGACAGGCCCAGTCTCTGCGCTGGCAGAGGCCCCTCCGGTTATTGCAGGTATATGTACCCAGGGGGGTCCCTTCCTCGCCCACCTGCTTAGGCTCTGCAGAAAGAGAGAAAAACAGAATATAGTATCTCATTTTTGTCAGAAGAAAATGAAGCAATGTTTATGCTCTTCCCTGCCTTGGTACCCCAATTGTGGAATACGGAGTAACTTCAATATTGATTCCTTTTCAAAGCCATTTCAAAACATGAGGTTTCTATGGAACCATTGGAGCCTAATTTACTTTTCAATAAAAGAATACTTTTTGTTGGAAAAGTTATTTTTGTAAACATGAAGATTATTCACTAAATTTAACCCACCCCACTCAAAATCCCTAATACATTTGGTTACTGCTGCTAGTAAAAACCAGATCAATACTATGTTAATGTGAGATTTGTGTATTGATAGTGTTTAAATGCAATTTGTGTCTTGCTTGTATTGCATACTGATTGCATCATCCAGAGTGTACTATAGTCTGGAAAGAGTTAATTTCTAAGAAACTGTGATGTCCTTGATGTGTGGCTGGGGAGTGTCCAGACACAAGTGTGTATGCATTGCTGATTGCATCAGTTCAGTTGTCTTCTGAGTTGAGTTGAGTGCTGTCTGCTGAGAGTGAGAGTCCTGTGTTCATTGTCTACAAGTCTGTTTGCCTTAATTATTACTGCTTACGTAAAACTTTGTATATAGTTTTACTAAAGTCTCTGGGTGTCTCTTCGTTCTGCATTCCACTGATTCCATCCAACTACTGCTGCACTGCAAATTACTCTGATATACTATTGATAAATTGAGTTTCCAGGTGGTCAAATATGTACAAGTTAATATCTCAATCATAAATTCAAATTTATTTAACAATAACTACAGTAAAACATGGGAGATTAAAAAAGACTTGCAAAGGTGGTTTAAAGATTTTGCTCATGGGTAGAATTGCAGTAATTAAGATGAATGTGTCACCAAAGATTTAATAATAATAATAATTCCCAATGATAGTAAATGACAGTCCATTGAAATAATGGCAAAAATGTCAATGTTCATCAGGCAAGGGAAGAGGCCAGAACCAGATTCAAGACACTACAAGATAGTAAGAAAAAAGAGGCATTATTGTGCTTGTTGCCTGACATGATTGAGAACAAAAGATTACTGCTACTATATGGTGCCAATTTGAAATTTGGGATACATAACTTTCTTTGACATGACAAAATTGAAGCAGATTCAACTCCTTCAAAAGGAGTTAGTTTTCTCCATGAAAGAAATATAGGTGATGAAGACCTATGGAATAGATGGGCTAGATTAATGGACTATACTGATGAAGGAAAAATATCTCACTCTACTCACCAATGGTATCTGGAACAATGTCGTCCACTGGGATGGCTTGAACTTGAAAAACCATATAGGCAATGGCAAAGAACAGAAGAAGCATCTTCATGGTGAAAGACTGGCTAGGATCTCACGTTCAATGAACAGACGAATAGGACTCTGAAGAATCTTTGAGGATAACACACAATATGAGTTGTATTTATACAGGGTTTTATGGCAATGCCCCAAGATGTTTCTGGTAAATGTGGCTCTGGTTCCAATTAATTGGGGGGGGGGGGGGGGAGGTTGTTGGACATAGCTCACAGGTGTGTGGTTCCCATAAGGCATGATGCCAGTGTTTGGTGGGAGGATATTGAGTGATAATTTTTCACATGTTTAAATTCACAACGATGTTTGGTGATAAAGATTGATTTTTTAAAATCAACAATTGCCCCAAATTTGATTAACTGAAGCATGAGATCATGTTGTCCTCTTCTAATGGATAATCTGTAAGAACTACGACCCACAATGTTGAAAGAAACTAACAGATATGAGGTCATGGCTATTATATACAATTTCACATCCAGGAGGTTTGTGATGTAAAGGGATAAAAACAAGAAAAACAGATAATTATTTTAATGCAAGGTTGTAGAATGGATTTTCTGGAGACAGGGGGACCAGACATTCCCTGTACTTACTTACCTACTTAGGCGATCCCTCATTGTCCAAGTGTGATGGCCTCCCAAGGGTAGTGTCTTGGTGATGGGTACATAGGTGACTGTAGAGCCTTATTCTTGTCCTACCACTTAATGGATTGTCACCTTGTCGTGGTGAGGAAGCTTGCGTGTTCCAATGAACCTGTGGCACAACCACCGGAGTCATGCACTCCCAGGAGTGGCCACAAGGGAGGATCCCGATAAAGAACAATCCGAAGACCCAAAACCTCAATAGCGGAGCAGGCGGAGGATAACATGGTACATGTTACAACGGCGGTGAAGGCGGAAGAAGGCTGCAACAGACTGAGAAGCCACTCTCGTTGTGTTAACCACACCATTGCTGGAACCTCACTCTGTGAAGACTGTGTGTTGACCGGCCGTGCACTGACCTCCACACATTAAAAAAAATCACGCACAGGCGTCTTCCAAGAAAAATAAAAACAAAGCTACAAAAGTTCCATGGTGATCAGCGAGTGGCGACGGAGACAGGACTGTGAAATCTGGAAGCCCCTAGTCACAGACTGGCACATGGGCAGTGGATATGGACTCAGTCATTCTACCTCAAGGTCCGAGGCAGTTGAGTAGTCCGGCAGCTGTATCCATGACTGAGCAGCCCTTTTTAGGATCCACTCTGCTCACCTCACACGGGGAAGGGACTAGAAAAGGTACCCTAAACATAGTCTTCCTCTCTTATCCCTGACTGGACTGCCGCGTCCAGAGGGGTCACCACTCTTCAGCCAAAAAAGAGAAATGAAGTTGGAACATGGAACGTACGGACACTGTTGGATAACACTGACAGTGAACGCCCTGAACGCAGGATTGCTATCATTGCAAGGGAGCTGGGATGCTTTAACATTGACATAGCAGCCCTTCAGGAGACCCAGAGAGCAGGAGAGGGGCAGCTGAAGGAAGAAAAGGGAGGCTACACCTTCTTCTGGAAGAATACACGGAGTTGGCTTTGTTATCAGAAATAACCTGGTGAAGCACCTGACTGAAGCACCCACTGGCATCAATAAACGACTCTCAACCCTCCTAATTAACCTTGCCATAAACCAACAGGCAACCATCATATGTGCCTATGCACCAACACTAGATGCTGACGAAGACATCAAGGAAAATTTTTATTGTCAGCTGGACACCATCCTATCGGAGATACCTAAGGAGGACAAAATCATCCTCTTGGGGGACTTTAATGCCAGAGTCTCCACAAAGTCAACATTGACACTGAAATACAACACCGCCTGAGCTCTGCAAGTGGAGCATTATTCAGAATGAAGCAGAGTGTTTGATGATCGGGACATCCGTAGAGATACCAAGGTGCTTGTTTACAAAGCAATTGTCCTCCCAACCCTGCTCTGCGCCTGCAAAACGTCACACTCAACTACTGGAGCATTTCCATCAGCGTTGCCTCTAAAAAATCCTTTAAATCTCTTGGGAAGACAGGTGGACAAATGTCAGCGTGCTTGAGGAAGCAAAGACCACCAGCATTCAAGCGATGCTCCTACGCCATCAACTCCGCTGGACTGGCCACGTTGTCCGAATGCCTGATCACCGTCTCCCAAAGCAGTTGCTCTACTCTGAACTCAAGAACGGGAAACGTAATGTTGGTGGGCAGGAAAAGAGATTTAAAGATGGGCTTAAAACCAACCTTAAAAACTGTGGCATAGACACTGAGAACTGGGAAGCCCTGGCCTTTGAGCGCTCTAATTGGAGGTCATCCGTGACCAGCAGTGCTGCGGAGTTTGAAGAGGCACGAATGGAGGGCTTAAGGGAGAAACATGTCAAGAGGAAGGAGCGTCAAGCCAACCCTGACCGGGACTGCCTTCCACCTGGAAACCGATGTCCTCACTGCGGGAGAACATGCAGATCAAGAATAGGTCTCTTCAGCCATCTACAGACACACACCCAAGATGGAAGACAATCATCCTCAAACTACGAGGGATCGCCTAAGTAAGTAAGTATTTGTAATGAAGTGTGAATTTTGGTTTACAGATGTCATGTTTAATTGTGTGTTTATGTTTGAAAGGGTAAGTATTAGAGTTACCAGTGCGTGGGGGATGGTAGCCAGTTCAGCATTCTGAGGCAGGTTGCCATAGAAACGTAGCTGCTTCTGTAGAAATGTAACTAGCAAGAAAGGGGCGGAGTTAGCTGGATGAAAAAGGAGGGAATGTTTTAAAAAGAGTTCAGTCTGTAATCGGAAGAATTACAGGGAAAGACTGGTTCTGGGGTGGTTAGAACCAGGGAAGTTGAAATGTCAGTCTGTGCTCTGCTGAGGTACGGTTAAGACTGATTCTCAGGTGGAGGATCAGGGAGACTCAATTGGTCATTTTGAGTCAGTTTAAAATAAGTTTGGTGGCTTATTTTAAGGTAGTCTGTTTCCAGATAAGGAACAGATAGTCTGTGATTGAAATTCACAGGGTGACTGCGGTTTAAAGCAGTAGAGAAGGAAGTGTTATTTTAAGGAATTTGAAACACCTCAATATAGTTTTGCAACAGTTAATCTAAGTGCCTCTAAAGAGAAGTTACTGTAACCATTAGGCTTGTGCCTGAATAAATGTGTTATTGTTCTTTCTACCATCTAAGCCTCTGTCATCTATATTACCATCTAAAGCAAACAGGGAGAAAGAAGAAAAATAAAATTTAAAAAGTCTCCTTTCTAAGTAGCTAGTGGCTATATCGTCCATAGTGGTGGCAAGAGTTGATAATCCCCATAACATCTGGTGGCCGCATTATAACCATAAGCTTTTAAATAAAACATCTTTAATAATTGGTGGCAGTGGGTATAAAATATATAATAATAATATAAATATAATTAATTAATAGAAACTCATCCACATCTCTGCAATTGGCATCAGAGGTGGGATAAAAAAGATTTCCCCTTGTCTGACATCTTTGCAATTTGGTTGAAGAGGTGGGATTTTAAAAAGATTCCCCCCTGCCTGAAAGAACCTTAGACGTAATTAGTTCTCCGGAGTATTCTTGTCCTGCATGTTCTTCCCCAGTGAGGAGATCAGTTTCCAGGTTGGAAGGCGGTCTCGGTCCTCTTGGCACGTTTCTCCCTTTTGCCCTCCATTCATTCCTCTTCAAATTCCACTGCACTGACCTCCAGCTAGAGCCTGTCCATCTGTCTTTCCAAGAGATTTGCAGGCTTTTTCAGATGCAACGCTGATGGAATCATTCTAGGAGTTGAGTGTGTCATCTGTAGACAATCCACGTTTCACAGGCATATAACAGGGTTTGGAGGACAATAGCTTTATAAACAAGCGCCTTGGTATCCCTATGGATGTCCTGATCATCAAACACTCTCTGCTTCATTTGGAAAAAATGCTGCACTCGCAGAGCTCAGGCGGTATTGCATTTCAATGTCAATGTTGATTTTTGTTGGAAGGTGGCTGGTAAGGGAGCAGAAATGGTTAACATTTTTAAACATTACACCATTAAGCTGTATTTCTGGCATTGCAGAGGGATTGGCTGGTGAGTGCTGGAAGAGCATTTTAGTTTTCTGTATGTTCAATGAGAGGCCGAGCTTCTCGTATGCTTCTGCAAAGGTTTTTAGAGTGGCTCTAAAAAACGCATTCTGCTTCTCCTACATCTTTTGCAAAACATGTCGTTGTCACCTATGCTGAACATTTCCACTATTAATTAGCAACAAAACAACATCTCAATACTTAGAAAAACCAAACAATGTCTAGGGGTGCATCTTGAAAGGGCTGAAGTGGTGATGCTGATCCAGAGTTGAATACTTTGGATCAGCATCACTGGAGGCTACATTCTCTTGAGTTTGCTTGGGACTTTGTGGAGACAAAACTGCATGACTCTAAACTGCCTCAGCTGGATAACAGCTGCACAGCTGAGCAGTGCTGGAACTGGTTCGGTGCTGCTCACCTTGTCCTCTTGATCAACTATTTCTTGCCCACTGAGCATGAAATTGGTACTGTTTGAAACTTACACCTGGAGTGACGATATCCAGAATGACATAAAGACATTAGAGAGAGGAGAAAGAGGAGTCTCTCCCTCCTTCCTCCATGTCTTCTCTTATCAGCTCATCACTCTGGATGTCATCAAACCAGGCACCGGGCAATGAACAGTACTATTTTTGTGACCAGTAAGCACTGCAAGTAACAGATTGAGGGGACAAAGCAGGTGTCATCGCCTTGTTTTCTTAGCCACTAATTTCACATTATCATTGGAAGAAATCATATATGAGATATTTAGGATTTCCTGCTTCCATCTGAACTATGAAGGTGGATTGTTGTTAGAGTTATTCCTATGAAATGCATGGGAAGGGCTCTCCTTGACACCACAAGCCACATCTGGCACCTAGACAGACCACAGCACCATTTCTTTTATTTATTTCTTTTTTGTTCTAGTACAGCAATTTACTTTAGATATTGTGGAACTGCTATGATTTCATGTTTGTTGGCTTCATTCTGCTTTTTGGGCCACAAATTCTGCAGGTCTCCATAGAAAGGTCAAAGGAATGGGAGCCTTTTCAGCCTTCAGCTAATCTGATTTGAATGAAACAGTCATTTCCCCAAAATCCTTTATCAGTGTTGGACTGTGCAAATTAAAACATTTGTACAGTTATCAGCACAACATCCTCCTTGTGTGAACCACACATATGTGACCTATGTAAACTATGGCCAAGGTTCCTTATCTATTGGCACCAGGACAACATCTACGGGAAGCACCCTGAGTTCTTGCCAGAAGAACTTGTATAAATACAAGCCTTCTTGGGTCTCATCTTCAAAGACTTTCCAGATTTCTATTCTTCTCTTCATTGACAGTGAGATCCTAGCCAATCTTCCACTATGAAGTTGATCCTTCTGCTCTTTGCCATTGCCTTCATGGTCTTTCATGTCCAAGCCAACCCAGTGATTGAGGTCTTCAAAGATGTCATTGGTAAGTACAATGTTTTTGTCTCTTTAGTCCTTCATGGGGTTCCTACACACTCCTTCAAAAGCTTCCACTTTTTACTTTTAAAGCATGGATATGGATCCCTTTGCCTACATTTGTTTTTTGTACAGTCAGAAAACTATTGTCTATTAAATTCAATGTGTGTTTGCTTGCATTCAGTATTACCCACTGAACTCAATGGGGCTTTCACCTAAGTTTGTGTCTGTGTATGTGCATGTGGCTTCTGATCACCTAATGACTCTGGGTGACACCATGAATTTCATTGGATTTCTTTAGGCAAGGAGCCCTCAGCAATGGTTTTGCCAGTTCCTTCCTGTGATGTAGTCTATATTGTTGGAGGTCTCCCATCCTTACTCTTGATGTACTTTTGATAATTCCTTGCAGAAGACAATCATTCTACAGACAACACCGGCTCTTCGGTGGGAATCATAGTGGGATATTTCACACCTATGTGAGAGCAAAAAACTTAATGTGCTGTTTTACCAGCAGCTGTAGAAAAAGCTCTCAGGAATTTGTAATGAAATAATTTGAGTTGTGAAAAAAATGTGTTTAATGTTTACAAAATAATTGGGTTTTGCAAAAACAACAACCACCATCACCACCACCATATAAATATTTTACTCAAATATAAATTAGGCCTCAATGGCTCTGTATAAAATTCATGTCTTGAGCTGGCAATGAAAAGGAAATTATGTTGGTGTCACTCTACCTTTGGAGAGGAGGTCATTCCACAAGTGGTGTCCCAAGATAGAGAAGAAAGGAAAAATTTCCTTATCGTTTCTGACAAAAATGAGATACTATATTCTGTTTTTCTCTCTTTCTGCAGAGCCTAAATTGGTAGATGAGGAAGGAACCACCCTGGCCACATACACCTGCAACAACAAGAAGGGTATCTGTCAGCGCAGAGACTGGGCCTGTCCCTCAGGCTACATATTTGTGGAATCTCTCAACGATTGTCCAAATAAGAAAATGAACAAGTGCTGCACCTGTTCATAACTTCTGAGATATATGGTCCTCAGCCAGAGAAAGAATGATTTATTGGATTCATATAAATAAAAAAACCCTATTTTAATTCAGCAAATCTCCCTTTGTGGTTTGTGTTATTTCCTCCAAGGCATTGATTTCTTATGCTTTTCCAGATATTGTGATCACAGATGGTCTTCCAGGCATTGGGGAAATATGCCATCTACGGTATGTTTGAAAAGGAATTCTGAGACATTGTACTCAGCAAAAACAATAAGAGGATGGATAAATATGCCAACTTCTTTGCATTTCTTGCCAGTTAATACCTGCCATAGCCTGAAGACAAGCCATCCTTGTCTTCAGGCTATGGCATCTTTTCAGGTACTATGTCTGGAAAGAACTTTCCATATAATCTCCCATACCTGCCCTTTACCATATGTTATGAACTCCATAAATGAGCATGGCCCAACAGACCTTAATTGAAGCTGTGGACAGGACCCAACAATTGCTTTGACCTGACACTATTGTGGAATCCAACAGACTCATGAGGGGGACAATCTCTCTCTCCCACTGCAAACCTTTGCACCCCAATCTTCTCATATATAGCATCTTACATTTTACTATGTGTAACAATATCCAGAATTGGCTATTACAGAAAATGTCTACATAGAAACTATTGAACCAAAAGGTAAAATGACGAGTAAAAGCCAGCAATCTTCCCTCACCACCCCCAAAACACCGTTGCAGTTCAAAAACAAGCTTAGAGAGGCGGGAAGATTTCCAGAGTGCATCTGATTGCCTCCAAGGTCTTTAACAGGGGAGGCTGGTGGTACATTGATTTCAAATTTACACCAAGTCTGTACTGCCCAGAGGAATTATCAAGTATTGAACTGCAGTCAACTTCAGTATATCTTCAAAGGATTATTTAAATGGACCCTATGTGGAGCTTCCCTTGAAGACAATTTAGGATGCAGTGGCATGGCTGTTGAGTTTACAGTTTAGCTGATTTCACATCTAACAGAGGGTTATTTCCTTCAGAAAACACATTGATACAACCCTGAATTATCCTCTAAATTGTGGGAAGATCTCAGGAGAGCCAATGTGGCATAGAGGTTTGCAGCACATTAGACTATGTCTTTGGAGAACAGGGTTTAATTCCCACTTGGCCATGAAAACCCACTAGGTGATCCTGAGACCCCCATCTACACTGCCATATAAAAACCAGATTGTCTGCTTTGAACTGGATTATGTTAGTCTACACTGCCATATACTCCAGTTCAAAGCAGATAATCTGTATTTTATATGGAAGTGTAGAAGGGGCTTGAGCAAGCCATATACTCTCAGACCTAGCTTGCATCACTGTGACCTGGTTGGATGAGTTGGGTGGGGTAAATTTCACCCACCGGGTTTTGGAGCCAGAACTGGGGGGTGGGGAGGAGGGGTTGTGGTGGTCTACTGTGAGTCCATCCCTCTAATCAGGTGCTCCATTCTGCAATCTACTGGGTTTGAGTGCATCCATTTGAGAGTGGGAAACCGGGATAGTTTGGGGATTTTGCTGGTGTACTGACCACAGCCGTCTCTATGCCAGAGCTCGCGGGAGTGGTCTCTGGCCTGGCATTGGAGTCCCAATGGCTAATAGTGCTGGGGGTTTCATGTGGAGTCCACCCTTTCTGGAGCACCTCAAGACTTCATAGCTGCCATGACAACCATGGGATTGTTCCAAGTGATATCTGGACCCACCCATCTTGCGGGCCACACCCTGGACCTAGTTTTTATTGCAGAAGAAAGATTCGTTGGTGTGGAAGAGCAAAAAAATTCATAGACTGATCAGTTTTAGACTCACCGCAGCCACAAACCTCTGCAGGGGTGGAGGTCCTATTAAGATTGTCCACCCCAGGAGGCTTATGGATCCAGACAGATTCCTGATGTTTCTTGGGAATTTCCCTGTCATGCAGGCCAACGATTGTGCCAATGCCCTGGTGGACCTCTTTATTGTGGAGGTGACCAGGGCGGTGGACACGATCACCCTTGAGTGCCCTCTCTCGTCACTGAGATCCTTCTCAGCCCCCTGGTTTTCTGGGGAGCTGGTGGTATTGAAGCAGTTGAGACGAAGGCTAGAGAGCCTCTGGCAGAAAACTCAGAAAGTATCTGGCCAAGCACAGGCTAGAGTCTCTCTTAAGGCCTACTCCCTTGCAATGAGAGCAGCCAGAAAGACTTTCTCCACTGTCTGCATTGCGTCTGTAACTATCAGACCAGCAGAGCTGTTTCAGGTGGTCAGGGAGCTTCTTCACCCCCATGAATGGGGAGAGGCCACTGACCACCTGGAAGCCCAATGTGGCAAGTTTGCACATCATTTTGCAGATAAAGTTACTCGGGTGGGTTCCGACTTGGACACCAGCCTTGTTATAGTATCAGGGGAGGTGACTGAGGCAACTGTCTGTCCAGTTTTGATGAATTCGTTTCAACTTGTTCAGCCTGATGACGTTGACAAGATTCTTGGAGCGGTGAGGGTGACCACTTGTGTTCTAGACTCTTGCCCATCCTAGCTTATTAAGCTGGCCAGCAGGGGATTGGCCAAGTGGCTCACGAGGATAATAAATGCATCCTTGGGACAGGGACATATCCCAGCTTGCCTTAAAAAACCAATTGTATGACCTACTCTGAAGAACGCATCCCTGGATCCCACAGAGGCCACACAACTACTGGCCAATTTCCAACCTTCCATTCTTAGGCAAGATTCTAGAACGGGTGGAGGCTTCTCAGCTCCAGGGTTTTCTTTGAAGAGACCGATTATCTAGGCTCATTGCAGTCTGGTTTTAGGCCTGGCCATGGTATGGAGACGGCTTTGGTCGCCTTGGTGGATGACCTCCGCAGAGAGCTAGACGGGGGAGTGTGTCCCTTTTTGGTTCTCCTGGATATCTCAGTGGCTTTTGATACCATCGACCATAGTATCCTTCTGGAATGGCTCTCGGGAATGAGTCCTGGGGGCATTGCTCTGCAGTGGCTCCTTCCTGTACCCAGTTGGCCATTAACCTGTGGGGTCCCCACAAGGCTCTATTCTTTCCCCCATGCTTTGTAACATCTACATGAAACCGCTGGGCGAGGTCATCCAGAGTTTTGGAGTTCGCTGCCATCTCTATGCGAATGACACTCAACTTTATTACTCCTTTCCACCAAACTCCATGGAAGCCTCTCAGACCATAAACCAGTGCCTGACAGCTGTGTTGGGCTGGATGAGGGCTAACATGTCAAAGTTCAATCCAGACAAGACAGAGGTTCTCCTGGTCAGTTGCAGGACCAATCAGGATATTGGGTGGCAACCTGGGCTCGACAGGGTAGCACTCCCCCTGAGGGCACAAGTCCACAGCTTGGGGGTCCTCCTGGATTCATCGCTGACGCTTGCTGCTCAGGAGACAGCGGTGGCTGGGAGGGCTTTTGCAGAATTAAAACTTGTGTGCCAGCTGCGACCATATCTCGAGAAGTCTGACTTGGCCACGGTGGTTCATGCCCTGGCTACATCCAGATTGGATTACTGTAATGCTCTCTACGTGGGGCTGTTCTTGAAGATGGTCCAGAAACTCCAGCTGGTTTAGAGATCAGCAGCCAGGCTCCTAACTGGAGTCAATTGCAGGAGCACACAACACCTCTGCTAAAGCAGTTCCACTGGCTGCCGATAAGCTGCCAGTCACGATTCAAGGTGCAGCTCAATGCAAAGAACTTCATCTAGACAGGAAAATATAGCCTATGTGACCACTAGCTTAAAATATATTGAAGGCTCCATCCCCACAGCCATAGAATGCATTTTGGAACTGCATTTTATGGTTAGTAAAGACTCAGATTATATATTTCAGTACAATTAAACTGTATTATATAAGTCTATACTGACCATATAATACAGTGTCAATCTGAATTGTATGGCAGTGTAAACAGGACTGAGGTGATATCCTTTTTACATTTCAATAAATAAATTCAAATTGATTAGCCTTCATCTTTTATCTGCGCTGAATTGCATTAAGGCAAACTTTGACACAATTATCAGCACAACTTCCTTCCGTTAAACACCAAGATTGTGTGAATTACACAGCTGTAAGCTATGTGGAACAATTTACAAATTTACTGGAAACAGACCAAAGTCTGTTCCTCACTAGGAATACTATGACTTCTTGCCACAAAACCTGTATGAATACTAGATATTTTGGGTCTCACTTCTCCAGGGATCCTTCAGGGTTGTATTCTTCATTAAAATTGAGATTCTAAGTAGCCTTCCAAAATGAAGAGTCTTCTTCTGCTCATTGCCATTGCCAACTTAGTTTTCTTGGTCCAACCTAACCCAGTGGTCTATTTTTATACAATATGTATGTTGGTTAGTTGGTTGGTTTGTACCACAAAGGCTTTTATATGGCTTGGTGGGTTTTGAACAAATGTGGTACACATACCCATCATAATCCAACTTAAAATACTGTTGGGGTTGGGCGGGAATTGATAGAAGATTATGGGAGCTAGAGTCCAGCCACATCCGGAGAGCTGTGTGTCTCCTGTCCATGATGGACCAAACCTGGTACACATACCTTTCATGATTCAACTTAAAATAGTGGTGGGGTTTAAGAGTATGATGTGAGTTGGGATCTAGCCACATCCAGAGAGCTATCTGAATCAAAATGGATCTAAACCGAAGTTAATATACATATCCTTCATGATCCAAATTTCAATACTTCTAGGATTTGAGGGGAGGGGAAGGATGGTAGGATTGAATGATATGGCTATGGTCAAATCATTAGGAAAGAGATATCTTCATATCATGGCCTGATGCCAATGTTGTTTAGGGAGTGCAGGGGTCTTTACTACACATTTTAGTCATTCACCCAAAGGGAATGACCTAGATTTTTAGAAGGGTAAGGCCCTTACTGGAGGCTCTGGTGGTGCAGCAGGTTAAACCGCTGAGCTGCTGAACTTGCTGACTGAAAGGTTGGCGGTTCAAATCCGAGAAGTGGAAGGGAGCTCCCACTGTTAGGCCCAGGTTCTGCCAACCTAGCAGTTCAAAAACATGCAAATGTGAGTAGATCAATAGCTATGATCCAGCGGGAAGGTAACCGCGCTCCATATAGTCATGCCAGCCACGTGACCTTGGAGGTTTCCATGGACAACGCCGGCTTTTCGGCTTAGAAATGGAGATGAGCACCAACCCCCAGAGTCAGACACAACTAGACTTAATGTCAGGGGGAAAACCTTTACCTAAGGCCCTTACTATGATATACAGTGCAACTGACTTGATGTTTCTATAATGTGGTCTGCCATTTTGCTCTGGCAGGCATGATGGGGTGAAGGAGATCCCTAGGGCACTGATATATTCCAGAGAAGGATGAGTAAGAGAAGTGCTTTAATGAAGAAGTTGAGATACTTTTTGCCTCACTCTCAGTTACTTTTCAAGAAGTCTGAACTGATAATTGGGGTGTGTGGGTGGGGGGACTAAACAGATGCTTGCTTTTTCCCGAAGGCAATGGGAGAGAGAAGTAGGAATTTGGACCACCTATGGCAACCTTTTGGTGAAGAGAAGGGCTCTGGAACTGCCACTTTAAGTCATGCAACCAGAAGGTTCCTTCAGACTGGTTTGATGGTTGTGCCCTCGCTTTTAGTCTTTTGAGTTGAGGGGGACCTTCTCAGAGTACATTAGCATTGTAGAACTGATGAGGAACAGAAAAAAAATGGATTTTTAGACATATATTGTATGCACATTAGAAGCAGTGAAATGTAGAAAAATCAAACTCTCTC
This sequence comes from Anolis carolinensis, assembly GCF_035594765.1. Taxonomy (NCBI): domain Eukaryota; kingdom Metazoa; phylum Chordata; class Lepidosauria; order Squamata; family Anolidae; genus Anolis; species Anolis carolinensis. The sequence continues at coordinate 7,839,974 of NC_085841.1, forward strand.
TCTCTGTGTTAGATTTTTGGGATGCACAGGCTGACAGGACAGGTGGGAGAAGGGGGGCCTTCTACATTCCAGTGTGGTTCCTAGTACAGCTAAATGGAAGGAGAGCAGACAGGTCAAAGTAGGCCTCATGATGGATTGGTGTCTGTAGCTTGCTGCAAGCTTTTAAGAGTGCTTAGATAGGATAATGCTGATTGTGCATATTTATGCCCATGTATGTAAGCATGTGAAGTGACGTACTAATGACGAGATGTATGTAAAAGCATGTTCTTTGTCTGAAAATGTATAAAAAGGCCAGTCCATGCCTTGATCGTGGCTCTGGTTTGCTTTTTGGAACAGATTCCACTTCCAGAGTCTCAGCTGAAATAATAAACCGGACCTTTTGGGCCTCTCAGAAGGATCTCTCTTGTTATCTCTCCCTTCATTCTACAACAGAACAAATGCAGTTTGACACCACTAAGTGTCATGTCTTGAGGCTATGAAATCATAGGACTTGTTGTTCTAGTGAATGGAAGGCCTTCTGGTACAAGAATGGAGTCATGCTGGAGAGAAGACATGTCTCTGAGGTGTGCATAAATGAAACTGCAGGTGCTTCTCCTGCAAATATGAGGATAATACTTTACCCTCTATCAGGTGACATTCATAGGAATTTTATTTAAATAAACATAGATGAGAAATAAACAGAATTTATTTATCTTGATTGGTAAGCTATTTTATTTTTGTTCTAAAGATGGTAATTTTCCATGTCTTGAATCTCTACTAGTTATGTTCTTTATCTGTACTGCAGGCAGCAACGTTTCTTTGCATTGCATCTTCCAATCATCCCTTCACGGGAAAGACAGTGTCTGCGGCATCTTGCTCCAGCAGCATTGCAGAAAATGGTATTCCTTGGCTGGATTGCTACTATAGAAATTAAAAGAAAAATAATCATTTGCACACTTCCAATATACATTCAGTTGCAGTTTAGATCAGTTGTAAGTTAATTTAACTTCAATTCAACAAGAGATACATTCCTAGGTTTCACAAAATAGACTTATAGATTAGAGTGGTTTGTATTAAAATGCAAGAGCCAGAGCACTGTGGTAGTTTGACTGTTGAGGGATCAGAGTTAAATTTCCCACCCAGGCATAGAAAAGCAATGGGGTGAAAGTTCATCCTTTTTTCCAGATAAACATTTACATACTAGATTTCATTTTTACTGGATCACAGCATGCTAAATGAAGGTGATTCATTATATGGAGCCTTTCAATCGTGCACTTTCATGCCATCAGATGATAGAAGACAAGACAAACTAGCCAAAGGGCATTGTGCTGGTTTTTCTGCTCTCACATAACCGTGGGCTCTTTTCACACTACTAAGTTGATTTTAATATCCATTAAGACTGTGAATCCAGAGCCACCAACAGCCTTTTGGTATAAATCACCAGCCCCTGATTGGTGGAGAAATGGCACAGCCAGGATCAGGCTCCCATTGGCTAGGGATTCCCTCTGATGTTGATTGGTGTTTCTCTATGATAAAATAAACAGCTGTCATTCACTGGTTTGAACTCTGAGTCTTAGACAGTGGTTCCCAACCAGCTGCCCAGTTGAAAATCCGATCTACAAACTTCCTTCCTTTTTATTTTACTTTATTTTATTTTCACTCCTTTCCACAGAGCTGACCATTGCACTGAATAGACCACATCAGTTCTAGATTATTAAATATGGTTTTCTGTGGGTGAGCAAATGACAGTTCTCATATTCAGTCATTGGGGGATGTCAGCCTCAGAAAACTGGAAATATGTTTTGTCAATAAGTTGTATTAAACAGGAAGAAGACTTTGCAGCTGGTATGAAAATAAGATGGAAATCAATGAATGAAGAGAGGAGTGGTTTACATAGTATCCAACATTTCACAGATGAAAATGGGAATGGAGGTGCTCAAATAACTAGAGAGTGATCAAAATGACAAATGCATTTCATGAGAAAGAACATATAAACTAGGAAAGCCTGCTGAAGTTTACAATTCTAAGGGCATTTTCTACATTGGCTTAATAACATGCTCCTTTACCATGTAATCACTACTGGCTTTCCCCATAGCATTCTAGAACTCTGGGTTCTTTTGATTTCCAGTAATCTGTGGCTGGATCTACACTGCTATAGAGATGGGAAGGCCTGGATAAAACCCATAAAAATTGGGGAAAAGAGGGGAAAATGGAAAAAAAAGGGGTGGTTAAAAATTGGAGAAAAAAATGGAAAAAAATGAGTGGAAAAGCCTGTTTTCCCCCCAGTTTTTCTGTAATTTTTTTTAGGCCTTCCCATCCCGAGGCAGTTCAACCACCAAGCCAACTAGGCAGTTGCCTGTGGCGCCATCTTCTTGGGGGCGCCATCGAGGCAACTCCTGTCTCCTGCGGCCTGCCTCCACAAGGTATTGAACTGCTTTTTCTTTTGATTTGTTGTAAAACATGATGTTTTAGTGCTTAATTTGTAAAATCTTAATGTAATTTGATGTTTAATAGGCTTTTCCTGAATCCCTCCTTATTATCAAACATTTTCGTTTATCCAAAGCTTTTATTTTTCAGTGATTGGTTTTTGGGGGGGGGAGGCAAAATTCTGTTCGCCTACACTTGAAAAATACCTAGGGTCGGCTCTGTTCCCATCTCTACACTGCCCTATATCCCAGAATCTGATCCTAGATTATCTGGTAATTCCAGATTATCTGGCAGTGTAAAAGATAAAGGTAAAAGTTTCCCCTTGACATTAAGTCTGGTTGTGTTCAACTCTGGGGGAGGTTCTCATCTCGATTTCTTGTCAGTATTCTTCTTGAATTGTGGTGCTCAGAAGAGGGCACAGTTTTCCAGATGAAGTCAGAACAAAAGAGAATAGAGTGGGACTAGGTTCTCCCTTGATTTCAACACGATGTGTCTATTGATGCAGCCTAGAAGGGCTTCGGCGTTTTTAGCTGCTGCATCATACTGTTGACTCAGATTTTCTGTTTAATGATTTGTTCCAGAACCTTTCTTGGTATTGATGTCAGACTGACTGGGTGAATTAATGTTTGGGTCCTCTTTTTTTACCCTTTTTGAAGATGGGGACATTCGCCTTCCTCCAGTCTGCTGGAACTTCTCATGTTCTCCACAAATTCTCATAGATTATTGCCAATGGCAATGAAATTTCTTCTGCCATTTCTTTCAATACCCTTGGATGTAGTTCATCTGGCCCTGTATTCTTGAATTCATTTAGATAAACCAGATATGCCTCTTTACCTATATTGTGTGCTGCATTTCCCTTACTGTATCCTCTGTTCCATCCTTCCCAAGTTGAGCATTGTTAATCTTTTGGAGAAGATTGAAGCAAAGGAGGTGTTGTGGTGATCATGCATTCCCTAGGCTTGCTCATTGCCTGCAAAGATGCTGGCTGGAGTGACAATCGAAAAATGGAGCGAGCTAAAGGGATCACATGACAGGTGGTGGTGAGTGTCATCAGTGTTCCTCTGATGCTTGAACCCAGGGAATATGGGATGACCAATTATGCAATTGCAGCTGGTTCTGCTCAGAACTGAATTCATTCTGACATAGCTGAAAATACATAGTTTGCTTTGGATTCTGAAGGAAAGTTTAGAGAATTTGGATGGTCAGGGCTCCTCCTTGACTCACGGGGAGCAGGGAGGAGAGTCTAAAATTTCATGGAGGCCAATCCAGCATTTGCTACCCTGAATCTATCCTGGGATAAGTTGTCCATGAAGAGCTGCCTTTATATAAGTATACATTTTGACGCCCATATCTGCGGGCTCAGTATTTGCAGTTCCATTAAAAGTGTCAAAGTAATAGCAGCAGGTTGGTGAACAAGGCATATTCACCTACCTTCTTCTAGCATTTCCCTGGGAGTAAGGTCTCAGAATTCTGCATCAAACACACTCTAGTCACCAAAGCTATGTTTAGTTTACTATATGCTACTTGGAGGACCCCCTGTGATCACAGTATCTGGGAAAAATGCAAGAAATCTATGATGTGAAGTAAATAACACAAAACACAAGGGGAATTGCCTGAATTTGAATATTTTTATTTATTTATATGAATCCAGTGATTTCTTCTTTCCCTGAGGTATGGGGTCTCCTCCATGCCTTCCAGGCACGCAGCACTTGTACAGATGTGCATATGGACAATTGTTGAAAGATTCCACAAACACGTAGCCCACGGGACAGTCCCAGTGTCTGCGCTGGCAGAGGCCCATCCGGTTATTGCAGGTATATGCGCCCAGGATGGCCCCTTCCTGAAACACCTGCTCAGGCTCTGCAGAAAGAGAGAAAAACAGAATATAGTATCTCATTTTTGTCAGAAGAAAATAAAGCAATGTTTATGCTCTTCCCTGCCTTGGTACCCCAATTGTGGAATACGGAGTGAATTCCTTTTCAAAGCCATTTCAAAACATGAGGTTTCTATGGAACCATTGGAGCCTAATTTACTTTTCAATAAAAGAATACTTTTTGTTGGAAAAGTTATTTTTTGTAAAAATGAAGACTATTCACTAAATGTAACCCACCCCACTCAAAATCCCTAATACATTTGGTTACTGCTGCTAGTAAAAACCAGCCAAATACTATTGACAAATTGAGTTTCCAGGTGGTCAAATATATGCAAGTTAATATCTCAATCAAAAATTCAAATTTATTTAACAATAATTATAGTAAATCATGGGAGATTAAAAAAGACTTGCAAACGTGGTTTAAAGATTTTGCTCATGGGTAGAATTGCAGTAATTAAGATGAATGTGTCACCAAAGATTTAAAAATAATAATAATTCCCAATGATAGTAAATGACAGTCCATTTAAATAATGGCAAAAATGTCAGTGTTCATCAGGCAAGGGAAGAAGCCAGAACCAATTCCAAGAAACTACAAGATAGTAAGAAAAGAGGGGCATTTTTGTGCTTGTTGCCTAACATGATTGAGAACAAAAGATTACTGCTAATATATGGTGCCAATTTGAAATTTGGGATACATAACTTTCTTTGACATGACAAAATTGAAGCAGATTCAACTCCTTCATAAGGAGATCACTACTGTGAGTTTGGAACAAATATAAGGATCGATTTTATTCAAAGATATTAGTCTCCACTTGTTTATAAGAGAAATTTCCTAATAGGGGAACTGGTTGACATAAATATTTGTTACCGTTAGATAATGACCAAAACATGTTGAAGATGAGAGAGGAATTAATGATGGAGGGTTACCCAATACAATGGTTTGCTAATATGAAAAGGAAGGAAGAACAAGTGAAAGATTTTATGGTCAAGTGGAATCAAACTATATGTGTAGAAATCCATTTGGAAAGATGGAAGAAGGTGTAGATCAAGCATGGGCAAACATTTTTGCCTGTGGGCCACATAAAAAAGATTTGCCAGTAGTATTTGACATTAGAGAGATTTTGTAAGACATTTAAAGCTGTAGAAAGTGTTGGAAATTTAATTTACAATGACAGCAGAGTTCTATCTGTTGGAAAAGGGTGGACAATCATCTAGAAAGCAATTTTAGAAGATGAGTACAATATATGCTAACTGCAGCAAGAGCCCTTTATTCTTAGATATGGAAGGAGTTAGTTTTCTCAATGAAAGAAATATAGGTGATGAAGATCTATGGAATAGGTGGGCTGGATTAATGGACTATACTGATGAAGGAAAGATTTCTCACTCTACTCACCAATGGTATCTGGAACAATGTCGTCCACTGAGATGGCTTGAACTTGAAAAACCATATAGGCAATGGCAAAGAACAAAAGAAGCATCTTCATGGTGAAAGACTGGCTAGGATCTCACGTTCAATGAACAGACGACTAGGACTCTGAAGAATCTTTGAGGATAACACAATATGAGATGCATTTATACAGGGTTTTATGGCAATGCCCCAAGATGTTTCTGGTAAATGTGGCTCTGGTTCCAATTAATGTGTGTGTATGTGTGTGTGGGGGGGGGGGGGGGAGGTTGTTGGACATAGCTCACAGGTGTGTGGTTCCTATAAGGCATGATGCCAGTGTTTGGTGGGAGGATACTGAGTGATAATTTTTCACATGTGTAAATTCACAAGGATGTTTGGTGATAAAGATTGGTTTTTTGAAAATCAACAATTGCCCCACATTTGATTAACTGAAGCATGAGATCATGTTGTCCTCTTCTAATGGATAATCTGTAAGAACTACGACCCACAATGTTGAAAGAAACTAACAGATATGAGGTCATGGCTCTCATGTACAATTTCACATCCAGGAGGTTTGTGATGTAAAGGGATAAAAACAAGAAAAAGAGACAATGATTTTAATGCAAGGTTGTAGAATGGATTTTCTGGAGACAGGGGGACCAGACGTTCCCTGTACTTACTTACCTACTTAGGCGATCCCTCATTGTCCAAGTGTGATGGCCTCCCAAGGGTAGTGTCTTGGTGGTGGGTACATAGGTGACTGTAGAGCCCTATTCTTGTCCTCCCTCTCAATGGATTGTCACCTTGTCGTTGTGAGGGGGCTTGCGTGTTCCAATGAACCTGTGGCAAACCACCGGAGTCATGCACTCCCCGGAGTGGCCACAGGGGAGGATCCAGACCAAGAACAATCCGAAGACTCAAAGACATCAACAGCGGAGCAGGCGGAGGATAACATGGTACAAGTTACAACGGCTGTGAAGGCAGAAGAAGGCTGCAACAGACTGAGAAGCCACTCTCGTTGTGTTAACCACACCACTGCTGGAATCTCACTCTGTGGAGACTGTGTTCACCGACCTCCACACATTAAAAAAAATCCTGCATGGGCATTTTCCAAGAAAAATAAAAACAAACCTACAAAAGTCCCATGGTGATCAGCGAGTGGCAATGGGGGCAGGACAGTGAAATCTGGAAGCCCCTAGTCATGGACTGGCACATGGGCGGTGGATATGGACTCAGTCATTCTACCTCAAGGTCCGAGGCAGTTGAGTAGTCCGGCAGCTGTATCCATGAGAGAGCAGCCCTTTTTAGGATCCACTCTGCTCACCTCACATGGGGAAGGGACTAGAAAAGGTGCCCTAAACATAGTCTACCTCTCTTATCCCTGATTGGACTGCCACGTCCAGAGGGGTCACACTCTGCGGCCAAAAAAGAGAAATGAACGTTGGAACATGGAACGTACGGACACTGTTGGATAACACTGACAGCGAATGCCCCAAATGCAGGACTGCTATCATTGCAAGGAAGCTGGGACACTTTAAGATCGACATAGCAGCCCTTCAGGAGACCCGGAGAGCAGGAGAGGGACAGCTGAAGGAAGAAAAGGGAGGCTACACCTTCTTCTGGAAGAATACACGGAGTTGGCTTTGTTATCAGAAATAACCTGGTGAAGCACCTGACTGAAGCACCCACTGGCATCAATGAACGACTCTCATCCCTTCGAATTAACCTTGCCAAAAACCAACAGGCAACCATCATATGTGCCTATGCACCACACTAGATGCTGACGAAGATAAAATCATCCTCCTGGGGGACTTTAATGCAAGAGTCGGACAGGACTCCGACCTGTGGCTAGGGATCATAGGAAAGGACGGGGTCGGAAACAGCATCCTTCTTCTCACCAAATGCAGAGAGCACAACCTTGTCATCAGCAACACGCTCTTCCGCCAGAAAAACAAGCTCAAGACATCATGGAAGCACCCCTGGTAAAAGCATTGGCACCTCTTGGACTATGTAATTACATGTGCCAGAGACAGCTGTGATGTGCTTTTCACAAGAGCCATGACAGGTGCCGATGACTGCTGGACAGACCACAGGTTAATCTGATCTACGATGGCTATCAAGATTTTCCCCAAACGCAGACTCCAAGGAAGAAAAATAAGGCGGAAAATAAATACCCAAGCACTTCAGGAGCCCTCCAAACGAGCCCTTATCCAAACAACACTCAAGGATCATCTACCCACAAAACACCCCGAAAATGTTGAGGAACATTGGTACAAACTGAAGATCTCCATGGTCACAGCCTGCGAAGCAAGCATGGGATACCAAACTAAGAAACATCAAGACTGGTTTGACGATAACGACAAAGAGATCCAACAGTTAATTGATAACAAAAGGAAAACGTTCCAAACATGGCAGAGAAACACCAACTGTGCTGCTAAGAAAAAGATCTATGCCAGTGCAAAAGCTGAGGTCCAAAGAAAGACCAGAGAACTTAAGAATTTGCAGACACCCATGATGCTCAGGGATTTTTCAAAGCTACAAAGCTCATTTACGGACCAGGAAACCATGGCAAACAGACTCTACGCTCTTCAGATGGAACCAAACTTCTGAAGGACAAAACATCAATTGCACTACATTGGAAAGAGCACTACCAGAACCTGCTGAATCACAGCTCCAATGTGGCCGAAGAGGCCCTCTCACAAATCCTGCAACAACAAACCAGGGATGAGCTTGCAGCACTACCTAGTTTGGAAGAAGTCAGCAATGCCATCAGCAAACAAAAAAACAACAAAGCCAGCGGATCTGATGGGATCCCTGCTGAAATCTTCAAAGAGGGTGGACCTGAGCTGATACAACAACTCCATCAACTCATTGAAAAGGTGTGGGTGACTGAGAAAATCCCAGCAGACTTCAAGGATGCCACCATCATCACCCTTTTCAAGAAAGGGGATAGAACAGACTGCTGGAACAATCGCGGTATCTCCCTTCTAACCTCAGCTGGGAAAATTCTCTCAAGAATCCTTGCAAACCGCCTTCTCCCTGTCTCAGAAGACAGCCTCCCAGAATCCCAGAATGGCTTCTGCCCCTCCAGAGGAACAGTGGACATGATCTTCACTGCACGACAGCTCCAAGAAAAATGCAGGGAACAAAATCAACCCCTGTACTTGGCATTCATTCACCTTGCAAAGGCATTCAAACCTAAACTCTCTGAACCATCCTCCAAAAAATCGGGTGCCCTGACAAATTTGTGAACATCCTGCGGCTCCTCTACGATGACAAGATGGCAACAGTCTTGGACAGAAATGGCTCCCAAAGGGACCTGTTTAAGCTGGAATTAGGTGTCAAACAGGGATGTGTTATTGCTCCAACCATATTTTCCATCTTCATCACTATGATACTTTATCTTGTTGATGGGAAGCTTCCCACTGAAGTGGAAATCATCTATCGGACAGATGTAAGTTATTTAACCTCAGCAGACTGAAAGCCAAAACCAAGGTCGCAACAATATCTGTTATAGAACTTCATTATACCAATGATAACGTAGTCTGTGCTCATTCAGAAGAAGACCTATAAGCCAATCTAAACACCTTCGTAGAGGCATACAAGAAGCTCGGCCTCTCACTGAACATCGAGAAAACCAAAGTGCTCTTCCAACAGGCACCAGCTAATCCCTCTGCAATGCTAGGTCTACAGCTTAATGGAGTAACATTAGAAAATGTTGACCATTTCCGCTACCTTGGCAGCCATCTCTCCACAAAAGTCAACATTGACACTGAAATACAACACCGCCTGAGCTCTGCGAGTGCAGCATTATTCAGAATGAAGCAGAGTGTTTGATGAGGAAGGAGCGTCAAGCCAACCCTGACCGGGACCGCCTTCCACCTGGAAGCCGATGTCCTCACTGTGGGAGAACATGCAGATCAAGAATAGGTCTCTTCAGCCGTCTACGGACACAGCCCCAAGATGGAAGACAATCATCCTCAAATTACGAGGGAGTGCCTAAGTAAGTAAGTAAGTAAGTAAGTTTTTGTAACAAAGTATGAATTTTGGTTTACAGATGTCATGTTTAATTGTGTGTTTATGTTTGAAAGGGTAAGTAATAGAGTTACCAGTGTGTGAGGGATGGTAGCCAGCTCAGCATTCTGATGCAGGTTGCCATAGAAACGTAACTGCTTCTGTAGAAATGTAACTAGCAAGAAAGGGGCGGAGCTAACTGGATGAAAAAGGAGAGAATGTTTTAAAAAGAGTTCTGTCTGTAATTGGAAGAATTACAGGGAAAGACTGGTTCTGAGGTGGTTAGAACCAGGGAAGTTGAAATGTCAGTCTGTGCTCTGCTGAGGTACGATTAAGACTGATTCTCAGTTGGAGGATCAGGGAGACTCAATTGGTCATTCTGAGTGAGTTTAAAATAAGTTTGGTGGCTTATTTTAAGGTAGTCTGTTTCCAGATAAGGAACAGATAGTCTGTGATTGAAATTCACAGGGTGACTGCGGTTTAAAGCAGTAGAGAAGGAAGTGCTATTTTAAGGAATTTGAAACACCTCAATATAGCTTTGCAACAGTTAATCTAAGTGCCTCGAAAGAGAAGTTACTGTAACCATTAAGCTTGTGCCTGAATAAATGTGTTATTGTTCTTTCTACCATCTAAGCTTCAGTCATCTATATTACCATCTAAAGCAAACAGGGAGAAAGAAGCAAAATAAAATTTAAAAAGTCTCCTCTCTAAGTAGCTAGTGGCTATATCGTCCATAGTGGTGGCAAGAGTTTATAATCCCCTAAACATCTGGTGGCCGCATTATAACCATCTATACCTCTGGTGGCAGCTTTTAAATAAAACATCTTTAATGACTGGTGGCAGCAGTTATAAAATATATAATAATAATATAAATATAATTAATTAATAGAAACTCATCCACATCTCTGCAACTGGTATCAGACGTGGGATAAAAAAGATTCCCCATTGTCTTACATCTTTGCAATTTGGTGGCAGAGGTGGAATTTTAAAAAGATTCCCCCCTGCTTGAAAGAACCTTAGACGTAATTAGTTCTCCGGAGTATTCCTGTCCTACATGTTCTTCCCCAGTGAGGACATCAGTTTCCAGGTTGGAAGACGGTCTCGGTCCTCTTGGCACATTTCTCCCTTTTGCCCTCCATTCATTCCTCTTCAAATTCCACTGCACTGACCCCCAGCTAGAGCCTGTCCATCTGTCTTTCCAAGAGATTTGCAGGCTTTTTCAAAAGCAACGCTGATGGAATCATTCTAGGAGTTGAGTGTGTCATCTGTAGACAGTCCACGTTTCACAGGCATATAACAGGGTTGGGAAGACAATAGCTTTATAAACAAGCGCCTTGGTGTCCCTACGGATGTCCTGATCCTCAAGCACTCTCTGCTTCATTTGGAAAAAATGCTGCACCCGCAGAGCTCAGGCAGTGTTGCATTTCAATGTCAATGTTGATTTTTGTGGGAAGGTGGCTGGTAAGGGAGCAGAAATGGTTAACATTTTTAAACATTACACCATTAAGCTGTATTTCTGGCATTGCAGAAATACAGGCATTGGTTTTGGCTTTCAATCTGCTGAGGTTAAATAACTTTCATCTATCCGATAGATGATTTCCACTTCAGTGGAAAGCTTCCCATCAACAAGATAAAGTATCATAAAGATAAGGTATCATAGTGATGAAGATGGAAAAATATGGTTGGAGCAATAACACATCCCTGTTTGACACTTAATTCCAGCTTAAACAGGTCCCTTTGGGAGCCATTACTGTCCAAGACTGTTGCCATCATGTCATTGTGGAGGAGCCGCAGGATGTTCACAAATTTGTCAGGGCACCCGATTTTTTGGAGGATGGTTCAGAGAGTTTAGTGTTGAATGCCTTTGCAAGGTGAATGAATGCCATGTATAGAGGTTGATTTTGTTCCCTGCATTTTTCTTGGAGCTGTCATTCAGTGAAGATCATGTCCACTGTTCCTCTGGAGGGGCAGAAGCCGTTCTGGGATTCTTCGAGGATGTCTTCTGAGATAGCAGCAGGAGACGACAGGATCCCATCTGAGTTGTTTAAAATCTAGGAAGGTGATGCTGTCAAGGTGATGCATGCCATATGCCAGCAATAGGCTTGCTCAAATAATTCGTTTTCCCCGTTATCCGTTATTAATTCGTTATTTTCGTTAGTTTTGAAGCAATATTGAACCTTGGTTGTCCACACGCCTGGATATCGCGGTTTCGAACCGCGATTGGCCGTTTTCCGTTATGGCGCCTTTTTTTCGTTTTTAAAAAATGCTTTTGCAAATCACCCAAACTTGTTTAATGGCACTGGGGCAACCTAGCTTGTTGTTGGCACCTTGTGGCCAATCAGAGAGCACGTTAAACCAGGGGGAGGGGCTGGTAGGACGTCCTGAAAAGAGCCTGCACTCAGCCTCGTGGCTCATTCGCACCGGGGATTCTGAAGAGGGTGGAAGGGAGTTTGGGCAGGCAGGCAGGCAGGCAGTAAACTTTGCTGCGTCACAGCCTCCTTGGCTGTTTTCTAGATCTAGCTGAGCTAGGCTGAAGACCGGGAGAAAATTTTGGGTGGGTGAGTTTGGGAGGTGTGGGTAAACTGTTGGGTGTTGGGTGTTGCTTTTATAATTTTTTGCAAAGGGCCTGTGGGTGTTTTTTTCCTCACGAGATTGGCGTTTGCAATTTTCCCACACGGCCAGCAATTATTCTGCTGCGCCTTTTTTTTCTTCTAAAGGGTTTTTGCAAACAAGGGAGCCTGGTGATTTGGCCCTTGCCTCATGCAGGGCTGTTTTTCTCCGTGCCAGGGTCTCTCCGTGAAAGGGTCGCTTTCTGTGTTTCAAAAGCCAACTTTGCCAAAAACAACTGCAGCTCCCATTAGTCCTTGGCAGAACTAAAAAACTCCTTTTTGGGGAAAAAGGGACCCACTTTTGCCCTTTCATTGCTCAAATAGGGCAGTCTCTCCGTCAAAGGGTCGCTTCCTGTGTTTCAAAAGCCAACTTTGCCAAAAACAACTGCAGCTCCCATTAGTCCTTGGCAGAACTCAAAAAACTCCTTTTTGGGAAAAAAGGGACCCACTTTTGCCCTTTCATTGCTCGAATAGGGCAGTCTCTCCGTCAAAGGGTCGCTTCCTGTGTTTCAAAAGCCAACTTTGCCAAAAACAACTGCAGCTCCCATTAGTCCTTGGCAGAACTCAAAAAAATCCTTTTTGGGAAAAAAGGGACCCACTTTTGCCCTTTCATTGCTCAAATAGGGCAGTCTCTCCGTCAAAGGGTCGCTTCCTGTGTTTCAAAAGCCAACTTTGCCAAAAACAACTGCAGCTCCCATTAGTCCTTGGCAGAACTCAAAAAAATCCTTTTTGGGAAAAAAGGGACCCACTTTTGCCCTTTCATTGCTCAAATAGGGCAGTCTCTCCGTGAAAGGGTCGCTTCCTGTGTTTCAAAAGCCAACTTTGCCAAAAACAACTGCAGCTCCCATTAGTCCTTGGCAGAACTCAAAAAAATCCTTTTTGGGAAAAAAGGGACCCACTTTTGCCCTTTCATTGCTCAAATAGGGCAGTCTCTCCGTCAAAGGGTCGCTTCCTGTGTTTCAAAAGCCAACTTTGCCAAAAACAACTGCAGCTCCCATTAGTCCTTGGCAGAACTCAAAAAAATCCTTTTTGGGAAAAAAGGGACCCACTTTTGCCCTTTCATTGCTCAAATAGGGCAGTCTCTCCGTGAAAGGGTCGCTTCCTGTGTTTCAAAAGCCAACTTTGCCAAAAACAACTGCAGCTCCCATTAGTCCTTGGCAGAACTCAAAAAAACCCTTTTTGGGAAAAAAGGGACCCACTTTTGCCCTTTCATTGCTCAAATAGGGCAGTCTCTCCGTCAAAGGGTCGCTTCCTGTGTTTCAAAAGCCAACTTTGCCAAAAACAACTGCAGCTCCCATTAGTCCATGGCAGAACTCAAAAAAATCCTTTTTGGGAAAAAAGGGACCCACTTTTGCCCTTTCATTGCTCAAATAGGGCAGTCTCTCCGTCAAAGGGTCGCTTCCTGTGTTTCAAAAGCCAACTTTGCCAAAAACAAATGCAGCTCCCATTAGTCCTTGGCAGAACTCAAAAAAATCCTTTTTGGGGAAAAAAGGGACCCACTTTTGCCCTTTCATTGCTCAAATAGGGCAGTCTCTCTGTGAAAGGGTCGCTTCCTGTGTTTCAAAAGCCAACTTTGCCAAAAACAACTGCAGCTCCCATTAGTCCTTGGCAGAACTCAAAAAACTCCTTTTTGGGGAAAAAGGGACCCACTTTTGCCCTATCATTGCTCAAATAGGGCAGTCTCTCCGTCAAAGGGTCGCTTCCTGTGTTTCAAAAGCCAACTTTGCCAAAAACAACTGCAGCTCCCATTAGTCCTTGGCAGAACTCAAAAAAATCCTTTTTGGGAAAAAAGTGACCCACTTTTGCCCTTTCATTGCTCAAATAGGGCAGTCTCTGCGTCAAAGGGTCGCTTCCTGTGTTTCAAAAGCCAACTTTGCCAAAAACAACTGCAGCTCCCATTAGTCCTTGGCAGAACTCAAAAAACCCCTTTTTGGGAAAAAAGGGACCCACTTTTGCCCTTTCATTGCTCAAATAGGGCAGTCTCTCCGTCAAAGGGTCGCTTCCTGTGTTTCAAAAGCCAACTTTGCCAAAAACAACTGCAGCTCCCATTAGTCCTTGGCAGAACTCAAAAAAATCCTTTTTGGGAAAAAAGGGACCCACTTTTGCCCTTTCATTGCTCAAATAGGGCAGTCTCTCTGTGAAAGGGTCGCTTCCTGTATTTCAAAAGCCAACTTTGCCAAAAACAACTGCAGCTCCCATTAGTCCTTGGCAGAACAGGAAAGTACAGGTATCCCCTTGTAAAAAAATACAATTAGCTAAAAAATACATAGACGGTTTTGCGGCAGTTAAGATACCCTAATAACATAACACGTTGCCAATCAAGAAACAAGAAATATTTTTCACCACTTCCACGACACCTTTCCATCCCCCCATCTGTCTCCTGAAAACACTCCTGCTGTCATGAAACGTTCAGCTGTACGCGGGTCTGGGGGAGCAAGTCCTGATAGTGGTAAAGGCACAGCCAGGACACTGTGGGGGGCCAAAAAAGTAAGGGTGGGTCCCATCCGTCTGGAACGCCGAACTATGGGAGTGGGTGGACTTGATGAAGAAGCCGGCTGTTCGCATGCAGAAAGTACACAGCCCTCCACACCGAGCCAGTTGTCTTATAGAGCTGAGACCACAGGAAGATCAATGGAACATACAGGTTTAGCCATCCTGGAACTACAGATGGTGGATAGTCAGGATATAGATAACCCCACCCCTCCACCCGCTACTGACAGTGAGGAGGAGGTAGAGGAGGTTGTACCATCCAAACAAAAACTTTCTCAAGCTGACGAAAGGGTGCCCACGACTCCTATCTCAGTGGGCGTCCCCACAGTGGCTGTGGGGAGGCCTAGGTCTTATATTTGGGACCATTTCCATGTGCACTCTCAGAGTGCTACCTTGGCTGTTTGTAGGCACTGTGGGGCAAATATCAGCAGAGGCAGAGACCTGAGACATCTTTCGACCTCGGGGTTGAGTTCTCACTTGAAGCGACACCATCCCTCCATATCGGTACGAGGGGGAACTGCAAGCCCTTCCAGTGGCAGCATTAGCACACAAAGTTCTCCTGGTGAAGATGGTGGAAGGCAGACACAGTCCACCTTGGAGGATTGGGCCATTCCATTACCCAGAAAGAAAACGGGGGAAACATTACTCACACCCCAGCAGATAACCCAAACTGTGGGAGAGATGATTGCCCTTGATCACCATCCCTTCCGCCTGGTTGAACAAGAAGGCTTCGTACGCCTTATGAAACGGCTGTGCCCCCGATACAAAATCCCCTCCCGTCACACCTTTTCCAGAAAAGTAATTCCCGGCTTGTACGAGGGCTGTAAGGAACGCATTTCACAGATGTTGCGTAGCGCCATGGGAGGACACATCCATTTTACCTCTGACATTTGGTCAAGCTTGGGAGGAGGCCATTCCTACCTCTCTCTCACAGCACATTGGTGGGAGAAGGAAGGCAGTATGGATACATCCCATCGTTGGGCACTCCTCGCGTTGGAGGTTGTTGATCGAGATCACAAGGCAGAGACCATCTGCAGCTCTCTGGAAAACATTATGGGGGAGTGGATGCAGTATAGGCCGGAAGAAATGAGGAGGGGCTTTATGGTGACTGACGCTGGGAAAAATATGATCAAAGCGGTTGAAAGTGCCGGGTTTCAGAATGTGTCCTGCATGGCCCACATGCTTCACAATACCGTCAAGGAAGGTTTAAAGAGCCCGGAAGAGCAGCCAGCCAGCAACGCAAACATCTCCCTGCTGATCGAGCGCTGTAGAAAGATTGCAGGCTACTTCCACAGGAGCATCAAGGCAGCCCGGCAGCTGAGAGAGAGGCAGAGCCTTGAAGGCCTCCCGCAGCACAAGCTGCTCCAGGACGTCTCAACTCGGTGGAATTCAACCTTTAAAATGCTTGAACGCATGGTCGAGCAGCAGAAGGCGGTACACGGCATCTCGCTCACTTTGGTTGCGCCAGTTAGCAAACTTGTTCCAAATAAGCAAGAGTGGGACACCATCTCCCAGCTAGTAGACATACTAAAGCCATTCAAACATGCCACTGACACCCTTTCGGACTCAAAAGCCCTTCTTAGCCAGGCAGTGCCCATGGTCTTGAGGCTAAGGAGGCACCTAGAAAGGCTTGGGGCCGGTCGAACAATGGACTCCCTGGCTGGACCGCTGACACCGCCGGCCCAGGAGGTGGTGAGGAGGTTGTCCTTTGCTGTACGGAAACGCCTTGAGCCACTTCTTTCCAGCAAAGTCCATATGCTGGCGGCCTTGTGTGATCCCCGGCTAAAGTACAACGTCTGCCCAAAAGACTTTACCGTGTGGAAGGCCCAACTAGTTAACCTTGTAAGGGAGGTCTTTGCTGCCAGGGTGGAGGAAACGGGCACAGCGGCCCCTCTTCCGGAAATGCCTGTAACCCCCAGCACTAGCGCTAGTAGCGAGACAGAAAGTCCCGGGGAGCCGGGAGGTGTTTGCCGTAGGGATACGGATCTCAAGCAGCGACCAGGAAACGTATTTTTTGCGGAGACGGTGGCCATACTAGCCTGCTCTGAAGAATCCTCTTTGCTGGCTTCTGCTCAAAAGGTAGACTCGGCCGAATGCTCGGTCAACAGGTACTTTGAGGAGCCTCCTGAGATAATATCTTGTGATCCATTGGCCTATTGGGCTTCACGCGAACACATGTGGCCGGACCTGTCACACGTACCCCGCCAGTTCCTCAGCTGTCCTCCCACGAGCGTGCAGAGCGAAAGGGTCTTCAGCCTAGCGGGAGATGTAGTCACGCCCCACCGCAGCTTGCTGGACCCCCAAACAGTTGAGAAACTGGTTTTCCTGAAGGCCAACCTTCCCGTGTTGAATTTCCCAGATTTGGATTTTGACACCGACGGCTCTTAGAGCAATAGTTCTCCTTTAATCAGCTCTGCTTCAGAGTAACTTTGGCTAATTTGGTGGGTGGCCAGGGGTGGGGTTGCCCCTTTGGACTCTGTCAAACAACTCTCTCCTCTAACCTACAATGCTTTCCTCTCTCTTTTTCCTTCCTTTCTCGTCTTTATCATCACTCACCGTTGCCCACTGCTGTTTTTGGGTTCATCAATCACAAGGCGCCGTTTCCCGAATCATTGAATCATGGAACCATAGAAAAGTAGAGTTGGAATAGAACTCATGGGCCATCGAGTTCTCCCCCAACAGACACGCAGGAAGTTTCATTCAAAGCATTCCCGACAGATGGCCATCGAGCCTATGCTTAAAAGCTTCAAAAGAAGGAGGCCCCAACACAGTCCAGGGGAGACAGTTCCACTCCAGAACAGTCTTCACAGTCAGGAAGTTCTTCCTGATGTTCCGGTGGAATCACCATTCCACTTGTTGGAACACACTGCTCCGTCCTGTTGTCTTCTGGGCAGCAGAAAATAAGCTTGCTTCCTCCTCCCTATGACTACCCCTCACATATTTGTACATTGCTAACATTTCTCCTCTCAGCCTTCTCTTCTGCAGGCTAAACAATGATTACCAGCTAATAAAGCCTCTACTCATACTGCTTGATCAGACCCTTTTTCATTGTAGTCGGAATCCTCTATACACTTTCAAGCTTGAACGCATCTCCATTTATCTGCGTTGCCCAAAGTTGGACATATTATTCCAGGTGCGGTCTGACCACGGCAGAGTAGAGTGGGAACAGGACTGCCTTGGATCTAGACGACGATATTCCCCTGTTAATGCATGCCTAAAGCCCATTGGATATTTGCTCTGCCGCAAACCATAGTAGGCTCATTGTTATGTTGTTGTCCACGAGGACTCACAGACAGTTTTCTCACACAGTGCTGTCAAGCTAGGCGTCCAAAGAAATGTCGCTTGGAGTTACATTATGTTTAACAAAGTGAAGTTTCTTTCATTTGTCCCTGTTGAACTTAATAAAGTTACTTTTGGTCCATCTCTGTAGTCTGAAGTCACAAAGTTTTTTCTCTCCCTCAATAGTGACGCTCTAGAGGTAGAAGGATTTTTGGTGAGAAATTACTCCATGAAATCCTAGGTAGGATATGCATCCTCTTTGGGTACATTACGGATTTCATTCAATTCAATTTTTTAATTTTTTTGGTTCAAACATTATTTCCCTCATGAGCCAGGAATTTTTGGACTTCTCCAGATCCTAAGAGTTCCTGTACAGAAAGAGCAGTGATATATTTGATGAGGATACTTCGGATATTCATTTAAGGTGAAGGAATACGCCAGAGTCATATTTTTTTGATATATCTGTCCATCTGAACCTTTGAGGACGTGTTTTGCCACGGGGATTAATACAACACCTCGACTTGGGCCAGCAGTTCTCTAAAGTTTCATCTTTCACTGTCCCATCGGCTTGAGCGGTTGTGGTCGACGCAGTGGCCGCGGTACGGCCGCCTTTGGTCCCCCTTTCCCTCTGGCCGCGCACGTGGACGGTGGCGTTTGCCCGTCAGGGCATGTGCCTTTGCGGCTGCTAGTGACCTCTGGGCGCAGGTTCTGTCGAGTGCGAACCGAATTTTGCTGGCTTGTCGGTATAACTCAGAGGGTCAAATCCTCAAAGTCAGAGGAACACCATCAAATTTGGACAAATTTCTCAAAATGTAAACCTTGGGTCCCATCACCTTGAAAGGCTGTGATTGACGCTGTTGCTGCGGAACGGCCGCCTTTGGTTGTTCTGGCCCTCTGGCCGCGCACGTGGACGGTGGCGTTTGCCCGTCAGGGCGTGTGCCTTTGCGGCTGCTAGTGACCTCTGGGCGCATGTCCTCTGGCTACGGAAGTGCTTCTTGCTGCCTTGTTGGCAGCGACGATAGAAGAGGGTGGAATCACCGCACCGCTGAAAGCGGGACACCTCGGCCTTGTCCACCACTTCTCTAAATTTTCTTCTTCCACTGTCCCATCACCTTGAGAGGCAGTTGTCGACGCTGTTGCCGAGGGACAGACGCCTAAGGTTCCCCTCGCTCTCTGTCCGCGCCCGAGGACGGTGCCCTTTGCCTGTCAGGGCGTGTGCCTTTGCGGCTGCTAGTGACCCTTGGGCGCTGGTTCTGTTTGTTGGTAGGATGATAGAAGAGGGTGGAATCTCACCGCATAAAGTCTTACACTCAGAAGTAAGACTTGTAGTCTTCAACTATCTATGGAGAACTCTCGGACAGATTCAGAAAAGAAATTCCTGTTGGACATCAACGGCGTCACTTCCTTCAAGTCCATGCCATCCTGATGCTATGCCTGTAATATCACTACCTCCTTGAATCGGACGGGCAATAAAACATGGAGGATGGACCAGTTGGATCTTCTAACACTCCCAGGCACTGTCTTGTTTTTCAAAAAGGAATTCTTTTCAAAAGTGCCGTTTTTTCCCACGCTCTGCCTTCCTAACGGTCAAGCTCTCACATCTGCAGGTTTCTGGACTACGGCATTGCGATGACAATGCCAGTATGCGGTCCTCCAATTTTTGCATGAAGTCTCTTTTCTTTTTTGGTGTAGTGTGGACACAGCTCTGCAAAACCTCTACTAACTTGCAGACCACAGTCCACACCTACAGTGAGATGTTGCAAGAATAAAGTAAAGGTCTGTCAAACCCTCCTCATCCAATCCATGCTGTTGACAGTTATACATCTCTGTGGTTCCCTTTGGCTTCCTTCTCAACCCAGCTTTGGTCATTTACCTTTAATAACACCAGACACACACACAACTCTTCCCTCTAGTTCAACGCCATAGAAACATTAACCTGACATCAGAGCCGTAAAACATTCCAGTTCCGAAAAGCCTTCGAGGACTGTGGGGTGGATCGCTGGCAGATGAAGAATTGGTTTCCAGGCAAAGAGTATTTCGCACTTTATTGATTTTTAACTCTCAAACTACCTCATCTATGTGCAATTATTCAGCCCTCGGCCACAGAGCCGTGTTTTTACACCTCTGTTTTTTTAAGCAGGTAATGCTGTGACAGCTTTCTTATTTTATGTGTTATTGATGCAACATTTCCTTTAAGAAATATAAAATTTTGGGGTTTAATTGTTCACATTGTATTGCTGACGGCCACGCCCCATGGAAGCTGCTCAGAGTCCCTCCGGGAAGATGGGCCGGGTAATAACAATTAAGATCTTACTGTGGTATTAGAACAATCATTATTGATGTCATGATGTCCACGATTTCCCTGTGGAATGCCAGCTAGCTTGTGTCCTCCCGGGAAGGGTGCGGCCAGGGCCGCTGACGGTTTGCTGTCATGGAGTGTGCCTTTGTGGCGGCTACAGACTGTGTTGCTATGGTCTGGTTGACACATTAGTCAGTGGGGCTTGGGCCCACATTTCACTAGCAGACGTGAAGAATACACGCCCTTCCCCATGTGGGTTCTGTGGTGGGCGTGGGGCCGGCCAACGGTGGCCGGCCCCCCTGGTCAGTGGGGCTTGGGCCCACAGTTCACTAGCAGACGTGAAGAATACACGCCCTTCCCCATGTGGGTTCTGTGGTGGGCGTGGGGCCGGCCAACGGTGGCCGGCCCCCCTGGTCAGTGGGGCTTGGGCCCCCATTTCACTAGCAGACGTGAAGAATACACGCCCTTCCCCATGTGGGTTCTGTGGTGGGCGTGGGGCTGGCCAACGGTGGCTGGCCCCCCTGGTCAGTGGGGCCTGGGCCCCCATTTCACTAGCAGACGTGAAGAATACACGCCCTTCCCCATGTGGGTTCTGTGGTGGGCGTGGGGCTGGCCAACGGTGGCCGGCCCCCCTGGTCAGTGGGGCTTGGGCCCCCATTTCACTAGCAGACGTGAAGAATACACGCCCTTCCCCATGTCGGTTCTGTGGTGGGCGTGGGGCCGGCCAACGGTGGCCGGCCCCCCTGGTCAGTGGGGCTTGGGCCCACAGTTCACTAGCAGACGTGAAGAAGACACGTCTGAGGGGCTTGCGCCCACATTTCCAGGTATTTTACTTCTCTCTCTGTCTCTGGGAAGCGTGCCGGCCAACGGTGGCCGGCCCCCCTGAGCAGTATTTTAAGGTGCGGGCCTTGCCGCCTGTGGGTGTATCTTTCTTTCCTTTTGTTTTTGCTGCCTCACGGCCAACGTGGTCGTGTTTCCCGCGGTGCACCGCATCTCTCTTCTCTCTCGGCTGTTGTTCTTTACCCCTTTGTGCGATTTGGCACAGAAGCCTCCTTGGGGGCGGCCTCTCTTTCTTCCTTTTCGGGAAGCGTGCCGGGCAACGGTGGCCGGCCGGCCCTCAGTGAGCAGTATTGTGATGACTCATGGGCCATGTAGTCCCGTTCCTAGCGCTGTTGTGGCAGATGAAGAGGAAAACTTGGGTTTTCCACCATTTCAGCCAGTATTGGAACTTTCCCAGCCAGAACTGGAGCCCTTGCACCTGCAGGAGGATTGTCTTCCAGAAATCTGCCAAACAAGCCCTGAGTCAAAATCTCCCCCATTTTCTCGCCGTAGTTATTATCAACAACAAAAAGGAGTTCAACAGGCTAATCGCAGAAGCCTGAGAATCGCAGCCAGGCATTCAGCTGATTAAGACTGCTTTCATGAGAACCTTTAGGGAGTCATGCATCTGGACACAGAGATTGACTTTCGGTTCTGGTTCCCCTGAGAAGTGTTCTTTGGTGGGAACGGGACCCTATTTAGGTTCCTTGCCCTGAAGGAATTTTGCGGAGTCAATTCGTCAGCAACTGGAGTAGGTTGTGTGTGGACAGCGCTACTCCCGTTTCCAAGCCTTCGTTCCCGTTTCCAAGCCTTCGTTCACGTTCCCAGCCTTGTTTTGCTTCACGGACCTTGCTTTGCTTTCCAGGACCTTGCCAAGTATTTACCACGGATCTTGTCCCTGTTCCTCGTACCTTGTTGCCTTGTATCAAGCCTTGTGTTCCAAGAATCAAGTTTACTTCCTAGCCTTACATCAAGTTCCTTGGACTAAGAACCTTGTCATCTCCCCTCACTTTGCCTGGCAAAGTGGGTGTTTCGGTTATTGGATTACAACTTTGGACCTTAATATTTCATATTGGACATTGTTTCCTTGGACTAATTTTGACCTTTCCTGAAAGGTCTACTTCTGAACTATTTCCTACGCTTGCTTTTATTAATTTTATACATTTCCTTAATAAAAATATTAGATAGATTCTGGCCTCTGTGTTTGGTTATTGGGGCTCTGCAGCCTGGGTCGTGACAAGTATTTAAATGTGTGGGACACTCTTTTTCCCTCTGTGGGAAGCGTGCCGGCCAAAGGTGGCCGGCCTAGTATTTTAAGTTGTGGGCCACTCTTTTTCCCTCTGTGGGAAGCGTTGCCGGCCAAAGTTGGCCGGCCTAGTATTTTAAGTTGTGGGCCACTCTTTCTTCCTTTTCGGGAAGCGTGCCGGGCAACGGTGGCCGGCCCCCCTGAGCAATATTTCAAGGTGCGGGCCTTGCCGCCTGTGGGTGTATCTTTCTTTCCTTTTGTTTTTGCTGCCTCACTGCCAACGTGGTCGTGTTTCCCACGGTGCACCGCATCTCTCTTCTCTCTCGGCTGTCGTTCTTTACCCCTTAGTGCGATTTGGCACGGAAGCCTCCTTGGGGGCGGCCACTCTTTCTTCCTTTTCGGGAAGCGTGCCGGGCAACGGTGGCCGGCACCCCTGGGCAATATTTCAAGGTGCGGGCCTTGCCGCCTGTGGGTGTATCTTTCTTTCCTTTTGTTTTTGCTGCCTCACGGCCAACGTGGTCGTGTTTCCCGCGGTGCACCGCATCTCTCTTCTCTCTCGGCTGTCGTTCTTTACCCCTTTGTGCGATTTGGCACGGAAGCCTCCTTGGGGGCGGCCACTCTTTCTTCCTTTTCGGGAAGCGTGCCGGGCAACGGTGGCCGGCCGGCCCTCAGTGAGCAGTATTTAAATGTGTGGGACACTCTTTTTCCCTCTGTGGGAAGCGTGCCGGCCAAAGGTGGCCGGCCTAGTATTTTAAGTTGTGGGCCACTCTTTTTCCCTCTGTGGGAAGCGTTGCCGGCCAAAGTTGGCCGGCCTAGTATTTTAAGTTGTGGGCCACTCTTTCTTCCTTTTCGGGAAGCGTGCCGGGCAACGGTGGCCGGCCCCCCTGAGCAATATTTCAAGGTGCGGGCCTTGCCGCCTGTGGGTGTATCTTTCTTTCCTTTTGTTTTTGCTGCCTCACTGCCAACGTGGTCGTGTTTCCCACGGTGCACCGCATCTCTCTTCTCTCTCGGCTGTCGTTCTTTACCCCTTAGTGCGATTTGGCACGGAAGCCTCCTTGGGGGCGGCCACTCTTTCTTCCTTTTCGGGAAGCGTGCCGGGCAACGGTGGCCGGCACCCCTGGGCAATATTTCAAGGTGCGGGCCTTGCCGCCTGTGGGTGTATCTTTCTTTCCTTTTGTTTTTGCTGCCTCACGGCCAACGTGGTCGTGTTTCCCGCGGTGCACCGCATCTCTCTTCTCTCTCGGCTGTCGTTCTTTACCCCTTTGTGCGATTTGGCACGGAAGCCTCCTTGGGGGCGGCCACTCTTTCTTCCTTTTCGGGAAGCGTGCCGGGCAACGGTGGCCAGCCGGCCCTCAGTGAGCAGTATTTAAATGTGTGGGACACTCTTTTTCCCTCTGTGGGAAGCGTTGCCGGCCAAAGTTGGCCGGCCTAGTATTTTAAGTTGTGGGCCACTCTTTCTTCCTTTTCGGGAAGCGTGCCGGGCAACGGTGGCCGGCCCCCCTGAGCAATATTTCAAGGTGCGGGCCTTGCCGCCTGTGGGTGTATCTTTCTTTCCTTTTGTTTTTGCTGCCTCACTGCCAACGTGGTCGTGTTTCCCACGGTGCACCGCATCTCTCTTCTCTCTCGGCTGTCGTTCTTTACCCCTTAGTGCGATTTGGCACGGAAGCCTCCTTGGGGGCGGCCACTCTTTCTTCCTTTTCGGGAAGCGTGCCGGGCAACGGTGGCCGGCACCCCTGGGCAATATTTCAAGGTGCGGGCCTTGCCGCCTGTGGGTGTATCTTTCTTTCCTTTTGTTTTTGCTGCCTCACGGCCAACGTGGTCGTGTTTCCCGCGGTGCACCGCATCTCTCTTCTCTCTCGGCTGTCGTTCTTTACCCCTTTGTGCGATTTGGCACGGAAGCCTCCTTGGGGGCGGCCACTCTTTCTTCCTTTTCGGGAAGCGTGCCGGGCAACGGTGGCCGGCACCCCTTGGCAATATTTCAAGGTGCGGGCGTCGTCGCCTGTGGGTGTATCTTTCTTTCCTTTTGTTTTTGCTGCCTCACGGCCTACGTGGTCGTGTTTCCCGCGGTGCACCGCATCTCTCTTCTCTCTCGGCTGTCGTTCTTTACCCCTTTGTGCGATTTGGCACAGAAGCCTCCTTGGGGGCGGCCTCTCTTTCTTCCTTTTCGGGAAGCGTGCCGGGCAACGGTGGCCGGCCGGCCCTCAGTGAGCAGTATTTAAATGTGTGGGACACTCTTTTTCCCTTTGTGGGAAGCGTGCCGGCCAAAGGTGGCCGGCCTAGTATTTTAAGTTGTGGGCCACTCTTTTTCCCTCTGTGGGAACCGTTGCCGGCCAAAGTTGGCCGGCCTAGTATTTTAAGTTGTGGGCCACTCTTTCTTCCTTTTCGGGAAGCGTGCCGGGCAACAGTGGCCGGCCCCCCTGAGCAATATTTTAAGGTGCTGGCCTTGCCGCCTGTGGGTGTATCTTTCTTTCCTTTTGTTTTTGCTGCCTCACGGCCAACGTGGTCGTGTTTCCCACGGTGCACCGCATCTCTCTTCTCTCTCGGCTGTCGTTCTTTACCCCTTAGTGCGATTTGGCACGGAAGCCTCCTTGGGGGCGGCCACTCTTTCTTCCTTTTCGGGAAGCGTGCCAGGCAACGGTGGCCGGCACCCCTTGGCAATATTTCAAGGTGCGGGCCTTGCCACCTGTGGGTGTATCTTTCTTTCCTTTTGTTTTTGCTGCCTCACGGCCAACGTGGTCGTGTTTCCCACGGTGCACCGCATCTCTCTTCTCTCTCGGCTGTCGTTCTTTACCCCTTTGTGCGATTTGGCACGGAAGCCTCCTTGGGGGCGGCCACTCTTTCTTCCTTTTCGGGAAGCGTGCCGGGCAACGGTGGCCGGCACCCCTTGGCAATATTTCAAGGTATGGGCCTTGCCGGCTGTGGCTTTTTCTTTCTTTTCTTTTCTTGCCTCCAGTAAGTTACAACACAATCACACAATAAACACAATCACAACACCAAAAAAAGGCCAAAACCCACAACAGGCAATGTGCCATGCTTTCTATATTTAGTAATTATATATAATACAAAATAATAAATACAGCCAGACTTTTGAGCTGCAAGGATATTCAGTGCAATTCAACCAGACCAATAAAAGATTAACCTTCGAAAAAGGCGACCAGGCTTTGAAACAGTGATACTACTCTGAATCTGACCAACCAAAGAATTCCCCTAGATAGCAAGCACCCAGGCTTTGAACCACCGAGGCTATTCATTACAATTCTACCCCCCTAAAAGGCAACTACCTAACCTTCCAAGCAGCAAGCCTATTCCTTTCTATTCCACCTCACCAAACAAGGATTCCCATAAGAAAATGGCCAGGCTTTCAGGCTACGAAGCTATTATTCACTGTTATTCCACCTACCTAACAAAGAATTCCCATACACCACAGCAACGCGTGGCCGGGCACAGTAAACTATAAAATTGTGCAATAAATCTTAGGAAAGGGCAAACACTCTGCAATTTAGCAAACAAGCAGGGTGGATTGTGTTCTCCCACTGTACCAAATTTGATCAGTATAGCTGAAAAAATGAGAGCAGGAGAGCCCCCGACCCCCCCCCCCGGGCTGTTTTTGGGCGACCGCGCATGCGCGTCCGCCATTAACGAATTAATTTCGAAAATAACGAATTTTCGTTAATTTCAAAAAATTTTGGGGACAAAATTCGTAATTAGCAACAAAAACGAAAAACTGCCCCCTCTAGTTTTGAAACGAGTTTAGTATCAAATTTTTCATGGATCGATCAAGCCTAGCCAGCAAATATGGAAAACACAAGATTGGCCATCAGACTGGGAAAAATCAATTTATATCCTCATACCAAAAAAGGGAAACGCTAAAGAATGCTCAAACATCCATACAGTGGCACTTATTTCCCATGGCAGTAAGATAATGCTCAAGATCCTGCAAGGCAGACTCCAGCAATACATGGAGCGAGAGTTGCCAGATGTCCAAGCTGGGTTCAGAAAAGGCAGAGGAATGAGAGGCCAAATTCCCAATATCCACTGGATAATGCAAGAATGGAGGAAGCCAGGGAGTTTCAGAAAAATATCTACTTCTGCTTTATTGACTATTCTAAAGCCTTCTAAAGCCTTCGACTGTGTGGATCATAATAAACTATGGCATGTTCTTGGTGGTATGGGGATACCTAGTCACCTTGTCTGTCTCCTGAGAAATCTGTATAAAGACCAAGTAGCCACAGTAAGAACAGGTCACGGAACAACAGACTGGTTCAAGATTGGGAAAGGAGTGCGGCAGGGCAGAGCCGGGGATCACACAAGGCCGCCAGCATATGGACTTTGCTGGAAAGAAGTGGCTCAAGGCGTTTCCGTACAGCAAAGGACAACCTCCTCACCACCTCCTGGGCCGGCGGTGTCAGCGGTCCAGCCAGGGAGTCCATTGTTCGACCGGCCCCAAGCCTTTCTAGGTGCCTCCTTAGCCTCAAGACCATGGGCACTGCCTGGCTAAGAAGGGCTTTTGAGTCCGAAAGGGTGTCAGTGGCATGTTTGAATGGCTTCAGTATGTCTACTAGCTGGGAGATGGTGTCCCACTCTTGCTTATTTGGAACAAGTTTGCTAACTGGTGCAACCAAAGTGAGCGAGATGCCGTGTACCGCCTTCTGCTGCTCGACCATGCGTTCAAGCATTTTAAAGGTTGAATTCCACCGAGTTGAGACGTCCTGGAGCAGCTTGTGCTGCGGGAGGCCTTCAAGGCTCTGCCTGTCTCTCAGCTGCCGGGCTGCCTTGATGCTCCTGTGGAAGTAGCCTGCGATCTTTCTACAGCGCTCGATCAGCAGGGAGATGTTTGCGTTGCTGGCTGGCTGCTCTTCCGGGCTCTTTAAACCTTCCTTGACGGTATTGTGAAGCATGTGGGCCATGCAGGACACATTCTGAAACCCGGCACTTTCAACCGCTTTGATCATATTTTTCCCAGCGTCAGTCACCATAAAGCCCCTCCTCATTTCTTCCGGCCTATACTGCATCCACTCCCCCATAATGTTTTCCAGAGAGCTGCAGATGGTCTCTGCCTTGTGATCTCGATCAACAACCTCCAACGCGAGGAGTGCCCAACGATGGGATGTATCCATACTGCCTTCCTTCTCCCACCAATGTGCTGTGAGAGAGAGGTAGGAATGGCCTCCTCCCAAGCTTGACCAAATGTCAGAGGTAAAATGGATGTGTCCTCCCATGGCGCTACGCAACATCTGTGAAATGCGTTCCTTACAGCCCTCGTACAAGCCGGGAATTACTTTTCTGGAAAAGGTGTGACGGGAGGGGATTTTGTATCGGGGGCACAGCCGTTTCATAAGGCGTACGAAGCCTTCTTGTTCAACCAGGCGGAAGGGATGGTGATCAAGGGCAATCATCTCTCCCACAGTTTGGGTTATCTGCTGGGGTGTGAGTAATGTTTCCCCCGTTTTCTTTCTGGGTAATGGAATGGCCCAATCCTCCAAGGTGGACTGTGTCTGCCTTCCACCATCTTCACCAGGAGAACTTTGTGTGCTAATGCTGCCACTGGAAGGGCTTGCAGTTCCCCCTCGTACCGATATGGAGGGATGGTGTCGCTTCAAGTGAGAACTCAACCCCGAGGTCGAAAGATGTCTCAGGTCTCTGCCTCTGCTGATATTTGCCCCACAGTGCCTACAAACAGCCAAGGTAGCACTCTGAGAGTGCACATGGAAATGGTCCCAAATATAAGACCTAGGCCTCCCCACAGCCACTGTGGGGACGCCCACTGAGATAGGAGTCGTGGGCACCCTTTCGTCAGCTTGAGAAAGTTTTTGTTTGGATGGTACAACCTCCTCTACCTCCTCCTCACTGTCAGTAGCGGGTGGAGGGGTGGGGTTATCTATATCCTCACTATCCACCACCTGTTGTTCCAGGACGGCTAAACCTGTATGTTCCATTGATCTTCCTGTGGTCTCAGCTCTATAAGACAACTGGCTCGGTGTGGAGGGCTGTGTACTTTCTGCATGCGAACAGCCGGCTTCTTCATCAAGTCCACCCACTCCCTTAGTTCGGCGTTCCAGACGGATGGGACCCACCCTTACTTTTTTGGCCCCCCACAGTGTCCTGGCTGTGCCTTTACCACTATCAGGACTTGCTCCCCCAGACCCGCGTACAGCTGAACGTTTCATGACAGCAGGAGTGTTTTCAGGAGACAGATGGGGGGATGGAAAGGTGTCGTGGAAGTGGTGAAAAATATTTCTTGTTTCTTGATTGGCAACGTGTTATGTTATAAAGGGTATCTTAACTGCCGCAAAACCGTCTATGTATTTTTTAGCTAATTTTATTTTTTTACAAGGGGATACCTGTACTTTCCAGTTCTGCCAAGGACTAATGGGAGCTGCAGTTGTTTTTGGCAAAGTTGGCTTTTGAAACACAGGAAGCGACCCTTTCACGGAGAGACTGCCCTATTTGAGCAATGAAAGGGCAAAAGTGGGTCCCTTTTTTCCCAAAAAGGATTTTTTTGAGTTCTGCCAAGGACTAATGGGAGCTGCAGTTGTTTTTGGCAAAGTTGGCTTTTGAAACACAGGAAGCGACCCTTTCACGGAGAGACTGCCCTATTTGAGCAATGAAAGGGCAAAAATGGGTCCCTTTTTTCCCAAAAAGGATTTTTTTGAGTTCTGCCAAGGACTAATGGGAGCTGCAGTTGTTTTTGGCAAAGTTGGCTTTTGAAACACAGGAAGCGACCCTTTCACGGAGAGACTGCCCTATTTGAGCAATGAAAGGGCAAAAATGGGTCCCTTTTTTCCCAAAAAGGATTTTTTTGAGTTCTGCCAAGGACTAATGGGAGCTGCAGTTGTTTTTGGCAAAGTTGGCTTTTGAAACACAGGAAGCGACCCTTTGACTGAGAGACTGCCCTATTTGAGCAATGAAAGGGCAAAAGTGGGTCCCTTTTTTCCCAAAAAGGATTTTTTTGAGTTCTGCCAAGGACTAATGGGAGCTGCAGTTGTTTTTGGCAAAGTTGGCTTTTGAAACACAGGAAGCGACCCTTTCACGGAGAGACTGCCCTATTTGAGCAATGAAAGGGCAAAAGTGGGTCCCTTGTTTCCCAAAAAGGAGTTTTTTTAGTTCTGCCAAGGACTAATGGGAGCTGCAATTCTTTTTGGCAAAGTTGGCTTTTTATTCAGAGACCCTGGCATGGAGAAAAACAGCCCTGCATGAGGCAAGGGCCAAATCACCAGGCTCCCTTGTTTCCAAAAACCCTTTAGAAGAAAAAAAGGCGCAGCAGAATAATTGCTGGCCGTGTGGGAAAATTGCAAACGCCAATCTCGTGAGGAAAAAAACACCCACAGGCCCTTTGCAAAAAATTATAAAAGCAACACCCAACACCCAACAGTTTACCCACACCTCCCAAACTCACCCACCCAAAATTTTCTCCCGGTCTTCAGCCTAGCTCAGCTAGATCTAGAAAACAGCCAAGGAGGCTGTGACGCAGCAAAGTTTACTGCCTGCCTGCCTGCCTGCCCAAACTCCCTTCCACCCTCTTCAGAATCCCCGGTGCGAATGAGCCACGAGGCTGAGTGCAGGCTCTTTTCATTCAGGATGTCCTACCAGCCCTTCCCCCTGGTTTAACGTGCTCTCTGATTGGCCACAAGGTGCCAACAACAAGCTAGGTTGCCCCAGTGCCATTAAACAAGTTTGGGTGATTTGCAAAAGCATTTTTTAAAAACGAAAAAAAAGGCGCCATAACGGAAAACGGCCAATCGCGGTTCGAAACCGCGATATCCAGGCGTGTGGACAACCAAGGTTCAATATTGCTTCAAAACTAACGAAAATAACGAATTAATAACGGATAACGGGGAAAACGAATTATTTGAGCAAGCCTAATATCCACCTACCTTCTTCTAGCATTTCCCTGGGAGTGAGGTCTCAGAATTCTGCATCAAACACACTCTAGTCACCAAAGCTATGTTTAGTTTACCAAATGCTACTTGGAGGACCCCCTGTGATCACAGTATCTGGGAAAAATGCAAGAAATCTATGACACGAAGTAAATAACACAAAACACAAGGGGAATTGGCTGAATTTGAATATTTTTATTTATTTATATGAATCCAGCGAATTCTTCTTGGGCCTCGTCCATGCCTTCAAGGCACGCAGCACTTGTTCAGATGTGGATATGGACAATTGTTGAGAGATTCCGCAAACACGTAGCCCGAGGGACAGGCCCAGTCTCTGCGCTGGCAGAGGCCCCTCCGGTTATTGCAGGTATATGTACCCAGGGGGGTCCCTTCCTCGCCCACCTGCTTAGGCTCTGCAGAAAGAGAGAAAAACAGAATATAGTATCTCATTTTTGTCAGAAGAAAATGAAGCAATGTTTATGCTCTTCCCTGCCTTGGTACCCCAATTGTGGAATACGGAGTAACTTCAATATTGATTCCTTTTCAAAGCCATTTCAAAACATGAGGTTTCTATGGAACCATTGGAGCCTAATTTACTTTTCAATAAAAGAATACTTTTTGTTGGAAAAGTTATTTTTGTAAACATGAAGATTATTCACTAAATTTAACCCACCCCACTCAAAATCCCTAATACATTTGGTTACTGCTGCTAGTAAAAACCAGATCAATACTATGTTAATGTGAGATTTGTGTATTGATAGTGTCTAAATGCAATTTGTGTCTTGCTTGTATTGCATACTGATTGCATCATCCAGAGTGTACTATAGTCTGGAAAGAGTTAATTTCTAAGAAACTGTGATGTCCTTGATGTGTGGCTGGGGAGTGTCCAGACACAAGTGTGTATGCATTGCTGATTGCATCAGTTCAGTTGTCTTCTGAGTTGAGTTGAGTGCTGTCTGCTGAGAGTGAGAGTCCTGTGTTCATTGTCTACAAGTCTGTTTGCCTTAATTATTACTGCTTACGTAAAACTTTGTATATAGTTTTACTAAAGTCTCTGGGTGTCTCTTCGTTCTGCATTCCACTGATTCCATCCAACTACTGCTGCACTGCAAATTACTCTGATATACTATTGATAAATTGAGTTTCCAGGTGGTCCAGGAGGTCAAATATGTACAAGTTAATATCTCAATCATAAATTCAAATTTATTTAACAATAACTACAGTAAAACATGGGAGATTAAAAAAGACTTGTAAAGGTGGTTTAAAGATTTCGCTCATGGGTAGAATTGCAGTAATTAAGATGAATGTGTCACCAAAGATTTAATAATAATAATAATTCCCAATGATAGTAAATGACAGTCCATTGAAATAATGGCAAAAATGTCAATGTTCATCAGGCAAGGGAAGAGGCCAGAACCAGATTCAAGACACTACAAGATAGTAAGAAAAAAGAGGCATTATTGTGCTTGTTGCCTGACATGATTGAGAACAAAAGATTACTGCTACTATATGGTGCCAATTTGAAATTTGGGATACATAACTTTCTTTGACATGACAAAATTGAAGCAGATTCAACTCCTTCAAAAGGAGTTAGTTTTCTCCATGAAAGAAATATAGGTGATGAAGACCTATGGAATAGATGGGCTAGATTAATGGACTATACTGATGAAGGAAAAATATCTCACTCTACTCACCAATGGTATCTGGAACAATGTCATCCACTGGGATGGCTTGAACTTGAAAAACCATATAGGCAATGGCAAAGAACAGAAGAAGCATCTTCATGGTGAAAGACTGGCTAGGATCTCACGTTCAATGAACAGACGACTAGGACTCTGAAGAATCTTTGAGGATAACACACAATATGAGTTGTATTTATACAGGGTTTTATGGCAATGCCCCAAGATGTTTCTGGTAAATGTGGCTCTGGTTCCAATTAATTGGGGGGGGGGAGGTTGTTGGACATAGCTCACAGGTGTGTGGTTCCCATAAGGCATGATGCCAGTGTTTGGTGGGAGGATATTGAGTGATAATTTTTCACATGTTTAAATTCACAACGATGTTTGGTGATAAAGATTGGTTTTTTGAAAATCAACAATTGCCCCACATTTGATTAACTGAAGCATGAGATCATGTTGTCCTCTTCTAATGGATAATCTGTAAGAACTACGACCCACAATGTTGAAAGAAACTAACAGATATGAGGTCATGGCTATTATATACAATTTCACATCCAGGAGGTTTGTGATGTAAAGGGATAAAAACAAGAAAAACAGATAATTATTTTAATGCAAGGTTGTAGAATGGATTTTCTGGAGACAGGGGGACCAGACATTCCCTGTACTTACTTACCTACTTAGGCGATCCCTCATTGTCCAAGTGTGATGGCCTCCCAAGGGTAGTGTCTTGGTGATGGGTACATAGGTGACTGTAGAGCCTTATTCTTGTCCTACCACTTAATGGATTGTCACCTTGTCGTGGTGAGGAAGCTTGCGTGTTCCAATGAACCTGTGGCACAACCACCGGAGTCATGCACTCCCAGGAGTGGCCACAAGGGAGGATCCCGATAAAGAACAATCCGAAGACCCAAAACCTCAATAGCGGAGCAGGCGGAGGATAACATGGTACATGTTACAACGGCGGTGAAGGCGGAAGAAGGCTGCAACAGACTGAGAAGCCACTCTCGTTGTGTTAACCACACCATTGCTGGAACCTCACTCTGTGAAGACTGTGTGTTGACCGGCCGTGCACTGACCTCCACACATTAAAAAAAATCACGCACAGGCGTCTTCCAAGAAAAATAAAAACAAAGCTACAAAAGTTCCATGGTGATCAGCGAGTGGAGACGGAGACAGGACTGTGAAATCTGGAAGCCCCTAGTCACAGACTGGCACATGGGCAGTGGATATGGACTCAGTCATTCTACCTCAAGGTCCGAGGCAGTTGAGTAGTCCGGCAGCTGTATCCATGACTGAGCAGCCCTTTTTAGGATCCACTCTGCTCACCTCACACGGGGAAGGGACTAGAAAAGGTACCCTAAACATAGTCTTCCTCTCTTATCCCTGACTGGACTGCCGCGTCCAGAGGGGTCACCACTCTTCAGCCAAAAAAGAGAAATGAACGTTGGAACATGGAACGTACGGACACTGTTGGATAACACTGACAGTGAACGCCCTGAACGCAGGATTGCTATCATTGCAAGGGAGCTGGGATGCTTTAACATTGACATAGCAGCCCTTCAGGAGACCCAGAGAGCAGGAGAGGGGCAGCTGAAGGAAGAAAAGGGAGGCTACACCTTCTTCTGGAAGAATACACGGAGTTGGCTTTGTTATCAGAAATAACCTGGTGAAGCACCTGACTGAAGCACCCACTGGCATCAATGAACAACTCTCAACCCTCCTAATTAACCTTGCCATAAACCAACAGGCAACCATCATATGTGCCTATGCACCAACACTAGATGCTGACGAAGACATCAAGGAAAATTTTTATTGTCAGCTGGACACCATCCTATCAGAGATACCTAAGGAGGACAAAATCATCCTTTTGGGGGACTTTAATGCCAGAGTCTCCACAAAGTCAACATTGACACTGAAATACAACACCGCCTGAGCTCTGCAAGTGGAGCATTATTCAGAATGAAGCAGAGTGTTTGATGATCGGGACATCCGTAGAGATACCAAGGTGCTTGTTTACAAAGCAATTGTCCTCCCAACCCTGCTCTGCGCCTGCAAAACGTCACACTCAACTACTGGAGCATTTCCATCAGCGTTGCCTCTAAAAAATCCTTTAAATCTCTTGGGAAGACAGGTGGACAAATGTCAGCGTGCTTGAGGAAGCAAAGACCACCAGCATTCAAGCGATGCTCCTACGCCATCAACTCCGCTGGACTGGCCACGTTGTCCGAATGCCTGATCACCGTCTCCCAAAGCAGTTGCTCTACTCCGAACTCAAGAACGGGAAACGTAATGTTGGTGGGCAGGAAAAGAGATTTAAAGATGGGCTTAAAACCAACCTTAAAAACTGTGGCATAGACACTGAGAACTGGGAAGCCCTGGCCTTTGAGCGCTCTAATTGGAGGTCATCCGTGACCAGCAGTGCTGCGGAGTTTGAAGAGGCACGAATGGAGGGCTTAAGGGAGAAACATGTCAAGAGGAAGGAGCGTCAAGCCAACCCTGACCGGGACTGCCTTCCACCTGGAAACCGATGTCCTCACTGCGGGAGAACATGCAGATCAAGAATAGCTCTCTTCAGCCATCTACAGACACACACCCAAGATGGAAGACAATCATCCTCAAACTACGAGGGATCGCCTAAGTAAGTAAGTATTTGTAATGAAGTGTGAATTTTGGTTTACAGATGTCATGTTTAATTGTGTGTTTATGTTTGAAAGGGTAAGTATTAGAGTTACCAGTGCGTGGGGGATGGTAGCCAGTTCAGCATTCTGAGGCAGGTTGCCATAGAAACGTAGCTGCTTCTGTAGAAATGTAACTAGCAAGAAAGGGGCGGAGTTAGCTGGATGAAAAAGGAGGGAATGTTTTAAAAAGAGTTCAGTCTGTAATCGGAAGAATTACAGGGAAAGCCTGGTTCTGGGGTGGTTAGAACCAGGGAAGTTGAAATGTCAGTCTGTGCTCTGCTGAGGTACGGTTAAGACTGATTCTCAGGTGGAGGATCAGGGAGACTCAATTGGTCATTTTGAGTCAGTTTAAAATAAGTTTGGTGGCTTATTTTAAGGTAGTCTGTTTCCAGATAAGGAACAGATAGTCTGTGATTGAAATTCACAGGGTGACTGCGGTTTAAAGCAGTAGAGAAGGAAGTGTTATTTTAAGGAATTTGAAACACCTCAATATAGTTTTGCAACAGTTAATCTAAGTGCCTCTAAAGAGAAGTTACTGTAACCATTAGGCTTGTGCCTGAATAAATGTGTTATTGTTCTTTCTACCATCTAAGCCTCTGTCATCTATATTACCATCTAAAGCAAACAGGGAGAAAGAAGAAAAATAAAATTTAAAAAGTCTCCTTTCTAAGTAGCTAGTGGCTATATCGTCCATAGTGGTGGCAAGAGTTGATAATCCCCTTAACATCTGGTGGCCGCATTATAACCATAAGCTTTTAAATAAAACATCTTTAATAACTGGTGGCAGTGGGTATAAAATATATAATAATAATATAAATATAATTAATTAATAGAAACTCGTCCACATCTCTGCAATTGGCATCAGAGGTGGGATAAAAAAGATTTCCCCTTGTCTGACATCTTTGCAATTTGGTTGAAGAGGTGGGATTTTAAAAAGATTCCCCCCTGCCTGAAAGAACCTTAGACGTAATTAGTTCTCCGGAGTATTCTTGTCCTGCATGTTCTTCCCCAGTGAGGAGATCAGTTTCCAGGTTGGAAGGCGGTCTCGGTCCTCTTGGCACGTTTCTCCCTTTTGCTCTCCATTCATTCCTCTTCAAATTCCACTGCACTGACCTCCAGCTAGAGCCTGTCCATCTGTCTTTCCAAGAGATTTGCAGGCTTTTTCAGATGCAACGCTGATGGAATCATTCTAGGAGTTGAGTGTGTCATCTGTAGACAATCCACGTTTCACAGGCATATAACAGGGTTTGGAGGACAATAGCTTTATAAACAAGCGCCTTGGTATCCCTATGGATGTCCTGATCATCAAACACTCTCTGCTTCATTTGGAAAAAATGCTGCACTCGCAGAGCTCAGGCGGTATTGCATTTCAATGTCAATGTTGATTTTTGTTGGAAGGTGGCTGGTAAGGGAGCAGAAATGGTTAACATTTTTAAACATTACACCATTAAGCTGTATTTTTGGCATTGCAGAGGGATTGGCTGGTGAGTGCTGGAAGAGCATTTTAGTTTTCTGTATGTTCAATGAGAGGCCGAGCTTCTCGTATGCTTCTGCAAAGGTTTTTAGAGTGGCTCTAAAAAACGCATTCTGCTTCTCCTACATCTTTTGCAAAACATGTCGTTGTCACCTATGCTGAACATTTCCACTATTAATTAGCAACAAAACAACATCTCAATACTTAGAAAAACCAAACAATGTCTAGGGGTGCATCTTGAAAGGGCTGAAGTGGTGATGCTGATCCAGAGTTGAATACTTTGGATCAGCATCACTGGAGGCTACATTCTCTTGAGTTTGCTTGGGACTTTGTGGAGACAAAACTGCATGACTCTAAACTGCCTCAGCTGGATAACAGCTGCACAGCTGAGCAGTGCTGGAACTGGTTCGGTGCTGCTCACCTTGTCCTCTTGATCAACTATTTCTTGCCCACTGAGCATGAAATTGGTACTGTTTGAAACTTACACCTGGAGTGACGATATCCAGAATGACATAAAGACATTAGAGAGAGGAGAAAGAGGAGTCTCTCCCTCCTTCCTCCATGTCTTCTCTTATCAGCTCATCACTCTGGATGTCATCAAACCAGGCACCGGGCAATGAACAGTACTATTTTTGTGACCAGTAAGCACTGCAAGTAACAGATTGAGGGGACAAAGCAGGTGTCATCGCCTTGTTTTCTTAGCCACTAATTTCACATTATCATTGGAAGAAATCATATATGAGATATTTAGGATTTCCTGCTTCCATCTGAACTATGAAGGTGGATTGTTGTTAGAGTTATTCCTATGAAATGCATGGGAAGGGCTCTCCTTGACACCACAAGCCACATCTGGCACCTAGACAGACCACAGCACCATTTCTTTTATTTATTTCTTTTTTGTTCTAGTACAGCAATTTACTTTAGATATTGTGGAACTGCTATGATTTCATGTTTGTTGGCTTCATTCTGCTTTTTGGGCCACAAATTCTGCAGGTCTCCATAGAAAGGTCAAAGGAATGGGAGCCTTTTCAGCCTTCAGCTAATCTGATTTGAATGAAACAGTCATTTCCCCAAAATCCTTTATCAGTGTTGGACTGTGCAAATTAAAACATTTGTACAGTTATCAGCACAACATCCTCCTTGTGTGAACCACACATATGTGACCTATGTAAACTATGGCCAAGGTTCCTTATCTATTGGCACCAGGACAACATCTACGGGAAGCACCCTGAGTTCTTGCCAGAAGAACTTGTATAAATACAAGCCTTCTTGGGTCTCATCTTCAAAGACTTTCCAGATTTCTATTCTTCTCTTCATTGACAGTGAGATCCTAGCCAATCTTCCACTATGAAGTTGATCCTTCTGCTCTTTGCCATTGCCTTCATGGTCTTTCATGTCCAAGCCAACCCAGTGATTGAGGTCTTCAAAGATGTCATTGGTAAGTACAATGTTCTTGTCTCTTTAGTCCTTCATGGGGTTCCTACACACTCCTTCAAAAGCTTCCACTTTTTACTTTTAAAGCATGGATATGGATCCCTTTGCCTACATTTGTTTTTTGTACAGTCAGAAAACTATTGTCTATTAAATTCAATGTGTGTTTGTTTGC
The DNA here is from genome assembly GCF_035594765.1 of Anolis carolinensis. NCBI lineage: Eukaryota > Metazoa > Chordata > Lepidosauria > Squamata > Anolidae > Anolis > Anolis carolinensis. Next base: position 7,877,710 of record NC_085841.1, read on the forward strand.
ATTCAGTATTACCCACTGAACTCAATGGGGCTTTCACCTAAGTTTGTGTCTGTGTATGTGCATGTGGCTTCTGATCACCTAATGACTTTGGGTGACACCATGAATTTCATTGGATTTCTTTAGGCAAGGAGCCCTCAGCAATGGTTTTGCCAGTTCCTTCCTGTGATGTAGTCTATATTGTTGGAGGTCTCCCATCCTTACTCTTGATGTACTTTTGATAATTCCTTGCAGAAGACAATCATTCTACAGACAACACCGGCTCTTCGGTGGGAATCATAGTGGGATATTTCACACCTATGTGAGAGCAAAAAACTTAATGTGCTGTTTTACCAGCAGCTGTAGAAAAAGCTCTCAGGAATTTGTAATGAAATAATTTGAGTTGTGAAAAAAATGTGTTTAATGTTTACAAAATAATTGGGTTTTGCAAAAACAACAACCACCATCACCACCACCATATAAATATTTTACTCAAATATAAATTAGGCCTCAATGGCTCTGTATAAAATTCATGTCTTGAGCTGGCAATGAAAAGGAAATTATGTTGGTGTCACTCTACCTTTGGAGAGGAGGTCATTCCACAAGTGGTGTCCCAAGATAGAGAAGAAAGGAAAAATTTCCTTATCGTTTCTGACAAAAATGAGATACTATATTCTGTTTTTCTCTCTTTCTGCAGAGCCTAAATTGGTAGATGAGGAAGGAACCACCCTGGCCACATACACCTGCAACAACAAGAAGGGTATCTGTCAGCGCAGAGACTGGGCCTGTCCCTCAGGCTACATATTTGTGGAATCTCTCAACGATTGTCCAAATAAGAAAATGAACAAGTGCTGCACCTGTTCATAACTTCTGAGATATATGGTCCTCAGCCAGAGAAAGAATGATTTATTGGATTCATATAAATAAAAAAACCCTATTTTAATTCAGCAAATCTCCCTTTGTGGTTTGTGTTATTTCCTCCAAGGCATTGATTTCTTATGCTTTTCCAGATATTGTGATCACAGATGGTCTTCCAGGCATTGGGGAAATATGCCATCTATGGTATGTTTGAAAAGGAATTCTGAGACATTGTACTCAGCAAAAACAATAAGAGGATGGATAAATATGCCAACTTCTTTGCATTTCTTGCCAGTTAATACCTGCCATAGCCTGAAGACAAGCCATCCTTGTCTTCAGGCTATGGCATCTTTTCAGGTACTATGTCTGGAAAGAACTTTCCATATAATCTCCCATACCTGCCCTTTACCATATGTTATGAACTCCATAAATGAGCATGGCCCAACAGACCTTAATTGAAGCTGTGGACAGGACCCAACAATTGCTTTGACCTGACACTATTGTGGAATCCAACAGACTCATGAGGGGGACAATCTCTCTCTCCCACTGCAAACCTTTGCACCCCAATCTTCTCATATATAGCATCTTACATTTTACTATGTGTAACAATATCCAGAATTGGCTATTACAGAAAATGTCTACATAGAAACTATTGAACCAAAAGGTAAAATGACGAGTAAAAGCCAGCAATCTTCCCTCACCACCCCCAAAACACCGTTGCAGTTCAAAAACAAGCTTAGAGAGGCGGGAAGATTTCCAGAGTGCATCTGATTGCCTCCAAGGTCTTTAACAGGGGAGGCTGGTGGTACATTGATTTCAAATTTACACCAAGTCTGTACTGCCCAGAGGAATTATCAAGTATTGAACTGCAGTCAACTTCAGTATATCTTCAAAGGATTATTTAAATGGACCCTATGTGGAGCTTCCCTCGAAGACAATTCAGGATGCAGTGGCATGGCTGTTGAGTTTACAGTTTAGCTGATTTCACATCTAACAGAGGGTTATTTCCTTCAGAAAACACATTGATACAACCCTGAATTATCCTCTAAATTGTGGGAAGATCTCAGGAGAGCCAATGTGGCATAGAGGTTTGCAGCACATTAGACTATGTCTTTGGAGAACAGGGTTTAATTCCCACTTGGCCATGAAAACCCACTAGGTGATCCTGAGACCCCCATCTACACTGCCATATAAAAACCAGATTGTCTGCTTTGAACTGGATTATGTTAGTCTACACTGCCATATACTCCAGTTCAAAGCAGATAATCTGTATTTTATATGGAAGTGTAGAAGGGGCTTGAGCAAGCCATATACTCTCAGACCTAGCTTGCATCACTGTGACCTGGTTGGATGAGTTGGGTGGGGTAAATTTCACCCACCGGGTTTTGGAGCCAGAACTGGGGAGTGGGGAGGAGGGGTTGTGGTGGTCTACTGTGAGTCCATCCCTCTAATCAGGTGCTCCATTCTGCAATCTACTGGGTTTGAGTGCATCCATTTGAGAGTGGGAAACCGGGATAGTTTGGGGATTTTGCTGGTGTACTGACCACAGCCGTCTCTCTGCCAGAGCTCGCGGGAGTGGTCTCTGGCCTGGCATTGGAGTCCCAATGGCTAATAGTGCTGGGGGTTTCATGTGGAGTCCACCCTTTCTGGAGCACCTCAAGACTTCATAGCTGCCATGACAACCATGGGATTGTTCCAAGTGATATCTGGACCCACCCATCTTGCGGGCCACACCCTGGACCTAGTTTTTATTGCAGAAGAAAGATTCGTTGGTGTGGAAGAGCAAAAAAATTCATAGACTGATCAGTTTTAGACTCACCGCAGCCACAAACCTCTGCAGGGGTGGAGGTCCTATTAAGATTGTCCACCCCAGGAGGCTTATGGATCCAGACAGATTCCTGATGTTTCTTGGGAATTTCCCTGTCATGCAGGCCAACAATTGTGCCAATGCCCTGGTGGACCTCTTTATTGTGGAGGTGACCAGGGCGGTGGACACGATCACCCTTGAGTGCCCTCTCTCGTCACTGAGATCCTTCTCAGCCCCCTGGTTTTCTGGGGAGCTGGTGGTATTGAAGCAGTTGAGACGAAGGCTAGAGAGCCTCTGGCAGAAAACTCAGAAAGTATCTGGCCAAGCACAGGCTAGAGTCTCTCTTAAGGCCTACTCCCTTGCAATGAGAGCAGCCAGAAAGACTTTCTCCACTGTCTGCATTGCGTCTGTAACTATCAGACCAGCAGAGCTGTTTCAGGTGGTCAGGGAGCTTCTTCACCCCCATGAATGGGGAGAGGCCACTGACCACCTGGAAGCCCAATGTGGCAAGTTTGCACATCATTTTGCAGATAAAGTTACTCGGGTGGGTTCCGACTTGGACACCAGCCTTGTTATAGTATCAGGGGAGGTGACTGAGGCAACTGTCTGTCCAGTTTTGATGAATTCGTTTCAACTTGTTCAGCCTGATGACGTTGACAAGATTCTTGGAGCGGTGAGGGTGACCACTTGTGTTCTAGACTCTTGCCCATCCTAGCTTATTAAGCTGGCCAGCAGGGGATTGGCCAAGTGGCTCACGAGGATAATAAATGCATCCTTGGGACAGGGACATATCCCAGCTTGCCTTAAAAAACCAATTGTATGACCTACTCTGAAGAACGCATCCCTGGATCCCACAGAGGCCACACAACTACTGGCCAATTTCCAACCTTCCATTCTTAGGCAAGATTCTAGAACGGGTGGAGGCTTCTCAGCTCCAGGGTTTTCTTTGAAGAGACCGATTATCTAGGCTCATTGCAGTCTGGTTTTAGGCCTGGCCATGGTATGGAGACGGCTTTGGTCGCCTTGGTGGATGACCTCCGCAGAGAGCTAGACGGGGGAGTGTGTCCCTTTTTGGTTCTCCTGGATATCTCAGTGGCTTTTGATACCATCGACCATAGTATCCTTCTGGAATGGCTCTCGGGAATGAGTCCTGGGGGCATTGCTCTGCAGTGGCTCCTTCCTGTACCCAGTTGGCCATTAACCTGTGGGGTCCCCACAAGGCTCTATTCTTTCCCCCATGCTTTGTAACATCTACATGAAACCGCTGGGCGAGGTCATCCAGAGTTTTGGAGTTCGCTGCCATCTCTATGCGAATGACACTCAACTTTATTACTCCTTTCCACCAAACTCCATGGAAGCCTCTCAGACCATAAACCAGTGCCTGACAGCTGTGTTGGGCTGGATGAGGGCTAACATGTCAAAGTTCAATCCAGACAAGACAGAGGTTCTCCTGGTCAGTTGCAGGACCAATCAGGATATTGGGTGGCAACCTGGGCTCGACAGGGTAGCACTCCCCCTGAGGGCACAAGTCCACGGCTTGGGGGTCCTCCTGGATTCATCGCTGACGCTTGCTGCTCAGGAGACAGCGGTGGCTGGGAGGGCTTGTGTGCCAGCTGCGACCATATCTCGAGAAGTCTGACTTGGCCACGGTGGTTCATGCCCTGGCTACATCCAGATTGGATTACTGTAATGCTCTCTACGTGGGGCTGTTCTTGAAGATGGTCCAGAAACTCCAGCTGGTTTAGAGATCAGCAGCCAGGCTCCTAACTGGAGTCAATTGCAGGAGCACACAACACCTCTGCTAAAGCAGTTCCACTGGCTGCCGATAAGCTGCCAGTCACGATTCAAGGTGCAGCTCAATGCAAAGAACTTCATCTAGACAGGAAAATATAGCCTATGTGACCACTAGCTTAAAATATATTGAAGGCTCCATCCCCACAGCCATAGAATGCATTTTGGAACTGCATTTTATGGTTAGTAAAGACTCAGATTATATATTTCAGTACAATTAAACTGTATTATATAAGTCTATACTGACCATATAATACAGTGTCAATCTGAATTGTATGGCAGTGTAAACAGGACTGAGGTGATATCCTTTTTACATTTCAATAAATAAATTCAAATTGATTAGCCTTCATCTTTTATCTGCGCTGAATTGCATTAAGGCAAACTTTGACACAATTATCAGCACAACTTCCTTCCGTTAAACACCAAGATTGTGTGAATTACACAGCTGTAAGCTATGTGGAACAATTTACAAATTTACTGGAAACAGACCAAAGTCTGTTCCTCACTAGGAATACTATGACTTCTTGCCACAAAACCTGTATGAATACTAGATATTTTGGGTCTCACTTCTCCAGAGATCCTTCAGGGTTGTATTCTTCATTAAAATTGAGATTCTAAGTAGTCTTCCAAAATGAAGAGTCTTCTTCTGCTCATTGCCATTGCCAACTTAGTTTTCTTGGTCCAACCTAACCCAGTGGTCTATTTTTATACAATATGTATGTTGGTTAGTTGGTTGGTTTGTACCACAAAGGCTTTTATATGGCTTGGTGGGTTTTGAACAAATGTGGTACACATACCCATCATAATCCAACTTAAAATACTGTTGGGGTTGGGCGGGAATTGATAGAAGATTATGGGAGCTAGAGTCCAGCCACATCCGGAGAGCTGTGTGTCTCCTGTCCATGATGGACCAAACCTGGTACACATACCTTTCATGATTCAACTTAAAATAGTGGTGGGGTTTAAGAGTATGATGTGAGTTGGGATCTAGCCACATCCAGAGAGCTATCTGAATCAAAATGGATCTAAACCGAAGTTAATATACATATCCTTCATGATCCAAATTTCAATACTTCTAGGATTTGAGGGGAGGGGAAGGATGGTAGGATTGAATGATATGGCTATGGTCAAATCATTAGGAAAGAGATATCTTCATATCATGGCCTGATGCCAATGTTGTTTAGGGAGTGCAGGGGTCTTTACTACACATTTTAGTCATTCACCCAAAGGGAATGACCTAGATTTTTAGAAGGGTAAGGCCCTTACTGGAGGCTCTGGTGGTGCAGCAGGTTAAACCGCTGAGCTGCTGAACTTGCTGACTGAAAGGTTGGCGGTTCAAATCCGAGAAGTGGAAGGGAGCTCCCACTGTTAGGCCCAGGTTCTGCCAACCTAGCAGTTCAAAAACATGCAAATGTGAGTAGATCAATAGCTATGATCCAGCGGGAAGGTAACCGCGCTCCATATAGTCATGCCAGCCACGTGACCTTGGAGGTTTCCATGGACAACGCCGGCTTTTCGGCTTAGAAATGGAGATGAGCACCAACCCCCAGAGTCAGACACAACTAGACTTAATGTCAGGGGGAAAACCTTTACCTAAGGCCCTTACTATGATATACAGTGCAACTGACTTGATGTTTCTATAATGTGGTCTGCCATTTTGCTCTGGCAGGCATGATGGGGTGAAGGAGATCCCTAGGGCACTGATATATTCCAGAGAAGGATGAGTAAGAGAAGTGCTTTAATGAAGAAGTTGAGATACTTTTTGCCTCACTCTCAGTTACTTTTCAAGAAGTCTGAACTGATAATTGGGGTGTGTGGGTGGGGGGACTAAACAGATGCTTGCTTTTTCCCGAAGGCAATGGGAGAGAGAAGTAGGAATTTGGACCACCTATGGCAACCTTTTGGTGAAGAGAAGGGCTCTGGAACTGCCACTTTAAGTCATGCAACCAGAAGGTTCCTTCAGACTGGTTTGATGGTTGTGCCCTCGCTTTTAGTCTTTTGAGTTGAGGGGGACCTTCTCAGAGTACATTAGCATTGTAGAACTGATGAGGAACAGAAAAAATGGATTTTTAGACATATATTGTATGCACATTAGAAGCAGTGAAATGTAGAAAAATCAAACTCTCTCTCTGTGTTAGATTTTTGGGATGCACAGGCTGACAGGACAGGTGGGAGAAGGGGGGCCTTCTACATTCCAGTGTGGTTCCTAGTACAGCTAAATGGAAGGAGAGCAGACAGGTCAAAGTAGGCCTCATGATGGATTGGTGTCTGTAGCTTGCTGCAAGCTTTTAAGAGTGCTTAGATAGGTTAATGCTGATTGTGCATATTTATGCCCATGTATGTAAGCATGTGAAGTGACGTACTAATGACGAGATGTATGTAAAAGCATGTTCTTTGTCTGAAAATGTATAAAAAGGCCAGTCCATGCCTTGATCGTGGCTCTGGTTTGCTTTTTGGAACAGATTCCACTTCCAGAGTCTCAGCTGAAATAATAAACCGGACCTTTTGGGCCTCTCAGAAGGATCTCTCTTGTTATCTCTCCCTTCATTCTACAACAGAACAAATGCAGTTTGACACCACTAAGTGTCATGTCTTGAGGCTATGAAATCATAGGACTTGTTGTTCTAGTGAATGGAAGGCCTTCTGGTACAAGAATGGAGTCATGCTGGAGAGAAGACATGTCTCTGAGGTGTGCATAAATGAAACTGCAGGTGCTTCTCCTGCAAATATGAGGATAATACTTTACCCTCTATCAGGTGACATTCATAGGAATTTTATTTAAATAAACATAGATGAGAAATAAACAGAATTTATTTATCTTGATTGGTAAGCTATTTTATTTTTGTTCTAAAGATGGTAATTTTCCATGTCTTGAATCTCTACTAGTTATGTTCTTTATCTGTACTGCAGGCAGCAACGTTTCTTTGCATTGCATCTTCCAATCATCCCTTCACGGGAAAGACAGTGTCTGCGGCATCTTGCTCCAGCAGCATTGCAGAAAATGGTATTCCTTGGCTGGATTGCTACTATAGAAATTAAAAGAAAAATAATCATTTGCACACTTCCAATATACATTCAGTTGCAGTTTAGATCAGTTGTAAGTTAATTTAACTTCAATTCAACAAGAGATACATTCCTAGGTTTCACAAAATAGACTTATAGATTAGAGTGGTTTGTATTAAAATGCAAGAGCCAGAGCACTGTGGTAGTTTGACTGTTGAGGGATCAGAGTTAAATTTCCCACCCAGGCATAGAAAAGCAATGGGGTGAAAGTTCATCCTTTTTTCCAGATAAACATTTACATACTAGATTTCATTTTTACTGGTTCACAGCATGCTAAATGAAGGTGATTCATTATATGGAGCCTTTCAATCGTGCACTTTCATGCCATCAGATGATAGAAGACAAGACAAACTAGCCAAAGGGCATTGTGCTGGTTTTTCTGCTCTCACATAACCGTGGGCTCTTTTCACACTACTAAGTTGATTTTAATATCCATTAAGACTGTGAATCCAGAGCCACCAACAGCCTTTTGGTATAAATCACCAGCCCCTGATTGGTGGAGAAATGGCACAGCCAGGATCAGGCTCCCATTGGCTAGGGATTCCCTCTGATGTTGATTGGTGTTTCTCTATGATAAAATAAACAGCTGTCATTCACTGGTTTGAACTCTGAGTCTTAGACAGTGGTTCCCAACCAGCTGCCCAGTTGAAAATCCGATCTACAAACTTCCTTCCTTTTTATTTTACTTTATTTTATTTTCACTCCTTTCCACAGAGCTGACCATTGCACTGAATAGACCACATCAGTTCTAGATTATTAAATATGGTTTTCTGTGGGTGAGCAAATGACAGTTCTCATATTCAGTCATTGGGGGATGTCAGCCTCAGAAAACTGGAAATATGTTTTGTCAATAAGTTGTATTAAACAGGAAGAAGACTTTGCAGCTGGTATGAAAATAAGATGGAAATCAATGAATGAAGAGAGGAGTGGTTTACATAGTATCCAACATTTCACAGATGAAAATGGGAATGGAGGTGCTCAAATAACTAGAGAGTGATCAAAATGACAAATGCATTTCATGAGAAAGAACATATAAACTAGGAAAGCCTGCTGAAGTTTACAATTCTAAGGGCATTTTCTACATTGGCTTAATAACATGCTCCTTTACCATGTAATCACTACTGGCTTTCCCCATAGCATTCTAGAACTCTGGGTTCTTTTGATTTCCAGTAATCTGTGGCTGGATCTACACTGCTATAGAGATGGGAAGGCCTGGATAAAACCCATAAAAATTGGGGAAAAGAGGGGAAAATGGAAAAAAAAAGGGGGGTTAAAAATTGGAGAAAAAATGGAAAAAAATGAGTGGAAAAGCCTGTTTTCCCCCCAGTTTTTCTGTAATTTTTTTTAGGCCTTCCCATCCCGAGGCAGTTCAACCACCAAGCCAACTAGGCAGTTGCCTGTGGCGCCATCTTCTTGGGGGCGCCATCGAGGCAACTCCTGTCTCCTGCGGCCTGCCTCCACAAGGTATTGAACTGCTTTTTCTTTTGATTTGTTGTAAAACATGATGTTTTAGTGCTTAATTTGTAAAATCTTAATGTAATTTGATGTTTAATAGGCTTTTCCTGAATCCCTCCTTATTATCAAACATTTTCGTTTATCCAAAGCTTTTATTTTTCAGTGATTGGTTTTGGGGGGGGGGGAGGCAAAATTCTGTTCGCCTACACTTGAAAAATACCTAGGGTCGGCTCTGTTCCCATCTCTACACTGCCCTATATCCCAGAATCTGATCCTAGATTATCTGGTAATTCCAGATTATCTGGCAGTGTAAAAGATAAAGGTAAAAGTTTCCCCTTGACATTAAGTCTGGTTGTGTTCAACTCTGGGGGAGGTTCTCATCTCGATTTCTTGTCAGTATTCTTCTTGAATTGTGGTGCTCAGAAGAGGGCACAGTTTTCCAGATGAAGTCAGAACAAAAGAGAATAGAGTGGGACTAGGTTCTCCCTTGATTTCAACACGATGTGTCTATTGATGCAGCCTAGAAGGGCTTCGGCGTTTTTAGCTGCTGCATCATACTGTTGACTCAGATTTTCTGTTTAATGATTTGTTCCAGAACCTTTCTTGGTATTGATGTCAGACTGACTGGGTGAATTAATGTTTGGGTCCTCTTTTTTTACCCTTTTTGAAGATGGGGACATTCGCCTTCCTCCAGTCTGCTGGAACTTCTCATGTTCTCCACAAATTCTCATAGATTATTGCCAATGGCAATGAAATTTCTTCTGCCATTTCTTTCAATACCCTTGGATGTAGTTCATCTGGCCCTGTATTCTTGAATTCATTTAGATAAACCAGATATGCCTCTTTACCTATATTGTGTGCTGCATTTCCCTTACTGTATCCTCTGTTCCATCCTTCCCAAGTTGAGCATTGTTAATCTTTTGGAGAAGATTGAAGCAAAGGAGGTGTTGTGGTGATCATGCATTCCCTAGGCTTGCTCATTGCCTGCAAAGATGCTGGCTGGAGTGACAATCGAAAAATGGAGCGAGCTAAAGGGATCACATGACAGGTGGTGGTGAGTGTCATCAGTGTTCCTCTGATGCTTGAACCCAGGGAATATGGGATGACCAATTATGCAATTGCAGCTGGTTCTGCTCAGAACTGAATTCATTCTGACATAGCTGAAAATACATAGTTTGCTTTGGATTCTGAAGGAAAGTTTAGAGAATTTGGATGGTCAGGGCTCCTCCTTGACTCACGGGGAGCAGGGAGGAGAGTCTAAAATTTCATGGAGGCCAATCCAGCATTTGCTACCCTGAATCTATCCTGGGATAAGTTGTCCATGAAGAGCTGCCTTTATATAAGTATACATTTTGACGCCCATATCTGCGGGCTCAGTATTTGCAGTTCCATTAAAAGTGTCAAAGTAATAGCAGCAGGTTGGTGAACAAGGCATATTCACCTACCTTCTTCTAGCATTTCCCTGGGAGTAAGGTCTCAGAATTCTGCATCAAACACACTCTAGTCACCAAAGCTATGTTTAGTTTACTATATGCTACTTGGAGGACCCCCTGTGATCACAGTATCTGGGAAAAATGCAAGAAATCTATGATGTGAAGTAAATAACACAAAACACAAGGGGAATTGCCTGAATTTGAATATTTTTATTTATTTATATGAATCCAGTGATTTCTTCTTTCCCTGAGGTATGGGGTCTCCTCCATGCCTTCCAGGCACGCAGCACTTGTACAGATGTGCATATGGACAATTGTTGAAAGATTCCACAAACACGTAGCCCACGGGACAGTCCCAGTGTCTGCGCTGGCAGAGGCCCATCCGGTTATTGCAGGTATATGCGCCCAGGATGGCCCCTTCCTGAAACACCTGCTCAGGCTCTGCAGAAAGAGAGAAAAACAGAATATAGTATCTCATTTTTGTCAGAAGAAAATAAAGCAATGTTTATGCTCTTCCCTGCCTTGGTACCCCAATTGTGGAATACGGAGTGAATTCCTTTTCAAAGCCATTTCAAAACATGAGGTTTCTATGGAACCATTGGAGCCTAATTTACTTTTCAATAAAAGAATACTTTTTGTTGGAAAAGTTATTTTTTGTAAAAATGAAGACTATTCACTAAATGTAACCCACCCCACTCAAAATCCCTAATACATTTGGTTACTGCTGCTAGTAAAAACCAGCCAAATACTATTGACAAATTGAGTTTCCAGGTGGTCAAATATATGCAAGTTAATATCTCAATCAAAAATTCAAATTTATTTAACAATAATTATAGTAAATCATGGGAGATTAAAAAAGACTTGCAAACGTGGTTTAAAGATTTTGCTCATGGGTAGAATTGCAGTAATTAAGATGAATGTGTCACCAAAGATTTAAAAATAATAATAATTCCCAATGATAGTAAATGACAGTCCATTTAAATAATGGCAAAAATGTCAGTGTTCATCAGGCAAGGGAAGAAGCCAGAACCAATTCCAAGAAACTACAAGATAGTAAGAAAAGAGGGGCATTTTTGTGCTTGTTGCCTAACATGATTGAGAACAAAAGATTACTGCTAATATATGGTGCCAATTTGAAATTTGGGATACATAACTTTCTTTGACATGACAAAATTGAAGCAGATTCAACTCCTTCATAAGGAGATCACTACTGTGAGTTTGGAACAAATATAAGGATCGATTTTATTCAAAGATATTAGTCTCCACTTGTTTATAAGAGAAATTTCCTAATAGGGGAACTGGTTGACATAAATATTTGTTACCGTTAGATAATGACCAAAACATGTTGAAGATGAGAGAGGAATTAATGATGGAGGGTTACCCAATACAATGGTTTGCTAATATGAAAAGGAAGGAAGAACAAGTGAAAGATTTTATGGTCAAGTGGAATCAAACTATATGTGTAGAAATCCATTTGGAAAGATGGAAGAAGGTGTAGATCAAGCATGGGCAAACATTTTTGCCTGTGGGCCACATAAAAAAGATTTGCCAGTAGTATTTGACATTAGAGAGATTTTGTAAGACATTTAAAGCTGTAGAAAGTGTTGGAAATTTAATTTACAATGACAGCAGAGTTCTATCTGTTGGAAAAGGGTGGACAATCATCTAGAAAGCAATTTTAGAAGATGAGTACAATATATGCTAACTGCAGCAAGAGCCCTTTATTCTTAGATATGGAAGGAGTTAGTTTTCTCAATGAAAGAAATATAGATGATGAAGATCTATGGAATAGGTGGGCTGGATTAATGGACTATACTGATGAAGGAAAGATTTCTCACTCTACTCACTAATGGTATCTGGAACAATGTCGTCCACTGAGATGGCTTGAACTTGAAAAACCACATAGGCAATGGCAAAGAACAGAAGAAGCATCTTCATGGTGAAAGACTGGCTAGGATCTCACGTTCAATGAACAGACGACTAGGACTCTGAAGAATCTTTGAGGATAACACAATATGAGATGCATTTATACAGGGTTTTATGGCAATGCCCCAAGATGTTTCTGGTAAATGTGGCTCTGGTTCCAATTAATATGTGTGTATGTGTGTGTGGGGGGGGGGGGGGGGAGGTTGTTGGACATAGCTCACAGGTGTGTGGTTCCTATAAGGCATGATGCCAGTGTTTGGTGGGAGGATACTGAGTGATAATTTTTCACATGTGTAAATTCACAAGGATGTTTGGTGATAAAGATTGGTTTTTTGAAAATCAACAATTGCCCCACATTTGATTAACTGAAGCATGAGATCATGTTGTCCTCTTCTAATGGATAATCTGTAAGAACTACGACCCACAATGTTGAAAGAAACTAACAGATATGAGGTCATGGCTCTTATGTACAATTTCACATCCAGGAGGTTTGTGATGTAAAGGGATAAAAACAAGAAAAAGAGACAATGATTTTAATGCAAGGTTGTAGAATGGATTTTCTGGAGACAGGGGGACCAGACGTTCCCTGTACTTACTTACCTACTTAGGCGATCCCTCATTGTCCAAGTGTGATGGCCTCCCAAGGGTAGTGTCTTGGTGGTGGGTACATAGGTGACTGTAGAGCCCTATTCTTGTCCTCCCTCTCAATGGATTGTCACCTTGTCGTTGTGAGGGGGCTTGCGTGTTCCAATGAACCTGTGGCAAACCACCGGAGTCATGCACTCCCAGGAGTGGCCACAGGGGAGGATCCAGACCAAGAACAATCCGAAGACTCAAAGACATCAACAGCGGAGCAGGCGGAGGATAACATGGTACAAGTTACAACGGCTGTGAAGGCAGAAGAAGGCTGCAACAGACTGAGAAGCCAATCTCGTTGTGTTAACCACACCACTGCTGGAATCTCACTCTGTGGAGACTGTGTTCACCGACCTCCACACATTAAAAAAAATCCTGCATGGGCATTTTCCAAGAAAAATAAAAACAAACCTACAAAAGTCCCATGGTGATCGAGCGAGTGGCAATGGGGGCAGGACAGTGAAATCTGGAAGCCCCTAGTCATGGACTGGCACATGGGCGGTGGATATGGACTCAGTCATTCTACCTCAAGGTCCGAGGCAGTTGAGTAGTCCGGCAGCTGTATCCATGAGAGAGCAGCCCTTTTTAGGATCCACTCTGCTCACCTCACATGGGGAAGGGACTAGAAAAGGTGCCCTAAACATAGTCTACCTCTCTTATCCCTGATTGGACTGCCACGTCCAGAGGGGTCACACTCTGCGGCCAAAAAAGAGAAATGAACGTTGGAACATGGAACGTACGGACACTGTTGGATAACACTGACAGCGAATGCCCCAAATGCAGGACTGCTATCATTGCAAGGAAGCTGGGACACTTTAAGATCGACATAGCAGCCCTTCAGGAGACCCGGAGAGCAGGAGAGGGACAGCTGAAGGAAGAAAAGGGAGGCTACACCTTCTTCTGGAAGAATACACGGAGTTGGCTTTGTTATCAGAAATAACCTGGTGAAGCACCTGACTGAAGCACCCACTGGCATCAATGAACGACTCTCATCCCTTCGAATTAACCTTGCCAAAAACCAACAGGCAACCATCATATGTGCCTATGCACCAACACTAGATGCTGACGAAGATAAAATCATCCTCCTGGGGGACTTTAATGCAAGAGTCGGACAGGACTCCGACCTGTGGCTAGGGATCATAGGAAAGGACGGGGTCGGAAACAGCATCCTTCTTCTCACCAAATGCAGAGAGCACAACCTTGTCATCAGCAACACGCTCTTCCGCCAGAAAAACAAGCTCAAGACATCATGGAAGCACCCCTGGTAAAAGCATTGGCACCTCTTGGACTATGTAATTACATGTGCCAGAGACAGCTGTGATGTGCTTTTCACAAGAGCCATGACAGGTGCCGATGACTGCTGGACAGACCACAGGTTAATCTGATCTACGATGGCTATCAAGATTTTCCCCAAACGCAGACTCCAAGGAAGAAAAATAAGGCGGAAAATAAATACCCAAGCACTTCAGGAGCCCTCCAAACGAGCCCTTATCCAAACAACACTCAAGGATCATCTACCCACAAAACACCCCGAAAATGTTGAGGAACATTGGTACAAACTGAAGATCTCCATGGTCACAGCCTGCGAAGCAAGCATGGGATACCAAACTAAGAAACATCAAGACTGGTTTGACGATAACGACAAAGAGATCCAACAGTTAATTGATAACAAAAGGAAAACGTTCCAAACATGGCAGAGAAACACCAACTGTGCTGCTAAGAAAAAGATCTATGCCAGTGCAAAAGCTGAGGTCCAAAGAAAGACCAGAGAACTTAAGAATTTGCAGACACCCATGATGCTCAGGGATTTTTCAAAGCTACAAAGCTCATTTACGGACCAGGAAACCATGGCAAACAGACTCTACGCTCTTCAGATGGAACCAAACTTCTGAAGGACAAAACATCAATTGCACTACATTGGAAAGAGCACTACCAGAACCTGCTGAATCACAGCTCCAATGTGGCCGAAGAGGCCCTCTCACAAATCCTGCAACAACAAACCAGGGATGAGCTTGCAGCACTACCTAGTTTGGAAGAAGTCAGCAATGCCATCAGCAAACAAAAAAACAACAAAGCCAGCGGACCTGATGGGATCCCTGCTGAAATCTTCAAAGAGGGTGGACCTGAGCTGATACAACAACTCCATCAACTCATTGAAAAGGTGTGGGTGACTGAGAAAATCCCAGCAGACTTCAAGGATGCCACCATCATCACACTTTTCAAGAAAGGGGATAGAACAGACTGCTGGAACAATCGCGGTATCTCCCTTCTAACCTCAGCTGGGAAAATTCTCTCAAGAATCCTTGCAAACCGCCTTCTCCCTGTCTCAGAAGACAGCCTCCCAGAATCCCAGAATGGCTTCTGCCCCTCCAGAGGAACAGTGGACATGATCTTCACTGCACGACAGCTCCAAGAAAAATGCAGGGAACAAAATCAACCCCTGTACTTGGCATTCATTCACCTTGCAAAGGCATTCAAACCTAAACTCTCTGAACCATCCTCCAAAAAATCGGGTGCCCTGACAAATTTGTGAACATCCTGCGGCTCCTCTACGATGACAAGATGGCAACAGTCTTGGACAGAAATGGCTCCCAAAGGGACCTGTTTAAGCTGGAATTAGGTGTCAAACAGGGATGTGTTATTGCTCCAACCATATTTTCCATCTTCATCACTATGATACTTTATCTTGTTGATGGGAAGCTTCCCACTGAAGTGGAAATCATCTATCGGACAGATGTAAGTTATTTAACCTCAGCAGACTGAAAGCCAAAACCAAGGTCGCAACAATATCTGTTATAGAACTTCATTATACCAATGATAACGTAGTCTGTGCTCATTCAGAAGAAGACCTATAAGCCAATCTAAACACCTTCGTAGAGGCATACAAGAAGCTCGGCCTCTCACTGAACATCGAGAAAACCAAAGTGCTCTTCCAACAGGCACCAGCTAATCCCTCTGCAATGCTAGGACTACAGCTTAATGGAGTAACATTAGAAAATGTTGACCATTTCCGCTACCTTGGCAGCCATCTCTCCACAAAAGTCAACATTGACACTGAAATACAACACCGCCTGAGCTCTGCGAGTGCAGCATTATTCAGAATGAAGCAGAGTGTTTGATGAGGAAGGAGCGTCAAGCCAACCCTGACCGGGACCGCCTTCCACCTGGAAGCCGATGTCCTCACTGTGGGAGAACATGCAGATCAAGAATAGGTCTCTTCAGCCGTCTACGGACACAGCCCCAAGATGGAAGACAATCATCCTCAAATTACGAGGGAGTGCCTAAGTAAGTAAGTAAGTAAGTAAGTTTTTGTAACAAAGTATGAATTTTGGTTTACAGATGTCATGTTTAATTGTGTGTTTATGTTTGAAAGGGTAAGTAATAGAGTTACCAGTGTGTGAGGGATGGTAGCCAGCTCAGCATTCTGATGCAGGTTGCCATAGAAACGTAACTGCTTCTGTAGAAATGTAACTAGCAAGAAAGGGGCGGAGCTAACTGGATGAAAAAGGAGAGAATGTTTTAAAAAGAGTTCTGTCTGTAATTGGAAGAATTACAGGGAAAGACTGGTTCTGAGGTGGTTAGAACCAGGGAAGTTGAAATGTCAGTCTGTGCTCTGCTGAGGTACGATTAAGACTGATTCTCAGTTGGAGGATCAGGGAGACTCAATTGGTCATTTTGAGTGAGTTTAAAATAAGTTTGGTGGCTTATTTTAAGGTAGTCTGTTTCCAGATAAGGAACAGATAGTCTGTGATTGAAATTCACAGGGTGACTGCGGTTTAAAGCAGTAGAGAAGGAAGTGCTATTTTAAGGAATTTGAAACACCTCAATATAGCTTTGCAACAGTTAATCTAAGTGCCTCGAAAGAGAAGTTACTGTAACCATTAAGCTTGTGCCTGAATAAATGTGTTATTGTTCTTTCTACCATCTAAGCTTCAGTCATCTATATTACCATCTAAAGCAAACAGGGAGAAAGAAGCAAAATAAAATTTAAAAAGTCTCCTCTCTAAGTAGCTAGTGGCTATATCGTCCATAGTGGTGGCAAGAGTTTATAATCCCCTAAACATCTGGTGGCCGCATTATAACCATCTATACCTCTGGTGGCAGCTTTTAAATAAAACATCTTTAATGACTGGTGGCAGCAGTTATAAAATATATAATAATAATATAAATATAATTAATTAATAGAAACTCATCCACATCTCTGCAACTGGTATCAGACGTGGGATAAAAAAGATTCCCCATTGTCTTACATCTTTGCAATTTGGTGGCAGAGGTGGAATTTTAAAAAGATTCCCCCCTGCTTGAAAGAACCTTAGACGTAATTAGTTCTCCGGAGTATTCCTGTCCTACATGTTCTTCCCCAGTGAGGACATCAGTTTCCAGGTTGGAAGACGGTCTCGGTCCTCTTGGCACATTTCTCCCTTTTGCCCTCCATTCATTCCTCTTCAAATTCCACTGCACTGACCCCCAGCTAGAGCCTGTCCATCTGTCTTTCCAAGAGATTTGCAGGCTTTTTCAAAAGCAACGCTGATGGAATCATTCTAGGAGTTGAGTGTGTCATCTGTAGACAGTCCACGTTTCACAGGCATATAACAGGGTTGGGAAGACAATAGCTTTATAAACAAGCGCCTTGGTGTCCCTACGGATGTCCTGATCCTCAAGCACTCTCTGCTTCATTTGGAAAAAATGCTGCACCCGCAGAGCTCAGGCAGTGTTGCATTTCAATGTCAATGTTGATTTTTGTGGGAAGGTGGCTGGTAAGGGAGCAGAAATGGTTAACATTTTTAAACATTACACCATTAAGCTGTATTTCTGGCATTGCAGAAATACAGGCATTGGTTTTGGCTTTCAATCTGCTGAGGTTAAATAACTTTCATCTATCCGATAGATGATTTCCACTTCAGTGGAAAGCTTCCCATCAACAAGATAAAGTATCATAAAGATAAGGTATCATAGTGATGAAGATGGAAAAATATGGTTGGAGCAATAACACATCCCTGTTTGACACTTAATTCCAGCTTAAACAGGTCCCTTTGGGAGCCATTACTGTCCAAGACTGTTGCCATCATGTCATTGTGGAGGAGCCGCAGGATGTTCACAAATTTGTCAGGGCACCCGATTTTTTGGAGGATGGTTCAGAGAGTTTAGTGTTGAATGCCTTTGCAAGGTGAATGAATGCCATGTATAGAGGTTGATTTTGTTCCCTGCATTTTTCTTGGAGCTGTCGTTCAGTGAAGATCATGTCCACTGTTCCTCTGGAGGGGCAGAAGCCGTTCTGGGATTCTTCGAGGATGTCTTCTGAGATAGCAGCAGGAGACGACAGGATCCCATCTGAGTTGTTTAAAATCTAGGAAGGTGATGCTGTCAAGGTGATGCATGCCATATGCCAGCAAATATGGAAAACACAAGATTGGCCATCAGACTGGGAAAAATCAATTTATATCCTCATACCAAAAAAGGGAAACGCTAAAGAATGCTCAAACATCCATACAGTGGCACTTATTTCCCATGGCAGTAAGATAATGCTCAAGATCCTGCAAGGCAGACTCCAGCAATACATGGAGCGAGAGTTGCCAGATGTCCAAGCTGGGTTCAGAAAAGGCAGAGGAATGAGAGGCCAAATTCCCAATATCCACTGGATAATGGAAGAATGGAAGAAGCCAGGGAGTTTCAGAAAAATATCTACTTCTGCTTTATTGACTATTCTAAAGCCTTCTAAAGCCTTCGACTGTGTGGATCATAATAAACTATGGCATGTTCTTGGTGGTATGGGGATACCTAGTCACCTTGTCTGTCTCCTGAGAAATCTGTATAAAGACCAAGTAGCCACAGTAAGAACAGGTCACGGAACAACAGACTGGTTCAAGATTGGGAAAGGAGTACGGCAGGGCTGCATACTTGCAAATAGAGGGAGAAAACGTGGAGGTAGTGACAGACTTTATATTTCTAGGCACGAAGATCACTGCAGATACAGACTGCAGCCAGGAAATCAGAAGACGTTTACTTCTTGGGAGGAGAGCAATGGCCAACCTTGACAAAATAGTGAAGAGCAGAGACATCACACTGGCCATGAAGGTACACATAGTGAAAGCAATGGCATTCCCCATAGTAACCTATGGATGCGAGAGCTGGACCATAAGGAAGGCTGAGCGAAGGAAGAGAGACGCTTTTGAACTATGGTGCTGGAGGAAAATCCTGAGAGTGCCTTGGACCACAAGAAGATCCAACCAGTCCATCCTCCAGGAAATAATGCCCAATGGCTGCTCACTGGAGGGAAGGATATTAGAGTCAAAGCTGAAGTATTTTGGCCACATCATGAGGAGACAGGAAAGCTTGGAAAAGATCACGATGCTGGGGAAAATGGAGTAATGCAGGAGATCTGGAAGTGTTAGGGATGGGTATGGGTTTTTTCCTTCTTCTCTCGCTTTTTCTATCTCTTGTTCTTTTGCTCTTCACAATCCTACGAATCCTTTTTTTTAAAATATCTGGTATGTGGGTTTTTTTTATGTATTTGGAAAAGCATAAATAAAATATCTTTTAAAAATCCCATAAAAATTGGGGAAAAGAGGGGAAAATGGAAAAATGGGGGGGGGTAAAAAAATTGGAAAAAAATTGGAAAAAAATGAGGGGAAAAGCCTGTTTCCCCCCCCAGTTTTTCTGTAATTTTTTTTCAGGCCTTCCCATCTCTACACTGCCCTAGAACCCAGAATCTCATCCTAGATTATCTGATGATCCCAGATTATCTGGCAGTGTATCTGGGCCGCCGTTACCTTCCCACCGAAGTGGTACTTCACATTTGCATGTTTTCGAACTGCTAGATTGGCAGCAGCTGGAGCTGCTGGGATTTGAACCTGCGACCTTTCAATCTGCAAGTTCAGCAGCTCAGTGAACACTTCGCCACCGGGGCCTTTATATAAGTATACATTATGTCGCCCATATCTGTGGGCTCAGTATTTGCAGTTTCAGTTAAATGTGTCAAAGTAATAGAAGCAGGTTGGTGAACGAGGCATATCCACTAGGCTTGATCGATCCATGAAAAATTTGATTCTAAACTCGTTTCAAAACTAGAGGGGGCAGTTTTTCGTTTTTGTTGCTATTTACGAATTTTGTCCCCAAAATTTTTCGAAATTAACGAAAATTCGTTATTTTCGAAATTAAATCGTTAATGGCGGACGCGCATGCGCGGTCGCCCAAAAACAGCCCCGGGGGGGGGGTCGGGGGCTCTCCTGCTCTCATTTTTTCAGCTATACTGATCAAATTTGGTACAGTGGGAGAACACAATCCACCCTGCTTGTTTGCTAAATTGCAGAGCGTTTGCCCTTTCTTAAGATTTATTGCACAATTTTATAGTTTACTGTGCCCGGCCACGCGTTGCTGTGGTGTATGGGAATTCTTTGTTAGGTAGGTGGAATAACAGTGAATAATAGCTTTGTAGCCTGAAAGCCTGGCCATTTTCTTATGGGAATCCTTGTTTGGTGAGGTGGAATAGAAAGGAATAGGCTTGCTGCTTGGAAGGTTAGGTAGTTGCCTCTTAGGGGGGTAGAATTGTAATGAATAGCCTCGGTAGTTCAAAGCCTGGGTGCTTGCTATCTAGGGGAAATCTTTGGTTGGTCAGATTCAGAGTAGTATCACTGTTTCAAAGCCTGGTCGCCTTTTTCGAAGGTTAATCTTTTATTGGTCTGGTTGAATTGCACTGAATATCCTTGCAGCTCAAAAGTCTGGCTGTATTTATTATTTTGTATTATATATATTACTAAATATAGAAAGCATGGCACATTGCCTGTTGTGGGTTTTGGCCTTTTTTTGGTGTTGTGATTGTGTTTATTGTGTGATTGTGTTGTAACTTACTGGAGGCAAGAAAAGAAAAGAAAGAAAAAGCCACAGCCGGCAAGGCCCATACCTTGAAATATTGCCCAGGGGGGCCGGCCACCGTTGGCCGGCACGCTTCCCGAAAAGGAAGAAAGAGTTGCCGCCCCCAAGGAGGTTTCTGTGCCAAATCGCACAAAGGGGTAAGAACGACAGCCGAGAGAGAAGAGAGATGCGGTGCATCGCGGGAAACACGACCACGTAGGCCGTGAGGCAGCAAAAACAAAAGGAAATAAAGATACACCCACAGGCGGCAAGGCCCGCACCTTAAAATACTGCTCAGGGGGGCCGGCCACCGTTGCCCGGAACGCTTCCCGAAAAGGAAGAAAGAGTGGCCCACAACTTAAAATACTAGGCCGGCCACCTTTGGCTGGCACGCTTCCCACAGAGGGAAAAAGAGTGTCCCACACATTTAAATACTGCTCACTGAGGGCCGGCCACCGTTGCCCGGCACGCTTCCCGAAAAGGAAGAAAGAGTGGCCGCCCCCAAGGAGGCTTCCATGCCAAATCGCACAAAGGGGTAAAGAACGACAGCCGAGAGAGAAGAGAGATGTGGTGCACCGCGGGAAACACGACCACGTTGGCCGTGAGGCAGCAAAAACAAAACAAAAGAAAGATACACCCACAGGCGGCAAGGCCAGCACCTTAAAATACTGCCAAGGGGGGCCGGCCACCGTTAGCCGGCACGCTTTTCGAAAAGGAAGAAAGAGTGGCCGCCCCCAAGGAGGCTTCCGTGCCAAATCGCACTAAGGGGTAAAGAACGACAGCCGAGAGAGAAGAGAGATGCGGTGCACCGCGGGAAACACGACCACGTTGGCCGTGAGGCAGCAAAAACAAAACAAAAGAAAGATACACCCACAGGCGGAAAGGCCCGCACCTTAAAATACTGCTCAGGGGGGCCGGCCACCGTTGGCCGGCACGCTTCCCGAAAAGGAAGAAAGAGTGGCCGCCCCCAAGGAGGCTTCCGTGCCAAATCGCACTAAGGGGTAAAGAACGACAGCCGAGAGAGAAGAGAGATGCGGTGCACCGCGGGAAACACGACCATGTTGGCCGTGAGGCAGCAAAAACAAAAGGAAAGAAAGATACACCCACAGGCGGAAAGGCCCGCACCTTAAAATACTGCTCAGGGGGGCCGGCCACCGTTGGCCGGCACGCTTCCCGAAAAGGAAGAAAGAGTGGCCGCCCCCAAGGAGGCTTCCATGCCAAATCGCACTAAGGGGTAAAGAACGACAGCCGAGAGAGAAGAGAGATGCGGTGCACCGCGGGAAACACGACCACGTTGGCCGTGAGGCAGCAAAAACAAAAGGAAAGAAAGATACACCCACAGGCGGAAAGGCCCGCACCTTAAAATACTGCTCAGGGGGGCCGGCCACCGTTGGCCGGCACGCTTCCCGAAAAGGAAGAAAGAGTGGCCGCCCCCAAGGAGGCTTCCATGCCAAATCGCACTAAGGGGTAAAGAACGACAGCCGAGAGAGAAGAGAGATGCGGTGCACCGTGGGAAACACGACCACGTTGGCCGTGAGGCAGCAAAAACAAAAGGAAAGAAAGATACACCCACAGGCGGCAAGGCCCGCACCTTAAAATACTGCCAAGGGGGGCCGGCCACCGTTGGCCGGCACGCTTCCCGAAAAGGAAGAAAGAGTGGCCGCCCCCAAGGAGGCTTCCGTGCCAAATCGCACTAAGGGGTAAAGAACGACAGCCGAGAGAGAAGAGAGATGCGGTGCACCGCGGGAAACACGACCACGTTGGCCGTGAGGCAGCAAAAACAAAAGGAAAGAAAGAGATACACCACAGGCGGCAAGGCCCGCACCTTAAAATACTGCTCAGGGGGGCCAGCCACCGTTGGCCGGCACGCTTCCCAGAGACAGAGAGAGAAGTAAAATACCTGGAAATATGGGCGCAAGCCCCTCAGACGTGTCTTCTTCACGTCTGCTAGTGAACTGTGGGCCCAAGCCCCACTGACCAGGGGGGCCGGCCACCGTTGGCCGTCCCCACGCCCACCACAGAACCGACATGGGGAAGGGCGTGTATTCTTCACGTCTGCTAGTGAACTGTGGGCCCAAGCCCCACTGACCAGGGGGGGCCGGCCACCGTTGGCCGGCCACCGTTGCCCGGCCCCACGCCCACCACAGAACCCACATGGGGAAGGGCGTGTATTCTTCACGTCTGCTAGTGAAATGTGGGCCCAAGCCCCACTGACCAGGGGGGCCGGCCACCGTTGGCCGGCCCCACGCCCACCACAGAACCCACATGGGGAAGGGCGTGTATTCTTCACGTCTGCTAGTGAACTGTGGGCCCAAGCCCCACTGACTAATGTGTCAACCAGACCATAGCAACACAGTCTGTAGCCACCACAAAGGCACACTCCATGACAGCAAACCGTCAGCGGCCCTGGCCGCACCCTTCCCGGGAGGACACAAGCTAGCTGGCATTCCACAGGGAAATCGTGGACATCATGACATCAATAATGATTGTTCTAATACCACAGTAAGATCTTAATTGTTATTACCCGGCCCATCTTCCCGGAGGGACTCTGAGCAGCTTCCATGGGGCGTGGCCGTCAGCAATACAATGTGAACAATTAAACCCCAAAATTTTATATTTGTTAAAGGAAATGTTGCATCAATAACACATAAAATAAGAAAGCTGTCACAGCATTACCTGCTTAAAAAACAGAGGTGTAAAAACACGGCTCTGTGGCCGAGGGCTGAATTATTGCACATAGATGAGGTAGTTTGAGAGTTAAAAATCAATAAAGTGCGAAATACTCTTTGCCTGGAAACCAATTCTTCATCTGCCAGCGATCCACCCCACAGTCCTCGAAGGCTTTTCGGAACTGGAATGTTTTACGGCTCTGATGTCAGGTTAATGTTTCTATGGCGTTGAACTAGAGGGAAGAGTTGTGTGTGTGTCTGGTGTTATTAAAGGTAAATGACCAAAGCTGGGTTGAGAAGGAAGCCAAAGGGAACCACAGAGATGTATAACTGTCAACAGCATGGATTGGATGAGGAGGGTTTGACAGACCTTTACTTTATTCTTGCAACATCTCACTGTAGGTGTGGACTGTGGTCTGCAAGTTAGTAGAGGTTTTGCAGAGCTGTGTCCACACTACACCAAAAAAGAAAAGAGACTTCATGCAAAAATTGGAGGACCGCATACTGGCATTGTCATCGCAATGCCGTAGTCCAGAAACCTGCAGATGTGAGAGCTTGACCGTTAGGAAGGCAGAGCGTGGGAAAAAACGGCACTTTTGAAAAGAATTCCTTTTTGAAAAACAAGACAGTGCCTGGGAGTGTTAGAAGATCCAACTGGTCCATCCTCCATGTTTTAATGCCCGTCCGATTCAAGGAGGTAGTGATATTACAGGCATAGCATCAGGATGGCATGGACTTGAAGGAAGTGACGCCGTTGATGTCCAACAGGAATTTCTTTTCTGAATCTGTCCGAGAGTTCTCCATAGATAGTTGAAGACTACAAGTCTTACTTCTGAGTGTAAGACTTTCTGCGGTGAGATTCCACCCTCTTCTATCGTCCTACCAACAAACAGAACCTGCGCCCAAGGGTCACTAGCAGCCGCAAAGGCACACGCCCTGACAGGCAAAGGGCACCGTCCTCGGGCGCGGACAGAGGGCGAGGGGAACCTTAGGCGTCTGTCCCTCAGCAACAGCGTCGACAACCGCCTCTCAAGGTGATGGGACAGTGGAAGAAGAAAATTTAGAAAAGTGGTGGACAAGGCCGAGGTGTCCTGCTTTCAGCGGTGCGGTGATTCCACCCTCTTCTATCGTCGCTGCCAACAAGGCAGCAAGAAGCACTTCCGTAGCCAGAGGACATGCGCCCAGAGGTCACTAGCAGCCGCAAAGGCACACGCCCTGACGGGCAAACGCCACCGTCCACGTGCGCGGCCAGAGGGCCAGAACAACCAAAGGCGGCCGTTCCGCAGCAACAGCGTCAATCACAGCCTTTCAAGGTGATGGGACCCAAGGTTTACATTTTGAGAAATTTGTCCAAATTTGATGGTGTTCCTCTGACTTTGACGATTTGACCCTCTGAGTTATACAAACAAGCCAGCAAAATTCGGTTCGCACTCGACGGAACCTGCGCCCAGAGGTCACTAGCAGCCGCAAAGGCACACGCCCTGACGGGCAAACGCCACCGTCCACGTGCGCGGCCAGAGGGAAAGGGGGACCAAAGGCGGCCGTAACGCGGCCACTGCGTCGACCACAACCGCTCAAGCCGATGGGACAGTGAAAGATGAAACTTTAGAGAAGTGCTGGCCAAAGTCGAGGTGTTGTATTAATCCCCGTGGCAAAACACGTCCTCAAACGTTCAGATGGACAGATATATCAAAAAAATATGACTCTGGCGTATTCCTTCACCTTAAATGAATATCCGAAGTATCCTCATCAAATATATCACTGCTCTTTCTGTACAGGAACTCTTAGGATCTGGAGAAGACCAAAAATTCCTGGCTCATGAGGGAAATAATGTTTGAACCAAAAAAATTAAAAAAGGGAATTTAATGAAATCCGTAATGAACCCTAAGAGGATGCATATCCTACCTAGGATTTCATGGAGTAATTTCTCACCAAAAATCCTTCTACCTCTAGAGCGTCACTATTGAGGGAGAGAAAAAACTTTGTGACTTCAGACTACAGAGATGGACCAAAAGTAACTTTATTAAGTTCAACAGGGACAAATGAAAGAAACTTCACTTTGTTAAACATAATGTAACTCCAAGCGACATTTCTTTGGACGCCTAGCTTGACAGCACTGTGTGAGAAAACTGTCTGTGAGTCCTCGTGGACAACAACATAACAATGAGCCTACTATGGTTTGCGGCAGAGCAAATATCCAATGGGCTTTAGGCATGCATTAACAGGGGAATATCGTCGTCTAGATCCAAGGCAGTCCTGTTCCCACTCTACTCTGCCGTGGTCAGACCGCACCTGGAATAATATGTCCAACTTTGGGCAACGCAGATAAATGGAGATGCGTTCAAGCTTGAAAGTGTATAAAGGATTCCGACTACAATGAAAAAGGGTCTGATCAAGCAGTATGAGTAGAGGCTTTATTAGCTGGTAATCATTGTTTAGCCTGCAGAAGAGAAGGCTGAGAGGAGAAATGTTAGCAATGTACAAATATGTGAGGGGTAGTCATAGGGAGGAGGAAGCAAGCTTATTTTCTGCTGCCCAGAAGACAACAGGACGGAGCAGTGTGTTCCAACAAGTGGAATGGTGATTCCACCGGAACATCAGGAAGAACTTCCTGACTGTGAAGACTGTTCTGGAGTGGAACTGTCTCCCCCGGACTGTGTTGGGGCCTCCTTCTTTTGAAGCTTTTAAGCATAGGCTCGATGGCCATCTGTCGGGAATGCTTTGAATGAAACTTCCTGCGTGTCTGTTGGGGGAGAACTCGATGGCCCATGAGTTCTATTCCAACTCTACTTTTCTATGGTTCCATGATTCAATGATTCGGGAAACGGCGCCTTGTGATTGATGAACCCAAAAACAACAGTGGGCAACGGTGAGTGATGATAAAGACGAGAAAGGAAGGAAAAAGAGAGAGGAAAGCATTGTAGGTTAGAGGAGAGAGTTGTTTGACAGAGTCCAAAGGGGCAACCCCACCCCTGGCCACCCACCAAATTAGCCAAAGTTACTCTGAAGCAGAGCTGATTAAAGGAGAACTATTGCTCTAAGAGCCGTCGGTGTCAAAATCCAAATCTGGGAAATTCAACACGGGAAGGTTGGCCTTCAGGAAAACCAGTTTCTCAACTGTTTGGGGGTCCAGCAAGCTGCGGTGGGGCGTGACTACATCTCCCGCTAGGCTGAAGACCCTTTCGCTCTGCACGCTCGTGGGAGGACAGCTGAGGAACTGGCGGGCTACGTGTGACAGATCCGGCCACATGTGATCATGTGAAGCCCAATAGGCCAATGGATCACAAGATATTATCTCAGGAGGCTCCTCAAAGTACCTGTTGACCGAGCATTCGGCCGAGTCTACCTTTTGAGCAGAAGCCAGCAAAGAGGATTCTTCAGAGCAGGCTAGTATGGCCACTGTCTCCGCAAAAAATACGTTTCCTGGTCGCTGCTGGAGATCCGTATCCCTACGGCAAACACCTCCCGGCTCCCCGGGACTTTCTGTCTCGCCACTAGCGCTAGTGCTGGGGGTTACAGGCATTTCCGGAAGAGGGGCCGCTGTGCCCGTTTCCTCCACCCTGGCAGCAAAGACCTCCCTTACAAGGTTAACTAGTTGGGCCTTCCACACGGTAAAGTCTTTTGGGCAGACGTTGTACTTTAGCCGGGGATCACACAAGGCCGCCAGCATATGGACTTTGCTGGAAAGAAGTGGCTCAAGGCGTTTCCGTACAGCAAAGGACAACCTCCTCACCACCTCCTGGGCCGGCGGTGTCAGCGGTCCAGCCAGGGAGTCCATTGTTCGACCGGCCCCAAGCCTTTCTAGGTGCCTCCTTAGCCTCAAGACCATGGGCACTGCCTGGCTAAGAAGGGCTTTTGAGTCCGAAAGGGTGTCAGTGGCATGTTTGAATGGCTTTAGTATGTCTACTAGCTGGGAGATGGTGTCCCACTCTTGCTTATTTGGAACAAGTTTGCTAACTGGCGCAACCAAAGTGAGCGAGATGCCGTGTACCACCTTCTGCTGCTCGACCATGCGTTCAAGCATTTTAAAGGTTGAATTCCACCGAGTTGAGACGTCCTGGAGCAGCTTGTGCTGCGGAAGGCCTTCAAGGCTCTGCCTCTCTCTCAGCTGCCGGGCTGCCTTGATGCTCCTGTGGAAGTAGCCCGCGATCTTTCTACAGCGCTCGATCAGCAGGGAGATGTTTGCGTTGCTGGCTGGCTGCTCTTCCGGGCTCTTTAAACCTTCCTTGACGGTATTGTGAAGCATGTGGGCCATGCAGGACACATTCTGAAACCCGGCACTTTCAACCGCTTTGATCATATTTTTCCCAGCGTCAGTCACCATAAAGCCCCTCCTCATTTCTTCCGGCCTATACTGCATCCACTCCCCCATAATGTTTTCCAGAGAGCTGCAGATGGTCTCTGCCTTGTGATCTCGATCAACAACCTCCAACGCGAGGAGTGCCCAACGATGGGATGTATCCATACTGCCTTCCTTCTCCCACCAATGTGCTGTGAGAGAGAGGTAGGAATGGCCTCCTCCCAAGCTTGACCAAATGTCAGAGGTAAAATGGATGTGTCCTCCCATGGCGCTACGCAACATCTGTGAAATGCGTTCCTTACAGCCCTCGTACAAGCCGGGAATTACTTTTCTGGAAAAGGTGTGACGGGAGGGGATTTTGTATCGGGGGCACAGCCGTTTCATAAGGCGTACGAAGCCTTCTTGTTCAACCAGGCGGAAGGGATGGTGATCAAGGGCAATCATCTCTCCCACAGTTTGGGTTATCTGCTGGGGTGTGAGTAATGTTTCCCCCGTTTTCTTTCTGGGTAATGGAATGGCCCAATCCTCCAAGGTGGACTGTGTCTGCCTTCCACCATCTTCACCAGGAGAACTTTGTGTGCTAATGCTGCCACTGGAAGGGCTTGCAGTTCCCCCTCGTACCGATATGGAGGGATGGTGTCGCTTCAAGTGAGAACTCAACCCCGAGGTCGAAAGATGTCTCAGGTCTCTGCCTCTGCTGATATTTGCCCCACAGTGCCTACAAACAGCCAAGGTAGCACTCTGAGAGTGCACATGGAAATGGTCCCAAATATAAGACCTAGGCCTCCCCACAGCCACTGTGGGGACGCCCACTGAGATAGGAGTCGTGGGCACCCTTTCGTCAGCTTGAGAAAGTTTTTGTTTGGATGGTACAACCTCCTCTACCTCCTCCTCACTGTCAGTAGCGGGTGGAGGGGTGGAGTTATCTATATCCTCACTATCCACCACCTGTAGTTCCAGGACGGCTAAACCTGTATGTTCCATTGATCTTCCTGTGGTCTCAGCTCTATAAGACAACTGGCTCGGTGTGGAGGGCTGTGTACTTTCTGCATGCGAACAGCCGGCTTCTTCATCAAGTCCACCCACTCCCATAGTTCGGCGTTCCAGACGGATGGGACCCACCCTTACTTTTTTGGCCCCCCACAGTGTCCTGGCTGTGCCTTTACCACTATCAGGACTTGCTCCCCCAGACCCGCGTACAGCTAAACGTTTCATGACAGCAGGAGTGTTTTCAGGAGACAGATGGGGGGATGGAAAGGTGTCGTGGAAGTGGTGAAAAATATTTCTTGTTTCTTGATTGGCAACGTGTTATGTTATAAAGGGTATCTTAACTGCCGCAAAACCGTCAATGTATTTTTTAGCTAATTTTATTTTTTTACAAGGGGATACCTGTACTTTCCAGTTCTGCCAAGGACTAATGGGAGCTGCAGTTGTTTTTGGCAAAGTTGGCTTTTGAAACACAGGAAGCGACCCTTTCACGGAGAGACTGCCCTATTTGAGCAATGAAAGGGCAAAAGTGGGTCCCTTTTTTCCCAAAAAGGATTTTTTTGAGTTCTGCCAAGGACTAATGGGAGCTGCAGTTGTTTTTGGCAAAGTTGGCTTTTGAAACACAGAAAGCGACCCTTTCACGGAGAGACTGCCCTATTTGAGCAATGAAAGGGCAAAAGTGGGTCCCTTTTTCCCCAAAAAGGATTTTTTTGAGTTCTGCCAAGGACTAATGGGAGCTGCAATTGTTTTTGGCAAAGTTGGCTTTTGAAACACAGGAAGCGACCCTTTCACGGAGAGACTGCCCTATTTGAGCAATGAAAGGGCAAAAGTGGGTCCCTTTTTTCCCAAAAAGGAATTTTTTGAGTTCTGCCAAGGACTAATGGGAGCTGCAGTTGTTTTTGGCAAAGTTGGCTTTTGAAACACAGGAAGCGACCCTTTCACGGAGAGACTGCCCTATTTGAGCAATGAAAGGGCAAAAGTGGGTCCCTTTTTCCCCAAAAAGGAATTTTTTGAGTTCTGCCAAGGACTAATGGGAGCTGCAGTTGTTTTTGGCAAAGTTGGCTTTTGAAACACAGGAAGCGACCCTTTCACGGAGAGACTGCCCTATTTGAGCAATGAAAGGGCAAAAGTGGGTCCCTTTTTTCCCAAAAAGGATTTTTTTGAGTTCTGCCAAGGACTAATGGGAGCTGCAGTTGTTTTTGGCAAAGTTGGCTTTTGAAACACAGGAAGCGACCCTTTCACGGAGAGACTGCCCTATTTGAGCAATGAAAGGGCAAAAGTGGGTCCCTTTTTTCCCAAAAAGGAATTTTTTGAGTTCTGCCAAGGACTAATGGGAGCTGCAGTTGTTTTTGGCAAAGTTGGCTTTTGAAACACAGGAAGCGACCCTTTCATGGAGAGACTGCCCTATTTGAGCAATGAAAGGGCAAAAGTGGGTCCCTTTTTCCCCAAAAAGGAGTTTTTTGAGATCTGCCAAGGACTAATGGGAGCTGCAGTTGTTTTTGGCAAAGTTGGCTTTTGAAATACAGGAAGCGACCCTTTCATGGAGAGACTGCCCTATTTGAGCAATGAAAGGGCAAAAGTGGGTCCCTTTTTCCCCAAAAAGGAGTTTTTTGAGATCTGCCAAGGACTAATGGGAGCTGCAGTTGTTTTTGGCAAAGTTGGCTTTTGAAATACAGGAAGCGACCCTTTCATGGAGAGACTGCCCTATTTGAGCAATGAAAGGGCAAAAGTGGGTCCCTTTTTCCCCAAAAAGGAGTTTTTTGAGATCTGCCAAGGACTAATGGAAGCTGCAGTTGTTTTTGGCAAAGTTGGCTTTTGAAATACAGGAAGCGACCCTTTCATGGAGAGACTGCCCTATTTGAGCAATGAAAGGGCAAAAGTGGGTCCCTTTTTCCCCAAAAAGGAGTTTTTTGAGATCTGCCAAGGACTAATGGGAGCTGCAGTTGTTTTTGGCAAAGTTGGCTTTTGAAACACAGGAAGCGACCCTTTCACGGAGAGACTTCCCTATTTGAGCAATGAAAGGGCAAAAGTGGGTCCCTTTTTTCCCAGAAAGGAATTTTTTGAGTTCTGCCAAGGACTAATGGGAGCTGCAGTTGTTTTTGGCAAAGTTGGCTTTTGAAACACAGGAAGCGACCCTTTCACGGAGAGACTGCCCTATTTGAGCAATGAAAGGGCAAAAGTGGGTCCCTTGTTTCCCAAAAAGGAGTTTTTTGAGTTCTGCCAAGGACTAATGGGAGCTGCAGTTCTTTTTGGCAAAGTTGGCTTTTGAAACACAGGAAGCGACCCTTTCAGGGAGAGACTTCCCTATTTGAGCAATGAAAGGGCAAAAGTGGGTCCCTTTTTTCCCAAAAAGGATTTTTTGAGTTCTGCCAAGGACTAATGGGAGCTGCAGTTCTTTTTGGCAAAGTTGGCTTTTGAAACACAGGAAGCGACCCTTTCAGGGAGAGACTTCCCTATTTGAGCAATGAAAGGGCAAAAGTGGGTCCCTTTTTCCCCAAAAAGGATTTTTTTGAGTTCTGCAAAGGACTAATGGGAGCTGCAGTTGTTTTTGGCAAAGTTGGCTTTTGAAACACAGGAAGCGACCCTTTCACGGAGAGACTGCCCTATTTGAGCAATGAAAGGGCAAAAGTGGGTCCCTTTTTTCCCAAAAAGGATTTTTTTGAGTTCTGCCAAGGACTAATGGGAGCTGCAGTTGTTTTTGGCAAAGTTGGCTTTTTATTCAGAGACCCTGGCATGGAGAAAAACAGCCCTGCATGATGCAAGGGCCAAATCACCAGGCTCCCTTGTTTCCAAAAACCCTTTAGAAGAAAAAAAGGCGCAGCAGAATAATTGCTGGCCGTGTGGGAAAATTGCAAACGCCAATCTCATGAGGAAAAAAACACCCACAGGCCCTTTGCAAAAAATTATAAAAGCAACACCCAACACCCAACAGTTTACCCACACCTCCCAAACTCACCCACCCAAAATTTTCTCCCGGTCTTCAGCCTAGCTCAGCTAGATCTAGAAAACAGCCAAGGAGGCTGTGACGCAGCAAAGTTTACTGCCTGCCTGCCTGCCTGCCCAAACTCCCTTCCACCCTCTTCAGAATCCCCGGTGCGAATGAGTCACGAGGCTGAGTGCAGGCTCTTTTCAGGACGTCCTACCAGCCCCTCCCCCTGGTTTAACGTGCTCTCTGATTGGCCACAAGGTGCCAACAACAAGCTAGGTTGCCCCAGTGCCATTAAACAAGTTTGGGTGATTTGCAAAAGCATTTTTTTAAAACGAAAAAAAAGGCGCCATAACGGAAAACGGCCAATCGCGGTTCGAAACCGCGATATCCAGGCGTGTGGACAACCAAGGTTCAATATTGCTTCAAAACTAACGAAAATAACGAATTAATAACGGGTAACGGGGAAAACGAATTATTTGAGCAAGCCTAATATCCACCTACCTTCTTCTAGCATTTCCCTGGGAGTGAGGTCTCAGAATTCTGCATCAAACACACTCTAGTCACCAAAGCTATGTTTAGTTTACCAAATGCTACTTGGAGGACCCCCTGTGATCACAGTATCTGGGAAAAATGCAAGAAATCTATGACGCGAAGTAAATAACACAAAACACAAGGGGAATTGGCTGAATTTGAATATTTTTATTTATTTATATGAATCCAGCGAATTCTTCTTGGGGCCTCGTCCATGCCTTCAAGGCACGCAGCACTTGTTCAGATGTGGATATGGACAATTGTTGAGAGATTCCGCAAACACGTAGCCCGAGGGACAGGCCCAGTCTCTGCGCTGGCAGAGCCCCCTGCGGTTATTGCAGGTATATGTACCCAGGGGGGTCCCTTCCTCGCCCACCTGCTTAGGCTCTGCAGAAAGAGAGAAAAACAGAATATAGTATCTCATTTTTGTCAGAAGAAAATGAAGCAATGTTTATGCTCTTCCCTGCCTTGGTTATTTTTGTAAACATGAAGATTATTCACTAAATTTAACCCACCCCACTCAAAATCCCTAATACATTTGGTTACTGCTGCTAGTAAAAGCCAGATCAATACTATGTTAATGTGAGATTTGTGTATTGATAGTGTTTAAATGCAATTTGTGTCTTGCTTGTATTGCATACTGATTGCATCATCCAGAGTGTACTACAGTCTGGAAAGAGTTAATTTCTAAGAAACTGTGATGTCCTTGATGTGTGGCTGGGGAGTGTCCAGACACAAGTGTGTATGCATTGCTGATTGCATCAGTTCAGTTGTCTTCTGAGTTGAGTTGAGTGCTGTCTGCTGAGAGTGAGAGTCCTGTGTTCATTGTCTACAAGTCTGTTTGCCTTAATTATTACTGCTTACGTAAAACTTTGTATATAGTTTCTAAAGTCTCTGGGTGTCTCTTCGTTCTGCATTCCACTGATTCCATCCAACTACTGCTGCACTGCAAATTACTCTGATATACTATTGATAAATTGAGTTTCCAGGTGGTCCAGGAGGTCAAATATGTACAAGTTAATATCTCAATCATAAATTCAAATTTATTTAACAATAACTACAGTAAAACATGGGAGATTAAAAAAGACTTGCAAAGGTGGTTTAAAGATTTCGCTCATGGGTAGAATTGCAGTAATTAAGATGAATGTGTCACCAAAGATTTAATAATAATAATAATTCCCAATGATAGTAAATGACAGTCCATTGAAATAATGGCAAAAATGTCAATGTTCATCAGGCAAGGGAAGAGGCCAGAACCAGATTCAAGACACTACAAGATAGTAAGAAAAAAGAGGCATTATTGTGCTTGTTGCCTGACATGATTGAGAACAAAAGATTACTGCTACTATATGGTGCCAATTTGAAATTTGGGATACATAACTTTCTTTGACATGACAAAATTGAAGCAGATTCAACTCCTTCAAAAGGAGTTAGTTTTCTCCATGAAAGAAATATAGGTGATGAAGACCTATGGAATAGATGGGCTAGATTAATGGACTATACTGATGAAGGAAAAATATCTCACTCTACTCACCAATGGTATCTGGAACAATGTCGTCCACTGGGATGGCTTGAACTTGAAAAACCATATAGGCAATGGCAAAGAACAGAAGAAGGATCTTCATGGTGAAAGACTGGCTAGGATCTCACGTTCAATGAACAGACGACTAGGACTCTGAAGAATCTTTGAGGATAACACACAATATGAGTTGTATTTATACAGGGTTTTATGGCAATGCCCCAAGATGTTTCTGGTAAATGTGGCTCTGGTTCCAATTAATTGGGGGGGGGGGGGGGAGGTTGTTGGACATAGCTCACAGGTGTGTGGTTCCCATAAGGCATGATGCCAGTGTTTGGTGGGAGGATATTGAGTGATAATTTTTCACATGTTTAAATTCACAACGATGTTTGGTGATAAAGATTGATTTTTTAAAATCAACAATTGCCCCAAATTTGATTAACTGAAGCATGAGATCATGTTGTCCTCTTCTAATGGATAATCTGTAAGAACTACGACCCACAATGTTGAAAGAAACTAACAGATATGAGGTCATGGCTATTATATACAATTTCACATCCAGGAGGTTTGTGATGTAAAGGGATAAAAACAAGAAAAACAGATAATTATTTTAATGCAAGGTTGTAGAATGGATTTTCTGGAGACAGGGGGACCAGACATTCCCTGTACTTACTTACCTACTTAGGCGATCCCTCATTGTCCAAGTGTGATGGCCTCCCAAGGGTAGTGTCTTGGTGATGGGTACATAGGTGACTGTAGAGCCTTATTCTTGTCCTACCACTTAATGGATTGTCACCTTGTCGTGGTGAGGAAGCTTGCGTGTTCCAATGAACCTGTGGCACAACCACCGGAGTCATGCACTCCCAGGAGTGGCCACAAGGGAGGATCCCGATAAAGAACAATCCGAAGACCCAAAACCTCAATAGCGGAGCAGGCGGAGGATAACATGGTACATGTTACAACGGCGGTGAAGGCGGAAGAAGGCTGCAACAGACTGAGAAGCCACTCTCGTTGTGTTAACCACACCATTGCTGGAACCTCACTCTGTGAAGACTGTGTGTTGACCGGCCGTGCACTGACCTCCACACATTAAAAAAAATCACGCACAGGCGTCTTCCAAGAAAAATAAAAACAAAGCTACAAAAGTTCCATGGTGATCAGCGAGTGGCGACGGAGACAGGACTGTGAAATCGGGAAGCCCCTAGTCACAGACTGGCACATGGGCAGTGGATATGGACTCAGTCATTCTACCTCAAGGTCCGAGGCAGTTGAGTAGTCCGGCAGCTGTATCCATGACTGAGCAGCCCTTTTTAGGATCCACTCTGCTCACCTCACACGGGGAAGGGACTAGAAAAGGTACCCTAAACATAGTCTTCCTCTCTTATCCCTGACTGGACTGCCGGGTCCAGAGGGGTCACCACTCTTCAGCCAAAAAAGAGAAATGAACGTTGGAACATGGAACGTACGGACACTGTTGGATAACACTGACAGTGAACACCCTGAACGCAGGATTGCTATCATTGCAAGGGAGCTGGGATGCTTTAACATTGACATAGCAGCCCTTCAGGAGACCCAGAGAGCAGGAGAGGGGCAGCTGAAGGAAGAAAAGGGAGGCTACACCTTCTTCTGGAAGAATACACGGAGTTGGCTTTGTTATCAGAAATAACCTGATGAAGCACCTGACTGAAGCACCCACTGGCATCAATGAACGACTCTCAACCCTCCTAATTAACCTTGCCATAAACCAACAGGCAACCATCATATGTGCCTATGCACCAACACTAGATGCTGACGAAGACATCAAGGAAAATTTTTATTGTCAGCTGGACACCATCCTATCGGAGATACCTAAGGAGGACAAAATCATCCTCTTGGGGGACTTTAATGCCAGAGTCTCCACAAAGTCAACATTGACACTGAAATACAACACCGCCTGAGCTCTGCAAGTGGAGCATTATTCAGAATGAAGCAGAGTGTTTGATGATCGGGACATCCGTAGAGATACCAAGGTGCTTGTTTACAAAGCAATTGTCCTCCCAACCCTGCTCTGCGCCTGCAAAACGTCACACTCAACTACTGGAGCATTTCCATCAGCGTTGCCTCTAAAAAATCCTTTAAATCTCTTGGGAAGACAGGTGGACAAATGTCAGCATGCTTGAGGAAGCAAAGACCACCAGCATTCAAGCGATGCTCCTACGCCATCAACTCCGCTGGACTGGCCACGTTGTCCGAATGCCTGATCACCGTCTCCCAAAGCAGTTGCTCTACTCCGAACTCAAGAACGGGAAACGTAATGTTGGTGGGCAGGAAAAGAGATTTAAAGATGGGCTTAAAACCAACCTTAAAAACTGTGGCATAGACACTGAGAACTGGGAAGCCCTGGCCTTTGAGTGCTCTAATTGGAGGTCAGCTGTGACCAGCAGTGCTG